>NC_090450.1:493586413-494836413 GCF_031143425.1 Pleurodeles waltl
TAAGATATGAATGGAAAACCATGCTTAGTGTCATATCGCTGTCACTACTAGTGGACAACAAATTACAGGGTGTACTATTTTAGAGGAGTGAGCTAGTTATCCTGGTGTAAATCAGTGCAACAGACACACCACTGCAAACACACGATGACACTGACACTCAGATGAGTGAGAGCCACACATCTGCACACTTACACTGGGCCTAAGACTCATGTAGTGCTACTCCCTGCAACAGCCATATGTGGGCAATCTATAGAAGATGGAACTCCAAGGTATAAGGGGAGTTGTGTCACAAATACATGACACTACCCTGGTGCTTTGTAAGACAATTGACTCAGGTATTCAAACTTGTTCTGCAAGGCACCCAGAGGCACTTTGTGATGGACATGCAACTCAATGGTTAGTCTACAAGATCTTGCGTTGAGTGATCCATAACTGATGTGGCAAAGTTGTCTGATGGTATCATATGCCCCATTTACATTGCCCCCTAAGGTGGATAAGACACCTTTGATAACATAATGGCAGTGATCATGTGTGTGAAATGATGACAAATTAGCGCTATACACTCATTGCCCTACTTTGTTGGCACATCCAAGTAAATATAGTATGTGGCGGTGTCTTGGCGTATCATACATGACACTTTGCCGGGGCACAGGTGTCGTAATGGCCCCTGAAATGTGTGACTTAGTGATGGTTGTGCATGACTCACCAGACATTTGATCTGCATTGGTATAATTACGGGACATGTTAACTCCATGTCTAGACTGGAGCAGTTACACTTCATTCTGGTTGAATGCAACCTGTCCACAAGCATTGCATGCAGAACTCCAACACATCTCCTACTGTGATTCAAGAGCGGTGAACAGTAAATAGTATGCCAACGGGACACTCACCAACAGGGCCACCAATCTCCACACCAAGATGATTGAGCAGAACCTGCTCCCTGGCCACCAGATCTGCCCAGCGAAGCTTCAGCTGGTGCTCATTCTTGGTACTCCGAAATACCCTCTTCAGGTGGTGGAGCACCTTGCTGCACCGCAGCTGCCTAGCCTCGGTATGGTAACCCTGTATGACCTGGCCCACCATCTCCAACATCAACAGCAGGTAGTGGGCTACCAGCCACACAAAGCCACCCAGCTCTTCCTCTCCCATCCTGGTCAATCTCCCCTACCAGACATATTATGACAGTAAAGGTTGACCACAACTACTTTGAAAAAAAAAAAAAAAATGAATATAAAGGAAACTTAAGCCCAATAACTAATCCCAACCATCCCAACTTTACAACTATCCCAGACAGACACCCCACAGTACAAATACAATTCTACACAAAAAGCACACACATTTATAAACACCGGGACAAAATACAGACAATAATTTACAAAACCTGACAGGAGGGACACCACAAGATACAATACGCAGGGAAATCACACCACTAACTCCAGGACACTACCACACAATCAAAAGATGCACAGACTGTAAAGAGAAAGTGAAAGTACACCCACTGTACCATGCTTGTAAACAGGATTTCCTATTACATCACTTCCTGTCCCAGTGCATCACGTTTTCTGTTCTGTATCTATTTATGTGACACATGTGATATTTGCATGTGTATTTTAGACGCATGACATACGTGTGTCGTTTTTATTGATGCAATACCTTTATGCATCGAATTTACTGAAAATCAGCATTGAGAAGAGTGCGAAGGTGGAATTCAGGGTAAGGGCCATGTGTCATATACTTTGCGATTGCAGATGTTTTAGATGCATTTACGTCAATTCTTTTGACTAAATTCTTGATTGCCTGTTTTTGATCCATTGTCTATAGACGCACCCTGTATCAACACACAAATGACATGGGCTATGCAGCAGTGTGGCATATTGTGGATGTCCACATGTGGTAGTCCATGCAACAAGGTGATGAGGGTGTGATTGGTCTGTTACACGAATGTGTGTGTTACAGAGTCAACAGCATGCAAATAGTTGCACGTCGTGCATATGTATGCATATGTGACAACAGTGAATCCACATATTTATGGCAGTCTGTACAATGCAATACTTCTGGTTTGTGATTGGGAATTGTGTTTTCGTATGTGATGTGTGAAGTTGTCAATCAGAGCATGATATTTAAGACGACATACATAGTTCAGGCATTGGTGGTGATGGAGTATATGGTGACTTGTGTGTGGCCTACACGTATGTCTGACACATGTGTACATCTTTGGTACATACTGTGTATGACACACTCTGACTACATTCCACCCAGATTATGTTTTGACCATAAATGCTTGATTAAACTCATTAAATGTAGCAATGGTTGTTGTTTTTGTGTGATGGACCCACAGCTCTAGCTGCATATGTTCTCATCCATACTGATGTGCATTCCAAAGACGTGTCTGTGCAAAGTGTCAGGTCATGTGTACCCAGTGTCAGGATTGGGCCCCATGGCAGTGGCAGGACTGATTACCATGGATGTACTGCGCAGGCCCAACGTTTTCCATTGCTTGTCATACCTAGGCTAATCATGATGACCATTCTTACCAGTGATGTCCCCACCTTGTCACACATGTTGCATGCAGCCATTGCAACTCTCACACTGAGTTGTGACAGTGTTCTGTTCCAACATTACTGTATTTCTAATTTTGGACATCCATTACCTCATGTGTGGGACCCTTGCTTACCTCCTATAATAATATGTTGTGGTCCAAAGATTGTGTCCTTCAGTTGTCACATACCAGTGATGATTAGTGATGTGTGTGATGGTAGCAGTACAATCTTACGCATCACATGTGACGTTGCAACAGTACTTTTCAGATTAGTATTTGTAACATTCTCCCTGAGGTTAGACTCACAATCCTAAGGTATATGTTGAGGAGAATGAAGAGACCAAAGCAGGATTGTTTGAAAAAGTGAGGTGTTTATTTACAAAATGTACAAGGTGTGTTTAGTGATTTTTAAGTGAAGAAGTTATCAACTATGTGCTGTCTGTGGCAAATCCCAGCAGCTGTGTTCTGCTGTTCCCTCTCCATTTCTTCACGACCATCCTCCTCCTCATCCTCCTCCTCAGGCAGGCCATCAACCTGCTCATACAACGGGACGTTCATCCGCACACATATGTTGTGCAGGATAGCACATGTCATTATGATCTTGCAGTCACTGTGTGCGGCATATAGGAGGCTGCCTCCTATGTGGTCCAGGCACCTGAATCTTGACTTCAGGATGCCAAATGTCCTCTCTTCAATCTTCCATGTCTTCCGATGTCCCTCATTATATGCACGCTGTGCAGCTGTGCTTGGGTGGGCAAATTGGGTCATAATCCAAGCCTGTATGCCATAACCCTGATCCGCTACAAAAGATAAAAGGAGTAAGTTGTAGTGAAGGCTTGAAACAGGTTTGTCATGTAGCATGGCAGTTGATATTTTGAGTTGGTTCTGACTCATATGTATTTGTGGTATGGTGTGAGTTCCTGACCTTGCACAAGGTTTTCTCAGGACTGTGGTGTTGGACATGAAAATCTTGAGTTTGGCTGAAGGCCCTGCAACATATGAATTGGAATCCTAACTGATGGTCAGTATGTATGCACCATGCATTGTGTATTATACCTATGTATCAGTGTGCTATTACTACAGGGGACATGACACATCCTCACAACACAATTGGGTCAGATGTGGTGGCAACATGGTAGCACTACAGAGCCTGGACATCCCATCCATTTCGACATGTGTCATTACAGATGATGTGCGACACTTAGACCCACTGAAATGAGTAAGTGACAATGCACAACACGTCTTCAACATTGGCAGCACTGTCCTGCAACATTTTTACTATGCAAGAATGCCCCATGTGTGATATGTTACTAGGCAACCTTTTGTTCCCTGCGCCAGTGGCTAATATGCAGCCGTGCACCTACACTACCAACCTTGCACCAAGGTGCTTGGCTAGCTGCCCTGTGGAGGTGGATGTATCTGTGCAGGAAGGGACACCACCCTATACATATGCTGTTTAGATGGACAATTGCCTCTTTCTGTGTGTGCAGCAGTGTTAGACCTGACAGCATTAGGGTGGTCACCCCAAACTTTTTGTCTCCCTCCCTCCACTTTTTGACACAGTTTTTGCTGGTTTTAGGACTCTGCACACTTTACCACTGCTTATCAGTGATAAAGTGCATGTGCTCTTTCCCTTAAAACAAGGTGACATTGGCTCATACTCAATTGGCATATTTAATGTACTTGTAAGTCCCTAGTAATAGTTTATATTTTTCAAAACCTGTGTGGTGTCTTTTTGTGGTGTTTTCACTGTGTTATTGCATGGTTTATTGCACAAATACTTTACGCATTGCTTTCTGAGTTAAGCCTGACTGCTCAGTGCCAAGCTACCAGAGGGAGGGTGGGCACAGGATATTTAAGATTGTGTGTGACTTACCCTGACTAGAGTGAGGGTCCTTGCTTGGACAGGGGGTAACCTGACTGCCAACCAAAGACCCCATTTCTAACAAGCAGTATGCAGCATGCATTGGTGGCATATTCATATGAGTTCAAAGCACAGTCTACCTTCTTATTACAACCTGCGAACGGCACACCTGGGGTGATGTTTGAGGTTGACACTGCCTCCAGCTTTAAGTGACAGCTACATCTAAGTCAGCATCATCATGCTATGTATCTTGTGGTGACTGACCTGCAGCAACATACATTGCACACCCCTTCCACGCTACATACTTCATGGGAGGGTAGCCGATTTACAATGTGTCTTCGAGTCACAAAAAAGTGGTCATTTGCCAAGTTGTACATTCAGTGCAGGCCATGACAATGGCACTGGTGGATTTTACATACAGTAGGTCCCTTGTGGATCCTGAGTAGCAGCTGTTTGTGGCAGCCATCAGGTGTCCAAGGGTGTGTACCCCATTGTTTCAGGATGATCAACATTACTACCAGTGTCTCTCCTATCTTTCAACACAGCATTTATACTGTCAACACATGCACAGTGCAGGCTATAGGATGGAGCTCAGCTACTTAGTAAATGTGTCCCTTGGCACAGTGCATGTAAGGTCAGTGATGTCCTGTATTCTCCTACAGGGTCCCACTTTGGCATCCATGATCTTCACTGTCTAACAGTTACTCTGCCCCATGGATGGCCATTTATTGTTTATAGTACTGACATGATGGTGTTGTAGGTCAGTAAGGGCTGCATGTGAGGGGGCACTACAGTATGTGTGGTGCTACCTATCACAAATCTGGCACATGGTATGTGATGGGCATTGATTTTGTATTCCTATGTGTGTGACCCAATGCGTCAGGCAGATGTCTATGCCCACTACAGGTAAGTCAGGTATGTGTTGATGAGATGTAGTTGGTATTGGCAGTAGCTGTCTGGCATTTGACGTTTGTTCTTGCAGTGCCTTGCATGGCATGATTTGAGGGATCTGTGCCTATATGAGACTTACGTAACATGAGCATGGTGTATGCCATTGACATGGCTGTGCTATTCTTTGTTTGGTGTACTATGTGTGAAGTGTACATGGTAGGCAACCTGTGGGCACTTGCAGTGACCTGTGTCTTTCTTCTGTTAGCAAAGGGTACATATCTGCACCTGACCTTCACGTGGTGTGCTTGTCAAGTTGTGGGTGTGTTACGTACATGTGGGTGTTTGTGTTTGTGGTATGCACTGATTGTGCTGTACTACAGCATGGTGCATGTGTGTTATTACCTGCACATCTGTGTTACCCTGGCCATGTGTTTATGTAGTGGTGTATGTCTTGTATGTCCTACAGGGTTGGAGTGTTGTGAGTATATTGCTAGATTTGTTGATTTATCCACATGTAGGCCATTTCCATATTGTCCATCCTGGAAGCGTTCATTGATTCTGCTGTGCCGGAATATAAAGGCGGCCTGGACACTCCCAGGATACTTGGCCAAAATGTTTATGAATAGTCCCAGGTGGTCCACTATGCCCTGCACATTAATGGAATGCATGTGCTTGCGATTCCAGTATAAGTGTTCTGTTGCTGCAGGTGGAACGAGCCGGACATGGGTGCAGCCAATTGCACCGAACACATGCAGGAAGCCATGGATTTGGTAGAACCCCTGTTTTGTCTCCTGCTGCTTTTTCTGGTTGGGGAAGCTGATGTGGTGGGGAGATTATAGCTTCTAGCACCCCTGGAAGGATCACAGAGAATGACGGCTGTGAGACATCAGCAGCCAGGGCACCTGTTGTTTGGAATGAGCCACTTACCAGCATGTGCAGGACAGCTAGCAGCTTTGTCACAGATTGTATGTTGTATGGGATCTGCAGGCTGGCTGTGAATAGTGGCTCAGTGTGGTGCAGCAGGTGTAGTATGGCTTGCCGGTTCAGTCTGTAGGTCCTTAGGATGTCCTGGTCCCTGAGGCCAAGGAGGGTTGTCCTGGTTCTGAAGACTGTCTCCTACCTTCTGCGTTGCCTTTGTGGGCCACGCTGTGGTGGTGGTGATTGCTGTAGTTGTTGCTGTCCTCTGCGTCGTCTCGCAAGCTGGATCTGTAGCACCTCGATCTTCTCCAGTTGGTTGGCAATGTTGCTTCTGTGTGTTTTCCTTAAGTAGTGATGGGTTTGCCTCATTTTAATGCCTGGTCGGACCAGGTCCGACCAGGCAAAGTCGATGCAAATCAGAATTAACGTCATTTTTTGGGTCCGCCTCACACCTGTGCGTCATTTTTGCCTGGGTGGGTAAATATGGTGCTAGGGACTTAGAGTCATTTTCTGGACAGGAATGCCTACCTTGCATCTCATTGACTCAAGGAGGTTTCACACATCCAAAAAATTATGTTAACTCCAATATTTTGACGCTAGAAGGGCTGCGCGTCATAATATAAATATGGCGTTGAATTAGCATTAAAAAATGATGCTAATTCAGCGCAAGCAGAGTATAAACATGCCCTTTAATGTCCTATTTCTAGGATACAAACTATCAAATTAGGGCAAGAGCCTATGCTCTCAATACCATCAAGAAACAACAGTTAGGACTGAGTTTTTTTTCAATTTTGCCAGAACATACATTCCTGACTATGCACAATGCATAAAACCACTTTATGATTTAATTTGTCCAGATTTTTCAAGCAAACACTGGACACCAGAACATACATGCATAGTCAAAGTTTTACAACAGGACCTGCTAAATGCACAACCCTTACACACGACAACAAAACAAACTTGGTCATCAGAATAAATCCTGATGCCATTGGGCTCACCTATGTCACATTCAATGAGAGTGACACAGTACCCAGAGCATACACATCACACTTGTACTCCTATGCAGAACAACGATTTGAACCAACAGAAAAAATACTGACTGCTGTACAAATGGCTGTCATTAAGGAGAGGCCACTTGACCAAGGGCAATGCATTATTGTTGTTACCCCAGTGCCAGCCCTTGAGGTGGTTACCAAAGCTAGCATTCCAAAAGCAAAAGCATTACATCCACATTGGATTCAATGGGTAACCTCCCTGACTGCCACTGGTGTTGATTATGTTTTCGACCTCAAACTACAGACCCAAACACTTCTTCGACATAAATTGGAATGACCCATGCCTTCTAACATTATGCCCCTTGATCAATACAGAACAATAAATTACACCAATGCTTCAGCACAACGAGCTGTAGCAACAAACATCCAGACACCGCCACTTGTGCAGCTTTTAGCGGAGTAATTAGGGATGGTACATTTCCCCCTCAACATACCTACACGCAGGCCCTAGGGGACTGCATAGCATAGCTTGCAGAGCTTAAGGCTCTAATTTTGGCACAGGCATTTACGGACCCTGAACAGTCTACATTGATTGTGTGTGAGTCGTACTGCTGTGTTCAGTCCGACAATGATTACTTACATCATTGGCACATGAACAGGGTCAGAGATTCAAAAGGGTACATCATCAAATACAAAAACTTGTGGGGGAGGGTAGTAGATCTTAAGAACAGACTGCCAAAATCTCATGCAGTTCATACATTGGGTATCAACGTGTAGGAGTACGCATTGTAGGAAACACTTTGGCTGACAAAGCTGTCTAATCCGCAGTGGCTAGGGCTTCTTTTTGCTGCAATTAATCATTCTCATATGAGACTGAATAATGAGACATTGGCTGCTGTAAAAAGCTTCTGCTGATGGCAAACCTTACTAAAAGCATACCCTGCTACATTTTACCTACCACCTGAGGGGTTGAGCCAAGCCAGCGATCATCATGGATGCGCGCTGTAATCTCTTCATTGCTGCCATCTCAGGCCACGGATGTGCTCCGTGGGCCGTCTGGGTTCTCTTGCCCTGGACACGGCTGGGTCTTACGCCAGGCTTGGTCTGCCTCCTTACTGCATTTGCCCAGTAGGGGCAGGCCGTGTGGTAGTTTGCCTCTGGCACTGATCTGCACATAATCCTGGTGCTTGGGACGGAGTCTGAGTGGAACACCTCCACATAACGAACTGACCTAATTGGTTTTCATGGCCTGCATCAAATACATCTCCAGCCTGATCGCAAGTGGTTGTTCAATTCCTACAGGCCTCCTTGGTTAGAGTTATGGTCTGCAGAGACCCTGAACAGCGCAAGCTCACATTTAACAAGCCTCGTCCCCTCCTCCCTCAGATACCAGTGCTGCCATGGAGGAGGGGGCAGAAGGTGGCCAGGCGTCAGAACATCCCACCGACCACAACCCAATTTTGAAAGAACTGCGCTTAGGATTTTAAGGTATAGATGCAAGGTTTGATAAATTAGCTGCTTGGCTGGATAAAAATGTTGGAGCGCCTGGAGCGGCATGACATCAGATTGCTGGGCCCTGAGGACAGCAATGGAAGATGCATACAATAAGTTGAATATGTGCCTGTAGAAACTGGAGATCAGACTACGTGCGGTTGCTATAAAAAAAAATGAAGATTTGGAGGCATGGGGATGCAGGAACAACCTCCCCATCATTGGGTTAGCTGATTCCACAGATACTGCTATGTTGGACACCTTTGTGGAAAAGCTTCTGGATGAACTTCTAGGCCAGGATAATTTCACTGATACAATTGTCATGGAGGACACCCATAGATCCCTGGAGTGACACCTCGTTCTATCATTGCGAGAGTTCTGAACTTTAGAGATCGTGATGTGGCGCTACGACTGGTGCGAGAGAAGAGCCCAGTGACATATCAGGGGACCCGCCGCAAATTTGTGGATGCCTAAGTAGCACTACATAAGCTGGGGTTGTACTACAGCATGTTATATCCGGCCACACTTAGGGTTGATGAGGATGGCAGAACCCATATTTTTGACACACCTAAAGAGGCACTACAATTCTGTAAGAACTACAACAGGGCTGGATCACGATCAGCACAGTCTTCAACCCTGAACATTCTCCACAAGAAATGCACCCTTCTGGCAGTCCGGACCTGTTTCCACAAGAGAGAAACTGCACAACCTTTTGATACTCCTGCATGGCTGTGATGGTCCTGCCAGCTGTTGGAGATGGCTAACTCTGCGGTTCCAAAATCATCTCCTTTCAAGTTATTTACTCCTCATTTCATAATGTACACTAAAATGTATCAAAGTGACGCTCACTGCTGAGGTGTTGCTCCCCCCACTGGTTGAGACCATGTTAATTTTGGGGGGTTTATTGTGTATGTTTTTGATGTTTCTGAGAGATTTCACCCAACCTGTTTATGTGTGGGAGGAGGGTGGTGGGTTCTGGATGTTTAGTTTTGTCTGATTTATTGTTTATTGTTCGTATATTGGCCCACTGTGATACACCTCTGCTTGACCTGCTAACCCCATCTAAATAGCACCATGACAGCTGACATGAAGGGATCTAGGTGCACATTGCCTTCAAATTTTATGTCTTGGAATATCAGGGGTTTGAATGACCCCCGTAAGGGAAAACTGGTAGTGCAGTATCTAACTCGCCACAAAGCCATGATTGCATTCCTTCAGGAGACACAGCGAGCCCCACGCTCTACATATTCATTTGCATTGCTGTGGGGACCACATTGTTTTTTCCAACTACAGTTCATATTCACATGGGGCCTGTATATTAATCCATAAGAAAATTCCCTTTCACCACATCTCCACCACAGCTGACACCGATTGTAGATGTATACTGGTCGAAGGTGTGTTGGCCGGTCAAAAAGTACTATTAGCTAATATCTATGCCCCAAATATAGATGACCCTGATTTTTTCAGGTTCTATTGCTCAAACTTGATTGTGCAGGTGCAGACACCATAATTATGGGTGGGGACTTCATTATGATAATGGACCCCCTATCGGACACCACCTTAGTCAACCCGAAATTGAAACCTAAAGCACTGCGCGTCCTTCAGCACATGTGTGAGGCCCACTGACTACAAGATCCATGGCCCGTGCAACCACAATCAGCTCTACATTCATACATTTTTCAGCCCCACATAATACATGGGGATGAATTGACTTCTGGCTTCTAAACCCATCGTCCGCAGCTTGGCTGACCTCTGTCAATAAATTTCCACACACACTCTCCGACCATTCACCAGTGGTGATATCATGTGATATTCCACACCCAGGTATGCGGGAACGCTGTTGGCGCTTTCCCACCCTTGCGCTTCAAGACACTTTGTTCTGCGCTGACCTACAAAAGGCTATAAAGAAATACTTCGAATTAAATACGGGGTCAATCTCCATATATGCCTCCCTTTGGGAGGCTTTCATGGCATATTCTAGGGCATATGTATTGCACAGTCTTCTGGTGTCCTCAGGTTCATACGAACCAGTCTGACGAAGGTAGAGACTGCTCTCCAGGACCTAGACCCGGTGGGTGCTCATTCAGGTGGCGACCTCAGGTTGAAAACCTGTGAGGCTCTGATGGAGGAGTTTCATGAGCTGGCGTATTGGGAGGTTCTCTATCTGGGGAAATATACTACTGCACGCCGCTATGGTGAGGTTTAACATTCTGAGCAAACACTGGCATGCTTGGTGAGACTGCCACACACTGTGACCTAGGTCCAAGAGCTCTACGCTGACGAAGGATCACATAGGGTGGTCACTGAAGAGGTACAATCAACTTTTCTTTCCTATTTTACCATGCTGTATGGTGGCCGATGTCATTATGATACCTCGGCATCAACTGACTATCTGGAGGAGGTAGCCATTGTGTGGCTCACAGAGGCACAACAAAAATACCTGGGGGAGCCATTCACATGTGGAGGAATAACAACAGCTGCATACATTTTCAATGGCTCCAACGCACCAGGATTGGATGGATTTACTGGGGAGTTTTATAAGGCCTATAGAGAGATTCTTGCCCCTCAACCTTTAGAATTATATAATGAGGCCCTTGTCAAAGGTACATTACCTCCAACTATTCAAGAAGTGGTCATCACTCTCCCACTTAAGCCTAGCAAAGATCCCCAGTATTGGGGTTCGTACTGTCCATTATCATTGTTAAATTTTGATAACAAGATTCTGGCAAAAGTGTTAGCAACACGCCTATCTCAATTGCTGGAGAGCATTATCTCCCCTGCACAATCTGGATTCATACCTCACAGATCTACTAACATTAACTTACATATGTTATTCGCAGTTTTGAATAGGATAGACATCTCTGTGTCCCTTCGGTTGCCTTCCTAGATGCCAAAAATATGTTTGAATCTCTAGAGTGCCCCTTTTTATTTGCCAAATCCCCTAAACTTGGGTTTCCCCCTAGGTTTTACTGCCCTGATCCAACTACTTTATGTAAATCCAATTGCACGTATTAGGGTGAACGGCACACTCTCCCCTCCCTTCCCGGTGTACAAGGGAATGCGCTAGGGCTGTCCCTTTTCCCCCTTGCTTTTTATAATAGCAATAGACCCATTGATGCAGCAGCTGCAACAGAACCATCTCCACAGAGAACTTCAGTTTCGCACTGGACTGCTATTAGTATCACTGTGCGTGGATGATATATTATTATTTATCCGCCACCCGTAAAGGAACTTTGAACCATTACTACAGGAGATTATCCATTTTGGAACATTCTCGGGAATTAAAATTAACTGTTCCAAAACAGAATTTTTTCCTCTGACTGCCACCATCACTCAAGTGGTTACTCAATTCCCATTAAAATGGAGCACAGAGACAGTTAAGTATTTGGGCATACATATCCATCATCATAAAGATCAAATTATGCATCTCAACTATAGGCCGGTGATGGATAAACTTGAAACTCAAAGAGAACACTGGGTGAGACTTCCGCTGACCCTGGCAGGATGCATTGCCATTATTAAAATGGTAGTCCTCCCAAAAGAGTTGCGAAGATTACTGAGGCAGACAGACTTCTGAGGGTACAATGGGAGGTACTTGCACTTTCCCAAGAAAGAGGGGGTTATGGCCTTCCCCATTTTCTACCTGATGGCTCAGTGCAGCTTTGCATATCATTGGTACCACCCAGAAGCGCATACAATACACTGTGCCCGAATGAGATATGAGCTACCCTGCCACTCTGCGTACGCTTCTTCCGAGGGGCCATGCCCTGGACCCCCAACTGTACAGACACTCTCCACCACATGCTGGGCCTGGTGGAGACTGGCTCATATGTTGGCGGGCGGGATACTGGATTTTCCCGCATTGCATTAGCTGACATTCAATGGCTCCCATTGGCCTGCAAACAGCTAGTCAAGCGCACAGTTACAGACCTGTCCCTACACACTGTGGGAGACCTGCTTCCTGATGGGCACATATTTTCCAGAATGGGAGACTTGCATTTCTTAGAGGCAAACCCTATGGACCATTTTATACTACAAAGACTACAAAGGATGCTCCATTGCCTTATCAATAAATACCCGCTTGCACCGACAAATTTCACTCCGTTTACGATGCTTATTACAGAACCGGATGTAGCTAGGATGATCTCTAGGTTATATAGAGCATGCTTCACCCTACTACCCACACATGATGCTGTGCTTCATGGACACTGGGAAAGGGACCTGGGACACCACATAATAGATAACATGTGGATGGAATGTTGCTCCCAAACATGCAGAGTATCCATGAATAATTGCCACTGCCTGATATACTACAAATTCCTCAGGTCCTGTATATCACACCAGCCTCTCTCTTCAAAATAGACACCCTCTCGCTCACATGAGTGCCTTATATGTCAGACCCCGATGGGTGATTTTATACATATGTTATGGACATGTCCTACTGTCTCCCAGTATTTGAGGGAAGTGTTTACATGTCTTTCCCCAATGATTGATGTGGTCTTAGACCCTGACCACCTCCCAGCCCTGCTGGGCTACGTGCGTAATATTCCGAAATCAGTTAGCCGATATACTGTACTATTGGCTAGATGAGAGGTAGTCATACACTAAGTCTCACAGAATGCACCAACAGTGGAGGCTTGGGCTTGGATACACAGTCTCATTTACTGCAGCACAAATAGTGAAATATATGCTTCCCTCCAGCCACCCATCTCACGTCCCCAGAATATACCACTGGAGGACTACTTTGCTACACTAGACCCTCATTGACTGACCGTGGGATGGAGATGGGGACAACTTTACACCATAAAATCTCAGGAGCTGCGACTATAATGGATACACACTGTGGTTGAACTGAGGTACATGTCTGACAGCCCTCCATAACACAACCCCACATACTAATGTTGTGTGTAGTTTCATAAACATTAGGCCTCCTATGCTGTCTATTTTCTTTTTTTTTTAACTTGAGAGATTATTTCTTTCTTCGATGGTTGGAGGTGGATCTTGCATAATGTGCCATTTTGTTGTTGTTTTATTGCTAAAACGATAAATAAAGTTTAAAAAAATACCTACCATCTCAGTGCCAAAAATATTGCATTTGAAACTATCCTAGGGGTGGGTGACCGTGTGATCCTAACCAAGATCAGAGATCATTTCTCATTAAAGCAGTTGATGAGGGTGTTGCTTCTGCCCATACTGCTGCTGCGGCTACTAACTTCTGCTACTAAAATGCTATTGGTGGCCAGGTCTATACAAACAAACCAAACAATTTGTCTTTTGTTGTGACATCTGACAAAATTAAGGGTCCACCATCAAACACCCACTGCAGACACACCTCTTATTGTCCAACAAACCACTACAATGTGTGTACCTGGACCATTGCAGTCCCTTACAACCTGGCAGTGCATACAAATACATCTTAGTCACTGTTAATTCATGTTCTAAATTCCTATGGGTATGGCCACAATGACTGGCTGGTGCCCAAACTGTCGCCACATATGCAGTTGAAACATTGCACTCGGACCAGGGCCCTACCTTTGTCACTAGGGCATTCAGAGACACCATGGCAATAATGGATGTTCAGTTCCATTTCTCTTCTCCATATCATCCTGAGGAAATTCTGTTGTGAAGTGAAAGAACTGAGACTTAAAGCAATCCTTAACAGCAAGGGTATTAGGTTCTGGTCATAGCTGGCTTCATTACCTATATGGGGTCCAGAGAACACTAAATAATCTGCCCAGAAGGTCCTTGGGAGGGTGCACCCCTTACTAGGTCCTGTTTGGGATACCTATGTATGTCCCAGATCTTGACGGCCCTGGTGCGGTGGCGGCAGAAACACCTTTTCACATAAATTAATGTGTTGCTGTTCAACAATTCCATGATGAAATTTCATCTGCCTATGCTGCCACCTTGGGAATGTGGGATTTGCCAACAACATCTACTGCCTGGATTCCCGAAGTCGGGGATTTAGTTCGAGAAAAGATTGCTGTAGATAAGGAGTTTGGCCTATCATATAGAAGACTGGTTCCAGTCCTGGGAATACATGGTACCAGAACTGTCATCATACCACCACTGCCTGGTTCTAAAAAAAACCATTTTGTTTCAATTGACAGTGTCAAATTCTACCACGTGACCAAGAGGATTCCTGGGTAGTTCCCCAGCTTCCTGCGCTACCCAACAGGATATACCTCTTCAAGCACCTGACAATGCTTCTGCAATTGCTACAATGCTACAATTGTCTCCCCGAGCTTGGGGAGGGCGGAGAACGAACTTTTGCTACTTTCTGTCACCACTTCATCGACAAGAAACATAAAAAATATGGCTCTTCACTATTCCAATGCATCAGAAGCGGATGACTCCTTTATTATGAACCACCACCATTGGGTCCCAGTCTACCAGTTCTGCACTAGCTCCTATTTTTGCACAAACTGCTTCTGGTTATTTTGTCAGCATTGATGACTTTCCTTCAAGTTCTTCTGCATCTTTAACTGCATCTGTCTCAACAACTTGTAAGCTTTATAACTGGCTTAAACACAAATATTTGGTTTGTTCATGGTACTATCTATGGATACTGCTGACATTGCTTACATTCCTGTTTTGGATTGGGCGTGTCATTGTTTTCTTTTTACTGATAAATGGTTGCTATCTTCCTGAGCACTCTGCTGTTGAACTTGTGGATGAGGTTTTGACACCTTACCTTTCTTCCCATAAGGTCTGAAGGGACTTGTCCCTTGTGAACATCTCATCTGTTCCACATCCTGATGGGAATGTGTGGGTTAAAGTGTCAGAGTCACCAGATCCTCGGGGTCTGCGCACGTTCCCAACACATCCACCACTGAACAGCTCCAAGATTCTGATAGATAAATCACAGAGGCTAAGAGAGTTCAAGAGGGGAAGAGGGGATTAGGAAGGGAAACAGCTGGGAAGGAGACCTGTAGTAAGAAAAAGGTTACAACACACAATATGAAAATTATATCTCCTGAAATCAATACTAGACTATGACTCTAAGCATAGTCATTCTGAAAACATGAACAATCTAAGAATTAAGTTTAAAATGACTAAGTTTCAAGATGGGCGGATACCTGTAAGGGAATCAAGATGGATTAAATGAAAACTTTCCTATTCAAGTACTTTCCTTTACATGAGAATCAGAAAAACATTGTGACTAAATTTTAAACCGGTCATATAAAGCTTTTTTTGAGAATGCATACTAGGACTATACAATATTGCATCTAGACACTCTAATCTTCTGTGTACTCTTAAAATGTTTCAACACAAATTGCGCATATTGTAGATTTTTATATATATATATATATATATATAGTAAACACCATAAAAGGATTGTGCACCATGAATAACACAATATGGATTCAGGAAAAACAAATCACATAACTTGTCAACTCGAATATTACATGATAAATATCTTAGAATAGTGGCATACAATAAACAACATGAATTAAACTCGAGGAGAGAATTGTGCGTCTTGCCGGTTCGAGTGTCACCATGTAAAAAGCCAAGAAATGGTAGTACGCAATGATTATCAAAGTCAAATCATCATTAAACGATATAAATGCCAAGAAATAACAGCTCACAATGAATAACAAGATCAAAGTACAATGAAACGAATTGCGCGTCTTTTGCCGATTCTTAAGCTACCATGTAAATGTCAAGAAATGGTAGCGCTCAATGCACAACAAAGTTAAAACACCATAAAACAAATCACGCGTCTTGCCGATTCTTAAGCCACCATGCAACTGTCAAGAAATGGTAGCGTGCAATGAATAACAAGATTAAATTATCATGAAACAAATCGCGCGTCTTGTCGATTCGCACGTCACCCTGCAAATGTCACAAACACTCAAGTGCATATTTCACACGGGCAAAGTACTCTGTCAAATCATAAAAGAATTAGACCCAAGAACATGAGAGTTCTCGATAACGGCGTCGGGAGGCCAGCCTAACCACCGTCTTACCGCCCAGAACAAGGATCTCCAAATGAAGAATGAAAGTCAGATGTCTGGAAGATCAAATAGGCCACCGGGACAGAGGCTCAGGAAGTAGCTGCTGCTCTGCACTGGGACCTCTGAATAGTGAGCACTTGGAGCTGGGCTGGCTCCTTTTTATAGAGTCTTGGCCCAGCCCACAACCACACCCAGGCATGTTGCAGGGAAAGTCTCTAGAAAGCCCTGGAAAGGGACCACACCCTAACACACTCTGAAAGCCTGCAGCAATACATTGCAAATGAACAGCATTTGTAAGCACATTAAAAATAAGACTTCAGGATTGAACTCTATGGTGCTGGGTTTTTGCATTCTAGTCTCCAATAGAGCGCGCACTGCCCTGGTGTTGACATAAAGGGGCATATTTATACTCCGTTTGCGCCGAATTTGCGTCGTTTTTTTCTACGCAAATTCGGCGCAAAACTAACGCCATATTTATACTTTGGCGTTAGACGCGTCTAGCGCCAAAGTATGAGGAATGAGCGTAATTTTTTTGCGTGAACGCCTTCCTTGCGTTAATGAGATGCAAGGTAGGCGTTCCCGTCTAAAAAAATGACTGCGACGCAAATGCGTCGTATTTATTCTCCCGGGCAAAAATCACGCCCGGGAGTGGGCGGGGCAAAAAACCCCGCATTTGCGCCTCTTTTTAACGCCTGGGTCAGGGCAGGCGTTAAGGGACCTGTGGGCTCAAAATGAGCCCACAGCTGCCCTCCCATGCCCCCAGGGACCCCCCCTGCCACCCTTGCCCACCCCAGGAGGACACCCAAGGATGGAGGGACCCATCCCAGGGACATTCAGGTAAGTATAATTTTTTTTTTTTTTTAAACATTTTTGGCATAGGGGGGCCTGATTTGTGCCCCCCTACATGCCACAATGCCCAATGACCATGCCCAGGGGACATAAGTCCCCTGGGCATGGCCATTGGGCAAGGGGGCATGACTCCTGTCTTTACTAAGACAGGAGTCATGTAAATGGCGTCTGGGCGTCGTTAAAAATGGCGCAAATCGGGTGGAGGCGAGTTTTTTGCCTCTACCTGACTTGCCCCATTTTAAGACGCCCTAACGCCATTTTCCCCAACGCCGGCGCTGCCTGGTGTACGTGGTTTTTTTCCACGCACACCAGGCAGCGCCGGTCTGCTAGCGCCGGCTAACGCCATTCAATAAATACGGCGCCCGCATGGCGCTTCAGAATGGCGTTAGCCGGTGCTAATCTTTTTGGCGCAAAACTGCCATAGCGCAGTTTTGCGTCAAAAAGTATAAATATGGCCCAAAGTACCATATGATATATTTGGACCTACTGAGGTCATTTAAGTTCCATATGTCTTCAAAGTTTTTATTAATTATATTTTCAAACCTGGGGTTGCTTCTGATGATGGGGATGTTAAAACAGTTGATTCCATGTTTTCTGAGCTTGAATATTATACTGTATTTGAAAGTGAAGATATATATATGTGAACACAGTGAATAATGGGGAAATGGTCTGTTGCCATCATTAAGGACATTACTTTCTGCACATAGCTAGTACCCCAAGACCGGTTTTTAATTTTACATCATGGGAGTATTGTCTGACTCCACCAGGGGGAAGTTCCAAAAGAAATGTGGAAAAGTTTGCACATTTTTCTGGGCATGATGCTAAGAACACAGAGTCATATTACTTTAAATTACCTCCTTCTAAAGTAAGAAAAATATTGCTAACCAACACAAAATTAATCTCTTCAGATTCCTTTATTTTCCCGCTGGCTGTTGAGGGCTATGAATTTTGGGAAAACACTGTTGATTTAAAGAGTGAATGGGGAACACAAGGTTGACAAATACAGAGTAGGGAAGCTTTATTTAGACCATTCCTTACTCCTTTACAAATAACATTTCTGAATGACACAGTTCAGCAAACAACTTGCCTAAGGTTAGCAAAAACAAAAGGACTGCATGAGCCTAGTATTCCAAAACCAGCTAAATTTAACAACTGGCAGATACTACTAAATGTCACCGAAGAACAGCTCACTAGTTGGGTTCAGAAGGAAGAAGTTTTTTTAGAAGAAGAAAATTACATATCATTCTGAATGATGTCTATTGAAGATGGCACAATGTTATTTATTGTGTAAATGTGGTTGGACAATGTGTTTATACTATGATAAACAACGACTAGAGCCTTTTCCATATTTTGTTTAACAATCTGCATTAAAAGTGCAGCAGCTTCCATTTGTGAAAGCTTCCCAATTTCATTGAATATAGCATATAAAAATATTTTGAGCCTAGCATCCTAGGACCCAGCAAGAAATCCTGTAAGTTAACGTCTTCTGAAAAGGAGACTAAGGTGTTCTTTGATAGCTGCTAATGTGAAAGAACGTAACCACTTTTGAGCTGTGACACAGTGAGGGTCCAGTTGGCCTGCACTGAAATCCCATGTGGAGTTTACAAAATGTGCTTGACAACCATTTGTGATCACTGGCCCCAATAACCACCTTCGGGGTGGCATGTAGGTTTAGGGACCCCAGCATAGGTAGTGCACCCATAGGTGCACTGCTGAGGTGCCCAGTGTCATCTTAAAGGCAGGCCTGCCTTGATGGCTACTTTTAAATTAAAGTTATATGCAAATTCGACTTTGGAATTAAAAGTAGTTCCAAAGTCTTAAACAACCTTATTTTTACATATAAGTCACCCCTAAGGTGTACCCTATGTGCCCCTAGGGCTGGATGCCATGTAACTATAATCAGGCACCTTATAAAATAGTTTTATAAGCCCTGGAGAGGTAAAAAGAGCCAAATTCGTGTTTCCCTCATTATAGTGAAGGGCCTCCATAGGCTAGAATGGGGAGACTTTATTTTAATTTGAAAAGTCCCCTTAAGTAACAGATACCAGACATTTGGTATCAAATTAATTGTTATAATAAATCCCACAACTTCCAGTTGTTGGATTTAATATAACTTGTTCAGGTAAAGAGTTTTCAACTTTACCTGAAAAGTTGCCAACTTCAGCCCTGCAGGGTTTTTGCTGCTGTGCTCTGATTGGCCAGCCTCTGGCAACCTGACTTGATGAGGTGTGAAGTGGCCTGGCTTCACACAAAGAGATGTGCCTGTGGGAGGAGATCTCCCCTCAGCAGATGGTGAGGCAGGACGGGGGAGGGCTGCCAAACCGGTCTTCAAAGGCAGAGAAGGACATTTGGAGCAAACCAGGAACACCCCCACATCCTGCAAACCCAGACAATTAGTTGCCCCCTTGATTAGATTAGGAGAGGGCAGGAGAGGGGTGTGTTTAGGATTTGTAGCCACACCAGTGGGTGGGCTCAGCCAGATGTAATCTCCAAAAATCACTTTCAGCCATGATGTTTTTTTTAGGAATGTTGCTCCCTGGGATTGATTTTTTCCACACTTCCCAGGAAGTGGTCATCACAGGGGGAAAGACCCTGTCCTTGATTAGAGAACCAGGACCCCCCTGTTTTTCACCCAGGAGCAGGGATGAAACTGGCAGACCTGCACCCACACCTCAGATCTCCAACAGATTCCAACAAGGAAGAACTACAGGAGAAAAAGGACTGCCATGTTGGACCCCTGGCCTGCACCTGGACCCTGCACTCTGAAGGACTGCACCAGCTGCACACTTGGGCTTCACCACAAGAAGTACTTTGCCTGGCTTCAACTGGTTCAAGGAGGGACTCCCTGTTTGCTACAGGTGAAAAATTGTTAACCAGAGTCCCCTGCACCAACTCCTCAAGAAACCAACCAGCTGACCACTGCCCAGTGGCCAAAAAGGAGTTTGCGCCAGGTGCATTCTGAGGGTTGTAGTTCACACCCCCAAGGATCATCTCAGAGCTTCTGGAACCTTGGGGTGAGCTGTGGACCCCAAAAGAACCTTAAAGGAATATCTGGAAGAAGATCCAGACGTTTGGAGAACTTGGGAGAACTTTTGGAAAATAGCTCCATAGAGGGACCGACCCGCCACGTCAACTCTAGCTGGCTTGCCTCAACCGCGACCCAGCCTGACTTGCAGGTTCGTGCCGGTGAAGAAAATCTCCAAAAAAGAGACTAATGCCCATATTTATACTTTTTGAAGCAAACCAGCGCCGCCGGCTAACGCCATTCCTACGCGTCATGCGGGCACCTTATTTAAGGAATGACCTTAGCCGGCGCTGCGGACTGTTCTGAGTAAAAAATAATGACTCAAACCAGGCAGCGCCGGCGTAGGGGAAAATGGGGGTTGTGCATCAAAAAATTGTGCAAGTCAGGTTTGAGGCAAAAATCATGCCTCAAACCGGACTTGCGCCATTTAGCAAAGACAGGAGTCATGCCCCCTTGCCCTATGGCCATGCCCAGGGGATGGATATCCCTTGGGCAGGGCCATTGGGCACAGTGGCATGTAGGGGTGCCCAAATTAGGCCCCCCTATGCCACTTTAAAAAAAAAGAAATACTTATCTTAACTTACCTGTACTTACCTGGGATGAGTCCCCCATCCATGGGTGTCCTCCAAGGGTGGGCAAGGGTGGCAGGGGGTGTCTCTGGGGGCAGGAAAGGGCACCTCTGGACTCCATCCATGGTCAGAGACCATGGAAGTGAGCACACAGGTCCCTTAATGCCTGCCCTGACCCAGGCGTTAAAAAACGGCGCACATCAGGCTGTTCGCCGTTTTTTAAGGCCTGCCCCCTCCTGTGCGTCAAAATGACGCTGGAGTATAAATAAGGCGCACTGGCCTTAAAGTCATTTTTTGGGGAGGCCTACCTTGCATGTCATTAACGCAAGGCAGTTTCCTGCATCCCAAAAATGACGCACACGGAGGAATTTTGACGCCCGCTGTTGTCAAAGTTTAAATATGGAGCATGGTTTGCGCCAAATGTGTGTCAAAATTTCTGACGCACATTCGGCGCAAACAGAGTATAAATATGCCCCTAAGTCCGAACGTAGGAAGTTGACTGGGACCTCCCAGCCAGCGTATCCGAGGAGGGCTCCAAGGACGTCGGATCAAGATTCAGGTTTGCCCCGGTCAAAGAATTTTCACCTCGAAAAAAACGACTAAGTCCGAAGGTCAAAATCTCCACCGAGGGCTCCCGCGATGCGTATCCGAAGAAGGGTTCCAGGAGGTCCGATTGGACTGGCAGGTTCATCCCGCTGAAGAAAATCTTCAGAAAAACGGCTAAGGCCGAAGGTAAACTTTTGACCGAGACCTCCCGCGGGCTGTAGCCGAGCCAGGCTCCATGGCGTTTGGCCTTAAACTTTGACTTTTCCCCAGTCGAGGTGCGACCAGATGACCAGATTGGCGCTTTTTGTTTCTAGGCGCTAGAAAATAATCATTCTTTACAAAATCATATCTCTGGGTCCCCTTATCTGATTTTATTCGTTTGTGTGTCATTTTAAAGATGAAAATATAATCTATTTTTATCAATTGGTTTTGGATTTTTAAATTGTTTCCTGTCTTTTATTTAATTACTGTTTTATGATATTTGAATGCTTTACACTCTATCTCCTAAATTAAGCCTTTTCGCTCGTTGCCAAGCTACCAAGGGTTGACCTAGGTTTAATTTACTGAGACCTAACTGGACCTAAGTGGAGGTTAGTGGCCTGTTGCTCAGTGTAGGTACTTACCTGTCCTTACCAATCGCCCATTTTCCAACATTAGGCCTGGGGCCTGTGCCCTTTCACCTACATATGTGCTTTGATTTCATTTATTCATTTTAGCTAGCCTGCTTTGAAGCAGGGATGTTTTTATTGTTCCTAATCAGCAGTGATTCTGCTAAGTCATTGTTATTATTTCTGTGCATGACATTTCACCATATACCTCTGTCCAGAGCTGACAAGAACAGTACATGATAACCCAGTCAGCATTGTCACCACAAGAGTACATAAACAGTCCTACACTTAGGAACATGCCCATGTCAGGCCTAATTAATTAAACAGAAATATGTTTCTTTTAAAAACATTGTACAGGCCAAGGGAAAACGGGGAGGCCATCCCGGCCAGGATAGCCATCCATGCTGTATGCCATTTAACTGCTGACTTCAGCCCTGTCTGTTCAACCAGTCAAGGAGACGGCATGTAGACCCCTATTTTCCAAATAATGGGGTGGGTGCTCTTCTCATGGACTAAGTATGGACAGATTGAGTTATCACAACTATGCTCTCGCTTAGGAGTTAGGGATTAAGTAGGATTCACACATATATATTATTCCAGAATGCTGGGGTTGTTTATTTTTCTTCTCACTGATCACAACAGTCCTAATCTTCCTATGTCTCATTGCCCTAATAATTGCATCACATAAATGTTATCATAGATTGCATCCTTTTCAATGAATGTATTGAAAACCATCCTGCATCTGTTCTTTGCCCTATGTGTGTGTATGAGACCTTCGCTAAGGAGAGAAAGGGTTGAGATTTGTTGACCACAACATCCCCTGAGAAGTCACTGCATCAGGCTGCCACAAATCACCTTTGTTTTCTATGTTTGGGTGAGGTGCTGCTAGCTAGCCGAAAGAATTGGGTTGACAGCCACCAAGACGGTGTGGGATTGACTCAGTCACCCACAAACAGCAGTGCTGCCACCCCAAATTCAGCAGTCTCTATCCAATAACGAGAGTCCCATGATAAGTGTGTGAGTCGAGGTTTGGCGAACGAAGGCTGCATGTTTTGGGACCTGACAGCCAAAAAAGGACCTAGCCGCACAGAGTTCTCGACCCAGCTGTGCTCCACTGAGCTTCCTGTAGCTTGTAGCAGCTGGGGCTGTCAGGTAACAGGAAGACGGATACCGCTCACTCTGGGCACCCACTGCGAGCCCTGCGAGCTTCATCTACATTGAGCAAGGAGGATTGTGGTGCGGCAATAGTGGACGGAGAAGTCACATGGTATTCGCCTCAGAATAACCAAGGACATGTTATGAGTAGCTGCTTGGCCCACAGACAGGCTCGAGGCTCTGAGGCATTGGGTGCTGCATGCAATGGCAAAAGGCTGTGGTACACTTCCTATGGCAAGCATAGCAAGGTAGAAAAGGGGGCCCCGGGCACAGCAGCAAACTGGGGAAGACTGGAGTCGCCAATTATCGGACCCAATTGATGACTGCATGGCAGTTCATGTTGAAGACTGGTGACCCCTCCCAGGCCTAATCCAGTGCAGGCACGACCAGCACACGTGGGTCAAAAGACAACCAATGACCCTCTGTCCGAGACTTAAGAGTTTACAGGATAAACCCTCTACTGGCACCAAGGCCTGGGAAAGTCATCCTGGGTCAAATGATACTCCTTGGCCTGAGATATTGACTACAAAATCTCCAGTGTGTCTACCACAGACCAATTCTGGAGTGTGTATGCTGCTCCTTTTCCCTCTCTTGGTCCTTTCCATATAGCACAGCTGATGCAGGTGGCCTTCTGGAAGCCCTTCTTGATGCCTGCACCACAGTGATCAGCCCCAGCCGGAACAGATTTCTGCAAACGAACATCTCTCCTTCCCCTCTCTCCCTCTGAAATGCTGGTAATGTCTGTCATCTTATATGCCATAAACTGGGACATTGGTGATGACACTGTATTATGATTCCTAAAGGACCCCCAATTCTGGAGGCATAACACTACACTTGCCTATTTTTTCCTGCATTGCCTCTCCCCTGCTGGATTGCTGAAGTGTGCTATTGCACAGGTGACGAGACAAGCCAGTACAAAAATGTGCATAATCTTCATACCACTGCTTGTGCAGCCCAGAGCACAGTGCAACACTGCAGGACTTCCCTATTCCTCCCATCAGAGGACACTGTGTGGTGTGGAACATGGGCCATACCAGAGCCAAAACCATTGAGCCTTCATACTTCTCCAGCTACCAGTCCACACCAATGGAGTCCTCCTCCATTATGGCACCAGAAGATTGCATACCCCCTACACTAACTCGCCCCCCATTGGACAAATTAGACCTCATATTACAGGAAAAACATGACTCCAGAGGGGCACTGGACAGTGCCTAGGTGCTATCACTACTGATCTCTGCCTCCTCAAAGACGACCATAGGAAATTAACTGACAAATTAAAAACTAACAAAGTGACCCTCTGCTCTTTAACACCCTGGTAGACGGAATAGAGCGTTGCCCAACAAAGGCAGGTTGACATGCTACAGGAGCAATCAGAGGACACTGAAGGATGGGCATGTCATAATAATGTCAGAATCAATGGAATGCCAGAAGAGATGAGGGCCCCAGTGCCAAACAGTGTGTGAAGAACTGGGTCTGGAACAGACTTTTTCATGTTGGAGACAGCGCACTGGGTCCCAGCAAAGAGGCTGTCTCCAAGTGTGCCACCACAGGCATTTGTAGCCCACATTCTAAACTACAAGGACTAGGGCGTGCTCCCCTGAAGCGCACCCATTATAATGGATAATGCACGATCTCGCTATTCCTAGACTGTAAACTTGCAGTTCAGTGCCAACCGTCCTCCTTCCAAGCAGTTAAGCAATAGCTGCTTATGGTGGGCCTAACGTATGCCCTATTGTTTCCAGCCAGACTCAAGGTCATCCATGAACAGTGGTCTCTCTTTTTTGACACCCCAGAAGCAGCATGGGACTGGGAGGAACATCATTTTCCCAATTCCCAGAGACTCGGAAGCTCACAGTCACTGACACCTAAAGCACAATGACCACCTTGAAAACTGCATTGGGGGCCACTCCAATGAACAGTGGGAAGCGCTGCTACATCCCCCCTCAGCAGGCCCTGGAAGGCCAAAGAGCTTCATTTATATCAGAAGCTTCTCTTTGGACATCAGATCGCACACAAGTACCAGGTCGTTACCAGGCAGCTCCTTGGACTCTGACTCCGGGGGCAGTATGGCATTGTTCTCATTGGTCACCCCACAGAGTGCTAATGATCTCCATGGTAAAACTTTGTGTGTAGGAAATTGAGTGGTCAGCTGTTTCATACCTCTTATTCTGCCTTTGTGCGAAGGCTGCAATACGGATGAGTGCAGGAATTACCTTTAGAGTTTTGAAACATTAGACTTGACGTGCATGGCCGTTATGTACTTCTACCAAGGTACCTTGGTTCGCACACCAGTGGTGCTCAGTAGTGTTTAAGCCCCTAACATAGAACAGGATTTTTTGGAGCACCTGTCCTCAGTCCTCGCAAATTGGGCATATTATCCCTGGATCACAGAAGGGGACTTTAATGGGGTACTAGATGTAAACTTGGATCACCCCCACCCCTCTCTGCTGAGGACTGGTCTGGTGTGGCAAGCTAAAGCCCTGCAACAATGGGTTGAGGGGTGGACCCTGTGAGATGTTTGGCATAGTCATAATGGGGGCATACGTGAATACTCATTTTATTTCCTCCACATATTCTGCATGCACACCTCAATAGTATCTTCTGAACCATCTCACTCCAGGCCAATGTTACCCATGCAACATGTCTAAACACTGTCAGAGCATAACCCACTAGAAAGCTCACTATCATGGGGTCAGGTGCCAGCTCCTCTTTCCACCTGGTGCTTGCAGCCTGAGCTCCTAGAGGATGCAGTGTTCCAACCATAGGTAATATGATCAATATTTATTTTTCTGAAAACTCCAACATGGCCTCCTCTCCGTTATTGTAGTGGGAGGCATTCAATTAGTGGTTTGAGGGGCATTCATAAGTGCCGTCGTGGGAGCCTGTAAAACACTTCTCCGCAGTCTTCCCCGTGTTATGAACAGCCTGGGTGCCCTGGGGAAGACTGCAGCTGAAAATGACATACATGCCCTAAAGTTACAAGACGTCAGAATTAAATATGCTAAGTTACTTGAGCAAATTTGCATTATTGATTTTAGGGCCTATGCATAGTAGACCCACACTGAGGGTGATAAATAAAGTATGTTATTAGTCTGCATGACTAGGCCAACACCCCCGCCCTCTTCCATTCTTACCGTAACTATGCCTCAATCAATACACCCAGGCTACTGCTCAATTGGGGATTAATACATTGCTCCATTACTTCTATGGCACCCTACACTTAGCCTCCCCTGTTGACCCACTGGCCAAACACTCTCTTCTGTAATGGTTGGCACTGCCCAAAATATTATCTATGGACAGGGAGGCTTTGGGTGCCTCCTTCACCCCTGGTGAAATCTGAGGAGCCCTTAAAGAACTTCCCCATAATAATACACCTGGTTCTAATGGCCTTCCTGTCAAATTGTATCCTACCTTTGTTAAATGCCTGGTTCCACAATTGGAACAACTTTATAAGACCTCCCACGAAAAAGGCACCCTACACCCCCACCACTACTAGGCAGGCATTGGTTATTTCTTTTTTTTAACCAGGTTAGCCCCCGACTGACAAGACCTCCTATAAACCTTTCTCATGACTCTATACTGAATACAAAATCCTGAGCAAGGAGCTGGTGCGCCGGCTGCTCCTCCTACTCCCACAGCTCTTACACATGGATCAGTGCAGCTTTGTCCCACACTGCAACATCTCAATCAACATACGCTATTTACACCAGATCATGGATGTTTTATAATGGACACTATCTGATGGCAGGTTGCCTCGCTTTAGATCTCCTGCAAGCCTTTGATACATTAGGTTGGGATTTTATGTTTGCCACCCTCAAGCATTTTGATAGTCACCCTACTTAAATATGGTAGGCACAATTATTATATACCTTTCCCACAGCGAGGGTCTGGACAGGACCACATAGATCTGCTTCATTCCCAATATTCCGTGGCACTAGACAAGGCTGTATGCTTTCACCATTACTTTTTGTATTAGCTCTAGAACGCCTGGCACCGCAAATTCAACAGGAAGTCAAGGGCAGGGGGATCCGTATATGTCCCACGACTCATGCAATATCATTATATGCAGATGATATGATATTGTATATGAAAGATCTCTGAAAGAACCTGGCTGAGATTGCAAGACTGTTCTTTGTGTTTATGGAATACTCTGGCTTCTGCCTAAATATTGTTAATCCTATGCTTTCTCATTCAAGGGCACTTATACTAGGTTTGTTCTACCTTTTGGCGAGATAAACATTCAAGTGGCTCCCCAAACGTTTCAGTATTTAGGGACATAGGTTTATTGTAAGGCACTGGAATTGTTGGAAGGAAATCTCCTGAAGATGATAACATCCCTTAAGTCACAGATTAGTTTTTAGGTTACTCTGCCACTTTTGGCAGTAGGTTGTTTGACACTCACTAAGATAGTTATGTCACCTCATCCACTCTACCAATTTGTATACTTCCCTGTACTTATCCCGGCCCAGATATTTTAATTACTGAATACCTTCCTGATTCATTTGGCATGGGGCAGTGGCCGACACAGGGTGAGTTTGCTCAATCATCAGTTGCCCCCCGATATAGGAATAATAGGTGCCCCAGATTTTAAATCCTATGGCCTGGCAGGTCAGCTACAAGTCTCTACTACTGGCTGGCTGGCCAAAACCTTATGGAGATTGGATACACGAACACCGTGCTTGACCTGCCAGGCTCCATCTTACCCTCTTCTGGGTCCCTCCTGCTGCATATAGCCCTGACATACTGGGGCATGGCACTGCACTACACTGCCTCGTGGGTGCCTTAAGCCCCAAACATTCCCCTGTTTTGTCTTCCTATGTTTTCCAGTGTTCTCAGGGTGAAGAGGCTGCGTCCATGAGTGCGACGAGGAGTCACAATGGTTGGAACACCTTTTGCAGATGGCACTCTTCTGAGTCACTAAGACTTTGCACACACTCAGGGTCACACTCAGGGTCAGCCAGACAGTCTTATCCTAACACATGCCAGCATTGCATGCTATGTTCAGCAACACTGGGCACAGGGTTGTGCCGAACCAGCCACCCATTCATTCATACAGGTGATGCACTCTATGGGTCACGGCAGGCCCCTGATCCATTTGCCATACTGAGGACTCTGTTCACACCTGTTGGTTTCCATAATTTCCTTCTGGGAATTGGGCCTTTCTTATGGACTTAATGATAAGGGATCGGACTTTCTTCTTGAATACCTCAAAAAAATCTCCTGCAACTCCTACTCAACAGTTATCCAGTTTTCCATCTTGCATCGGGCTTAACTCCCACTGCACAGACTCCACTCGATGTTTTCAACCATGTCTCCTGCATGCCCCACTGTCATGCCCCGGACGCTGTTCTCCTGCGTATGTTCTGGGCCTGCACAGTCCTCTTACTGGATTCTGTCATTCGCAGATCACTACACACCAAACTACCTTGCTATACTGTCTTGCATGCAATTGGTGCAGTATTGGACCCTAGGGTTCATCTTCCAGAAACATCCACACAAAACTACACATCAACCCACCTTGCTACACTGTATGTAAGGCGAAGGTCTTGTACAAGGCCTTAATCCAAATTTGACTGGTGAATCCAGTATCTTTACAACACACTCAGTCAACTCCAGACTCCACAACACTAAGAACGAAGGAACATTTTTGAAGTGGAAAGCCTCCTACATATTTGGTAGTATGCAACAGCTCATGCTCAATTCATTCTCTCATTCTCTCAGAACCCAATGGGTTCATTTATAGAGTCCATCACATCACCCTGACATACTCTCTTGGACATATAGATGACTTTGCAGGCAATATTTATTCAGACCCAGGGACTGTACCCAATCTCTTACACTGATGATACCAAGATCAGACATTAACACTCAGGAGTTACAACAGTAGTTAATATATGCCATTGATCAGCATGACTGAATGTATGTGTGATTAGTTGCTGATACTCAACATGACAAGATTGAAGAATTGACATTCTGCAACATGTACTCACAGTGGTTGCCTACATGACTGGGTCCATAACCCTCACCTACCAACCACCACAGTACCTGTCTGTCATCCTGGACACCTACCTGGCCATGAAACTTCAAATTGGAATATTCACCTCCCCCTGCTTTCACTATTTTTGCATTGTCAAACTTCATTTTACATATGAATACTTCCTGACACCTACACAACCTTTACCCAGCCCATCATCACACAAGGACTGTAATCAATGACCTCTACTACAGAATCTCTGTAACCCTGCTACACATGAAGCAAAATAGCCAACACTCCACTGGCCAACTATTACTCAGCCTACCTTGAGACACACAACTCAGAAATTTACATTGCCTTACCATTCAGATGCAGTGGCAGTTCAAGATGCTCAGCCACATAACTAGAACACACTACACAATCAGTGACCCTCCTAGCTAAGATTCCATCTACGCTTCCACCAAGCAATCATGACCCTCTGTTGTGCATCACTGCTACTCACCCACGTCCCCAATATCCATAGGATCATGCCAGAGGTAGGGTGTTTTGTAATATGGCAGCCTACACATGGGACAGCCTCCCCCAGCACATCAGGTCATCTCCATCAACTAGGAATTTATACTAGTAACTTTACACATGGCTATTTGAGTGATACTACTTGCAGTGCGTACAGCTCCTTAACACCTGGAGACCCTTAGGTGACACATTGACTTCTCCAAAGACACAATGACTACTTTTACATTACAGTACGCTTTGGGCTACCTGGCCCTGTCACAAGAACAACTGTATGATGGTGCCAAGGGGCTTGCATTGGCACTGGCATATCTGCCAAGTTTCCCAGGTCCATGCATGATGTTCTATCCAGTCCAGGTTTTGTACTTGTAGTCCTGTTTTGTGAAGGGATAAATGACAGTGCACGTCCCTATGTTGACAGTTAATCCCTTGAATGGGGCAGCACATCACACATAGACCTGTGAAACGTGGCTGGGGTGGACTGGTGCTGGTAAAATAGGTACCACCCTTGGCAATGACAGTGATGTGAGGCTTGATTTCACACGTGGGGCATTCCTGCCCTTTTCTCTTTCATGCAGTGCAGCACAGCACAGTGCAGCAAAGTGTGTTGCTGCATTGACCTACATGCCAGTTTAAAAAAAAAAGGCCCATTGTTTTGACTCAGCCTGTAGTTGTTCCTGGTCCTCCACTTCAGCACTGTCCATCCCTTCCTCTCCAGCTACCAACTCTTTTGGGATGAGGGATGCCACCTGCTCGTCCAGTGGATCCAATTCCTCCTAAACATCAATCAATCAATCAATCAGTGAATTTATAAAGCGCGCTATGTACCCGACAGGGTTTCGAGGCGCTGGGGAGGGGGGGGTGCTGCTAGCGTTCGAAGAGCCATGTCTTGAGGAGTCTCCTGAAGGTGAGGAGGTCCTGGGTCTGGCGTAGTGAGGTGGGGAGAGAGTTCCAGGTCTTGGCGGCGAGGAAGGAGAAGGATCTGCCGCCAGAGGTCTTGCGCTGGATTCGGGGGACAATGGCGAGGTTGGCAGAGCGGAGTTGACGTGTGGGGACGTAGAAGTTGAGTCTGGTGTTCAGGTAGGTGGGTCCGGTGTTGTGTAGTGCCTTGTGTGCGTGGGTGAGGAGTTTGAAGGTGATCCTTTTTTCCACGGGGAGCCAGTGGAGGTCCTTCAGGTGGGGGGAGATGTGACATCGGCGGGGTATGTCGAGGATCAGGCGGGCGGATGCGTTATGGATGCGTTGGAGTCGTTTGATGTCTTTCGTTGGGATGCCTGTGTAGAGTGCGTTGCCGTAGTCAAGTCTGCTACTGACGAGGGCTTGAGTCACCGTCTTCCTGGTTCCTGTTGGAATCCACTTGAAGATCCTGCGGAGCATGCGGAGGGTGTTGAAACAAGAAGAGGAGACGGCGTTGATCTGTTTGGACATGGTGAGAGCAGAGTCGAGGACGAAGCCGAGGTTTCGTGCGTGGCTGGCTGGGGTGGGTGGGGGTCAGAGGGCGGTGGGCCACCAGGAGTCGTTCCAGGCCGAGGGGGTGCGTCCGAGGATGAGGACTTCCGTCTTGTCGGAGTTGAGCTTGAGGCGGCTGTTGCTCATCCACTCGACGATGGATTTTAGTCCCTCGTGGAGGTTGGTTTTGGCGGTGAGCGGATCTTTGGTCAGGGAGAGGACGAGCTGGGTGTCGTCGGCGTAGGAGATGATGCTAAGGTTGTGTTGACGGGCCAGTTGTGCGAGGGGGGCCATGTAGACGTTGAACAACGTTGGGCTAAGAGAGGAGCCTTGGGGGACGCCGCAGATGAGGTTGGTGGCTTTGGAGCGGAAGGGTGAGAGTCGGACTCTCTGGGTTCTGTCGGAGAGGAAGGATGAGATCCAGTTGAGGGCTTTGTCTTGGATGCCGGCTTCGTGGAGACGGGTTAGCAGGGTGCGGTGGCAGACTGTGTCGAAAGCGGCTAATAGGTCGAGGAGGATGAGGGCTGAGGTTTCGCCGTTGTCCATTTGTTGTCTGATGTCATCTGTGGCGGCGAGGAGTGCGGTCTCAGTGCTGTGGTTTCATCTGAATCCAGATTGTGAGGGGTCTAGGATGGAGTTGTCTTCTAGGAAGTGGGCGAGCTGTGCGTTGACGATCTTCTCGATGTCTTTCGCTGGAAAAGAGAGGAGAGAGATCGGTCGAAAGTTTTTGAGATCGTTGGGGTCAGCCTTGGGTTTCTTGAGGAGGGGTTGGATTTCTGCATGCTTCCAGCTGTCCGGGAAGGTGGCGTTGTTGAAGGAGAGGTTGATGATCTTGCGGAGTTTGGGGGCGATGGTGGCGTTTGCTTTCTTGAATACGTGATGTGGGCATGGGTCCGTGGGAGAGCCTGAGTGGATGGAATTCATGGTTGTTAGGGTTTCGGCATCGTCTACTTGGGTCCAGGTGGTGAGGCGGCAGGCGTGGGAGGAGTCGTCGGGGGTGGGGTCTGGCAGAGGTGCGGTGTTGAAGCTGTCGTGGATGGCTGCGATTTTCTGGTGGAAGAAGGTGGAGAGATCGTCGCAGAGTTTCTGGGAGGGAGGGACGTCGTTGACGTTGGCGTTAGGGTTGGAGAGTTCCTTCACGATGCAGAAGAGTTCTTTGCAGTCGTGGGCGTTGTTGTTGAGGCGTTCTGTGAAGTGGGCCCGCTTGGCGAGTCGGATCCGTTGGTGGTGTTCACGGTTTGCGTCCTTGAGGGTAGCAAGGTTGTCGGGTGTGCGCTCGAGGATCCATTTCTTTTTGAGTTTTTGGCAGGTGCGTTTGGAGGTGGTCAGTTCATCTGTGAACCAGGCTGGTTTTTTCTTTTCTTGGTTGGCGGAGGGTTTCTTGAGTGGGGCTAAGGTGTTGGCGCAGTTGAGGATCCATTGATGGAGGTTGATGGCGGCGGTGCTCGGGTCGGTGGGTTCGGGTGGTGGGTATTTGGCGAGTGTGCTGGTTAGTTGGTCTTCGGTGACTTTTCCCCAGCGGCGGTGAGGCAGTTGAGGGATGCGGTGGTGTTCGGTGTTTTTCTTGAAGGTGAAGTGGACGCAGTGATGGTCGGTCCAGTGGAGTTCGGAGGTGTGGCTGAAAGAGATGTGGTTGCTTGAGGTGAAGAGTGGGTCAAGCGTGTGTCCGGCGATGTGGGTGGGAGTGTTGACCAGTTGACGGAGTCCGAGGTTGAGGAGGTTGGTGGTCAGTGATGCAGTGTTGGCGTTGTTGTTGTTTTCCAGGTGGAAGTTTAGATCTCCCAGGAGGATGTAGTCTGGAGAGGCGAGGGCGTGGGTGCTTGCGAGGTCGGAGACAGTGTCGCTGAAGGGGGCTCTTGGTCCTGGAGGGCGGTATATGAGGGTTCCTTTGAGTGTAGTGTTGGGGTCCGTGTGAATCTGGAAGTGGAGGTGTTCGGCTGTCTTGAGGGTGTCGTCCGTGTGGGTGTGGATCTTGAGGGTAGATTTGTGGGCGATGGCTATCCCTCCGCCGATTCCGTTGGTGCGATCTCTTCTGGTGATCTTGTATCCGTCAGGTATGGCGATGGCGATGTCAGGGGCCGAAGAGTCGTTCCACCAGGTTTTGGTCAGGAAGGCCACGTCTGGGGCGGTGGTGTCGAGCAAGTCCCAGAGCTCGATGGCGTGTTTTCGTGTGGAGCGTGTGTTGAGGAGGATGCAGTGCAGGTGGTTTGTGTTGGTTGTTGCTGGCTTCGTTGTTCTGTTGCAGGAGAAGTTGCAGGTGCGGCAGGATAAAGGTCCTTTGGTGTGCTTCGGGGTGGCCAGGAAGCACTCTGTGGAGGGGCCAGGGTTGAGGGCGAGGAGTTCGCGGGCCGAGTATCGGAAGCAGGAGGTGCGGGGGCGTGAGGACCAGGGGGGGTGGCGCTGGGCGCGGTCCATGCGTGGACGGGTGCAGACGGGCTTGCCTCTGGCGCGCCAGCGGCGTGCCAGCCATTAAGAAGGGAGGGGGGAGGGAGGAGCAGCTGGGAGGCGGGAGGGAGCGGCGAATGGGGGCACTAGGGGGGCGGGCCGCAGGGAGGCAGCGGCAGGGAGCGGAGAGCAAGGGGGAGCGCACAAGGGGCGAAAACACGAAAAACAAGGCACAAAAAAGTTGGGCACAATTTTAAAAACAGTCACAATTTGAAAACAGTCACAGAAATACACTAATGGCACAGTATACAATCGGGGAAACAGCAATCAGAGGGGCACAACGGGGGCAGATGCGCAGGAGGCGAGGCGCTTGAAAACAGTAAAAACGCACTTACAGGACGGCGAAAAGTGGCACAAACAGAAGGGGCACGACGGGGGCAGAAGCGCAAGGAGGCAAGGCGCTGAAAAATGAGAAAAACACTTACAGGACGGCGGAAAGCGGCACACGGGTCAAGTGAAGCTTACTAGAGCCCACTAAACACCAGGGATGAGGCGCAGGAGGATGCCTGCGGGTGGAGGAGGGCCTCTAACACGCTAGCAGCAGCGTGGGCGGGGGTCAGAGGCAGAAGACAGCAGGTTGCTGCTGCGGACGTGGGGGGCGAGCTCTAGACCTAAAACAGGTCAGAGGTCCTCCTCCAGTCCTCATGGCTGCCTTAAGGTTGCTGGTCAGTTTTAATCTGGTCCTGTGCTTCTTTCACTACAGAACTTACTTTCTGCTTATGCAACACAGTCAGTTGTGCCCATTATGGATTGCCAAATGGCGTCCTTCCTCCCTAATGGCAATTTTGGGTGGCAAAAGGAGATGTTCAGTTTTTATCACCTGACTTATTAATATTTGGTTCTCCCCCCCCTCACTGAAGTTGGACTTCCTCTTCCTCAGGGATGCTGGCAAGTCTTTTGGGTTGGGGTTGCTGGCTCCCTGAGGCCCCTTTCATGCTTGTCAGTATAGTGAAGTATTGCTGGGTTGAATGCATCCCTTTTTCATGCGCTCCTGTGATGTAAAGCGCTTCTGCCTGCATCACGCAATACTGACTTGTGTTACATAAAGGTGCTTTACAACATGCAAATCATCTTTGCGTGACATAGGTAGTCCTTGCATTGCTGCACTTTGCACCATTCTCGACACCGTTATGTCAGAATATATGATGCATATTTGGTCCTTGCCCCATGGTGCATTCATGGAGCAAGGAAATGCCACAATGCAGCACAATTGTTTTTTCTGCAGCGCTGCCAGAATGCAGAGGTGCATCAGGACTCATAAATATGCCGCCTCGTTCCAAAGTTAGTAGCTCTAGCTGCTAGGACACTTCACCTCCCGTCTTTCATTTACCTCTGATCAATCCGCAGCTATCAGCTGGTTCTAAACTTAGGAAGATTCAAGAGTTGTATCAGGAATACTCCTATCAAAACAGAGACCATCCAACATTATTACCTCAACTGTGATACTGTAAGGTGCTATTTACTGGACAGCTTCAGAAGCCTGATTGGGCATTAGTGGTGCAAATAATTTAGAAAGATCTTTGAGGCTGTTTCATGCAAGGCATTATGAACCCATAAAAGGTCCCTTTGTTTGATCGACATTGAGTGATTTCAATGCAGGGGTGATCAGATCTTTTCAACTGAGTCTAACAGTGGCATTACCCTACGTGTGCAAATAATAATGTGGAACTACCTGTGTGATTGGTACCATTGCCAGCAACAGGAATGGATCAAGCCAAGGCCAATGGGAGCCCTTATGAAAGGACTCCTTTTGACCTCAGTTTGATCCTTTCCTGTTGCAAGCACTAGGCACAACCACACAAGTGGTGCAGTGTTTTTTATTTGCACAAGTGGGGTAATGCTGGGTGGTAGAAACTTAGGGGGTCATTCTGACCCTGGCGGTCATTGACCGCCAGGGTCAACGACCGCGGGAGCACCGCCAACAGGCTGGCGGTGCTCCCAAGGGCATTCTGACCGCAGTGGTATGGCTGCCCTGAGGAATCCTCCATGGCGGCGCAGCTTGCTGCGCCGCCATGGGGATTCCGACCCCCTCACCGCCATCCTGTTCCTGGCGGTTTTGACCGCCAGGAACAGGATGGCGGTGAGGGGTGTCGTGGGGCCCCTGGGGGCCCTTGCAGTGCCCATGCCAATGGCATGGGCACTGCAGGGGCCCCCGTAAGAGGGCCCCTAAAAGATTTTCAGTGTCTGCCATGCAGACACTGAAAATCGCGACGGGTGCTACTGCACCCGTCGCACCCTTCCCGCTCCATTCGGAGCCGGCTTCCTCGTGGGAAGGGGTTTCCCGCTGGGCTGGCGGGCGGCCTTCTGGCGGTCGCCCGCCAGCCCAGCGGGAAACACAGAATAACCGCAGCGGTCTTCTGACCGCGTAGCGGTATTCTGTTGGGGGAACTTCAAAGTTAGAATCACCCGCTTAGTCTTTTGACTGCCAGGGATAATGTGGCGGTATGTACATACAGCCACATTATGAGATTGGCGGGTTGGCTGCAGCCAACCTGCCACCTCTCCACTCATACTGCATGGTGGTATGAGCCGCCGGACCTGAGATGTCTATCTCCAGCCCGGCGGCCGGCATAGTACCACCTATGGCATTATGAGCCAGCCTACCACCTTGGTTTTCGTGGCGTTAGCAATGCCACGAAAACCATGGTGGTAAGCCCTATCGGTGACAGGGAATTCCTTCCCTGTCACCGGTAGCTGGCTTCCCCACCCCCCAACACTCACCTGATGCCACCCATCCCCTTCCATCCATACTCACCACCCACCCACTCGATACACAATCTAACCCCCCTCCGATCCACTCACTCACCCCCACCCCCATACACACACATACCACACAACTGACCCCACCCCCCCACAGTCACACATGCACACATCACCCTTCTCCCGCACCCCATTACAGTCACAGTGGCTTCCCACAGATAGCAGAACTTGCTGTCAGAGAAATGTGAGGAAAAAAAAATAATTAACTGAAGTTTGACATTTGCACAGGCTTACAGGTAAAATGATCTAGTGAGAGCCCAGCCATGCACCTCTGGACTCCCTTAGTTGTCTACTTTTCAAACATGTGCAACTTTTCTAGGTTTTCTTAAGTGCCGGCTGAGCTGTGGCCCAAAATCCACAGCTACAAGAAATTAGACTTGGAGAAATGTTGTACAGAAAGAAGTCTGTGGCTCCCTGCAGATTCCAGAATATGCCATTGTAGAAATGGGAGTAAATTGTGACTTTTTCAGTCAAAGTTTGAAGTTTGCAAGGGATTTTGGGAAACCTAGAGAGAGCCAGGCAAGTCAACCCCAGCTGTATTCCCCTAGGTGCTAAGTTTTCATGAATGTGAAAGTTTGCTAGGTTTCCCTAGGTACCAGCATAGCTATGGCCCAAAATCCACAGCTATCCACTCAGCAAAAAAAGGGTTTGGTTTGAGTGGAAAAATGTGATGCATCCATATTGTGTTTTGGGCCACTTTCTGCCACGGGAACTAGGCTTTCCCACTCAAGTGAGATACCATTTTTATCTGGAGACTTGGGGGAATGCTGGGTGGGGGTATGTTTGTGGCTCACTACAGATTACAGAACTTCCCATCACTGAAATGTGAAGAAAATGTGTTTTAGTCAAAGGTTTGAGGTTAACAGGGAATTCTTGGTTAAAAATCCATCCTGGATTTCTCGAGATGTCTAGTGTTCCTAAAAAATCAGGTTTGCTAGGTTTACCTAGGTATCTCTGAACGAGGGCCCAAAATTCACAGCTACCCACAATGGATAAAGGGTCTGTTTTCAGTGGAAAAATGTGTTGTGTCCATGTTGCGATCTAGGCCGTTTCCTGCCACGGCCACAAGGCCTAGCTACACTAGTGAGGTACCATTTTTATTGGAAGTCATGTGGGAGCATAGAATAATAGAATGTTTATTATTACAAATTGGATTTCTTTGCATTTGTGCCTTCCAAATTTAAGCTTGTTTGTAAGGAAGAATATATTTTGAAAAATAACCCACAAATTCAGGGATCTACAAATAACCACTGCTCACAAACTCCATATCTTTAGCCCATTTCAGAAATACATGTTTTCTTTGAGACCCATTTTTCACACTACCTATTTTACCATGTGAAATGAACCATACTCGTTATACAAAGAAAAACCATTGTAAGGTGCAACTAAGTGGTTGGCTCAGGGTACCTTGGGTTCTTGGACAATCTACAAACTCTATGTACACCAACAACCAACAACCAGAAGGGTGTAGCCAACGTAATTGTATATTGCTTTTGTAAATCCACCATTGCGACAAAAAGATACAGATGAAAACATTGTCACCAATTGCTGTTTTTTTCCTATTTTCCTATTTATTTTCAATTATCTGTATTCTTTATTCCAACACTAAGGGCCTGATTTAGAGTTTGGCAGATGGGGTTACTCTATCACAAACATGACGGATATCCCGTCCACCATATTATGATTCCATAATATCCTCTGGAAATTTCAGTACAGTGGAAAGGACATCCATCATGTTTGTGATGGAGTAACCCATCTGCCATAATATAAATCAGGTCCCTAGAGTCTTTGGAAAAACCTTGAGGGATCCACACTTATGACCCCTTGCTGAATTCAGATTTTTGTCTACTACCCTTTGGTTTCACACTGGCTTCCACAACAAACTAGAAGTATGTTGAGGGCACACAAAATAGGGAAAATTTGCTGCTTTCCTGACAAATGCTAAAACTATGATGAAAACATATTTTATCCAGCTCTGTACGTTCTTGACAACTGGGAAGATGGTGACTTTAGAATTTTGATGCCATTTCTAGGAAAAACACCAGAAACTTTTATCTGTCCTGAGATGCATGGTTTGTACATCACTTAGAGGTGGCACATTGTTAGTGCGCTGCTTGGAAGTTGCCCCTTGGACAGAGTGGAATAGACTTCTGCCTCCCCATGCAGGCAGGGTTAGTTAATCATTGACCACAAGTCCTCATGGACTCATCTGATTAAAATCAGAAAGTTGAGGTTGGAACAATCCTCAGATGCCATTTTTAGATTTGTTGGACAGCTAGGCAAAGGCCCCCAAGCTGCTATGATCAACTTGTACTTTGCACTGTGTCTTTCCTCAGCAATGTATGGTGCCAGGGTGTGGGGTTACTGTGATGTGGGAGCCCTGCAGCTGTCCGAAAACACATTTTTAAAGGGACTGTTATCTGTACCAAATAGCTTTCCCGCTTATACCTGCCACACAGAAGTGGGAATGGTCCAGCTAGAGGACTAAGGGCCAGATGTATCAAGCGATTTTGCATTCGCAAACGGTGCGAATCGCAAAGTTCGGCTGTTTGCGAATGCAAAAATGCCTTTCAGAATGTATGAAAGGCATTCGCAGTGCAATTTTAAGGAATCGCAAAAATAGCAATTCATTAAAATTGCGACCCCTTTTAGAGAATCGCAAATAGCGATTCTCTAAATAAGAAATCGCAAATAAGGAATCCTTATTTGCGATTTCTTAAGCACATGTATCAAGCATTTCCTAAATGCGAATTGGGCATTTAGGAAATGCAATTACCACAATCAAAAGTTGGGTGCTAACCATGTGCAAATTTTAAAAATGCATTTTTAAAATTGACATGTAGCGCACACATGCCCCTAAGGCATGTGTGTGCTTCACATGTCCGTAAAAAAAAATTTGGGTGCAGCAGAGGGGGCCTTAGGCCCCCAGCACCCTGGGATTTGCATTTCCTAAATTGCAAATTCCTAACTGGAATTTGCAATTTAGGAAATGCAAAACCATTCGCAACAGGCCCACAGGTGCAAATGGGGTTGGATTCTCTATTTGCGATTCGGTAATAGCATTTGTGAATTTTAAGAAATCGCTATTACCGAATCGCAAAAATCATACATGCCATTTTGCATTTCTTAAATAGCGATTTCTTAAAATTTGCTATTTAAGAAACGCAAATCGTTTTTTTGATACATCTGGCCCTTAGTGAAATTGGCACCATTAATGCTCTGGAGATCAGTATGGCTTAAGCAGGAGACTTCGTTTAATCAGCCCATCATTATTGACTGCAAATCTTTGGATAAAACACATAACATCCCCTGGTTACAGTATGTTAAGGAGAATCTTGTTTTGATGGGGAGAGAGGATTGTTATTACAATCCTGTCCTATTGGTAAACATCCCCAAGAAATGTTTTAAACAAAAGTTTTTATTACTCTGCTCTGAAGTACGGCAATAGTAGAAGTTAGGACAGAAGAGGGTAAATGATTATCTTCCTCTTGTCACAACCAGCTCAATTGAACCAACCCTCACATTTCCCTTGACCAACACCCAAAGATTTTATTTAATCGGATTTAGATTTGGCATTGCTCATTTGTTAGTATCATATCCCAGCAATGCTCATCATGATGCCCTTTTGGAAGCTTGCTCGTGCGACTCCATAACAAGTCAGTCTCTTCTGCATTTTCTTTTCTTTTGTAAGTTATACCCTGCTATACAGAAGCAGTTTTTAATCACCTTATTAAAGCCCTTAAATGTTAGTAGATACAGATCAGTGCTATATTTCTTACAGCTCCTACAGAGTATGTATGTCTTCTAAGGATATATTGATTTTTAGCCAGTGCTGTTCGAGTACAACAGGCATTAGTAAAATAAATATTTATTACTGTTATTATTGCATTTTGAACATCATTGTAGGCTTCTGTTGTACTGTCTTGAAAGCTATTGTGATCTTCTGCACATAGTACTTTAATGGAAAGTGGGGGCCGGCATAGACAGTGCTACCTGTAGTACATCTAAACTGCAGTACATCAAGACTGTCTCTTTTTAGTTTCTATCATGCAGTGGTCTATAGTATATTTTGCACTTTGGACAACCCTTGCAGTGTGTGTATGGTAGATGCACTGTCAGGCATATTTAATTCGTTCTACATTTCGCAACTTTTTATTTTTTTATAAGATTCTATTTGATAATGTTTATTATATCTTTTATGGTTACTATTGTGTATACTGAATAAAGATTATTTATTCACTCTACGCCGGTAATTGCTCCAATTTAAAATTGAGAATGGTTCTTTGCCTGAAGTGATAAGAGGACCGGCACCTTCACAGAGCTGGGCTATGTTACATACAGGGCACACTCTCCCACTCTGCCCCAATATTGTAATTGTAATTGTATTTATATAGCGCTTACTCCCTCTGACGAGGCGTCAAATTGCTTTTTGGAGAGTAGCATGCTTTAACCGGATACACTAGGCAGAGACTGGGGGAGTGTGCCTTATTACAGTCAAAGAGAGTAGGCAAGAACTCAGGGACATATTTATTAAAGAGTTGCACTTCTCACCATGCAAGGGGGTGCAAGATCGACGCAACTCTTAAGATACATGGCCTTGCCTGGCTTGATAAATCTAGAGTAATGCAATGCAGAATAAACCGCTGCATTGAGTTGCATTACTCTGCCCTGGGTAGGCATTCCATGGGTGGAGCGTGGGTGTTCCCACGCATCCACCCATGAGTTTTGGTGTATTATAAGATTTACCATTACTAATAGACCTGAGTCTGCTCCAAAACTGGTATGTCCACCAGGTGAGGCATAATGAGGAGAACTATATTTATTTCTCCTCGTTTTTTCCTCTTTTTACATGTGCGCATTCTGCAGTACACATAGAACATGGAAAAAGTCTCTAAGGATTGTTTTGGTGCAGGAGGGTGCCCGTTGCCCACAAGTACAATCCTACTTACAATGCGGGTACCTTTGCACCATGGTGCAAGGGTGCCTGCACTGGAACTAGGCGGCACATTGTACACCAGAGCAGGGAAAGGATAGGAATGGGCCGTAGCATGTTAAGTATGGCGCAATCCTGACTTTTCCCTATCACACACCACAACGCAGCAAAGTCACTTGCTGCACTGCGTGAATATTTGTAAATATGCCCCTCACTCCTTAATGGAAGGCAACCCAGCTATGTGGGGCTGCTGGTTGACTTTTCATATGTGGGGTGAAAATCAAACCTTTCAATTAAAGGGGGGAAAGGATTCCTAACAGTTGGGTGAAGAAAGTGACTGCACCTGCCTGCAGGGAGATGCCAAGGGAGTCTCTGGGATTCCTTCTCCCTTCTTCCAAGGGCTTTCCTCAGGGGACATACTGATTGTGCCACCTCTATGTGCACTCCATCAGTGCTCTTCCTGACAGCTCCTTTGTCCTTGTGACCACATCTGTAATAAGGCACGGGTAGAATTATAGAGTTCCCTACTTTGCATGGGGCCATGTCCTCATACAAATGAGGGATTGCCCCTCTTGTGACATCACCATGGTGCAATCCTTCTTAAACCCTCGGCTGTGAGTTGGTCTCGCCCTCTGCCACGGTTGGCGTGTGCTGAGGATGAGACCAGCTCATCTTGCACCCCACCCACGGGGGAGCGCTAGTGCTCCCCCTGTGGGCCTCCCACCCCTTGGCAGGGATGGAAGGGGAATAATTTCCCCTGCTCCTCGACCCCCCCAAGCCCCTCCAGTGATGTCTGATGACATCAGTGCGCAATTGTGTGCTGACCTCATCAGAGGTTACCCCCATTGTGCTGGAAGCTCAGCTTCCTGAGCGGTTGGAAGAGAAATGAAAGAATTTCTCTTCCGATTAGGGGGGTGGGGACAGGCAGAGAGGCATCAAAGGAAAGGAAAGGCTTTTCCTTTACTTTGATGTCTTTCTGAGTATATCTGCAGCCCGATCGAAAAAAGCGATCGGGCTGCAGAAATGGCCAGTAGACAACAGGGAGTTTTTTTTAAAGATAAATAATGAAGGGGAGCGACCCCTTGGACAAGGATCGCTCCCCTGGGGGGCATTTTTTTTAATAGGCCTTTTCTGCCCCCCCAACCCCTCCCCAGGGGTAGATCGGCCTATTTTAATTGGGCCCATCTGAATCCAGGGGGGACAGAAGCCACTAGGCACTAGGGATCTTTTTTTTTTTTTTTACTTTTTTACAGGTGGGAAGTGACCCCTTAGGCAAGGGTCTCTCCCCTGGGGGGAAAATGTATCTTAGGCCATTCTACCCTCAAGGGGGCTCAGAAACCACTAGACACCAGTTATTTATTTTTTTGCAACAATTTCGCGAAAGGGGAGCAACCCCTTAGGCAAGAGTTTCTCCCCTGGGGGGGCAATTTATTTTAGGCCATTTCTGCCCCCGTTGGGGGCAGATCAGCCTATTTTAATTAGGCCGATCTGTCCCCAAGGGGGCAGAAACCACTAGGCACCAGTGATTTATTTTTTATTTTTTTACTGGTGGCGAGCGACCCCTTAGGCAAGGGTCGCACCCCTGGGGGACAAATTAATTTTAGGCCATTTCTAAGCCCCTTGGGACAGATCGGTCTATTTTAATTAGGCCGATCTGCTCCCAAGGGGGGCAGAAACCACTAGGCACCAGGGATAAAAATAAAAAAAAATTACAGATGGGGAGTGACCCCTTAGGCAAGGGTCGCTCCCCTGGGGGACAAATTAATTTTAGGCCATTTCTAAGCCCCTTGGGACAGATCGGTCTATTTTAATTAGGCCGATCTGCTCCCAAGGGGGGCAGAAACCACTAGGCACCAGGGATTAAAAAAAAAAAATTACAGATGGGCAAGGGTCGCTCCCTTGGGGGGCAAATGCCTTTTAGGCCATTTTTGCCCCCTTAGGGGCAGATCGGCCTATTTCTATTAGGTCAATCTGCCCCAAGGGGGGCAGAAACCACTTAGGCACCAGGGATTGGTGTGTGTGTGTGTTTTGTTTGGGGGAACAGCCCCTTGGGCAAGAGCCACTCCCCATGGGGGCACAATATTGTTGGCCATTTCTGCCCCATTTCTGCCCCTCTTGGGGGCAGATTGCCCTATTTTTGTAAGGCCCATCTGTCCCCAATGCGGGCAGAAAGTCCACCAGACACCAGGGAAGATTGTTTGTCAAAAAAGAGGGTGGGGTATGGCCATACCCCCACCCCAAATGAATGGGGACAAACTTGTCCTGCCCCTAGTGGGCAGGTGGGGCAATTACCCCCTATCAACTCCCGGGAAAGCAGAAAGCCTACTAGATGCCAGGAAATTTATAAAAAATAAGAATTAGTTGGGTGGTGGCTGCCAACCAGTATGGGTATGGTTATGCCCCTGTTAGCAAGTCAGACCTTATTAAGTAAATTTACAAGGGAGACGCGAATAGGCCGATCGACCTTTTGACTGCGCTTTAAGTTTTTCCCAACATGAACCCAGTACCAATACAAATAAATAACCATAACAATCAATAACATCAGTAATCAATAGGAGTCAGTAATTTTCCACACACCATGACCTCACAGCCATGAATACCCACACCTTTAAGTAAAATTTTGAATGCCTAATTCTCTATATTAACAATGCTAAAGTCACGTAACTTAGTCTCAAAATCAAACGATAAACATACAGAAACAACACTGGCTGCCCAAAGAGCCGAAAGAATCGCAATCTAATCAAAGCTTGAGCCACTACACATTCTAAGGTTACAGTACAAATTATCAGCAAAAATAACTGCACAAACAAAATAACATACATTTAGACGAGCAAAGTAAAGACATCAACTGTCATTAAATGTAGTGAACATCATCAGTGAATACCCTGACTAACCTTCTGATTAGAATAGCATGTTTGACCATCATGCAAAACAATTTAGTCAACACAAATTTGGAAAACATGTAACTATGGCTCTATCAAAAGTAGCGGTTGGTACCTAGAAATAAAAGCAAACAGACATAACAATCAGTGACATTGTATTTATGCCTGTCCTCAATATCGTACAGCAAGCTGTGACAGTCTTCATCAACAGGACATCAGTTTGGTCTGCAATACACCAGGATTCAGCATTAAAGTTCAGAAAAAGGAAAGTCTTTTCACGCAGTTCGGAAAGGAATAGCTAAACTCTCAAGAAGAATGGGGAGAATGGCGCATCTCCTCTTGGTGCAGTCCGGCTAAGTTAGATTCCCTAAAACTACTTCCCACATCCTTATTGTTCAAAGAATCATGTTTGCAGTTAGTCCAATGAAATTAAAACCCCAAATCTACAACTTTACTAGTACACAGTTCACATGTCGGTGATTGGCTCCTGTTCTCCTGTTCCCATCGTTTGGCTTGTCAGGTATCAATATTGTTGCAGCTTATACTCCAGTCAGTGCATCCATTGTCTTCTCCTGGGAAGGTCAGTATTACACATACTACAATATACAATGTTTCCCTAGCCAGTACATCATCTTCTAGCAAGCAGTTTGTCATGAGAACGGACTTCAGCTATGATCACTTGGTCAGCACAGTAGAAAATCACAATTTAATTCTCTAAGCAGCCGTTTTATCAGACGTCTACGAAATGTATCTTGACATGAGGCCGTGCAACTAGGCCCAAGACCTCGCTAAGTTAAGGCCTATGATTAATAAAGCTAATACATAACCTTTAATATGGCATATTACTACATTAATAAAACATAAACTTAGTATTTCATAATAGTAAGCCATGAATAAGCACACTTCGTGAACACTGGCGGCCACTCAGGTGGGTGCACCTTCAAAGGCGTGCATTATTTTTCTCTATGGTAATTCATTTTCTATGCAAGTTCAACACTCAGAATACATGAATATTTATTAGTAAAATTCAGCGTCAACAGCCCCACCCCAACTGAAGGGGGTAACAGTCTTTCAGCTCTCCCCTGCACACTAAAAGATCTTATCCCAAAGGCAAGCAAGAGGACATTTGATTGTTTTGTGTTTTGGTTTTACATTTGGGCCATGAGAGCTTGTCTAACTCTCCAAATCATCCCGCTTGAAATGGTGAGGGCTGCACTTTTTGACCTTTGGGGCACTGCCATGTGGAAAAATCTACGAGACCTAGACATATCTGAAAACTAAACATCTGAGTGAGTCCAGGGTGCTGTGCTTCATATGCACCTCCGCACCATTTTCTTACCCACACTGCCCTGCAAACCTCTAACTTTGCTTGAAATCACACATTTTTCCCACATATTTGTGATGGAACCTTCCGGAATCTGCAGGAATCCACAAAATTCCTACCGCCCAGCATTGTTGCATCTATACTGATAACAATTCTTCCCCACTTGTCAACCTAAAAATGTTTTTTTCAAACTGCCCTTTTGGACCCACTTTGGTTCCCCCTCAATTTCTACATGTTTTGGCTCTTTCCTGTCACAGACACTTGACCCACCTACACAAGTGAGGTATCATTTTTTATCAGAAGACTGAGGGTAACATTGGGTGGTAGGAAACTTGTGCCTGTGTGGTGATTCCGCACAAAATGTGGGAAAAATGTGATTTTTTTAGCTAAATTTTAGGTTTGCTGAGGATTCAGGGGAAGAAAACACTGGGGGATCCTTGCAAGTCACACCTCCCTAGACTCCCTTGAGTGTCTATTTTTCAGAAATGTCTGGGTTTCGTAGGTTTCCCTAGATGGCTGCTGAGTCTAGGACAAAAACGCAGATTCCCCCGCAAAAACAGGTAGTTTTGTATTTGATAATTTTGTTGTGTCCACGTAGTGTTTTTGGACATTTGCTGTTACACAAGTGAGGTACCGTTTTTATCAGGAGATGTGGGGGAATGCTGGGTGGAAGGAAGTTTGGGGCTCTCCTCAGATTCCTGAACTTTGTCGCACCGAAATGTGAGGAAAAAGTGTTTTGAGGTTTGCAACGGATTCTGGGTAACAGAACCTGGTGAGAACGCCACAAGCTACCCCATCCTGTGTTCCCCTAGATGTCTAGATTTCAGAAATATCCAGGTTTGTTAGGCTTTCCTAGGTGCCGGATGAGCTGGAGGCCAAAATCCAAAGCTAGGCACTTTGCAAAAAAACAGGTCAGTTTTCTTTGGGAAAATGTGATGTGTCCATGTTGTGTTTTGGGGCATTTCCTGTTGCGGGCACTAGGCCTACCCACACAAGTGAGGCACCATTTTATTGGGAGACTTGGGGAAATGTTGGGTGGAAGGAAAGTTGTGGCTACTCTCAGATTCCAGAACTTTCTATCACCGAAATGTGAGGAAAAAGTGTTTTTTTTTTGCCAAATGTTGGGGTTTGCAAAGGATTCTGGGTAACAGAACCTGGTGAGAGCCCCACAAGTCACCCCATCCTAGATTCCCCTATGTGCCTAGTTTTCAAAAAGGCACAGGCTTGTTAGGTTTCCCTAGGTGCTGGCTGAGCTAAAGGCCAAAATCCACAGCTAGGCACTTTCCAAAAAAACATCTGATTTCAATGTAAAAGTGTGACGTGTCTATGTTGCGTTTTCTGTCGCGGCACTAAGCCTACCCTCACAAGTGAGGTACAATTTTTATCGGGAGGCTTGGGGGAACACAGAATAGAAAATCAAATGTTATATCCCCTTGTCTTTTTCTGCATTTTTCCTTCCAATTGTAAGACAATGTGTAAAAAATGTGTCTATTTGAGAAATGCCCTGCAGTTCACATGCTAGTATGGGGACCCCAGGATTTAGAGATGTGCAAATAACCACTGCTTCTCAACACCTTATCTTGTGCCCATTTTGGAAATACAAAGGTTTCCTTGATACCTATTTTTCACCCTTTATATTTCACCAAATGAATTGCTGTATTCCTGGAATACAAAGAAAACCCATTGCAAGGTGCTGCTCCTTGATTGGCTCTGGGTACCTAGATTTCTTGATAAAAAGACAATCCCTATATATCCCCACAACTAGAAGAGTCCAGGAGACGTAAAAGTATATTGCTTTCAAAATTCTGCCATAGATGGAAAACGTTATAGAGAAAAATGTGGCCAGTAATGGCTCTTTTTGTTTACCTCAGTTTCAATATTTGTTTTATTTTAGCTGTTCCTTTCTGTAGGGAAACCTTGAAGGAGCTACAAAAATGACCCTTTGCTGAATTCAGAATTTTGTCTACGTTTCAGAAATGGTTAGCTGTCCAGGATCTAGTATTGGTTTCGCACCCATTTCTGTGGGAAGGAGGCTGAAAGCACAAAAAATAGTAAAAATGGGGTATGTTCCAGTAAAATGCCAAAATTGTGTTGAAGAGTGTGGTTTTCTGATTCAAGTCTGCCTGTTCCAGAAAGCTGGGAAGATGGTGATTTTAGCACCACAAACCCTTTGTTGATGCCATTTTCAGGGGAAAAAACACAAGCTTTCTTCTGTAGCCCTTTTTTCCAATTTTTTTTTTATAAACGTAATTTTAGCTGTATTTTGGCTAATTTCTTTGTCTCCTCCAGGAGAACCCACAAACTCTTGATACCTCTAGAATCCCTAGGATATTGAAAAAAAGGACGCAAATTTGGCGTGTGTAGCTTATGTGGAAAAAACGTTATGATGGCTTAAGTGCAAACTACTCCAAATAGCCAAAAAAAGTCTCAGCACCTGAGGGGGAAAGGCCTGGAAGCGAAAGGGTTAGACAGTTTGCACCACCCTTCTGGTGGGAATTTAGCATAATAAGCCCCTCTTTTCACTTTCACTAATGCAAAGCTCCGAGCAAGGGGAGACTTCGGCCAGTAATTATACTTTTTTAGCGCCGCATTTGCGTCATTTTTTTGTATTTTGTAAGTTTGCGCCGATTTTGCGTAAAAAAATGATGGAAATGCGGCGCTAAAAAAGTATAAATACGGGCCTTAGTCCCTGCACTGTGAACAGTGCATTGACTGGTATGTGTTCAGCAGACCGAGTTTAGAGTGCTCCACGACACAAAATAGGACAGTGCCCTGTAAGTGTGATGTGGCTCCGTTTGTTTATTTGTAATTCTATGACTCGTCTGTTTTTCCTCATAATATAATAGGCTTGCAGTTTACAAAAAATTTATTTGAAATACACCCCACTTCCACTCAGTGATCATTCTATTTATGTTCACGTCCACCATGTGTCAAGCAATGATTTATTTCTTTAAATTATACTTTTTTGAGTGTAGAATCTAAGCTTATTCTTAAAGTTGTTTTCAGAATGGTTAAATTTGCTGTTTGCATAGAGAAACGGGGCTTGGACGCGCACAAACATTAAAAACAACACCACGCACAGACATGTGCGCACCACAAATTCAAATGAATATTTATCCCAGAGATCATTGTTTTGTTTCTCCTCCTCTCCCACCCTACTGTGTGGGGAGGCTGCCTCCGTTCCTTCTTGCTGAAGCCTAATTAATGCCTTCTGAGTAGGCATGTGTGGAAAGGAGCAAGAACATTTATTTACGTAATAAAAATATGTTTTTGATTCATTAAAAGTTTCTGGACATAACGTAGACAGTGATTTGCAATCATGAACTGCGTACAGCCCCTGGGAACGCCAACCCGGTCACCGGCCGCATCAAAATTATGAGGTCCGTGGTAACCCTGCGGAACTGCCTTGTTTGTCTTGGAGCTGCCAGCGATTGAAAATAGCGAAAAGGGAACTTTGGTGAGAAATGAGTGAATTGCCACGTGAATTAGACCCGGAGCTAACAATTCCGCAAGTAATTATTCATGAAGTTTAACTCACTAACTCCGCACCCCCGACATGAATTAGACTCCCAGTAACATGAACTCCAGGGGTTGCAGACTTACTAGGCGTTGGTCTGTGCACTCAGAAATTGGCCCCAAGTATGCATGCCACTGCCTGTCAAGTAGGCATTGCTGAGCACTTGCAAAGAAAAACAATTGACATTGAGGCAAGCCCTCCTGGGCCCTCTATTTTGGCCTTCTACTGAAAAATAAAGCAGTATTGTCCCAGTGATTTGGGGAACCTGCATATTTATATGTTTTGGAAAAAACAAGATCAAATGCACATTTTCCTGGGCCGCATATATGGGTGTGGTAGTGTTATCTGCCCACCAATCTCAGTGAATTGTTCACCTTTTTTGGGGTCCAATGAAAGGTTCTTAAGCACCATCTGAAATGAGCCTGTTTCTAAGCTACATCAATGTTAGCACTGGAATAAAGGCAAACAAAGAACTTGAGGCCTCTCACTGCTTGATGCAGCAGTAGCTGTTTACTGAACTGTATATCTGGTGGATACTGGTGATTTATAAACTGCTAAATAAATTCCTGATGCATATTGATTACAGTTACTCTTTATATTGCAGGGCAACATATATTACGTTGTCAAGCAGAAGACTCGTGCCCTTAATTACATAAGTCACACTTCTTGGATAGGGATCTTAAGTTGTTTTTTTAGGCCAAACACCTTATAGAGCCCACCTACTTTTTTATCCCACTTAAAGCATCTAGGATCATATGAACTTTGGAATTTGTTGACAGATGACAGCATTTTTCATTTCTTTCGCAATGTATATAGTATTAGCTTTAACAACGACTCCTCAAATGATAAGGCACGGAGTTTTCAGAGAATCTTGCATAGGGGGATTCTATTTCATTTCAGTTTTTACTCATTTTGTGTTGACTCACTTTTATGTCTCTTTTAAGAACAATATCCAAGTCAGATATCACAGATATTTGAAACTAAGCTCTCTCTACCACCTACTTAAATTACACTCCAATGCAAGAAATGGTGATGGATTCCTGTGGGAACATATGTAACAGACACACTCCATGCACAAACAACTGCACACAAATGAGTTATATATGTGTCATTCAGGTATGACATCGATGAGCGAAGGACTTATTTACTTGTTATTGGGAGTCCAATACCCTCCAGGCAGGAGAAGCTAGGAGGTAACTTTTACTGGTAAGTCGACAAGTAAAAGGCTTGTCCTTCCACAGTAATCTGTTGCAGCCACCGCTGTCGGTCCTCTAAAATGTGGTGAGCTGTCAGTAATCATGCTTAGAAAATAGAGGATGCACATGGTGTGCTCCCCAGACGCCAGAACTCAGTTCTCGGTTGCATTACTTGTGACAGGAGTTTATATGTGCTTTGGATGAAAAAACAGCTTACGGAACGCGGTTCTGATGAAATATCAACCTGGTGAAAGCTTTTCTTGATGAAAAGTGCCTTTTAAAAAAAAAATAATTGGCTCTTAAATGGAGGAGACGTTACCTCTAAATACCCGTACCTAGTTTCTTATTTTAAATACCTTCTTACCTTTCTTGTAATGCTCCTCATTGCTTTACTACTTTTTTTGCAGACCTCATACTCTCCCTCCCACTTTACCCCCTATTTCACAAACCTCTTACTCCCTTCCTGTTTTTTTTAGAAACCTCCTTACTTTCACTTCCACTTTACTCCCTTTTCACAAACCACTTACATTCCTGCTTTTATCTATTTTTTTAACGCTTCTTTTCATTTTTAATACACCTCTAATTCCTTCCTCCTGCTTTACTGCCATTTTCAGAAGCCCCTTGCTCCCCTACCTCTTTACTCCCATTTTTTTAACAAACCCGTTATTCTCTTTCCCACTTCAATCACTTTTGGCAAATCCCTCAATCCTCCCGCTTTAAGTCTGATTTCTAAAAAACACATATAACCACTTCCACTTTGCTCTCTTTTTCTTACAACATTACTATCTCCGTTCCCCATCCTCACTCCCTCCGTTTTCCCTTCTTATCTTTGTCACGCTGTCCTTTAAAATGCGCACCTACCTTTTCCACAAAAACATTATATTTTTGTGCAGAAGGCATTTTGTCATTTTAACTTTTCACTAAAACGAAGTTCCCTAAGCCTTTTTTTTTCAGCTGGCGCACTTTCTTCAATTTAGAAGTTCGTCAAAATGATCGATTGTCATCGCAGGCATGCATTATTGTCATGTGTGCTGGAGCAAGAAGTAAACAAAATCTACAGAGCTTGCCATTGGGAATTCGAGGCAGAGGTGCACTCTCACCAGCGCACTGAAAAGGGTATTGCCTGCCCCAATAGTTCTATACTTTTAACTCCAGCGGTGATGAGTCCCAAAGACTAGGGTGCTCACTTTATTTGTCTTACTGCCTCGGAAGGAGGCATGCCTCTCAGGAACTTCTTCTCCTAGAGAACTGAATTCTTGCACCCAGCGGATGCTGCTGGCTTAGCGCAGGAAGAGACATTACAGGGCAGATGGAGCAAAATCATTATTAAAGGACTTATGGCACAAACTCCATTGAAATCTTCAGTATAGATTTAACCAGAAGAAGGGGCACGGTGAGCCATATACCCTATCTTCTTCATTGTATTGTGGTTATTTTTCCCCAAACTGAGATGGAAATCTGCTGGTAACTTTGATGCAATATACTGTTCCATTCATAATTAAGGACGCTAGGGGCTGAAAAGGAGGGTTAGAACACAATCAAACAGTAGTTTTTACGGTATTCATTAATCGTTTGCTTACCTTTTAGTCCTATACTTTTCAGCTTTTTGTTGGGCTGTTACTCTGTGGACATCAAATTTAGACGGGGCTACTCAGTTTTCCGAGTTTTAAGCTGTCTTCTATTCAACTCTTTTCCAGGAATTTAACTTATCATTGCCAAGTAGTTTGTTTTTTAGCTAGTTTGCTTGTTTTCTCTTATTGGGACTCTTCCAAGACGACACTTGTCACCTCTTACATGATGTTATTAGTGCAGGGTGACACTGTGGCTACTGAAAGAAGTCACCCTTTCCCTTGACAATCCACATGAGAGGATGACGGTTTTATGCAGCCCGTGACACAGCAAACCTGCAGAGTCAAGGAAACCAACCTATCTACAGTAACATGCTAATCCCAAAGCCCATTCTATGTACTGTAGTGTAGACAATGGGTATTTAGTAACAAACGGCTAAAGCTGTCTGTATACAAGACTTAAAAAGAGGCACCGAAGAAATAAGGAAAGAGAGGCTAAGACAGATCTGAAAGCAAGCAAGTCTGGCATTCAAGAAAACTAGACTAAGGCAAAGGCCGATTAACATAAAAACAAAGAAAATAGAGGCAGAGAGGACACGTGTTGGGAGACAAATGAGCCTAAATAAAAAATGAGTAAGGTACGGGGAAGAAGGAAACAAGTGAGAATCAGAAAAAAGGGTGACTATTTTGCCAGGAAACAAAATAGAGCCAGGAAAATGAGGGGAGTTAACAAAATTGTGATTTGTGAATATTTGTATGTTCCAGGACCAAAAGTAACAAAAGGTCTGAGTGAGGAGGAAGTGAGAATACAGAACTAACAATTTTAATTTTACAATTTATATGTTTTAATGGTCGCTTTTATTTAAAAAAGTTCTGAAAAATACATTCAATGTGTGGCAGACATAGAACATTCCACACAGAGAAATTATGCAAAGTGCAATATAATTTCTAAAAATGAGCCTACTTTTGCAGCAGGAGTGAAATATCAGGCACATAAGAAATGACCGATTGATCTAGCATGAGTGAATGCTATTACTAAAGTATAAAGGCTACGGTGCCCTACACCCTTAATGTCATTTTTGTCTGTTACTTTTCCCAAGTGAAAACAGAGGCGAGAAATGGATGACGTGCAATGCCAACTCTGTCAGAAATTGTGCACCTGGTAATTGGGGGGATTTACCGTTCCTAAACGAGAATCCTCTCCATCATTAGCCAGATGTAAATAGTTTGCATATTGCCAAATAGAGACTCAGTTTCTAACATTGGTGATCCGTGGTGAGGATAGGACTTGAGTAATACCATAGTGACTCAGTGTTTGCACTACCAACTCTGCACTTAGACAATTATGTGTTGTTGATTTTCTCCTGTTCTCTCATTGGTTATTTTTAAGGTCGAGGTTGCAAGTACACGCACTTGCTCCAAGACGGCGTTGTTTTCAGTAAAGAGTTTGCATCCCACCTACCGCTTGCCATTTGTTGGTTTGCGTGGTACTCTTCTTTACAGCCATGTAATTTCTCAAGGCATGTCTGGCATCATTTCTGTTCCTCGGTGAGGAGCAGGGATCAAGCATGAATTGATTTCAAAATAATTAGTACCCTCCGCTGCTTTCCAACATGATTGAGGTACTATTTTGTTCTAACTTCCAGTGTCCCGCAGACTGAAGGCTTGTGACTGGCAAAAATGTGCCCAGCAGGACAAACAAAATTGCAAAGTTGTATTTTTTAAAGCTAACTTTATTTTATTTTGTTAAGTGTTCTTTGCCCAATTTCCACTCATGTATTTTATTTTTTTTTGCTTGTGGGCACTGTTGTCAAAAAATGACAGTTAACTTGTTCAAAATATGCAAGACCAATTGCATTGCAAATGTTTGTTTTGTTACTCCTGCTTCATTCTTGCACTTGGGTCTCTTGTTGCACACACCAGTGTTGTTACTTTAACAAAACGAAATCTACCTTTGGCCTTGACAACCTGTTCTTGTACAGTGTGTATGAGATGAAGGGTTTCTGCAGGGAGAGTGGACTAGCAATAGGTGGGGAATCCACCAAGCTGGACCTTCAGAGAGCCTTGTTGGATTTTTTAAGGGCACAATGGTAAGCAACTGAGAAACAGGACCAGAAGTGGGGTGGTTCTGAGGGAGACACTGAGGAGGAGCCTGAGAATGGTGAGGACTCTGGGAGAGTTCCCCATTCACACCCCTGGAGGGCAGTGGCCCTGAGAAAACTGAGGAGGAGGGTCAAAATGACTGGGCAGGGATGCCAGAAAGAGAGGATCCCATAGGTAGAGAGTCCCTTCCTGGGTCTAGTGCCAGGAGCAATGTCATTTCCCCATACCCTGTCCCCTAAGAAGCTCAAGGATTGACAGTCTTTGAGGGACCGGAGGTTGCAGCTGGAACAGTTGGCTGTACAGTAGAATAGGCTAGAGGCTGAGAAGGCCTTGGCACAAGAGAGGATGCAGAGACTGAAAGGGTCTTCATCAGGGAGCAGCTTGCTTTTGCGGAAAGGAAACTGGCCCTTGAGCATAGTGTTAGAGTTCTGGACTCACCAGCATTGCAGGTGGAGTCCAGCTGTGGCTGCAACTGTGAGTCTGGTGTTAGGAATACCACTCACATACCTGGGGTCAGATGTACGACCTTTTGTTCTGTGCCAGGCATAATGTATGCAAAGGGGGTGTTCCCCCATTAGGGGGGCCGAAAAAATGGTGCAAGGAAATCTAACAGATTTCCTTGCATCATTTGTTTCAGCACTTTTAATGCCTTCTCAGAGCAGGTGTTAAAACAGGGCAGGCCATTGAATACAATGAGCCCCTATGTACTCTGGGAGTAGTGCCAAAGTTTTGGCGCTACTCCTGCAGAGTAACTCAATAGCGTAAAAAGAAATGACGCTATTCCCCTCTATCCTGCTTTATGATGCACCATATTTTAAATACCGCGCACACATGGTGGTGGTAGGGAGGTGCTAAAAGGTGCAAGAAAAGTGGTGTTGCGCTGTGTGCAGCGTTACTTTTCGTAAATGTGCCCCTATATCACTACACACTGAGTCAAAACCTCCACCACAAAAACAGGCTAAAGGAAAGGATATGTGTTTGCTACTAGACCAAACGACCACCAGAAAGACAGATCACAAAACAACATATGTGTTTATTTCTAGACCAAATCAGAAGCCACCTCATATGCCACAGTGGGGAGAGAATAAAAAAAGGATCTTTCCCAAAAGCAACACATACAAAAATACCTCTTTGTGGTGCTCCCTTAAATGACATTTCAAAGAAAGTGCTTCATATGCTCATACTTTTAGTAAATTATCTAAATGAATTATATCTAGAGACCTCAACAGGTCTACATATCCTGTATAACGAGGGAATTAATTCTCATGCCACTTAATTATGTATGAACTTTTTGGACGTAATACTGAGGATTCAAAGTTATTCTTGGTTCATATGGTGGCTTGGAAAATGTCCAGTTAGTAGGGTGTACGCATGGTCAGAAACTTTTAAAGTAGATGCATGAGTACACCATCAGAGCCCTTAGACATTGGGTAGGTTCTGTCTTTATAGCATTTTAGTGACTTTTTATGTGGAATGTCAGTGTCAGATAATCATTTTTACAATGCTCCTCTTGGTTTTTCCCCTGCTCTTTTTTATTTGTTTTTTAGTTAGGTGTATACCCTAGTCAACCAGAAACCCCGTTTCCAACAGTCCTGTTATTTTGGCTTCTCTTAGAGATTAGGATAGCTTTTTCTCCCCTGATTTTTCATCAAAGTTTTTGTACAGGTCTTTGGTTGTTAAATTTCTCTGTAGGTCAGTGCATTTCCATGGTTATAAGTGTTTCTTGTATAGTGTTACAGAATAAAGAAAGTCTTTCTGCAGACAAGTTGTTTTTGTAGTGTCCTTATCTGGATGGGACAGTAGCTCCCATGTTTGCTGTATTGGATTTATAAGGAACAGCCTCCAAAGCAACTGCACCATGATGCATGCATCCCCAGGGCACATCTTCTCCCTTCCTGCTGAAATCTGGGTATCCCGTTCCTGTGTTTCCGTGGAATACCTGAAATGCTTCCTTCTTTTGAGACATCTCCTATGGTAACATTTCTATGTTGTGCTTTATACCACACTCCATTTCTAAGCACTGTAAAATTATTCAATTTAATGGTACTCAATTAAGCAGCCATTAGCGGGTGGAAAGACTGAGTCTGCCTTGCTAGAATTGGAACTCCGGAATTAGCATGAGTGATAGACCTGAAAATGTGTCAGACTGCTACGCTTTCCCAGGGGAAGTGTAACAAGGAGAAATATGTTTATTTCTCCTCTGTTTTCTCTCTTTCTATGTGTGCTGCATAGAAAGACGAAAAAGCCTGTTGTTCATGAAGGTGTCCTTTCCTGCACAAAAACAATCCTGTTTGTAATGCAAACAGAACGCACCCTTGCACCAAGGTGCAAGGGTGCCTGCATTGGCGACAGGCAGCAGTTTGTGCTCTAGCGCAGACAGAGAACAGGAATATACCATATATTGCTAGATATGGCCCATTCTCGCTCTCTCCCTTTAAAGGTGTCTTGCTGTGTTGCGTGAAATAATGATAAATATGTTCTTGTGTCTATACTTACCTATATATGTTTAATCAGTGGAGGAGAGGTAGTCAATATTCTGCGCTTGCTTTTGCTGCAGGATTATGTTAAATACTAGAAACTGTAGTAGTACACTCTAAAAATAAAATTAATTGAATGAGAAGTAACTCTTGGCTTTACTGCCACATCACCCTGCATTCACCTTATCGCGAAAGCTGAGCAGGTTTGGGGTAGTTACTACTTGAAGAGAGATATTACTTTTCTAGTGATCTAGCACTTCATTTGCACTTCTGTATCTGCATCACACAAAGGACAATGCTCATTATGCTAGATATGTTTTTTCAGTTCATAATGAAAATGGATGAGGGTATTAATCAGCTGGCGGTATGATTGAGGGGTTGACATAACTCACCCTAAATGTGATTTGCCACCTGCTTGGATGTTCCGAGTTGCAAGCACACCTAATTAATCTGATTAGTCAATGCACACATCATCAGCAAATTTGCAATGTGACACCATAATGAAGTGTTGTATTTCTTGGTGGGTGAAAACAATCATATTTAAAATGGGTACAGCAAAGTATTCCTGCGAAGCTAGGCACTGATGGTGAAACGTGGAATAATTGTCAGCTTTTCTCAGTGATTTCAAATTAATTCTGATATAGTTTTCTGTAAAATCACACCAAAAGGTGACAAGCTACAGAGAGTAGATTAAATATTTACATTGGCAACACAACATGGGTTAAAGTTCCTTTCTGAAGTTTCCTGACGCCCTTAAAATACATGAAATTAACAATTGAGTGGGCTCATTAATGACTTCTCCAAATATGTTTCAGATGTAGAGCTTAATGTTTTAGAGAAAATTGACTCATTTCAAGCGAATACTTGGGAAGCACCATAACTAACTTTCTCTTTGAAACCCTTAAAGGAAAATGTTGGAATAATATAATTACAGCAATTATATTCTCAAATGTAGGCGGTTATTTTTCAATATGGATTCTAATTATGCTAAGCTATCTTGCGTAACTTGAGGTGAATAATTGCACCCAAGGGCTTTATGTGCTGATAATGATGCAAAAATATTTAAAGGTTTAAAAAAATATTTCATGTTATGAGAGATAATTGAATGATAATGTATTCCTTTTAAGTGCACCACAAGTGTTCACTGCAAACCAAACACATCTGAGGCGTGGTCTGCATACTGGTGGTTGAAAGATGGAAAACCTGATCACACCTTGCTCTGCACAACAGTCTTGAATTTAGGGTGGTGAAGACAGAGCACCGGGTTTGCGGGCGTCGGGTAGGTTTTGGCGTGAGGACTACACATAGAAACTTGCTATGGTAGTTCATCAGCTCGCATTATTCCAAGGGGCCCGTTCCTTAATATGGGAGGGTCAAACCCTGCTTAGTTTTTTTCTTATCTTCCCGTGTAAGTTTTACTTTTACTATCATTCCTTTCATGCACCTTACACTCACTTTAGTTCCCTAAGTGAAGCCTATGAGTTTTCCCGTTTTGATTTGCTTTTGGTCCTGAAGAAACACCGACTCATCCGCATAGACAATCTGCAGGGACAATATAGGCGTGAAACATGTCGACCACCAATTAGGGTTAAATTATGAATTCTCCTTTCTCTACTTCTCTTTTTTCTTGGTAGAGTGGAGGCACATTATTTCCTTGATCACTCCCTCTGTTTTTAACCTTGACCTAGACCCCTTGTTAATAATAAACTCACTCATGGTAGGGTGTAGAGCCAATTTGAATATACCCTCTCCAGCTCTTCACTTCTCCTCGCATGTCTGAGTCTACTCCTACATCTAACCATAGCACATATCAAAAAAATCTCTGGCAAAGAGCCCCAACAGCGCCAGCCCACAGCGCCAGCCCAGCGAGGAGCAGGCCCTATGATGAAGCATGACACCCATTGGGGTGTGTGAGGGCCCTGACTTCTACTTATATTAGTGCCTCCCTGACCTGTCGTCATCCCTTTGGAACAGTGTACCTTCTTAATTTGAAGACAGAGCAAAGCCTACAGCTTGCCAGCAAAACAGGCGACTGTGACTGGACAGCAAGGGACTTATGTGGCCCAGAGCCATATGGCCTGTTGTAAGAGGGGGAGAAATAGAAGGGAATAGGGGAAATTGTACCTGGCACCAGGGTATGGACGTAGCTGAGGGAACAGTCAGGGAACTACATAAAAGCAGGGGTGGCTCTTCCGCTATGGTTGAGGTGTGTCGCCCCTTCAGCAGCAGCAGCAGCAGCTGCAAATCCTATACAGTAAAAACATACTAAACTATGGCCCATATTTATAGGAAAATGACGGAGCTCAACGCTGCCCCAAAATTGGCAGCACCGCACTCCGTCATTTTCACAACGCATGGATGCGCCCTATTTAATTGAATACGGCACACCCCTGTGATGTCCCCTGAGCTGGCGCTAAATTTAGCTGCCAATGCAGGCATCCTTTGCACCATCATGCAAGGATGTCTGCGTTGAGGGGTGTGATTGTTTATGTTGGGTAAGGTGTCCTTTCCTGCACATAAAAAATCATTAATGGTGATTTGGCACTTCTGTGTGTGCTGCAGAATGCAGCTCACACAGAAGTGCCAAAGCGTCATTTTCAAATGATTGTTTATGTGCAGAAAGGGACACCTTGCTGCACATAAACAATAATTTCTGGCATTTTGCTCTTTCAATGTGTGCTGCAGAATGCAGCACACATAGAAAAAGCAAAAAGCGAGGAGGAATAAAAGTATTCCTCCTCGTTATGCCTTGCAAACGCCACCCATGGGGTGGCGTTAGATTTTGGCACTGCCTCACGTTTACGAAAACTCATAAATCTGAGGCAGCATCAAAATGCAATGAGTGTTGCTGTGGCACACCCACAACAACACCTATTACACGCCCCTTCCATGCAAAGGGCTCCGTGTGAAGGGGTCATATTTACAAGGTGGCTTTAAGCCACAGAAAGTGGCTTAATGCCACCTTGTAAATACTGTGCAGGGCATAGCGCCACCAGAGCATTTAAAAAAGTGACTCTCCGGTGGCGCTAGAGGCTCATAAATATGCTCTTATGTTTATTATGTTTTTAATGTAAAAGGGGTGGTGCCACGGGCGTGACGGGGACAGAGGGGGAGTGCACAGCGTAAAAGCCCAATGTGCCCCAATGAACGTTGCAAAGACCACCATTTGTTTTTCTACTCCCAGGATACTTTCAAATGGGCATATAGGACTTGGGGACAACAGGACTATACCAGCATTGGCAAAGCCAACAGGTCTCCCTTATACAAGAACTATTGGCTTTGTCAATGTGTTTTAGCCATGTTGTTAACAGTGTGGTTGCTGTTCAGCATGGCTAAAAGTTAGTGGTGTTGAGAAGAGTCGCATGGAGTGTCACAGAGTGAAATGGCAAATAGTGGAGTAGAGCGTTGTGAAGTTGAGTGGCAAAGAGTGTTGTGTATTGGAGTCGCAAAAGTGTGGAGATGCGTAGAGTTGCATACACTGCACTGCAGTGACATAGAGTGGTGTGGATTGGTATAGAGCGCAGTGGCATTGAGTGCTGTAAAATTGAATTCAGCTGAATACAATGCAGCATCATAAAATATAGTGGCATAGATTAGAGTGGTGCATATTAAAGTGCAGTTCAACAGAGTGGAGTGGTGCAGTGTACAGTGGTGCAGTGTACAGTGGTGCAGAGTACAGTGGTGCAGAGTACAGTGGTACAGAGTGAGGTGGCGCAGAGTGATGCAGAGTGGAGTAGCATAGATTTAAGTGATGCAAAGGGAAGTGGTGCAAAGTAGAGTTGAGTGGCGTAGAGTGCAGTGGCGTAGAGTATAGTTCTGTAGAGTGCACTGGTGTAGGGTGCAGTGGTTAAGAGTAGAGTGGCATAGAGTGCAGTGGCATAGAGTGGATTGTTTCAGAGTAGAGTGTAATGGTGTAGAGTAAATTATAGTGGCACACAGTGAATTGGATTAGAGTGCTGGGGCATGGAGCTGAGTGTTACAGAGTAAAGTGCATTGGCGTACAGTGTTTTGGCATAGAGGTTAGTTGTATAGCGTGCAGTGTTGCCGATTGGTGTAGAGTTCAGTGGCTTAGAGTGGAGTGTGCAGAGTAAATTAGAGTGACCTAGACTGGAGTGGTATAGAGTGCAGTGGAGAAGAGTGCAGTGGTGTAGAGTAGAGTGGCAGAGATTGTATTGGCTTAGAGAAGAGTGGTACAGAGTAGAGTAGAGAGGCGTAGTGTGAAGTGGCATAGAGTGCAGTGATGTAGAGCGGAGTTGTACAGAGTGTAATGACATGGAGTGGTGTAAAGTGGAGTGGCTTAGAACAGAGTGCAGTGGTGTGGAGTGGTGAAAAGTGGAGTGGCGTAGAGCAGAGTATGCATGGTATGGTATGGTAGCACACCTCCATCAGAGACAAAACATTTCCAATTAAAATGTGTGGAAATCGCATCACCTAGTGTAATGATTGCTTTGATCATGTTAAAGTATTTGTTTCCAACACACTTCAGAAATAATAAAAAGTGCTTCATTTGTGTTACTAATTCTGATATATTCTGAAATACGTACACAGGTTATTTAAATTTTGCCATGTAATAGTTACCCCAAGTATCCAGCACGATTGTCACATAAATAAAAAAAAGTAAACAACCGCCCTCAGCCTGACATTTGACATTGGCCTTTGAATGTAAGAAGAAGATTTAAAGGCCTCTTTACAGGAAGAGAGTTTGTGAAGGGATAGAGGAAACACAGTTGAGGCAACTGGAGGGACAAACTGAACCTGGAGAGTCTAAAGCAAATGAAACCAGCAAATAAAAAAGCCAGAAAGTATAAGCTAGAAACCACAAAGCCAATGGTAATCAACGGGCGAAATGCATTCCTAGGTCAAGTCCCAAAGATGTCTTTAGCAAACCAGACAGCTGTGCTGTCTGATAGGCTGCAGCCTAAAAATGGGGACTAGAAACCCTCAACCATACATTTGGCAGCAGCAACAAGAAGAGGAAAGTCAGACGTACGGCAGCGGAATGGCATTACTTAATTGAGCAGTTGGCGGGAAGCAGAAGCACCACAAGATGAAGGCCACAGTTCATCTGGCAGGGAGAAGTCTGGGCTGCAACAAGGGATCGGCCATGTCAGTCAGTCTTGAGGTCACCAGAGTGATACTCCTTCTAATAGCCAAGAGGGAACTACTCAGCGGGCAGCAAGAGCGTCATCACACAGACGGAAAAGTGTCATTAATCAGCAAGCCCTGGCAGCATCATCAGAAGCAGTGGAAGGTGAAGTGGCCCAAAAGAGGCTGGCACAGGAGGAGTGAAGCCGCTATTATGCAAGTAACCAATACCATGATAGAAACATCTCTCAGGGGGATGAATCAGCAGGCTGAGTAGCAAGGCACGGCATGATTGGGAGGGCCCTTCCACATACAGGCCCAGTGAGTACAACTGATGCAGATCCCACCTTAGGAGATCAGAGTAGCAGGACAGATTAAGGAGAGAAGGGCCAGGGCTTTAAGTGGGATGAAAAAGATAGGGGTCTCCAAAAGGGCATGTCCTATGTAGTTATAGCTGCACTTTAAACATGTAAACTAAATTTCTGTGAGTCCCATAGTGGACCACTGATCCTGTATTTCAGTGTCTCTGTGAGCTTTCTGTTATATGCATTTATATATAATAACACAACTGACAGTCACCTAAAACCTTTCATGACTACTGGCTTTGCCATGGTTGTCTCTGTGCGCTCTGCAGAGAGGCCAAGAATTGGATTGGATGACCATGTATTCTGAACATCTTTTTAGCTCACTGACAGGCACTGTGAGAAACTTACACTGCCTTCAGCCTCAACTCCAGAGCCCCCAAACGTGTCCATTATAAACACATGGAGATGACTCAGTTCTAAGCAAGCACTGTTCAAGAGTAATATGCTGCACATAATAAAAATATTTTTTTAAAAACATCCTGGGAACAGCTATGTTAGAAATCGAATACCTGGGTGGCTAGGGTAGGCACTTAAGCCTCGATGATCCCACTTCTCTAGTCAGGGCAAGGGAGTTACACACCCAACATAACCCCTGCTCACCCCCGTTGGTAGCTTGGCACAAGCAGTCAGCCCTGTCCCAGAGGCAATGTGTAAAGTGATTGCACAACACACACAACACATGTGATGCACTATTCCCACCACAAAGGAAACACAACACCAAGTTATCTAATAATAAACTGTATTGTACACAACATCATTAGACCAAACACAACATGTCAGTAATACCCTGCTACCCAAGCAGTTGTGAGAACATTACACAGTACTATTACTCTGCAAAACCCTGCAGTAGCCACATACAACATGTAGGTTATTGGTTATCCTGCAACATAAGCAGTAGTCAGGTAAACACTACTAGAATGCACTTGTCATGCTAAAACACATATCACCAAAATGCATAGGTCATAAAAAAACATGTGATCATTGCTGCCAGACATCATCACTGAAATTATGCATAATGTGGAACATTCCCATATGGTAGATCATCATTACCCCCAAAAATGCCCATATTATCATAACCATGGTAAGACGTCCGCATAAAAGCTCCTGAAATGCAACATTGCCCAAACAGCAAGATAGTAGTGTCATCAACATAGCTGCATCTGACAGGGAAACACTTCAGTTGCTCATATCACAGAAAACAGGGGCACCTGTCACACTCTGGGGGCTCATGTGCTCCTTTTATCAGAAATCCGGTAAGACAGAAATATCTGGTAACGACCCCGCTCTCCTCATGGGGGTTGCTACCCTCAAAAATGCAGTGCTGTGTTTGGGGGGGGAATCTGGCAGCTCCTTCCGGCTCCGAATCCTCAATGCTTGCAACTACAAAGGATTTTACAATGGCTGCCCAGCGCGGCCCCTCACACAGGGGACCTGGTGGGGGGAGTCTGGGGACCTCCATGGCCTTGGGGAGCTCCCCGGCGTCTGGACCAACAACCGGCCTCTCTCCTCTTGCTTCTGGGGCCGCAGCAGTGAACACACCAAAGCAGGTGCCTGGCGGTCCCCCGGGGGAACTCTCCAAAGTGCTCTTGCGTCCCGGGGGCACCAACCACAGCAAGCGTCTCCCTCCCTCCTGGGGCCGCTCCTGCATACTCTTCTGCACCAAACCTGGTGCACAAGTACCATCTGAGTCCCTGAGCTTCCGTGTTGAAGTTGGGTCAATAGTTGGTGCCTGCCTGTGCCCCGGGGTATGATCCTTCGCACTCCGGTCCCCCAGGGGCACAGATAGGAGGCGCGCTTTGTGCACCTCATGATTCCCACAACCCATTGGGGTCACGGCGGTGATTCCTTGGCAACAATCAGTGGAGCACCTTCAGACACACTCAGTGGTCCAAAAAAAACATGCTTGAAACAAGCAGTTGCAGGGGGACAGGGGCCAGAGCACCCAGTCCCAGGGGACACAAGTGGAAGCAAAGGGCGATAGGGCCCAACAAGCAGGCCAGCACAAGGGATTTGCAGTCAGGCAGGTTCTTCTAGTGACCCAGCAAGTCACAGGTCAGCAGAACAGCAGCTGTCCAAGGCGGTACCAGATGAGTCCCTCCAGCATCATTCTGTGTTCAAAAGTGTCTCTTCTTGTTTCAAGGTGTATCCTCTCACAGGGAAAATCCCCTGTACTTATACTCAGTTTTACACAACACTTATAAAGAGGGAAAGAAGAGGTTCCACCCAGTTACAACTGGTTCTAGGAGTGCCCCCTCTTTCCTCCAGCACAGGCTCCAGACATCAGTTGGGGGTAAACGGACACTTTGTGTGAAGCCAGGGCACAGCCTTTACAAATGCAGGTGTGCCCTGCCTCCAACTCTCAGCCCAGGAAGATCATTCAATATGCAGATGCACCTCTGTGACACCTCCACCCTCCCAGTGTACAGGCTGTCTGAAAAGTATGCACAAAGTCAAGCTGTCACTCTACCCCAAACGCGGATTAGAGTCAAACAGCAAAACACGAGAGTCTTAAGCACAGACAAATGCTCACTTTCTAGAAGTGGCATTTCTATACTTGTAATAAAAAATCCACCTACACCATAAGCAGAATTTCTCACTACCATTAAACCATACAAAAATGTCTACGCTACCCCTCATAGATCAGACAATACACCTTAGATATAAGGTAGGGCATTTTCAATGCAATCCTATGAGCAAGGCAGCACTCAGAGCAGTGAGAATCCAAATAGGCTGTTTATCACTACCTGGACAGGCCACACAACCAGGCGCATGTCCTGCCTCTTACATACATTGCACCCTGCGCATAGGGCTAGCTAGGGTGACTTACATATAGTAAAAGGGGAGTTCCAGTCCTGGCAAGTAGATTTAGATGCCAGGTTCCTGTGGCAGTAAACTGCGCATGCAGCCCCTAAGCTAGCAGGCTTGAGACAGGTTTGAAAGTCTACTTCTATGGGTGGCGCTTCCTATTTGCGAGTCGCATTGGGATGCAATACCATTTGCGACCGCATACGCGGTCGCAAATGGCATCGCAGTTACCATCCACTTCAAGTGGATGGTAACCCAATCGCAAATTGGAAGGGGTCCCCATGGGACCCCTTCCAGTTTGTGACTGGAGCCCAAAATATTTTTTCCGGGCAGGGAGTGGTCCAAGGGACCACTCCCTGCCCTGAAAAAAAACCGAAACTAAAGGTTTCGGTTTTTTTTGAAGTGCAGCTCGTTTTCCCTTAGGGAAAACGGGCTACACTTAAAAAAAAAAAAAATGCTTTATTTAAAAGCAGGTCGCTAACATGGAGGTCTGCTGACGTCAGCAGGCCTCCATGTTAGCGAGTGCCTATACTCGCAATGGGGCCGCAATTTGCGACCCACCTCATGAATATTCATGAGGTGGGTCATTGCGACCCCATTGCGAGTTGCAGTCGGTGTCTGAGACACCGTACTGCATAGCAATTTGCGACTTGCTTTTTTCCTACATCTGGCCCTAAAACTCTAATAGAGTGAAAAATCCATTAAAAGATATAAAGAAAGAAATGGGAGCATGACACTGACATGGACCACCTGACCATTTATTACATTGCCTGTTCGGGAATTGTCATAGTTTTTCCCTGAATATAGGACCCAGTAGGGATTTTCAATGTCTGTTCTAAAATACTACCGGGTCTGAGATCCGGAGGAGCCCGACCCACCTAAAGCCCTGATCTAGTCCCAACAAAGGGGACCAGGTCGGACAGAAGATTCTGTGAGGCCCAAAAGTGGAAACTGAGTTGTTAGAGGCTCAAAGTCAGCAAGTATGGGGCAGCTGGGCAAGCATGTTAATTAAGCATGGCCTCTGAGAGTCAGTGGTGTAATTAAGCTTGAGCCCCTCCACCAACCCACCGCAAAGTACATTGAGGGGCCCAGGGCACAGTCAGGAGCTCTCGGGTCAGGATCCCACTGCCTAGGCACACTGCCTGCCAGTGAACAGTGCATTACTGCTTGCACAAGTGTATCAAACTATCGGGTCCCAGACCGAGTCAGTCAGACCCCCAGGATATTGAGGCTTGGAATGGAAAATTTTGCTGCACCAAAAAGGAAATTTTGCGGCACACTTTTGTGTTTTTTGTGATTGCTGTGCCATTGGACAATTGTGCACTGTTTGAACTTTTATTGAAATCAAATGAGGCATAAACATTTAATTTAATGATGGGAGGAGTAGTGTGAATGTGAGAAGAAATAAAAGGATCGATCTGAGAATGTTGATATAAATGTAATGGCGGAAAAGGAGTGGATGTCAGGGTTTCGGGTGGGTCTGATCAGGACTCTGGTTGGGACACCCCTTGAGGTCACCGAATATCCTAAAGAGGTAGTGTACTGGGGAAGAAGAGCAGCTAAAGGCATACACTGAAAGGACAGCTATGAACGGGCACAGGAAAGTAAAAGCAGAGCAACCCTTGTGTGAACAAACAGGAAACAGATTACTAATGGACAAACACGCTGGGGTTGTACACAGAGTAAGGCGCAGAACCTCCCACAGTGACAGGGAATGTCAATGCCTCTGTGCAGTTTGCTCTTACCGATAGTCACCCTGCCAGCCCCATAGAAAGGAGGCAGCAGAAGTGATTCTGTCTCTGAACCCTAGAGCACAGAGAAAGGAAAGTACATACATACACAAGACACGCTCTTGTGGGTCCAGCTGGAAACACAGTGGCGATTCCTGAGAAAACAGCAATAGAACACTGTCACTGTTAGGCACGAAAGACAACGTAAAACACTGGACAAGGATGGGGGCAGGAATTGCCTCCTGGAAACCGGGAGCCAACCCCAGAACACAGGAGGACACTTATACACGGGTGAAGACTGATAGAACACTTACCAGACACAAATAACCAAGAAGAAACAGCAGGGAACAAACTAAGAGGCAGAGGCAAGAACTGGGAACAGGCTCAGGCTAAAGCAAAGGCGGGACTAGGACTTGAAAACAGGGTGCAAACATCTGGCTGGGACAAACAGAGACAGGACTGGGTAACTGAGAGCAGGCTCTGTCTGGAACAGGCAGGGACAGGGCTGGAATACAGGGAGTAGGAAATGAGCAGTAAACAGGACTGGGAAACAGAGAGAAGGTTCAGGCTGAAACAAGGCAGGAGCAGGGCAGAGAAACAGGGAGCAGGCTCTGGAAGAAACAAACAGGTACAAGGCTAAGAGATAGGGAGCAGACTCTGGCTGTAACAATCAGGAGCAGGGCAGAGAAACAGGAAACAGGATCAAGCCGGAACAGAACAGGAACAAAACTGGAACACCATCCGACAAAGGGTCTGTAACACAAAGGAATCGAACTCCAATGCATGACGGGGATCTTGAGGAAATGGCTGCTTGTAAGCAGTTCCAAGCTGGGTTGCACAGGAGAGGTCTCAGGTGTGTAAAGTTTCAGACACTTGCAAGTCCTGAAGGAGAGGATCCAGTGAAAAGGAGCAACTGGACTTCTCCCATAGAAAACAATGGGAAACAGAATCCGGGCTTTCCTAACTACCAGGCTGTGCATTATGGGATTTACAGTCCCAGGAAGCAAATGTAGTAGTACACAAGTATACCATGGCGAAAAGAGAAACAAACAGGAGTCAGCAAGGGACTGTCGGAAGCCTGGGAATCACCTTAAACACTTGTCTAAAGTGTTTAAGGTGATTCCCAGGCTTCCGACAGTCCCCTTACAGCGCCCCCTAGAAATGGGACGACATAGTTGTAACAGTGGAGTTTAGTGGTCAACTCACTGGGATGTTGTACTCTGAGTACTGGTTTTGGGCTACAGAGTAGTGGTGGGCAAGCCACAGACAAGCTTGAGACAGGATTCAGCCTGAAGACTCTAACTCAGCAAGAAATCCTGTTGGACCATTGAGACCATGACAAGATGAGCTTTTATGTGATTTCTGCTGGGCACCCTTTCTTTAGCCAGAATGTGGTGTTGCAGCCCTAGCTGCTGACCTTTGAATGAGGGAACCAGGTTTGTGTCTTGGTGTCTGTTCAACATCCTGAGATTCTGGGCAAATCACGTAGGGACTTATTTACAACCCCCATGGCACGGGGCGGCGCAGCAAGTGTTTTTCTACGCCGCCCTACGCCATCGGAAAAGGGCAAAAATTATACTGTGCATTTCTGTCCTCTTCCCCTGTGCTGGCACACAAATTGCTGCCTAGCACTAATGCAGGCACCATTGCACCATGGATCAAGGATGACTGTGTTGTGGGGATGACTGTTTTTGAGAAGGAAGGTGTGTTCCATTTTCCTTATTCAGTATGCAGCACACATGGAAATAGGACAAATTGAGAGAAATAAATATATTTCTTCCTGTTGCGTCACTTCTACGCCACTTCTGAGGTGGTATAGGAATCTGGTGCATTCCCAGACTTGTAAATCTGAGAATGCTTCAGATTTGTTAGTATAACAACCACAGCAACACCCTGTATTGCCCCTTTCACGCAGTTTTATGGGTCAAAGGGGCTCGTATTTACAAGTTAATGAAAAGCCATGCAAGATAGCTTTGTGTGGCCTTGTAAATATGGAATGGCACACTGCACCACCGGAGCATCTAAAAGAATGTTGCTGTGGTGGCGCAGTGTGCTGATAGGGCCTTGAAAATTAGGCCTTATATATTTCCAATGTCTAGAAAAAAATAAATTTTACTTTATATAATTATTGTGGTTTGAGTCATAGTTGCTAGGGTGGAATGTAGTGACTTTCACTTATGAGGTCAGGATATTCCAAACATGTGAGGGTTTCTCTGCATGACAGCTAGGCTAGGTGGCTAGGTGTATGGCATAGCAATTGAAGAGTGTAGGGCGTCAGGATGAACCTTGGGAAACTCAACAAGGGAGGGAAAACGGTTTAGAGATATGACTTCCAAGCCCAACTAACTATTCTCTATCTGAGAGAAAGGAGCTGAAAAGAGTCAGGACAGCGTCCTTGATCACGATTCTCTCCAAACGAGGTAGCAGCACAGAGTGATTCACCATATTGAATGCAGCAGACAAATCTAAGTGGATAAGGTCTGCCTTGCCACCATTGTTCATGATTGTTCTGACACCTACTGTGGCAACAAGCAAGACAGATTCCACACTATGGTTAGATCTAAGCCTGAATTGGTCAGGGTAAAATATATTGTTGGTGTTCAAAAATAGCTACAGTTCCAAATGTATAATCTTTTCTGCTAATTTGGCCCGGAATAGAAGTCTTGAAATAGGGAGGTAATTGCTGACAGCAAATGGGTTCAGCATGGGTTACTTTAGTAGAGGTAGGATGGAAGCCTTTTTTCAGAATTTAGGAAAGGGCCCTGATTTAAACACGCTGTTTAAAAGCATTGTGAGATATGTGGCTAATGTTTCAGATATTAGCTGAAGTATTCTAGGTGTACATGAATCGGAGTGGGTCGCAGATTGAATTGATTCAATTAGTTTTGTCACCAGTTCATTTGTCAGAGGGGAGAACTCATTGAGCATCATGGTCGGGGAGTTATTTTCCAGGTTTCCAATGGGAACAGTTGCTTGGCCAGAAGCGGAGAACTTCTTACAAACCTTGTTAAATTTTGATTGAACGTAATGTGCGAGTTCTTCACAGAAAGTTTGTTTTAGGCCCAGTGAATTATTGATGCTCATGCTTTCCAGGGAATTAACTGTCCTAAAAAGTTTTTTTAGCAGAGTTTTTTTGCTGATTCAATTTTCCCAATGTAATAGTCTGACTTTTCGGCTAAAATCATAATTTTATGAACCATAATTCATTGATTATATCTCTTTTTCTCACCAGCATTGTTGTTTTTTCGTCATTTCCGTTCCTATGAAAAACGTGTTTTTGAGATCGTAGGTTATTAGAAAACCAAGGGGCAGCAGGTTTGTTCCTATAGAAATTTTCAGATTTTATGGGTGCCAGCTATTAATCCATCTGATGTAGTGTATGGATACCAGATCTAGGTCATTATTTAAAATATATAATTTAAGGCACCAAGGGACATATTTAAGAGCCCCTAGCGTCAATATGGCGTTAATTTACGTGACACTTCAGTGGCACTAACCTCTATTCCATATTTACAAGGAGGTGTAATGCCACATTTTGTGGCATTGCACCTCATTGGAAATATGGGCCCCTCTGACAGTTTTCTGTGTCAGAGGGGTGTGCAATGGGTGTTGATATGGGTTTGCCACAGCAACACCCATTGTATTTCGATGCTGCCTCAGATTTATGAGATTCTGTAAACCTGAGGCAGCGCCTAAATCTAATGCCACCCCAGGGGTGGCGTTAGTAAGGCGCAAAGAGGAGGAATACTTTTATTCCTCCTCGTTTTCTGTTTTTTCTATGCGTGATGCATATTGCAGCACGCATAGAAAGAGCAAAATGCCAGACATGATTGTTTATGTGCTGTAAGGTGTCCCTTCCTGCACATAAACAATCATTTCAAAATGACGCTTTTGCACTTCTGCAGCTCACACAGAAGAGTAATCGCCATTAGTGATTGTTTATGCGCAGGAAGGGACACCTTCCCACACATACACAATCAAATCCCTCAACGCAGACATCCTTGCATGATGATGCAAGGATGTCTGCGTTGGGACAGGCAGCTTAATTTTGTGTCAGTGCAGGGAACCGCACAGGCGTGCACTGTATTAAATTAAATATGGCGCATCCCTGCATTATTAAAATGACAGAGCTCGGTGCTGCCAATTATGGCACAGTATCCCACTTCGTCATTTTCTTTTAAATATGGGCCCAAATCCCTTTCCCACTTTCTTTCATACATAGGTGTGCACAAACCCATTCTCTTTCTCATTCCTTCTCTCCGCCTCAGTCTCCCTTTGTATCTTTAGTATTTGTCTTTCGATTTTATACTCTTTTGGTCATTGTTATGCATTTTTACTCAACACGAGCACACTGACATCTCTCACTGAATCAGTTCTCTTTCTTTTTCTCTCTTAAACACACAGGCCCAAATTTATCAAACTTTAATGCAATCCAACACAGCAAGACCCCTTGCTCCACAGCACTGCGTGAAAGGGAGTGGGCAGATATGAGCCATATTTAACAAACTGTGGCTCATCCTGCCATTTCTTTCAGCTGGCACACATGTGTTACCGTGCTTCAATGCAGGCAGCTTTGCGCCGTGGTGCACGGGTGCCTGTGTTGTAGCAGGAATGTTTTGGTGCAGGAAGAGACACCATTCTGCACCTAAACATTCATCTGAGGTTTTTCCTCTTGCTTTGTGTGCTGGAGAATGCAGCACATGTAGAAACAGAAAAGAACTAGGACAAATAAACATATTTCTGCTCGTTCCCACTCCCCTTAGAAAGTATAGCATTTTGACACATTCCCAGGTGTACTACTTTTGGCAAATTTGGGAATGCGCCAAAGTCCTTGGGCGGATGCATGGGAACAGCCATGCTCCACCCATGGAATGCCTCCTTGGCGCAGAGTAACGCAAGGCAGCAACATGTGCTGCCTTGCGTTACTCCAGATTTACCATGCAAAGTGGCCTTGCAGTGATAGGTAAATCTGAATTTAGTATTCCGATGGCCCTTGAATTAACTTGCTTGACGCAAGGACAACGCAACACTATGATAAATCTGGCCCACAATTTGTATTTGGACTTGTCATCTTTCTGGTACAACTTGGTGGTGCATTAGATGTGGCTTTGTTAAATTATTTTCTATTTTGAAAACGTTAATAATTAATGAAAAAAGATAATTCATAAAGCGAAAACCTCAGCCACCTTTAAGTGTAGGTGTAAATTATCAAAGCAAAACTGTGGTGAGTGGAAGGGTGTGTGGCTTGGGATATATTTGGGATATACTTTTGTGTGTTAATGATTTTATTTTTGGGGACATTGATTTGTATTTGAGAAATTGTATATACATTGACACATGCAACCACATATTCATTAATGATAGAAGGCACTGACATAAACAAACAACCATACACACATTTACCCTTACACATACCTTTAAAATATCCGGGCCTACTTGCTCTAATGACATTTTTAAAGCCCTGTGGAGAGGCCAGGTCTCCACAGGCCATTGCTGCATGCACTCATTTTGTTTATTTTCGGGTCCACAAAGATAGTAAGTCTCTGCACGAAGGTGCTCCAGATTCTTTTAAGTAAAAGCTCCGTAATCACTATGTGCAAATTAATTTACAGTTTTTTAAATGCTTTGATAAAACGTAATTTAAGATAACTAATAATACAGAATGAGAAAAAGAACTGTGAAGGAAGCTTTGGATGTTATAAAATAGCCTGGAAATAATGAGGGTGTGTCATATTTGACCAGGGTTGAACTAGGACAGAAAATAGGCCCAGGCACTAAAATAAAAGTGGCCTCCATTAGTGAATTAGCTGTCTGGGGCAGTTTTCAACCTATAAGGACACACTGGATAAGTGTTTTGCAAGGTATGGAAGACTGCATGGATTTGAGCTTGCTGCATGCAAAGGTTGTTCTAAAATCAGAGAAGTTAATAGTAAAAAACGGTCCAGCAGATGATAAAACAGGCCCACAAACAGCCAAAACATGGGCCAATTCATTGATCTGTCAGACCAGCCAATCGGGCACTATCTGATTGCCCTACAAGCATGGACCGCAATTCATTGTAATTCCAGGGGTAGCAGAAGTGACATCACATACCCTTTGACCTCACTTTCAACCACACACACATACTTACACATACACACTATTTTACACTTACATTCACTCTCTCTCACATAAACACACGCTCAGCCGCAAGCATGCACACAACTTAAACTTAAAAGCATTTTTTAGTTACCTCAGCTCCCATGGAAGGGCCTATTCCAGCTAATTATACTCTATCTTTTACACTAATAGTGAATAGTATATCATTATTCACTATTAGTGTAACAAAAAATAACAGACAACAAAGAGAGTGGTGTCCCAACTGACGTTGATAAGGACAAGCTGCCACTTATAGGCCGGTCCGATGCTGTAGTGGACCCGACTCAGATTCGGAAATCTACACAAGTGTAGAAGAACACCTATTAGTACTACTGAGCATATGTTGCCGAATGTAAGCAAGTCACAAAATGTATGTGTACTTTCCTAAAACAGTGGTAGGTGCTCTCCCCCCACTTTTCCATATTCAATATGGGGAAAAATAGACATTCACGACGATTCTCAATGTCATCATTAATACAAGTATCAGTGCGGTCATAACAATTGGGTGTCTCCGTGACCACATGCAGAGATATAAAACTCTAAACTGCATAAAATTCTGACTGAAAGGGAATATGCAACAAATCACACCTTACCACAAGCACTCACACCAGCATCAATCAGAATTTCAAGCACATAAGTGCCGAATCTACACCAAGGGCTCTGCCCTCTTTCCTTTGTGTTGTGTGTCACTTTGAGGTGCCAAGACACCTATGGGCATATGCACGCTTTCCAACACCATTCATTCATTCATTAGCTCATTCATTCTGAGCTATACCAAAGAGGGTACTAATAATTTCCATGTTTCCTGAATTCATTCAATTAATGTGATCTTCTGTCCCTTTTAGTGAATAATGTGATGTTTTTCAGGGCACAGTTTTATTACTTGATTGCACAAGCAAAAGGATACTGAGTTTGTCTTCCCACAATGCAATCACTGGGGATGAGTTTCTACAATGATGCCCAATATAGTACACATTATAAACAACTTTAATTTTGAATTAAGCTATTGCTTCGATCTCGTTGCATAATTTTACAGTAATGAAAGGAGCGAGAGGCTGAGGCTGGATCTTTTCATCGATCACAAAGATTTTAGTTTTGCTATTGCAATGTAATGCATGCAAATTAAATTTTTATACAGCGGTTTTAAACTACAACCGGAAACATTATTTCCAAACTACAATTACTACGTTTTGGAATAATCAACAACATGCCATGAATATTTTAGATTATTCATACTTGCGCATTGCATCAGGAAAACAACATAAGAGATAACGGGTCACATGTACAAAGCATTTTGCACGTCGCAAATGGCGAATCAGGCCATTTGCAACTTGCAAAATGTAATTTGGGATGTACAAACCCATTTTTGCGATTCGGTAAACTATTTACCAAATCGCAAAAAGGGTTTGCGAGTCACAATTAGGAAAGGGTGTTCCCCTTCGCAGTCTCATGTCTGATTGTTTTGTGACCGTGAATCGCAGTTAGCACCTGTTTCAAACTGGTGCTAACCCATTTGCAAACAGGAAGGGGTCCCCATGGGACCCCTTCCCCTTTGTGAATGGCAGTGAAAAAAAAAATTCAGAGCAGGCAATGGTCCTACATAACATAAGGTTTTGCGACTCGCAAATTGCGCGTCGCAAAACCTATATTTCGTACATGTGGCCCAACATCTCCTATATGAAATTGAACCACTTAAAAGTATTGAAAAAAAATCAGTTAATGAGCACACATGAAAACATAAAACCTTGGGACAAATGAGCAGATTTGCCATGCCCTGAACTGTTAACAAATACAAACAATTGTGAGTGTGGGATGCATAGTATGTGCCTTGAGAAGGTATCATTTTTGGCGCAAAAATATGTCTATGTATGTTAGTAGCTAGGGCTTCATGTGAAAAACCATGGACGGTTGTATGGGAATTCCCATGTACCACTCATGGAACCCCCTTTTGATGGTTATTGTGCTATTTTGCATTACTTTAAGGCATCTTTGAAAACAACGTAAGGTGTTGATAAATCTGGCACTATGCCTCCTTGACGCAAGTGCAATGAAGGAGAGGCGTTTTTTCTCCAAACTTTACATGCGTGCTGTACAGTACTGCACACATTCAAAAAGGGACAAGTTTAAAAGTAAGTCTAAGCCTACTCATTTGCACTGTAGAAGAACCCTTACAGTACAAAACCTATGACAGACTTATACACAAACATATGGTTCAAGGATGTGTGTGTAGCGCTAGGGAGCCAGAAAGTGTGCCAGCCCTTGGAAAAAGACCATCTGTGCAATATTTTAGTAGGTAGGCACTGTCCTGCTCTCCCCCTTTCACAAAACCAGCACAGTAACTTCATATTACTACATCTCGTATCACCATTGTTGTTTTTTATACTTCTTATGTTCCTGCTATCCCGATGAATATTTCCTAGTTATGTCTACATGGCGTGCCTTGACAAATCATCCAATAAGTTAGGCTCCTGGTTATATTTTATAATAAATAGCTAGGAATAAACACTAAAGAAGAGATTCCAAAATGTATTTTTGAGTAGTAGTTCGCCTTTGTGTTTTGGAGGCACCTTGGAATGGTTTTCCTAACACACAGGCAATATATTTATTTAATATGAGATATTAGGTGTGAAACAGAAGTATGGTATACAAGAATCATTTTTGCTTATGGTCACAATTTCGAAAATGTTATCTCAAAAGTGACTGATAAATTAGCATCAAAGTGTGCATGTTTGCGGAAGTGTTATTTCAGGTATATCATTTGACTTTGGACCACACATTGCAGCTGCTGCATCATAAAGAACATACATTACATTGTACATTGGTCTCATTACTTTGTCAAATAGTGGCCACCATTTACATGCAACAGGTGCTTATTAAATAGTAAGCTGCAAAAGATGCTGTCAAGTGTTATTTTCCCGAGGATCAATGGATAATGGAAGAGAACCATTGTGTATGGAGACTAAAGGCAAAAAAGTTGTTATAACATCTGTCCATCCCCAAAACAGCCCTCTGTCAAACATGCTCCTGGAAAGATGCCATTACCATCCGTTGTTGTGATTCCTAACCTCCTCAAAGGGTTTCTCCTGTGATGACAAAAATGCAACTATTTCCCTAGTTCACAATGCCATGCATATGAGTCACACATCTTGTGCTATGAGTAAAAGGGTAAAGCCTGAATATGTTAAGGGCAGGCGTGGCACGTCCTTTAGGATGGAGGGGCCACACCCCCCACCTTTTGCCCCTCATGAAGAGTGTCTGTCAGGCTGAACAAAGGTCAGCCTGACAGACACTCTTCATTTTCAGCTCAGACAGCCAGGAGTGAGACATGCGCAATTTGCGCAGACTCCTGGCTGCCTGAGCTGAACTTTGCTGGGCTGAGGAGGTCACAGCTCCTATGGGCGTGACCTCCTCGGCTCAGCAAAGGTGTCTTGAGGCCCTACCCCTGGGTGATGAGGAAAGCGTCACCCATTGACTTCCTGGGTGCTTCAGGTTTAAGCCCTGAAGCACCCACGGCGAGTATCAATCAGTGACACTTCGTCACAGAGTGGGGTGGGGTCAGCAGTCCCACTGACCCCATCCCACTCTGTGACGAGGCTGGGACTGCTGCCTTCCCTTATTGGAGGCAGCAGTCCCAACCCTCCTGGGACCTCGAGGCTGAAGGCAAGGGTGTGTGTGTGATGTTTTAAAATGAATGTTTGGTGCGTGCATGGATGTTTGAATGTTATGAGTGTCAATGGATGTTCGTGCCTGTGTGAAAGAATGAGTGTGTATGTGTGTATGTGTGATGTTTTAAAATGAATGTTTGATGCATGCGTGCATTTTTTAATGTTATGAGTTTTGTTAATGGATGTGCGTGCGTGTGTGCGTGTCTGTGTGTGAAAGAATGAGGGTGTGTGTGTGTGCTTCCCACCCACCCCTTCCCTCCTAAAGCTGCTGGCAGCCACTTGTTAAGGGAGTTATTTGTCTTAACACTTGGGGCCTATCACATAAAGTGAGGTGTGCAACTTCTTATTTAAGAAACATTCTATGTCACAGTTTTGACAGGTCTTAAAATAACTTTAAAAAGTAACTTTGAATAACTTAAAAAACTAAAGAGCTGGAGCCAGAGTATTTATCACATCAGACAGTAGTTCAATGTTGCTACTGTTGAACCTTAAAGGAATGTGTTTTGGGGTAGAAATGTTTCACTACTTGTCAACATCTCTAAGTAATTATACAGCACAACATAACACAATCACATACAAAGAAAAATAACAAAAACAAATCAGGACACAACAAAACAAAGCAGTCAAAACAGAATGCAACATAAAACCATGGTAAAACACAACAATAGCATAATGCAGCAGAAAAACACAATAGCCCAAAAAACAAAACATCATGGCTACAACAAAAGGCAACACAGTAAATTGGTACTAGCGTTCTTTACTCACTTTTCAGCTCCATAAGTCTGCTTTCACAATATAGTGGCAAAAGGCGTTTGAACCAAATAGTGTACCACTTCCCATCGACAAGATGTAATACTGTCAGTCAAAATGTTTTTTTTAATTTGGCCCTAAATATTTTACTAGTACAGGTGTTTTTTGAGTTGCACACTGTTAGACTTTTGAGTTTATGTAGGGTCATCTGCAATCTTTTTGCCTCCTGCTTCCTATTTTTCTGACCTGTTGCTGTTGGCTTTTGAACTCTGAGCACTTTACCAATGCTAACCAGTGCTAAAGTGCATATGCTCTCTGTGTAAATTGTACTGTTGATTGGTTTATCCATGATTGGCATATTTGATTTACTAGTAAGTCCCTAGTAAAGTGCACTAGAGGTTCCAGGGCCTGTAAATCAAATGATACTAGTGGACCTGCTACACTGTTTGTGCCACCCACATGAGTAGCTCTCTAATCATGTCTCAGACCTGCCACTGCAGTGTCTGTGTATGCAATTGTAATTGTAAATTCGACTTGGCAAGTGTACCCACTTGCCAGGCCTACACCTTCCCTTTTCTTACATGTAAGGCACCCCTAAGTTAGGCCCTAGGTAGCCCCAAGGGCAGGGTGCAGTGTATGGTTAAGGTAGGACATACAGTAATGTGTTTTATATGTCATAACAGTGAACTATTGCTAAATTTGTTTTTCACTGTTGCAAGGCCTGTCCCTCACATAGGTTAACATGGGGGCTACCTTTAAATCAGATTAAAGTGTAGGTTCCCTTTGAGGACAGATAGACATGTGGTGTTTGGGGTCTCGGAGCTCACAATTTAAAAATACATCTTTTAGTGAAGTTGATTTTAAGATTGTGTATTTTGAAAATGCCACTTTTAGAAAGTGAGCCTTTTCTTGCTTATTCCATTTCTGTGACTCTGCCTGTTTGTGGATGCCTGTCTGGGTCAGTTTGACAGTTGGACTGGTTGCACCTCTCACTAGACAGTGACACAAAGGGACCTGGGGTGTAATTTGCATTTCCTGATGAGCCATCTGTGCTAGGAAGGAGGGAAGGAGTGGTCACTCACACCTGAAAGGGGTGTGCCTGCCCTCACACAATGCAGTCTCCAACCCCTGGTGAGTGTCTGGGGCCTGGCCTGGGCAAGGCAGGATTTCACAATCAAGAGAGACTTTGCTTTGAAGTAGGCCTACTTCAAAGGAGAAAATGGGTATAAGAAGGGCACCCCAAACCACAGACTTTAGAACACTTCGGGAAACCAAGAGGAACCTCTGCCTGGAGAAGAGCTGAAGAGATGAGGAAGAAGAGCTGCCCTGCCTGTGACTGTGCTTTGTGGAGCTATCTTGCAGTTGCTGCTTCTGCCAGATTAAGAGGGCAAAGACTGGATTTTGTGTGCCTTCCATCTTGCGAAGATCTCCAAGGGCTTTATTTAGAGCTTGCCTCCTGTTGTTTGAAGTCTCAGGGACTGCAAAGACTTCTCTCTGCCAGCACCTGGAGTCTCTGGAGAGACTCCTACTCTGCCTTGTGGTACCCATCCAGTTCCTGGGACCCTGAAAGGAGAAGCTGGTAGCCTAAGAGGAAGAAATCCACGCACAGAACGCCTTGCGGGGAAAAGATTGACGCGACTCCGATCTATGGCTGAAAAATCAACGCACCAGCAGCTTCACGGCTGAAAATTGACGCTCGGCTGCAACGCGACCGGAAGATCGACACACGGAGCTGGAGAAATGATGCACAGCATCGCTGACGGAGGCTGACGAGATCGCAACCCGCGCTGCGGGATTTTCGGATCATCGTGCGACTGGATTTCTGACGCAAACACCGCTGGGCATGTAAAAACAATGCAAGGCCTGCTCGGACCCGAGAGTGCTGACTGGATCGACGCATCTCTCTCCTGTGGAGAGAAGAAACGACACGCCCGACCCGATGAACGGAGAAATGACGCAAGGTCTCGCTCGTGAGTGAAATCGACAAATCGCAAGCCCTTTTTGACGCACACTCGCCCGTGCGGGTTTATTTTTGAAGCACTCATGGTAAATTTTTACGCTAACAGTGTTAGTGTGTGTTTAAAACCAAAGACCCCATTTCTAACATTGGTGATCAACGGATGGGATTGGAGTTGTATTTGTACTTGACATACAGTAATTAAGTGTACATTACTGTTTTGATTTCAGAACACTGCGTGACCACATACTATTTGTCTTGTGATTTAGCTTTTTCTCTTTGGGACTCCTTTTTGTTCTACTTCCATGACTTTGCTGATCCATTGACTGATTATTTTTACTTCATTGGGAACTTATTTTCTGCCTTTGGAACTTTGCACTTGTGACCATCATGTCTCAATCTGGAGATGCAACAGCCGGAGCTGTGTTTGAATTAGGGAAACTGAAGAGGTACTCAGTTGCTCAATTGAAACAGTTCTGTAAAGTTCTTGCCTGTCCCAGTAAGAGCTCCACCAGAAAGGGGGAGCTGCAAGAGGCACTGAGGGCCTGGGTGACAGCCAAGGGGCTGGGGGCACACAGAGGATATAGATGGGGAAGTGCAGAGTCTACACAGTGGTGTAGTGGAGGTACCTGTTACACCTGGGGTGAGGGTCTCCAAGAGAGGTAGCAGTAGGTCCTCTAACGGTCTGACTCCTGAAGAGTTGCAGGACAGACAGGAAGAAAGGTCTCGCCGGTTGGAGTCAGAAAAGTTGAGGATGCAAAGGGAGTTTGATGAGTAGGAAATGGACTTAGAGGTAAAAGAGATGATTTGGGCTTATGAGTTCAAACTGAAGGAGCTGGAGGTCTTGAGGGCTGAGTCCAGCTGGAATGTGGCAGCAACAATTCTATATCCAGGGCTGCTGAAGAAGTGCACATGCCCAGAGACGTGGTGCCCTACTTGAAGGAGGGAGTTAACACACACCAGGAGGTTCAGGGGTATGAGGTAGCTCCAGTGATGCACAGGGTCCCTGAGGTGGATTGGGGAACTGGCATTGGGAGTCATATTCCTACTAGTGGGAGGGACACTCTAATGACTCTAGGTGAGAGTGACAGGGAGAGGGGTTCCCCCCAGGTAGAAGTCCTGGTTATGCAGCATGAAGACATTCCAGAAGAGTGTGGGTTGAGTGTCAGGGACAGTCAGGTACTGTCTCACCAGTCTCAGGAGGGTGATGTGGGGTGCTTTTTCAAGGCTGAGTCACTGGATGGTTGGGTGAAGGGTACTTTGGTAAATTAATGTTAGCGGTTGTGTGATGTAATTGCTGGAGAGCATATGTCTAGTCCTTATTTTCCAGAGCTATGCCAACACCAGGTGGAGTGTGAGTTCTCTGACCCCAGGGAACCTGCAATGGAGGCAGACCTTTGGGTGAGTACCAGAGAGTCTGAAGAGGCATTTGGGGCTGCTCCTGACAAGAGTAGTCTAGGTATTTCCCAACCGGGTGAGGTAGGGAAGGATTGCCAGGTCCCAGGTAGGTCCCAGTGTAGTGGGATGGGTGAGGGACCCCATGTCCAGTCTCAGAGGAGAGGGAATGGGGATGGGCTGAGGCCCAAGGTGCCCGAGATCCGGTCCCAAGTCCTGGAGGGTTCCATGAGGGAACACCAGGAGGGGAGCATAGCCTGTACCAAAGGGCCATCTGTTGTCAGGAGAACTAGGGGGGGCGGCTGTAGCCAGTATCCCACCAGTTCCGGTGTCTGGCAGTACCACTGCTAGTGAGGGGGTGCAGAAGTCTAGATAGAGGGTTGACAGGGGGTTGCGGACCCCAGTGGAGACCCTGGAGGATCAGGGGTCTGCTCTGAGAGCTGAGCCCCCCAGATATGACCTTGGTGAGACCATTTATGGGTTGGGGGGAATTCAGACTCTGTCAGATGGGCAGAGGTCAGGAGACCTGTGCCAGCCAAACTCTTGTGTGGTCCTTGGGGACAGTGTGTCCCTTGAGGGGGGTAAGTGTGCCCCCCTGGAAGTCCTGGTGTGCCAGGCAGTGGTTGAACCGCAGGGTGGTGACTCTGGGTTGGATGACCAGGTTCAGAGGGTAAACTCTGATCTGGTGGGGGGTAGGTGTGCCCCCCAGGAAGTCCTGGGTTGCCAGGCGGTGGTCCAGTCTGAGGGTACAGACCCTGGACTGGAGGATCAGGTGCAGGGGGTAAACCATGACCTGAAAGGGGGGGGGCGGTTTGCCCAATCACGCCCCCGGTGTGATTTCTAGGGGTACTCTCCCTGAGGGGGAGCAGAATCCTCAGAGTAGGGGCAGGGGAGAGAGAGACTCACCCCTGATCCCAGTGAATTCTAAGGGTACAGACCGTGGATTGGAAGGCCAGGTTCAGGGTGTCCCCCTGACCTGGAGTAAGGGGCTACTGCTAACAGTGCCCCTACCATGTTGTCTTCTGGGGGGCCACTACTAGTTGGGTGGCACAGGACCCCAGAAGGGAGGGCAGGGGGAGCAAAGCCTTACCCCTGGCTCTGGTCCAACCATAAGGTACAGACCCGAGGTTGGAGGACCAGTGGCAGGTTCACATCCCTGCACTGGTGGAAGAATTGTGCAGGACTGCTTCTACAAGCACCCTGACAATTGTTGACTCTGGGGGTGTCGCTCCTGGAGGGAGGGTACAGAGCCCCTGAGGGGAGGACTAGGGTCAGGTTGTCATCCCTGAACTAAAACTACATGAAGATTCTTTTTGCTTTTTAATTGATGACTTGACTTGTGTATTGTGGATTTTTGTTTTGTTTTGATAAATGTTCTCTATTTTTCTAAAATTGTGTTGTTTCATTTTGTAGTGTTTTCATTAACTTACTGTGTGTGTTGGTACAAATACTTTACATCTAGCACTCTGAAGTTAAGCCTACTGCTCATGCCACAAGGGGGTAAGCAGGGGTTAGCTGAGGGGGATTCTCTTTTACCCTGACTAGAGTGAGGGTCCTTGCTTGGTCATGGGGTAACGTGACTACCAACCGAAGACCCCATTTCTAACACACACATCAGTGAATTAAATACCTTTCGATGACTTTAACTAACTTTTAAACAGATTACATTATCAATATTGCAGTAATAGCACAAAAAATCAGCATGATTGCAGAAGAAAAAATTGTTGCGCTGAATGTGAATATTTGTGCAGCAAGGCCTAGAGCCCCGGCTTTCCTCATGTGCAACTCAGCCCAGAAGTGCATGATAAGAATGTATATGTCAGTTTTGCATATGAGCCAATCACAATCAAACTATTGTATGAGCCAACAAGGCTTCAGTACTCAAGTGCACTTGCTCTATGAGTAAATACTTAAACACCTACTACTTTGCCTCTTGTGAGTTCCAGTATGTTGCATTTAATAAATACGTATTTATTTTCCCAAGCATTACACAGTCTCTTCAGCACAGCTCTGAGTCACCTTTCTTAGCTAAAGCAATCCAGACTTTTATCTCTGCAATCCTACCTTTGTCAATAGCAATGAACTTCACAAAGTTACAAATCAGTCTCAGCATTGGTCCGAAAGGCCAAATTGTCAAGCCCCACTCCTTTTCAAGTTTTTAGGTTTGGAGCTTTCGTTCCTCTTTCTAGTTCCAATTCCTTGCACTCTACCACTGCTTACCTGGCATCCAAAATGTGGGCATACAAATATACTGTTGCTTCACATACATCATCATTGCATTCTTGCTCTGTTGAATTTACCTGATCTGTCTGCCACCACCTGCCCTGGTGTTTGTGCCTCCTAACCCTTCTCTCCTTAAACTTTCCTTACTGTTGTTTATGATGGCAGCAACGATAGCACCATCCTGCAGAGGAACCTTTTCCACTCGTCCCTTATTCCAAGTCCACTGGTGACTGTTCTGTACCTTTGATTTGATATGGGGAAGCCAGTGATGCCATACTGTATGTTACCGTTGCCTTTCTCGTTGTCATTTATATAGTGTGTTGTTGCAGCTGGTGTGGTTCTAAATCACTACTGATGCAGTTCATGGGCTCACACACATACTGATAAAAGAGCTTTTCGATTTAACCTTTTTGCTGCTAAGCCTTTCTCCCTCCTTTGCTAAGCCTTTTTTTGGCCATTTGGGGTAGTTTGTGCTTAGGTCACCATAACCTTTTGTCCGCAAAAGCTATCCTTCCCAAATCGGCATCCTCTTTTCCCAACATCTTGGGAATTCTAAAGGTATCCAGGGTTTGTAGATTCCCCTGGAGGGGACTGGGAAATCAGCTAAAATACAGCTACATTTCAGGTTTTTGGGGAAAAATAGGAAAAAGTGTAACAGAAGAAAGCATCTGTGTTTTCAATTAAGAGTTTATAGTGCTAAATCACCATCTTCCCAGCTTTCAGGAAAAGGCAGCTTCGACTCAGAAAAACAGATTTTTTAACACAGTTTTGGCATTTTACTGGGACATAACCCATTTTCCCTATTTTCCGTGCTCTCTACCTACTTTCAGTTAGTGGTACAAATAGATGTGAAACCAATGGTGGATCCCAGAAAGCAACACATTTCTGAAAAGTAGACAACACTATGAATTCAGCAAGGTGTCATTTGTGTAGATATTTCATGGTTTTCCCATAGAGAGTAACAGATTAAATAATAACATATTGACATTGAGTTGAAAAAAACAGCTATTTGTGCCTACATTTTCATCATCAACTTATTTTAACTATGGCAGATTTTAAAAAGCAATATACAGTTGCGCCACTGGATCCTTCTAATTGCTGGGATTTATATGGGGCTTTTAGGTTTACCAAGAATCCTATGCTACCAGAGCCGATAAGTGAGCTGCACCTTCCCATGGTTTTTCATTGTGTACCGGGCATACAGCAAATAATTTGGTAAAATATCAAGAGTGAAATATAGGAATCAAAGAAACCTATGTATTTCTGAAATGAGCACAAGATAGGGAGTTTAGGAGCAGTGGTTATTTGTACATCTCTGAATCTGCATGTGAATTACCGAGCATTTCTCAAAATGACTTCTTTTTTACACACTGTCTTACATTTGGAAGAGAAAATGCAGAGAAAGGCAATGGTAATAACATTTGTTCTGCTATTCTGTATTACCCCAAGGCTTCTAATAAAATAATACCTCACTTGTGTGGGTAGACCTAGTGGCCGCAACAGGAAGCTGCCCAAAATGCAACTTGGACATATCACACTTTTCCACTGAAAACTGAATTGTTTTCTGCAATGTGCCTACCTGTGGATTTTGGGCCCTAGCACTGCCGGCACTTAGGGAAACCTCGAAAACCTGTAAAAAAATTTAAAACTAGACACCTAGGGAAATCCAGGATGGGGTGACTTGTGTGATTTCTACCAAATTATTTTTACCCAGATTCTCTTGCAAACCTCAAAATTTGTCTAAAAAAACACATTTTCCTCACATTTCTGTGTTGCAAAGTTCTGGAATCTGTGGGAAGTCACAAACTTCCTTTCACCCAGCATTCCCCCTAGCCAACCCGTACATTTTTTAAAACTAGACACGTAGGGGTATCCAGGGTGTGCTGACTTGCCTGGCTTTCCCCAGGCTTCTTAACCAGAATCCCTTGAAAACCTCAAACAGTGTGAAAAAAACACATTTTCCACACATTTCTGTGATGGAAAGTCCTAGAAACTGTGGGGAGACACAAACTTCCTTCCACCCGGCATCCACCAAGTCTCTTGACAAAAATGGTACCTCACTTGTGTGGGTAGACCTAGTGCCAGTGACAGGAAACGGCCCAAAACACAACATGTATGCAGCAAATTTTCCACCAAAAACTATCTTTTTCCGATGTGGGTAGCTCTATATTTTGAACTGTACCTCAGCTGGCACCTAGAGAAACCTAGCTAACCTGTATATTTTTGAAAACTAGACAGCTAGGGGAATCAAAGACAGTGTGACTTGCCTGGATCTCATTAGGTTTTCTTGCCTGCAACAAGAGTGGATTAAACTAAGGACAATGGAAGTGCTTATATGGAGACACCTATTCACCTCAGCTGGATTAGTTCCTAGCGCTGGCACACAAGTAGGATAGTGTTTTTATTGGCACAGGCGGGGCAAAGCTGGGTGATAGGAAATGTGTGGATTCCTGCAGATTCCGGAAGCTTCTATCACAGAAATATAGGGAAAATGTGTGACTTCAGGTAAAGTTGGAATTTTGCAGGGCATTGTGTGTAAGAAAATGGTGTGGGGTGCGTTTGAAGCACTCCACCCTGGACGTTCCCAGATGTCTATTTTTCAGTAGTGAATGGGGCTGGTAGGTTTTTCCAGGTACAGCCTACCCAAATCTAAAAAGTGCAGCGGCTCACCATTGCAACTGGGGCAAGTTCTGTTGTCCCATATGTGAAATCAATACCAAAAAGAGTCAAATGTCCTTTTTCTTGCCACTGGGAAGAGATGCTTTAGTCAGCAGAGGGAGCAGAAAGGCTGTTCCCATTTTGGGGGTTAAAGTCATTGCCAAGCCCATTTTGGGCAGCCCACCCTGATTCCTAGTAGGATTTCTGCCCCTCCCCCATGGGGCAGATTAGGGGCTATTATCCCCATTTGCCCCCCACAGGGGAGCAGAAAGACTGTGCCCCATTATTTTTAGGCTGGGGGCATTGCCAGGCCCATACTGGCTGGGCAGCCCCCACCCCTACACTAATAAAAAGAAACAATCCCTGTTGTCTAGTGTGATTTCTGCCCCAGATCTGTGACTATTGCCCCATATGATTGGTAGACAGGGCCACCACTGCCAGATTTGGGGATTTCTGCTGCCCCCGGGGGGCAGTTCAGGGGCCATTGCCTCCATCTGTCCCCCAGGGGGGCAGAAAGACTGTGCTTATTTTATTGTGGGGTGGGGCATTGATAGGACACACTACACTACCTAAATAAATAAAAAAATCCCTGCTGTCCTATTATGCTTTCTGCTTCTGAGGGGGCAGTAAGACCATATTGCGCCATAATAATAATGGGAGAGCAAAAGCCCTTGGCCAGGGAGCTCCTCCCCCTCCCCAGGGTCTAGCAGGTTGATCCCTGCTTGAAATTGCCCTTCTTGGTTGATTCGTAAGCAGGGATCCACTTGGGGAAACTACCATTAGAAAGGGGAGATTCTCCCCTTTCCAAATATATCTTACCAGACTGGATTGTTGCTCGGGGGCTGAGATAGTCATTTCCCTGAAATGTATTTTTAGGGAAATGACATCAGCGTGCTGCACGTGCTGATGTCATTTCCCTGGAAACAAATGAACAGCTTCAGGAGGCGAGGAAGCTTTCTCCCACCTCCTGAGGCTGTTTCTTTTTGCAGAAAATCCCTCTGTAGCCCGAACCAGAGGGATTCCCAGTGCTGTGTACGTCGGACGGCTGGGAGCTGTCCGGCGCACATGCGCACTGATGCGACGGATGGCTCCCGGCCATCCAACGCATCAAAGATGCTAATGACATAAAAAAGTATTGAGATATAATGACATATGTTTGGAACAGAAGCTGCTGTTTTATTCACAGCAAAGAGCTGCTCCAAACAAGTTGCACTGGACCTGACACAATGTTTCGTGAGCTGTGCACATGAAGAAGACAGAGTTGAAATAATGACAAGCGAGGATTTTTGGACACAGGTAGGGGAAACAGCTTTGTGTCTGGATGACTATCCGTGCAGGAATATAAATGTGAAGTTGGGACAACAGCAACCTGTTGGAAATGGCATCTTTTGTGTGGTGTACCACAGGATTTTTACCTCTGCTGTTTTTGCTGCCTGTAGATCTCTTTGCACTTACCCCTGCTAACCAGTGATAAAGTGCCTATGACCCCCTATTTAGCATGATGAAATTGGCATACGTCTGATTTCTATATTTAACTTAGGTTCTTAGTCCTTAGTAATACCTTAGTGTATCATACAAAGGGTATCCAAGGCTTGTCAGTTAAATACCACTAGTGAAGGCCCACCGTTTGTAGCTTGGCTGTGCAGTTTTAAAATGCAACTTCAACTTCCCAAAACCTTCCTTTTAAATAAGAATATGCTACCTCTAAGTAGGCTTTATTGCCCATAAGACAGGCTTTCATGGTCTTTCAAAGTAAGTCATGTAAAAGTGTAATGTTATACATATCCTTACAATAAAAAGACCTCAAAAGGAATTTTCATTATATCAAGGCTGGCTGTTCTATAGGAAAGTATTGGGATGTAATATTAAATTTAATAATGTTATTTCTGACCAGGAAACTCCTACAAATGTAAGTCTTTTATTTTTTATTATTATTTGTTATGAGCCCAATTCACTGGGGATGTCTGACTTATAATACAAGTTTTGGAAAAAGTACTTTTATATAGTTACATTTTCCTTGCCTAAAACCTCTAGGGGCCTATTTTATTGAGCACCAACTGTCCCCTGGCTGCTTAACGGCCACCTTAATGAGATGGGAAGACTGCTCCTAGAGCAGGATACATACCTTGGATGTGCAGAGATATGTCTGGGCTGTATACAGATTAATGGGAAAGAAGCCTACCCTGTCACAGGAAAACAATAACTGACACCTGGTCCGGGCCCTCCTTTGTTCCCATAGTCAGACAGGCATCAATCCCAGTGGGAGAGGAGGTGCCTCTGTAACTGGTTTAGAATAACCACAGCAGAGGGGTTGCTTATTTTCATGGCTATGCATCTGAAGTGAGCACAGGAGCTCTGTGCAGGGGAAGAAAGGTTAGGCCATCTTGGTTTAAGGTAGAGAGGGGCACTGTGTAGAGGAAATACTGTAAAAATACATAGGGTTACTCCCTTTGAAATTTTACCCCATTGGAGTGACCAGGATATTCTGCCAAACATGGGCATTAATGTGGTATCCCCAGAAAACTTTCTGTTGCCGTAGAAGAACAAAAGAGGACTGGACCTGCTGTCTATGACTTGAGAAGAGTTTAGAAGACTGAGTTTGCCCTCCCTCTTGTACCAAGGACAAAGAAGGGGGCTCCAAGGGTCATAGGGCTGACCTCCTGTTAAAGCTACAGAGACACCACAAGCAACAAGAGGCCTTTTTCTGTAACTGCCCAGCTGACTGGCCTCTGCTAGAATCGACCTTGAGCCCAAGTGCTGCCTCAAGGTACTGGACCCTTGGTTGATGTCAAAGGGTACTACTCCTAACATATCCTGAAACCTAAGACTCAGAAACCTTTTGGCTCCAAGGACTTCTGGAGGACCAGAACCAAGCTGACAAGCAAATCTGACAAAGGTATGTTGGTTCTGGGCCAAGGATTCAGATTTCTCCAAGTCAGAACACCTCAGCAGCAGCAAATTCAATTCAGCAGGACCTCACGGAGAAGGTACCTGACGTCATGGAGTCCTCTTCTGCTTCAGCCTGTGTACTTCTCTCACCGGAAGAATCCAAGATCTAATAAGACTAAGGGCGCAATGACAATCTTGGCAGATGGGGTTACTCTGTCACTTTATAATTCCATTATATCCTATGGGAATCATGACACAGTGGAAGTCTGAAGGCAGAAATCTTCAATGGGTGAAAGTGCAAAAAATATCTGTCCGGCAACGTAACTTCTCTGTGCATGAAATTCAAATGTCTCCAGCTCTGAGCTATTCCACCAAACGTTAGCAGTTTCACTGGGACCTCATCCAAAGGCTATCTGATGTTGTGGAGCCATCTTTCAGCCACAGAAAGCTGCCTTGCCCTGCTTTGCATTTTTTACTTCCATTTCAGAGACTTAGGGCTTGATTTACAGTTTGGTCTATGGGTTACTCCATCACAAACGTGACAGCTATCCTGTCCGCCTTTTTACGATTCTGTTACAGTTTAAGGAGATCGTAATATGGCAGACAGGATATCCGCCACCTTTGTGAAAGAGTAACCCATCTGCCAAACTCTAAATCAGGCCCTAAGTCAGAACGAAAAGCTTTTTTGTCATATCCAACCTGTGTGCCATCACAGTCGACCTTAACTTGCACCTCAGTATCGGTTAATTGCGACCAGATGATAGCAGTAAGTGCTTAACACTTTTCTGAAGTTTTTCCCTTATTGGATTTGTTTTGTTTTGGTGTCATTCTAATAAACTTTACTTGGGATTTTTTTGTGTTGTGTTTTGACTTTATTACTGGTATTGCATAAATACTTTACACATTGCCTCTGTGTTAAGCTTGTCTGCTCTGTGCCACAGCTGTGAGGGGATGATCTCAGGTTTATCTACTGACATTAGTGGTTCTCCCTGACAAGGTTTGTGGTTATTACTTAAGGTGGATACTGAACCCCTTAACATCTAATATCCCATTTCCTTACACTATGTCAAACTGAACAACTAACTGTGTCAGCAATAAAAAAAACTGAAACAAATACCCAGCAAGGCCAGGGAGACCCAACACTCAGGTAAATGCCCTGTAAGGGACCTTCTGCTGGATCTGCCCTAATCACACAGGGCCGTATTTATACTCCGTTTGCGCCGAATTTGCGTCGTTTTTTTCGACGCAAATTCGACGCTAAACTAACGCCAACTAACGCCATATTTATACTATGGCGTTAGAGGCGAATAGCGCCAAAGTTCCCATTTTTTAGCGTGAACCCCTTCCTTGCGTTAATGATATGCAAGGGAGGCGTTCCCGTCTAAAAAATGACTCCCAGGCCTTTACGTGGTATTTATACTCCCGGGCAAAAGAGACGCCCGGGAGTGGGCGTGGCTAAAAACGGCGCATTTGCGCCGCTTTTTAACGCCTGGGTCAGGCATGGCGTTAAGGGACAAGTGGGCTCAAAATGAGCCCAGAGTGCCCTCCCCTGCCCCCAGGGACCCCCCCTGCCACCCTTGCCCACCCCAGGAGGACACCCAAGGCTGGAGGGACCCACCCCAGGGACATTCAGGTAAGTATTTTTTTTTTTTTTTTTAATAATTTTTTTTGGCATAGGGGGGCCTGATTTGTGCCCCCCTACATGCCACTATGCCCAATGACCATGCCCAGGGGACAGAAGTCCCCTGGGCATGGCCATTGGGCAAGGGGGCAAGGGGGCATGACTCCTATCTTTACAATGATAGGAGTCATGTTGATGGGGGATGGGCGTCGAAAATAAATGGCGCAAGTCGGGTTACGACGATTTTTTCGACGTAACCTGACTTGCCCCATTTTAAGACGCCCATGCGCCATTTTCCCCCTACGCCGGCGCTGCCTGGTGTACGTGGTTTTTCTCGCGCACACCAGGCAGCGCCGGTCTGCTTGCGCCGGCTAACGCCATTCAATAAATACGGCGCCCGCATGGCGCTTCAGAATGGCGTTAGCCGGCGCAAAACTTTTTGACGCTAAACTGCGTTAGCGCAGTTTAGCGTCAAAAAGTATAAATATGGGCCACAATGTTTAAACACCTTCCAGATAATTAATAGTGACATTTGATGCTTTGATGCAAACATTATATTTAAAAAGCAAACTTAATTTAACAATCAACATTTCAGTTTTGGGAGGTACAATGGACTTGTATTTCTTGCGTATTAGTTATTGACACCATAAAGGCCCAGATAATTAACAGTTGCTGAACAACAGATGGGCATGACGAAAAGGCAGAAATCAAGTGAATTTCTTAGTTCGATTGACCGTGTTTAACATTTTCATCAAGTTACAAATGTTGACAATTTAAGGTAGATGTGTCTTCAAAATGGGAAGTCTACCCCACATAGCTATATGTTTGAGCTCATCCTTTTACATGATACAGAAAATGGCAGTATTAGAGACACCAGAGGTGGGACCAAAAACCATTTCTGACTAGTGCTATTTCATGTCCTTGGTGGTAAGTCAAGACTGTGCTCGGTGCATACACCTTTACAATTGTGTTATGGAAACTGGATTATATAGGTGGTAATGTTTGACAAGAACCTTTATACGCATTGTACACAATGCATTTTGTTGCAGTGGTAATTGTGTTGTTCTTTCTGCTGCTTTGCATTTGTGCTGCTCTATTGTGATGCGATTTTTTGATGTGCTGTGGTTTTTGTGTTGAGTTCCGTTTTTATGTTTTTATTGTGATGTGCACTAATTGTTTTAATTGTGTTGTTGTGTTTCCTTGTATATACTATAGTATTGTGTTTAGTTGTTTACTCTAGATCTGTCAACAGATGTTGCTACATTTCCAGTCAGAAGCAGAACATGCTTTTAAAGTTTCCCTGAAAACAAATATTTATCACTGTCTAAAGTGCTAAAATAGCACCCCTCCATCTAGTCATTTACAGAAGGCATGGGTCAGCGCAAAACTGTGGTAGAGACTGAATCTTAACTTAGTACTCCCAGTCTTCGCTTTATGTAATAACAGCCCAAGCTTCCTGAAAAGTATAGAGTCCATCCTTTAGAAAGAGCACTGCAGTCTTCTTTGAAGGGTACTTTAGTTTGGAGCTCACGCCTATACTCTCTAATGGCTACCTCTTTGTACTTGATCTTCAGAAATTGTTGACAGATCCAAAACACAGCATCATCTTGTTTTATCAGTTTTGATAACTTATAGTTACTCAGCCCTCTGGGCCAGATTTACAAGGCCCTAGCACCACCGGAGCATCACTTTTTGTGTAGATACGGCCCCTTCACACGCAGCACTTTGTGTGCAATAAATGTTGCTCTGGACATAAAAAAATGATGGTCTAATATAGTGCTAATGATATGTTTTCCAGTTCAGAATATTTGTGGAAGTCAAATTTATATTCAGCTGTCTATTCATCTAAAGCAACTTTCCCACATGCAGTGTTCGATATCTCTCATTAACTGGTATACCTGTCAATAGACCTTCATGTTCAGGTGTTTTCCATTTATAATATCAATCAAAAAAATCATTTTTGCCCCTTAACATTCCCTCTTTTTTGACAAGAATGCACCTTATTCTCTGCTCCCTGTGATTTTCTCTTTTCTAGTTTTAATTATTCTTCCTGTAGACTTTTTTTTATTTTGACTTTTATATTCAGCAGACTGCATATTTCTATGGCATACCCATGCCCTGAAGGATATCTTGGCACTGAACTGACAGCTGTTTGTTGTTGTTCAATTCAATTGTATTTATTTCATCAACCTCAGAAGGATGAAAGGCTGAATGGACCAATTGAGATTCAAAAACTTGTAACCATAAAGTCAAACACAGATCCCTGAAGTAAATGACTTACTTCACCGAGACACCAGACCCAGCTCAATACTGTTTGCATCAATTCTGCGCCAAGCTTTCTGACATCTATTTGTGCTTTTTTGCCTCATATAAAACTTCTAAAGAAAGAAGAAAATATTTTTTTTCTTACTGATTTTATTCATATTTATTCCTGCATCCGCTACACCTCTGGTGTACTGCTGATACCACTTCAGTCCTCCTTTGTCTATAAATAAATACACACAGGGTGCCACTATTGAAACACACTAAGCTGCTATTTCCTGTCAACCTCAACACTTCTATGGCCCTATTAACAAACGTGCTATGGACTTTATAGTTAGCAGAGTTGATTATAGTTTAGATGTTAATGTAGCTGTAAAGTACAAGCCTTGTTAGTGCTTTTTGCACTAAATAAGGGCCTTATTACGAGTTTGGCTGTCCTGAGACCGCCACACCTGCAGTGGTGGTTGGACCACTGCAATCCAGTGGTGTGATTATGATCCTTGTGGTCAGACCTCCAGGAGACCGCTGCCTCCACCAGGATCAGACGTTCAGATGGTTTGGCAGAGGTTGTGGTCAGTCACGGCGGTGCCGAGTTGTGCATGACTTTCCTTTCCGCAAGCCTTTTCATGGTGGGGTCCCCACCATGAAAAGGCTGGCAGAAAGGCAGCATTGGGGGCCACAGGTGGCTGACCATGTCATAGACAGTGCAGGGGCCTTCCTGTTAGCACCCTTAGAATGTGCATTCAGAGGGTGCTGTGTGCGATTACATTGGCCTCGGCTCCCTGATGGAGCCAAGGCCAATGCCGCCACACTGTTTCCACTGCGCTGACTGGCGGATCTTCAACACATGCTGTGGTCCTGCCTGACCCTGATCACTTACTGGCAAGGTAGCCATATTACATTCTGTGAGATCACCAAGCTCACGTATATATACATCTGGGAAGCATGCTTCCTTGGTTTTTTCACATGCATAAAGAACCACATCATTCACACACGCTTTTCTGGCCCTGCCTTGTTGCTGCCCAAGAGAATACTGACACCACAATAGAAGACCCCCTCTGCTCCACCGGCAGCATGGCAAGGTGCAGTATGCAAATGGGGCAGCTGAATGAATCACCAATCAATCAATTAATCAGGGTTCTTATATAGCACGACTACTCAACAATGAGGGTATCAAGGTGCTGGGGAGGTGGATACGGGGACTACCATCCTATTTTATAAAGAGATGCACCACATCCGCAGACACCCTATATCCCCAGAGTGAGGCACGCCAACATCACAGTTCCTACACCTCATGTCTCAAGACAATCTCCCTCCAGTAAATCATCACCCCAACACCTCCATGCCCGAGAAACCACAATGTGTAACCTCCTTATGACTCTGAATAGTTCATATATATTCCCCAGTCCATTATTTTCCACCTCCCCCTTCATCAATCCATAATTCACAATTGCACGACAGGCCCACCTTCCCACCCTGCCTTCACAACCTCGTGTACCATGAGCAAACATTTACCAACCCTATATATTACTAGATGTTGACGCTACTCCTGCAGAGTACATATGGGCCCATTCTAAAGAATGGAAGCCAACTTTTAATGCCTGCTCTGAGCAAGCATTAAAAGTGCCATAAAAATGGCGCAAGGAAATCTCAGAGATCTCCTTGCACCATTTTTCGTCCCCCCCTAACGGGGAACACTCCCTTTGCATACATTATGTCTGGCGCAGGCATAATGTAGTGCAAAGGGTTACAGAGTGGTGCAATGCATGCATTGCGCCACTCTGTAAATACGGCACAGGTATTTCAGTCTTGTTGGGCCACATTAACATAAAAGATAATTACGTTAATGTGGTGCAAGGCAGCGCTAGGGGATTATAAATATGCCCTGATAACATTGGCTCAGACCCAATTGGCATATTTAATTTACCTATAAGTCCCTGTTAAAGTGCACTACATGTGCCTAGGGCCTGTAAATTAAATGCTACTAGTGGGACTGCAGCACTGGTTTTGCCACCCACATAAGTAGCCCTTTAACCATGTCTCAGGCCTGCCATTGCAGGGCCTGGGTGTGCAGTTTCACTACCACTTCGACTTGGCATTTAAAAGACCTTGCCAAGCCTTAAACTCCCCTTTTTCTACATATAAGTCACCCCTAAAGGCGGCCCTAGGTTCCCCAGAGGGCAGGGTGCTATGTAGGTAAAAGGCAGGACATGTACATGTGTGTTGGTAGGGGAAAACTCCTAAATGTGTTTTCCACTACTGTGAGGCCTGCTCCTTTCATATGATAGTATTAGGGATACCCTCACATACTGTTTGAGTAGTAGATTCTGATATTGGAAGGGGAAAGCAGGTCATTTTTAGTATGGACAGAATGGTAATAGAAAATCCTGCTTAATGGTGAGGTTGGATTTTATATTACAATTTTAGAAATGACACTTTTAGAAAGTGAGCAATTCTCTGCACTTCAAATCCATCTGTGCCAAACAGCCTGTCTCCAATCAATGTCTGTGCTGGGCTGGTTGACATCTTCCTTGTGCATTTCACCGAGACAACCACAAACACAGGACACTCAGTCACATCTGCACTCATCTGCATACTGAATGGGTTTTCCAGCGCTGGAAGGGTAGAGGGCCTGACACTTACATTTCAAAGGCTAGTGGCCTGCCCTCAAACAATGGACTGCCAAACCCCTTATTGGGACCCTGGCAGACAAACCTGTCCTGAAAGGGGAACTTGTGCAGTTCAAAACCACTCTTTGAAGTCTCCCCCTCTTCAAAGGTATTTTGGATATATATACTGGGTCTCTGACCACACCAACTCAGACAATTCTAGAACTGAACCTGCAACCTGCCAAGAGGAAATGCCTGACTGCCCAAAGGACTCATGTGGACTGTTTTGCTGAGAAGGACTGCTGCCCTGCTTCCTTGTTATTGCCCTGCTGCCTTGCTGCCCTCTGACTTTGCTGAGAAGTGCTCTCCAAGGTCTTGGATTGAGCTTGCCTTCTGTTTTCCATCGCCCTCATACTCTACAACATAATCAACTCCTCTTTCGACTCCGCCACCTACCCAGACCCCTGGAAGCACGCAGAAATCACCGCTCTCCTAAAAAAAACCAAGCCGACCCGGATATCCTCTCCAACTACTGCCCCATCTCCCTCCTCCCTTTCCCCACCAAGGTTGCAGAGAAATTAGTCAACGCCCGTCTATCCCACTTCTTTGAAGCAAACAACACTCTTGACCCCTCACAATCCGGGTTCCGCAAGAACCACAGCATGGAAACCGCCCTTATCACATGCACTGACGACATCAGGACCAAAGTCGACAAAGGCGAGACCGTCGCACTCATCCTCCTAGACCTCTCCGCAGCCTTTGACACCATCTGCCACCACACACTCTGCACACGCCTCCATAACATAGAAATTCGCCACAAAGCCTTAGACTGGCTCACCTCCTTCCTCACCGACCGTACCCAGAGAGTCAGCCTTCCACCCTTCTACTCCAACACTACCAAGATCACCTGTGGAGTCCCCCAAGGGTCCTCCCTCAGCACCACTCTCTTCAACATCTACATTATCCCCCTAGCCAACATCCTCCGAGCACACGGATTCACTATCCTCTCCTATGCAGATGACACCCATCTCATCCTCTCCCTCACCCGCAACCCCACCACCGCCAAAACCAACCTACACGCTGCTCTCCTCGACACCTCCAACTGGATGACCACTAACCACCTCAAGCTCAACTCCAACAAAACCGAGATCATCATCTTCGGCCCCAACAAAACCACATGGGATGACTCCTGGTGGCCCACCGCCCTAGGCCCGCACCCACCCCCGCAAACCACGCACGCAACCTCGCCATCATACTGGACCCCTCCCTCTCCATGACACAGCAAATCAATGCTCTAACCTCCTCCTGCTTCCACACAATCCGCACTCTAAAAAAAACATTCAAATGGATTTCCCCAGAGACCAGGAAGACAGTCACCCACACACTCATCAGCAGCAGACTGGACTACGGTAACGCCCTCTATGCCGGCACCACACTCAAACTCAAACGCAAACTCCAGAGAATCCAGAACACAGCTGCACGCCTTGTCCTTGGCCTCCCCCGCTACAAACGAATCTCACCACACCTCAAATCCCTTCACTGGCTCCCCATAGACAAGAGAATCACATTCAAGATTCTCATCCACGCACACAAATCCCTCCACAACACCGGCCCAACCTACCTCAACGAAAGAGTGAACTTCCACACTCCCACACTCAACCTCCGATCAGCCGACCTCGCCCTAGCCACATTCCCCTGCAACCAACGCACCACCACAGGAGGCAGGTCCTTCTCCTACCTCGCCCCCAAAACCTGGAACTCCCTCCCCACCAACCTTCGCAAAACCAAAGACCTCCTGCTCTTCAGAAAGAACCTCAAGACATGGTTGTTCGATCAGTGACCCTCCCTGCCTCCCCCCCTTGATTTCCCCCCCAGCGCCTTGAGACCCTAACGGGTGAGTAGCGTGCTCTACTGCAGAATCGACGCACAGCTCTTTTGCGACCAAGAACTCTTCGCACAGCCAAGCCGGATCAACGCAGCCCGGCTTTCCGAGTGAAGAATCTACGCAGTGCCTTCCTTGGGACCCGAAATTCAACGCACAGCCCTACCGGATCGACGCACAGCCAAACCGGAATGACGCAGCCTGACTTCCTGAATGAAGAATCAACATAGCACCTGCCAGGCAACATGCAATTCGATGCATTGCATACCGGATCGACGCAACACCTTTGACTCCCTCCCACACACCAAGGATCTCCCCACATCGTCCCTGGGCATCAAAAAGATCCTGCATTGCAGTGAGGAACCAAAACTACATGCCGGAAATCAATGCAAAGCCCTTCGCAGTGTGAAATAAACAATGCATCTTCTGTGCTGCATCAGAAAATCCATTGCACACCCTATTTTTCCACAGATCTCCTCTGCAGTCTCTGTGCACATTATGATGCAAACCAGGTACTTTGTGAAACCAAGAGACAACTGTTGATTTCCAAGATGTAAGACTCTTTTTAGTTTTGCAAAAGTGATATCTTAACTTGTGCTTATTGAATCTTTATTTTTTTTTACCTTAATTTAACCAGATAAATATCATATATTTTTCTAAACCTGTGTGGTGTATTTTTGTGGTGTTTTCACTGTGTTACTGTATTATTTATTGCACAAATACTTTACACAATCCCTTTTAAGTTAAGCCACCAGAGGGTGGGCACTGGATAATTTGGATTGTGTGTGCCTTACCCTGACTAGGATTGTGGTCCCAATTTGGACAAAGCTGTATATATCTGCCAACTAGAGACCCCATTTCTAACAAACAGTAATTGCAATTTTTAGCCATTCTGATATTATTCTAAGTGAGCATTAATGGAAAGCAACATTTTTAGTATTCAGGGCCAGTCTAAGGAAACAAAAGCAGCACTGGCAAAAATGCTCAAACCAGCCCCTCTCCCTTCGTCTCCTCATGCAGTCTCTCTCAATCCATTCATCCATCCATCAAGTCTTCATTTCTCCTCTACTCTCTTCTCTCTGTCTTCTCCCTGTCTGATCGCTTCCCCTCTTTCTCTTGAAGCCTCTCAGTGCCTGCTGTTTTTAACCACAGGGAGCTGTGGAAAGTGTAACAGTGGCCCCAGGGATGGAAAGGGACTTTCAAAATCAACCTCCAAGGGCTCCAGCCCTCTGAGGAAATGCCCACTGGTATAAACAACATGTCCAGCCCTGTTGGTATTGATTTGAAATACCTCTCAAGTCTTTCTAATAATGGGTTGACTGATTAGGTTCAAAGTGATTCAGATTGTTACTCAAATGTTTCAAGCCATGATTTGAGTGGAGGACTTTGAGGTTTTACCTTTCCATAAATGCACGGTACAGTTATGTAGACTGTGTAATATTTCAGTCTTCCACCCTCTTGTAACAGATGCCTCTTTCCCAGATCTATTTGAACACCAGGTAAACCACAGGGTTCTTTTTCTTTTGAGATCCACCATAGAACTGTTATCAAAGGCAGCAAAATTACATATTTTCTGAGGCCACCCATGCTCAAACTACTGTGGGATTTGTTTAATACCTAGTATCAGGCCAGAGAACTGACAGCTACTTGAGTTAGCAGGCACACATATTATACCTCTCTTTACTTAATTTGTTTTCTAATTCTATGGATTCAAAACATACAAAGGACGAATGTAAGTTCTGGCTTTGATTTGCGCCATCAATGGTTCCTACACACATTTATTTAGGATTCGGTTTCTGAAAGAATGGCACTTCTCTTCTTCCCTCATACATGGGAATGTGGGTGCGTAAAAGTATTCCCCAATATCTACACAGTGCAGCAAAACCATAAATGGATAGGATATGTTTGCATATTGTCACATGACAGATTGTTTAACCCCTTGCACGCCACTGCCGCTCCCCAACCCCCCAGGTCAGGGCTGGAAGGGGAATTGCTTCCCCTTCCACCCCGACCCCGCAGTGATGTGTGATGACATCAGCACACGATCACGTGCTGAACTAATCAGAGGTCACCTCCCATCGCCCTGGAAGCATGCTTCCAGCGCGATGCGGAAGAGAAATGCAAAAGCATTTCTCTTCTGCTCGGGACGAGGGGGCCGGCAGAGGCATGAAAGGAAAGGCCTTTCCTTTCATGTCTCTGCAAGCATTTCTGCTATCCGATCGCAATGCTATTGGGCAGCAGAAATGCCCACTTGACATCAGGGAATTCTTTTTTTAGATGTTGTTGATGGAGGGGAGCGGCCACTTGGGCAAGGGCCGCTCCTCAGGGGGCCAATTATTTTTAGGCCATTTCTGCCCCACCCCGGGCAGATCGGCCTAATATAATTAGGCTGATTCGCCCAGGGGGGGGCAGAAACCACTAGACACCTGGGATTTCTTTTTTATTATACTTACGCATAAGGGGAGCGGCTCCTCGGGCAAGGGCCGCTCCCAGGGGGGCCAACTTATTTTTAGACCATTTCTGCCCCTGGGGGTGGGGGGGGGGCAGAAAACCCCTAGACACCAGGGATAAATTTTTTGGTTTAGTTATTTTTTTTTATTTGTGGGGAGCGACCCCTTATTGAAGGGTCGCTCCCCGGGGGCCAACTTATTTTTAGGCTATTTCTGCCCCCACTGGGCGCAGAAGCCACCAGACACCAGGGATTTTATTTTATACTAATGCATAAGGGGAGCGGCCCCTTGGGCAAGGGTAGCTCCCCGGGGGGGCAAAATATTTTTAGGCCTTTTCTGTCCCCAGCGGGGGCAGAATCCTATAGACACCAGGGATATATATATATATATATATATATATATATATATATATATATATATATATTTATTTATTTACTTTATGTTTTTATGTATGGGGAGCGACCCCTTAGGGAAGGGTCGCTCCCCTGGGGGTCAAATTGTATTTAGGCCATTTCTGCCCCCAGCCTATTTTTGTTAGGACAATCTGCCCCCAAAGGGGGTAGAAACCACTTGACACCAGGGATTGGTGTGTGTTTTGTTTAGGGGGCAGCGCATTGGGCAAGGGTCGCTCCCCATGGGGGCACATTACTGTTGGCCATAAGATCGATCTATTTGTGGAAGGCTCATCTGCCCCCGAGGGGGGCAGAAAGCCCACCAGAGACCAGGGAAGATTTATTTTTCAAAATAAGAGGGTGGGGGTATGGCCATACCCCCACCCCAAATAAATGTGGCCAAAGTTGTTCTGCCCTCCAGTGGTCAGATAGGGCAATTACCCCAGATCCATTCCCCGGGGGTGTAGAAAGTCTACTAGATGCCATGGAATTTTTGAAAAAAACAAAAAATAGTGGGGTGGTGGCTACCAACCAGTATGGTCCTGGTTATACCCCCATCCCAACTGAAGGCCATAACAGTCTTTCAGCTCTCCCACTGCACACTAAAACATCTTATCCCACGGCAAGCAAGAGGACATTTGATTATTTTGGGTTTTGGTTTTACATTTGGGCTATGAGAGCTTGGTAACTCTCAAAATCGTCCCACTTGGAATGGTGAGGGCTGCACTTTTTTGACTTTGGGACGCTGCCATGTAGAAAAAGCCACAAGACCTAGACACATATGAAAACGAAACCTTTGGTTGATTCCAGGGTGGTGTGCTTCACATGCATCCCACACCATTTTCTTACCCACAGTGCCCTGCAAACCTCCAACTTTACTGGAAATCACACATTTTCCCCACATTTTTGTGATGGAACCTCCCGGAATCTGCAGGAAGCCACAAAATTCCTACCACCCAACATTGTCTCATCTATACCGATAAAAATTCTGCTACACTTTTAGGACTAACTTTTTTTTTTCAAACTACCCTTTTGGACCCACTTTGGTTCCCCCTCAATTTCAACATGTTTTTGGCTCTTCCCTGTCATAGGCACTTAGTCCACCGACACAAGTGAGGTATCATTTTTACCAGGAAACTGAGGGGAATGTTGGGTGGTAGGAAAGTTCTCTCGGTGTGGTGATCCCACAAAGAAATGTGGGAAAAATTTGATTTTTTAGGTAAATTTGAGGTTTGCTGAGGATTCTGGGTAAGAAAACATTGGGGTATCCACGCAAGTCACACCTCCCTAGACTCCCTTGGGTGTCTAGTTTTTAGAAATATTTGGGTTTGGTAGGTTTCCTTAGATGGCTGCTGAGCCCAGGATCAAAAACGCAGGTGCCCCCCCCCCACAAAAACAGGTAGTTTGTATTTGATAATTTTGATGTGTCCAGATAGTGTTTTGGGCATTTCCTTTCGCGAGCACTAGGCCTACCTACACAAGTGAGGCACCATTTGTATCGGGAGACTTTGGGGAATGCTGGGTAGGAGGAAACTTGTGGCTCCTCTCAGATTCCAGAACTTTCTGACAATTAAATGTGAGGAAAAAGTGTTTTTTTGGCCAAATTTTGAGGTTTGCAAAGGATTCTGGGTAACAGAACCTGGTCAGAGCCCCACAAGTCCCTCCATCTTGGGTTCCCCTAGGTGTCTAGTTTAAAAATTGCACAGGTTTGGTAGGTTTCCCAGGTGCCAACTGAGCTAGAGGCCAAAATCTACAGCTAGGCAATTTGCAAAAAACATGTCAGATTTCAATGTAAAAATGTGATGTGTCCATGTTGTGTTTCCTGTCGCGAACATTAGGCCTACCCACACAAGTGAGGTACCATTTTTATCGGGAGACTTGGGGGAACACAGAATAGCAAAGCATGTGTTATTGCCCCTTGTCTTTCTCTACATTTTTTCCTTCCAAATGGAAGAAAGTGTGTAAAAAAGACATCTATTTAAAAAATGCCCTGTAATTCACATGCTAGTGTGGGCAACCCGGATTTCAGAGATGTGCAAATAACCACTGCTTCTCAACACCTTATCTTTTGTCCATTTTGGAAATACAAAGGCTTTCTTGATACCTATTTTTCACTTTTTATATTTCAGCAAATGAATTGCTGTATACCCGGTATAGAATGAAAGCACATTACAAGGTGCAGCTCATTTATTGGCTCTGGGTACCAAGGATTCTTGATGAACCTGCAAGCCCTATATATCCCCGCAACGAGTCCAGTAGATGTAACAGTGTATTGCTTTCAAATATCTGACATCGCAGGAAAAAGTCACAGAGTAAAACGTGGAGAAAAATGGCTGTTTTTTACCTCAATTTCAATATTTTTTTATTTCAGCTGTTATTTTCTGTAGGAAACACTTGTAGCATCTACACTAATTACCCCTTGCTGAATTCAGAATGTTGTTTACTTTTCAGAAATGTTTAGCTTTCTGGGATCCAACATTGGTTTCACACCCATTTAAAAAAGATCTTAGAATCTTTTCACAAGAAAGAGTATATCCTTACCTTCGGGCTGATTTTTACTCAGGAGAGATATCTAGAGAGGCCAACTTTACCCCCAACTTTTCAGGAGCACAGAGAGTCACTTTCTCAGATACTTCTGAATCTGATGGGGAAGGTGGATCGAATAGACATAATTTCCTGAGGGAAGCAAGACTACAGTCTATGCATGATACAAATACTTTTTTAGAGTACCAAAGAGGCAGGAACAGTCCTCGGAGAAGACAACAGAACAGAGGGAGGCCTTTCTATCAGTCAGAACAGTCCCATCAGTATCTGCAGACATAAAAACATTAGTATTGGAAAACATAGATGTCTCCAAAGCTTTACTTACTTTTAATTTGTTCCAAACCATTCTGACACAGTCAATCATGGAACTCTTAAAGAAAGGTCTTTCGTTCATTACTAGTCAGAGGGTCAGCAAATTTGAACTAGTTAAAGATCTACAAGTTTTTTTTCATAAGATCAGGCGCAACAAATACTTCTCTGAAAGAGAAGCACAATTGGACAACAATATTTCTGGTCTGAGACCTAAATCTACCTTTAGCCCGGGTCTGGACTTAGGTGGTCCAGAAGTAGTTCTTTTTGAAAAAGTAGTTATGAGCAAAATCAACAAAGCTATACGATATGCTCCCCCTCCTCCTTCCAATGTTACCTCGGCACAACAGACCGCTCTAAGAGAACTTCAACATAATAAGCTAATTACCATAAAACCTTGTGATAAAGGTGGAGGTATAGTAGTCATGGATATTGAAAGATATAAACATAAGATGAAAACCCTGCTCCTTCTATAAGACTGCTTGATCATCTCGTTGTTGGATGACTCCTTAATGTGTGTGTTGTTTTTTTGAGGAATGTAGTGTCGCGCACCAGTGACGCAACTGGTGCTCGGACATTACCATCAGTGGGAATGCCATGGGGTCTCTGTATTACGTGCCCCATCGCGCTTACCCTCCCTGTGTCACTGCTAATGTTGGTTTTGCCCTGATGTCGTCAGGGCCATTATAAAATAAAGGGCGTGTCCGAAGGAGGCGAGGCAGGCAATACGGAGTGGCACATCGAGTTGTGACCGTCTGCCTACATGCTGCCAAACTGCCTCGGCCACGAATGGTGGAATCCCTAACAACGTGTGTTGAGTTTTTATTTATGCACAAATCCAGTGTCGGAAGGTGCCGACACTAGAGTGACCTTGGGTGTGGTTCACGTAATTCAGGAAACAAGAGAGGCAGGGATGTGTAGGTGTCATCAAACATGCGAGCCCCTTCCCAACCCCATGCAGGTATGCTTTTGTCTCAAAGAGGACGTGCTGGAGGAGGGGCCCGCAGTGTATTTGTCAGTTGACCCATTTGAAGGAAGAAGTAATGGGTGGTGAAGTCTATTTTGTCCTGCGTAGAGTGCAACTTTATCTTATTGTGGTGCGCTTTCCTCCTACCACAAATGTTGCCTTGAGCAGGAGGATGACACAGATTTCAGTGCTGGCCAGTGCCCACCATTTTGTAGCAGCAAGTGATAGAGCGTCGGAGCCTTGATAAGTAAACTTACAAGGAGACGAGTTTAGGTCGACGGACCTTTGGACCACGTTCGGGTAATTCCCAGTACGAGATGTCTTTTTGGCATCACAAATCAATAGTTCAATAAACCAATCAATAATTTAAATAACTAATAAGCAACCCAATCAATAACATTTAGTAGGAATCAATAAGTTGAACACACCATGACCTTTCAGTCATGAATAACCACACCAATTGAGTTAAGTGTTAGGATATTTATTTCCCTATTAGTTACAATCTAAGGTCATCTCTGTTAATCTCATTAGCAATTCAGCTCATTAGTAACTCTTCAGATTTGTAATTTGAACGCAATTAATCAATGCATAGAGAACATTCAGTATTAACACATCATTAATATGAAGCAACTTAACAAAGTCTCAGTAGTACATAATTCAACAAAGCAAGAACTCAGTCATTTGTCTAGTTGCATAGGATATTTGTGAACACCTTACCTAACCTCTAACTAGCATTAGCATGTTGGGCTTCATGCACAACATTTAGAAAACACAAATTTGGAAAACATCTAAATATGGCCTCTGTCAAAAGAGCAGTTGGTACCTAGAAAGAAAAGGCAAACAGACAATTACAATTTTGCATCAGATAGGTACCAATCCAACAGATCAGCTAACAGCTTCAGTCTTCGTCCTCAGGACATCAGTCGATTCATCCTCAGCAGAGATAGGACGGGGTAAAGTCTCGATACAGCATAGCTAAAGAATAGAATCTTCCCTCATGTGGAGGAGAAGTAAGTATCAAGTAAGGACGGGTATAAGATGGTTTAAGGCAACAGGAAGAATAAACGGCAAAGTCTCAAAAGAATGGCCCCTTTTCTCCTTGGGTCGTGTGGTTAAATCAAAACTGCCTAATTTGCCCTTAACTCCTCATTGGATAATAATTGGTGCATCGTTATCTCTGTCCAATAATCTTTTATGCATTTTGCCAGAATTTTCCACAAACCACAGTTTTCATGTCGAGGATTGGTCCACGTTATTGACGTCTTCATCGGTTGGAATATCAGGTAAGAAAAGTTACACTTTGCGCTCCAGTTAGTGTCTCCATTGTTTTCCCCTACTCTAGAAACCTTGCACCTGTTACGAATTACACTGTTGCATCCAGCAAGAATGTCTCCTTGAACAAGTTGGTTCTCATGAGAAAGAATTTACTACAGCTACACACACATAATTTCTGGAAAAGTACAGCTTCGTGTACTTCAGGAAGACAGCACATTACACGTTAGAAAATACAGTTTAATATGGGTCCAGTCAACTAGGCCCAGACCCTCGCTAAACTAAAGCCTATTAATTAATAAGCAAACTTTTAACATATGTAACTCTAGTTATGTTATGCTAATACAAATTCAAAAACATTAGTGCATAGTTAATTCAATTTAGCAACTTTCATTAGTCTTTGTGGGCACATTTCAAACGTGTGCATTAATTTCTATGTTAACATATTTTCTATGCAGCTTCATCACACAATAATTTGCAAGCTTTTCATGTTAATATTGCTTTTTAAAGACAAACTCCAACACAAGTGCCTTTGTGGATTGGAGACAGGCTGCAGCCCAAGCCAACAGATCTCCATTGAGCTGTTGGCTGACACATGGGAGAGGTGGACGTCTGCATTAGGTAGGGTAAAATACTAGCTAGCAGTTAAAATGCTGCATACTTCTGTAGATGAGTCAAAAACAGGAAACAATTACACAACCCTGTGCCATTTTCATGAACGTATGCAGAGTAATTGTGCTTGTTGAAAAATTTGTAAATTAAATTCCATTCCACTGGGACAGTTCTCTTACCTAAACCCAAGTAATATATACATCGATTGGTTTGAGAGCTAAATGACCACACTGATGCCCAGTGACACACTGACTTCTTGTATAAAAACAAAATGAAAGTCTGTGCGCTGGATCCGGGACAGACTGACTGACGTCTTTATCCTGTGCCATCTGAAGTGAGCCTGGCAGTGCGGCTGGCCTCCCTACACCAATGCCGAGACATTGAAAAAGAAGCATGCATGAGTAAGAGTGCAGGATGAGTGGAGACGCGGTATGAGTGCAGCATGACTGGGGACACTGTATGAGTGCAAAGTGAGTGGAGACGCTGTATATGTGTAGGGTTAGTGTTGTGCCTGAGTGCAGGATGAGTGGGGAAGCTGTATGAGTGCAGTGTGAAATTGAACGCTGTATGAGTTCAGGGTGAGTGGTGTGCCTGAGAGCATTCAGGGTAAGCGTTTTGCCGATATGAGTGCAGGGGGAGCCTTGTGCCTGTATGAGTGCAGCGTGAGCGGTGTGCCTGTATGAGTACATAGTGAGCATTGTGCCTGTACAACCATAGACCCTAGTCAAACAGGATGACTTTAGAAGCCATCCCAGAGTAACTGGATGATCATCCAACTACAATAGAAGTCATTTTCACATCATCAGACATCATCGAGCTCCTGAAGTCATCAGCAGAGTTAAGAAACTTGGGCTTGATGATTTGAGGATGACTTGAAAATGAGCATCTGATGACTTCAAAAGATGTGATTGTTCCCGATGACTTGAGGATGATTTGAAATGACCTGCTGATTACTTCCCAACCACTAACATTTTGTCTTCAGTTAAAATGTTACCTGATTACTAAAGAATGATCTGCTGATTAGTATGGAAGCATAGCACCATTTTGATTCAGTATTCTTAGCAAACTAGAAATTGTGCTGGATGGTTTTGGAATTACCTGTTGATTACTTAAAAATAATACACCATTTTGATATTTAAGAAATGTATTGTTTACCAAAATAAAATTTGCTTTAAAAACACTATGAACATGCATGTCACAGGTTCCCATAAGTGGGGAAAAAAGGACAGTCTTCTTCAGATGCGTGAAGCATGCAGTTTACAAAGGTGTCCCAGCTAAATGGCTCAGTAATCTAAGAGCATATTGTATATATCTGTGTGTATCCTGCATTCACATACTCCATTTGCAGAAAAACTGAGAAAGATCAACTGCTTCTTTTGCATAAAATGCTGTGAAAGTTGCAGGTCATGGTCAAATACCAACACAACAGCTCAGTGGGTTGAGGTAGTGCTTTAGCAATGTGTGAGTAACCTGGAAGTCATTAGTTCTAATCAAAGTTAAGGAGTCAATGCATCCAACACAGAGACCTACTTGTATGACACAGGTTTATTTCAGTATTTTTACAATATCTCGTTTGGTTGACCTTCAGTTGAAGCCCATATGTTCCTATTCAGACAACACAGCACAATGGATTGTTTTTTTTTCTGATGCTGAAATCTGGCTCTCATCCCTCCATACATCCAGGTACAATCCATCAGAAAAGCTGTGCATATGATAATGCTAGCACTCGGTCCCATTAAAAAGGTCAATGAGTGGAGGGTAAAATGTAGAGATCTGTAGCCTGCAGTTGCCAAGTTTCCCAGGTCTCTGTGAGTTAAGTCAGCCTAGACCTGTTTTTTTTTCAGAATTCTGGGGCTTGCACTCTTGGTTTTACATTCAGTTAATTAAGACTACAAGTCCCAGAATGCAGAGAAAAAACCTAGACTGAAGCAGCTAGTCGCACATGGACATAGGGAGACTGTCAGGGCTGTGCTGTGTTATGTGATATTTGTTAGCATATTATAGCTCAGTTGTATTGCTAGTAGTCACAGATTTGTGTAGTACCATATTCAAAGATTATTTTATTGACCTCAAAAGGATGAAGGCCTGAACCACCTATTCCACAATTAGAACCTGCATGTAAGAAGGCACAGATCTATGCTGTAACCAAATTGTTCCTTTGTGTAACTGCCATTTACGCCTGCTCTGCATCTTCACCACCGAGTCGATGCTTCTGCTTCATCCTATATTTATTTTATCTTGGGCTCCTTTTTTATTTTTATTTTTTATTTTGTGCAGGCTTACTATCCTAGCTTTCTGTCCACTCAGCAGGGTGATTTTACATCACTCTGCTTTTCAACAGTCTACACTGCTGTTTTCATATTTCTAATGTGAAAGTAAATATTTTTTAAACTCTTAAATAAAGAGAGCACATTACTGCAATATTTTGGTCTGCCTAGTTAATTTGCGTACAGCAGCAGCGTAGATGTCAGTGTATGCCGTAATTCAAATTAGCATGGGACTATTCTTGCATAAATCAGAAGAATTGCTAGCGTTGGAAGAGATAGTCTAAAAAGAACCTTGAAATCGCATTCTCTGATTTCTAAATACATAGTTCCAGTGTACGCAGAGCTCAAATCAGCAAGGCTTTATCGACGAAGCGTTTTGCAAATGACCAATCTTTCTGGCCAGTTTTATGCCAGTCACCCCCAAGCATTATTTTTGTGGCTACTTCGAAACCCTAACTAATTGGCAAAGTGAGAGACTGAGTTTTATTTCACTATACAAAAATGTCGTTTATATTTGAAAGGTTTCTCTACACCCATTAATTCAAGTAAAATAGTCCATTCCGATGCAAGCTCCCCACGCAGCATCACAACGTATTTAACCCTTGATATTCAGATTTACTAGAAAATATACAAGAGCCACCAGAACCGTGTATAATGTCAATATCATGCGGGGGTCATTTCAACGTTCCCGCTGGGCTGGCGGGCGATCTCCAAAAGATCGCCCGCCGGCCCAGCGGGAAAGCCCCTGCAATGAGGAAGCCGGCTCCGAATGGAGCCGGCGGATTTGCAGGGGTGCGACGGGTGCAGTGGCACCCGTCGCGATTTTCACTGTCTGCTAAGCAGACAGTAAAAATCTTTGTGGGGTCCTGTTAGGGGGCCCCTGCACTGCACATGCCATTGCCGGGCCCCCAGCGGCCCCACGACACCCGTTCCCGCCATCCTGTTCCTGGTGGGTTTTACCGCCAGGAACAGGATGGCGGGAAGGGGGTCGGAATCCCCATGGCGGCGCTGCAAGCAGCGCCGCCATGGAGGATTCCCTGGGCCAGGGGTAATCCAGTGGGAAACCGCTGGATCCCCTTTTCTGACCGCGGCTTTACCGCCGCGGTCAGAATAGCCCAGGAAGCACCGCCAGCCTGTTGACGGTGCTTCCGTGTAACCCGGCCTTGGCGGTTTGAAACCGCCAGGGTCGGAATGAGGGCCTTAATGTGTTACACTTCGAGTGCAGTAACACCCTGCTTGCCCTGGGTTACCTGAACTATGTTTCACACCAACTTTGCTTTTTATACAAAAGTAAAAGCTCACTTTTGAGTTTCTACAGTAATTACAGTGTTACTTTCAGTGTGCCTACCTTGCAATTTCATGCCTGTAGGTGCATTTAAACTAGTGCTATAATTCAGAGGTGTGACTAATACCTAAAACAAAGATTGTTATTTTATTACCGACCTCAGAAGGATTAAAGGGTGAGTCAGTTATTCTGGAATTAAAACCTGTAGGCTGCCTGTTAGTACCAGATGTCTTCAGCAGGCACATTAACCCACTGAACTAGCATAAATTTTTCTAAACATGCACACTCTCTCTCTCTCTGTCTTTATATATATATATATATATATATATATATATATAGATAGATATAGATACATATAGATACATATATATTCAGATATATATGTATATATTGCTTTTAAAACTTTTCAGAAGGTGTAGAATTTTAGTTTAATTAGCATTTCTGCTTCATATGAACCACAGATTTTATATATGCCCATTGCTTTTTTATTGGCCTCAGAAGGATTAAGGACGGCGTAAGTTTTTCTGAAATTTAAATATACTTATTTTCAGCCTCAGAAGGATTATCGACTAGGTCTGGAATATTAATATATATTTAAAGTCTGGAAAAATGACTCAGCCCTTAATTTTTCTGATGTTGATAAAATAGAAATGTGCATTTATAAAAAAAAGTGTGGTTCCTGTGAAACAGAAAGGGCAAGCATTCTGATCAATGTTGCAAACCTTTTGAAAGTCTTGATAGCAAAATGTGTGACATTTAATAAATATTGTTGTTATAACTATCAGTGACACATCAGTACATATTATAATCAAATCCTCATTCTTTGTAGTTTTATATAGCACAAAGTCGACCCAAAGATATTGGAGCGCTTTACTTGAGCACCAATTAAATTACACAAAGACACATTCATTTGTTTGTTAAGAGAGATTAAGTGATGTGCTCATAATCACAGGATGTTGAGCGAAACTGAGACTCAAACCTGGTTCCCGATTTCCAAAGTCGTCAGTACTGCCCATAACACCACACATCCTCTCACTTGTGTAAATCAGGGGTTGAATGTCAGCTGCTGAGATTTATCTGCAGCCTTCAAATTTACTAGGTCACTATCTTAGAACACAGACAGCGTGAGAAGGTTACAGAGATGAATTACTTTAGCCCTCAGAACAACAAATGATGCACTTTTGATGGCTTCAAATGCTTAAGCAGCTGCTCTCACCGGCGATTGTGCACAACATGAAGAGCATGCAGACTTTTCTCTGACTTACTAGCAGCAGCTTTATAACATGCTGAGCTCGGAGTACCCAGCTCTCGCTTGCACAGACAGTGCACACATGTTGTAAGACAAGTGGTTAATTTGTAAATAAAAACGTGCTGGTGCCCAAAGCTCTCCTCTGAAACATGCAGCTGCTGCATTTAAATGTGCGAGCACAGAATGTAATCCCAAAGCCATCTCAGGCCTCTTTAATCCAATTACAGCCACTCCCTGCCCCTTTAGATCACTCTTGCATCTTTCTGCTTTCACCCATAGTAAGGCTTTTCCGTCTTTCTTTGCTCCATCTTTCCCATACATGTCTTTTGCTCACAGTAATTGTCTGATACAGAATAATAAGTGCCGGCCTTCAAAGATAAATCCCGATGCCCCCCCCGCCCAGGCAACCACTGGTTCAAATTAAGCACTTGCTCTGCGTCTTTTGAATGTGCAGTGGGAGCATCTTGAGGGGCCTGCCTGCACAAGCTAGCATTTTCACTTACAGGAGAAAAGGTTTCTGTTTGAGCATGATTAGCGCATGATTTGGAGCGTGATTTGCAGCAGTAGTGCGCAGAATGCATGCTGAAATATATATTCAACAGCCATCTCTAGGATTTGGGCTGTGTTAGTATAGAGGGCCATTTTAATGGTTTCGGTTAAAAAGATGCGAGAGATTTTGACAGTTGAGCCTGCATAATGATGATTAAATCGGAAAGATGACTGAGATTACCGAAGAAGCTGAAATGGGAGGGAAAATAGAAAATTATTTAAATAAGACACTAGGAAAACTTATGAGTTATACTTCTGATTCAATTGATAAAAAGTTAGATAAACTATGGCTAAATAGTAGGCAGAAGGTGATTGAAGATACATTTACTCCAGAAATAATAGTTAGTGAAGGCAATGGTAAGGCACATCAAACTGTGCATGGTCACGGGTAAGCATGATCGAGCTGAATGGGGACTATCCATCATTCAAAGTAAAACTATACCTTCTGACAAACCAATCAAATGGGGGTTGCTTTGTTTAGACTTTGGTATTCTTTTTTGTTTTACTGAACGTTTCTGAAAAGGCAGAAAAGCAACAAAACATACCTTGAAGTGATTCCACGTTAGTTTCATCCCATTTAATGGAAAGTGAAATTTAAATGCGCAGATTGCGGACTACGCATCATCAGAACAGCTTTTTCTGCAGTTTTTATGAAGCGTGAGTTTGATCCAAAGGCATTAGACAGCTTATATTATGCAAAGCAATATTGATGCTTTTTTGTTTGAATCAGTGAATCAAAGGGTAGTGAGCAAACACCAGGCAGTTCCAAAGTGGGAAGCTCTGGTCAATTAATTGTATGTTTATAAAACGCTTAGGATGTATACAGTCTAAATTGAGAGGTTTGGTTTTTTTGTGAATTTGATTTCACCATTTACTTGCCTTGGAATGGGAGGCATTCCAAGGGGGAAAAAGCAAAAATAACATTTTTAGCTTAAAAATCTGGGGGCATATTTATACTCCTTTTGCGCCGAATTTGCGTCGTTTTTTTCGACGCAAAACTAACTCCATATTTATACTTTGGCGTTAGACGCGTCTAGCGCCAAAGTTCATGGAGTTTGCGTCATTTTTTGGCGTGAACACCTTCCTTGCGTTAATGAGATGCAAGGTAGGCGTTCCCTTCTAAAAAAATGACTCCGATGCATATGCGTCGGATTTACACTCCCGGGCAAAAATGACGCCCGGGAGTGGGCGGGTCAAAAAAACCCGCATTTGCGCCTCTTTTTAACGCCTGGGTCAGGGCAGGCGTTAAGGGACCTGTGGGCTCAGAATGAGCCCAGAGGTGCCCTCCCCTGCCCCCAGGGACACCCCCTGCCACCCTTGCCCACCCCGGGAGGACACCCAAGGATGGAGGGACCCATCCCAGGGAAGAAAAGGTAAGTTGGGGTAAGTATTTTTTTTTATTTTTTTTGGTGGCATAGGGGGGCCTGATTTGTGCCCCCCTACATGCCACTATGCCCAATGACCATGACCAGGGGACATAAGTCCCCTGGGCATGGCCATTGGGCAAGGGGGCATGACTCCTGTCTTTGCTAAGACAGGAGTCATGTTAATGGCACCTGGGCGCCAAAAAAAATGGCGCAAATCGGGTTGAGGCGATTTTTTTGCCTCAGCCTGACTTGCCCCATTTTTGGACGCCCAAACGCCATTTTTCCCTACGCCGGCCCTGCCTGGTGTACGTCGTTTTTTTTGACGCACACCAGGCAGCGCCGGTCGGCTAACGCCATTCAATAAATACGGCGCCCGCATGGCGCTTCAGAATGGCGTTAGCCGGCGCTAATTTTTTTGACGCAAAACTGCGTTAGCGCAGTTTTGCGTCAAAAAGTATAAATACGGGCCCAAGTCTCCAACTTGGAGCAAGAGCGTTAGTCTGTGTGCAAGGTACGGTGATTTATTAAAGCCTAACTACAACTCCCAGGATGCAGTTTGTTGTTAAATGACACTGGAGAACTGTGGCCCCCATCTTCTTATCAGGCAGTCCCTCTGTCAACACTAAAACATATTCCAAACATCAGCATTGGATGATTTTCACTGTGCTCCTCTGTCTAGGAGAGCTTTTGCCTTCCATTCTTTGCTCCGTTCGGAACTGCATGGTTGTTTGCCTGTTTACAATACGTTTTCAATAAAGATTGTTGAAAACAATAGACAAAGGCAACCAACCTTGTAAAACCCCGCCCACATTCATGCCGTTTTGGGCAATCGGGAAGGCGATTGTTGTGCTCAACCCAACAATCAAGTTACTCGACCTCAACCCATGCAGCTCTTTCTTCCTCATGCTGCTGAAACCGAGGGAAATAATGCCGAGCTTTGCAGGAGCGTGTATGGAAACAAACAGAAGGAATTGCATCACCAGTGTCTCTTTCCAAACTAAATCGGGGACTTTGCAGGGTGTTAAGCTGAGCGCAGCGCTCTGGCAGGAAGGGAAAGAGTGTAGTGATCAGGGAGAAATAGATGAATGAGGTGAGTGAGGAATCGGCCCTCCCCATCCCCCAAAGGTGAGCTGTTGACTAGTTTGGTATTTAAAAAAAAAAAAAAAAAATCGGGGGAGAGGGTTGCCTCGATCCTCATAATGGGCTTTTTCATTGTGCCTCCTTTCTCTTCTATCAGTCCTTTCATTTCTGCAGCGTATTCCACTGCAGCTTTGTTTCTTCCTGCCCACATCTAGCATCTACGCTCTGTTCCTTACCTGTGCACTTTTCACGCTGTAAGGTCTGTCCTTGCGTGTGTGTTATTACTTTCACTTTCTTCTCTGTTTTCACACATTTCTTCGGCTTTTTACTCTGCCAGCTGCTCTCTGCTTATTACTAAAACATTTACATCTGATTTTGACCCTCCGCATTAACTCTCTTCTTGATTTTTGCACCCAGCACACATGCTCTCCTGCTCGATCTGCTCTCGCCATTACACCTACTCTCCACTATCACATTTGCTTTAAAAACTGTGCTGTCCACCCTATATAAGAATTAGCCACTCACCACCTGCATTCTCAACCCTCCACATCTCTTCTCCCTGCACGCTCTACAACCTGAACATCCATTTACCACTTTTGTAAGTGCACGCTCTACCCCCCAAATTGGCTATCTACTTTCCACATGCACTTTCTACATGCATTCTCTCCACCGTCCACGTCCCCTCTTTACATTTACTCCTCACAATTCACATCCATTTTCTTCCCTGTACATTACTATTCACCCCAGACATCTTCTTTACACTTCACGTTTACATCCTCCAATTGTAGTCTACAGCCTGTTCATCCGCACATTAGTCTGTACATTTTCTCACAATTTTCCATTTGCTGCTGTCACCGTGCAATCCTTTCCATGCTATATATCCGTTCCCAACCATACAAATGCATTCTCCTCTCCCCCACTACGCCCTACACCACCCAGACTCTCTCTGACCTCCACCTTCCACCCACTCTCTCTCCGCCCTCCACCCACTCTCACTCTCCACCCACTCTCTACAATGTACTGCAACTTTCCACATGTGCTCTACACTTTGCACATGCAATATCCATCCTGTATCTCCGCTCTCTACTCTATGTGCTCCACACCCACTCCAAACCCATGTGTAATACCATTCACTACATCTACTGTGCAGCCACTACGTCTACTTTCCAGTATGAGCACCAGCAGTCCATGACCCATATCCACCCACTAAAATATGCTTTGCATCCACTTTCCATTTAAGTTCTCAAACTATACATTTGCCTTACCTCCTATCCATTCTCTTTCCATTGTCTGCACTACATGTATCCTGCACATACACTACACACCAGTTACATGCACAATCCACCCATGCTGTCTACTCTCCAAACCCAATGTCTATGCTTTGTAGTCACCCTCTACTTCTCTTCTACACTCTACACACTCATTCTAAATCCTCTGCATCCATACTCCACGTTGCCCGACACATCTACACTTTACATCCGCTCTATTCTCTCTTCTTGAAACACATCTCTCAGTGGCCAGCTGCTTTCTGCCATCTACATTTGCCCTCCTCATGGGGTTTCCACACTTTGCCTACCTTTCTGTTTTGCGCCCTCCATCGGTGCCCTTCAATTGATAGATTTGTCCTTCACATGTACTTTCCATCCAGTACTCTGCTTGCCACCCTTCACATTTGCCTCCCCACACTTCAGATCTGCTTCCCTGCCCTCCACATTTGCTTTTCACATTGCACATCACCTCTCTGCTCTCCACATTCACTATCCACACTGTGCATGCCCTCTCCAACCCCCACTTGGGGCTTCAGCTCCATACATTCACTCTCCAACCTCAAGATACCCTGTACATCCACTCTTGATGGTCAACAGCCACTCTTATTATCTATTCTTCAGGCTACTGCACCACATCTGCAATGCAGGCTCTACCCATTCTACTATTATGTATATCTGCACTTCATGGTCTTCTGTGTATTCATTGTCTGTTAACCCTTCACATCTGTTCTTAACCCTTCACATCCAATCAAAGCCCTCTGCATCCACTCATCAAGCCTCACCTACACTTTCCACCTTATACATCTGTTCTCCATGTTCAGGTTCTACACTCTAAACTTTCACTGCATAACTCCCTTCTCACTGCAGGAAAATCTGATCGTTGCCCTTTATATTCTCTTGTACTACATGTGCTGACCATACTACATATGCAGCCTTGATCCTCTATATCTACTTTCCACACTGTATACCTTCTCTCCCCTCTGTACATTTATTTCCCACTGTGTACATTTGTCTGGAAACACTCCACTGTCTACATTTGCTCCACACCCAGTGCATCTGGCCTCTACCCTGGACATGCGCTCTCCATTTTGTACATATGCTCTTCACACTAAATATGCACTCTTCTCATCTACTTTTAAACTATACTTTGACATGTCACATCTGATCTCCACATTCCACCTGTGCTCTACATTCTGCACATCACTCTTCACATTTGCCATTCAACCTATACAGGTACTCTCAACCTCCACGTCTTCACCACCCTAATTACACACTTTTGCCACACTCCACATGCTGTTTTCACTCTCCACATTCACTCTGGTCTAAATTCTTCCCTCCGTCCTTTCTCCACACTACCTCCCTACATCTGAGCAGGCTATCTATTCTCTTTCTACAATACATCTTCACACCACACCCCACATTGCCTCTCAAGTATCCCCTCTCCAACAACTACCTCCACAAATCTGCCCACCACTCTCAATCTTCAAACTTATTGTTCATCCTCGTGGTGAGTATTTCAACTGTCTTCCCTCGATATCCATCCTGTACATCAGCTCTTCGCGGTACACAACCAATGTAAGCTCTTTTTATCAGCTTTCCAACTCCTTCATATCCTCACCCTGCCTTGTACATTTGATTCCGCATGTGTCTTATCCATTCTCCACAAACTCTCTGTGCACTACATCAAATCTGTACTCTTTTTCTGTTGTTTTGGTCTGCCCCCTACCCTACTTATTGACTCTTAGCCCTTTTCATTCTCTCTCCAAGCACTTCATCGCTTCTGCATCCTGCATACTACTCTGCATAACATCCACCGCTAACCCTTTCCATCTCTGTCACATTTATATGCTCTCTCTCCACCCTCCGAAACCATCCTGCGCATCCATTATGACCCCCGACGTGAGCTCTCCATGTGTCAATGTCTACTGACTCTTCATCCCTGATCACCTCCACAAGCTCTCTCCATTCTTTTTCTTGAAACTATCTCTTGATGTTGTATCCAAAGCTGATCCACACACCACACTTCACACACCAAATACATGCTCTTATATTCACATTTGCCCTCCACACGCACATCTGCTCCCTGCCGTCCACATCCACTCTTTGTACTATACATGCACTTCCCACCTTCCGTTTACACTTACTACTCTATACATTTTGTCTCCACCCACTCAATGCATTCTTCATCCTTTCCATCCATACTCCACTGTCCACATATCTTTTCTCCACACCATCTCGCCACATCTGCAGTGCAGGCTCTACCTACTCGATCTGCATCCTCTCTCTGCGGATTTGAATTTTGCCTAATTCTGCGTAATTCCACTGAAATTTTGTGTAAGTGCACAGAAGCAAATTATGTGCATTTTTCACACCCCTAATTCAACACGCTCTGTATCCTCCCCTTCAATCCCCACAATTACTTCTCTACATCCAATCTGTCCTTTGTCCACCCAACATTTGCTCTTAGTGGATTACATCCACACTCTGACCTTTACATCGTCTGCCTACTCTTCTTATTCACTATCTGCATCTGTTGTCCACCTTAGATATCCACCCAAGCACTCCCAATTCACTATCAAAGTCCTACCTCACTTTCCACCAAGTACATCGACTCTCCATTTTCATGGTTTGCACTCATTCCTCTGTGCACACATTCTTTCTCAATGGACTACATCCACTCATTGCCCTCTAGATCCTTTGACCAAACTCTGTATGCCATTTACTTTGACTTCAACAAACAATTTTTGCCTGCTATATCCACTCTCCACCCTACACATTCGCTCCAAAGTGGATGTCCACTGTCAACATGTGTTGTTCATGCTATATTTGCCATCTCCATCCTTCATTTTTACGCTCTGCACTTTACCTTCCCTGACCACTCTGTGTTTTCCACCCTCTACATGTGCTGTAAATACTCCACATGTGCTGTACATGCTCTCTCCACCCTGTACGGTTGCTCTTATTTCCACTCTCTGCATGTCCTCTCCATTTGGTTCATATGCTCTAATAGTCACAGCACTCTCCATGTTTTCCACCCAGCCAATACATGCCTCTCCACACTAAACGAACACTCTCCACCCTAACGTATGCTTGCCACAATTCAGATATTGTCTCCAAATACTTTACACATTTCTCGTGCTCTCTCCACCTTCTATGCTCCTCCTCCTTATTCTTTCTACCCAGTACTTCCCTCTTTAGCATGCACATGCTCTTTCCACTGTGTGTACTCACTGTCTACCCAGTACATCCACTGTAAACAGTCCAAACCCTTCTTTCTGTATCTTTTCTCCACACCACCCCACACCACCACATCATCAGTGTAAGCTCTACATCTCTCTCCATCATGTCCATCCACGCTCAACAGCCTTTGTCTCCCCTTTTTTGTACTTCCACTCTTCATCTCTGCTTTTCAAAATCCTGCACTTTACTGTAAACTTCTCGCCCCCACTGAACGTTCATGTCAACCAGCTACCTCTGCACATCTGCCCTCCACTATTGATATCCACACTCGCTCTTCTGTCTGGACATGGGGACTCCAACATCCACAGGTGCTTTTCACCCTTTGCTTGCATGCTCCCCTCCACATACATTGTCCTCCTTCTAAATCAGCTCTTGACAGCTGTTCTTCTACTTACACAGCCCTTTGTATCAACTCTCCAGTTTCCATATCTTCATCTTGACCTGTATGCTTGCTTTTTCCACCCCTAAACTAGTCTCTACATCCACTGTACACCTTTGGCACAAGCTCTTCATATCTGCTGAACTTCCACTAACTCCATCTCTGTTCACCTCCAGACTACACAAGGAGTCACATTTTTCCTTGAAACTGCTGTTTATGTGCTATTCAGATCTACTGCTCACACTACCTACACACCTTATCCATATTCGTCTGTCTAGCTCTATCCTGTTTCACTAACCACAACCACTACTCAAGTCTACTCTGCACATTCGATCTTAAAACACCACTTAGCTCTTTGCTATTCAATGCTTATTTGCACACACTCAACACCCCTTACTCATATCTACTTCCCTCACTAGGCATCACTGAGCATATCTCCTGTTCTTACACACTCTAGATCATCATCCATGCATTATACAATCTACTTTCACCGCAAACCCATTTTTAATCAAAGCCTCTCAAATGAATATACAATTTATGTGTAGACATTTAAAACACTATACACTGCATTGCTCACTGGCATTTACTTACATAGCACTCACTAATTACTCATCACCCACAGTACATACCCTCATCCACTTAATATACTGATTTACCAGTAGCCATCTCGACCATAAGCTTGTCCTCACTCATCCAAGTGCAGCGCCACTGACACCAGTACTTACCAGACTACTAATACCACCACCTTACAACACCTTTAATTCCCCGTTAAAAACATATTTTGCAGTAATTGCAATTAAAGGTTGCGGTGACAGAGTTAGTGGAAGTGCAGTAATACTACAACAGTAAGTCAGGCAGATATATGAAATGCTGTAATTGAGGGGCTTTATTGTATTTACTTAAAGATATGGTCTAATGTTCTTATAGTGTAGCTGCGGAACAACTCAGAGAGAGATCAATCACAAAAAAATAAATCAGTGCAATCATCATAAAATTGTGCTGGACTCAGAAAAACATATCCAGAAATCCCCAGGGTCATAGTGAAGTAATAAAAAAAGAACCATGAAGTACTTATGGAGTTGTAAAATAATGCATACACATCCTGAAGTAATCATAATCCTCTCCCATCCCCTAGTTGTAACAAAGGCATTGTGACATAATCTGCTCCCATCCCCTAGTTGTCATGGAGTCATCAGGAAGTAATCTGCTCCCATCCCCTTGTTGTCAAGGAGTCATCATGAAGTAATCTGCTCTCATCCCTTTGTTGTCATGGAGTCATCATGAAGTAATCCGCTCTCATCCCTTTGTTGTCATGGACTCATCATAAAGTAATCCGCTCTCATCCCTTCGTTGTCATGGAGTCATCCTGTAGTAGTTCAAGATAATCACACATTTTCCAAAGAAGTAATCAGAAGACCATCCTGGAGTAGTTCTTGTGATGACTCTGGAGTCATCTCATTTAAATATTTCGCCCTATAGGCATACTTCAGGATGGTTTGGGATGACTTTACTGGATAATTACAGGAATAGCCCATCTGAAGTCATCAGATGACTTCAAAATGACTCCAGGAAGATCTTCCTTTTTGACTTGGGGAGTGAGCAGTGTGCCTGTATGAGTGCAGGGTGAGTGGGGATGCTGTATGAGTGCAGGGTGAGTGGGGAGGTTATCTAAGCCCAGGGTGAGCAGAGTGATGGTGTGGGTGCAGGGTGAGTAATTAGTGTCCACTGGGTGAGTGGGGACACTGTTGAGTGCAGGGTGAATACTTTGCCTGTGTGAGTGCTGGATGATCAGTATGCTTGTGTGAAGTTTGGGTGATCAAAGCAATCTGCTCCTGTGACTGCAAGATGAGAGGACTGACGAAGGTAGACTAGCAAGTCTTTGTGAGTGAATTTTCTTATTTTTTTTTTAATGGTAGCTTGCTTTCTTGGAAAAAAATACGGAAAATAGATCATTTTCACCAGCTAGTTCTAAAATCGCCATGCGAGGGAAGGGACCCCTTGTGCCCCCCACCTATGTTTGATTTACGCTTGCTCACACTTTATATTCAACTCACAACTTCCTGCCCCACCATTTTTAAAATGCACCAGTCGCCACCCCTGGTAGAAATTAATTTAATCCACACAGATAAAAGTTACATTTAATTCCCCCCGAGTGCCTCATTGTCCTTGTTTTTCATGAAGGTGAAGGCTGTCAATTAAGTCGGACTGCGCCCCCCCCCCCCAACTCCCCAATGCAGAATTGTAGTCCTATTTCTATGTTTGAGGAATGTCCAAGTTTTTCGATTTCAAAATTTGGTCATCCTAGTTTAATGCTCTTAAAAAATTGCATTCTTCAAGTAGATTCAGTTGTGGATGAGCCAACAGAGTCTTGTTTTCAATGTCTTGAAAATAAGGGTTCCTTTCATTATACATTTTGCAGCCCTCCACAGCCAATAAAATGGCGTTCTACGCTAGGAATGCCTTCAAAGAAATAGCGGTATAAAAGTTGCAAATCACTTCAAGGCTTGGCAACGAGAAAACAATGGCACTTATCATTTGGTTGGACATATATTTTCTGTCTTGTGTCAGATCAGCTTCTTTCATGAAAAGATGATTTGTATTTGCTTTCAGCTCAAGCACAGCCCGGGGCACATCTCTGCTCTGCTATGAAGTACTGATTTAACGGAAAAGGTTATGCGCTTTGACTTTATTGGCATATCGCAACGCAGTATAACATCTACATTGATCGGGGGGAGTCAACTGCCAGCCTTGGATTCTGACATATTGTCTAGTAATTACTCACGAATTTCTGCTCCCCAGCGAGTGTGGGTTGCGAGAAGCGGTAAAACATTAACTCTCAATGACAGTGTATTTTACATTGCCTACCCAGCAAGGTTCACAATCTGCAAGTTTAATTCTGCAGAAAAAGAAGCCTTTGTGTTGCAACATCTTGCTGGCAAGGGTGCGAACATGTACTCAGCTCCACAACTCCTTTGCAAAGCTGTCTCATGTTTGGCATTTGGCGGGCTCGAGTCGCCCACACGCAGGACTTCCTCTGTCGGCAGCAGTCTGTGCCCTTTCCTTATATCCAGCAGCCACAGCTTGGGCCTCGTGGGAGTGCCGTGGGAAAGAACAGTGCCAGCCACGCGCGGTGTGGCACTGTGCTCTGTGAGGCATCAAGTGCTTGTCACTCCAGTGGCAGTCTGACGTACCAGTTCATTGCAGCATGATCGACGAAGACCAGGTGCAAAAGCTGCACTGGTGAATGTAAGGTGTGCTTCTCGGTAACTACGTGCAAAGGAAATAAGACACCTATGTAGTTTTAGACGTATACAGGGCACAAGTGCTCAAAAAAGAAGTGAGGGAACCAGTGGTGTAACGAAACTGGAAGGTGTCCCCCTGCAAAGAACATAGAGGGGACCCCCCTCCAGACTCACCCAGTCCAGGTGATGTGCTGAGGGGTTCCCATGGAGCTCGCCCCCGCACCACGGGGGCCTTTGTCTCACCTCGGGGGGAGTAACCTACTCAGGCAGTATGCAAGTGACATCACAGCACGTGATATCATGGCACATGATATCGCATGTGTCAGCACAGAAATTGACATCAGAGTAAGTGGCATTACAAGTATTAGACCTGACAGCCTTAGGGTGGTCACCCTCAACTTTTTGCCTTCCTCCCTCCACTTTTTGACACTGTTTTTGCTGGTTTTAGGACTCTGCACACTTTACAACTGCTAACCAGTGCTAAAGTGCATATGCTCTTTTCCTTAAAACATGGTATCATTGGCTCATACCCAATTGGCTTATTTATCCTATTTATAAGTCCCTAGTAAAAGTGCACTACATGTGCCCAGAGCCTTTAGATTTAACGCTACTAGTGGGCCTGCAGCAGTGATTGTGCCACCTACAATAAGTAGCCCCTTAACCATGTCTCAGGCCTGCCGTTGCAAGGACTGTGTGTGCAATTTCACTGCCAATTCGACTTGGCATTTAAAAGTACTTGCCAAGCCTTAAACTCCCCTTTTTCTACATATAAGTCACCTCTCAGGTAGGCCCTAGGTAGCCCATCGGGCAGGATGCTATGTAGGGAAAAGGCAGGATAGGTACCTGTGTAGTTTATATGTCCTGGTAGTGTAAAACTCCTAAATTCGTTTTACACTGCTGTGAGGCCTGCGCCTTTCATAGGCTAACATTAGGACTACCCTCATAAACTGTTTGAGTGGTAGATTCTGATCTGAAAGGAGTAACAAGGTCATAGTTAGTATGGCCAGAATGGTAATACAAAATCCTGCTGACTGGTGAAGTTGGATTTAATATTACTATTTTAAAAATGCCACTTTTAGAAAGTGAGCATTTCTCTGTGCCTTAAAATCAACGTCTGGCTGGGTCAGTTGACAGTTCCCTTGTGCATTTCACTCAGACAACCCCAAACACAGGATGCTCAGCCACAGCTGCACACATCTGCATACTGAATGGGTCTTCCTGGGCTGGAAGGGTGGAGGGCCTGACACTTACATGTCAAATGACAGTGGCCTGCCCTCACACAAAGGACTGCCAAACCCCCTACTGGGACCCTGGTAGACAGAATGGAACTGAAAGGGGACCTTGTGCACTTCTAAGCCACTCTTTGAAGTCTCCCACACTTCAAAGGCACATTTGGGTATTTAAACAGGGCCCCTGACCCTACTAAATCAGACACTTCTTGACAAGATACCTACTGGGAAAGGTACTCCGAACCAGAACCTGCAACCTGCCAAGAGAAGCTGCCTGGCTGCCCAAAGGACACACCTAACTGCTTTGCTGAAAAGGACTGCTGCCTTGCTGTTGCACTGCTGCCTTACTTCTCTCTGGCTCTGCCGAGAAGTGCTCTCCAAGGGCTTGGATTGAGCTTGCCTCCTGCTTCCTGAAGTCTCAGGGCCAAAAAGACTTCATTGCTGCAAAGAACTCCTTGTGCGGCAAAAAATCGATGCACAGTCTGTCTGAATCGACGCACAGCCTGCACCGTAGTGAGAAAATCACCCCACGCCAAACCGGAACGATGCAGCCCGGCTCCCTGAGTAGAGATCGATGCAGTGCTAGTGTTGCAACCGGAGCTTCGACGCATGGCCCACTGGATCGAAGCAGTGCTGAGCCGGAACGAAGCAGCCTGACTTCCTGCGAAGAGGATTTGACGCAGTGCCTGCCGTGCAACAGAAATTTCCCCGCATCGCCCACCGGATTGATGCAGCTCGTGTGACTTTGTACCGCAGGCCCAGGATTTCTCTGCACCGCCCCCGGGGTATCAAAATTCCCCACAACCCAAAGAAGATCTAAGTCAGCGCGCCGAAAATCAACGCAAGGCCCTTGCTGCGTGCAAAATATCAACGCATCGTCTATGTGCTCCCAGAGAAACCGATGCACACCTTCCAGTTTTCTACGTATCTCCTCCTCTGCAGTCCCTTGCAGATAATTTTGACGCAAACCAGGTACTTTGTGCTTGCAAGAGACACTTATTGCTTTGAAGAACTTAAGACTCTTTTTATCATTTTCTAAAGTGATATTTCAACGTGTACTTATCAAATTCTGATTGTTTTGACCTTATTTTAACCACATAAATATTCTATATTTTTCGAAACGTGTGTGGTGTATTTTTGTGGTGTTCATACTGTGCTATCGCATGATTTATTGCACAAATACTTTACACATTGCCTTCTAAGTTAAGCCTGACTGCTCAGTGACAAGCTACCAGAGGGTGGGCACAGGATAGTTTGCATTGTGTGTGACTTACCCTGAATGGAGTGAGGGTCCTTTCTTGGACAGGGGGTAACCTGACTGCCAACCAAAGACCCCATTTCTAACAACAAGCCATTACTTTAAAGGAAGTGGTGAGGAACCAGGAAAGATTAGACCCCCACCCGGGGTCTCCTTCCCAGCGGTGGAGGGACACCCTTGTCCTCAGGGTCCGTTTAGCAGAGAGTACACAAATCAGGCGGAGTCAACAACTGGAGGAATAAAGAGAAGTTTATCCATGGATTATAGCTCGAGCTAATACAGAGTCCCAGGACAGTCAAGTGACTATCCTACGGAGGCTGCCCCTTCACTCCGGGGTACCCAACCTTATCTACACACAAAACTGCTTAGTCAGAGGACAACTCCACCCCTAGCGTATTCAAGGTCCTCTGCGGCCTTCAGAATATTTAAGGGATACACGTGTGGTGGGAGAAGGTACAGATGCAGCTGGCAGGAGGTGGCAACGACCTGTACGAACCTGTTCTGGCAGTTACTGATTAAGCACAACAATTCTCGGAACTGTGATTGAAAAAAGTAAATGGCAGTGATAAGCAGATTGCAGCCCAAGGCTGTGAGCACAAGGTCAAACATCAAAGTTCAGAAGGTTTGCCGAGCACATGGCAACATAATAAAGATAAACAGATTCCTAGCAGCTATGGTGTATGATTAAGTTTATGTACATTTTCTCAATCCCTCCTTTTGCCATTGTGAGGCAAGCTTGAACGTCATTCAGTGTCTATGTTAATGGACATAAGGGCCCATATTTATACTTTTTTAGCACTGCATTTGCGTAGTTTTTTGACGCAAAATCGGCGCAAACTTACAAAATACCATTGTATTTTGTAGGTTTGCGCCGATTTTGCGTAAAAAAACGACGCAAATGCTGCACTAAAAAAGTATAAATATGGGCCAAGGTCTTTTATCTCCTGCTCAAGGGACAGCATAGCCGTGTGTTGAGGAGGGTGAACAGGCCAGGGAGCAAGGGATGCCATACAGCAACCGCACAAAGCAAGTAGGCACTGTACACAAAGACAACAGGTGAGGAATACAGCAGCGAGCACAAAAAGGAATATTAGTATCTTCCAGCCCCATTGGGAAATCAATCCCCAAAACCAGTCAGTCAAGGACCATGTGCCTTCGTCTTGGTGTATTGTGGACGCTATCGTATGCAACCTTTGAATGGCTCTATGCACTGTAGGGGCATTGTCCGGTATATAAACACAGCAGCTTGATCCGATCAAAGTACAAACTCCACCACGGTCCGCCAAGATGATGTCAAGAACCATTCTGTTTTGAAGAGTAACAAGGCGGTCAGAAGTGAGCTCTGCAGTGATGTTACTCAGAGCTCCTGCTGTTTCATTTATTGTTGCTTCCACGACTCGTGTGAGATGTCTGATATCCCTACTGTTCATCATAGGGCCCCAAAATGGAAGGACTCCTTTAAAGTAGTCCAATGCTTCTTGTGCTGAGGTATCTTCTGCAGATATTACCCCTCTCCGAGTCCTGTGTTGTTGAGGGCCAGCTGTGTAAGTTGGTGGTAGTAACCAAGCAATGTAACAGGTACCGGTCCAGGTGGGCAGCAAGGAGGTGTAGGCATTATTACCACAAACAAAATACGAGTTTCGTGATGGTATCATGGTAGGCCAATCAGTTCCATTCAGTATTACTGTAGCATTACAGTTACTGGCACCTACACTTCTATTACCACTTTTCTGAAAACAAAGTGGAGCCTTGACCTGTGTTACAAGAAAACTTTGGTCAATCCGGGGTGTGGTATTAAAAGATAAAAAATATATGTCAGTAGACCTATTTCGTCGGTCAGCATATTCTGACTTTTCTTCCTTTGTTCCATAAACTCTTGTTCCAATGGGCCAGCATAACCAGTATAGATGGGTGACCAATAGTCCAGAATTAGTAGCATCCATTGAGGTAGCCCAAATGGCTGATAGTTCATACCAGGCGCTGTAGGAGCCATCAAAAAAAAAAGGGAATGAAATATATGGTAACCCTTTTTGCACAGAACTTGGTAGCCAGCCACATATCCAACAATTTGTTCTATTTACAGCCAGCTGATGTTGATGTAACATAGATATGAAGGTATAGTTTTCATATTCCTTACGTCGTCCTTCCTCATGGGGTGGTAAGGAAACATGGCTGTGTTCTGAAGGCAGTGGCGTAGTTGGTGAGACCTCTGAATCAGAATCATGTATTACCCACCCAATGTAGGACAGAATACCAAAAATAGTATTGTTATGGTGAGACAAGCGATACGTGGGCCTAACAGTCTTTTTAAATTACTTATTTTCTTCTTTTTCCTCTTGTCTTCTTGTATAACACCCATTTCTCTTTATTGCTTGTCCCACTAGCAGTTCAGTCCAACCTAGGTGCTGCCCGTGACTGGTGGTTGCTTCACTGTTGGGTGATTCCAGCAGTCCTATTGACACACTCTGGTCCGCCCTGACAGACAAAATCACGGCCCTGCAGCTATCGTCAGACTTAGTACAGGGGACAAACAATCAGTTAATTGTTTACTTTCTTATTTTCGTGGGCGAAAATCGTATCTTGTGGACTGTGGTATGGTATGGTCAGGAAACAATTGTTCAGTGTGACCAAAATCTGAGGGAACCTCCTGCAGCACACTGTGGTTCTGTTCTTTATCACTCTGCGTAGTGTTGCTGAAACTGTCCTTAGTCGTCGGGTGGTCACCACTTTTTATTTCATCAGAGGGTACGAACAGGGGTACTTTCTTACAGTGGGATGCATGTATCCAATTCGTAGCTCCCTCGACTTTAACTGCTGTTCGAGTAGCAAGGAGGACCTGTCGCGGACCTTTCCATCGAGGTTCGAGACTCTTTTTCCACTGGAAATTCTTTGTGAGGACCCAGTCTCCAGGTAGTATCTTGTGGCCTGGATCAGTGGATACAGATGGGAGTGCTTCACGCACCTGTTGGTGAATAGAATGCAAAGAATTAGTGAGTTCATTTAAATAGTCCATCAAAACAGGATGTTCTAGTTCTGAATACTTGCGAGGTCGAGGGACCCCCCAGACATTTGCTGGCCTTCCCATCACTATCTCATGGGGTGACAACCCTGATCTAGAATGAGGCGTCATCCTGACAGACATTAAAGCCAGGGGCAATGCGTCCGGCCACCGTATACCGCGTTCTGCGCATATTTTTGACATCTTCAATTTAAGTGTGCCATTATATTTTTCAACTAGTCCTGCTGACTGGGGGTGGTTAGCTGCATGAAACGTCTGTCGGAGGCCCAACCCTTCACACACCCTTTTCCTCACCTGCCCTACAAAATGACTCCCATTATCTGACCAGACACACCTTGGGACCCCAAACCGTGGGAAGAACTCCTTCAGAAGTACCTTTGAGGTGGTAAGGGCAGTATTATCTTTAGTAGGGTAGGCTTCTACCCACTTACTAAACATACATACCACAACTAAGACATATTTCAAGTTGTTACACCTTTCCATCTCAATATAATCCATTTGTAGTACTTCAAAGGGATACGTTGGTGGTGAAAAATGCCCAGCAGGGACTGAGGCACCCTTCCCTATGTTATGTTGTAAACAAATCATGCAGGATTGGACCAGTTGGTCAGCTACTCTTCTGATATTTTTATTAGACCAAACCGGATCAAGCAAATCACAGATACGTTTTGCACTAACATGTGCAGGACCATGGGCCATAGTCACTACTGGCAGAACGAATGCATCGGGTAACATCCATCTTTCCCTCTGTGACAGATCTGTCCAGCACAGCGTATTTTCATGTAACTGGGCCTTTCCTTCTTCCCATTCCTTTTTCCCCTGTTCAGTTGCCTCATCCTGTATCTTCCTGACACTCTCTACCGTGTTCCCAAATATTTCATGGGGACGAACCTTCTCTGTACTATCTACCACATACATGTGTCCTGTCTTTGCATATGCTGTATCTTTTGCTGTCTGATCGGCTAGGGCGTTGCCCCGTCCAGTTTCATCTGTCACCTTTTTGTGTGCACTATACTTCATGATAGCCATTGTTTTGGGCAATGCCAGGGCAGAAAGTAAGTTAGTTATAAGGGTCCCATGTTGAATACGTGTCCCATGTGAGGTGAGGAATCCTCGTTCTGCCCACAAGCGACCAAAATTGTGTGCTACGCCAAATGCATACTGACTGTCCGTGTAAACATTCACATTAAGTCCTTTACTTAACTCACAGGCTCGTGTTAGAGCTATTAATTCTGCGGCCTGAGCAGAGTTGTGTGGTATTCTAGCTGTTTCAACTATAGTGGTAGCTGTTATAAGTGCATAGGCTGCAGAGGTAGTGCCATCGGGTAGCTTGATGCATGAGCCATCTATGTATAATATGCCATCAGGGTCTTTCAGTGGGGTGTCCTGTAAGTCCACTCTCCCTTTTGTTTCATCCTCCGTCCGGAGAATGGAGTCATGTATGTCATCATAGGAATCTTCCGTTTTTTCAGTAATTGGCAATAAAGTGGCAGGATTGAGCGTGTTGCACCTTTTTAATGTTATATGACTAGCTAAAAGTGTCAGTTCATAAGTAGTTAATCGTGCATTAGTAAGACGCTGTGTTTTTGTTTTGTTTAATAGTGCGTCAACAGTGTGTGGGACCAACAGGGTGAGGGGTGAATCCATGACTATCCCGGCCGACTGGCGCACTGCGACCGCTGCAGCGGCTACTGCCCGTAGACAGCTCGAAGTGCACGGGCCACTGGATCCAGTAGGGCCGAAAAATAAGCAGAGGAGCGTTGTTTGCCACCATGCTCTTGAGTTAACACTGATAGTGAACATCCATTTCTCTCGCTCACATATAACTGAAAATCTTTACGATAATTATGTGTACCCAGTACAGGTGCTGTGCAGAGTGTATTTTTCAATTCATCAAAACCAAACTGAAAATCGTCATTCCATTCACTTTTTTCAGGACAATCTTTGTGGGTGAGATGCAAAAACGGTTTTATCAAAAGAGAATAATTAGGAATCCATTGAAGACAGAAGGAGGTAATACCTATAAAGGCCCTAACCTCTCTCTGTGTCCTTGGAACCGGTATGTCTCGTATAGCTTGTATTTTCTCAGCCATTAACGTACGTCCCTCCTTAGACAGGAGGTGTCCTAGGTATATAACATCCTGTCTACAATATTGCAATTTGGAGAGGGAGACCTTATGGTGATGGTGTGCAAGATGTTTCAATAAGGGTACAGGATCTGTTTTACAATTTTGTTCTGAAGTGGATGCTATTAAAAGGTCATCCACATATTGAACCAGCGTCGAGGAGCAAGGAAAAACAAGGGTATCCAATTGGCCCTTGAGGGCCTGGCTAAAAATGCTAGGCGATTCAGTATAGCCTTGTGGAGCGCGACAGAACCGGAAACTGCGACCACCCAGTGAAAACCCAAAGATGTGTCTGCTATCTGGATGAATAGGAATGCTAAAGAATGCATTCTTAAGATTGTTAACAGAGAACCAAGTAGCGGAGGCAGGTATCATTGTTAATAATGTCGTAATGTGAGGAACAACAGGGAACTGGGGTATTACAATCTTATTGACCGCCCGTAAATCAATAACAAATCGGAGTCCTGGAGACACGGTGCCATCAGAATTTTTTTTATGAACAGGAAGGACAAGACTGTTACAATCATTACCAGGCGTTTCTTCAATGACACCCAAATCAATCAACTGGGTCACAATATTTTTGAGTTGTTGTTCAATGTGTTGGGATAATTTGTATTGGGGAAGACGAGGTAATTTGGCATTGGCTTTCAGGCGTATGACATACGGTGGTATGTCCAGACATCCAACATCGTCTTTATGTGTGGCCCATAAAATGTCTGGCGAATCTTGAAGTTCGGGTGGAAGTGGTTTTGACAAAAATTGTGACGGGGAAATATTGGGACCTAAAGTGACATGCACTCCATCCGGAGAGCAATAAATGGTGGCGTACAATTTCTTTATTAGGTCCAAACCCAATAAATTCTCACTAAATGCCGAAGCAAGAATGAGAGGGGAGCTAATAGTGTAAGGACCTATAGCAACATTCAGCGGCTGGGAGACTGGGTTAGCCACCCGAACACCAGAAAAACCCATAGAGACATTAATATTGCCAGACAGAGGGACCCCTTGGACCTCTTCCCGTTTAACAGAACTTTTGGTGGCCCTGTGTCTACCAAAAATCATGTGAAGTACCGTCTAATTGTACCTCAATGTGAGGGCCATTCTGCCTAACAGGAATAGAAACTGGTCCCACCCCCCTCTGTCGAAGGCTGTCCTAGTCAAAGGAGGACCCCTGACCTTCATACGCATCATAGTCATTAAAATATTGACGCTGGGATGAAGCATCAAAATAATTCGGGCGGGGGGTACTGTGGGACCGTGAAGGGGCCTGCTGGTGGGGTCTATCTGCAGGACAAGACCTACCGCGTGGTCTGTTGTCCTGTTGCGGTGGGGGCATGGGGCGGCCTGTGGAGTTGTCCTTATTGGGGCAGTCATTCTTCCAGTGGCCCTCCTGCTTGCAATAGGCGCACTGATTGTAGGAGAGTGAAGAACGCGGAGGGTGTTGGGACTGCCTTCTGTCATTGGGAGGTCCTTGTGACCTTGATCTGGACTGCTGTTGACGGGGCTGAGGGTAGGCCTGCTGAAATAACACCTTCGTTTTCAACTCCTTCGTTTTTTTCTCGTTCTTTTCTTGTTCTTCTATCTCCCTGTTCTCATAATATTGGACCATTGTCAGTATTCCAGTGGCAGTAGAGACCGGCAACGTGCTTTCACACAATTTCAATTTTCCCTTTATGTCTGGCAATAAATTGTCCACGAATTTGTCAACAAAGAGTCTTATCCCCCTTCAGTAGTCATGTCTTGGCCGCTGTAATCAGAAAAGACACCCTCAAACCTTGTATAAAAGTCCGAAACACCCTCGTCCTTTTTCTGTTTACAGGCGGCCAATTTATCCCAATTTATCCTGTGTGGTGCAAGTATGGTCTTCATTAAATCCAAAATACGCAGTGGGAGAGCCAATATAAGTGGGTCTGGTTTCGCACCCCCAACCCTGTCCCTTTCTGCTGCTTGCAATTGGTCCCACGTGCCCCCTAGTTCAGCATGGTCGTGCCTCCGTACTTTTGACCATACTTCCTGCGGGACTACTGCTGCCATTAACATGTCAATATCGGACAACGTCATAGTACAGGATTCAAGAATTTGTTGCAGTTCTTTATAATATCCTGCAGGATTCTTACGGGGGTCATGTAAGGCGGCTTTTAGGGTATATGTTTCAGATCTTTTCCATGGGGTGTGTACCCACATTTGTTGAAAATGCCCTGCGGTAATAACTTGGCCAGCAGCATCCATCACCGGCTCTCGCCAAACCGGCGGAACCTCTCTCATGGGAAACATGGATGCCTTTACAGAAGGACTACACATCCACAGGCGGTCCCTATATGCAAGGAGAGTAACAACATAATCATGTAGACCAGAACCAAAAGGCAGTCCAGTAGAGGGACGTTTTCGGAGGTCCACCAGTCCCGCGGGAGCTGAGGAACCATCATCCTCATATTCTTGTATTATAATGTTGCACATAAGGGTAGCTGCATGTAACTGAACTAAACTATCCCATTGTTTCATAGTGTGGACAATGTCCCTGACCCCATATTCATTGCAATTAGTCATCCACCTCCGAGTCATTTCTCCAATGACATCTTCCTCTTGTAAATTAGAGAACAAGTGTCCGCGGAGGGTGCGCTTTCGCGGGGTCATGGGATGGGGAGTATGTGTGGTATCCGGACAGGAGTCAGGGGTGGGCCAAACGGGGGCCAGTCAAGGGGTGGGTACAGTCGGGCGGGGTGTATCCTCTATACGTCTGGTGACAGGAGGGGTGGTGGTGGGTGGCAGAGCACTCGCCTGAGATCCAACCGGGGGTGGCACAATAGGGTCACCTGGTGCAGGTTGAGGGTGTAGTGTAGGATATATGGGTGGAGTATATAACGGGGGTTTATCTAACATATTGTTTAAAAGGGGGTCCTTCTCTTGTGGCTTATCCACTACTGTCCTGGAAGGGTAACACTTATCAGTTTGTAAGTGAAGACTTCGGTCATGTTCTAAAATTTTCTGTTGATGTTCAGCTACGTCAGAGTCATATACCTTTTCAGTCACCGTCCTGGTCTTATGTCTCTGTAATTCTTTCTCTGCCTTCCTACGTCTTTGGTCTGCTTCTTTCTGCCAAGTCCGTAGTGAGTCAAACATCCCTGGTCTACTTTTTGTCACAAATAAACGTTCCTGTAAATAGTCTAACTTATCTTTATCAAACGTCCTGTGAATAGGCCATTGCAAATCAGAACTACCTTTGGTTCTTTTTCTCCATATATCAGACCAAATAATCGGACCCATGCCATATTTAACATATATATCATGATTCCGAGTCCCGGCCGGAGGAGCGGGCATGTTTCCTCCAGGCGGGAGTCCGTACTGCAAAGACAACAACATAATTTCCTGAAACAACTGAAATCTGGAATTTTTTTAGTATTACAATTTTAAAAATACTTACATCAGTGGTTTAAATACACCAAATAAATGGCAAATATGCCTTTTGCTTCCTATATATTTAAATGACAACTAGGGTCAGTCTTACCACGGACGTCGATCTTTGCAAAGAGCGATAGAAACGGTACAATACTCACAGACTGATTTTAGACAGGAATCTTTCAACTCCCTTCCTTACCTGACACTTCTGTTATGGTCCGTCAGTTGGGGACTCCAGTAGTTCACAGAAAACAGAGACCCGAATTCAGACAGCGCCAGGAGAAGTCGAGCCGGCTGGAAGACACACAGTGGAGATCCGCAGGTCCACGACAGAAAACGGAGCTCAGAATCTGGTGTGGGGCGCCTCCTTTGGAAGTCCAATCGTGAGTCCTCCGTCACCGGGCCGGTCCCCTGGATGCCTGACTCGGGTCCCTGTTCGGGCGCCAACTGAGGAACCAGGAAAGATTAGACCCCCACCCGGGGTCTTCTTCCCAGCGGTGGAGGGACACCCTTGTCCTCAGGGTCCATTTAGCAGAGAGTACACAAATCAGGCGGAGTCACCAACTGGAAGAATAAAGATGGATTATAGCTCGAGCTAATACAGAGTCCCAGGACAGTCAAGTGACTATCCTACGGAGGCTGCCCCTTCACTCCGGGGCACCCAACATTATATACACACAAAACTGCTTAGTCAGAGGACAACTCCACCCCTGGCGTATTCAAGGTCCTCTGCGGCCTTCAGAATATTTGAGGGATACACGTGTGGTGGGAGAAGGTACAGATGCAGCTGGCAGGAGGTGGCAACGACCTGTACGAACCTGTTCTGGCAGTTACTGATTAAGCACGACAATTCTCGGAACTGTGATTGGAAAAAGTAAATGGCAGCGATAAGCAGATTGCAGCCCAAGGCTGTGAGCACAAGGTCAAACATCAAAGTTTAGAAGGTTTGCCGAGCACATGGCAACATGATAGAGATAAACAGATGCCTAGCAGCTATGGTGTATGATTAAGTTTATGTACATTTTCTCAGTGGCATCACAAGCAGTGACATCAGATCTTAAGACCTCACACATATGTTTAGCAGGTCTATCATGACTAAATTTGAGCACATTCGAGTCTACATGCAAACCCTCCTGATTTAGGCAGAAAGCACACTTTTGTAAGCTACACATAAACAATATTGCTTTATGTCTAGGGGTGGGCGGCGAGCTCTGCTCTGCTGGTGGAGCTAATGGAGTTTTAGGCACTTCGCGCTCCGCTTGGAGCGTGGAGTTCGCCCAAAACTCCACTAGTCCTGCCAGTGGAGCAGAGCTCACAGTGTGCCCACTGCAGCCCAGTTATGGGCCACACACTGCAAGTGCAGGGAGTCTGCGCTTTCACTGTGTGGCCCATAACTGGGCTGCAGTCAGTACGCGTACGTCGGGGGAGGCAGAGAGCCAGGCCGCTGCCTGGCAACGAGGACCCCCTGGGAGAAACCAGGTAAGTCCTCGTTTTTACTTGATTGCTGTGCTGCCTGTGCACACTGGTGCACAAGAGGCCTGAAACAGCAGCTTTTGCTGCCCACGGCCCTGGCCTGTATTCAGGCCAGGGCCACAGAAAGCAAAAGCTGCTGTTTCAGGCCTCTTGTGCACCAGCCTGCCCAGGCCTCTAGTGCACTGCACACGGGGAGGCCGGTGCACAAGAGCCCTCAAATGGCAGCTTTCACTGCCTATGGCCCTGCCCCTGTTAATAAGAATCTAGGATGCAGGGGACAGAGGACCAAAATAAGATCACAGCCGGAAAGTGATCTTTGAATACCGTTGATAAAAGTTTGACTATAAAGTCTACCCACCTCCTTACCCTGAAGGAGCCCTAAATAAGACACTACTAAAGAAATGCGAACATAGGGGCCACATGGGTAAACATGCATGGCATGTATGAGTATGATGAATGGAAGTTTCACAATTGAATGCAAACAAATAAGATGATAAGGGATCCTTGTGAGGTCCTGATGAAAGACAACCAGCCTGGTGAGACATTAGTGTGTTGGCTGAATCGTGTTGACCCAGGTTTACAGAGGATACTAATTTACTTAGTGTATCTCCACCTGCTTTAAACTCTATAAGGGTGGCCTTTAGAAATAACATTAATCCTCAGAGCACTCTGGACTATTTAAAATCTGGGATCCCAGCCAATACGCAAAGAGCTCCCTTGGCTACCAAGGTTGACCCCATCCAGATACACTAGCTATCTGGACAAAGACTCTATGCTGAAGCATGCTACTTGGTATTCAAGAGAGTGAGAGCCCTTTTAATACTAAAGGGTGATCCCCTTGGGCTTGTAGGGAGAGATAGGCTAAGTATCATAAGATTTAATCTTCGATGTGAAATAGGAGAAATAAAGAGATTTCTGAAAGAAAGCTGCCATTTCAGGCCTCCATCCATATGATAGCAGAATTGCACAAAGTGAATGCAAAAAACCTATGTGTTGCCCATGACCTCCGTATGCCAGGAGGGGACCGTGGTGATGATTAAAGGCTATCGCCCTGGTGCATCGCTCTATCGAGAAGAGGGCCGTCACCCTGTGCAGTGTTGTGACCTAAAGGGGCTGTTTTCCTGTGTGCACTGTCACAAAAATCATATGTCAGGTCATGGTGAATATAGAGATCTGATGCTCTGGAGCAGCATGCAGCTGGAAAGAGAAGCAAGCAGTTGCTCATGTAGGAAGAGCAACAAATGAACTACTCAACAATCCTGGAGGACTCAAAACCTTCCACCAGAATCATGGAGGCTAACCAAGTAGGCAGAGGAGCGTAGGAATGCCTGTTGCCTCTACTGTAGCATCATCTTCTACTTACCACTGAGCTGCAGACAGCCAGGGCACTCCGAACCTCCACTCCAGCAAGAGTAGGTAAGACTGAATACTGGGCTGCCAATACTGGGCTTGCTCTGCTGGAACGCTACAGGGCTGAGGCACTTTGACTTTCTCAAACCCATCATGAACTTCTAAGACTTGAACTCACAAGCAGGGTCTAGATGGAATGCCACCTCACATAAATAGGGAAGAACCTTGATCTTTATACAGGGAAAAGAAATTCGAGAGCTGATCCAAGGAAAGCTAGTGTGCCTACCTTAAGAAGACTGTGTATATTATTTATACACAAAATACATGGAAAGATGTACGGGGACCCCAATGCAGCACCCATGTAATGTCTACCTGCAGCAAGGTAATGCAAGGAAGTGCAATGCGCTGCCTTGCATTTGTTTTTTATCATTATTATTATTTTACAGAGCCACACAAAAGCTATCATATGAGGCTATTATTTCTTTGTCTGTGTGCTGCAGAATGCATCATACATGCAAAGGGTAAATAAAGATATTTATCTTTGCTACAATAAAGTCACATACCAGTTAGGTGCAAACCTATGTATACAAGTATTTGTAAATATGGTTTGTGTCAAAATACATGGGCGGATGGACAGAAATACCCAAGCACTACCTATGTAATGCCTACCTGACGTCAGGTAAAGCAAGGCATGGCAATGTGCTGCATTGGGGTTAGTTTTTTTTTTTTACAAAGCCACACAAACAGGATATGTGTGGCAGTGTAAATCCCAAAATTGATTTTTGCGTCAGGTTTGTGCCAGAAAAGTGACAAAACCCAGATGCAAAATCTAGGCCTAAATATAATGGTATATTTTATACATTTATTATTTAAAAACTTAATTGTAAAGAAATTAGCAACAAGGAGAAAACTGACAGTAATGTGTTCTGCTTTATTGGTTGTAAAGCTAAGTTACATTGTAATCCTCTTAATGTAGCACTGTGAGCTATGAAGGATGATATCTGACTTCTAAACCTTCACTTTTTTTGTGATGCGGTGCACGATTATCGGTCGTTTCACAGTGTTTTTTCAAACCTATCAATCACTGAACCTAAGGCCTGGCAAAAAAAGTGACATAATTTCCCTGTGTGACGGTCAGATGTTCACTTGCAAAAGGTGGACATTTCTAATGCAAAATTAGCATGTGATTGTCAGAGCCAGTAAAATCTATGAACAATGGATAACAGATTTGCAGTTTATTATACTATTCTCACAATACATATTGTTCTCTTACATACATTGCATTCCTAACGCAAAATGCTTTGGGGCCTATGTTGCACATCTATGCTTTGAACCTGACAGAATAGGTGTTTCACCTCTTTAATTTGTTAGGAACTGGAACTGGGAACCAGCACTTAAATGCAAAATGGTAGAATATTATACCCCTGCAATATTTGTGGCTTAACCTTTAAAATAAAAGTAAGGTCTAGAAGGTTTTTGATCATAAAAATGTCAATATGGCTGAACTTTAAAATGGTAGCAACAAATTGCTACACCTTTATAGACTAAAGCTGACCCTGTTAATCTTCATCTAAACGCATAAACTCACTATTTTGGGCCCTGCAGGTAACCCAGGACTTGGCAGTGCATCATAATTAATGCTGAACCGTGAGACCCCTGGTACATTAATGACATCATAAATGCACACGTTGCAGCTGGTGTGGGGTTAAATTCTAGAATAACATTTATTAAAAGCCTAATTCACTGGTGGAGTCTGAGTTTACATAAGTATTAAGAAAACATTTATTTTAAAAATGTTACCTTTTCCTGAATAAAGCTTCTACAGTTGAAGTTGCATTCCCTTTTAACATTTGGCACTGAAAGCTCATTTCTGTATGAGGAGTGAAAGCTGTTCCAAAGCCAGAAGACAAAGGATTGTAAATTAGGAGGTGTTTCTGTTCCTTTAACATGATGATCATTTGGGCAGGATGAAGGTACTTAATTATCTTCAAAGAGCTCCCCAACACAGGCAGATGTCAGATGACACTAGCACAGAACCTTTCTTTGTTCTCCTAGTCAGGCAGGCTTCAATCATAGTGAGAAAGGATTGGCCCCTGATCTGGTTTGAAGTAACCATGGCAGAAAAGTTGCTTTTTTTGCATGGCCAAACCTCTGGGAAGAAGAGTTTTACCATCTTGATTTTTGGCAGAGAGGGACACTGTGTGACTGTTTGCTGTAGGGCACACATGAAATACTACAACAGTGTCTACAAATACCCCTGAAAACTTTTATACTTTTGGCTAGGGAGAGGGTAGGAGTAACCCACACCTACAAACAGGTGCCATGCCTAAATGGGGAATCCCCAGAACCCTCTTCAGGACACTATCCGACCTGTGGAAAATGAGAAGACGACTGAACCTGCTGTCTGAGACCTGAGAAGAAGCCTGAAAGTCTGGACACATTGTCCCTTCTGTACCTAGGATACAGAAGTGGACACCAAAGGTCATAAGGCTTACCTCCTGTTCAAACTACAGGGCCACAAGAAGCTACATCAGGACTTTCCTGCAAATGTCCATGTGAGCAGTTTCAACTGGACTTGCACTGGACCCTGCTGGTGGATTCTACTGGAGTGAGTGACCCCCAAGTACTGTTCCTGAAGACCTGGAACCCGTGTGCTGTGCCAAAGTGTACTCCTACTAACATCCTGGGAAACCTGAGAATTAGAAATATTTTGGCCCAAAAGTCCCCTAACAGATGGGGCAAACCTTCTGACAAGACTGTTGTCATGACTCCATCTTGTGCCCTATGTGCCGTGGGTTTTACTCGCCTGGCTCATCTCAACCTTCCCTTGTGGAGCCTAACTAACCTGAGTGCTCCCAGTAATGCTTACTTCCCTAGTGGCGCCTCTCAGCCCGAGGTCTCTCTATGGTTTCACCCCTTCCGAGAAGTCTGAACCACGGACCTTCCCGTATAGATGCTAATCAATTTTCAGCTAGTTTGCACCTGCAGATATTATGGCCCTCATTCTGACCCTGGCGGTCGGTGATAAAGCGGCGGCCAACCCGCCAACAGGCCGGCGGTCCAAAATATGCAATTCTGACCCTGGCGGGAACCGCCAACACAGCCCGCCGCATTAACACTCCGACCGCCACGGCGGAACAAACAAACAGCGCGGCGGTCACCGCCAACAGCCAGGCGGCAGACAATGTACCGCCCACCCTATCACGACCCACCAATCCGCCACCTTTTCCGGGGCGGGAGTCCCGCCGATAAAAACACGGCAGAAACAGACTACGAACGGGAAAGCGCTCACCTCCACGCGAGATTCCGGCAGTATGGAACCTGAGTTACAGGTCATCCCCGCACTCCTATACCTACTCCTGTACCAGGAGCACGCCCGGCGGCGCGGAAGACATCGGTGAGTACTGCACCTACGACACAGGGGAGGGAAAAGATTACCGGCACACACCCACCCACCCACACCCACTACAACACACACATCAATGCATTCCCACAGATCACTGTCACAACCCACAAACCCCCCCCCTCCGAAATAATGCAAAGACCAAAAGAAGAGATCTTAAACGGGCAGATATATTGAAAAATGGACAGCAGTAATCCAAATAAATAAATAAACTATGTACAAAATATATACATCTACTATATGTAGTCCAACCACTGTCCGTGGACCACAGGGGTCCTGAGCAAAGGGGCAAGGCCCAGTCCCACGACAAGAGCTCCACGGAGAGAACACTGCAGGGGCATCAGAAAGAAAAAAGGACAGGCACCTCAGGGGGAAGGGAAGGGGGGGCACCTCAGCCACTTGAGTACACGACGCCAGATCCACGAGGGGACTCCATGACCACTGGCCCATCCTGGGGAGTGCAAAGCCACAGTCCATACAGTCCATACAGTGGGTGGCCTGCCCACTGGGCCATCCTGGGGAGTGCAAAGCCACAGTCCATACAGTCCATACAGTGGGTGGCCTGCCCACTGGGCCATCCTGGGGAGTGCAAAGCCACAGTCCATACAGTCCATACAGTGGGTGGCCTGCCCACTGGGCCATCCTGGGGAGTGCAAAGCCACAGTCCATACAGTCCATACAGTGGGTGGCCTGCCCACTGGGCCATCCTGGGGAGTGCAAAGCCACAGTCCATACAGTGGGTGGCCTGCCCACTGGGCCATCCTGGGGAGTGCAAAGCCACAGTCCATACAGTCCATACAGTGGGTGGCCTGCCCACTGGGCCATCCTGGGGAATGCAAAGCCACAGTCCATACAGTCCATACCGTGGGTGGCCTGCCCACTGGGCCATCCTGGGGAATGCAAAGCCACAGTCCAAACAGTCCATAACAGACTCCACTGCCACTGGAGGAGGCATGTTGGCCAGAGGACATCCTGCAGCCCTGCCCGAGACAGATCCTGCCCTGCCACGTCTGCCAAAGGGCCAGCGGTTCTTGCCTTGAAGGGCCCAGTTCAGCGGTTCTTGCCTTGAAGGGCCCAGTTCAGCGGTTCTTGAGACGGCGGTCCCCAGCGGAGCGGTGCTGGAGACGGCGGGGCCCAGTTCAGCGGTTCTTGCCTTGAAGGGCCCAGTTCAGCGGTTCTTGCCTTGAAGGGCCCAGTTCAGCGGTTCTTGCCTTGAAGGGCCCAGTTCACCGGTTCTTGAGACGGCGGGGCCCAGTTCAGCGGTTCTTGCCTTGAAGGGCCCAGTTCAGCGGTTCTTGAGACGGCGGGGCTCAGTTCAGCGGTTCTGGAGACGGCGGGGCCCAGTTCAGCGGTTCTTGCCTTGAAGGGCCCAGTTCAGCGGTTCTGGAGACGGCGGGGCCCAGTTCAGCGGTTCTTGCCTTGAAGGGCCCAGTTCAGCGGTTCTTGCCTTGAAGGGCCCAGTTCAGCGGTTCTGGAGACGGCGGGGCCCAGTTCAGCGGTTCTTGCCTTGAAGGGCCCAGTTCAGCGGTTCTTGAGACGGCGGGGCCCAGTTCAGCGGTTCTTGAGACGGCGGGGCCCAGTTCAGCGGTTCTTGAGACGGCGGACGGTCTATGGCCAACTGCTAATTGCCTGGTGGTGCCCTCCTGGGCAGCGGGGATGGTGCTCCTTCACTGCCCACCTGGGCTGTGGGTGGTGGGGCCCTCCTGGCCAGCTGGGCTGGGTCCTCCCTGGGCAGCGGCTATGGGGGTGGTGGGCTCTCCCGGGGCAGCTGTGCCGGTTCCTCCCGGGGCAGCGGCTATGGGGGTTGTGGGCTCCTCCTGGGCAGCAGGCCTGCTGCCTGACCTCTCCAACTTGCTGCCCTTGCCCTCCTTAGTCGTCGGCCTGTGGCCCTTGCCTCCCTTTGGAGCTGTGGCTGGTGACTGTCTCTGGGTGGTGTCCGGGGGGGATGTAGAAGGCGGGCTCCTGCGGCGCCCCTTCCGCCTTCTGCTCCTCTTCCCAGGGGGTGGGCTGGCTGTCCCCTTGCTGCTGGGCGAAGATCCAGACATGCGGGCTGGCGGGCTCCAATACCCCTGCACCGTTGTCAAGGGGGCTGCAGGGCTGGTGGTGGCTGAGGTGCTCTTCTTACCCCGACGAGAAGGAGGGGGGGGCTCAGGGTCAGGAAAGAAGGTAGCAGTAGAGAGATAGATTTTCTTGGGACAATGGATAGTGGTAGGTACAGTGGGTATGGGAGTGGAGGGAGAGGATGTGGTTGTAGGCGAGACAAGTTTGCTGTCTTTGGGTGCAGGTGCAGGAGCGGGAGGCTGTCGTGAGGTGGATGGCTGTTGGGTGGGTGGGTGGCTGCGTTTGTGTGGTGTGGAAGAGGGGGTGACAGACACAGTGGGAGAGGACACAGGGGACGTGTAAATGGCAGTGGGGGTGGTGACTGCACGTGTGCGGACTGTACTGGAGGGTGTGCTGGTGATGGAAACACTGGCTGATGGTGAGGTGAATGAAGGTGTGAGTGTAGACGTCACAGGGAGGGAGGAGGGAGACGAGGAGGTGGGGGTCACAGAGGTGGTAGTGACTGTTGGCATGTCTGCATCGGAATGTTGCTTGTGTGAATGTCTGCGTGATCTGTGGTGCTTATGTTTGGATGAGCTGCTCTTGGGTGTTGAGGTGTGTGCAGGCTGGTCTGATGGTGTGGGTGGGACAGGCAGAGGAACAGGAGACTGGGAGGAGGGAGTTAGTAGAGGGAGGCAGGAGACAGGGACAATGGCTGCCGTCAGTGCTGAGGCCAGAGCCTGGAACGATCGCTGATGGGCAGCCTGACCCGAATGAATGCCCTCCAGGTACGCATTGCTGCGATGAACCTCCCTCTCCACCCCCTGGATGGCATTCAAAAGGGTAGTCTGCCCAACAATGAGCGTTCGGAGGAGGTCAATGACCTCCTCACTGAGGGCAGCGGGGGTAACAGGGGCAGGGCCTGAGGTGCCTGGGGCGAAGGAGATGCCCGGCTTCCTGGCAGAGCGGGCACGGGGCGAACGCTGAGGGGCTGCTGGGAGGGCGGAGATGGTGCGCTGGGTGGCGGCTGTACCTGTAATGGCGGGGGCACGGATGGTGCCACCCCCGCAAGGGAGCTCCCTTCCGAGGACGTGTCCGTGTCGCTGCAGGGTCCAGTCGTCCCCGTTGTGGAGCTCCCCTCGCCCTCCGTCTCACTGGTCCAGTCAGACTCTGTGGAATGGCCCTCCTGGGCCATGTGAGATGCAGCTCCCTCCTGCCCCGATGCCACTTCTCCTCCGCCTGATGATGCTGATGCACACAAGCACAGAAAGACAAACAAGAAGGGGGGGGAGAGAGAAATAAAGAGATTTTGAGTACATGGATCACCGGTACAGTTAGCGGACATGACAGACACAGATGCCCCCTGCACTAAGTTGCGCACTTGGGGTCCGCTACGCATTCCGTGGAACATGCCCTACACGCCTAGAGTTGACAACTGCACCCATGGATGACACTGCCCAGGGATGGCTGTACTGGCACACTACTGAGGGTGGTGGCTGGGGACACAGGGGCTTACGGGGGTGCCCAGCCTACAGATATCGCCCTGGCCTAGGGGGACCCACAGCCCTCCTCCCCCACCCAGACACCTCCACTGCGCGACAACAGAGTAGATTATGCTTGTACTCACCCCCTTGTGTCTGCTGTGCTGCCCTCACGCGCCCATCCAAATCAGGGTAGGCCACCGCCAGGATCCGGAACATCAGGGGGGTCAGTTGACGGCAGGCACCCCGCCTACGTTGGGAGGCCATCCCCAGCAGAGACTCGGCGGTCTTCTTGGTCCCGCGGCGGATGTCCTCCCACCTCTTGCGGCAGTGGGTGCCCCGTCGATGGTGGACCCCCAGGGTCCGGACTTCCTTGGCGATGGCACGCCAAATCCCGATCTTCTCATGGGCGCGGACCTATGTGACACGTACAGGGAGGGAGAAATACCACGTTCAAGTTTGTCTGCATTTTCGTTGCCAGTGGCCCAACGCCCCCCATCCCCGCCAGGCCCCCCGCCAGGCCCAACATGCCCCCCATCCCCTCCAGGCCCCCCGCCAGGCCCCCCCGCCAGGCCCAACATGCCCCCCATCCCCGCCAGGCCCCCCGCCAGGCCCCCCCGCCAGGCCCAACATGCCCCCCATCCCCACCAGGCCCCCCGCCAGGCCCAACATGCCCCCCATCCCCGCCAGGCCCCCCGCCAGGCCCCCCCGCCAGTCCCAACATGCCCCCCATCCCCGCCAGGCCCAACATGCCCCCCATCCCCGCCAGGCCCCCCGCCATGCCCCCCGCCAGGCCCAACATGCCCCCCCTCCCCGCCAGGCCCCCCACCAGGCCCCCCCGCCAGGCCCAACATGCCCCCCATCCCCGCCAGGCCCCCCCGCCAGGCCCAACATGCCCCCCATCCCCGCCAGGCCCCCCGCCAGGCCCAACATGCCCCCCATCCCCGCCAGGCCCCCCGCCAGGCCCAACATGCCCCCCATCCCCGCCAGGCCCCCCGCCATGCCCCCCGCCAGGCCCAACATGCCCCCCATCCCCGCCAGGCCCCCCCGCCAGGCCCAACATGCCCCCCATCCCCGCCAGGCCCCCCGCCAGGCCCAACATGCCCCCCATCCCCGCCAGGCCCCCCGCCAGGCCCCCAAGCCAGCCAGTGGCCCCAAATCCATATTGAATTAAACTCACTTGTTGGTCTGGAGGACCGTAGAGTAGCGCATACTGGGGGAGGACCCCATCCACAAGTTTCTCCAACTCTTCTCCAGTGAAGGCAGGGGCCCTTTCCCCAGGCGCAGCAGCCATTGTCCCTTCCAGACCGAGGTCACAGCAACACTTGCAGTATAGGTCCTCTCCTGTGAAAGTTCAAGTCGCGAGTGAATAAGTAGATAGAAAATGGCGGTCACGCCCGCGGCGGTGCGTACCGCCACCGCCGGCGCACTTCGCCATTGGCTCCTGAAACCCATAGGCTTCAATGTTAACCAATGCGGCTTCGCGCCGCGGTCTTCGACCGCCGACCGCCGCGGTGTGCCACGCCAGCGCATTGACCTCACATCCCATTGTCACACTTCACAGGTCAGGCAGCCGCCATTTCGAGGGTCCACATGGCTCAATTTCAACTGCGTTACACAGGCCTAGGCCTTGCATAGCCACTCAGACACGCCATTCACTGCATAGAGAATCGTTTACTGTGCAAGCTGTGAGTACGTACCTGTGGGTTGCTTGACTGTGTGCTCCATGTTGTCCTTCCTAGGCACCGTCCGCTGGGTTTGGCGAGGAGACGGATGAATCCTCCCGTGTACAGGCCGCTTGTGGACCTGTCGACAATGGAAGCACGCCACATTATCCTGACCTACCGGCTTGACCGTGCCACTATACATGAACTGTGTGCCCAGCTGGAGCCCGACCTGATGTCCCCCATCCGCCAACCCACAGGGATTCCCCCTCTGGTGCAGGTCCTGTCAGTACTCCATTTCTTGGCAAGTGGGTCATTTCAGACAACAGTGGGAATTGCTTCTGGGATGTCTCAGCCCATGTTTTCGAAGGTGTTATCCAGAGTGTTGTCTGCCCTGATGAAATACATGAGGAGCTACATCCTTTTCCCTGAGGTGGGCGAATTGGCTACAGTGAAGGGTGATTTCTATGCCCTTGGACATTTTCCCAACGTCATTGGTGCCATTGATGGGACCCATGTGGCTTTGGTTCCCCCAAGAGACAGGGAGCAGGTGTACAGGAACAGAAAAAGTTACCATTCCATGAACATCCAGGTGGTGTGTTTGGCTGACCAGTACATCTCGCATGTAAATGCCAAATTCCCTGGGTCAGTGCATGACGCCTACATCCTAAGGAATAGCAGCATCCCTTACGTGATGGAACAGCTAGAGAGACACCGTGTATGGCTATTGGGGGACTCTGGGTACCCCAACCTGTCGTGGCTACTGACCCCAGTAAGGAATCCCCGGACCAGGGCAGAGGAACGGTACAATGAGGCCCATAGGCGTACTAGGAGGGTGATCGAACGCACCTTCGGCCTCCTAAAGGCCAGGTTTCGGTGCCTGCATATGACAGGTGGATCCCTAATGTACTCACCAAAGAAGGTGTGTCACATCATCGTGGCCTGCTGCATGCTTCACAACCTGGCTTTGCGACGCCAGGTGCCTTTCCTGCAGGAGGATGGTCGAGACGGTGGTGTTGTGGCAGCTGTGGAACCTGTGGAGAGTGACGAGGAGGAAGACGACGGGGCTGAAACAGACAACAGGGACAGAATCATTGAACAATACTTCCAATAGGACACAGGTAACAATTCAAACATAATTTAGTAAATGTAAACTACTCTCCTGCATCTCTGCTGCCTGTCTATTTGCCCCAGTGTATGATGACTGAATTGTGGCTTTTCCCTCCCTATTTCAGATCTGGGGTCCCCACTACGAGTCCTGTGCTTCGTTTCCCCATGGACTACAGCTTTGTGGCAGCTGTTTGTTGACTTCACTATGTACAAGGACATATTTGCACTGTCATGTCAATTACAATATTTTGAAATCACAGCCAGACTCCAGATAGTTTTGTGCAAAATAGGTGTTTATTTCAGTGCTCAAAATGGGATGGGTGGTTTCAAGTGGGTGGGGGCTATGGTGAAGGAATGTCCATGGCAGAGTCCAGAGTAACAGTCACACAGGTGCATTGTCCATAGGCCTGTGGAGAGATGGAGCATGGGCAGTTCAAGGATGGACAGGGTGACAATGTGGGACAGTGGGATGACATCAGGTGGTATCCTTTGCTGGCGGGGGTCTTGACATCCTACTCTGTCTTCTTGCGAGATCTCAGGGCCCTCTTGCGGGGTGGTTCTTCTCCTGCAGGTGGTGGGGGTCTGGTGGGCTGCTGTTGTGCGGGGGCCTCCTGTCCACTAGCGCCGGCGGAGGTGGTTGGCTGTTCTTGGTCCAGGCTAGTGGCAGGGGCCCTTTGTTGTTGTTGAGTGTCCGTCCTGGTGTTGATGAGTTCCTGCAGCAGCCCTACCATGGTAACCAGGGTGGAGGTGAAGGCTCTGATGTCCTCCCTGTACCCCCGATAGTGTTCCTCCTGCAGTACCTGGATCTCCTGGAACCTGGCCAGTACCGTCGCCATCGTCTCCAGGGAGCGGTTGTATGCTCTCATGATGGTGGTGAGGGCCTCGTGGAGAGTGGGTTCCCTGGGCCCGTCCCCCCCCTGTCGCACAGCTGCCCTCCGAGTTGCCCTGTTTCCCTGGGCCTCTGCCCCCTGGCCGGTGTGCCCACTACCACTGCCCCCAGGTCCCTGTTGTTGTTGGGGTGGTGGGTTATCCTGGGTGCCCTGTAGTGGTAGACACACCGCAGATTGACGCGCCCTGGAGACAGAGGCATGGGCCCGCTGGGTGGGAGCTGTGCTGGTGTTCCCAGAGGGGTTTGGGTCTGTAGTGGCCTGTGCCTGTGTGAGGGGAACCGACTGTCCAGAGGTCCCCGATGGTCCGGGCTGGTCATAAGTGTCCAGGTCGACAGAGCTGCTGTCATCGCTGACGGCCTCTTGGGTGGGGGGTGTGGAGAATTCTGGGCCCTCCGTGGCGGTGTGTTGGCGGTCGGGTCCTGCAGGGGTATAGAGGTATGGTTATAGTTTCAATGTGTGCCATATGGGTGTATCTGTGGGTTCCCGTGTCCCCAAGTGCTGGCATTCGTGTGTGGGGGCTTTGGTGAGGGTGGCTTGTGGGGGGATGTGTATATGCATTGGGCATGCTTTGGTGATGGGTGTCCATGCTTAGTGGACGCATGCAGGCCTAGCTTTTGGGATGTGTGGGTTGTGATGGTGAGACATTGGCAGGGAATAGGTGTGCTGGGGGTGAGGATGGTGGTGGGGGTGAGGATGGTGGTGGGGGTGAGGGTGGGGGTGAGGATGGGGGTTGGGGTGAGGGTGGGGTTCGAGGATGGGGGTGAGGGTTGGGGTATGATTTGGCATGCAGGTGGGGGGGAAGCAGTATTGAAGCTTCAACTTACCAGAATCCATTCCTCCGCCGACTCCTGCGAGGCCGTCAGGATGCAGGATGTTCAAGACTTCCTCCTCCCATGTTGTAAATTGTGGGGGTTGAGGTGGGGGTCCTCCGCCAGTCTTCTGCACGGCGATGTTGTGCCTGGATACCATGGAACGCACCTTCCCCCGTAGGTCGTTCCATCGCTTCCTGATGTCTTCCCGATTTCTGGGGTGCTGTCCCACAGCGTTGACCCTGTCGACAATCCTCTGCCATAGCTCCGTCCTCCGGGCAATGCTGGTGTATTGGACCTGTGTGCCGAAGAGCTGGGGCTCTACCCGAACGATTTCCTCCACCATGACCCTGAGTTCTTCGTCTGAGAAGCGGGGGTGTCTTTGGGGTGCCATGGAGTGGTGTGTATGATGTGTGGGGTGGAGTATGTGTAGTTAAGTGTGTTGAGTGTGGTGGTGTGTGTTGTTTTGTGTGTGGATATTGTGTGGGTGATGGTGTAGTGTGCCTCTGTGTGATGGTGTTCTGTGATCGCTGCTGTGTCTCTCAGTGCTTCTTTTTGGATTTTGATCGAAGGGGTTTGTGGGTGATGTGGGTGTGTGTTTTATATTGTATTGTGTGTGTGGGAGTGGTGTGTGTATGTGTATCAGGTGTGTGGAATTCAAATCGTCCAATGTGGCTGAGTTTTGTTCGTTTGTGTGTATTCTGACCGCGGCGGTGTGTACCGCCAATGGAAAACCGCGTTTGAAAGACCGCCGCGTGGATTCGTGGGTCAGAATGGCATGGGCGCATTTCTGTTGGCGTGACGGTGGAGGTTTGGTCACCTCCACTTTTCCGCCGACCGCTGGTCTGGCGGTCTGTTGTGGCTGTCGGATTTTCGGAGGTTTGGCTGCTGCGGGTCAGAATGACCGTGGCGGATTACCGCGACCGCGGCAGAATTATGGAGGATTTCTGACCGGCGGTAGGCGCCTTTTACCGCCGAGGTCAGAATGACCACCTATATGTCTATTTAAGATATTCCCGTTTCCACTGTGAACCATTGAGTTGTGTCATCTTGCAGTTGGGTTCCCTTGTAATTGATATAGTGTCATATAGTGTCAATTAGTGTTACTGTTTTGCACCGCTATATGTTAGGCCCATTTCTGTTGTTTTGTAACACATGATTTTCCCCCAGTTTCTTTGGAATATTCCATGCTTCCTTGTAGGTTACGTGTCCTTCTGGAACACTCTTGGCTTCCTGCATCGTGAGTCCCCTCTAAATTTGCAGCAGTGCTTGACCTCAAACCTGTTTCTGACATGTGCAAGCATTGTTCCTTCACTCACCTTCCAGTTTTTCCGTTCCTGCGCAAGTCTCTTCTCTGTGATCATCTTGTGATTTGCCTGGAGCTTCCAGCACTCTAGTCTCCAAGCCTCCCTGATGATTCCATGATTCTGGCGTCTGCTGCACTTCCAGTGTCTTCCTTCATGAGTTATAATTCCGCCTCTTCTTGAGCTTCTTGTATCGAGTTTCCTGTAGCTGTGGGACTCCTGCTCCAGCAATATTTCAAGAATTAAGTCCCAGAAGGCACAAGCCTGTTCCAGTGCTGTGGACTCTTTTGTTGTGACTCTGTGAACTTTTCATCCATGAAGTGAAAGTTTATCATTGTGCTTCTTGACAAGTTGTGTCGGATACCTTGAAATACGTTCCTAGACACTTAAGATGTATTTGTTTAGGATGAGAAATCCTGTAGGTCACCCTTTGTTCTTGAATTGATTGCTTCTCTCTTTCATGCTAAGATTACGACAATGCCTGTAAGTGTACCAGAAGCACAAACTATATTTTGAGATTCTAAGTTGGGAATCTATTGGTAGCATAGTTTTTTGTTATTTATAGTGAATCACTTCAAGCTCCTGACCCACGCCTACAAGGCCCTACTCGAGACCGGACCAGCCTACCTCAACTAAAGACTCTCCTCATCCCCCGCATCTGGAGGAAGATCCTTCTCCCACATCGCTGTCAAGACCTGGAACACCCTCCCCATCTACCTCAGGCAGTCCCCACCCTGTCACAGTTCAGGAAGGACCTCAAGACCTGACTCTTCGACTGATCGTCAGCACCCCCCCTCCCTCCTCCAGTGCCTTGAGACCCTCACGGGTGAGTAGCCATGCTTTACAAATCCCTGATTGATTGATTGATCTGCATAGAGGATATTGAGGTGCAGAGAGATCCTACCTTCTAGACAGTGCACGAGGCAGTCAGGCAGTTCCCACACAGATGTGGCTTCATCTTTGCCTTGTTTTATTCCATCTTCCTTCCCCCCCACTGGCGCTGTTGGTGGAACTAGGCAGTTGTTACTTGTTACACTCTGCAGCCCCAGTTAGGATTGAAGGTCCAGCATCTCCCCTGCAGTTGGAACCAGCTTAATTGGTAACAGGTGCATTGCAGATCAGCTTAAGATTCAGGTTTTTCCCACTCAGAGCTTTTGTGAAGCAGTAAATACAATTGAGCTGGACCTCATGGAGAAGGTATCCAGCCCTCTTCAGTTACAACCTCAGTCAGCACTGGAAGTGTCCAAGCTTTAAAAAAATTGCTAAGGACAAACGCAGAAATCTTCACCAGGTAAAAGGGCCAAAAGTATCCGGTTGGTGTTGGATCATACTTGGACAAGCTTTCTCACCAAAAGTCAACCGCTTCACCGGGAACTCATCCAACAACGATCCGACCTTGTGGAGCTCTCCTGCTGCCTTGCTTCATGGAAGATTTTCAGTTTCCTGGCGGGTCAAACCTATGCCCCAATCTCCTGTTGACTGCAGCTGGCGTTTAACCTTTTTGTTGCTATTTTTATTTTACATTTTGAAAAAACTCATATCTCCAGTTCCCTTGATTGGATTTTTTTCATTTATAAAATGTACTTTGTTTTTCCAAATAGATTTGGATTTTTTTTGCTTTGTGTTTTGATTTCATTATTGTTTTGGTCCTGCATATATATTTTACACATTGGGCCTCATTACGAGTTTGGCGGCCTTTTGGGAAGACCTCCGCAGTGGTGGACGTCAAAAGACCGCCATGTTGGTGGTAATCCAACCACCGAATTAAGAGTCACACTGTGAAGACCGCCAAAATTCAGTCAAAAGTCCAACATCGGCAGGACACTGGAGGGCATGAAAGAGGCAGTCTCACCACCAGAACCGCCAGCCCGACAAAAATCCCCCCACCAGATTACAAGGCACAAATCACCACAGCGGTGCTTCTATGGTGGAAAACTATTGACAGAGTGAACCGCTACAGTCAGAACTCTCATCAGTCAGAACACCACATCGGACAGTTTGGATACCCCACAACTGACACACATCCACATACCCGACACACATACTCATTGCACTATATAACACACCCCTACACAACCCACAATCCTTTGCTACAAAAACGCCATTCAGATGCCCACAGTGTAGGCAATATTATAGAGGTAGCACCTTTACACAAGAGGCACACATACACATCACACTCAGCACACTCCCCATATCTGCACCACTAACACAATACACACATCACTAGCACACACAACCGTTTCACCCTCACACTGCACCACCCACACCTCACCATCATCCACATGCACCGACAACACAACCACTACCATGTCCCCACAAAAACACCCATGTTTCACTGATGACGAGTTGAGGATCATAGTGGATGAAATTGTCAGGGGAGAGCCACAACTGTTTGGAACACAGGTTCCACAAACATGGATTGCCAGGAAAATGGAGTTGTGGCAAAAGGTAGTCAACAGGGTCAACTCAGTAAGCAGCCATCCACGCACAAGGGAGGACATCAGGAAGAGGTGGAAAGATCTACGGGGGAAGGTGCATTCCATGGTATCACGCCCCCAGATAGCCATGCAGAAGACTGGCGGTGGGCCCGGCCTTCTCCCCCACAGTTCACATCATGGGAGGAGAAGGTCATGGACATACTGCATCCTGAGGGCCTGACTGGAAATCCTGATGGACTGGAGTCTGCTAACTACCCACAATAGTCATGTCACATATTTGTCTTGTCCTGCATGTTACTTTACCACCCAAATACACCCTAATTAACAAAATGTCACACTACACTTCCCACCTAATAACCAATTGCCCTTCTCCTGCATGCCACCACTCCACTCAGCCCAACTGCCCTCACAGTTCTTGGCAATGGCACCTTAACTACTGGCTAATCATATCACTATGACTCCCAGAATGCACTCACCCATCAATCTGAAAACCTGGAATGTGCATAACGCATTACATGTAATGCATGAACAACTAAAGTACTAGCTACACCATCTATATTGTTCTAGTGAGTGCCAGTACATGGCAATGACAGCAATGCAATGGCACATTCACAATAACAAACAATGAAAAACACAGCTACAGCTGAGTGACCATTCCTAATGACCATAGATCAAATATTGCAAGCCAGAAATAGAACACTATTGTGCATTGTGCTCTTTCATTGTGTGACATCTAGCATGCCTGAATATTCACTAGGTAACTGAGATGAACAGTCATATCAATTATCTGACAAAACTAGAAACTATCCGCAGTGCAAAATGTACCAAACTTGTATGACAGCTCCTAACATGGAGTTTCGAAATCAAGTCACAGAGTTGTATGTACAACAAAGACATGCTGTGTAGCATCTGTGAAAGTCATTGCAAGAAATCATGTAAAGCCATTGTCAGCATATTGGAAAATGGGTTATTGGTAAGGGCAGGTAGGTACCTACACTTAGCAATAGGCCACTAACCTCCACTTAGGTCCAGTTAGGTCACAGTAAATTAAGCCCAGCTCAACCCTTGGTAGCTTGGCAACGAGTGACAAGGCTTGACTTAGGAGACAGAGTGTAAAGCATTCAAATATCACAAAACAGTAATTAAATAAAACACAGGAAACAGTTTAAAAATCCAAAACCAATTTATAAAAATAGTTTATATTTTTATCATTAAAATGACATGAAAACTAATAAAATCAAATAAGGGGAACAGGAGATATGAATTTTTAAATATTATTGTTTTTTTAGCGCCTAGAAACAAAAAGTGCCATTCGGGTCATCTGGTTGCACTTCGACCGGGGCAAAGTCAAAGTTTAAGGCCGGCCGCGACGGAGCCCCGCTCAGCTACAGGCCGTGGGAGGCCTCGGTCAAAAGTTTACCTTCACACTTAGTCGTTTTTCTGAAGATTTTTTGCAGTGGGACGAACCTGCCAGTCCAATCCGACCTCCTGGAACTTTTCTCCGGATACTCATCACAGGAGCCCTCAGTGGAGATTTTTACCTTCAGACTTATTCGTTTTTTTGAGGTGAAAATCCTTTGAACGGGGTAACCTGGATCTTGATCCGACGTCCTTGGAGCCCTCCTCGGATACGCTGGCTGGGAGGTCCCGGTCAACTTTGTACGTTCGGACTTAGGGCCTGATTACAACTTTGGAGAAGATGTTAATCCGTCCCAAAAGTGACGGTAAAGTGACGGATATACCACTAGCCGTATTACGAGTTCCATAGGATATAGGGGGTCATTCTGACCTCGGCGATAAAAGGCGCTTACCGCCGGTGAGAAGACCGCCATAACACCGCCGCGGCCGCGGTAAACCGCCACGGTCATTCTGACCCGCAACTGCCAAACCGTCAAAAACCCGACATCCACAAAAGTCCGCCACACCAAAGGTCAGCGAAAAAATGGCGATGACCAAACCTCCACCGTCACGCCAACAGAAATACGCCCACACTATCACGACCCACGAATCCACGCGGCGGTCTTTCAACCGCGGTATTCCATTGGCGGTACACACCGCTGCAGTCAAAATACACACACACTTACAAAACACAGCTACATTGGACAATTCGAAATACACACACCTGATACACATACTAACACCACTCCCACACACCCAATACAATATAAAACACACACCCACATCACCCACAAACCCCTACGACCCGAAATTAATGATGAAGGCTAGAGAGAGAGCACAGAATAGACAATCACACAACACAGAGGCACACAACACCATCACCCACACAACATCCACGCACCAAACACCACACACCACCACACGCACCACACTCATCACCACAAACGGCACCCCACATCTCATCCACACCACCCCATGGCACCCCAAAGACATCCCAGGTTCAGTGACGCAGAACTCAGGGTCATGGTGGAGGAAATAGTCCGTGTAGAGCCCCAGCTCTTCGGGGCACAGGTCCAGCATACCACAATTGCCAGGAAGATGGAGCTATGGCAAAGGATAGTGGACATGGTCAATGCGGTGGGACAGCATCCACGCAATCGGGATGACATCAGGAAGCGCTGGAACGACCTACGGGGGAAGGTGCATTCCATGGTATCAAGGCACAACATCGCGGTGCAGAAGACTGGTGGCGGACCCCCACCTACTCCCCCAGAATTCACAGCATGGGAGGAGGAAGTCTTGCACATCCTGCATCCTGAGGGCCTCGCAGGAGTAGGCGGAGGAATGGACTCTGGTAAGGCAAATTTTAACAACTTCTTCCCACCCCCACCCCACCTGCATGCCAAATCATACCCCCACCCTCACCCCCACCCCATCACACCAACTCCTTGCAAATGGCTCACCATCACAACCCACCCATCCCGAAACCTAGCCCTGCATGCGTCCCCAAAGCATGGACACCCATCACCAAAGCATGCCCACTGCGCACACACATCACCCCCACAACCCACCCTCACAAAAGCCCCCACAAGGGAATGCCTGCACTTGGGTACACGGACACCCACCCATCACACGAAATGCCACATACACAAGCAATAACCATACCTTCATACCCCTCCAGGACCCGAACGCCACCACACCGCCACGGAGGGTACAGAGATGTCCATCCCACTCCCAGAAGAGGCCCCCAGCGATGACAGCAGCTCTGTTTCCCTGGACCCAGATGACCAGCCCGGCCCATCTGGGACCTCTGGACAGTTGGTTCCCCACAGACAGCCACAGGCTACACCAGACCCAACCCCCTCTGGGAACACCAGCACAGCTCCCACCCAGCGGGCCCATGCCTCTGTCTCCAGGACACGTCAATCAGCGGTGTGTCTGCCACTACAGGGCACCCAGGTTGGCCCACCACCCCAACAACAACAGGGACCTGGGGGCAGTGGTAGTGGGCACACCGTCCAGGGGACAGAGGCCCAGGAACACAGGGGAACTGGGAGGGCTGTTGTGCGACAGGGGGGGGACAGTCCCAGGGAACCCACTCTCCAAGAGGCCCTCTCCTCCATCATGGGAGCTTACCACCACTCCCAGGAGACGATGGCGACGGTACTGGCCAGGTTCCAGGAGATCCAGGCACAGCAGGAGGAACGGTACATGGGGTTCAGAGAGGAACTGAGGAACATCGGTTCCACAATGGGGACCATCGTCCTGGCCCTTAACCAGATAGTCACCACATTGCGGGACCATGTGGCACCACAAAGGGCCCCTGTCACTAGCCCAGGCCAGGAACAGCCTACCACCTCCGCCAGCGCTAGTAGACAGGTGGCCCCCACACAACAACAGGCCACCAGAACCACACCTCCTGCTGAAGAAGAACCACCCCGCAAGCGGAACCTGAGATCTCACAAGAAGACAGAGTAGGATTGCAAGACCCCCGCCAGCATAAGATACCCCCTGATGTCATCCCACTGTCCCACATTGTCACCCTGTCCAAACTTGAACTGCCCCTGCTCCATCCTTCCACAGGCATATGGACAATGCACCTGTGCGACTGAGAACAGGACTCTGCCATGGACATTACTCCACCCCCACCCATCACCGTTTCCCAATCATGTACCTATATGTAGCACTTAAAATAAATCACTTATTGCACTTGAATTAACAGGAGTCTGCGTGTATTCTCAACACATGTATTACACATAACGGTGCAATAATGTCCAGTAACTTTGTGACGACAACATACCAATTTCAATAAGCTTTAGTCCATGGGCAAACAAAGCAGAAGTCACGCAGTGGGTCATACAGCTCTGAAAAGGGAAGGGAAAGTCACAAATCAGTTAACGGTAACTGGGGGGAAACACAGACAGTAGAGACGCATGAGGCCTTAAGTAAATGTAAAATGGCGTGGTTGATTCTTACCTGTGTGCTACTGAAAATATTGTTGTATGACTGTATCCCTGTTGTCCGTGTCGTCCTCTTCGTCTTCCTCCTCTTCACTCTCCACAGGCTCCACAGCTGCTACAACACCACCATCTGGACCATCCTCCTGTAGGAAAGGCACCTGGCGTCGCAAAGCAAGATTGTGCAGCATACAGCAGGCCACGATGATATGGCACACCTTCTTTGGTGAGTACATAAGGGATCCCCCTGTCATATGCAGGCACCTAAACCTGGCCTTCAGGAGGCCGAAGGTCCTTTCTATTATCCTCCGAGTCCGCCCATGGGCCTCATTGTACCGTTCCTCTGCCCTGGTCCGGGAATTCCTCACTGGGGTCAGTAGCCACGACAGGTTGGGGTAACCAGAGTCACCTATTAGCCACACACGGCGTCTCTGTAGCTGTTCCATCACATAAGGGATGCTGCTATTTCGCATGACATACGCGTCATGCACTGACCGAGGGAACTTGGCATTTACATGGAAGATGTACTGGTCAGCCAAACAGACCACCTGGACATTCATAGAATTATAACTTTTTCTGTTCCTGTACACCTGCTCACTGTCACTGGGGGGAACCAAAGCCACATGGGTCCCATCAATGGCACCAATGATGTTGGGGATATGTCCAAGGGCATAGAAATCACCCTTCACTGTAGCCAATTCGCCCACCTCAGGGAAAATAATGTAGCTCCGCATGTATTTCATCAGGGCAGACAACACTCTGGACAAAACCTTGGAAAACATAGGCTGAGACATCCCTGATGATATGGCCACTGTTGTCTGAAAAGACCCACTTGCCAAAAAATGAAGTACTGACAGAACCTGCACCAGAGGGGGAATCCCTGTGGGTTGGCGGATGGGGGACATCAGGTCTGGCTCCAGCTGGGCACATAGTTCATGTATAGTTGCTCTGTCAAGCTGGTATGTAAGAATGATATGTCGTTCTTCCATTGTCGACAGGTCCACCAGCGGTCGGTACACGGGAGGATTCCTCCTTCTCCTCACAAGTCCCAGCGGACGGTGCTTAGGAAGGACAACATGGAGCACACAGTCAAGCAACCCACAGGTTCGTTCACACAGCTTGCACACAACACGATTCGCTATGCATTGAAAGGCTTGTATGAGTGTTGATGCAAGGCCTAGGCCTGTGTGACGCAGTAGAAATCAAGCCATGTGGGCCCTTGAAATGGCGGCTGCCTGACCTGTGAAGTGTGACAGTGGGATGTGAGGTCAATGCGCTGGTGTGGCACACCGTGGCGGTAGGCGGTCGAAGACCGCGGGGTTAAGCCGCATTGGTTAACATTGAACCCTATGGGTTTCAGTAGCCAATGACGATGTGCGCCGGCGGTCGCGGTAAGCACCGCGGCGGTACGCACCGCCGCGGGCGTGACCGCCATTTTCTATCTGATTAATCACTCGAGACCTGATCATCCACAGGAGAGGACCTATACTGCAAGTGCTGCTGTGACCTCGGTCTGGGAGATACAATGGCTGCTGCGACTGGGGAAAGGGCCCCTGCCTTCAATTCTGAAGAATTGGAGAAACTTGTTGATGGGGTCCTCCCCCAGTATGCGCTACTCTACGGTCCTCCAGACCAACAGGTTAGTACACAGTGTGCACGTTGAATGGGCTATGCCTGTGTTGAGTGGGGTGGATGTAAGATGGTGGGGATGGGAGCGAATGAGGAGTGCAACGCACGAAAGATGAGAGCATGTGCCACATGGCAAGGTTGGGGAGGGGGGGGGGCACTCACATTGACCAGGCAGAAAAGTGATGATTTTTATGTTTCAACCCTGTCCATGTCACATAGGTCAGCGCCCATCAGAAGATCGACATTTCGCCAAGGACGTCCGGGCCCTGGGGGTCCACAACAGACGGGGCACCCACTGCCGAAAGAGGTGGGAGGACATCCGCCGCAGGACCAGAAAGATCGCTGAGTCTCTGCTGGGGATGGCCTCCCAACGTAAGAGGGGTGCCAGCCGCCAATTGACCCCCCTGATGTCCCGGATCCTGGCGGTGGCCTACCCCGATTTGGATGGGCGTGTGAGGACATCACAGCAGACACAAGGGGGTGAGTATCAGCACAATCTGCTATCTTTGAGCGCAGTGAAGGTGTCTGGGTGGGGGAGGAGGGCTGGGGCTATCACTAGGCCAGGGCGCATTCTGTAGGCTAGGCCCCTCCGTTAGGCATGGCCCTGTGTCCCCGCCCACCACCTCTGTAGTTTGGCAAGTACAGCTATCCATGGTCCGGCCTCATCCATGTGTGCATTTGTCGTCCATAGACCTGTAGGCCTAGTCATAATAACTGAGTAGTGTACCCCGAGTGCGCGGCGTAGTGCAGTGGGCTTCTGTGTCTGTCCTCTCCGCCAACGGTGCCGCCAATGCATGCACTCAACCTGTCTTCATTTCTCCCCCCCCCATTTTCTTTGTCTTCCTGTTCATGTGTGCATTAGCATCATCAGGTGGAGGAGAAGTGGCATCGGCGCACGAGGGAGCTGCATCTCACATGGCCCCGGAGGGCCATGCAACAGAATCCGAGTACACCAGTGAGACGGAGGGCGAGGGGAGCTCCACAACGGGGACCCGTGGAGACGTCAGCGACACCGACACGTCCTCGGAAGGGAGCTCCCTTGTGGTGGCGGCAACACCCAGCGCACCAGCCCCGCCCTCCCAGCAGCCCCTCAGCATTCACCCCGTGCCCGCTCGGCCAGGAAGCCGGCCATCTCCTTCGCCCCAGGCACCTCAGGCCCTGCCCCAGTTACCCCTGCTGCCCTCAGTGAGGAGGTCATTGACCTCCTGCGGACGCTCATTGTTGGGCAGTCTACCCTTTTGAATGCCATCCAGGGTGTAGAAAGGGAGGTGCATCGGAGCAATGCATACCTGGAGGGCATTCATTCGGGTCAGGCTGCCCATCAGCGATCGTTCAACGCTCTGGCCTCAGCACTGACGGCAGCCATTGTCCCTGTCTCCAGCCTCCCTCTTCTGACTCCCTCCACCCAGTCTCAGTCTCCTGTTCCTCTGCCTATCCCATCCACACCATCAGACCAGCCTGCACACACCTCTACACCCAAGGACAGCTCATCCAGACATAAGCACCACAGATCCCACAAGCATTCACCCAAGCAACATCCAGATGCAGACATGCCAACAGTCACTACCACCTCTGTGTCCCCCACCTCCTCATCTCCCTCCTCCCTCCCTGTGACATCTCCACTCACACCTGCATGCACACCACCATCATCCAGTACTTCCATCACCAGCACACCATCCATTACAGTCCGCACACGTGCAGTCACCACCCCCACTCCCATTTACACGTCCCCTGTGTCCTCTCCCAGTGTGTCTGTCACCCCCTCTTCCAAAACACACAAACGCAGGCAGCCACCCACCCAACAGCCATCCACCTCCCGACAGCCTCCGTCACAAGCACCTGCACCCAAAGACAGCACACTTGACTCTCCTACAACCACATCCTCTTCCTCCATTCCCATACCCACTGCACCTACCCCTCCCATGGCTCCTAAAAAACTTTTCCTCTCCAAAATTGACCTCTTTGCCTCACCTGACCCACCCCCTCCACCTGGTAAGAGTCCAAAGAGCACCTCAGCCACCACCAGCCCTGCATCTACTGTGACCATAGTGCCGGGCTATTGGAGTCCACCAGCTCCTAGGGCAGGAACATCGCCCAGCAGCAAGGGGACAGCCAGCCCACCCCCTGGGAAGAGGACTAAAAAGAATAAGGGCCGGCGCGACAAGCCTGAGACGGCTGCCACCAAGTACAGTAGCCATGCCCCGTCACCTGCCACATCATCAAAGGGAGGCGAGGGCCACAGAGCTTCGGCGAAGGAGGTCAAGGGCAGCAGGGCGGAGGAGTCAGCCAGCAGCCGAGCTGCCCAGGAGGGCCCCACCAGCCCCATTCCGGGTGTGACGGACTACACCCACGGGCCCAGGACTCCATCACAGGAGGGCCCTGTGACCGCACCGTCGGATGCCGAGTGAGCGGGGAGTCTTGGCCAGGTCTGGCTCCCTAGAAACACAGGACAAGCACCGCTGTACAGGGGCCCGCCGTGAGAAGAACCGCTGAACAGGGGCCCGCCGTGAGAAGAACTGCTGAACAGGGGCCTGCCGTGAGAAGAACCGCTGAACAGGGGCCCGCCGTGAGAAGAACCGCTGAACAGGGGCCCGCCGTGAGAAGAACTGCTGAACATGGGCCCGCCGTGAGAAGAACCGCTGAACAGGGGCCCGCCGTGAGAAGAACCGCTGAACAGGGGCCCGCCGTGAGAAGAACCGCTGAACACGAGCCCTTCCTGTCAAGCACCGCTCCGCTGGGCCCTTCCTGTCACGCACCGCTCCGCTGGGCCCTTCATCTCAAGCACCTCTCCGCTGGGCCCTTCATCTCAAGCACCTCTCCGCTGGGCCCTTCATCTCAAGCACCGCTCCGCTGGGCCCTTCCTGTGAAGCACCTCTCCGCTGGGCCCTTCCTGTCAAGCACCTCTCCGCTGGGCCCTTCCTGTCAAGCACCTCTCCGCTGGGCCCTTCCTGTCAAGCACCGCTCCGCTGGGCCCTTCATCTCAAGCACCGCTCCGCTGGGCCCTTCCTGTCAAGCACCGCTCCGCTGGGCCCTTCCTGTCCAGCACCGCTCCGCTGGGCCCTTCATCTCAAGCACCTCTCCGCTGGGCCCTTCATCTCAAGCACCTCTCCGCTGGGCCCTTCATCTCAAGCACCTCTCCGGTGGGCCCTTCATCTCAAGCACCACTCCGCTGGCCACCGCCGTCTCAGGCACCGCTCCGCTGGGCAACGCCGTCTCAGGCACCTCTCCGCTGGGCCCTTCCTGTCAAGCACCTCTCCGCTGGGCCCTTCCTGTCAAGCACCGCTCCGCTGGGCCCTTCATCTCAAGCACCGCTCTGCTGGGCCCTTCCTGTCAAGCACCGCTCCGCTGGGCCCTTCCTGTCAAGCACCGCTCCGCTGGGCCCTTCATCTCAAGCACCTCTCCGCTGGGCCCTTCATCTCAAGCACCGCTCCGCTGGGCCCTTCCTGTCAAGCACCGCTCCGCTGGGCCCTTCATCTCAAGCACCTCTCCGCTGGGCCCTTCATCTCAAGCACCTCTCCGCTGGGCCCTTCATCTCAAGCACCGCTCCGCTGGGCCCTTCATCTCAAGCACCTCTCCGCTGGGCCCTTCATCTCAAGCACTGCTCTGCTGGGCCCTTCATCTCAAGCACCGCTCCGCGGGACCCTTCCTGTCAAGCACCGCTCCGCTGGGCCCTTCATCTCAAGCGCCTCTCCGCTGGGCCCTTCATCTCAAGCACCTCTCCGCTGGGCCCTTCCTGTCAAGCACCGCTCCGCTGGCCACCGCCGTCTCAGGCACCGCTCCGCTGGGCAACGCCGTCTCAAGCACCGCTGGCCCATTGACAGTGCCGGGTCTGTGTCGAGCAGGGCTTCACGTAGCACTCTGGGCACCGTGCCTCCTCCATTGACAGTGGAGTCAAAAATCCATCTGATGGCCTGTGGCTTTGCACGCCCCAGGATGGCGCAGTGGGCAGTCCACCCACTGTAGAGACTTGTGAGACTGTGGCTTTGCACTCCCCAGGATGGCGCAGTGGGTAGTCCACCCACTGTAGAGACTTGTGAGACTGTGGCTTTGCACTCCCCAGGATGGCGCAGTGGGCAATCCACCCACTGTAGAGACTTGTGAGACTGTGGCTTTGCACTCCCCAGGATGGCGCAGTGGGCATGGAGGCCCCTCGTGGATCTGGCGTCGTGGACTCATGTGGCTGAGGTGCCCCCCCTTCCCTTCCCCCTGAGGTGCCTGTAGTTTTGTCATCTGATGCCCCAGCAGTGTTCTCTCCAATGGATTTGTGTCTCGTGTGTGGGCTTTGCCCCTGTGTTTGTGCACATTGGCCCACGGACTATGGAACTTTGACAGAATGGGCAGGACTTATTGCATATGTAAATATTTTTTACTATGTTCATTCCTTATTTTTTATCTTTCTCATTTCATATTTCACATTACTTCATTTGTGCTATTATATACTTCAATTTCAACGTTCATTTTATTTTGTCTTTGCATTATTCCGTGGGGTTTGGGGGGTGTGACTCCGACTTGTTGCTCGACAATGGTGTGTAGGTATTTGGAGGGGGGGTGGGGGGGTGGGTGTATCGCGTATGTTTGTGCCCGTAACCCTTCCTCCTCCTCCCTCCCCTGTGTCGTAGGTGCAGTACTCACCGTTGTCGTCTGCGCCGGCGTTTGTACTCGTGGTAAATAAGCAGGTAGACAATGGCTGGTAGGATGTTTAATTCGGGTTCCATGCTGTCCTCGTGGAGTGTTTAGAGGTGAGCGTTTTCCCGTTCGTAGTCTGTTTCCGCCGTGTTTTTATCGGCGGGGCTCCAGCCCCGGAAAAGGTGGCGGATTGGTGAGTTGTGATAGGGTGGGCGGTACATTCTCTGCCGCCTGCCTGTTGGCAGTGACCGCCGCGCTGTTTGTCTGTCCCGCCGTGGCGGTCGGAGTGTTAAAGTGGCGGTCTCTGTTGGCGGTTCCCGCCAGGGTCAGAATTCAATTTTTTGGACCGCCTGCCTGTTGGCGGGTTGGCCGCCGCTTTATCACCGACCGCCAGGGTTGGAATGACCCCCATAATGGACTCGTAATACGGCTGGTGGTATATCCGTCACTTTACCGTCACTTTTGGGACAGATTAACACCTCCTCCAATGTTGTAATCAGGCCCTTAGGGGGTCATTCTGACCTCGTCGGTAAAAGGCGCTTACCGCCGGTCAGAAGACTGCCATAACACCGCCGCGGCCACGGTAAACCGCCACGGTCATTCTGACCCGCAACTGCCAATCCGCCAAAAACCCGACATCCACAAAAGTCCGCCACACCAAAGGTCAGTGAAAAAATGGCGATGACCAAACCTCCACCGTCACGCCAATAGAAATACGCCCACACTATCACGACCCAGAATCCACGCGGCGGTCTTTCAACCGCGGTATTCCATTGGCGGTACACACCGCCGCGGTCAAAATACACACACACTTACAAAACACAGCTACATTGGACAATTCGAAATAGACACACCAGATACACATACTAACACCACTCCCACACACCCAATACAATATAAAACACACACCCACATCACCCACAAACCCCTACGACCCGAAATTAATGACGAAGGCTAGAGAGAGAGCACAGAATAGACAATCACACAACACAGAGGCACACAACACCATCACCCACACAACATCCACGCACCAAACACCACACACCACCACACGCACCACACTCATCACCACAAACGCCACCCCACATCTCATCCACACCACCCCATGGCACCCCAAAGACATCCCAGGTTCAGTGACGCAGAACTCAGGGTCATGGTGGAGGAAATAGTCTGTGTAGAGCCCCAGCTCTTCGGGGCACAGGTCCAGCATACCACAATTGCCAGGAAGATGGAGCTATGGCAAAGGATAGTGGACAGGGTCAACGCGGTGGGACAGCAGACACGCAATCGGGATGACATCAGGAAGCGCTGGAACGACCTATGGGGGAAGGTGCGTTCCATGGTATCAAGGCACAACATCGCGGTGCAGAAGACTGGCGGCGTACCCCCACCTACTCCCCCAGAATTCACAGCATGGGAGGAGGAAGTCTTGCACATCCTGCATCCTGAGGGCCTCGCAGGAGTAGGCGGAGGAATGGACTCTGGTAAGGCAAATTTTAACAACTTCTTCCCACCCCCACCCCACCTGCATGCCAAATCATACCCCCACCCTCACCCCCACCCCCATCACACCAACTCCTTGCAAATGGCTCACCATCACAACCCACCCATCCCGAAACCTAGCCCTGCATGCGTCCCCAAAGCATGGACACCCATCACCAAAGCATGCCCACTGCGCACAGATATCACCCCCACAACCCACCCTCACAAAAGCCCCCACAAGGGAATGCCTGCACTTGGGTACACGGACACCCACCCATCACACGAAATGCCACACACAGAAGCAATAACCATACCTTCATACCCCTGCAGGACCTGAACGCCACCACACCGCCACGGAGGGTACAGAGATGTCCATCCCACCCCCAGAAGAGGCCCCCAGCGATGACAGCAGCTCTGTCTCCCTGGACCCAGATGACCAGCCCGGCCCATCTGGGACCTCTGGACAGTCGGTTCCCCACAGACAGCCACAGGCTACACCAGACCCAACCCCCTCTGGGAACACCAGCACAGCTCCCACCCAGCGGGCCCATGCCTCTGTCTCCAGGACACGTCAATCAGCGGTGTGTCTGCCACTACAGGGCACCCAGGTTGACCCACCACCCCAACAACAACAGGGACCTTGGGGCAGTGGTAGTGGGCACACCGTCCAGGGGACAGAGGCCCAGGAACACAGGGGAACTGGGAGGGCTGCTGTTCGACAGGGGGGGACAGGCCCAGGGAACCCACTCTCCAAGAGGCCCTCTCCTCCATCATGGGAGCTTACCACCACTCCCAGGAGACGATGGCGACGGTACTGGCCAGGTTCCAGGAGATCCAGGCACAGCAGGAGGAACGGTACATGGGGTTCAGAGAGGAACTGAGGAACATCGGTTCCACAATGGGGACCATCGTCCTGGCCCTTAACCAGATAGTCACCACATTGCGGGACCATGTGGCACCACAAAGGGCCCCTGTCACTAGCCCAGGCCAGGAACAGCCTACCACCTCCGCCGGCGCTAGTGGACAGGTGGCCCCCACACAACAACAGGCCACCAGAACCCCACCTCCTGCTGAAGAAGAACCACCCCGCAAGCGGAACCTGAGATCTCACAAGAAGACAGAGTAGGATTGCAAGACCCCCGCCAGCATAAGATACCCACTGATGTCATCCCACTGTCCCACATTGTCACCCTGTCCAAACTTGAACTGCCCCTGCTCCATCCTTCCACAGGCATAAGGACAATGCACCTGTGCGACTGAGAACAGGACTCTGCCATGGACATTACTCCACCCCCACCCATCACCGTTTCCCAATCATGTACCTATATGTAGCACTTAAAATAAATCACTTATTGCACTTAAATTAACAGGAGTCTGCGTGTATTCTAAACAAATGTATTACACATAACGGTGCAATAATGTCCAGTAACTTTGTGACGACAACATACCAATTTCAATAAGCTTTAGTCCATGGGCAAACAAAGCAGAAGTCACGCAGTGGGTCCTACAGCTCTGAAAAGGGAAGGGAAAGTCACAAATCAGTTAACGGTAACTGGGGGGAAACACAGACAGTAGAGACGCATGAGGCCTTAAGTAAATGTAAAATGGCGTGGTTGATTCTTACCTGTGTGCTACTGAAAATATTGTTGTATGACTGTATCCCTGTTGTCCGTGTCGTCCTCTTCGTCTTACTCCTCTTCACTCTCCACAGGCTCCACAGCTGCTACAACACCACCATCTGGACCATCCTCCTGTAGGAAAGGCACCTGGCGTCGCAAAGCAAGATTGTGCAGCATACAGCAGGCCACGATGATATGGCACACCTTCTTTGGTGAGTACATAAGGGATCCCCCTGTCATATGCAGGCACCTAAACCTGGCCTTCAGGAGGTCGAAGGTCCTTTCTATTATCCTCCGAGTCCGCCCATGGGCCTCATTGTACCGTTCCTCTGCCCTGGTCCGGGGATTCCTCACTGGGGTCAGTAGCCACGACAGGTTGGGGTAACCAGAGTCACCTATTAGCCACACACGGTGTCTCTGTAGCTGTTCCATCACATAAGGGATGCTGCTATTTCGCATGACATACGCGTCATGCACTGACCCAGGGAACTTGCCATTTACATGGGAGATTAACAGGTCAGCCAAACAGACCACCTGGACATTCATAGAATGATAACTTTTTCTGTTCCTGTACACCTGCTCACTGTCACTGGGGGGAACCAAAGCCACATGGGTCCCATCAATGGCACCAATGATGTTGGAGATATGTCCAAGGGCATAGAAATCACCCTTCACTGTAGCCAATTCGCCCACCTCAGGGAAAATAATGTAGCTCCGCATGTATTTCATCAGGGCAGACAACACTCTGGACAAAACCTTGGAAAACATAGGCTGAGACATCCCTGATGATATGGCCACTGTTGTCTGAAAAGACCCACTTGCCAAAAAATGAAGTACTGACAGAACCTGCACCAGAGGGGGAATCCCTGTGGGTTGGCGGATGGGGGACATCAGGTCTGGCTCCAGCTGGACACATAGTTCATGTATAGTTGCTCTGTCAAGCCGGTATGTAAGAATGATATGTCGTTCTTTCATTGTTGACAGGTCCACCAGCGGTCGGTACACAGGAGGATTCCTCCTTCTCCTCGCAAGTCCCAGCGGACGGTGCCTAGGAAGGACAACATGGAGCACACAGTCAAGCAACCCACAGGTTCGTTCACACAGCTTGCACACAACACGATTCACTATGCATTGAAAGGCTTGTATGAGTGTTGATGCAAGGCCTAGGCCTGTGTGATGCAGTAGAAATCAAGCCATGTGGGCCCTTGAAATGGCGGCTGCCTGACCTGTGAAGTGTGACAGTGGGATGTGAGGTCAATGCGCTGGCGTGGCACACCATGGCGGTAGGCGGTCGAAGAACGCATCGTTAAGCCGCATTGGTTAACATTGAACCCTATGGGTTTCAGTAGCCAATGACGATGTGCGCCGGCAGTCACGGTACGCACCGCGGCGGTACGCACCGCCGTGGGCGTGACCGCCATTTTCTATCTGATTAATCACTCGAGACCTGATCATCCATAGGAGAGGACCTATACTGCAAGTGCTGCTGTGACCTCAGTCTGGGAGATACAATGGCTGCTGCGACTGGGGAAAGGGCCCCTGCCTTCACTTCTGAAGAATTGGAGAAACTTGTTGATGGGGTCCTCCCCCAGTATGCGCTACTCTACGGTCCTCCAAACCAACAGGTTAGTACATAGGGTGCACGTTGAATGGGCTATGCCTGTGTTGAGTGGGGTGGATATAAGATGGTGGGGATGGGAGCGAATGAGGAGTGCAACGCACGAAAGATGAGAGCATGTGCCACATGGCAAGGTTGGGGAGGGGGGGTCACTCACATTGACCAGGCAGAAAAGTGATGATTTTTATGTTTCAACCCTGTCCATGTCACATAGGTCAGCGCCCATCAGAAGATCGACATTTGGCGTGCCATCGCCAAGGACGTCCGGGCCCTGGGGGTCCACAACAGACGGGGCACCCACTGCCGAAAGAGGTGGGAGGACATCTGCCGCGGGACCAGAAAGACCGCTGAGTCTCTGCTGGGGATGGCCTCCCAACGTAGGAGGGGTGCCAGCCGCCAATTGACCCCCCTGATGTCCTGGATCCTGGCGGTGGCCTACCCCGATTTGGATGGGCGCGTGAGGACATCACAGCAGACACAAGGGGGTGAGTATCAGCACAATCTGCTATCTTTGCGCGCAGTGAAAGTGTCTGGGTGGGGGAGGAGGGCTGGGGCTATCACTAGGCCAGGGCGCATTCTGTAGGCTAGGCCCCTCCGTTAGGCATGGCCCTGTGTCCCCGCCCCCCACCTCTGTAGGTTGCCAAGTACAGCTATCCATGGTCCGGCCTCATCCATGTGTGCATTTGTCGTCCATAGACCTGTAGGCCTAGTCATAATAACTGAGTAGTGTACCCCGAGTGCGCGGCATAGTGCAGGGGGCTTCTGTGTCTGTCCTCTCCGCCAACGGTGCCGCCAATGCATGCACTCAACCTGTCTTCATTTCTCCCCCCCCCATTTTCTTTGTCTTCCTGTTCATGTGTGCATTAGCATCATCAGGCGGATGAGAAGTGGCATCGGCGCACGAGGGAGCTGCATCTCACATGGCCCCGGAGGGCCATGCAACAGAATCCGAGTACACCAGTGAGACGGAGGGCGAGGGGAGCTCCACAACGGGGACCCGTGGAGACGTCAGCGACACCGACACGTCCTCAGAAGGGAGCTCCCTTGTGGTGGCGGCAACATCCGTGCCCACCGCAACAACAGGTACAGCCGCCACCCAGCGCACCAGCCCCACCCTCCCAGCAGCCCCTCAGCGTTCGCCCTGTGCGCGCTCGGCCAGGAAGCCGGCCATCTCCTTCGCCCCAGGCACCTCAGGCCCTGCCCCAGTTACCCCTGCTGCCCTCAGTGAGGAGGTCATTGACCTCCTGCGGACGCTCATTGTTGGGCAGTCTACCATTTTGAATGCCATCCAGGGTGTAGAAAGGGAGGTGCATCGGAGCAATGCATACCTGGAGGGCATTCATTCGGGTCAGGCTGCCCATCAGCGATCGTTCAACGCTCTGGCCTCAGCACTGACGGCAGCCATTGTCCCTGTCTCCAGCCTCCCTCTTCTGACTCCCTCCACCCAGTCCCAGTCTCCTGTTCCTCTGCCTGTCCCATCCACACCATCAGACCAGCCTGCACACACCTCAACACCTAAGGGCAGCTCATCCAGACATAAGCACCACAGATCCCACAAGCATTCACCCAAGCAACATCCAGATGCAGACATGCCAACAGTCACTACCACCTCTGTGTCCCCCACCTCCTCATCTCCCTCCTCCCTCCCTGTGACATCTCCACTCACACATGCATGCACACCACCATCATCCAGTACTTCCATCACCAGCACACCATGCATTACAGTCCGCACACGTGCAGTCACCACCCCCACTCCCATTTACACGTCCCCTGTGTCCTCTCCCAGTGTGTCTGTCACCCCCTCTTCCAAAACACACAAACGCAGGCAGCCACCCACCCAACAGCCATCCACCTCCCGACAGCCTCCGTCACAAGCACCTGCACCCAAAGACAGCACACTTGACTCTCCTACAACCACATCCTCTTCCTCCACTCCCATACCCACTGCACCTACCCCTCCCATGGCTCCTAAAAAACTTTTCCTCTCCAAAATTGACCTCTTTGCCTCACCTGACCCACCCCCTCCACCTGGTAAGAGTCCAAAGAGCACCTCAGCCACCACCAGCCCTGCATCTACTGTGACCATAGTGCCGGGCTATTGGAGTCCACCAGCTCCTAGGGCAGGAACATCGCCCAGCAGCAAGGGGACAGCCAGCCCACCCCCTGGGAAGAGGACTAAAAAGAATAAGGGCCGGCGCGACAAGCCTGAGACGGCTGCCACCAAGGACAGTAGCCATGCCCCGTCACCTGCCACATCATCAAAGGGAGGCAAGGGCCACAGAGCTTCGGCAAAGGAGGTCAAGGGCAGCAGGGCGGAGGAGTCAGGCAGCAACCGAGCTGCCCAGGAGGGCCCCACCAGCCCCATTCCGGGTGTGACGGACGACACCCACGGGCCCAGGACTCCATCACAGGAGGGCCCCGCGACCGCACCGTCGGATGCCGAGTGAGCGGGGAGTCTTGGCCAGGTCTGGCTCCCTAGAAACACAGGACAAGCACCGCTGAACAGGGGCCCGCCGTGAGAAGAACCGCTGAACAGGGGCCCGCCATGAGAAGAACCGCTGAACAGGGGCCTGCCGTGAGAAGAACCGCTGAACAGGGGCCCGCCGTGAGAAGAACCGCTGAACACGAGCCCTTCATCTCAAGCACCGCTCCGCTGGGCCCTTCCTGTCAAGCACTGCTCCGCTGGGCCCTTCCTGTCAAGCACCGCTCCGCTGGGCCCTTCCTGTCAAGCACCGCTCCGCTGGGCCCTTCATCTCAAGCACCTCTCCGCTGGGCCCTTCATCTCAAGCACCTCTCCGCTGGGCCCTTCATCTCAAGCACCGCTCCGCTGGCCACCGCCGTCTCAGGCACCGCTCCGCTGGGCAACGCCGTCTCAGGCACCTCTCCGCTGGGCCCTTCCTGTCAAGCACCTCTCCGCTGGGCCCTTCCTGTCAAGCACCGCTCCGCTGGGCCCTTCATCTCAAGCACCGCTCCGCTGGGCCCTTCCTGTCAAGCACCGCTCCGCTGGGCCCTTCCTGTCAAGCACCTCTCCGCTGGGCCCTTCCTGTCAAGCACCGCTCCGCTGGGCCCTTCATCTCAAGCACCGCTCCACTGGGCCCTTCATCTCAAGCACCTCTCCGCTGGGCCCTTCATCTCAAGCACCTCTCCGCTGGGCCCTTCATCTCAAGCAACGCTCCGCTGGCCACCGCCGTCTCAGGCACCGCTCCGCTGGGCAACGCCGTCTCAGGCACCTCTCCGCTGGGCCCTTCCTGTCAAGCACCTCTCCGCTGGGCCCTTCCTGTCAAGCACCGCTCCGCTGGGCCCTTCCTGTCAAGCACCGCTCTGCTGGGCCCTTCCTGTCAAGCACCGCTCCGCTGGGACCTTCATCTCAAGCACCTCTCCGCTGGGCCCTTCATCTCAAGCACCGCTCCGCTGGGCCCTTCCTGTCAAGCACCGCTCCGCTGGGCCCTTCATCTCAAGCACCTCTCCGCTGGGACCTTCATCTCAAGCACCGCTCCGCTGGGCCCTTCATCTCAAGCACCGCTCCGCTGGGCCCTTCATCTCAAGCACCTCTCCGCTGGGCCCTTCATCTCAAGCACTGCTCCGCTGGGCCCTTCCTGTCAAGCACCGCTCCGCTGGGCCCTTCATCTCAAGCACCTCTCCGCTGGGCCCTTCATCTCAAGCACCGCTCCGCTGGGCCCTTCCTGTCAAGCACCGCTCCGCTGGCCACTGCCTTCTCAGGCACCGCTCCGCCGGGCAACGCCGTCTCAAGCACCGCTGGCCCATTGACAGTACCGGGTCTGTGTCGAGCAGGGCTTCACGTAGCACTCCGGGCACCGTGCCTCCTCCATTGACAGTGGAGTCAAAAATCCATCTGATGGCCTGTGGCTTTGCACGCCCCAGGATGGCGCAGTGGGCAATCCACCCACTGTAGAGACTTGTGAGACTGTGGCTTTGCACTCCCCAGGATGGCGCAGTGGGCAATCCACCCACTGTAGAGACTTGTGAGACTGTGGCTTTGCACTCCCCAGGATGGCGCAGTGGGCAATCCACCCACTGTAGAGACTTGGGAGACTGTGGTTTTGCACTCCCCAGGATGGCGCAGTGGGCATGGAGGCCCCTCGTGGATCTGGCGTCGTGGACTCATGTGGCTGAGGTGCCCCCCCTTCACTTCCCCCTGAGGTGCCTGTAGTTTTGTCATCTGATGCCCCAGCAGTGTTCTCTCCAATGGATTTGTGTCTCGTGTGTGGGCTTTGCCCTTGTGTTTGTGCACATTGGCCCACAGACTATGGAACTTTGACAGAATGGGCAGGACTTATTGCATATGTAAATATTTTTTACTATGTTCATTCCTTATTTTGTATCTTTCTCATTTCATATTTCACATTACTTCATTTGTGCTATTATATACTTCAATTTCAACGTTCATTTTATTTTGTCTTTGCATTATTCCGTGGGGTTTGGGGGGTTTGACTCTGACTTGTTGCTCGGCAATGGTGTGTAGGTATTTGGAGGGGGGGTGGGGGGGGTGGGTGTATCGCGTATGTGTGTGCCCGTAACCCTTCCTCCTCCCCCCTCCCCTGTGTCGTAGGTGCAGTACTCACCGCTGTTGTCTGCGCCGGCGTTCGTATTCGTGGTAAATAAGCAGGTAGACAATGGCTGGTAGGATGTTTAATTCGGGTTCCATGCTGTCCTCCGTCCTCGTGGAGTGTTTAGAGGTGAGCGTTTTCCCGTTCGTAGTCTGTTTCCGCCGTGTTTTTATCGGCGGGGCTCCCGCCCCGGAAAAGGTGGCGGATTGGTGAGTTGTGATAGGGTGGGCGGTACAATGTCTGCCGCCTGCCTGTTGGCGGTGACCGCTGCGCTGTTTGTCTGTCCCGCCGTGGCGGTCGGAGTGTTAAAGTGGCGGTCTCTGTTGGCGGTTCCCGCCAGGGTCAGAATTCCATTTTTTTGGACCGCCTGCCTGTTGGCGGTTTGGCCGCCGCTTTATCACCGACCGCCAGGGTTGGAATAACCCCCATAATGGACTCGTAATACGGCTGGTGGTATATCCGTCACTTTACCGTCACTTTTGGGACGGATTAACACCTCCTCCAAAGTTGTAATCAGGCCCTTAGTCTCTTTTTTGGAGATTTTCTTCACCAGGACGAACCTGCAAATCAGGCTGGGTCGCGGTTGAGGCAAGCCGGATAGAGTTTCCGCGGTTGGTCAGTCCCTCTATAGAGCATTTTTTCAAAAGTTCTCCCAACTTCTGGATCTTCTCCCATATGTTCCTTTAAGGTTCTTTTGGGGTCCACAGCTCACCCCAAGGGTCCAGAATCTCTGAGATGATCCTTGGGGTGTGGACTACAACTCCCAGAATGCACCTGGCGCAAACTCCTTTGTGGCCATTGGGCAGTGGTCAGCTGGTTGATTTCTTCAGGAGTTGGTGCAGGAGGACTCTGGTTAGCAATTTTTCACCTGTAGCAAACAGGGAGTCCCTCCTTGAACCATTTGAAGCCAGGCAAAGTCCTTCTTGTAGTGAAGCCCGTGTGCAGCTGGTGCAGTCCTTCAGAGTGCAGGTCCCAGGTGCAGGCCAGGGGTCCAGCAAGGTAGTCCTTCTTCTCCTTTGGTTCTTCCTTGTTGGAATCTGATGGGGATCTGAGGTGTAGGTGCAGGTCTGCCAGTTTTATCCTTGCTCCTGGGTGAAAAACAGGGGGGTCCTGATTCTCCAATCAGGTGCAGGGTCCTTTCCCCTGTGATGACCACTTCCTGGGAAGTGTGGCAAAAATCAACCCAAGGAGGCAACATTCTTAAAAAATCCATCATGGTTGAAAATGATTTTTGGAGGTTACATCTGGCTGAGCCCACCCACTGGTATGGCTACAAATCATAAACACGCCCCTCTCCTGCCCTCTCCTAATCTAATCAAGGGGGCACCTAGTTGCCTGGGGTTGCATGATGTGGGGGTGTTGCTGGGTTGCTCCAAATGTCCTTCTCTGCCTTTGAAGACCAGTTTGGCAGCCGTTCATCTTCCTGCCTCACCATCTGCTGAGGGGAAATTCCCTCCCACAGGCACATCTCTTTGTGTGAAGCCAGGCCACTTCACACCTCATCAGAGGCTGGCCAATCAGAGCACGCCAGCAAAAACAATGCAGGGCTGAAATTGGCAACTTTTCAGGTAAAGTTTAAAACTCTTTACCTGAACAAGTTATATTAAATCCCACAACTGGAAGTTGTGGGATTTATTGTAACAAATAATTTGATACCAAACTCTTTGTATCTGTTGTTTAAGGGTACTTTAAAAATTAAAATAAAGTCTCCCCATTCTAGCCTATGAAGGCCATTCACTACAATGAGGGAAAAATGAATTTGACTGTTTTTACCTCACCAGGGCTTATAAAATTATTTTTATAAGGTCCCTGCTTATAGTTACATGGCACCCAGCACTAGGGGCACATAGGGCACACCTTAGGGGTGACTTATATGTAACAATAAGGTAGTTTAAGACTTTGGAACTACTTTTAGTTCCAAAGTCGAATTTGCATATAACTTTCATTTAAAAGCAGCCAGCAAGGCAGGCCTGCCTTTAAAATGACACTGGGCACCTCAGCAGTGCACATATAAGTGCACTACCTATGCTGTGGTCCCTAAACCTACATGCCCTACCATATACTAGGGACTTATAGGTAGGTTGACTTAGCCAATTATAATTAGCCTAATTTTCATATTGATTTTACACAGAGCACAGGTCCTGGGACTGGTTAGCAGTACCCAGGGCACCATCAGAGTCAGGAAAACTCCAGCCAAAAGTGGAAAGTCGGGGCAAAAAGTTAGGGGGCCTCTGCAATCAGCCCTGTTTTCTCACACAGCAGTTCACAAAGAGGCCACCAAACACACAATCTAACCTGAACTCTGTGTCTCACTCCCACCACAGGTACCAATGCCATTGCCACCAAGGAAAGGATACCTGAGACTGCTAGTCTTGTTCAGGATGAAGGCCCTAGTGAGGACAACACCCTGGATGTGTGGACAATGATGAACAACCTGGCCCATCTAGGACACCTATTCAGTCCACGACTCTTTGCCTCCCCCTGCCCACATCAACCCCTCCCCAACCCTGGTGCATCACCATCACAGGCAACCATTTGCTTCCAACCTGTGTCCGAAGAACTGTTCGATCAATCGTGAGCCCCACAGTACAGGGACCTGAGTCAGACCATAACATCCCTGACAATAAAGGACCAGCTACCACTGGAAGTGGGCACACTGTACCAGGGGCAAAGCACCTGGGGGGTAGAGTGCATGGGAGGGATGCTGTGGGCCGGAGGGAGGATGGGGCCACAAAGGGACTCTACTAATCAGGAAACTATCTCTCAAGTCTTGGCAGGATACCAAAGTTCCCAGGACAGGATGGGCCAAATTATCACCATGTTGGAGGAAAATCAAAGGCTACAGAGGGAACACCACAAGGAAGTCATGCAGCAGTGGCAGGCATACAATGCCACCATGGCTACCATTGCAGGGGTGCTGAGGGACATCAACACCACCCTGATTGGTTTCTCAACAGACCATCAGGCCCCTTCCACTAGCCATTAACATCTACCCCATCTACATCTGCGGCAGCTAGTGGAATGGAGGCCGTGCCAGGGGAACCACAAGCGTCAGACACCCCTCCCTCTGTAGCAGAAGAACCCCCCCACAAACATGGACATCCACCCAGACATCCAGCTGGAGCAAATGCCAAGACCAAACCCACTGCCAGGAAGTGAACCTCTCCTGATTTGTCACCCTTGTGTGTCTCTAAAGACACCCTGTAGAATGTTCTGAGACATAACTACATTTTCCTATGGTACAAGGACACTGGATCTGTGTAACTAACTGGTGTAGCAGCTACTCTGATGAATCTATCTACAATAATATCACTCATCACCTTTTTTTCATTTATGCGCATTTATTTTGATTTGTAGTATTCTGACATGCACAATAAATCACAATTGAACACATCTACTGTATATGTGTCTATTATAATACATCAACAATTGTCATGTTTGCCCACTGTGGCCTGGTCATGCCCTCCTGCATCGCACAACCAGTATAATGGTCATCAGATGAAGTCTCCCTCAGGAGGAGACACATGACAACAGAAATGTCACAGAACAGATGTCACAGAGGTTGAAATCCAGGGCTACATGATAGTATATACAGCATATGAAACTGCAAATAGAACATGAGAAAGAGTACCATCAGGATGAAAGGTATGGTGGCATGCAATGCATATATACAGATAATAGAACTCACACCCATGGTCAAATACCTACAAAGCAGAGGCACCAAGAATGGACCAATATATCACCAGGTACAGCCTCTTCACATACCCATACCAGAGCTACATGATAACTATGGAACACACATAGAACATCACTGAGCAACACAGAGCTTCAACCATACACTAACTTAGGCCCAATACCTGTAGGATTGTCAGTCACCTTTGTCAGTATACAGTTACCTGCACCTTGGACAGCAACGTTGGATTACAAATACAGCTTCGTCCCATTGTCATCACAAAGTACCCCATCCATTGTGAAGCCAGAGGCCAAGGTTCAATCATCACACACGGGCCACAAACTTCAACTGACACGTAAAACACCATTTCACATCAACCCAACCCTATGGGTAATAGGAAAGGACTAAGCAGTCACAACCCCACTTGTAATGAGGAAGTACTATCCCACTATAACTATATTCATTTTACCAGCTATCTGTCAGGTACACCTTGAGGGGCGAGTAGAGGAGGGCACCTCCAGATTGGTTCAGGCACCTGAATCTTGCCTTCATGAGCCCAAATGAACGCTCGCCTACATGCCTTGTCCTCCCGGGGGCCTTGCTGTAACAGAGTTCCCTTGGCGTGGCTGGGTATCTCAGTGGTGTCAACAGCGAAGGATGGTTTGGATAGCCTGAGTCACCTTTAAGCACAATGGTAGAACAACTCATAAATAGTACCTGCGACTGGTAGATTGTGATGACAGGAGACATAACACACAAACACACACTGCAATGTAAACTTACCAAGTAGCCAGGCCCCCTCTGTTTGTATTCGTGTCATCAGATGTGTGACATTGCTGCTCCGCATGATGTAGGAATCATGCACAGATCCAAGAAACTTGGCTGTGACTTGTGAGATGTACTAGTCTGCCAGACATACCACCTGTACGTTGATTGAGTGGTAGTTCTTCCTGTTCCTATACACCTGTTCATTGGCAGTAGGAGGGACTAGGGCTACATGGGTGCCATCAATGGGTCCTACCACATGAGGAATCTGTCCTACCTCATAAACGTCTGCCTTCACATAGGCCAAATCCACCCGTTGGGGAAACCTGATGTAGCTCTTCCGCTGTTTCAACAATGCACACAGTACATCCTTCAACACCAGTCTGAACATGGGCTGAGACAAGTCTGCTGTTAAGGTGACAGTATTCAGAAAGGACCCTGGGCCAGGAAGTGTAGCACTGACAATACTTGAATGATGGGAGGTATACCATAGGGATTGCGAATGGCAGGCATCAGATCTGGCTCCATCTGAGTACAAAGATCCACAATGGTATGGCGATTCTGATGATATGTGTGGATGACATGTCTTTCCTCCATGATATCCAGGTCTACTAGTGGACGGTACACTGGTGGATGTCTCACTCTCCTCATGGCAGCAGAGCTATGTTGAGAGAAGACAATATACTATGAACTATGCAGTATGCACACATCATTAACATGTTGTATATCACCTGACACCTAAAATCTGTAGAGGATGCGTTGCACTTCTGACATGTATGGTACAGCCCATAGATATGCACCTAAATCACCCCCACTGCTGCACATTGGCTAACATGTAAATTGGAATGTACATATGAAACTAATGTTGGTGTACATGTGTGTAAGACTTAGCTGTCCTGCACTATTCACACATATGGTTTGGATTCTACCAATATCTACCTGTGGCCTATGTATGTCAGAGTAGCTTTACTCAGTTTTCACCATATATAACTCCTCAACACGTCATATTCTCAATATTGGCACAATATGTAGCACAACTATGATGGCACTACATGTGGATACACTACATTTTGGGGAAGTAAGTGACTGATGCAGATAGCAAGCACATCCATCGATGACATGTGCCCAAATTGGCAGGCACCAGACCTATTGTAGTGGACAGTTGGAAGTGACCTAAGTTCACCGGCGTAAGTCATCATGGCGTTAGGCGGACACAACCGCAGTGCAACTTACCATTGGTTAACATTGGTTAACATTGGTGCCTTTGGCTGACTTGGGCCAATGGCCACAACTGTCGACAGTGAGGGTCGTGTACCTGGTGGCCGTGACCACCATTTTCTGCAGTATTTCTCACTTGACTCATGACACAGTTTCCATCAAGACCTCCACGTCATGAGCTGCTGTGTACTGCCTCTGGTCGCCATCATGCCAAGTCCTGCTTGTGATATGGCCCCTGCTTTCACCACAGAAGAGCTTGAGAGTGTCAGGGTTACATTTCCACGGGGTCTGTATGAAGCTCAACAGGGCCCACCTCAAGATTCTTCCAATTCTGAATGCTCTTATAGTGTAGATGTTTGGAGTGATCTGATGAGGGGAAGGTTGTGGGAATGGGGTCAGCAGGGAAGGAGATCTGAGAAAACAAAAAGGTAGCAGGAAAACAATACAAAGCACGTTAACAATTCTGCACAGACTTAAACCGCAGTCTGGCGTAAGGGTTTCAGATTAGTTTGAATTGTGAGTTACAGTATGGAAAGATGACTAGGAAAATGAAAAGGCACAAGGACTTTCAGCAGTGGGTTTTGTCGAGCCTTTCCCTAATAAACATGCAATTGGTTGTCTAATGATACCTTTTTTAATGTAATATATTTATGCCACAACATTCACCCACTTGCTTATGCTTGAATCATGAAGATGGTAAGTCAGCAATAAAACTCTTCAACTTGTAATCCTATTTATCATGTTTATAAAACTCTTGACTTCAGAGTTAGTTGCAGGCTAAACTATATTTTCAAAAGAATTCAGTGCACTTTTAGATGTATGAAAACATTCTGCCTGGAAGATGCTGAACTCAGAATGACCGTGTAATAAATCAACACAGACTTCAGGACACAAAACTCAAATAACTGGAAAGCTACATGGAACCCAGATGCACTTTCTTAGAAAGAATAATCTTACCTTCAGAGCAGGGCCTGCTCTTGAAATACACTCTGCTAGAGGCTCACACGAAGATTAATGAGGGGGATGACTGCAGCTGATAACAGGAGAGGCTCTGCAGGAAAGCTGCAATGACAGCTGCCTGACTGGATTGAGGAAAATACCCTTAGGAATGTCTTCACTGATATGAGAGCAAACCGGACTGCAACCAGGGAGCCCCAGAGCAATAGTGAGCATTGTTTGCTGGGGGGGCAGTTTTATAATAGGTGCCACGCTCAAGATGGTGGCTGTACAGCCTGCTGGGAATTGTAGTCTCTTTCAGACTACTACAATGAAGCAGCACAATGCTAGAAAACAGCTATATGGAGGAACAAACGTGTTTAACATTCAAGACATGCCATATAATGCCATAAAATATCCCATGTGGTAATAGCACAGCTTAATAAGAAAATGAACAACGGGACCACCAGTTAGCTTTGCAGGCGGGCTTGTGAGCTTTCCCACAAGATGGTTTGGCACACAATGGTAACAATGAACGCACAGGTAACTTAGCTCAGGTGGGCCCTAGATCGCGCACCAGCCGTGTTCTGACAGAGAGGCTAGTGGAAGAGGTCATACCCATGTATGGACAACTATATGTAGCACCAGAGGAACAGATGAGTCCAATGCCATAGCCATGTGTGACAGGTGTTGTGTGTGACATTGCATCGGATATGTGAACTTGTGAGAGTGTAGATGAATGCAGGTGGCATAATGTAAAGCAATGTGAGCAGAGAGGACAGGTATGTGTGCCTACTTGCTGTGACTGATGTTTACTGACCAGTCCCATTTGTATGGTGCATGTATATATGACTTTCTCCTTTTGTCTGTGTTATCCATGTAGGTCAACGCCCATCAGAAGAAGGGGATTTGGAGTGCCATTGCCAAGCAAGTGCAGACCCTGTGGGTCCATAGCCGGCGGAGCACCCATTGTAGAAAGCAGTGGGAGGACCTGAGATGCTGGGCCCAGAAGATCGCTGAGGCCCAGCTGAGGATGTCCTCCTAACGAGGAAGGGGTGCCCGTCGGACCCTGACCCACCTAACGGCCCGCATTTTGGCGGTGGCCTACCCTGAGGTGGATAGGCGTTTGAGGGCAGCACAGCAGCCACAAGGGGGTAAGTATTGACTGTATCCTTGTACTTGGCTCAGGTAGTATGGTGTCTGCTGTTACACTTTAGCAGCTGCGACAATGTAGTAGTTGCTACATGTATGTAGACTAGTGGGAATACATAGTACTCACATTGCCTGACTAATAGATGGAGATCTGGCATAGGGGTTGGCCATGTGTACGTTTAGATCACCGGTGTCAAGGTATACCTATCACTGCATGTGGACATGCACAATTGACATTGCTACATGTGTGACTCCACCCAACCATACATATGTATGTAAACTGCTGTTTCATCCTATCCAACTAGTATTTCCAGGTTCATACATCTGAATATGTGAATATATAGCTCTAAAGTGTCAGAACGCTCCCATCTGTGTAGATCACATGCATTTGCCACTGAGTGCTTGACATATGTGGTACAGGTCCTAGTTACATTATGTCCTGGTACAGGTATTGACTCCATGTGAGACTGGCATCTCAATCAGCCAACTGATATGGCCTGTATAGGACTGTACATATGCGTTTCTGGAGGTGTCCCCATTGTCCCTTCATTATCATGCTATAGGGTATTTGAAGGTTATAACGGAGGGACATCCTACTATGGCTGTCTGATTCTTCAAATTTGGCCTTACCATGCATTTCCATGCCATTGAACTGTAGGCGATTCACTATTATACCAATGCCTTTGTTTCAGAGGAGGTAAGTGTCTAGGCTGTCCTACACTATGACAATGTGCAATGTCCATCATATGAATGCCACTGGCCTACCAATACTAGTGCAACAAATGGTATTACCTGTGTACATCATGTCACAATGGTTACTTGTGGGCAGATGTTGTTGAGTTGGACATTCCTTGCAAATCGAGATCTTATAGTTTGGCTGAACTATTTTTGTTATACAGGTGTTGCTGTTGTGGGATATGTTGTAAGTGCAAAGGCAATCATGTAGGATCATGTGTAAATCATGTGTACATGACTTTTCAGTGGGATATGTGTTGTCTTAACTTAGGTACAGGTAATCACATGTCAGGAATGATGTGAGTGATGTTGATTTACTCATGTTGCCATGTCATGGAACTGTATCTGTATGTCAGGTGGAATGTCATGTGCACTATTATGAATTAGTTGGCGGGCCTTTGTTTAGTTGTTCCTACACTGGACTCTGTGATTGTCAGTGGATGTCTCATGTGTGCAATGTAGGCTACTGTAGCTTGTAAATGCAAGTTTGGTGTGATGTGGTGTATCTGTGTATAGTGACTGCAGATTTCCCTAAAGAATTTGGTACATGTAGTGACATGACTGTTCTCCAGACATGGATTCTTAACATCAAATGGCACCTGTATTGGACTGTCACATGTTGTGTCTTCATCATAGATTGTATCCATTTTGGCATATATGTACAGAGGGTTCATCTAGGCATGTGATTGGAATGGCAGGTGCTGTGTCGTGTCTGAAGATAGTTGTCTCTATTTGAACGGGAAATGATTTGTGGACATGTACTGGTCTGGTGTTGAATTGGAACTAGCATGATATGGTGTGATCAGTCAACTGCTTTGCCTGAAGGTGATATGAGTGTGGAGGGTAATGACCGGGATTAGAACGGATTTTCACCTTTAGGCAGGGCATAATGAGCATGCTGACACAGCTTTACAGGTGATTTGATGGAATGTTTCCATTGTGCTACCTTACATGGATTATGATTTTTGTGAGAAAGATGACATAAAGGGGTGGATGAAAGTAACATGTTGTGACATTATGTAGGTTATGTGATTTTCTACAACGAATTGCCTAGCCAGGAGTTGTATACCTACAGTTGTGTATGTTGCAATGTGTGTATGTGAAGAATGTGATGACCCTCTCTCTCCCTCTCTATATCTCACTCTCTATTTGTGTGCACCGTCAACGGCAGGCAAAGGATACAGAGCACAGTTGAGTGGGGATGCTGCTGACCATGGGACCTGGAGTGCTGATACTACCGACAGCGAGGGACCCAGTGGCCGGGAGGGTGAGTGGAGTGCCACTGGGGAGACAGGATCATCATAATCAGTCTCAGAATCCTCCTCCAGTAGACACTCCCTGCGGTGTGTGACCCATCTGGGACCACCCCAGCACCATCTTTGTCCACCACCCCCCTTCCTAGCACTGCCCTCCCTGTAGCTCCCCACCTAGTTGTCCGTGCCCACTCACCCAGCCCGTCCTGCTGCCCTCAGTGAGGAGGCAATTGACCTCCTGAGGTCGATCTCTGTAGGTCAGTCGACCATTGTGAATGCCATCCAGGGACTGGCAAATCAAGTCCAGCAGAGTAATGGGCTCACACGGGGACACTCACGGTGCACTGGCTGGCCTACAGAGATCCTTTCAGGCTCTGGCTTCCACATTGACGGCAGCCAGTAACCCTTTGTCTTCCCCTCCACCTTTCTCTTCCCAATCCCAAACCCCTCTTCCCCAACCTAGCCAAAGCACACAAACAGACAAGCATGTATTTCCCTCAACATCCAAGGGTTCTGCTAACAAACACAAGCACCATAAGACCCACCACCGGCATGCACACAGACAACACCAACCTGCAGAAACACCAACACTTACTACCTGCACTGACTCCCCCACCACCCCACCACAGACGCACCTGCAGACACAACACCGACATTCACCGATCCAGCCACAAAACCTATCCTACCAACAGTCAGCACAATAGCAGCCCCTCAGACATCCACCCCAGTCACCACATCCACAGACACCATAACCACACATGCCTACATGCAGCACATCCACCATGCCTACAGTCACCCATCTACCACGGCATCTCCCAGCACCTCCACCCCCCTCCTCCCAAGACACATAAACACCCACACTCACCCACACAATAGTCACCCATCACACACAAGCATACCTCGCACACATATGCACCAAAGACATCCACCAAATCACCTCTCACAACCACTCCCTCTCCCTCTCCCTCCACTCCCATTTCCTTTTGCCATGATCATCCCAGTCTGTCTAAAAAAAAAATCTACTCGGAGTTGAACCTTTATCCTACTCCTTTCCCACCCAATGGGACCCCCAAGCATGCTGTGTCCCTCCCCAAGCCCCAGCCCCACTGAAAGTCCCCAGCCCCCCTGCAAGTACCTATACCTTTCCCCCACTAAGAAGTCGACCCCTCCCAAGAGTTCCCAGCCCTTCCCTAAGCCCCCCTCCCAAACCCAAAGATCCCCCACCCAAACCCAAATGTGTTTGGAGTGGCCTATTACCATGATCAATGTACATATTTATGTATATATAGTTCTTCCCTTAAAAACATTTACTGCAAGCTGGGGCAAAAAAGATAGTGAACAATCTTCCTGCCCACATTGCCTAGTGCATAGCGAGTCCGAGGCTCACTTTTTCTTTTTTTCGTCCTCTATACGCCCACGCACAGAAAAAATCGATAATACCACTATGTAAATCAATGGGCATGGGACAACATAGGGTAACATTACAAATCCTAAAGAGTGGAACACAAGAAGTAATAGTGTTCACAGTTTCTCGCTATTTGCACTGGGCTTGGAGACTGAGATGGAAAGTTAACACCTAAACTGCCCATCAATTATGTGGGCCTAAGTAGATACAATTTACATAAGAATCTGGTCTAGCATTTCATGTGATTGCAGAACCTACTGTGGATTGTTTGATGTAAATATGTGACATGGTCAATTGTATTAATTTTATATGATTTTTAGTATGTATGTGATCCTACCTCATTTTATCTATTTTATTATGATATGCACTTTTATGGTTTTGTAGCCAAAATAAAGTATTTACTTACTTACTATATATATTTATTTTTTAATTGACATATATCTGGGCCAACCCGTTGTTGGTTCGAAAGTTAATTCTTTGTCCTGCCTTTCTTTTCTTATGGCTGTTTTGGTCTTAGCTGCTTTTGTTTGTGTGTGTGTGTAAGTTCTGTGTGTGGTGATTGTGCTACCAGTTTTGTCTGGGCAGCATGTGTGGGCGTGTGCTTTGCATTTGTCCCACAGTGATGGGTGTGTATTGTGTGATGGTCATGTAAAAGTTGGGGACATGTATTTGTATTGGTGCTGTGTGTTGTGACTGTATTGACATGTGTTATTTGCAGTGTTGGGTGCTTTTGTGTGAGTGTACTGTGTGCATGAATGTGTGTGATGATTGGTATGTCAGATCCACTGTGATGTGTGTTTGCAGGGTATGATGTATGCCTCGTTGTATGGATGTGTGATTGTGTGTTGGTTCTCTGGTGTTGTTAAGTTTTGTTGTATGTATGAATTGTAAAGTGGAGGTGTGTTTTGTCGGTGATTGACAGTGCTTTTGAGGTGTTGCTGTTGTGGTGTTGTTGTGTCATTTAGTGGCATTGTGTGTGACTGTATCCATGCTGTGTATCTATGGGTTGGTGTGTGTTTTGAGCGTGTGTGTGTGTGTGTGTGTGTGAGAGATGGTCATAGTGTGTGTACTATATATGTGCATGTGTGCATGTGTCTGTCTGTGAGTGGGCATGAGTGTTCCAGATGTGTATGTTGTGTGTGCATAGGTACATTGGCATTTTGCACCAATGACAGGTAAGTGGGTGTACTCAGTATTGCTGTCATCGTCATTGTGGTTCCGGAGTTGTTTTGCAAGCAGGAGCAGCAGGAAGACATGTAGTTCAGGTTCCATGGCGGCTCCAGACGAGTTTGGCTCCCTGAAGGTGAGTGTCTCACCAGAGTTTCCGTGGTGGTGCGACTGCAGCATGAGCCTTGGCAGTGTGCAGCCTCGTAATCTGTCTGGCAGGAACATGGTCTCCACCAGCCTGGAGGTGGTTAGCATCATCTTTGGTGGCCTGACCGCTGTGGTGGTGCTGACAGTGGATTGGCTGTATTCTGTTGGTAATACCGCCATGGTCATAATTTGGCAGTCTTCTCCACCAGCCTGTTGTCGGTACGACCGCCAACATGGCGGTCATGAGACGGCCAAACTCGTAATGACCACATTGTCTCTAAGTTAAGCCTACCTGGACTGTCCAATAGCTACCAGGGGGCTGAGCTCAGGTTTATTTAGTGACTTTCGAGGTTCTCTCTCAAAAGGATTTTGATTATTAGTTGAGGTGGGTAATTAACTCTAGCAATTAATATTCCAATTTGTTACCATGTGTATTTATAAAAAAACAATACACAAATCTTTTTTAGTATATTAAATTGAAACAATTAACAATAATTTTAAAGTAGAAATTAGTAAATAACACTGTACCACAAAATATTTAACATGAAAAAAATATTAAAATTAACATATTTGTAATTAAAATGTTAAACATTTAAACTTTAAACAAACTATACATTTTGCAAACCATATTACAAATATTGAATCAAAATAAAACATCACAAACACAATATTAATGAGAAATAAAGAAATAAGATTAAAAACCGATTACAATTATATAAAGTAATTCTTTAAATAATATAAAAATAATTTTAATTAAAACTATTTTTAAAAAACATAGCACAAACATTAAAATATATTTATATATTACCAACCAATAAAACAATTTTAAACAAACAACAATAACACTGAAATTCAATCTAAACAAAAATAGAAAAAGTATTACACCTTCCACAAATTGTATTTTCCATTCCTTCTAAAACCTATACAACGTAACAGAAGGTGTAGGACTTTGGAGGTGTTAGATTTACTATTCAGCTCCACGCTAAGCAACAGTTGGGAAAGTGTTATACACAGTAGGGGTGACATTTAATATGTCTACTCCAACATAAGTAACAGTATGAAACGTGACAGACAGCGGAGGGGCTAGATTTGCTATTTCCACTCATAGCAGCAGCAGGGAAAGTGTTGGAATTTGGAGGGGTGTATGCACCAGAAGAACCAACAAATTTTGTGCACGTCTTTGGACGCATATTTTTTTGAAGGCACATTTATCTGGCTCATGTTTTTCCTGCCAGTGGTCATCAAGATAGGCAAATGGTCACAACTGCTTAAAAACTGAGCATCATGGCTATTCATATTTTGGTTTGCAGACATAAACCCCTGGTATGTGTGTTTGTTTCTGCAAAAGAAAAAAATATCAACAGATGCAGCTTTGTCGTGGCTGGCATTACTGTTTTCTTTGAAGTACTTTTACAAAATCACTCCTGCCATGTAGGAAGGTAGGAGCACTTTGCCCAAAAAATCCCTGCCATCTTTGCAGAGATCTCTAAATGTGTTAGGCAGTCCTATACGAGGGGCACCCACAATAGCAGTGAGCTAGCCGGCTGCCCATGAAAGTCCAAGTTACCTTTGTTCTCTTTTCTTTTTTTGCATCAAACAAGTCCATAATAATGGCTGCTAACAGTACCATGATCATGTGTTCAGTGATAGAATTTAGAAGATATACATTCACATAGCTCTTTTTTCTTTGTAAGTGATCATTTTGAATCCCAGAGTTAATTTGTTGAGGTGCACTTGATTTTTTACTGTGAGGACTCCCAATTATATCTTGCAGGTATGGGATGTTAACAATTGGGTTGCACTATGTATGTTGATTTATAATTTTGATAGACTGAAAGTCATTTACACAAATTCTTACTTCAAGGAATACATTGCTTCAGATGGCTAGAACACTTGATAATCAAATGAACGCTATTGTTTGTACGCTTATTTATCCATCACATTGGGCACAGTTACAAAACTCTGCTACCATTAAAATAAGCAGAATTTACAGAGCTCTGTCACAAGAAAGTTGATATATTACCTCTTGAGAGAAACGGGGTTATTTATTTTTGGAGGCTTTTACCCCTGCCAATTTAATAAACCCTCTCTGGTTAGGCAATAACACACATTCTAGAGAATGTTTACTAAGCCCTTGGTAACTACTGCACAAGTAGTAGACGATTTCCAGAGAAGTGAGTGCTGAGTTCAAGCAGTGCTAACAATTATAAATAAAAAAATGCAATACAATTCCCAGGCCAATTAAAAAAAAAAAAATGGCAAAGCATTAATGAGAAGATAGACACAAAAATGATTAAAATTAGAAGCAAAGAACCTAAATGTGCATTTTTAAAATTTTAAGTTAAAAAGCCCATAGTAAAAGTAAAGAACCATAAAACAAAGGCTAAGCTGACTTAGGGGGTCATTACAACCGTGTCGGTCGGTGTTAAAGAGGCGGTAAAACCGGCAACAGGCCGGTGGTAAAAAAAATTGAATCATGACCGTGGCGGAAACCGCCAATATAGACAGTCACTTTAACACTCCGACCGCCACGGTGGTACAAACAAACAGCGCGGCGGTAACCGGCAACAGACAGGCGGAAGACAAGGTTCCGCCCACTGTATTACAAGGCAGCAATACGCCACCTTTTCCGGGGCGGATTCACTGCGAACAAAAACACGGGGGAAACAGGACTTGGAAGGGAAAACGCTCACCTCTACACACCCCACGAGGAACCGGGACGCCATGGAACCCTAGCTCCAGATACTCCCAGCCTTTATCTTCCTGCTCCTCTACTAGGAACAACAAATACGGCAGCAAAGACCACGGTGAGTACTGTACCTACGACACAGGGGAGGGGGGAGGGAAAAAAGAGTGACACACACATGCAACACGCAACACTCCCACCCCCACCCTCACCCTCACCCACTACAACACACACACAAAATTCATGTAGATACATTACTTTTAGGAAATTAGTCAAACGTTTGTAATCTATTAAAATACAGTAATCAAAAAAATATATATATATATTTACACTATAAACAAATATATACACCAAGAATACAAGCCCAAGGTATTCCACCATCATAGTCCGTGGACCACTGGGCCCAAAATGCATGGGCGAGGCCCACACTCAATACCCGATGAAAACGGAGAGAACACTGCTGGGGCATCAGATAGAAATACAACAGGCACCTCAGGGGGAAGGGATGGATGGGCACCTCAGCCAGATGAGTGCACGACGCCAGATCCACGAGGGGGCTCCATGCCCACTGCTGTATCCTGGGGAGTGCAAAGCCACAGTCTCACAAGTCTTTACAGTGGGTGGGTTGCCCACTGCTTTATCCTACGGAGTGCAAAGCCACATTCTCAGAAGTCTTTCCGGTGGGTGGGTTGCCCACTGCTTTATCCTGGGGAGTGCAAAGCCACAGTCTCAGAAGTCTTTCCGGTGGGTGGGTTGCCCACTGCTTTATCCTGGGGAGTGCAAAGCCACAGTCTCACAAGGCTTTCCAGTGGGTGGGTTCCCACTGCTTTATCCTGGGGAGTGCAAAGCCACAGTCTCACAAGTCTTTCCAGTGGGTGGGTTGCCCACTGCTGCATCCTGGGGAGTGCAAAGCCACAGTCTCACAAGTCTTTCCTTTGGGTGGGTTGCCCACTGCTGCATCCTGGGGAGTGCAAAGCCACAGTCACACAAGTCTTTCCTTTGGGTGCGTTGCCCACTGCTGCATCCTGGGGAGTGCAAAGCCACAGTCTCACAAGTCTTTCCAGTGGGTGGGTTGCCCACTGCTGCATCCTGGGGAGTGCAAAGCCACAGTCTCACAAGTCTTTCCAGTGGGTGGGTTGCCCACTGCTTTATCCTGGGGAGTGCAAAACCACAGTCTCACAAGTCTTTCCAGTGTATGGGTTGCCCACTGCTGCATCCTGGGGTGTGCAAAGCCACAGTCTCTCAAGTGCATGCCTTACTCCACTGGTTCTGGAGGGGGCCTTGTGCCCAGAGTGCTTTATCCTGCCAAGGAAAGAGGTAGTGGATGTGATACTCCACTGGTTCTGGAGGGGGCTTTGTGCCCAGAGTGCTTCATCCTGCCAAGGACAGAGTTAGTGGATGTGATACTCCACTGGATCTGGAGGGGGCTTTGTGGCCAGAGTGCTTTATCCTGCCAAGGACAGAGGTAGTGGATGTAAATCTCCACAGGTTCTGGAGGGGGCTTTGTGCCCAGAGTGCTTCATCCTGCCAAGGACTGAGGTAGTGGATGCCTTACTCCACTGGTTCTGGAGAGGGCTTTGTGCCCAGAGAGCTTCATCCTGCCAAGGACTGAGGTAGTGGATGCCTTTCTCCACTAGTTCTGGAGGGGGCCTTGTGCCCAGAGTGATTCATCCTGCTCGTGGCGGCCTCAGTAGCGTCAGAAGCTTTGGCGCTCATTGGCCTGCAGCGCTGGTTGCGGCGATGTCCTGTTCAGCGGTGCTGGTGGCGGCGGTGTCCTCAGCAGCGGTGCTGGTGGTGGCGGTGTCCTTGGCAGCGGTGCTGGTGGTGGCGGTGTCCTGTTCAGCGGTGCTGGTGGCGGCGGTGTCCTTGGCAGCGGTGCTGGTGGTGGCGGTGTCCTGTTCAGCGGTGCTTGTGGGGCGGTGTCCTTTGCAGCGTTGCTTGTGGTGGCTGTGTCCTTGGCAGCGGTGCTTGTGGTGGCGGTGTCCTTGGCAGCTGTGCTTGTGGTGGTGGTGTCCTGTTCAGCGGAGCTAGTGGTGGCGGTGTCCTGTTCAGTGGTGCTGGTGGCAGCGGTGTCCTTGGCAGCGGTGCTGGTGGTGGTCTTGTCCGCCGTGCAGGTTTTCGCCGACTTGCCTGTTTTTCTGTGCCCCTTCCCCACCTTGGATGGTGGCGCAGCTGTCTTCCCACTCCCAACTGTACCCCTGGGAGAGGATTTGGTGGTAGATGTTTTGCCTCTCTCCCGCCGGGCACTGGCCAACATTTTGTGGTTTTGAGGTGGGGGACTGTCCGTGGTCTGGCTCCTTGGCACACTGGCTGCCCTGCTGTTTGGCGCACTCCAGAAGCCGGTTATTACTGGCACCACTGTTCCCGCAGATGTTGTGGCTGAGGTGCTGGGTTGGGACCTGGAAAGGTGGGAACTAGGAGACTGAAGGGGGGGGGGGAGGTGAGGGGAAGAGGTCAAGGTTGGACAGGTAAAGTTTTTTGGACACACTGGGACGGGTAGATGGAGGGGGTTTGGGAGTGGAGGAAGAGGTAGTGCTTGTAGGAGGTGTACGTTTGCTGACTTTGGGTGAAGGTGCATAGGCTGGAGGCTGTCGTGAGGTGGATGGCTGTTGGGTGGGTGTGTGCCTGCGTTTGTGTATCTTCGGAGGGGGCGTCACAGACACACTGGGAGAGGACACAGGGGACGTGTGAATGGTAGTGGGGGTGGTGACTGCACGTGAGCGGGGTGTGGTGGTGGGTGTGCTGGAGAGGGACGTAGTGGCTGTAGAGGTAGTGCATGCAGGTGTGAGTGTAGACGAGACAGGGAGGGAGGAGGGAGACGAGGAGGAGGGGGACACAGTGGAGGCAGTGGATGTTGGTGTGTCTGCATGTGTGTGAGGCTTGCATGAGTGCCTGGGGGATGTGTGGTGCTTATGTTTGCCTGAGCTTCCCTTGTGTGGTGAGGTGTGTGTATGCTGGTCTGATGGTGTGCTTGGGATAGGCTGAGGTACAGGGGTTTGGGAATGGTGGAGGAAGTTGGAGGGGGGAGGATAGAGACAGGGACAATGGCTGCCATCAGTGCTGAGGCCAGAGTCTGAAAAGCTTGCTGTTGGGCTGCCTTACCAGAATGAATGCCCTCCAGGTATGCATTGGTCTGTTGCAACTGCCTTTCAACACCCTGGATGGCATTCAAAATGGTAGACTGCCCAACAGTGAGGGAACTGAGGAGGTCAATGACCTCCTCACTGAGGGCAGCAGGGCTGACTGGGGCAGGGCCTGAGGTGCCTGCGGTGAAGGAGATGCCCACCCTCTTGGGTGACCTGCCACGGGGCACACGCTGAGGGGCTGCTGGGATGGCGGTGCTGGTAGGGGGGTGGCGGCTGTACCTGTAGATGCGGTGGGCACAGAGGGGCCCGCCCCGCAAGGGAGCTCCCATTAGAGGAGGAGTCCGTGTCGCTGGTCTCAGCTCCTGTCCCCGCCGTGGAGCTCCCCTCGCCCAACGTCCCACTGGTGGCTTCTGACTTCGTTGTGTCGCCCTCCAGGGCCATGTGGGATGCAGCTCCCTCCTGCTCTGGTGGCACTGCTCCTCCGCCTGATGATGCTAATGCACACAAGAACAGGGAGACCACAAAAGGGGGGTAAGACAGAAGAAAGACATGTTGAGTGGATGCAATATCGCTACAGTTGGCAGACACTACAGACACAGAAGAGCCCTGCACTACGCTGTGCACTTAGAGTTCCCTAATTAATCACAGGGACATGGGTTACAAGGCCTATGCCCGATTGCTGCACACATGGAAGTCACAGGAGCCTGACTAGGTGTAGTTGGCTCTGAACACAGGTGGGGTGGGGTGCCACAGGGCCTGCCTTCAGAAGGAACCTTGCCTACTAAACTCACCCTGGCCTAGGGGAACCCACAGCCCACCTCCCCCACCCAGACACCTACAATGCACGCTGAATCAGCAGAATGAGAGTGCACTCACCCCCTTGTGGCTGCTGTGATGCCCTCAAGCGCCCATCCAATTCCGGATAGGCCACCGCCAGGATCAGGAACATCAGGGGGGTCATGGTGCGACGGGCACCCCTCCCACGTTGGGAGGCCATCCCCAGCTGGGCCTCCGCCGTCTTCTTGCTCCAGCGGCGAATGTCCTCCCGTCTTTTATGGCAGTCGGTGCTCCGTCTATGGTGGACCCCAGGGTCCAGACTTCCTTGGCGATGGCACGCCAAATATCCTTCTTCTGGTGGGCGCTGACCTACAGGAATAGTACAGGGGAAAAGGAGAAAATATAACCGTCCGCACCGTCACAGTCATTGGCCTGCATCCCTACCCTTGCCATGACGCACATGCACTCACCGTCGTATCATGCACGCCTCATTCTCCCCCCCCCCATCTTGCATCAACACCACTCCACGCAGGCATTTTCCATTCGGCATGCTCACAGTGCACTTACCTGTTTGTCTGGAGGACCGTAGAGTAGCGTGTACTTGGGGAGGACCCCATCCACTAGTTTCTCCAACTCCTCCGTGCTGAAAGCAGGGGCCTTTTCCCCAGACACATGAGCCATTGTCTCTTCCAGACTGTCACAGCAGCACTTGCAGTGTAGGTCCTCTGCTGTCGAAGATCAGGTATCAAGTGATTGAACAGAGAGAAAATGGTGGTCACGTCCGCAGCGGTGCGTACCGTCACTGCCGGCGTACATCGTCATTGGCTCCTGGGGCCCATAGGGTCCAATGTTAACCAATGCAGGATTGCGCTGCGACCGCCTACCGCGATGGTGTACAACGCCAGCGCAGTTACCTCGTATTTCCTTGTCCCACATTACAGGTCAGGCAGTCGCCATCTCAGGGGGCCACATAGCATTAATTTTGACTGCGTCACACATATCTAGGCCTTGCTTAAACACTAATACAGCCATATATCTATTTTTAAACATTTTACTATAAAGTTGTGTTTACATACCTCAGTGTTGGTTGACTCTCTGCTCGCTGTTCTCCTCCATAGAGCACGTCCGCTGGGGCAGGTGAGGAGATGGTGGCATCCTCCGGTGTACAGACCCCTGTCGACAATGGAGGAGTGACATGTAATTGACACATACAGACTTGATCGTACCGCAATCCTGGAACTGTGTGCCCAGTTGGTGCCAGACCTGATGTCGGCTATCCGCCATCCCACATGAATCCCCCCTCTAGTGCAGGTCCTGTCAGTACTCCATTTCCTAGCAAGTGGGTCTTTTCAAACAACAGTGGCCATTGCATCAGGGATGTCCCAGCCTACGTGTTGTCCAGAGTGTTGTCTGCCATGCTGAAACACATGCGCAGCTACATCGTTTTCCCTCAGGTGGAGGATTTACCTACAGTGAAAGGTGACTTCTATGCCCTGGGACATATCCCCAAAATCATAGGTGCCATTGATGGGACACATGTGGCCTTGGTCTCCCCCGTAGGAGTGAACAGGTGTACAGAAACTGGAAGAGTTACCATTCTATGAATGTGCAGATGGTGTGTTTGGCCGACCAGTACATCTCCCATGTAAATGGCAAGTTTCCTGGCTCAGTGCATGACGCTTACATTCTGCGGAATAGCAGCATCCCTTATGTGATGGGGCAACCCCAGAGGCACCGTGTGTAGCTATTAGGTGAGGACATGGACCTAATATAGTGTGACTGGGTGGCTGGGTCTCGGGATGTCCCTAAGAGTTAGTGTGTGTCTAACAGTTGTCCCTCGCCATTTGCAGATGACTCTGGTTACCCCAACCTGTCATGGCTTCTGACCCCAGTGAGGAATCCCAGGACAAGGGCAGAGGAACGCTACAATGAGGCCAATGGGCAAACTAGGAGGATTATAGAGAGGACCTTCGGCCTCCTGAAGGCCAGGTTCCGGTGCCTCCATATGACAGGTGGTTCCCTATTCTACTCACCAAAGAAGGTATGTGCCAGACCATTGTGGCCTACTGTATGCTTCACAACTTGGCTTTGCGATGGCAGGTGCCTTTTCTGCAGGAGGATGGCCCAGATAGAGGTGGTGTGGCAGCTGTGGAGCCTGTGGACAGTGAAGACGAGGAAGCAGAAGAAGAGGACATAGACAACAGGAACACAGTGATCCAGCAATACTTCCATTGAGACACAGGTAAGAAGACAACACTGCCAGCTACATCTAATTTCATTCTTCTACCTCTCATCTGTCTGTCATTTTCACCCAGTGTATGGACACTGGGTTGTCACTTTCCCTTTCGATTTCACAGATGTGGGTCCCACTGTGTGACCTCTGCTTTGTTTCCACATGGACTAGAGCTGTGTGACATAGGTATGTTGACACTACATTGCATATAGCATTTTTCCACAGTTATTGCAAATACACATTTTCGAAAGCACAGACTGACTCCAGATTGTTTTGTGATTTAAGGGTGTTTATTTAAGTGCTAAATATTGGAGGGGGTTGTAAAATGGTCAGGGGTGATGGTGGAGGAATGTCCATGGCAGAGTCCAGTCTATTAATCTCACAGGTGCACTGTCCAAAGGGGCATAGGAAGTGGAGCTAGGGCAGTTTAAGTATGGACAGGGTGACAAAGTGGCACAAAAGGATGACAATCAGGGTTGTCTCATTTCTTGGTGGGGGTCTTGGCATTGTTCTCTGTCTTTGTCCTGGATCTCAGGGACCGCTTGCGGGGTGGTTCTCCATCTGCAGGGGATGGGGTGCTGGTGTCGTGGTCCTGTGGCGGTGCCTCCTGTCCACTAGCGCTGGCGGAGGTCGTGGGCAGTTCATCGTCCAGGCTAGTGTCAGGGGCCCCTTGTTGTGCCACAGTGTCCCTCCTGGTGTTGACGAGTTCCTTCAGCACCCCTACAATGGTGCCCAGGGTGGAATTGATGGATTTGAGTTCCTCCCTGAACCCCAAATACTGTTCCTTCTGCAGCCACTGGGTCTCTTGAAACTTGGCCAGTACCGCTGCCATCATCTCCTGGGAATGGTGGTAGGCTCCCATGATGTTGGAGAGGGCCTCGTGGAGAGTGGGTTCCCTGGGCCTGTCCTCCCCCTGTCGCACAGCAGCCCTCCCAGTTCCCCTGTGTTCCTGGGCCTCTGTCCCCTGAACCGTGTGCCCACTACCACTGCCCCCAGGTCCCTGGTGTTGTTGGGGTGGTGGGTTAGCCTGGGTTCCCTGTAGTGGTGGACACACTGCTGCTTGACGTGTCCTGGGGACAGAGGTATGGGCCCGCTGTGTGGGTGCTGTGCTGGTGTTTCCAGAAGGGGGAAGTTCTGTAGTGGCCTGTGCCAGTGTGAGGGGAACCGACTGTCCTGAGGTCCCAGATGGGCCGGGCTGGTCATCTTGATCCAGGTGGACAGAGCTGCTGTCATCACTGTGGGCCTCTTCTGTGGGTGGAGTGGACATGTCCGGACCCTCCTGTCCGGTGAAGTTGGGTAGGGGTCCTGCAGGGGTGTAAAGGCATGATTATTGCATCTGTGTGTGCCATGGTGTGCAATGGGTGGGTCACCCTGTACCCCAGTGCTTCCATTCTTGTGTGGGACCTTCTGTGATAATGGTTTGGGGGGGTGTATGGGTATGTGCAGTGGACATGCTTTGGTGATGGGTGTCCATGCTTTGGTGTCGCATGCAGGGCTTGGGTTTGGGATGTGTGGTTTGTGATAGTGGGACATGTGTGAGGAGTTGGAGTGATGGGGGTGAGGGTAGGGGTATGTGATAGCATGCAGGTAGGGTGGGGGATATGGTAGTTAAAGGTTTGACTTACCAGAGTCCATTCCTCCAGCTACTCCTGCGAGGCCCTCAGAATGCAGTATAGCCAAGACCTGCTCCTCCCATGTTGTCGTTCTGGGGGGAGGAGGTGGGGGCCGCCGCCAGTCCTCTGAACCACAATCTGGTGTCTTGAGACCACGGAACGCACCTTCCCCCGTAGGTCGTTACACCTCTTCCTGATGTCATCCCTATTTCTTGGGTGCTGTCCCACTGCGTTGACCCTGTCCACGATTCTGCGCCATAGCTCCATCTTCCTAGCTATGATGGTGTGCTGCACCTGTGATCCGAATAGCTGTGGCTCTACCCGGAAGATTCCCTCCACCATGACCCTGAGCTCCTCCTCAGAAAACCTGGGGTGTCTTTGCGGTGCCATGGGGTGGTGTGGGGGATGTGTGGGGTGGTGTGTTTTGTGATGTGTGGGGTGATATTTAGAAGTGTGTTGTGTGAGGTGCGTGGATGTTGTGTGAGTGATGGTGTTGAGTGCCTGTGGATGCTAGTGTTGTTTCTGGTGGTGTCTCTCTCTGGCCTTCTGTCGCAATTGTTGTCGTAGGGGTTTGTGGGTGATGTGGGTGTGTATTTTATATTGTATTGGGTGTGTGGGAGTGGTGTGTGTATGTGTATCAGGTGTGTGTATTTCAAATTGTCCAATGTGGTAGTGTTTTGAAAATGTGTGTGTATTTTGAGCGCGGCGGCGTGTACCGCCAATGGAATACCGCGGTTGAAAGACCGCCATGTGGATTCATGGGTTGTGATAGTGTGGGCGTATTCCTGTTGGCGTGACGGAGGAGGTTTTGTTATCACCAGTTTGTCACTGACCTTTGGTGTGGCGGACTTGTGAGGGTGTCTAGATTTTGGCGGATTCCGAGCTGTGGGTCATAATAGCTGTGGCGGAATTCCACTGCCACGGCGGTGTGTTGGCGGTGTGCTGCACGGCGGTAAGCGGCTTTTACTGCCAATGTTGTAATGACCCCCATAGAGAGGTGAAGTAACAAAAAAAAACTAAAGTCTAAAAACCTAACTGATCTAGCTATAACTTACATCCCTGCTATGCACTGCTTATGACCTCACCTATTACATCACTCAGGACATTGCAATTGACATAATTGTTGACATCCCTGATGGCCAGGCCCTGCACCCACACCTTCCATTGGCTGCCTTCTACTCGCAGTGCATAGCCATTTTTATACACTTGAATCTTGTTATTTGATATTTTTTCATTTTTAACCACTGGCGCCATTATCTTGTACTATCATTTACTATGGTAGTGCACAGCAGGGGTTTGGCCTCCAGCTAGACCCTGTGCCTTCTCCTTGGAACCAGTCCCCCACAACACACAGTCACAGGTCATGCCCTGCTCCCAGCCACGCCACTTGCATCTAACTGCCTCACAGGCACCCAACACAGATTCTCCCTTCTTTTAAAAACAAAATACTTCTCTAGTACCCGCTATGCAAGATTACATCATATGATAACCCAGTACCATGCAAGCTTCCTTGGGGAAGCTTGCCCATTATCCTGGTACCTTGAGATTGAAGTTTAAGCTATGACCCCATGGCACTTCAGGCATATCTTATGGGAGGGCCATGCTGGATCCCTCAAGAGGACCCTGGTACCTGCAGCCACCCCCAAAAATGTATTCATTTGTAATCTCTGGGGAGTTTCCTCTGGGAGCCCCCGATGTGTCTAGGCATCAGGGTGTCCCTACCCTGCCCCTTATACCTTTTTTGGAAAGTTTTTCAGGACACGAGGACCGAGTCCATGAGATCTCGAATATTGGCTGTAATATTTGCTTCTCAGTTGCGGCCAGTTAATCAGATTTCATGGTCCCATGAGAACAAGTCCTCTCATGCAATGCCAAAATGATCAATGGGAGAAAATGTTCACTTAGCTAATCAGAAAGCCCACTTTTTCAATTTTTCGATACCTTGGGACTCCTGCAGTACCAGCCATCCAGATACACCTAACTTTTTAACCACTTGATGCCCAACTTGAGCACCACTTGATATTCTAAGTATTTTCAATTGGCTGAACAGATTTACATTAAATCACAAAAAGCATGCTTTCTGAAGAAAGTTCAAACTTTTCATAGCAAAGTATCCCATGGGAATTGTATCATCGTAAATCAAAGTTTAGGATCTCCCTTTTTTTGACATCCGCTTATCGGATTGGCATGAATGCTTCCATGAAGGAGCTGAGATAAGTGTGGGTTAACTTTTATTTCACCTCATACATTTTTCTTCCACCAGGTTACACTTCCTGTCTGTTTATCTCACTTGTGCAGGCTCTTTTTCATGCATATGTTTTCCTTTTGTCACTGTTCCCCTGTTTATTTTTAACAGTTTTAACAGTTTAGCATGAGGGTATATATTGCCTGAGCATCTCAGAACCACTTTCTGCATTCCGTTTTGATATTATATCATGCTTATAGATAGAGGAAAATGCATTTTGTGATTATTTTTGTGCCAGAATGTGTCCTTTCCGGCACAAAAACAATCATCCTTGCAAAGCAGACATAAGATACAGAGCATTCCTCCTCTTTTCTTTTGATGCAGGACAGTGCAGCAAGAATCCATGTGGCACTCCCCTGCGTCAAAAGCTCGTTAATGAGACCCTGTATCCTACTTGCTAAAGAATGTGTTGTGTATATCTATACTGTATTAAACACAATCCAGGAATGATGTAAATATTTATATACAATATGCAGACTAGGTAAAATTGCCAGTTTTATGCCATATTTTGTGTGGAATGCTAAGTGGCTAAGTTTTTAAGCTATGAAGCCAGGCCCACTGAAAGGAAATCTGATGTCTGTATAAGAGAACTCACTTGAGCTAAAGACTTCTTTTTTTTCATATCTTCTTTTTGCAAGTAAAACAATCAAGATCTCAATGGCAAAACAGCGTGAACAAAAGCACCATGACACAGCCAAAAAACTTAGAGTATCCCATCTGTTTCATGAGATCCCCCATCCCACCATCCACCTCTGCACAACCATTTACAAGGCACCTCCAATGGCTGGGTTCTTCGTATGCTAAAGTATACAAACCGGCACCCAAGGCAGGGGTCCACCCCGATAGTCATTCCATTTTCCCCATATTGTAGTCCACGTCTTAGGACAGCCCCTTCCTTCATAGACTACCCTTTCATTCAACATGCACCAGACCATGTCACTCTTCCAGTTACCTAAATGTGACACCTGTTTGGCCCTCCACCTCCGTGCAATGTTGCCCTTGGCAACTATTAACCCCAAGGTCATCCAGATCTGATCCATTCAGGTGAGGTCAGTTGTTTACCAGATGTTTAGGAGGCACCGATTTAGGAGGCCACCACGTTGCTTCTACAAATATTGTTCAGGTAGCTGATCACTGAATGCCAGTAGAACTAATTGGCAGGACTGCTTCATATCATGTGCAGAAACTTTCTCATTTGGCCATAGCTTTGCATTCAGAAAGGAGTTGCTGTCTCGCCCATCTTTACCAAGGTAGTGCATGCATAGGAACATGTATGTATAATTGTAACCTGCACAAGGTGAAACCTGGACAGAAGAGCTACCTTCCAGTGAGATGCCAAGGCCACAAGCCACTCTTGTCCTCAAGACCCTTATTGTCCTGATCACACTGTTTCCCTCAGTTGGTGGAAAGTATCTGGTGAGTTGTTAATTAACTTGTGAGATGTTAAGGATATTGCTTTTCTGGGCATGTTTTCATCTAATAATCTATCATTAAGTGGTGAGAATCGGAGGAGTTCCTCCCCTTTTGGCAATGACTTGTGCAGTGCATGGCATATCTGCAAACATCGGTAGGCCTCAGTGGGTGCCATATGGTACTCTTGTTAAAGTTCAGCAAATCAGATCACCTTTACCTGTGTCCATAGATCTTCCACCCTAGAGAGTTCAATAAGATCCCACCTGTCAAAGCCTCATTGTGTTCCCAGTGTGCCTAGCCATGCTGTGTCCCAGAGTGGAGTGGCGTGCATGCTCCTTCCCTCCCAACCCAAGGCCTTGAGTGTTGTATGCCATAGAGTGAGAGTGACCGCTGTTGGGGCTGGAAAAGTCATGGAGCGCACTCGTCCCAATCACCTCTCTAGTGTTTTAGCTGTAGTGCACAGTTCACTGACCTGTGCTTTCAGAACTATTGTGTCAGCTTTGCGGGCAGCTGTGAAGTCCTCCACTTTCTTTACACCAGCTCCCATGTCATGCAGGTCTGCTCTCAATAGAGTGACTTCTGATGTGACAGAATTGATTTTGGTCCCAGGGAGGTGTGTCCCTCTTGAATTGCTGCCTTTATGTCCTGAAGAATGAGTGGTTCACCCCCACTGGCCTCCAAGCCCACCGGAGTTTGCTTCCCCGGACTCTCACTCACTATGGGCACTATTTAGGTTGGATATATTTGTCAAGCTTTGGTTGGTTCCCCCCTTGGGCTACTTTACCTCCAGTCATCTTTCAAGGGTTTCCCCGTAGGCTCTTCCCATCACCCATTCTGGAAGTGGATATTGGGGGGGGGGGTTGAATGGAGGGATGGGGTTCACAGAAGTATTCACCCATGGCCTGTCAGGTTTCCCACTGCTTTCTCCTCCACAACTCCTCAACAAAATTACTACTGCTGTGATGCTGCTGTGGGAGGCTCACTCTTTTGTTGACTGGGGATTATCAACAAGATGTTGGTTTGTAAGTTCCTCAGCTCAGAGAAGTTCCTCTCTTTCTGGGTAGTTCAGTTTGAAATTGTGTGACCCGCTGGCTCTATAGGCCACTCTGCAGCCCTCACCTGGCTGAGTGTCTCTGGTGCTGGACTATGAAGTCTGACTGCCCCGTCTCACACCCACCACATCAGGGATTGCTCAGAATAGTTAAAACAGCTGTGAGAACTGTATAAGGGGACCTGGGAAGATGCCTAGGGGTATGGCACCAGGAGCCCAACAGGGCATACCAAGTCAGAGAAATGCTGCAAGCCCTCTCCAAATCTCCTACCTCGTTTGTAGCCTCAGTACAGTTAGTGGCGGTAGATAAGTCTCTGTGTTTTGGCAGCCCCCTATTTGGGATTTCCCTTCCACATGGCCTTCACAATGTGATGTCCCTTTATTTTTGGGCCATGGGTTTTCTTTATGGGCTGCACTCAACCCCTAGGCTTGAATCTTTCCTAACGTACTAATAAGCGGGAGAGGAGTCCCAGGGATAGGCCGCCAGACTTGTTACCTCACCACAACGTATCTTGGTGGTGTTTTTGCAGCTGACAGAAATGCCTGCCTGGACAGGGGCGTGGCCGTGGAGCCCCACCTCTCCTTTTTCGGTGCCATAAGTGTATCTTCACTGTCTTCTGGTTTCAGAGGAGCCCCAGAGGATGATCGCAGGCTTTGGCACCACTAGTCGGTTACATCGGGAGTCTTGGGTCGCCTTGTGATGGCTCCATACTCTCTTGTGGCATTGTGGCTACTGACTCTCCACTTCTGCAGCCTGGTCTCTCCTGTGTCGTGTATGCCTCCACGTTGGAGCAGGGCAAAAATGAAGACTTTATTATTATCCTTGTGACAAGCCGCATAGGGGACGTGGCTTGCTCGACACAGAGAATGGATAAATGAACAGATTAATGGGGGATAGCAGCAATGGTTGGCAGTAGCCGCTCTAGAAAGCAGCCACCTTCCACTGCAGTTGGCCACGCCCGAACTAAAGATTTCTGACCTGTCAACCTAATTGCAGGACTATTATTCAAATCTGCACATTCACTGTGCATATGTTCGTGAAGATTCACACTCAAACACTACAGTTTTGTGCACTGTGGATAATTTTTACCCAAGTGGTAGTGATAGCTGTTTGTAGACACTTTTAGAAGTCAGCTCTTCTCCGCCATTTACTTTTCAAAGCATAAATAATAATGCACGTACCATCTAAACAGTTTTTTAATTCAATGTTTCACTTTGTGACTGAAAGTAACATAAAGAATTGAATGCTGCTTTATATGAACAGACTATCTAAATGCATGTTACATACAATACACAAGACAGACAACCATAAATAAATACATAGGATAACTTCCACCTCCCAAAAGTTGTGTGTAGCACCATAAAAGTGTGATACAGTTGCAACACACTCAGTTTGTTTTCAGGGTAGTCCATTTTAGGTATTCCCAGTGTTTGGCTTGGAGGACATGCAACCATCATGGATAAACCTTGGAGAAGCAACTCCATTCAAGCAGGCACTAGCACCAGGTGGAGACATTATTCGGTTAGGCCTACAAAACAGTGCAAGCAGTCTGGTTGTTAAAGACAAATAGTGAATTCATCAAGAACTTACATTGACTTGCAGCCCACCCACTGCTTACCATTGGTTGGCTTAATTGTAACTCTTATGTGCTTGCTTTCTATTGAGTAACTTTTTTGTTTGGGCCTGTCAATCGTGTGTTTGTCCCTCCCATGGAACATATCATCTTCACCATCTCCTTGGATGGCTGTATGCTTTCCTTCCTCTGCTTGCTTTAGGGGAACTATTTGTTTTTCTTTTTCTTGATGGACTCCATAAAAATACATGTTTTTTAGGGTCGAGCGCGCAAGCGCTGTAGCCTGCTGTAATCTCTCTGTGGGCGGTTAACCACCCCCACCGCACGCCCATCAGTTTTGTTGGTTTGTGGGCTTGCCTTTTAAAAGCGCTTGATTTTATTTGTGAAAGGCATGCATATGTCATGCCTTTTCTGTGTTTAGCCTTCATCGAGCGCACCGGCCAACTACTGGAAACATACGAGGCTCTATGTTTTCAGCATAGTTTCTGGACTTCTTTTTATTTTTATTTCCTTTGCAGAGTGATCTCCCTGCACACTTGCCGATACATTTGACTGAGAGCGAACTTCTGTTTCATTTTGTGTGCTCTTTCACACTTATGGCGTGGCACTTTAAATCAGCTCGCTTATGTAAAACTGTATTACTTTTCATTTTATGTGGCAATAAAAGTAAGGTTAGGACTTTACAACCCTAATAGCTCTAAAGCGAGCAAATGCGAGACCCATTGCATTTCAAATGCTTGTTTCCATCTGTCTTCGTCGCATGCTTCCCCCCCACATTCCTCTGTCTCATCCATGTGCTTCTTTCTCCCACCTGCACTTGTGTTGTTCTCTCTGGCCAATGTACTTGTCCTCTGTGCTCAACACTGCTGCAACATGCCGATGGTCTTTCCTAGGCATTGTTTCTTCCTAGCATGCCATATCACCTGCTCCTGCAATATGCTCATCCTTTTTTTCTAAGTTTTTTTGTGCTTTGTTTTAAAACAGCAGTTTTGCACTACTTATTTTATCTACCAATGCATTTCAGTTGTAGATTTTTCTTTTTTTTTAAAGTCATTTAATAGGTATGCATACTGAACCCATTAGCTGAGATGCTGTGAGGAATGGCTAGAAAACATTGGCAAAGACAATGGCTCTTATAGGAGAGACCTATTAGGTTTGCCAGTTCTTGTTAGGTTCTGCATATACATTGATCAGCGAACAGAACTTGTAAGAAAGTGAAGACAGTTGTGACTTCTAATGGTGCTCTATATTCTTGAGTACACCTAAAAAACTTTGTATATTGTAGGGAAATGTGCTACAGTACTTTTTAATGGAACGATATGTTTCATTTTTAATAAAAAAAAAAGCTTAAGGGCAGTGCCACTCTCCTAAGCAGTACTCGTAAACTGTCACCCAGCAGTCATGGATGGCAGAGGTTCGGAGCCCTAGTATGAATGCAGTGGCTTTAAGATTTGGACAATACAAGCAGTTGTGGTCAAGGTAATTTCTCTGTGGAAGATGACATTGTGCTTTGGAAAAATCCCATCACTCAGAGAGAAAGGAACCCATGGCTGAAGTGAGCTGACCCGTGCTATACACTGGGGTGGACGGAAGCAAAATGTGAATGACACTAAAGCAGACTAATAGATGAAGAGGACTAACTGAAAACTCATACATTCAAGTACATTGTATGTACATTTTTTAAACTTCAAAGGAGCTTGGCAAAGCCAGACCTAAAAAAAATTAAACAATGAAGGTAAACCACTTGGAAAAAAGGCCAGACAATTCTGAACTTACTCAACTATACTCACCTGTTCCGTTTCAGTGTTGTTTGCATGTAACATGCAAAAAATACAGAAAGGGAACCATTGAATATTTCGTCATAATTTCCAATAAAGTAGGATGAAATTTCTTTATTGACTCTTTCCATTCTTATTAATTCTTCAGCTGAAGGATTCCATGAAATATGTCAGCATTAACAGTTGTAAACTTAGAGAAGTATGTAAACTTTTGGAAAATATCTTGGGTACTTGGCAAGTTGCTCAACAATTGTCTGGAAAGAATATAGATAATTAAATGTAAGAACTCCTCAAACATGTATAATGTATTTTTTATATCTAAGGCACACAAACCAATACATATTCCTCCATGTAGAGCCATAATATCTGCAATTGGCTCATTAACACAATGGATGTTTGAGTATGTTGATCTTTTTATTGCACCTTTTGTTTTGGATTTATTTCCCACATCAAAGTCATCAAAGGCTTGCTGTTAAAAAATGGGGTCTTTGGTTGGCAGTAAGGTTACCCCCTGTCTAAGCAAGGACCCTCACTCTAGTCAGGACTATTGTGAAAACACCCCCAGATAACCCCCGCTCACCCCTGGTAGCTTGGCATGAGCAGAAAGGCTTAACCCAGAGACAATGTGTAAAGTACCAAACACATAGTAATACAGTACAAATGCTTCAAAATGACTAAACACCAGGTTAGAAAAATAGCCAATATTTATCTGACCAAACAATACCAAAATGATAAAAATCCAACATACGCAGGCAAAGTAATGAATTTTTAAAGATTAAACTTCAACATAGCTTTTAGAAACACAAATGCATCATATTGGTGATATTACGGCATCATGACTGAGTCTTTCCCAACAATCCGACACCAATGGTGCCAGTCAAAGAGTCACACAGTCCCCCACGTACAGTAACTTGTGAACATGAGAAAACAAGCCGGTGCACGGAGTCGGGGGGATCAGGGCGTTGCTGGATCTGAGGCGGCTTTGGTTCCGGTGCTGCGGAGCTATGGAGCCGAGGCATCAGGACTACGTTCCCACCTCCTACTGATGAAGACTACAGGTTGATCTAGTCCCTCTTCATTTAGCTGTGACAACACTGCTCCTACACCATGCTCTGAAGCATCAGTCTGCACAACAAATTCTTGAGAGAAGTCGGTGCCTTCACATGGGTGCCATGCACATGGCTGGCTTCAGGGCATCAAAAGCTGTCTGGCAAGACTCAGTCGAGATCACTTTCTTTGGTTGCTTTTTGGAAGTTAACTCTGTTAAGGGAGCAAAAATAGTGCCATACCCCTTAAGAAACCTCCTATAGTAACCTGTGAGATCTAAAAAGGTTCTCACCTCAGTCTGGGTCTTGGGAGGCTCCCAAGCCAGATAGTGTCGATCTTCAGTTGTAGGGGTGCCACCTGGACACGCCCTACCTGGTGCCCCAAGGACACCACAAAGCCCTGCCCTATTTGGCACTTGCTAGCCTTAATAGTGAGGCCTGCCTTCTGCAGGCCTCTAACACTTTACAGAGATGCTGCAAGTGTTCCACCCAAGTGGAGCGGAACACATCAATATCATCCAGGTAGGCTGCACTGAAATCATCCAATCCAGCCAAAATCTGGTTAACCAGTCTCTAAAATGTGGCAGCTGAATTTTTCATCACAAAGGGCATCACCCTTAACTGGTAGTGCCCATCTGGGGTAATAAATGGAGCCCTCTTCTTAGCCCCCTCAGTCAGAGCAATCTGCCAGTATCCAGATGCCAGAACAAACGTTCTTAGATATTTGGCAGCCCCTAACCGATCAATGACCTCATTGGTTCGGGGGATGGGGTGCACATCAGTCTTTGTGACAGCATTGAGTCCCCAGTACTCCACACAGAACCTGAGCTCTGGAGTGGCAGCAGGAGCTGAAGCTTTTGGGACCAAAACCACAGGACTGGCCCAAGGGCTATTGGAAAACTCAATAATCCCATCCTTTATGTTGGCCCTAATCTTGTCAGTCACCATGTAAACTTTATGTTTCACAGGTGGACTGTTCCCAGTGTCCATATCATGTCTACACAAATATGTGACCCCAGGGATCAAGCAAAGCAATGAGGCAAACTGTCTCAAATCCTGGTGGTAGTCCTTCTGTTGCTCTTGGGTCAGTAAGGGGGAGAGGATCTCACCTTCCACAGACTCATCTTTCTCCTTAGCAGGCAGGAGGTCAGGAAGGGGCCCACTCTCTTCTTCCACCTCTTCATCTGTTGCTAGGAGCATTGCCACCTCTGTCCTTTCAAAGTGAGGCTTGAGGCGGTTCACATGTAGGACCCTCAAAGGGTTCCTAGGATTCCCCAAGTTCACCACAGAGGGGACACACTCTTGCGATCCACCATCTCAAAAGGCCCAGTCCACTTGTCCTGGAGAGTGCGAGGCTCCACTGTGGCCATAACCCACACTTTCTGCCCAGGATGAAACTCAACCAGAGTGGCATTCTGGTCGTATGTTCCTGGCTTGCTTCCAGGTTCTCTTGAGCGAGCTTCCTGAAGCAGGATGTCTGGTTCCTAAAAGCCTGCATGTAACTGAATACATCTTGGGGGGGCTTACTGGGGGCTTTCTCCAACCCTTCCGTAACCAGACTCAACGGTCCCCTGACAGGGTGGCCATACATTAACTCAGAAGGGCTAAACCCAAGACCCTTTTGTGGCACCTCCCCATAGGCGAAGAGAAGGTATGGCAAGAGGACGTCCTACTTTAGCCTCAAGGGCTCTGACAGGCCCATGATCATACCCCTCAATGTCTGGTTGAATCTCTCAACCAGACCATTTCCTTGGGGGTGGTAAGGAGTGGTAAACTTGCAGGTTACCCCACACTCCATCCACGGGAGACTTCATATGTGTTGATATGAAGTTGGTACCCCTATCAGATACCACTTCCTTGGGGAACCTCAAGCAGGTAAAAAACCCTATCACGTCCCACCACAGGGGCAGTGATTGATCTTAAAAGAATGGCTTCTGGGTACCGGGTGGCATGGTCCACCAAGACCAGGATAAACCTGTTGCCCCTGGCTGTCTTGGGATCCAGAGGCCCAGCAATGTCAATACCAACCTTTCAAAGGGGGTGCTGACTACAGGAAAGGGTTGGAGGGAAGCCTTACATTCCCTGCCCCCCACCCTTGCCACTTGCCTGACACGTTTGGCAAGACCTGCAGTATGCATCTTAGTACCTGCGCATTTGGGGCCAGTAAAAGTGGGTGATAAGCCATTCAAACGTCTTGTCTGGCCCTAAATGTCCAGCTACAGGCACATCATGAACCAGACCCAGTAGGAAGGCTCTAAAGCACTGGGGTACCACCAGCACATGGGCTGACGCAGGCTCAGCAACCTTAGGCTCACTATATAGGACGCCATACTCCCAATAAATCAGATGTCAACCAGACTCCTTGCCAGGAGCCTGGTTTGCAGCCTGCTGGCACAAACCCTCCATTGTAGGGTGTGTCTTCTGTGCCTCACAGAATGCTTCCCTGGTGGGTCCCCCTTCCTGCTGCCACTGAGACAGCTCAGGGAGCTCCCCTAGTTCAGCCACCTGTTCCCCGGTAGGCATCCCCCTCAGGTTTGGCCTCCTCCTGGACCATGGGAACTTCTGCAGCGGGTTTCCCATGCCCCTTGCCCTTCCAGCTTCTGGCAGGCACCTGGACCACTCTTTCAGACTCCAGGGTCTCCTGATCACCCTGATGGGCTGCCATTGAACAGGTGGACGCACACACACACCCAGGCAGACCCAACATCTCCAAGTGAGACCGGTGTTCCACCTCCTTCCAAGGTGAATCCTCCAGGTCATTGCCAAGCAGACAATCTACAGGCATGGCTTGACTAATAGCTGCTCTCAAGGCCCCTGAGACCCCCCGATTCAAAGGGAAACTGCGCCACTCTGCACAGGTGCTCTGGGTTGTCTACCACAACGGCTTGGTGAAGTGCATGGGGATCCACATGCTCTTCAGACACCAAGGCCCTCATTACAACATTGGCGGTAAAAGCCGCTTACCGCCGTGCAGAAGACCACCAAAAAACTGGCGTGGCCGCGGAATTCCCCCACAGCTATTATGACCCACATCTCGGAATCTGACAAAATTCAGACACCCACACAAGTCCGCCACACCAAAGGTCAGTGATAAACTGGCGAAAACAAAACCTCCACCGTCACTCTAACAGAAATACGCCCACACTATCACGACACACGAATCCATCTGCATCCTGAGGGCCTCGCAGGAGTTGGTGGAGGAATGGACTCTGGTAAGTCAAACCTTTAACTACCATATCCCCCACCCTACCTGCATGCTATCACATACCCCCACCCTCGCCCCCACCACTATCACTCCAACTCCACACAAATGTACCAATATCACAAACCACCCATCCCAACACCAAGCCCTGCATGCAACACCAACGCATGGACACCCATCACTAAAGCATGCCCACTGCACATACCCATACACCCCCCTAAACCATCATCACACAAGCCCCCACACAGGAATGCCAGCACTGGGGTACACGGTAACCTACCCTTTGCACACCATGACACACACAGATGCAATAATCATGCCTTTTCACCCCTGCAGGACCACTACCCAACGTCACCAGACAGGAGGGTCCAGACATCTCCACTCCACCCACAGAAGAGGCCCACAGTGATGACAGCACCTCTGTCCACCTGGATCTAGATGACCAGCCCGGACCATCGTGGGCCTCAGGACAGTCGGTTCCCCTCACACAGGCACAGGCTACCACAGACCTTCCCCCCTCTGGAAACACAAGCACAACACCCACCCAGCGGGCCCATACCTCCGTCCCCAGGACATGTCAATCAGCTGTGTGTCCACCACTACAGGGAACCCAGGATAACCCACCACCCCAACAACAAGAGGGACCTGGGGGCAGTGGCAGTGGGCACACGGTCCAGGGGACGGAGGCACAGGAACACAGGGGCACTGGGAGGGCTGCCGTGCGACAGGGGGCAGATAGGCCAAGGGAACCCACTCTCCACAAGACCATCTCCTCCATCATGAGAGCATACCACCACTCCCAGGAGACGATGGCAACGGTCCTGGCCAAGTTTCAGGAGACACAGCACCTGCAGGAGGAACAGTATTTGGGGTTCAGGGAGGAACTCAGAACCATCAGCTCCGCCCTGGGCACCATCATAGGGGTGCTGAAGGAAGTACTCAACACCAGGAGGGACATTGTGGCACTACAAAGGGCCCCTGACCAATGCTCCCTCTAATTTTTTTCCACTGTGTGCGGCAGTGTGCGGTCTCTGTGCGCTGCAGCCAAGGATACGTGCGCCAAGAAATTAACCATTCACGCGCGCGCAGAACTAGCCAAGATCTTTGGCATTAGCCTCTCCATACCACTAAAGCAAAAAAGGGATATCATTGCTCCATGCAATAGGGCATCAAGGCAGTTTTGTGACCTGGTTGCACACCCCAGGGACATGACCTGTTAAGTGCCACCTACACCCCAGTTAGAGAAAACAGAAATCAGGAGGTTGAACCATTGTGAAACTTTAATGAATACTCTCAGAGTGCTGCAGAGGACCCCGCACATCAAATACAGCCAGTTGTACAATTGGTTAACATTTACAGTTTGATGAACACACTGCTGATGAATGCCTTGATGCCCCTGCCAAGATACAGGCTGAGAAATGTTCCTATCCCACCCACACACGGACTGTAGGAGAAGCCGCATCAGAGTTTAGACAAGTCAGGTGCCAACGTTAGATGTGTGACATGTTTGTTTTTCTCGCTGGTCCTTGCCATTTTTCCAGTGCTGATAAACTCGGTCTAAATCAACTTTCCCATTTGAGAGGTAAGCCTTTGTCCTCATCAGCATATCTAGGTGACTCTCCTCTAGTCTGTTTCTTAATGTGGACTTGATTGAGTTCATGAGGCTGAATCCTCGTTCGCAGTCTGCACTTGAAGCCTGGAAAGTTGCACAGATATCAACAAGCTGAGATACAACACTATACTGTGCAGCATTCCGCAGAGTGAAATTCACCATGTCTTGAAAGGTCCTAAACAATCCGTTTTTTATATACGCTGCCACCACATATTTATAATCTCTGTACTGCCGAACAACATCACCAGGGGTGTCACAATCACCCAGGACCAAGACCTTCTTACACTTTTCAGCAAGTCTTTGTACATTCTCAGTCCCAAAATCAAACTGTGATTGTGTTGTTACTGTATGGAAATCAAATCTTGTCCATTCCTTCAATTCATCTTCCGGGTACCTTCTTTCCATGTGCTCACAAAGAAGTTTAATGAAAGATAACATCGGCTCACTATCATACTCTCGGTCCTCTCTGCACAAAGCCATCAGATCTCTTACTGTGTCGCTCCAAAAGACAGTGTCGCCCAAGTACTGTTCCTTTATTTGGGTAATTTTTGCTCTTGCATACTGTACAGCTTCAACGGTGGTCAAAGAGCTTTTCTGAAATAACTTGCACAAAGATGCAAGTTCACCCAAAATGTCATTTAGTGCTGCAAAGGAAATATGGTAGTTTGAATACGATAGTTTTTTGTAGCAATATTTAGCAATTGGGTCATTCTCCTCAACTCTTTCATGATCAAAGTATTTGAGAGCAACCTCATAATTACGCAAGAGTGCACCAACAGCAAAATGCCTTGAAAGCCACCGCACCTCATTGAGTGGCCGAAAGGAGACTGCTTCACATTCAGTGACCAAAGCAATTTCGTCCAGCTTGGACTTTCTTAAAGGTGAGCAGGAGAACACAGTGTAGACAGTCCTCAGTAATGTTTCCATTTCCCTGATCATCAGCACTTTTTTCCAGACATCATCAACTCCCAAATCTTCTCTGTGCGCAACACAATGCTGCTCAACTAGATGAGGAATGGATTGTTTGAGGAGGGTAGCAACACCATTGTTCTTTCCCAGCATCACTGATTCACCATCTGATGTAAACATGACCATTTTCATAAGGTCTAGCTTATTGGCAGTGTAGAACTCTTTTACAGCTGTAGTGATAGCCTCCGCATTGCATGCACTCAGAGTTACAATTCCCCCAAACACTGTTTTGTGCTCTGTTGATGTTACAGATCAGAACTTGAAGTAGAGGATGAGCATTTTTGTAACTGAAATATCTGTGCTCTCATCAATTATCAATGTGTGATACCGAGCACTGCGAAGTTCTGCCATGAAGTCAGAGCGTATTACGCTGTTGATGGCCTCCAAAAACTCAAAGGCATAGTTCTTGCTCCTCCAGCTGTCTGGTATCTTCACATACAATGCGACGTGGTCATGGATGTCTTGAACAGATAACATTGATGTGTTCAATTTGACTGCTAGCAACACATTGTTGATGAGAATCTTTATCTCTTCAGGCAGGGATCTTTGCCGTTCAACTACTTCTAGTCTGTTTGCTCTGTCACTGGCGGTTTCCGTTAGCATGGTGCGCACTCCAAAACCCAGCCTGGCAGCAGCACTTTTATTTCTCAGTGTCACCAAAGCAGATTCATGAACTCTGCTACATAAATGGCGTTTCAAGTAGTCCAGCTTCCAGCCATCACTCCATTTCTTCCCAGTAGAAATGTCCCCTGCGATCTTTGCTTCTGCACATACTTTGCAAATCAGGCCTACTTCTGGATTGTATAGAAATAGCTCTCCCAGTTGTACGCAAACCTTGCTCCTGGACTTCTGTGTCTCAGTCTCCACAATTTCTTTCAGCCATTCTTCTTTGAACACAAGACAGCATTTCTTCCTTTGTGGTGAAGCACTGCTCTCTGATGAAGTCACAGCTTTGCGCTTGAACATTTTGGTGGCAATCAGTCTGAGCCTACTGTGCCGCAAATCCTGCAACAAAAAAAAAGGACATTAATTAAAGTGAGGAACATTATTTAAAGTTGGTTTTTATGCTATTGAATGCAATCTACCAGACAAGACTGAGCTATCTCTTGGAAAATGTAGCAAGCAATTACCTGGGCCTTTCTGTTTGATCTCACACCTGCCTGTAGATGTAACACTGTCTAAGATGTCTGCAATAGAAGAAAAAACATGGTTACAGCACATGCTTGTGTTCAAGATGTACTGCAAGGAAAAACTATTAAATATTTACCTGGTCTTTCTGCTTGTAGTCACGTCTGCCTTTTCTAACCAATGTTAGAACTGTCTAAGAAGCCTGCAAAAGAACAAAAAAAAGGGTTTAAGAATGTTTTCATTTTATAATGTACTAGGGGCATCACAAGTGAAATCTACCAAATAATGACCAGTACTGTCTGAGATGCCTGCAGCAAAAGAAAAGATGGTTAACAGTTGGTTACATCATGTTGTCATATTATAATGTGCCAGGTGACCCAGATGGGGTACCTACCAAATAATTACCTGGTCCTTATGCTTCTACACATGTCGGTCCATTCAAATCTTTAACTTGCTTGGTCCGACAAACCTGTAACAGAAGCAAAGGTGTGGATCATGAACGGGATTTATGTAGAGACCCTTAATCCCACCTGGAACATCTACAGATTTACCTGGTCTTCCTTGGTACTCACACCTGCCTGTTCAAATGCAAATGGTGACTGGCTGTAATTGGAAAGAAGATATTTAGCTTAGGCTATAGGAGTTACAAAAACATTATGCATGACAGTTCCAGAGCAATTGAGTAGTTACCTGGGCTTTCAGTTTAGATGAACTCTGGTTCCATATTATCGTCTGTTTGGAAACCTACATCTTGCGTTAGCCCTTCGATGATGCGGCCTTTACAGGCCTCAAGTTATCTGCTCAGCCACTCGCTATGACTAATCGGATTTATAAGGGTGAGCCATTTTTAGGCCTACTGGCTCGTTCTGGCAAGCGGACAAAAAAAAGTGTTCTGTCCATTCAGACGGTGAATGAGCAATGAAGGTGCCTTTACATCTTGTTGTTGTCTTGTCACATTTGCTGTGCATGATGCAGGGAGCGACGTTGCAAGAACGTTGCAACGTGCGCGCTTGCCAAAGGGGCCTGCGCGATGGGGGAAGGAAAGGTGCGCATGCGCCTTACAGGGAACATTGCCCGCATCCTTTAAATGCTGTTTTCATTGACTTCAATCCAGATTCAAATATGAGCATTTTCTGCAATAGGAGAGCACGACTATCGCTCTAAAAGGCTTATTTGAGCTGAGAAAGTGATAATGTATATAAACAACTATGAAGTATGACAATGATGGAAAAGATAACAGCACATTTTCTACTGATCTGAAGAAATTCCTAGCTCATTAACCATTCATTTTCAACATAAATATCACTTGCTCGCTTGTATGCTAAAGTACGCCAAATGATGTTTAAAACGCTCCCCGCGGCCTTTAAACGCTGTTTTCATTGACTTCAATCCAGATTCAAATATGAGCATTTTCTGCAATAGGAGAGCACGACTATCGCTCTAAAAGGCTTATTTGAGCTGAGAAAGTGATAATGTATATAAACAACTATGAAGTATGACAATGATGGAAAAGTTGATAACAGCACATTTTCTACTGATCTGAAGCAATTCCTAGCTCATTAACCATTAATTTTCAACATAAATATCACTTGCTCGCTTGTATGCTAAAGTACGCCAAATGATGTTTAAAACACTCCCCGCGGCCTTTAAACGCTGTTTTCATTGACTTCAATCCAGATTCAAATATGAGCATTTTCTGCAATAGGAGAGCACGACTATCGCTCTAAAAGGCTTATTTGAGCTGAGAAAGTGATAATGCATATAAACAACTATGAAGTATGACAATGATGGAAAAGTTGATAACAGCACATTTTCTACTGTTCTGAAGCAAACCTGCGTCCTGAAGATGTCCTTCCTGGTTGGCGGCAAAGAGTGACCCTGTCCTCGCGCTGTGTCTGTTTTGTAGACGCAGCGCTGACGTCCTCTCTGCCACACAATGCAGGGAGCGACGTTGCAAGAACGTGCGCGCTTGCCAAAGGGGCCTGCGCGATGGGGGAAGGAAAGGTGCGCGCGCGCTCGCACGCGGGTCTTACAGGGAACATTGCCCCTGACACTAGCATGGACGATGAACTGCCCACCACCTCCGCCGGCGCTAGTGGACAGGAGGCACCGCCACAGGACCACCACACCAGCACCCCACCCCCTGCAGAGGGAGAACCACCCTGCAAACGGTCCCTGAGATCCAGGAAAAAGACAGAGCACGATGCCAAGACCCCCGCCAAGAAATTAGACCACCCTGATTGTCATCCCACTGTTCCACTTTGTCACCCTGTCCATATTGAAACTGCCCCAGCTCCACTTCCTATGCCCATATGGGCAATGCACCTGTGAGACTAATAGACTGGACTCTGCGATGAACACTCCTTCGCCATCACCCCTCACCATTTAACTTCCCCCTCCATAATTTTGTATTTAAATAAACACACCTAAAGCACCAAAAGATCTGGAGTCTGTCTGTGATTTCGAAATAGTGTATTTGCAATTATAGTGACAAAATGTTCATGAAATAGTAATGTCAACATACCTATGTCACACAGCTCTAGTCCCTGAGGAATCCAAGCAGATGACACACGTTGGGACCCACACCTCTGAAACCGTAAGGGAAAGTGACAACTCAGTGACCATACACTGGGTGAAATCGACAGACAGGATAGAGATAGAAGTGTAAAAGTACATGTAGTAGGCAGGAATGTATTCTCACCTGTGTTTCACTGGAAATATTGCTGGATGACTGAGTCCCTGTTCTGCATGTCTTCTTCCTCTGCTTCCTCCTCATCACTGTTCACAGGCTCCACAGCTGCCACAACACCACCATCTGGACCATTCTCCTGCAGAAAAGGCACCTGTCGTCGCAAAGCCAAGTTGTGAAGCATACAGCAGGCCACGATGATCTGGCACACCTTCTTTGGTGAGTAGAATAGGGATCCACCTGTCATATGGAGGCACCTGAACCTGGCCTTCAGGAGGCCAAATGTCCGCTCGATCACCCTCCTAGTTCGCCCAAGTGCCTCATTGTAGCGTTCCTCTGCCCTTGTCCTGGGATTCCTCACTGGGGTCAGTAGCCATGACAGGTTGGGGTAACCAGAGTCACCTAATAGCCACACACGGTGCCTCTGAAGTTGAACCATCACATAAGGGATGCTGCTAGTCCGCATAATGTAGGCATCATGCACTGAGCCAGGGAACATGGCATTCACATGGGAGATGTACTGGTCTGCCAAACATACCATTTGTACATTCATTTAATGATAACTCTTCCGGTTCCTGTACACCTGTTCACTCCTGTGGGGGGGGGACCAAAGCCACATGGGTCCCATCAATGGCACCTATGATGTTGGGGATATGTCCAAGGGCATAGAAGTCACCTTTCACTGTAGGCAAATCCTCCACCTGAGGGAAAACGATGTAGCTCCGCATGTGTTTCAGAAGGGCAGACAACACTCTGGACAATACGTTGGAAAACATAGGCTGGGACATCCCTGATGCCATGGCCACAGTTGTTTGAAAAGACCCACTTGCAAGGAAATGGAGCACTGATAGCACCTGCACTTGAGGGGGGATTCCTGTGGAATGGCGGATTGCTGACATCAGGTCAGGCTCCAACTGTGTACACAGTTCCTGGATTGTGGCACGGTCAAACCTGTAAGTGATCAATACATTTCTTTCCTCCATTGTCGACAGGTCCACCAGCGGTCGGTACACCGGAGGATTCCGCCATCTCCTCACATGTCCCAGCGGACGGTGCCTATGAAGGACAACAGCGAGCACAGAGTCAAACAACTCAGAGGTATGTACCCACAGTCTACACAGAACACCATTCATACACAAAATGTGGCCTGTATGTGTGTTGAGAGTAGGCCTAGGTATGTGGGTACATGCATCCACTACATCTGTCCTTGGCAGGATGAAGCACTCTGGGCACCAAGCCCCCTCGAGAACCAGTGGAGACATGCATCCACTACGTCTGTCCTTGGCAGGATGAAGCACTCTGGGCACCAGTCCCCCTCCAGAACCAGTGGAGACATGCATCCACTACGTCTGTCCTTGGCAGGATGAAGCACTCTGGGCACCAAGCCCCCTCCAGAACCAGTGGAGACTGTCATCCACTTGAGAGACTGTGGCTTTGCACTCCCCAGGATGCAGCAGTGGGCAAACCACCCACTGTAGAGACTTGTGAGACTGTGGCTTTGCACTCCCCAGGATGCAGCAGTGGGCAAACCACCCACTATAGAGACTTGAGAGACTGTGGCTTTGCATTCCCCAGGATGCAGCAGCGGGCAAACAACCCACTGTAGAGACTTGTGAGACTGTGGCTTTACACTCCCCAGGATGCAGCAGTGGGCAAACTACCCACTGTAGAGACTTGAGAAACTGTGGCTTTGCACTCCCCAGGATACATCAATGGCATGGAGGCCCCTCGTGGATCTGGCGTTGTGCACTCATCCGGCTGAGGTGCCCACCCTTCCCTTCCCCCTGAGGTGCCTGTTGTATTTCTATCTGATGCCCCTGCAGTGTTCTCTCTGTTTTGATTTGGTATTGTGTGTGGGCCTCGTCCATGCATTTTGGGCCCACTGGTCCACGGACTATAAATGGTGCAATACCTGGACTACTAATCTTGGTGTATATTTTGTTAATAGTGTATATATGTATATTTTTGCTTACTGAATTTTGATATATTACAATGGTTACACTAATTTCCTATTGTCTTTGCATTCTTTCGGGGGGGTTGAGGGGTGTAACTGTAATGTATAGATATGCATTGGTGTGTGTGTTGTAGTGGGTGAGGGTGGGGGTAGGGGTGTTGCGTGTGTGTGTCCCTGTTTTTTGCCTCTCCCCTCCCCTGTGTAGAAGGTGCAGTACTCACCGTGGCCTTCGCCGCCGGCGTTGGTGCTCCTGGTACAGGAGCAGGAAGACTATCGCAGGGAGAATATGGAGTTCCGGCTTCATGGTGTCCTCCTTCCTCGTGGAGTGTGTAGAGGTGAGCGTTTTTCCTTCGAAATTCCTGTTTCTGCCATGTTTTTATCCGCGGTGAATCCGCCCCGGAAAAGGTGGCGGATTGGCCTGTCATAATAGTGTGGGCAGTACATTGTCCTCCGCCTGTCTGTTGGCAGTGACTGCCGAGCTGTTTGTTTGTACCGCCGTGGCGGTCTGAGTGTTAAAGTGGCTGTCTTTGTTGGCGGTTTCCGCCACGGTCGTAATTCCAAAATGTTTTCCGCCGGCCTGTTGGCGGTCTTACCGCCGCTTTAACACCATCCGCCAGGGTTGTAATGACCACCCAATTGTCTTCTTACAGTAGTCACACTGGCTCCTGTGTCTCTCAGAGCCTCCACCCTCTGTCCATTGATGATCACCCACTGCCTGTACTTTTTAGGATTTTCAGGCATAAGGGTTCTCTGGACCATCTCACTGTACCCTAGTGAGACTAGGGTCATCTCAGCGGGCTTCCAGCCACCTGGAACCAACTCGTCCCCAAACGCTACACTGGCCAAACCCTGTGACTGAACACAAGAGGGTGCCGTGTCCACTTGGGACATTTGGGATCCCCCCTCACATGAGCCACCCGGTTACATACATAACATTTGTGTGTACCTCCTTCTGCAGGTTTCCCTTTAGAAAACCATGGCTTCTTTTCAATGGGGGCGAAGAATCCTTAACCAGGGAACTAGGTTGGGGCCCTTTAGAGAACTTCCCCTGTTTACCCTTAGCCCCCACTTCTGATGAGAGGGACCCTGCCCACCCTTGGCATGGTCTCCCCCATACCTCTTTTGGACTCTGGTTCTCTCCCAATGGTCCGCTTCCTGTGCAAGATTCCTGGGGTAAGTCAGCTTGCTGTCAATCAGGTGCTGACGCAGCTCTGGAAAACAAAGACTGTACAAGTGCTCCCAAGAAATTAGGTTGTAAAGCCCCACATACGTTGTTACCTTACTGCCCTTCACCCAACCATCCAGTGACCTGCAGAAAGAGTCGACACATGCTAACCGTGTTTGGATTCCTTCTTCTTGTAGGACCTAAATGTGCCCTTATAGTGCTCAGGGGTAAGACCATACCTTATGAGCAGAGTGTCCTTCATGATAGTGTAGGTGATCCCTTGAGGATCACCCAAGGATGTCAAGGTGCCCCTTCCTTCTACCTTGAAGTGCTTCCACAGACCCGTACCCCAATGGGCTTCATGGACCATGTTCATATGGAGAGTAGACTCATACCCCTTAAACCACAAGTAGATATAATTCTCCCTCTTATAATCCTTAACTAGGTCTTTAGGAATGTGCACCCTCCTCTCAGGCTGCACTGTAGTACTGCTGCCACCATCTCCACTAGATTGGCTCCTCTGATCTAGTTCCCTTAAACTAAGATCATGAACCAATAGTATCTTCTTCCCCTCGATGACCAGCCTCCTCTCCTCCATTTCCATTTTGAGCTTCTCCAACTCAAATTGGTGCACCCTCTCTGCCTGTCTGTCCTGCAACTCTTCAGGAGTCAGACCCTTAGAAGACATACTACTACCCAGGCAGTATAGGTACTCTATTATACCCTCATGGCTGTTTTGCACCTCCTTCCCCTCAATTTCTTCCTCTGTATGTCCCCCAACCTCCTTGGCCTTCACCAGGGCCCTCAGTTCCTTTTGCAACTCCTCCTTCCTGGCGGAGCTCCTAATGGGACACGCAAGATCAGTGGTCTCCAAACTTTTTAATGCCGTGCCCCCCCTTCAGAATTTTTCACAAATATTTTATAAAGATGGCAATGTTTAAAGATGTCTAGATGCATTTAAACATTGCAGTTTAGTACTGTTACCTTTTAAAAAAATGCAATAACATGTTTCTGCTCTAAACAAAACATTGTTATCTGTGTAATGCATCTTTTGGCCAGAGCCTGGCGCCCCCCCGGGATCACTTGAGGCCCCCGTAGGGGGGCACGCCCCCCAGTTTGAAGACCCATGCGCAAGATCCTTACTGATCTGTTTCAATTGAGCAACTGTAGCACTCTCCAGCTTCTTCAACTCAAAAACAGCTCCAGCTGGTGCATTGCCAGATTGAGACATTATGGCAAGTCAAGAGTGCAACGTTCCAAGGCAGAACAAAGAGTTCCCGATAAAAATAGAAAATGGAAGCAGATAAAGTCCAAGAAGAGAAAAAAGCAAAACCACAAAACTAGTGGTATGTGGTTGCCCACTAAAAATAATAGTGTACACTTAATCACTATTTGTCAAGTACAAATACAAGTTCAATCCTCACCACTTATCACCAATGTTAGAAATTAGGTCTTTGGTTGGCAGTCAGGTTACCCACTGTCCAAGCAAGGACCCTCACTCTAGTCAGAGCAAAGGAGAAACACGCATGGTTAACCCCAGATCAGCCCCTTGGTAGCTTGGCACAAGAAGAAAGGCTTAGCCCAGAGACAATGTGTAAAGTATTTGTACCAACACACACAGTAATATAGTAAAAATACTTGAGTCAACACAAGGTTAGAAATATAGCCAATATTTATCTTAGCAAAACAAGACCAAAACGACAATAATCCAACATACACAGGCAAAGTTATGAATTTTTAGAGGTTAAACTTCATTATAGCGCTTATAAACACAAATGCTTCGAATTGGTGATATCACTGCATTGTGACGGAGCCGTTCCCAACAATCCGCTGCTTCTGGGTTGTTTCGGCGATTGAACAGCCAACAGGCTGGTGGTACACTCTGGCGTATTACAACCTCGGCGGTAGCGCTGCGGTCGCACTGCCGGGACTGGCGGTTTCCCGCCATGGTTGTTCCGGCGGTTTTAATCCGGCAGGGCAGCGCTGCTTGAGAGCTGGTAGAGACCGCCATGGAAAGGCTGGCGGGAAGGGGAGTCGCAGGGCCCCTGGGGGCCCCTGCACTGCCCATGCACCTAGAATGGGCAGTGCAGGGGCCCCCAGGCACAGCCCCACCCTGCTTTTCACTGTCTGTGAAAAGCGTGATGGGTGCAGCTGCACCCGTCGCACAGCTGCAACACCGTCGGCCCCATTAGGAGCCGGCTCCAATGTTACGGCCCACATCCCCGCTGGCCCGGCGGGCGGAAACCATGTTTACGCCTGCCGGCCCAGCGGGGTTGTCATAAGGCGGCCGGCGGGATTGTGGCTGCATAGGTGGCAGCTCTGCGGTAAAACATTGGCGGGTGGCCCCCACCGCCAGCCAAGGTTGTAATGAGGGCCACAGTATCTTATCCTAAACAATTATATATATATATATATATATATATATATATATATATATATATTAATTTTTTTAGATATATTTTTTTATTATTTTTTAATACACAAAAACCCCAACATCATGCCCCCACCCACCCACCCACAAAAAAACTAATGTAAAAATATCATACCCTCCACTTCCCAACCCGCTTATACTAACTAAACTAACAGCCTATTCTGACCTAACACTAAGCCCCCTAAACCCACTAAATATAAGAACCAGGAAAGAGGAGGGAGGGGAGGTAATCATGGCTGAGGGTACAACAGTTATAAGTTTGCCCTCCGCAGAATCTTTTTTATCCCACGCACTCTCTTGTTAATCTGGGACACCTCCTGCTGAAGCCTGTCCATTCTGCGCAACATCCGTTGCATGTCATGTTGCATGATCCTAAAATCAACATTGTCAATGACTGCAGCAGGGGTGGTCTGTGTGCCAGTTGTGGAGGGTTGTGCTGTTGCAGGTGCCATGCTTGGAAGGGGAGGTGCAGGGGCTGCTGTCAGTGGTCCAGGAGTGGATGATGTTGAGGGACCTGCAGTGGTGGCTGTCATCCTTGGTGCCACTTGGGTCGGAGTTGTGGTGCTGGTGGTGGTGCTGTTGTGGACAGGGATGGCCCCCCTTGGGCAAATGCCCTCCAGACCCCTGTGGCTCTCTCATGGCGATAACGCCTTTGCCATGTGGTGGAACCCAGACTCAACATCAAGAATGTGGCGGTACCGTATCGCCCTCCTCTGAAATTTGCGGATCTGATTGGCATCCATATTGCCTGCTGTTAAAAAAGATGAAGCCAAACATTAGTTACATCATTGTGTGATACAGCTACTGATGATATTCAAATAATTCATCAAAATTAGCTTGAACAGGTCAAATCACAGTACAGATCACAGATTGTCCCTGAGTAAGTACATGCCAACGCAGCCTACACATGTCCTATCTAACAGCACAGCAATGCTCTAAAAGATGTGTACCTACTTAAATGATATAAGCATAATTGTTCTGCCATTAGTCACATAACAAATGCTGCAACTCCTCTACATGTGACAGGCCAACTAATGACTATCTTCTGGATGACAATCAAGGGCCACAAGATCTGTGATTTGTAAATGGAATTACCAGGATGGTATGCAGTTGCTGATCATGAGTGGGTATCCTAGGTTGGAACACATGAATTTCTGAATTACATGTCTGTGTACTACACTTGGATTCTCACACCTAGGAACACATATTTCATAACCATAAGCCTCTGCGTCGGGGGGGGTTGACATGCAACACATACTTTGGAACATCAAGGACAGCCAGGAAGCTTTGGACAGTTGTCCATGGGTTTAGTTAGTCCACAACAGGTAAGGAGGGTGTCCAACTAGGATAGACACAAACATTGTACAATCACATCCACATTTATGTACCTAATTGCAGACAATTGTCAACATCATTTGATATCACCAATACCTGTCCTACAACAAGCACATAGATGCAAGCACCCATCTGGGCTTGAGCTGCATGCACACCTATGACATTGTACTCAAGTGACACATAAACGTAGCACAACATGTGGAGCTAGATGCTGCTAGGAATTCCAACATACAGTCCTACATGTTCATTAGTTAACAGGGAGGCTCAAGTCTGTGGGTAATACTTCGGCATCCCTGCTAGGTGTGATTCAGGGTTTGACTTGCTGACTAAATCATGAAAATGGCTACCTCCAAATTTTACATTACAAGAAATGTAACAACAAATGTCACGCTATTCACAGGGCCATGCCTACAGAGCTGCACTACAATCCCAAATGATGACTCTACGCCACTGATTGTCCAACTCAAATATGAAAAAAAAAGTCAATCTTCAGTGGTCACATATCAGATCATGTGCCAGCACATCATACCTTGCTATGTGTCCAACACACAGGAGTCAATCACACAACAGCTGCAAACACAACACAGAACTGAAATATCAACACTTATTGGATATGTCTGGGTCCACAAATCAAGCCAATTCTCCAATTGTGTAGGGGGCAGGTCCACCTGTAAAGCATGGAAGGGTGAAATGTGCTCAATGTCTGTGCACTGTACAACACTTTGAAGAAAAAATTACTGTGTGTGACATTATATCTGATAGTCCAGCCCCCCAGGCATGATGACACTCCAACATACATACCACTGCAAACATGTATTGACCATGCCACTCCAGTGAGTGATACACGCACATATGTACACATACAGTGGCCCTAACAATCATGTGGTGACAAACATGATTCCTCAATTGGTTGCAGATTCATTTATAGAGTGTACTCCATTTATTCATTTGTTGTTATGAGAGAAATGCAAAGCCACGTTCCTGGTACACTGCAATACCAGTCACTCCGGTATTGTGGCTTGTGCATCAAGGGACAATCAGTTACTGCTCATGTGGGTTGAGTTTAGCTCATGGATTAATATGCTTTCTATGGTTCATTTCATGTGGGCCTGTGTTGTCCGTAGGGTACATATGCTACATTGACAGTGTACCCAAAGCCAGATATGCCCCCTATGACACCATAATGGCAGGGATCCTGTGTGTTACTTGATGACAATCTGACGCTAAACATGGATTGACCATTTATCTAAATTAATACAACAAAGAAATATATGCTGACATTGTCTATTTTGTTCATCCGTGACAGAATTCATGGGCACAGGTGTAGTCATTGCACCTGAAATGTGTAACTTATTGCCATGTGTACCCAAATGAGGTATTGGAATTCACAGCAAGCCACATTCATCATCTTACATTAGCCAAGATGGGTGATCTGCGGGTATACAACAAACTGACCCTGCCCCATTATTGAAACATGGTTTAGCAAATGTCCTACTGTGGCAATCTTCATGTAGGTTTCAATTTGTATGCACCTTGGGAATGGCAGCAGTCACAGGAATGCTGGTCTTCTGATCCTAGCATACATCCATGTCTGTGATAGCCTTCATACTGGGAACTTAGCTATTGTACATATGCTGCACTCAATCAGCAGGTGTGTACCAAACGTAAAGTAGCAAAGTATTTGGGTACTTTGTATGATCGGTCAGGGGTCCCTTGCACAACGTCATGCAAGTAATAAATTGTGAGCATGCAATCACCAACTTCAGGTATCCCATGATGACCCAATAACATGATGAGAATTGCATGCCTATAAAGTGACACAGATGGCAAATGCATCAGCTCTGTTCCAGCTATTGTGCCCAAGGCAAATTAAAACACACAGCAACAATGAACAGAGGGCCAGATATATTTTTTATTCCTCAATTTGTAGCATTTGGTTCATGTTTTATGCTACAGCTATGGAAAGTAGCACCAAACATTTAGATATGAACCCGTGTGCATTACTTTGGCATCCATTTCTAATATAAATGCTGCACAAACCAAGTCAAAGTATCAGCCTAAGATATTACCTGAGGTTAGGAAGAACTTTGTACGTATGGCCAGGAATACAGTTCAGACATGTATTCCAAATAATTGGGGACCACATTAATTCCTTGCTTTAGCTTGTGAAATACATCTCTTTCCTGGTACACTCACAGACCATGAATGAAACATATGTTTGAGCCGCATTACCATCATCTATTGACATCAAAGCAGCACTAATTTACAAGATCAAGTTGTGTTTTGTAAGATTGTGCAGCTGTTGCATCAGCAAATGAAGGTAATGTGTAGCAAATATTGTATAAATCAGGGCCACTGTATATTTAACTTGCATTCCACATGTCCAAAAACATTGCATGCAGCATAGCAACAAATCTCCTACTGTCACTACAGAGCATTTAAATGTGCACATTACTCTGAATTGTACTCACCAACAGGGCCACCAATCACCACACCCAGGTGGTCCAGCAGGTCTTGCTCTCTGGTAACAAGGTCAGCCCAGCGATGCTTGAGTTGGTGATCTATGCTGTGTGTGTTGAAAATTCTCCTCAGATGGTACAGCACCTTGGACCACCTGAGCCTCCTCGCCTCCATGTGATACCCCTGTAGCACCCTGCCACCAGCCTCAATCATCAGGGGGAGGAAGTGGTACACCAGCCAAATGAATGCCCCAGCTCCTCTCATTCACCCCAGACGTGGCCTACCCAACATGACTGAAATAATAGTTATAGGAAAGGATACCGAGGAAAATACAGGGAAAGGAGGGAGGAAGGAAAATGAAAGTTAAGAAACCCACAAACAGCCCAATGATCCCCAAAAGAACAACACCCACTATACACTCCCATCAGTACAAAGACAAAATTAGACACCAAATATGACAAAAACACACTTACACTGAACAACTGAGACAATTACTAAAACAACAGATGACAAATAGAATGGCACACAGGAGACAAAAGCCCAATTTGGACAGACAAAACTCTCAGCACAGCCACAAAGTATAGAAAAATCACAGACTGCAAAGTGAAAGTAAAAGTACACCCCCTCTACCATTTCTGTAAACAGGATATTCTATTACATCACTTCCTGTCTCAAATGCGATGCGTTTTTATTATGATGCATAAAAATTCTATGAAGCTTACGGGCTTTGCGTCAACATTTTTTGCCACAAATGCTTAAAAATTCCCCTGCATTCATAGTTCCATATATTTGTCATTGGTAACCAATTTCATGGGGTACAGTGTAGGAATTACCGCTCGGGCCCAATGGATGTATAATGGCTGTGAGCGTCATCTTTCAACGCATATGCGGCGAATTTTGACGCATATGCATCTTTTTTTACGCGTTTGCGTCAAAATATCTGTCTTTAACTGTGTTTGTGTCATTTCTCTCATTTTTAACGTACATGAAAGCTGTAACTGTACAGAGATAGGCTGTCTGCACCTGCATTGTGTGTGCCAGTGTTTGGGCACATGTAGCAAACCACACTACTGCGGACCATAATACTCATGTTGTTGTACCGGATGAGCACTCTTAACTGACGCAACAGCTACCCAAACATTTTGAATAAAAATTGGTATTGCCTAGTTTGAGCAGGTGGAGCGTCAATACAGGATAGCATGGCTACGCAACTTGATACGTTCACTCATGGCCTGTGTGTTCATGTCTGAGGGTTTGCTATTTCAATTGTTGTTGGGCCTCTGTGTGAACGTCACAAGACGTGCTTTCATTAATGTGCTTGTATGCATGTGTTGTAAATGTGGATAACCATCAGATGCTATTCAGTGTGGAAATGAGTCAGGATATGTGTTTGTCATACATGTAGCATCTAATGATGTGTGAACTTCCCTGACTTTTGGGACAAAACATCTCCCATGACAAACTATGCACACAATAGATAGAAGACGGTTGATAATGGCAATGTTACAAGAGTAAGCCATCACATGTACAGGAATGTTGAATACCACTTCCTGGTCACTTGTTTGTATACTACCCATGAGTCAGGCATTTGAAAATGCTATGTAGGTACAGTGTTTGTGACACAGAGTCCCAAAACCAATCCAAAAATGTAATGTCACTCCACAGTTTGAGTCATATAAATTACCTATGTTTCTCTTGTGTCAGTGGAGGACCAGCAGATCAAGCTGCATGTGTTCACATATTTCCAGTGGTTAATTGCACAAAGTTGTCCAGTTCAAGTGTGTGGCCATGTATACCCTGTGCCATTATTGGCCTCCATGTTGTCTCAGTTATGTGCAGGTCTAGTCATGAGTCTGAGGAGCCATTCCCTGCATTAACAGAGTATCAGAGCAGAATTGACCGAAAGCCAAAGAGGCATTGACAACACACATGAGGATAGTCCAGCTATGGCACTGCAGAGGTTTTATGAGGCTGACAACAGGGCAACCTTGGTGTGCTCACAAACCTAATGGATCAGTAAATGGAAACCGGCAGGTTTCATCACAACATTTCCCACTGCAACAGGGAACATCAGTGCCTCTGTGCTGATTAATCTTACAGCTAGTCACCATGCAAGCACCATCACTAGGTTGCGGCCAATGTGAATCTGTGTGTGGACTGTCAGGGCACAAACATGTTTTGTCCTTTCATGCACATTAGCAAACGTTGTTTGTTGTGCTGGAGGCACCATACCCAATCCATGCATACAGCTGTCATACTGTCATACTGTCACTGTTTGTCACTCATGCATACATGAAACCCAGACAAAGAATAGGGCTGGGATTAAGCTATTTGACTTAGGCCTGAGACGCATAGCCGATCCATTATTATATTGGATACGACTATGGACCAACCCCGAACTAGACGTTTATAAGTCCTCACTCCACGACCTGCTTATGTGCCCCAATTCAACTTCTATTCCCTGGGTCAAACATGTATCCAGTTGGTTTAACAAACTCGTCCTAAGCCACTTTTGGGAGGAACCCCATAAATTAGAAAAGGCTCATTCTATTGCGCTAAAACGCATATATTGGTCCCATGTATATAACGATCATATTACTCATAGAACTCATGGCACTTTAACAAATCATTTTACAGATTTTAAATGGTATCCACAATTTGAACCCTATCTAGACAATATACCTGACATTCTTGGCAAAAGCTTATATGCCAGATTCCGTTTCGGGTCGCTGCCATTGAAGACATTGATGTGCAGATGGGGTACAAAAACAGATACAAGTACATGCCCAGCCTGTGACGCAAAACCAGAAACGATTGAGCATTTCATGTTTTTTTGCCCTGCTTATTCTCTTCCCAGGTCTAAGTGGATCTGTCATATCTGCCGCGATATGGGGATAAGAGATTGTGCCTCTGCTTTGAGGATTTTAAAAAGTCATCATTCCACGGTTTTAATACTTGCTGTCAGTAAATATTTATTAGTAGCATGGCGAATACGAAATTCCATTGCAAAGACTGTGTCTTAATTAGAGCCTTACTTTTATTCTTTATTCTCTTACTCTTACAAGGATTATAGGAAAGGGGCTGAAATCGTATTATGTGTATTATGTGTCCTGAGAATTCTTTTAATTATAGTATGCTCAGTAACCTATGTTCCACAATTTCTATTTATGTTTTATAATATAATATTTTTATTATTACTGGTTTTATCCTTATTTATTATTATTGTATTTTCGCTTTGATGATTGACTGATCGAATAAAGCATGTGTCAAACTGAAGCTATTTGAATACATGTCCCAGATCATGATATGATATGATAAGATAAGAAAACTGATTACACTATACAATCTATTTGAGGATTCATCGTAGACCTACCAGACACAATACCCCAGGAGGAAAGTGAGGGCATGGAAAGCAACTATGTTACAAATGTAGCCACAGGGAACATCTATGGTAACACAAAGACAAGAACCAATCAGGCTAACAGGATGCAGGCTCTGTCAGGAACTAACATGAGCAAGGCAAATGCACAGTGAGCAGACTCTGACTAGGAAAAGCTGGAACAACACTGTGGAAAATAAAAACTGTATTTGTGCTGTGGGCTGCAACATTACACAATAACCCAAGGCCTGTGCTACAAAAGTGATTTATACGGCAATGCACAACAAGGAGATACATAAAATGGCAGCTTCTAAGCCATTCCAGGCAGCAGCAATGGCAGTGCACCTTCAAGTGTCTGGTCTGCATGGAAGTGCTCAAAGGTGTGTGCAGCTTCAGTCTCTCACAAGTCCTGTAGGTGAGAATCAAGTTCAAAGGGCCAACAGTACCTTTCACATGGAAAGCAATGGACAGGTGATTACAGGTCCTAACAGACAACCAGGCAGTGGCTTATCGCTCCATGCAGACAGATGAACTAGTACTATTGCCTCCATAATAAAGAGGGAAGCACACTGGAGTCAGAATGTGAGTCTGGGTGTGTGTAGATGAAGGATTATCAGGGTACAAATAGTCCAGTTACAGGGTCCCCTAGAGAAGGGTGGGGGAAAAATGAAAACATGTCTTGTGGCAGGATTTATAACCTGGGATGGCATGCGCAGGGCATATCTTGTGAGCAATGCTTGTCATACCTGGGGCACTTGTGCTATCCATTTTCAGATTATTTGGACTTCTTGTCACACATGCTCCTTGTAGAGATAGCTGATGTCACACTTACTGCTGTCAAGAGCCTGGTCATATATTCCTGTTACCAATGCAATAGCACATCCACTGCCTCATGTATGAAGTGTTTTTTTAACTAATGATTGATGGTGTCTTAGTTGTGTGCCATATGCTGCAATGCACCATGTTGCCAACATGGATGTGTGCTATAGCTGTGCTACTCTGATATTGCCCTTCAAATGTGAAATGGACAGGATATATGTCATTTACACTGCGTGTGAAGTTGGGTGTATATTCATACCCATCAAATGTGATGTGGGTTTTCAATATCCTAATCTGTATATCTGCAATGATCCATAAGGCTAAACTCTGATAATGATTCCCAGGGATCATGTGATACATAAATAATAACCCAGACCATGATTTAGTGATGAATTGAGGTGTAATGACATATGGTAAGACAGTGGTGATGGTGACTATAGTTAAGAGACGTTTTGTACAATGTGTTGTCTCCGACGCAATCCTGCTGCAGTGTTTGGATGGTTCCCCTCATGTTGATGGACAGCATCCTCCTCTTCCTCCTCTTCAGGCATTTGTGGGTCTGGTTCATAGAAGGGAATGTTCCTCCTTACACATATGTTGTGCAGATGGCACGGGTCAAAATGATCTTGCAGACCATTTCAGGTGAATATAAGAGGCTGCCTCCGGTGATGTCGAGGCACCTGAATCGTGACTTCAGGATGCCAAAAGTCCTCACTACCATGGTGCGTGACCTCCGATGTGCCTCATTATAGGCACGCTCTGATGCTGTGCTTGGGTTGGCAAATGGGGTCATGATCCATGGCTGGATCCCACACCCCTGATCAGCTGAAAGAGAAACTGAGTGAACATTTTTTGATGTAGCTTGCACCATGATTATCACTTTGTATGGCAGTTGTTATCTTGTGTTGTCTGTGACTCATCTGTGTTTGTGTTATTGTGTGGAATCCTAGACTTCTAGGATGTACCATCAGCATTGGGTTATTTAATTATCTAAACTGGTGTTTGGCTGATGGACTGGATATCAGCTGTATTTTTGTACACTTGCAGTACATTGTGTACTCCCATGCATTATGTCATGTGAAAGAAGTGTCCATGTGTCTTCACTGGGGGTGACATGATACTTCCACACACATAATTGATTCCACAGTGGTGGTAACATGGTTGCACCATGTAGCCTGAAGATCCCATCCAATTCAACATATGTAATGGCATGTGAAAAACAACAGTGTGGACCTTTGATTTGGCTAGGTGACAATGTACAACACATCTCCATAAGTTGGCAGCACTGAAGTGTTGACATTTGACAATGCAAAAATATCCCATGTGTGACAAGTTCTATGCAAACCTATTTTTGTGCCCTCCCTCAGTTGGCTCATGTGCAAACGTGTACCTACACTACTGAACCTGCTCCAGGTAAACTGGCTAACTTGGTTGTGGGGGGTGAAGGTTTAATTGTCAGAAGGTTCATATGCCTCTACATCTGTTGTGTATATGTGTAATTGTGTCAATCTGTGTGGGTAGCAATGTGCACTTTGCAATAATGTCACATCAATATGTGTTCTTAGCACAGCCCACTTGCTTATTGGTAGCGGGCAATGTCACCCCAGGAGTGATGTGAGATGTTGGTACTGCCTCAATGGTTCCATGTCACCGTCATTAGAGTCATCATCATCATCATGCTATGCGTCTCATGGTGTTTGACCTGCAGCGAAACACATTACACACCCCTTACACAGTACGTATTGCTTGGAAGGGTGTGTGATTGAGTGTTATTGATGTGATATTGAAAGATTCATCTTCCAAGTTGTACTGCCAGTTAAGGCCATGTCATTGTCACCGTGTGGTTTTAAATTGGTCCCTTGTGGCTCTGGAGTCGCATCTATTGTTATTTGCATCCGTCATTTGTCCATAGGTGTGTATTCCATTGGGCCCGGATATCAAACATGACTAGTAGTGTCACAACCTCAGTGTCTTTCTGGCCATGTGTCAATGTAGTGATGTGTGTGTTGTGTGTCCTACAGGGTTGCTGTGCAGTGTGTATATAACTGGGTTTCTGTACTTACCAACAAGTAGGCCATTTCCATATTGTCCATCCTGGAAGTGTTGATTGATGGTGCAGCGGCGGAAGATGAATGAATCATGTACACTCCCAGGATACTTTGCCACTATGTTGGTGATCAATCCCCGGTGATCCACAATGGCCTGCACATTGATGGAGTGTGTGTACTTCCTGTTGCGGTATAGATGCTCGGTTGAAGCAAGTGGCACAATCCGTACATGTGTGCAGTCAATGGCACCAAGCACGTGTGTGAAGCCGTTGATTTGGTAGAAGCCCTGTTTGGTCTCTTGCTGTTTCAGCTGTGTGTTGGGGAAGCTGATGTGGCGGGGTGTGAGGGAGATGATGGCATCCAGTACCTTGGGTAGGAAGACAGAGAATGAGGGCTGTGAGATCCCGGCAACCAGGGCACCAGTGGTTTGAAAAGAGCCACTTGCCAACATGTGGAGGACAGCTAGCAGCTTGGTCTCTGGTGGAATGGTGTGGGGTGTCTGCAAGCTGGGTGCCAACTGTGGCTCAATGTTGCGCAGCAGCTGCTGTATGGCTTGCCAGTTTAGTCTGTACCGCTGGATGATGTCATGTTCCCTGAGGCCCAGAAGGGTTGTCCTGGTCCTGAATATCCTCTCCTGTCTTCTGCATTGCCTTTGGGGTCCCTGTTGGTGTGGTGGAAGCTGCTGCTGTTAGTCCTCTGCTCTGCGTCTTCGTGCATGCTGGATGAATAGCACCTCCATGTCTTCCTTTTTGAGCTCTGATGTTGCTTCTGTGTGTTTTCCTTAAGTACTGGTGTGTTTTCCCCATTTTAATGCCTGCCCTGACCCAGAAGTAAATTTTTGATGCAAATTGGGCTGTGCGCCATTTTCCGCCTCCGCCTCCAAGCCGTGCTGGATTTTTGCGCGGTATGATAAATATGGCACACGGGTGTTTAAGTCATTTTTTGGACGGGAACACCTACCTTGCATGTCATTAACTCAAGGCGGTTTCCTGCATCCAGAAAATGACGCACACAGCAGAATTTTGACGTTTGCGGGGTCGGGCGTCAAAGTATAAATATGGTGTTAGGTTTGTGCCGAATTTGCATCCAAACAAATGATGCAAATCCGGCACAAGCAGAGTCCAAATATGCCCCAATGTTTGGAAGCACTGACATTGTTCTCTATTGGAGGTCAGCGACAGTGATGGCCGGCAGCTTTAGGAGAGAGGGGGGCAGGATACACACACACACACACACTCATTCTTTCACACACAGACATGCACACACATCCATTAACAACACTCATACCATTCAAACATGCACGCACACACCAAACATTCATTTTAAAAGATCGCACACACTCATTCTTTCACACACACACGCACGCACGCACATCCATTAACAACACTCATAACACTCAAACATACACGTGCGCACCAAAAATTCAATTTAAAACATCACACACATACACACACACACTTACCTTCAGCCTCAAGGTCCCAGGAGGGTTGGGACTGCTGCCTTCCCTCATTGGCTGACCCTAGGTCTGCCAATGAGGGAAGGCAGCAGTCCCAGCCTCGTCACAGAGTGGGATGGGGTCAGTGAGACTGCTGACCCCACCCCACTCTGTGTCCAAGTGTCACTGATTGACACTCGCCTTGGGCACTTCTGGGCTTAAACATGAAGCGCCCAGGGAGAGTGTCAATTGGTGACGCTTTCCTCGTCACCCAGGGACGGGCCTCAAGGCACCTTTGCTGAGCCGATGAGGTCACGCCCATAGGAGCTGTGACCTCCTCAGCCCAGCAAAGTTCAGCTCAGGCAGCCAGGAGTGTGCGCAAATCGCGCATGTCTGCTCCTGGCTGCCTGAGCTGAACATGGAGAGTGTCTGTCAGGCTGACCTTTTTCAGCCTGACAGACACTCTTCATGAGGGACAAAAGGTGTGGGGGGGCGTGGCACCTCCGCCCTAAAGGACGGGCCGCCACTGGTCACCGAGCTATTACCATAATGGCAAAACACTCATTGAGTTACCCTCCTTTGTACTGCACAATAACGTTTTTGCTGTCAGAATAATGAGACTCATTCATATTGGAAGTAGGTAAAGAATTTGGGTAATGTCATACAGTGTGTTATGTCTTGCAGCTGACTCCAGCATGGATTTATCCATAACAGGGAGCTCCCTACATGGTGGAATAATCTGTGTGCAATTTTTTTTTTTTTTTTAAATGCTTCTGGACAATATATTTTTCCCTGTGGGAAAAGCTCTGTCTTGGCATCCATAGCAAATTTGTGAGCAGGTCCGTCCCAGTGTGTAAGTTGAGTTACACTGCCTATGTGCTGAAGTTAACCTCTGACCATTATTTAAAGTCGAATGGGGATGGAGAGGAGTTTTTGAATGTCCACAAACACAAATGATTGTTGGTGTTGACAAACCTTTAAGGCAAACTTCACCTTGGAACATCCACTTCCTACTTCTTGAGTGAGACTTACGAGTGTGGAGATCGCAGCACCCCTGGAGGAGATCTCCAACCTCATAGGCAGGCTTACACGAGCCAATTATCCATTTATAATTGTAATTGTAGATTGCATTTATATAGCACTTCCTACCTCAGATGAGGTGCTTTGCATTGAGTAGCAAGCTACTCTGGAAAGCAAGATTAGATTTTAACAGTTATTATATTAGTAATATTTGCTTTCTATTTTTCATTGTAGATTAGTTTTGGTAGGTTTGTGCTCTTGGATTCTTGTGTGTGTAGTCGTGTTTTGAGTAGGTATAGAATGGTGAGAATGAATTAGAAAAGGGGAAGTTGTAAGTTTTATTGGGAATAGTAGTCATGTGCACCTGGTAGTTGAGTGAATTGGATAAGAAGGAGGGGGGAGATTTAAAATGATTCTTTGGCACGATAAAGCGATTTCATACTTAATATCACACCATTTTAAATCAGAATAATGTGAATGCAGAATTATCAATCTGAAAATGGCGAGATTTTTTTTTTGGGATGTGGTGCTTTATATCTCTAACCATGTCATACATAGCCATTTATGTAGATAGCACACAGAAGCTAGCAGCATTTTATTAGCTAAGGACATGCAAGATCACAGAAAAATTACATACATTATGAGCAGCACTTTAGACTACACAAAATATGCAATGATAACCAGGCATATAATACTAAAGACTACAACAAGGGATTCTCTAAGCATTACATCAAGCATGTAATAAAGACTAAGGGCCTCATTACCACTTTAGTGGTCAGAATACTCTGATCGCCAAAATCCCAGGGAGGAGGCAGCCATCATACCGGCTGCCTCCATCTGGTCATATTACAATGTTCCAGCCGGGCTGTCTGGTAGGAACATCGTAGCACAATGTTGGCAGGAAAAGTGCTACGGTATTGGCCTTAGCTCCCTTAATGGATCCAATGCCAATACCATCTCCAAAGTAGACAGTTCGCATTCTGAGGGTGCTGGGCAGGGGGGCCCTTGCACTGCCCATGCTGTGGGCATAGGCAGTGCATGGGCCCTACTGTGGCCCCCTGCAGCATGTTTCCACCAGCCTTTCCATGACAGGTCCTCATCATGCAAAGGCTGGCAGAAACAGAAGTTGTGATCCACACGGCGGAAGTAACCATCACAGTTCACGGGATCATTTCAGAACAAGCCTCCTTATATCAATACAGGGTCATCTTGGGGTCTGGTACCTGTTGTGGAGAAGGGATGACTCATCAGGTTTGGGTTGAATATGGCAATAATCCACAACAATAGGTCTGGTCTTGGCAAGCTGTTCCAATAATTACTTTTCTTTATTTTTCATTGCAAGTGCATCATAAAAATAAAAAAAGAGAAAGCACGATTCACCTCAGTATAGCAGCAATATGCATTCCATAAAAAATGAAATTGAAAAAATAACTAATATATAGAATTAAAAAACAGTACAGATGTGGCGGTAGGGTGCAGCAAAAGATGACTAACAGTTGAATAGACCAATGTTTGAAGAGGGCTGACTCAGCGTCCCGCAATGTTCATATATATTCATGAATTGTATTATTATACTAGGTGGCAGATAGTTAAAGATGCCTATGGCCAGACCTAAAAAAAGACGTAATTTGGTATGCTACATTGCTACGAAATAAGATTTGCTTAAGTGGAACCCGCTCGTTAGTCACAGCACTATAGAAAGAATTATTGCTGTACAGAGTTTGGTGTGCGTCCAAACAAAATATCTCATAACTGTCACTGTTCAGTAAAGCTGGGGTTATTTTCAAATATTTACCAACATCTAATGATGTAATGGCTTGTGATTCAGTCTGAGCATGTTGTCGTTGCCGGCTCTTTTATTTGAAGTAAAAGCTGGCAAGACAGGATACCAAAAAGAACTGATGGAAAATCAAGCAGACTAAATCCGTCTTTTCCTGTCGCCCTGCAAATTACCTCTGCAATTCAAGTCCCATTAATGTTAGACAGTTTGGTGCAGTGAGATATCACATTGCAAGCAGGAGATGTGTAGATAAACGTGCTTTCCTTTCAGCCACACGTTAAAATAACTTGTTTCCAGTTATCCGAAACTCAGCCTTTATAACAAGGTACTGTGTATGCCAATTGCATTTCCCATGTGCCTTTGCGCCAACATTGCATAACGCGAAATGCCTTGTTATTTCCAATATCTCCAAACTCAGTCTTTCTAACAAGGTACTGTATATGTAAATTGGACATCCTTTGAAACCATGTAACAATACTTCATTCGGCAAAATATAGTGCTCCACTTATTCGACCTAGTTTTCTGGAATATTCCGAGTGTAAACCTAGCTGGACTCTGAGCACTTCTCAGATATAAAGAAAATCTGCTGAAAACAAAGATAAGGTGTGTGACAAAACAAAAAAATGCACACCTACATATTAAAATAATAATGTAAAAAAGTATCAGTTAAAAGTGCCGTGCTACTACCTTAGGAACTGTCCTTGGCAGATAATGTCCCATCATTCTTCAGTACACAAATGTGACTGACTGCAGAATGTGCATTGTATGAATAAATAGACGAGATTTCTCATCCGCCATGCATATTTAATTTAATTTTACACAATTCACATATATTGGATTTGGTTTTATACATTTTGTATACCACTTTCTCAAAGCACTGAAGAGTGATGAAAAAGAGTTAGGGCCATATTCAGAGTTTGACAAATGAGACATTCCATCAAAACGTGAAGTATTACCCATCTACCGTATTACAAGTACCATAGTCTGTAATGCAGTTTAGTCATTAATGCACTTGTTATAAAGCGGACAGGACATCTGCCATGTTTGTGACCATCCTGTCTGCCGAACCCTAAATAACACCTTCAGTCTCGTCTTTTCAGCGCATCAAGCAGTAAAATCCAGACAGCAGTGTGTAAAGACTGACAGTATGCCAACCATCTCTGCTGAAAAGCATCATCTAGGGCCTCATTATGAGTTTGGTAGTCCGAGAACCGCTATGTTGGCGGTAGCGGTCAGACCGCCAACAGGGTGGCAGAGAGGACCTCCAAATTATGACATTGGCAGTGATGCATACAGAATTCCGCCAAAGCACTGCATGCACTGCCAGAGCAGGCAGTACGCTGCAGACGATTGAGGGCACTTGGAGGCTGGCGGAGACCAAGTTCCTGTCGTACCTATTGCGAGGTTGCACACTGCCAATATCTTCTGCCGTGGTTGGACTGCCACTGAAACCCAGGCGGAACCAAACTGTATAAAAGGAGACATTCACCTCCCGGAAGCGATACCCATCCGGAGCTGCCATGGAACCACTACCGCTGCCCCCGCTCATAGAAAGACAATAGAACCTTTGACGAAGATGACCGCAACCGTAAGTACACACACTCACTTGTTATAGTTGTATATTATGACATTTTGTGCTGCAACATAACATACCATAGGGAGGGGGCTTCAAGGGCAACACTCACACTTAACAGTACACTGACATGCACACTCACAAACAACAACAAAGACACCCACACATACACAGCACACACACTGCAGCCAGCACACACACACACCACACGTCAAGAACAAACATGCACGCCCCCACATAGCACAGGCCCAATCTCACACAATCCCATACAACATACCAACACATCATAACAACACCACAACCGCACCATCATAAACACATTGTCAAGCACTCACAACTGATACAGGCCAAGGACTCATCACACATACAAAACAATGTACAACCAAGAGGGAACACACACAAACACAATAACACAATCATACAACTTAGTAATCAACACACACATTACACACCCAGCACATTGTGCCTGTCACACCATGCACAATACACTCACAGAGTCAAAGCACACAAAGCTACACACCACAACAACAAACACATGTCAACACAGGTTTAGGCTGGGGAGTGTTGGGTCTTCTTGGGAGGGGTCAACTTCTTGGCGGGAAGGGGATGAGTACTAGCAGGGAAGATAGGGGAGACTTTGGAGGTAGAAGGGATGGCCTTGGGCAGGAAAATGCATCGTTTAGGGATGTCACGGGGAAAGAGGAGTAGGGAAAATGTCAACCTATGAGAGGAAAGATTTCTTGCACACATGGAGCTGGCCATAACAAAAGGGGTTGGGTGTGGAGGGAGAGGAAGTGGTTGTATGAGGTGTTTGTGTGGATGTCTTGGGTGCAAGTTTGTGGGAAGTGTGCTTGTGGGTGGTGGGTGTCTATTGGGTGGGTGAGTGTGGGCGTTTATGTGTCCTGGGCCGAGGAGGAGGAGGTGCTGGGGGATGCCGTGGTGGGTGGGTGGCTGTCTGTTGGGGTGGTGACTATGGGTATGGTGGATGTGCTGAGTGTAGGTGTGGCAGTGGTTGTGGTGCCTGTGGGTGTGGTGACTGGGGTGGATGTCTTAGGATCTGCTGGGGTGCTGTCTGTGGGTAGTATGGGTGTGGTGGCTGGATCTGTGAATGTTGGTGTGGTATCTGCAGGTGTGTCAGGTGTGGTGTCTGTGATCCTGGGGGTGTTGGCGGTGTCAGGGCTGGTTGTGATTGTTGTTGTGTGTGCAGGTGTATGTTGCTTGTGTGTATGCCGGTGGTGGGTCTTGTGGTGCTTTGGTTTGTCTGCGCTACCCTTGGATGTTGAGGTGGATGCAAGCCTGTCTGTTTGTGTGCTTTGGCTGGGTAGGGGAACGGGGGATTGGAATTGGGAAGAGGAAGGTGGAGTGGGGACGGTAGACAAAGGGTGACTGGTTGCCATCAATGTGGAGGCCAAAGCCTAAAATGATCCCTGTAGGCTTAACCAGTGCACTGTAAATGCCCTCCAGGAACGCATTACTCTGTTGTATCTGAGTTGTCAGCCCCCCGAATGGCATTCACGAAAGTAGACTGACCCACAGAGATGGACCTCAGGAGGTCAATAGCCTCCACACTGAGGACAGCAGGTTTAACAGGGGCTGGAGCAGAGGTGCCTGTGGCAAAGGAGACGGCCACCATTTTGGGTGAGCGGGCATGGCCAACTGGGTGGGGAGCTACAGGGAGGGCGGTGATAGAAAGGGGATGGTGGACAGAGATGGTGCTGGGGTGGTCCCAGATGGGTCCGCCACTGCCAGGGAGTGTCCACTGGAGGAGGATTCCGAAGATGATGAACTGGATCCAGTGTCCCCAGTGGCACTCCCCTCACTGTCCTGGCCACTAGATCCCTCGGTGTTGGTGTTTTCATGACTGGAGTTTCCGTGGCCAGCAGCTTCCCACTCAGCTATGCCCCATCTCCTTTGTTTGCCAATGCTAATTCTGAAAAACAGAAAGAGAGGTAGGGTCATCACATTCTTTACATACCACTTACATCACATAGTATATATCAGTAACATCCCATCTAGTTGTACAACACCCCCAGGTAGTACCAGAGTAGTGCCAACATCATACAATGTACACCCCTCAATAAAATCATTGTCACACACTAGCTAAGCTACCTATATCATACCTACAATACCATGATATCATTTAAGCCATCATGCTAACCAATACATGACAAGGTGACTTGGCCACAACATACTGGGTCCCTATCCACAGCAACATAGTCAACCAACAACCAAGCTATGGGAAATAGGGGTAACATTGATTTCCACATATCCCATACACAAACTCAACACATACTAACAATTTGGCCTGAGGTCAGGTACCAGGCAAGGGAACTCACCTTATAGTAAACAAAAGGCAGTATATTGCACACAAGGCATACCTACTTGATGTCACTGAGTACACAACCTTCACAATGGAAATGTGCAAACATGCAGCTACTATAATTGGCATGACCAAATGTTAGGTGATGAAAGAGTCAGAACACATGTCACCTACACATGTACCAATAGTGATGTTGGAAAGGATGATACATACTCTGTAGACCAAGTAATGTAAGTCATTGTTCTCCTGAAAACAAAGAATAGCTCTTATATAAGGGCCTCATAAGCTCAGAACATTTACCCATATACAACAACAGGTACTATATGTACTCTTTAAAGTCAATGGACACCTGTCATGTGCATGAATGTGACATACAGTTCAACATATCATGCTATTAGTCCATCAAAAGCACAGTGACTGAGAGCACAGTGACTGAGTGGCAACATCAGTATCCACACACCAGACATGACTAGCCTTACATCTGTTTGGGAAAAACTCAGAGACACAAACCACATCTGAGGCTACCATGACAGGTACACTCACCATGGTGCAAGCCAAATGCCTGAATCTATATACCATTCCACTCACAAGTGTATGTGAACTACCACACCTGCACAATAGGCTTCCATACAACAGGGACTGAGTAAACATATCCAAAATAGCAAAAGAAAGAATGCTCATAACTCATGACAATCTGCATTCATGGCAGAACCTTTCAATCTACACATGATGTTGGCAAAAACCAGTTACAATTGTAACTGTGAAAACAATATATTGGCCTATTTATCAGGCCTACAACACAATGGCTAAGGAAATAGCTGTATAGCCATTTCCCACCTACAGAACATAAACATGGTACTAAGATTATTAGCTCTGACACCAATGTATGTGATTCAATAGAAGTCAGGCAATACTTCAATGGTTACCAACAATTAGGATGTCCACTCAGATGATACATTACAGAGGCTTATTTACATCCCTCACTTACCAAGGGGTTAACCTTGTAACAGGTTAAATTAAGTTTTGCAAGTATGGCATGTGAAATGTCAGATAGACATCACAGCCTCACATGATGCTGTCAGTCATCAGAAATCTTTAGACAAGTTGGAATAACTTCAAATTGTCAGACTCTATGTTGCACATATGCATGGTTCAAGGGGCATTGGAATGGAAAAGAGCAAGGACCTGGACAACTTACCATCATAATATTGGGAGTATAGACCTGCAGGCTGAAATGAACAACCAGCAGCATAGTATGAAAAGCTGTATAGTGGTACACATATAGCACAGTCACATGTGTATTATCATATGCTTCTATACAGAGGGGACAACATAGGAGAGTAATTTTGCCCATACAAATTGGCATGTGCACAACTGTGTACCAATTTTGGGGACTGTACATCAATGTGTTGGTTGCAGATCCTTGACCCTGTGCACTTACCACAATGTCACAGCTTAGAATCTTTCACATTATACACTAACCTGGTAAAGGGATGAAAATGTGTTAAGTCTCTACTTACCCCCTTGTGGCTGCTGTGCTGCCCTGAAATCCCCATCCAACTCTGGGTAGGCCACAGCCAATATGCAGGCCATTCGGTGGGGGGGTCAAGGTCCAAAGGGCACCCCATCCTCCTTGGGAAGAAAGCCCCATCTGGACCTCTGTGATCTTCCGGGCCCAGCATCTCATGTCCTCCCACCGCTTCCTACAGTGGGTGCTCCACCGGTTGTGGACCCCCAGAGTCTGCACTTTCTTGGCGATGGTGCGCCAAATCCCCTTTTTCTCATGGGTGTTGAAATGCATGGATGACACAGACAAGAAGAGAATGTAAAATCCATATACACAATACCAAAACAAGCAGGCAGGAAATACAGGCTGGTACAACTAGCCATACTCACACTGCCTTCAACATCCCCTTCAATGAGGGTTGACCATCTGCAGTCAGCCATATGTTATGTTGAGACATACAACATGCATATCCAGCACCAGGTGTCACCTTGAAACATGTGACCAGATGTTAGACCTGACAGCCTTAAGGTGGTCATCCCCCAACTTTTTGCCTACCTTCCTCCACTTTTCTGACACTGTTGTTGCTAGTTTCAGGACTCTGCACACTTTACCACTGCCAACCAGTGCTAAAATGCATATACTCTCCCCCTTCAAACATAGTAATTGACTCATACCCAATTGACATATTTAATTTACCTGTAAGTGCCTTTTAAAGTGCACTACATGTGCCCAGGGCTTGTAAATTAAATGCTACTAGTGGGCCTCCAGCACTGATTGTGCCACTCACATAAGTAGCCCCATAATCATGTCTCAGACCTGCCATTGCAAGGCCTGTGTGTGCAGTTTCACTGCCACTTCGACTTGGAATTCAAAAGTGCTTGCTAAGCCTTAAACTCCCATTTTTCTACATATAAGTCACCCCTAAAGTAGGTAACCCATAGGGCAGGGTGCTGTGTAGGTAGAAAGCAGGACATATAACAATGTGTTTTATATGTCCTGGTAGTGGGATACTCCTAAATGAATTTTCCACTAGTGTGAGGCCTGCTCATTTCATAGACTAGCATTAGCCCTAACCTCCTATACTGTTTGAGTGGTAGATTCTGATCAGAAAGGGGTAAATGGGTCATGCTCAGTATGGGCAGAATGGTAATACTAAATCCTACTTATTGGTGAGGCTGGATTTTATATTACTATTTTAATAATGCCACTTTTAGAAAGTGAGCATTTCTCTGCACTTAAAATCCATCTGTGCCTGACAGCCTGTCTCTAATCTACGTCTGGGCTGGGCTGGTTGACAGCTCCTTTGTGCATTCCACCCAGACAACCACAAACAAAGGACACTCAGACACGTCGGGATTCATCTGCATACTGATTGGGTCTTCCTGGGCTGGAAGGGGGGAGGGCCTGACACTTACATTTCAAAGTGCAGTGGCCTGCCCTCACATAATGGACTGCCAACCCCCCTACTGGGAAACTGGCAGACAGACCTGTACTGAAAGGGGAACTTGTGCACTTCAAAACCACTCTTTGAAGTCTCCCCCACTTCAAAGGCATTTTTGGGTATATAAACTGGGTCCCTGAACCCACCAACCAAATTCCTTGTGCACCGAAAATCTACGGACAGCCTGCCGGAAACAACGCACACCTGCTGTGCGACAAAAAATTAGACGCATTGCAACAGGATTGACGCAATGCCTGTGACATGCTTAGGATTTTCTCTGCATTATTTCTGGGTATCAAAAAGATACCAAGACAACGTGCCGGAAATTTAAGAAATTGACATAAAGCCCTTGCAGCGTGGAAAGCAATGGCGCATCGTCTGTGCCACACCAGAAATTCCGACGCACACCATACTTATCAAGGCATCACCTCCTCTGCGGTCTCAGTGCGTGTTATATTTTACAGAAACCAGGTACTTTGTGTGATCAAGAGACAATTGTTGATTTCTAAGATTTAAGACTTTTTTTAATCTTGCAAAAGTGATATCTAAATTTGTACTTATAGAATCTTTATCATTTTGACCTTCATTTAACCAGATAAATATCATATATTTTTCTAAACCGGTGTGGTGTATTTTTCTGATGTTTTCACTGTGTTACTGTATGATTTATTGCACATATACTTTACACATTGCCTTTTAAGTTGAGCCTGACTGCTCAGTGCCAAGCTACCAGAGGGTGGGCACAGGATAATTTGAATTGTGTGTGACTTACCCTGACTAGGATTGTGGTCCCTATTTGGACAAAGGTGTATACCTCTGCCAACTTGAGACCCCATTTCTAACACCAGACCATAAGCATATCTCTAACCATGGTATATCTTTCTAAATTATTTTCACCCCTCCTTCAATGATCATGTATAACAGTCTGCAGTTGGGTCAGGATACATATTTCACTAAGTTTCTACGATGTCTCAAGATTCAAAATCTAACTGTACGCATATGAACATGCCCATCTACTCACACATATTACCTCAATCCTTCAGACCATCACATTTCTTGGACATCATCATACACTTAACCCTTCAAACATTGCAATTGCATTACAATTACCTGTTCCTCTGGTGTACAATAGAGCTGTTCATATAGGGGTGGGACCTCCTCCATAGGCTTATCGAGCTCCCCCAGGGAGAAGGCAGGGGACCTATCACCTCTAGGATGTGGCATGATTGCTCCCAAAGGCAGTACACAGCAGCTCAGGTCATGGAGGTCTTACTAGCAGCAGTGTCAGGAGTCAAATGTACGATGAAGTATGAGATGGTGGTCACGTCCACCACGTAAAAGACCGTCAACGCCAGTGGACATCGCCATTGGCCCAAGACTGCCAAAGGCAGCAACATGTTCCAATGGCAATGTCCACCATGGTTGTATCTGCCTACTACCATGACGACATCCTCCAGCAGACTTAGGTCACTTCCTAATGTTGAGTACAGTTGGTCAGGGAGCTGCCATTTTAAGGCTCATATATGAACGAAAGAGTACAACGAATGTTTCGTCACAAGTTGTGAGACATATCAATGACATTGGCGGTCATTACGACCTCTGTGGTCTTTTCGCAAGACCGCCGAGGTACCGCCGTGCTGAAGACCGCCAGTGGTGGCGGTCTTCCGCGCCGCGTATTATGACCGCTGGCAGCCCGCCGTCCTTTTTCGTATGGAAAGCCGCCAGCAGCCATACTGGTGGACGGCGGGAAAGTGGAGGTTGCTCAACCTCCACCGCCACGTCAACAGAACACCGCCCACTGAATCACGTCCCATGATTCGGTGTGGTGGTGTTCTCGTGACGGTTTTCTGGTGGCGGAGCTGCCCCCATGGATCCCGTCCCCTCCCGGAGGATCAACGGACAAGGTAAGTTGATCGCCCATTAGGGAAGGGGGTGGGAGGGTGTTGTATGCGTGCATGGGGGTGTGCGTGTGGGAGTGTAGAGGGGGTGAGTGAGTGAGTGTATGCATGCAGGGGGTGTTGTGTGTATGGGAAATGTGTGCGGGTCGGACGGTGTGCATGTCTGTATGTGTGCGGGTATGTGTTGTCGGGGTGTATGTGTGCGTGTAGGGGTGTGTATATGTGCATGTTGGGGGGTGTGTGCGTGTAGGGGTGTGTAGATGTGCATGTTGGGGGTGTGTGCGTGTAGGGGTGTGTATATGTGCATGTTCGGGGTGGGGAGGGGGGTGGGCCACCTTTGGGGGATGGCAGGGGGGTGTGGGGGGAGGATTCGTGGGGAGTAGTGGGGGTGGCGAAGACCCCTATCTGTGCCAGGGAATAAATTCCCTGGCACTGATAGTGCCTACCGCCATGGATCTCATGGCGGTTCCCAACCACATGAGATCCATGGTGGTATGCAGGGTCCTGATAGCGTCGGTGGTCTAGTGACGACCGCCGGGCTGGAGACCGCAATCTCCAGCCAAGCAGTCTTCACCGCCATGGCGGTCGGAATGGTGAAGTGGTGGATGACCGCGGCGGTAACCGCCGCGCTCATAATTCCATTTTTTTTTCCGCCAGCCTGTTTGCGGTCTTACCGCGGCTTTACCACCGACCGCAAGGGACTTAAAGACCCCCATTGTGTTTACTGCTGGTTTTGAGTAAACATGTAGAAATGTGCATTAATTATGTACAGGATGTAAAATTAATGTGTCTTGAGAAATGTACATGTAGTTGCATAGTTAGCAGAGCAGCGACAATCTGATACATGGTATATGTGTACGGTATATGTGCTACATGTCAAGAATGTTATTGTAATAGAGGCTGTCAGTGACATGCTTCTCCATTTCTGAAACATGATAGAGGAAAGGGGATATAAATGCAGTAATTAACCATATTCTGCCTAGGTATGTACCTTGTACAAAATTTTAACAGTTTAATGTGGCATTTTAGAACATTAAATGTGACATAGGTGTCATCATTCTTATGCTGGACAGAATGAGTGATACACATATATTCTGGTTTTCTCCCACACAGTTATCCTGGCATGAGAACAGGGAGAGAATCTCCAGTGTACTGTCCACTAGCAGACCTGCAGACCATGGATTTTTTATGTATTTGAAAATAACAAGATATATAATTAATGATTGGTAATAAATTGTTATTGTTAATAAAGAAGAAACTAGTTTGATCTTAGTCTCAGTCCTCGGGATTGAGTTGATGTTCGAAAAAAATTATGGAGAGTGATAGATTATTTACTTTCAGAATGAGTGATACACATATATTCTGGTTTTCTCCCACACAGTTATCCTGGCATGAGAACAGGGAGAGAATCTACAGTGTACTGTCCACTAGCAGACCTGCAGACCATGGAAGAGCGGCATGTGATTCAAATCTGCCACCTGGATAGGCATACAATCATGAATCTCTGTCATCAGTTGGAGCCAGATCTGATGCCTGCCATTCATAATCCATATAGCATACCACCCATTGTATAAGTAATGTCAGTGCTGCACTTCGTGGCCACAGTCTCCTTTCAAAATACAGTGGCCCTAAGTGCAGAGATGTCTCAGCCTATGTTCAGTCGTCTTGAAGGCTGTACTGTCTGCACTGTTTAAACAACTGGACAGCTACATCAGATTTTCACAACATGACTCTTTGGCCCATGTAAAGGCTGAATTTTATGCTTTGGGACACATTGCACATGTTGTTGGAGCCATAGATGGCACCCATGTAGCCTTGGTTCCTCCAAATGCCAATGAACAGGTGTATAGGAAAAGGAAAAACATTGACTCCATAAATGTCCAAGTGGTCTGTTTGGCTGACCTCTATATTTCATAAGTTTGTGCATCGTACCCTGGGTCAGTGCATGATTCATTCATCATGTGGAACAGCTGTATCCCATTGCTGATGACACAACAATACACAGAGAGGGCCTGGCAGGTTGGTAAGTCACATATGTCATGTGTGTCTGTAACTTTGTCAGCTACCAGATGTGTGGATATCCGTTACCTATGTTTGCCTTTCTGAATACTTATTTACAAGGGACTCAGGTTACCCAAACCGTGCCTTGTTGTTGACACCAGTGAGGTACCCATCCACGACAGCGGAGGTCTGCTTCAATGAGGCCCATGGAAGGACAAGGCGTATCAATAAAGAGGATTTTTGGGCTCCTGAAAGCAAGATTCCGTAACATCGATAAGTCTGGTGGAGCCCTCCTCTACCCACCCACCAAAGAATGTCAAATTATCGTTGCCTGCTGCATGCTCCACAACCTCACCCTGAGATGTCAAATCCCATTTATACCAGATGAGGGGGAACCAGAGGTTCCTGCGGGTGAGAATGCAGAATTGCCAAGGGAGAATGAGTATGATGAGGATGAAGCTGGAGACATCAGGGCTCAGCTCATCAATCAGTACGTCACCTGACTTTAGGTATGTGGTGTTATGTAGTTTAAGTGACTAAGTGGGGTATTGGTGTGTAAAGGAATGCTTGATAGGGTCTAAGTATGACCATTTTAGAGGTCATAGGTAGCTTCAAAGCCCATAACTCAGAGGTGCATGCAAAATAATACATGGAGTTGTGTGCAGCTTTTTGTTCAACATAGTCTAAGTTTCTCACAATCCACAGTCAGAATTAACATTGCGTATTGGATTTGGCTGTGTAATGTTTTTGTTCCAATGCGACCTATAACTTATGTTTGACATTTATAATTTGCAGATTACTTCATAAGCTCATCCTCATTCTGCAATATCAGACAGTGCCACAGGCAGGTAGGATTTGCAGACTGACAAGTAAGGTGAACAAGGATCGAACCAGGTACTGTCAGACATGAGATATGTGGTGTGTGTTAGTTCTATGCCCAGACTATAAGGACAGTGAGATGGTAGTGTCCTATTCCACAATATAGACCTGTTTGCCTTGGAAGGTGGGCCCATTGGTACCATGTGTGTGGTTTTGTGTCTCTGACACACCATCCTGTGCTATCCATGCCCTCAACCATCAGAATGGTTTTTATTGTTAATAACTAACTTGTATGTAGCTGTCAGTGTGTTCCCTCACTGCAGGCCACTGTGCATGTGTATCAAGACCGATATAGGTGAGGGGCAAGCCTGCAGATACCTGACCATGGTAAGTGGAAGATTCAAAGACTGTAGGAATTTTTACTGACCTCTGTCTGTATCATGGGGTTTGGTTATTTGGGAACTATGTTATGGGTATGTGATAAGGCTTTAGCTGATTATACATTGAACCAATCTGTTTGCCTATTGGGATAGTGAAAGAATGACATGTCCCTACCTACAGTAGTCTGTGGGGTGGTTGTGATTGACATCTATGCTGAAACACTGGTGTGTGCAGTAGTAAGTCACTGTGTGATCACTGGCATTCCCCCAACCTATATGTGGGAAAGTTCTTTGAAAGTGAATTGAGTAATGTCTATCATTATTAGGCAATGTGAAATTTAGCCTGATTAAACTAGACCACCCTCCTCTCAATCGCCGCACTCACCATCACATGCAATGAGGACCCAAATACTGCAGCACGCACCCTCCACAGGTGGATCACCGACTGAACCAACACCATAGACCCTGTCAAAAAGAACAACAACACCCACGCAAAGAGAGCCAGCTAGTTCACCCCCAAACTCCGGGAATCAAGACACACCTGTCACCGCATTGAGAAAATCTGGAGAAACATTAAATCCCCAGAAACCCACTGCAACTTCAAAGCCACCATCACTGCACACCATCAACTCATCAGAAACACCAGAAAGAAGGCTATCCAAGACAGGAACTCCTCACATCCACACAACAGCAAGGAACTCTTCAACATCATCAAGGAGTTTTCCCAAACCAACAGCGAGACAACGGACATCCCACCCTCACAGGACCTGTGCGACAGACTAAACACCTACTTCCACCACAAAATCAAAACAATCTATGACAGTTTCAACCCACGCGCTGAACCCCCCCATCCAACAACCAACAAACCCACAATCTCCACCTGGACACCCCTCTCCACCGAAGATACATTGAAAATCATGAAGTCCATCCACTCCGGGGCCTCCACGGACCCATGCTTCCATCACGTCATCAACGGAGCTGCAGGCACCATCGCCCCCAAGCTCTGCCTCACCATCAACTGCTCGCTAGTTGCCGCCACCTTCCCCTATGACTGGAAACACGCCAAGATCAACCATCTCCTCAAGAAACCATCGGCTGACCCCACCGACCTCAAAAACTTCAGGCACATCTCCCTACTTCCATTTTCTGCGAAAGTCAAAGGAAAAGCAGGCAACAGCCAACCCAACACGTTTTTAGAAAGCCACAACCACAGCACCGAAACAGCCCTCCTGTCCGCAACAGATGACATCTGCTCCCTACTGGACAAGGGAGAGATGGCGGCACTCATCCTACTTGACCTTACAGCAGTGTTCAACACAGTCTCCCATCACACCCTGACAAGAAGACTCCACAAAGCCAGCATTAGAGACAAGGCCCTCAACTGGATCCAATCCTTCCTCTCCGGCAGAACGCAACAAGTGAGATTGGCCCCCTTCCTCGCAGAACCCACACCCACCATCTGCGGAGTGCCGCAAGGATCCTCCCTCAGCCCCACGCTGTACAACATCTACATGGCCCCTCTAGCCACCATCGTCAGAAGCTATGGAATAAATGCCATCTCCTACGCCGACAACACCCAACACATCCTCTCCCTCTCCAACGAACCAGACAAGGCCAGACACAACTTCCACGAGGGCATGAAAGCAGCCACCCACTGGATGAGAGCTAGCTGCCTTCAACTCAACACAAACAAGACCGAGGTACTCATCCTGGGCCCCCAACCCAACGCATGGAGCCACACATGGTGGCCACTAACCCTCGGAAACCCACCCACCCCTGCCAGCCATGACTGGAACCTGGGATTCATCCTGGACCCTGACCTTAGCATGAACCATCAGATCAATGCAGTCACCTCCACCTGCTTCCGCACCCTCCATCTCCTACGCAAGACCTTCAAATGGATCCCCTTTGAGCATAGAAAGACTGTCACACATGCCCTCATCACCATTGGACTGGACTACAGCAAAGCACTCTATGCAAGAATCAACAAAAAACGTACCCGCAAATTGCAAATCATCCAGTACGCCACTGCCAGATTGATCCTCGACCTACCTCGACACTGCCACATCTCACAACACCTACACACACTGCACTAGCTCCCTATTGAAAAAAAAATGGTACGCACACAAACCCTCCACAACACAGGACCTGCCTACCTTAACCAGCGACTCAAATTCCACATACCCCACTGGACCATACGCTCAGCCCAGCTCGCTCTCGCAGGAGTACCCTGCTCCTTCTCCTACCTCGTCTCCATCACCTGGAACACCCTACCCATCCACATCAGACAAACCACCTTCCTCCCCAGCTTCATGAAGGAACTGAAGACATGGCTTTTCTAATCCACCTCCGGTACTCGCTACACCCCCCCAAGTGCCCTGAGACCCTAACGGGTGAGTAGCTGCACTCTATAAACTCTTGATTGATTGATTAAACAGTACATGTGAGATGGCACATAGCAAATGTATGACATTATAGAATAACTTGTTTGTGCAAGAGGTGTCATAGATGACAGTAAGATATGGTTGATAAATTACTCTCATACATGATCTGTGGTTCAGTAGTACTGTATTTATTGAGCAGTGTACAGCAAAATGAGTGAATTGAATCCAATATAACACAAAGTAAACAGTGAAGGGTTCAGTCATGGTGGATGAAATCATCAGGTAGCTGTTACAACATTTGGAGTCACAAGTCCAGTGTCCTTGAACCATACAAAAATGGAGATAGGTTTCAAATCAGTCATCAGGGTGTATCTGTGCCACACAAGGGGAACCAATCAGTAAAGGTCCACTTCCTGGCAGTGGTTTTGTTCTTGGCATCTGCTCCTCCTGGATGTTTAGGGGGATTTCCATGTTTGTTGGGGGTTCTTCAGCTACAGAGGCAGGAGTGTCTGAGGCATATCTTCCCCTGGCAGGGCGTCCATTCCACTAGCAGCCACAGATGTACAAGGGGCTGATGTCTCATTGCTAGTGGAAGGGGTCAGCTGTTGTGTACAAAACCTACTCAGGGTGTTATTCATGTCTCTCAGCACCCCTGCAATGGAAGCCAAGTGGGCACTTTGGCCTGCCACTGCTGCATGACTTCCTGGTTGTTGTCCCTCTTCAGCTGCTTGATCTACCCCATCACGGCAAGTACCTGGCCCATCACGCCTTGGGATTGTTGGTAAGCTCCCAAGACTTGGGAGATGGTGTCCTGGCCAATTGTATCCCAGGGAACCTCCATCCTTTGACCCACACCATCCCTCCCACGTACCCTACCATTATGTGTCTGTGCCCCTGGCACAGTTTGCCTACTCCCACCGGAGCCAGGTACATCATTGTCTGGGTTTACAACAGAAGACTCGGGTACCTGTGCTAGGGGGGCACAATGTGGTAGACTCTGTCCTTGGAACACAGGTTTGGGGGCGAATGGTTGCCTGTGATGTGGAAGCAACAGGGTTCGGAGGAGTCGATGTGGGCAGGGTGAGACTCACAGTTGTTGACTGACCAGGTGTCCCAGATGGGCCAGCTTCATCCTCAATGTCCACACATCCAGGGGTGTATTCCTCACCAAGGCCTTCATCCAGAAGGGGTAGTGGCAGTCTCTGGTGTCCTTTCCATGGTGACAAGTTACCTGTTGGAGAAGTGGAACACATAGTTGCTGAAAGTAATGCAACAGGTACTATCAAGGTTTAACCACTAGACTTGCTATGTGATATAGACACAACACCTTTGCATGATCCCATGATATGACAATGACACCTGCTTCCAAATCTGGGATAGAGCTATATGGGTCACAGAGATTTCCAATTGCATACACCTTGCTACATATTCTTAGAGTATCTTGGTGGTTAGATGATTCTTCATTGACTCACATCTTGTCTGATTGATGACTTGACAATGTGAAGTTATCTCCAAGTTTGGAGTATAGCATCATTGAGTCAACTTACAGCTGAGCAATGTCATATGGTAACAGAACTGGCCAACAGTATGGATGTAACCATTTTACCTGGACCTCTGTATGGGTGTTCTCCAAGTACATCCAGTTTTCCATATTGGTGTCCCCCCAGATGAGTACATGACATTGTTTGGATAGTAATTATAAGGCCAGTTTGGTAAGTGATACAGCTGCAGCTGTGTGTTGCTTGTAATAGTACTGGCAGATAGCAATTGCATTGATGTATTTGCCATGGACTGTGAATAGCTGAGATGTCAGGTGGGTTGAATTGATTGTTAGTTTCACATGCAAGGTTATTTGACTTGTAGTACACTATTCTGGTTTTCTTACAGGTAGAACAGTACATGCTGGAAGTTGTAGTGCTGTCAGTCCCTGTAGCACCCATGCCATACATAGACATTGTGCCCCCAGGAGAGTTTAGTAGATATGTGGTGTGCCTGAGAGGAATATTTGGACATTTGGACACAGGGGTGGTGAGTTAGTTGCCTCTTAAGATGCCTTAAGGTGGTCAGTGAGCATGCTAGAAAAAACCTTTTGGTGACATTGATTGTATAGTGACTTACCAGACTCCACTCCCCCAGGTATTCCTGTCAGACCCTCAGGACATAGGATGTTCAAGACCTTGTCCTCCATGATGTGAAATTTGGGGGAGGAGCTGGGGGTCCACCGCCAGTCTTGAGAACTGGTGCCTGGCAGTCATGGAACGCACCTTCCCCCCGAGGTTGTTCCACCTCTTCCTGATGTCCTTCGTTGTGCGTGGATGCCTACAGAATTGACCCTGTCGACCATTCTTTGCCACATCTCCATTTTCCTGACGATAGCTGTTTGCTGGACTTATGCTCCAAATAGGTGTGGCTCTACTCTGTTGATTTTGTCCACCATGACCCTCAATTCATCATCTGTGAAACGGGGATGTTTTTGGGAGGACTTGGTAATGGTGGACGAGACGGTGAGGTAAAATAAATGAATATTAAGATCTATTGGTGATAAGGTGTGGGTGCTGTGATGTGAGTTGTTGGCCGGTGGTGTTGATTGGGGTATTAATGTATGTGTTGGGTGTGTTGTGCAGGTGTGGAATGAGTGCCATGTGAAGTGTGTAGGGGTGCCTTTTCTATGGTTTGTAATATTTTTTGTGCAGCCTCTATCTAGCAGTGTATGGCATTTTTGTTTCAAAGGCTTGTGGGGTGTGAAGGTGTGTATTTTAGATTGCAGTTTGTAGGTGTGTCTGGTGTGTGGATGTGTGTCAGATGTGGGGTTTTCAAAGTATCCAAAGTGAGGTAGTGTATTAATGATGTGACCACTGAACGCTGCGGTTCGCACCGCCATTGGTATTTCACCATGAAAGAACCGCTAAGGTGATTTGTAGGTCGTAATTGGATCAGAGGACTGGTTGTGCTGGTGGTAGTCACCTTTTTCCCGTCCTCCAGTGCCCTGTCGGTTTTTGGAATTTTGGCTGGATTTTGGTTGTCCTCGCTGTGTGAGTCTTAATACGGTGGTCAAATTATCGCCAACATGGCATACTTTTGGCAGCCGCCACTGCGGCGGTCTTGCTAAAAGACCTCCAAACTTGTAATGAGACCCATAGTGTTGAACTCGCATGTATGGCAACCCGCCATTCTGCCACTGCAGATGAGGTGGTTTTAAAAAGCCAGTGTGTGGTTGTTTATTTTTTTTGTTCTGTGGGTAATACAAAATTAACAATACTGCCCGCTCACAGGCCTTTTCAAGCCAGATCATCTGGCAATATCAGAGTCACAGACAGCTTGATGGGCCAATCCAACACTGACACTATGTGGAATTATTTATTTAGCTTTTATTTTGGAACCCCGGTGTGTTGATGAGTTCAGCTCTTTTCAGGAAATGCACTTGTTGTGTGGCCATTTTTGTTATAGCTCCATGCACATTATTTTAACACACTAGGCCACTGTGCACTTTAACCTAGATATATTTTATTCAGCTTCACATTATTATTATTACAATAACCATTTTTACGGCCTTGTTTTATTTTCATCTATGTAACTGTTTTTGCCTAGGCCAGCACTCTGTTCTCAAACAAGACATTCTTGATCACTCTGTGCTCCATTCAAGGCTGCAGTTTGGTACATTGCCGGTGAACATGGTAGAAGTTTAGTCTCCAACATTCGTAGAAAATACACATACTTACGTAGGGACATTTTCTCAGAACATCAGCTGTGTTATCATATAAACACTTCCTTGTCCCTTACACATTAGAGGAAGATTCCTGCCAGGGAACCACAACTGTATGCTGATTGCTGAATGCTTCGCTACAGATGCTAACGCAGACCACAAGCCTTTGCTCAGGTATGGGGGTTGATGTCTTCCCAGGGGAACCTGAAAGGCAGAATTAGAGCTTAACATGCTGTGCTCAAATTACAACCTAGATAGGAAATAGTCCATTGATCATAGTGACAATATGATAGTGTTGTTTTTGTGCTTTACTCTTCTCGTCTCAATTTTAATACTGTCATGTTGTGTCATCCTGGTTATTGCAGCACACACTTTGCTATCTAAGATGCAGTCATTTTATTAAACTCATTATTGAAACATATACTGCTTCTGTTTGTCATTCATAAATGAGAATAAGTTGTAAATGAGAGAACCGGATGCGACCTGAGTGACCACGACTTCCCTGAGAAGCTTAGTATGTCATGCACTCGGGTGCCCAATCATCACTATCCTTTGGTAGAGATGAGGCACTGCTAGTTAGCCGGAGCAAAATCCGGATTAGAGCGACAGGTGTCACCCGCAGTGGGTTAGACTCAGTCTCCCACACCACGGACTATTCTGCTGCTCAAAATCCAGTAGTCTCATTAGAATAATGAGAGCCTACGCGACACAGTAACTTGTATGACACCATCACTGATCCTGCAGGAGCATCCTGGTTCCACTATTCTCTCACTCACTTTTGACTACTGACATTGAAGTGCCACAGGGCTAGAAACATACGTAGCAGGGGGGAAAGGGAGTGTGAGAAACATTGTCCAATAATACTTGGTCCACAACCATAGTAATGGTATGCATTCACAGTATGACCATAGTCTGTTTTAGGCTTAAAATCACTAAACTGAATAGGAAAAAGGGTATACATCAACCATCACTTTACTATGGATTTCCCTATCTGGTTATATGCCTGCTAAAGGTGCCTACATTGCCTTTTCTGTGAAGCACAGAGTTCTGTATTATTTGACTATTGTTTTTTGATTGCCCTATACATTTCATACAATCATGGTTAACTCTGACAACTTTTGAAATAATAATAATAAAATGTTACACAGAAACACTCACTTTTTGCTAGCACACAATCATGGTGGAAGTTTCAGGAATTTCCTTTACCTTTATGCAGTACCTTATGCTCTAATACAAAAGTGCTGGAGTGCTGAAACCAACATTTTTGGAAATCCATAACCTTCATAGTGCCAGAAGCTCAACTAAACATAATCAGGGTGGAAGTCTAAAACTGCTAAGAAAAAAAATTGTGGCCATAATGATATAACAGACTGCTTGCATGGAGCCAAGTGCGATTTGAACTCTGCTCCAGAAGAACAAATTTGTAATGCTGTAGCACCATAAAAAAGTATGAGTTGGCCCACTAGTCCCAAACGCAATCTATTGGTCTGAAACTGTGAAATGAGAATGAAGTATGCATACTGAATCCTTAAGAAATTACTTAGTCAACTAATCTTACTTGGATCTTGATATTCCAGTAGGTACTGAAGCAAGAACGGTTAAGCAGTTGGGATAATCGGAACTCTAGACGTGCAAAGCCCTAGCACCTCAACACTCAAAAGCATCATGAATTGCTGCAGGAACACGAGTGAAGTGTTGAGATCAGGTGGTCTGGAAAGAACTAGAGCCTGAAGCAATGCCCTGTCACCTGCTCAGAAGAAATTATAGAAATCAAACTTGAGTGCGGCTTTTATACTGAATCACACCCAAGAGGCAAAGCCACAACCAAGAGCTCGAGCCAGAGGATATTCCAAAGGCAAGCAGAGTTATAGACTTTGTTTGACTTTCAAAATAGCCACAACCAAGGGTCACACGGACAAGAGCATGACAGCCCTCAGTTAACTGCCATGAATACAGCTGGTGGGGGGAGAAGTGCATGAGAAGGCAAGAGATGGACATTGAAGACACCAATAAGTAAGAGAAAGTCTTGGACCAACAGTTAAACTCTGAGACTTCAACTGAGTCGCATTCAGATCCATTGATCATGGCTTGTCTGTGCCATTACTCATTGCTGTTTCAATTGACATACATATGCAGAGCTTACTCTCTCTATAGTATTCCGCTGCACTTTACTAATAAGGCCATGTAGGTCCAAAACAGGTCAGGTTACTTGTGTGCTCTTGCAGACTGGGACAAACCATTGAAGCTAAACTGTTCCCATAGTGGCATTCTCAAAATTCCAATAAGATGGTTATCTTTCTATGTTTCGAGCTCTCACCATGCTCATCTATGTCAATGCATGCACCACTATTCCGGTACTACCTCAAGAGTTCTAAGGGCTTTACAAATGCACAGTGTACTAATATTCAGTGCTGAAAACAGCAGAATTTCCTCATTACACATCTGTCCTGGTTTGCATTAGAGTCTAAGGTATTAAAATCCTCTTGAAAAATATTATTATTCTGACCTGCTTTGTGTACTGATATGCAGGTCTAGGCACACCTGCTGATCCTGACCCACTAATCAGACCACCTCCATTGTGACTTGAAGTGTGTACTTTTATCTCTGTAACACTGGCCACACTTAAAAATAATTTGCATCAATGTATTTCAGAATAGTGTTCAAACACAGCACTTCTTCAGGTGGTGTGTTTCGAGGAGTTAATGCACTTGGGCCCAGATTTATACTTTTTGATGCAAAACTGCGCAAACGCAGTTTTGCGTCAAAAAGTATAGCGCTGGCTTGAGGCATTCCAGGACGCCAGGCGGACGCCAAATCTATAGAATGGCGCAATCCGGCACAAAGGGTGGGCTAACGTCATGGAAAATGACATTAGCTGGGTGGGGTTGGCAGTATGGGAGAAGGGTGTTTTGCACCAAAAAATGACATTAGGCTGGTTAGAGTAAAAAAAGATGACTCTAACCAGCCTAGCGTCATTTCTTGACGCAAAACCATCCATACCACATGACTCCTGTCATAAAAAACAACAGGAGTAATGCCCACCACCCCAGTGGCCAGCACAAGGGACAAGGGTCCCCTGAGCATGGCCATTGCACCCTGTGCCATGTAGGGGGGCCCATTTCAGAGCCCCCAATGGCACTTTAAAAAAATGTAAAATACTTACCTCTACTTACATATACTTACCTGGGATGGGGTCCCCCATCCTGTGGTGTCCCTCTGGCGTGGGTGGGAGTGTTCCTGGGGCTTGGGGAGGGCACCTGTGGGCTCTTTCCAGGGTGTTTGACCATGGAAATGGGTCCACAGGTTCCCTAACGCCTGGCCAGACCCACAGTCAAATAATGACGCTAAGCAGGCTTAGCGTCATTATTTAGGCCCCTCATTCCTCCCTGTGCACTATTTTCGCACAGGAGGATAAATAAGGCGCAAGGGCCTTAGACTCCTTTTTTGGATGGGAACGCCCACACTGCATCTCATTGACCCAAGGTGGGTTCACGCATCCCAAAAATGACTTTAATTCCAATATTCTCATGTTAGACTAGTCTAGCGTCAAAATATAAATATGGAGTTAAGTTTGCGCTGAATTAGCGTAAAAGAAAATGATGCTAATTCAGTGCACACAGGGTGTAAATTTGGGCCATATTTCAAACATCTGTTTCACTTGCAGGTTTGAATGCTAGAGCAGTACTCCCAAGTTTATATCTATAGGGGCATGGTGGTAGTAGAGCACATATTTTCGCCAGTGAGCATCATGACACAGTCATTCATTTGAACGGACAGTGCAGATAGATTGGCCAGTATAAATAGTTGACCTCTCACCCTTTATATTCACCTTTAGATAATCCGTGTGCTAAATTTTTATTTTCTCTGTGCACATCTAATATTTACAGCAAACCACTTATAAACAGAGCTTAACCCCTTGTAAGCCATTGACATAATAGTTACTTCTGTGGCTGTGCCTCTCAGGCGCCACCTGAGCTTCCACCGCAGATAGGAAACCACTAGACACCAGTTTTTTTTATTTATTATACATACGCATGAGAGGAGTGGCCCCTTGGGCAAGGGTCGCTCCCCAGGGGGCCAAATCATTTTTAGGCAATTTCTGCCCCCAGGGGGGACAGAAAACCCCTAGACACCAGGGATACATTTTTTTCTTTCTTTTTTTCTTTTATGTGTTTGGAGCGACTCCTTAGGCAAGGGTCACTCCCCGGGTGGGCGGATTGTTTTTAGGCCATTTCTGCCTCCCGGGGGCAGATCAGCCTAATATAATTAGGCCGATCTGTCCCCAGGGGGGCAGAAAACACGTGATTTTTTAAAATTATACTTACGCATAACTGGAGTGGCCTCTTGGGTAAGGGCTGCTACCCAGGGGGCAAAATTATTCTTAGGCCATTTCTGACCCCCCCCCCGGGGGCAGATTCGCCTAATTTAATTAGGCCGATCTGCCCCGGATGGGGGGGGGTCAGAAAACCCCTGCTAAAAATGCTTTACAATGTGCCTTCTGTTTTAAATAAACTACTAAAGTGGGATCAACTTACATAAAAAATAACCAACTTAATCAGCGACATAGAAAATGGCAGAGCTGCAAAATGTCAGTTATCAGATTACGTGGCATTTTCACCTCTCTAGCACAGTAGTCTGTCAAAATATTGAATAAAATATCTTGATACAACAGTAATGTTCCAATAAAGTTTTTAATTCGACAATTGACCGTTCTGTTGGAACCGTACGGTCTTAGGAAGGGTCATAATACTCTAGATAATATCTTAGAGTTTCAGTTAATAAATAAAAAATAGATAACGATTAGGGGTTGGTGTTTTCTATGCTGCTTTTGTAGACTTTTCAACAGCCTTCCACAAGGTGGATCGCCCGACCTTGTTGAAAAAGCTATCCAACTTAGGTATCCCCGCAAATGTGTTACATTTGATTAAAGCTCTGCATTCTTTTACATGGTGTAAAAGGATGCAGGGTGGTGACTGGGGTTTGTCAACTGAAATTCAAATTAGAAATGGACTAAATCAGTGGTGTCTATTGGCCCGTTATTATTCTTGTTGTACACGATCTGCATACTGCCTTATTGAAAAGTTATGGTTTGGTGCCCAGTATTAGAGGGAGTTTGGTGATCTGTTTATTGTTTGCAGCCTCATCCTGAAAGAGCTGAATAATCATCTGGCATCCCTAAATGGTTACATTGACCAGCATCATTTGAAGATAAATGCCACAATATCACAAGTAGTGGGTTTTTAGGGAAAAAAACACATTTAAAAAACTTTCATGGCTCCCAGAAGCTAGAGCGAGTAAAATCCTATCGCTTTTGGGGGAAAATTATGACCAGTTCGCTCAGTGATTCTGAGCACATATTAAATAATGTGGGTAAGGCTTCATCTCAAGAACTGGTATTAGGTGCAATTTACAAGGTTGTTGTCATGCGTCACTTTGTTCACCTCCTTAGAGTCCACCAAGTAAAAATCCCTGCTACTTTGTTATATGCGGTGGAACTTACAAATGCAGCTGATTGGGGCTTCTTTGACAGAACTGAAGGGCAAATTTGAAGATGCTTGATTTCCTGCAACACTCTGGCATCCACTGTGGCCCTAAGGTTTGAGTTTGGCATCAAGAGCTCTTTTGTACAAGGCCTAGCAAGGGTGATCCGGAAAGCCTTTTGTTAATTTCACAGTGATGAATCTTTGTTAAGGCACTTTATTTACAAAGAGGTTTTAAGAGGGAAATCACAGTTTTTTTAGGAATTTTAAATATGCTGTAGACTTGCTGGAATTAGACTTTGATACAATTCTTGTTTTATCACCTCTACAGTTGAACATGTGCTTAAAGGATGCTACATAGCGTAAAAGTTATCAGTGAGATCTAAAGCTTTGCAGTCAAAAGAGGAGTTTCGATGTTTTAATAAATTCTGTGATTCTAAAAAAATTGCAACCCTATTTAACTTGGAAACTTCTTCATTGGGTGAGGCTCCTGTATATTTTACTAAGATTGAATATACTACAGTTAAAGGGTCTAACTCATAACTGGTATGGCACTTCGAATGTTTGTGATTTGTGTCAAACTAATGTTCAAGATCTAAAGCATGTTTTATTTTTTTTGTCCCCCTTTGCTGCTTCTGAGGAAAAAACTGTTGAAACCCCTCTTCATGAAATTTATAGTGCATTCATCTAGAGAAGCCCTTGATTTACTGTTTAACCCCTTGGGTGCCGTGGACGAGCTGGTCTCATCCTCGACTACAGTGCCCATGTGCCGAGGATGAGATCAGCTCGTCCTGCACCCGGCCCACGACGGGAGCGCTCGCGCTCCCTGTGGGTCACCCACCCACACCAGACAGTCAGGGATGGTAGGGGAGACACTTCCTCTGCCACCCGACCCCACCCTCAGCGACCTGATGACGTTAGCGTGCTCACAGTGCACCATCTTCATCAGATGCTGCTGGGGATGCGCTGGAATCATTTGCTTTCAGAGCGTCTTGGAGAAAGGATGCCTTTCTGGTAAGTCCTTGCCCTGGGGGAGGAGGGGTTGGAGAGGGGAAAACAGCCACAGGGGGTAAAGAAAGAGTTTTTCCTTTTCCCCTGTGCCTGGTTTGAATGGATTCCTGCTCCACGATCACAGACGAAGCCCACTCACTAGACACCAGGGATTTTGTCTGGTGAGTTAGCAGAGCAACACCTTAGGCAAGGATCTCTCCCTGGGGACAATATTCGATCTGTGTTTTAGTCCCCCCCGGGTTCTAGATCGGCAGTTTTTTGGGTCGAAATCTACTGGGCACCAGGGATTTGTGCAATATTAATTTTTGGGCAGCAGTCCTTGAACCTTATCTTGTGCCCATTTTAGAAATACAAAGATTTCCTTGATGCCGGTTTTTCACTCTTTATATTTTACCAAATGAATTGCTTCATACTCGGTATACAATGAAAACCCATTGCAAGGTGCAGCTCATTTATTGGCTCTGAGTACCTAGGGTTCTTGATGAACCTACAAGCCCTATGTATCCCCGAAACCAGAAGAGTCCAGCAGACCTACCAATATCTTGCTTTCAAAAGTCTGCCATAGCTGGAAAAAGTTACAAAAGAAAACGTGGACAGAAATGGCTGTTTTTTTCACCTCAATTTCAATAATTTTTTTTCAGCTGTTAATTTCTGTAGGGAAACCTTGAAGGATCTACACAAATGGTCCCTTGCTAAATTCAGATTGTTATCTACTTTTCAGAAATGTTTAGCTGCCCAGGATCCACCATTGGTTTCATACCATTTCTGTCACTAACTGAAAGGAGGCTGAAAGCACAAAAAATAGTACAAATGGGGTATGTCCCAGTAAAATGCCAAAATTGCATTGAAAACTCTGGTTTTCTAATTCAAATCTGCCTGTTCCTGAAAGCTGGGAAGATGGTGATTTTAGCACCACAAGCCCTTTGTTGATGCCATTTGCAGGGAAAAAATGACATGCTTTCTTCTGCAGCACTTTTTTCCCCCAAAAAACAATTTTAGCTATATTTTGGCTAATGTCTTGGTCTTCACCAGGGAAACCTACAAACTCTGGATACCTTTATAATCCCTAGCATGTTGGAAAAAAGGATGCATATTTGGCATGGATAGCTTATGTGGACAAAAAGTTATGCACTTTAATCACAATTACATTTTATAGATTATGATAGATTGTAAATCGATGCACTTTATTTGTAATATATTGAAATTAGTATATTGATTATGAAGTCCTTGTTTTTTTTATTTATTTTGTCTTGTTTTGTCATTTTACACTTTTATACATACATTTTGTAAAATATTGTTTTTCAAAAGTATGAGACATATGTTCTTCATATACAATTCAGTTGCCATAGGCTAACGTTATTGGCTGTGGTGGTCGTGGCCCAATGGCTGTGTCCGTTGGCAGTAATTACAGCCTATGTGATGTACATGACTGCAATGTTGTACAAATTTACTCACTTGACTCATGACACTGCTGCCAGCTACACCTCCACGACCTGAGCTGCTGTGTGCCGCCTCTGGGAGCAATCATGCCATGCCCAGCAGGTGAAAGGGCCCCTGTCTTCTCTCCACATGAGCTTGAGAGGCTTGTACATGAGGTCCTTCCCCTGTATGGCCAATCTGTGGTTCACCAGAGGAGCAGGACAGCACCTCATGCTCACAATTGACTGTGTTCAACACCATCCTTTCCCTCCTCACAGGCCAAAATGTGCCCCTGTGTGCCAGCTGGACTTCTTATGTGCCTGTTGTTGCAGTGTGTGTGGCATCAATGGGATGTACATGGCGCAGGTGTTGATGACCAGTAGTGTATATGTTCTGGATATTAACATTGTGTTGTGTGATGCTTTTTGGGGTCCATGTGCAGTAGGCCTCATTATAGTGTAGTTATAGGGTTATTGTGTTTGTAATTGTATGTGTTTTCTAAATTATATTTTGTATGGTAATGGCTATAGGGTTCATGTGCTGTGTAGGTGTATTTTGTTTCTTTCAAGGATGCCTTGTTTGGGTCATTGAAGATATGATTGGTTGTGGATGCTTTTTTCAAGGAAATGCATTTGGTTATATTTTAACCAATGCTACTTGGAGCACAAGTTGTTTCTCTGGTAGTTTTTTTTTTTCTTTTGTCCATGAGCCTTTTTAGATTGGGAATCACAGGGCACTGGTGTGTAATACAACAAAGAACCTTGAGAATTATATTTTTAAAATTGTTCCAGTGGGCGCTTGTGATCTTGTACTAGATTTCGTGAGTTCTTGCTGTGAATTTCTTACTTCAATTTATGTAATGTTGGTGAATGCGTATGCTAACATCTTTAACAATTTCATTTATGTTGTTGTCCTCCTGTACAATGCAAAATAATAATATATTTTTTCTATTTCCAGTGCTTAAACTTTCCTTACTGTATATGTATTCCATGTGGTTTATTGATAATTCTTCTTACTGAGATTATGTGTAAGTGACTTTATTGGTCATTTTGGTGGTCATTACAAACCTGGCGGTCGGTGTTAAAGCGGCGGTAAGACCGCCAACAGGCCGGCGTTAAAAAAAAAATGGAATTACGACCGTGGCGGAAACCTCCAACATAGACAGCCACTTTAAGACTCCGACCGCCACGGCGGTACAAACAAACACAGCGGCAGTCACCGCCAACAGACAGGCGGAACACAATGTACTGCCCACAGAATTGCAACCTACCAATCCGCCACCTTTTCTGGGGCGGATTCACCGCGAACAAAAACACGGCGGAAACAGGACTTTGAAGGGAAAATGCTCACCTCTGCACACCCCACGAGGAACCAGGACTCCATGGAACCAGAGCTCCACATTTTTCCAACCATTATCTTCTTGCTCCTCTACCAGGAGCACAAACGCCGGCGGCAAAGACCACAGTGAGTACTGCGCCTACGACACAGGGGAGGGGGGAGGGAAAAAACAGTGACACACACACGCAACACGTAACACGCAACACCCCCACCCCCACCCACAACAATACACACACTAATAGAGCATGATACATAACAGTTACACCCCCCAACCCACTCGGAAGAATGCAAAGACAAAAGGAAATGAGGTGAACGATTGTAATATATTAAAATTCAGTATTCAAAAAATATACATACACTATTTACAAATATATACACCAATAATATTAGTCCAAGGTATTCCACCATTAAAGTCATTGGACCACTGGGCCCAAAATGCATGGGCGAGGCCCACACAAGATACCCGAACAAGACGGAGAGAACACTGCAGGGGCATCAGAAAGAAATAAAACAGGCACCTCAGGGGCAAGGGAAAGGGTGGGCACCTGAGCCGGTTGAGTGCACGACGCCAAATCCACGAGGGGGCCCCATGCCCACTGTTCAATCCTGGGGAGTGCAAAGCCACAGTCTCTCAAGTCTCTCCAGTGGGTGGTTTGCCCACTGTTCAATCCTGGGGAGTGCAAAGCCACAGTCTCTCAAGTCTCTACAGTGGGTGGTTTGCCCACTGTTCAATCCTGGGGAGTGCCAAACCACAGTCTCTCAAGTCTCTACAGTGGGTGGTTTGTCCACTGCATTATCCTGGGGAGTGCAAAGCCACAGTCTCTCAAGTGGATAACAGTCTCAACTGGTTCTGGAGGGGGCCTTGTGCCCAGAGTGCTTCATCCTGCCAAGGACTGAGGTAGTGGATGTATCTCTCCACTGGTTCTGGAGGGGGCCTTGTGCCCAAAGTGCTTCATCCTGCCAAGGACTGAGGTAGTGGATGCCTTTCTCCACTGGTTCTGGAGGGGGCCTTGTGCCTAGAGTTATTCATCCTGCCAAGGACTGAGGTAGTGGATGTATCTCTTCACTGGTTCTGGAGGGGGCCTTGTGCCCAGAGTGATTCATCCTGCCAAGGACTGAGGTAGTGGATGTATCTCTCCACTGGTTCTGGATGCGGCCTTGTGCCCAGAGTGCTTCATCCTGCCAAGGACTGAGGTAGTGGATGTATCACTCCACTGGTTCTGGAGGGGGCCTTGTGCCCAGAGTGATTCATCCTGCCAAGGACTGAGGTAGTGGATGTATCTCTCCAAAGGTTCTGGAGGGGGCCTTGTGCCCAGAGTGCTTCATCCTGCTCGTGGCAGCCTCAGTAGCGTCAGAGCTTTTGGCGCTCATGGGCCTGCGGTGCTTGTGGCGGCGGTGTCCTTGGCAGTGGTGTCCTTGCCACTGGTGCTTGTGGCGGCGGTGTCTTTGGCAGCGGTGCTTGTGGCGGCGGTGTCCTTGGCAGCGGTGCTTATGGCGGCGGTGTCTTTGGCAGCGGTTCAGCTGCTGGCGGTCCTCTCTTGGGCAGCGGGGCTGCTGCTGGCGGTCCTGTCTTGGGCAGCGGGGCTGCTGCTGGCGGTCCTGTCTTGGACAGCGGGGATGCTGCTGGCAGTCCTGTCTTTGGCAGCGGTTCAGTTGCTGGCGGTCCTCTCTTGGGCAGCGGGGCTGCTGCTGGCGGTCCTCTCATGGGCAGCGGGGCTGCTGCTGGCGGTCCTGTCTTGGGCAGCGGGGCTGTTGCTGGCAGTCCTGTCTTGGGCAGTGGGGCTGCTGCTGGCGGTCCTGTCTTGGGCAGCGGGCTGCTGCTGACCGGTTCTTTGGCAGTGGGGCTGCTGCTTGCGGTCCTGTCTGGGGCAGCGGGGCTGCTGCTGGCGGTCCTGTCTTGGGCAGCGGGGCTGCTGCTGGCCGGCTCCTTGGCAGCGGGGCTGATGGCGTTTTTCTCTGCCGTGCTGATCTTCCCAGACTTGCCGGTTTTCTTGTGTCCCTTCCTCACCTTGAAAGGTGTCGCAGCTGACTCCACACTCCCACCTGTACCCCTGGGAGCGGCTTTGGTGGCTGGTGTCTTCTCCATCTCCCACCAGGCACTGCCCAACTTTTGATGCTTAACAGGTGGGGGACTGTCTGTGCTGTGACTCCTTGGCACACTGGCTGCCCTGCTGCCTAGTGCACTCCATAATCCGGTGACTACTGGCACCACTGGCCCCGCCGATGTTGTGGCTGAGGTGCTAGGTTGGGACCTGGAGAGTCGGGCCCTAGGAGACTGACGGGGTGGGGCAGGTGAGGGAAAGAGGTCAAGGCTGGCCAGGAAAAGTTTCTTAGGAACACCTGGACGGGTAGATGGAGGGGGTTTGGGAGTGGAGGAAGAGGTAGTGGTCGTAGGAGGTGTACGTTTGCTGAGTTTGGGTGAAGGTGCATGGGCTGGAGGCTGTCGTGAGGTGGATGGCTGTTTGGTGGGTGTGTGGCTGCGTTTGTGTACCTTGGGAGGTGGGCTCACAGACACACTGGGAGAGGACACAGGGGATGTGTGAATGGTAGTAGGGGTGGTGACTGCACGTGAGCGGGGTGTGGTGGTGGGTGTGCTGGTGATGGACGTAGTGGCTGGAGATGTGAGTGGAGACAAGACTGGGAGGGATGAGGGAGACGAGGAGGAGGGGGACACAGTGGAGGCAGTGGATGTTGGTATGTCTGCATGTGTATGATGCTTGCCTGAGTGCCTGTGGGATGAGTGGTGCTTATGTTTGCCAGAGCTTCCTTTGTGTGTTGAGGTGTGTGCATGCTGGTCTGATGGTGTGCTCGGGATAGGCTGAGGTACAGGGGTGTGGGTCTGGGTGGAGGAAGTTGGAGGGGGGAGGCTAGAGACAGGGACAATGGCTGCTATCAGTGCTGAGGGCAGAGTCTGAAAAGCTTGCTGAAGGGCTGCCTGACCAGAATGAATGCCCTCCAGGAATGCATTGGTTTGTTGCCACTGCCTCTCTACACCCTGGATGGCATTCAAAATGGTAGACTGCCCAACAGTGAGGGACCTGAGGAGGTCAATGGCCTCCTCACTGAGGGCAGCAGGGGAGACTGGGGCAGGGCCTGAGGTGCCTGGGGCGAAGGTGATGCCCACCCTCCTGGGTGAGCGGGCACGGGGCAAAGGCTGAGGGGCTGCTGGGAGGGCCGTGCTGGAGGGGGTGGTGGCGGCTGTACCTGTAGATGCGGGGGGCACAGAATAGCCCGCCACCGCAAGGGAGCTCCCATCAGAGGACGAGTCCATATCACTGGTGTCAACTCCTGTCCCTGCCGTGGAGCTCCCCTCGCCCTCCATCCCACTGGTGAAATCGGAGTCCGTAGTCTCGCCCTCCAGGGCCATGTGGGATGCAGCTCCCTCCTGCTCCGGTGCCACTGGTCCTCCGCCTGATGATGCTAATGCACACAAGTACAGGGAGACCACAAAAGGGGGGGGGAGACAGAAGAAAGACATGTTGAGTGCATGCATTACCGCTACTGTTGGCGGATACGACAGACACAGAAGCCCCCTGCACTACGCTGCGCACTTGGGGGTCCACTGTTCAATCCCTGGGACATGGCCTACAAGGCTATGGCTGATATCTGCACACATGGATGTTACAGGAGCCTGACTAGGTGTAGTTGGCACTGTACCCAGGTGGGGTGGGGTGCCACAGGGTCTGCCTGAAAAAGGGGACTTAACTAGCACACTCGCCGTGGCCTGGGGGAACCCACAGCCCACCTCCACACCCTGACACCTCCACTGCGCGCTGAATCAGCAGAATGAGAGTGTACTCACCCCCTTGTTGCTGCTGTGATGCCCTCAAGCGCCCATCCAACTCCGGATACGCCATCGCCAGGATACTGAACATCAGGGGGGTCATGGTGCGACAGTCACCCCTCCCACATTGGGAGGCCATGCCCAGCTGGGCCTCTGCCGTCTTCTTGCTCCAGCGGCGAATGTCCTCCCATCTTTTATGGCAGTGGGTGCTCCGTCTGTGGTAGACCCCCAGGGTCCGGACGTCCTTGGCGATGGCACGCCAAACATCCTTCTTCTGGTGGGCGCTGACCTACAGGAATTGTACAGGGGAAAAAGAAAAGTTATTACCAACTGCACCGTCACAGTCATTGGCCCGCATCCCTACCCTTGCCATGTGGCACATGCACTCACCGTCGTTTCATGCACGCCTCATTCTCCCCCCCTATCTTTCATCCACCCCACTCCACACAGGCATTGCCCATACAGCATGCTCACAGTGTACTTACCTGTTTGTCTGGAGGACCGTAGAGTAGCGTGTACTGGGGAGGACCCCTGCCACGAGTTTCTCCAACTCCTCCATGCTGAAGGCAGGGGCCCATTCCCCAGACGCACGAGCCATTGTCTTTTCCAGACTGAGGTCACAGCAGCACTTGCAGTGCAGGTCCTCTCCTGTCGAAGATCAGGTATCGAGTGATTGAACTGATAGAAAATGGCGGTCACGTCCATGGCGGTACGTACTGTCACCGCCGGCATACATCATCATTGGCTCTAGGGACCCATAGGGTCCAATGTTAACCAATGCAGAATTGCGCCTCGGTCTTCGACCGCCTAACGCGACGGTGTACAACGCCAGCGCAGTTACCTCATATCCCATTGTCCCACTTTACAGGTCAGGCAGCCACCATTTCAGGGGCCCACATGGTTTTATTTTTTACTGCGTCACACATTCCTAGGCCTTGGCTCAACACTCATACCGACAAATTTCGGGTTGTGAATAGTTTTCTGAGTAAGCTGTGTTTACATACCTCTGAGTTGGTTGACTCTGTGCTCGCTGTTGTCCTCGATAGGCACCGTCTGCTGGGACATGTGAGGAGATGGCGGCATCCTCCAGTGTACAGTCTGCTGGTGGACCTGTCGACAATGGAGGAAAGACATGTAATCATCACCTACAGGCTTGATTGCGCCACAGTCCTGGAACTGTGTGCCCAGTTGGAGCCAGACCTGATGTCAGCTATCCGCCATCCCACAGGGATTCCCCCTCAAGTGCAGGTGCTGTCAGTACTCCATTTCCTTGCAAGTAGGTAATTTCAAACAACAGTGGCCATAGCATCAGGGATGTCCCAGCCTGTATTTTCCAACGTGTTGTCCAGAGTGTTGTTTGCCCTGCTGAAATACATGCTGACCTAAATTGTTTTCCCTCAGGTGGAGGATTTGCCAACAGTGAAAGGTGACTTCTATTCCCTGGGACATATCCCCAACATCATAGGTGCCATTGATGGGACACATGTGGCCTTGGTCCCCCCCCGCAGGAGTGAACAGGTGTACAGAAACTGGAAGAGTTACCATTCGATGAATGTGCAGATGTTGTGTTTGGCAGACCAGTACATCTCCCATGTTAATGCCAAATTCCCTGGCTCAGTGCATGACGCTCACATACTGCAGAATAGCAGCATCCCTTATGTGATGGGGCAACTACAGAGGCACAGTGTGTGGCTACTATGTGAGCACCTGGAGCCAAATCAGTAGGTATAGTTGTCTGGGTCTGGGGATATCCCTAAGAAATAGTGTGTGTCTAACAGTTGTCCCTCGCCATTTGCAGGTGACTGGTTACCTCAACCTGTCATGGCTACTGACCCCAGTGAGGAATCCCAGGACAAGGGCAGAGGAACGCTACAATGAGGCCCATAGGCGAACTAGGAGGATTATAGAGCGGACCTTCGGCATCCTGAAGGCCAGGTTCCGGTGCCTCCATATGACAGGTGGTTCTCTATTCTACTCACCAAAGAAGGTGTGCCAGATCATCATGGCCTGCTGCATGCTTCACAACTTGGCTTTGCAACAACAGGTGCCTTTTCTGCAGGAGGATGGTCCAGATGGAGGTGTTGAGGCAGCTGTAAAGCCTGTGGACAGTGAAGACGAGGAAGCAGAAGAAGAGGACATCGACAACAGGAACTCTGTGATCCTGCAATACTTCCAGTGAAACAAACCTGCCTACTACATGTGCTTTAACACTACTACCTCTCTACTGTCTGTCCTTTTCACCCAGTGTATGGTCACTGAGTTTAACTTTCTCTTACGATTTCACAGATGTGGGTCCCACTGTGTGACATCTGTTTTGTTTCCTCATGGACTAGAGCTGTGTGACATAGGTATGTTGACATTACCATTGAAAGAGCATTTTGTCACTGTAATTGTTAATACACTAATTCGAAATCACAGACAGACTCCAGATTGTTTTGTGCTTTAAGGGTGTTTATTTAAGTGCTCAATATTGGAGGGGGCTGTTAAATGGTGAGGGGTGATGGTGGAGGAATGTCTGTGGCAGAGTCCAAGCTATTAGTCTCACAGGTGCATTGTCCAAAGGGACATAGGAAGTGGAGCTGGGGCAGTTTGAGGATGGAGAGGGTGACAAGGTGGGACAAAAGGATGACAATCAGGGTGGTCTCATTTCTTGGCGGGGGTCTTGGCATCGTTCTCTGTCTTTGTCCTGGATCTCAGGGACCGTTTGTGGGGTGGATCTCCATCTGCAGGGGGTGGGGTGCTGGTGTGGTGGTCCTGTGGCGGTGCCTCCTGTCCACTAGCGCCGGCGGAGGTGGTGGGCAGTTCATCGTCCAGGCTAGTGTCAGGGGCCCCTTGTTGTGCCACAGTGTCCCTCCTGGTGTTGAGGACTTCCTTCAGCACCCCTACGATGGTGGCCCGGGTGGAATTGATGGATCGGAGTTCCTCCCTGAAGCCCAAATACTGTTCCTCCTGCAGCCGCTGGGTCTCCTGAAACTTGGCCAGAACCGTTGTCATCGTCTCCTGGGAATGATGGTAGGCTCCCATGATGTTGGAGAGGGCCTCGTCGAGAGTGATTTCCCTGGGCCTGTCCTCCCCCTGTCGCACAGCAGCCCTCCCGGTTCCCCTGTTTCCCTGGGCCTCTGTCCCCTGAACTGTGTGCCCACTGCCACTGCCCCCAGGTCCCTGTTGTTGTTGGGGTGGTGGGTTAGCCTGGGTTCCCTGTAGTGGTGGACACACTGCTGATTAACTTGTCCTGGGGACAGAGGTATGGGCCCGCTGGGTGGGTGCTGTGCTGGTGTTTCCAGAGGGGGGAAGCTCTGTAGTGGCCTGTGACTGTGTGAGGGGAATTGACTGTCCCAAGGTCTCAGATGGGCAAGGCTGCTCGTCTAGATCCAGTTGGACAGAGCTGCTGTCATCACTGTGAGCCTCTTCTGTTGGTGGTGTGGACATGTCTGGACCCTCCTGTCTGGTGACGTTGGGTAGGAGTCCTGCAGGGGTGTAAAAGCATGAGTATTGCATCTGTGTGTGCCATGGTGAGCAATCGGTGGGTGACCGTGTACCCCAGTGCTTGCATTCCTGTGTGGGACCTTGTGTGATAATGGTTTAGGGAGGTGTATGGGTATGTGCAGTGGCCATGCTTTGGTGATGGTTGTCCATGCCTTGGTGTTGCATGGAGGGCTTGGTGTTAGGATGGGTGGTTTGTGATACTGGGACATTTGTGAGGAGTTGGAGTGATGGGGTGAGGGAGAGGGTGGGGGTATGTGATAGCATGCAGGAAGGATGGGGGATGTAATAGTTAAGATTTGACTTACCAGAGTCCATTCCTCCAGCTACTCCTGCAAGGCCCTCAGGATGCAGAATAGCCAAGGCTTGCTCCTCCATGTTGTTAGTTGTGGGGGAGGAGGTGGGGGTCCGCCGCCAGTCCTCTGAACCACAATGTGGTGTCTTGAGACCACGGAACGCACCCTACCCATAGGTCATTCCACCTCTTCCTGATGTCATCTCTATTTCTTGGGTGTTGTCCCACTGCGTTGACCCTATCCACTATTCTTCGCCATAGCTCCATCTTCAGCTATGGAGGTGTGCTGCACCTGTGATCCGAATAGCTGTGGCTCTACCAGAATGATTTCCTCCACCATGACCCTGAGCTCCTCGTCAGAGAACCTGGGGTGTCTTTGCCGTGCCATGGGGTGGTGTGGGTGATGTATGGGTTGGTGTGTGTTGTGATGTGTGGGGTGATATTTAGTGGTGTGTTGTGTGAGGTGCGTAGATGTTGTGTGAGTGATGGTGTTGAGTGCCTGTGGATGCTTGTTTGTAGATTGTGGTGTCTCTCTCCGGCCTTCTTTCAGAATTTTGGTAGTAGGGGTTTGTGGGTGATGTGGCCAGGTGTTTTATATTGTATTGGGTGTGTGGGAGTGGTGTGTGTATGTGTATCAGGTGTGTGTATTTTGAATTGTCCAAGTTTGGTAGTGTTTTGTATATATTTGTGTGTATTTTTAGCGCGGCGGTGTGTACCGCCAATGGAATACCGCGGGTTGAAAGACCGCCGCGTGGATTCGTGGGTCGTGATAGTGTGGGCGTATTCCTGTTGGCGTGACGGTGAAGGTTATGTTTTCACCAGTTTATCACTGACCTTTGGTGTGGCAGACTTGTGTGGGTGTCTCAATTTTGGCAAATTCCGAGCAGTGGGTCATAATGACCGTGGCGGAATTCCGCTGCCGTGGCGGTGTGTTGGCGGTCTTCTGCACAGCGGTAAGCGGCTTTTACCGCCAATGTTGTAATGACCCCCTTAATCTGTTAGTTATACAATGATATATTATTAAACAATTATTAATAACTTTATAATTGCCTTGGTAATTGTTTATGCATTTGAAAAACATTTTGTACACTTGTACATTTATACTTACGGATTAGCTATTTTTGGTGATTTTTGGACGCAAGTGGTTTTGCCACAGGAGTTTCTTTTGAGCAGTTGGAAAAATGGTAGCAATAGTAGTTAAAAATTTAATTTTTTATTTTTAACTCTTGTTAATTCAATTGCTTTAAAAAGACGTTGTAAATTATTTGTTGATATTGTATTATCAAATCAAAACAAATCTTACTATAGTTGAGTGTCAGAGAAACTTATAAAAGTACATAAAACCTAAAATACAGCAATTGTAAAAGTCAAGAAATATATATGTTAAAACAAATTAAACATTAAGGCAGTAGAAAAGCATTATGATCGGGTAGTATACTGCTGATTCAAGAAAAGACCACACTCAGAGTCAAACCTCCTTATCATTTAATAACTGTAAGAAACATAGGATTGCTCTATTTTGTAAGCTCTGCAGTAAAAATTGGTTTGTCAAAACTAAATATAAATTACAGAAAAAGATAACATGCAAAAGAAACTGTATGACACACCTTCCCATAAACAAATACATACACTGAATTGTTCTAAAAGGAAACAAAGCAGATGTCCAATGGTACCAGCAGTACATCTAAATAATCAGATACTCCTTCATTGGCCAGGTGCAAAGGTTAAATTGGATTCTGTACCAACACAAGTTTTTAGCGAGGCATGTGACCTTACACTGTGCTTGCTTAATTTCTGTTTCCCTGAATAGATGCCTTCTTTCTAAGAACATTAATTTAATCAGTAATTAATTTAATCACAGCCCAGTCAGTAGATGCTTATGAAAAAGAGTAGACCATCCCAGCCTGGCAAGACTTTGTTGAGTATAGTTGAGCCACAGAATTTTGGACCCACTATCACATGAGGGGCAATCCATAAATTATCTGATGGTCCGAGGTTGCCTTGGGGTTGATCCAGATGGATAACCACTGGGAGATAGGGCTCAAATCTACACCATCTTTATGACAGGGTAGTCCCAATTGTGGCAAATAAATTGGTGCAGGATTTTTGTGAAACTATTTCTTAAATGTTTGTGTGGCTTTTTCATACTGTTCTTAGTTACTATAGTGTTGCAATTGATCAGATGTTTAAAGATTAAGGTGGTCATTACAACCCTGGCTGACGGTGTTAAAGCGGTGGTAAGATTGGAATTATGACCGTGGCGGAAACCGCCAACAAAGCCATGGCGTTACAAACAAACAGTGCAGCGGTCACCGCCAACAGACAGGCGGAAGACAATGTACCGCCCACAGTATCACAACCTACCAATCCGCCACCTTTTCCGGGGCGGATTCACCGCGCATAAAAACACGGCGGAAACAGCCATTTCAAAGGGAAAACTCTCACCTCTACACACTCCACGAGGAAGGAGGGCACCATGGAGCCGGAACTCCATATTCTGCCAGCGCTGGTCTTCCTGCTCCTCTACGAGGATCATCAACGTCGGCGGCGAAGACCACGGTGAGTGCTGCACATACGACATGGGGGGGGGGGCAAAAACACAGGGACACACACAACCAACATCCCAACCCCCACCCCGAAACTCACCCACTACAACACACACACCAATGCATATCTATACATTACAGTAACACCCCCAACCCCCCCTGGAAGAATGCAAAGACAAAAGGAAATGAGTGGAACCATTGTAATATCTCAAAATACAGGAAGCAAATATATACATATATATACCCAATAAACAAAATATACACCACGATTAGTAGTGCAGGTATTGCACCATTCATAGTCCGTGGACCACTGGGCACAAAATGCATGGGTGAGGCCCACACAAGATACCCAATCCAAATGGAGAGAACACTGCAGGGGCATCAGATCAAAATACAACAGGCACCTCAGGGGGAAGGGAAGGGGGGGCACCTCAGCCGGATGAGTGCACCACGCCAGATCCACGAGGGGGCTCCATGCCCATAGATGTATCCTGGGGAGTGCAAAGCCACAGTCTCTCAAGTCTCTACAGTGGGTGGGTTGCCCACTGTTCAATCCTGGGGAGTGCAAAGCCACAGTCTCTCAAGTCTCTACAGTGGGTGGCTTGCCCACTGTTCAATCCTGGGGAGTGCAAAGCCACAGTCTCTCAAGTCTCTACAGTGGGTGGCTTGCCCACTGCCATATCCTAGGGAGTGCAAAGCCACAGTCTCTCAAGTCTCACAAGTGGGTGGGTTGCCCACTGCCATATCCTGGGGAGTGCAAAGCCACAGTCTCTCAAGTCTCTACAGTGGGTGGGTTGCCCACTGTTCAATCCTGGGGAGTGCAAAGCCACAGTCTCTTAAGTCTATACAGTGGGTGGTTTGCCCACTGTAACATCCTGGGGAGTGCAAAGCCACAGTCTCTCAAGTGGAAGCTGTTATCCACTGGTTCTGGAGGGGGACTGGTGCCCAGAGTGCTTCATACTGCCAAGGACAGACAGAGTGGATGCTGTTGTCCACTGGTTCTGGAGGGGGACTGGTGCCCAGAGTGCTTCATCCTGCCAAGGACAGACGGAGTGGATGCTGTTCTCCACTGGTTCTGGAGGGGGACTGGTGCCCAGAGTGCAGCACACACCGCGTGACGGTCCCAGTTACGTCACTGCCCCTGCCGCTAATGGGCTAGCGGTGCTTTCCATGGCGGTCTTTGCCCTGTTCAGCGGTCCTTGGCCTGTTCAGCGGTGCTTGAGTTGCCAGTGTCAGACCTGTTCAGCGGTGCTTTCCACTGTGGTCTTTGCCCTGCTCAGCGGTCCTTGGCCTGTTCAGCGGTGTTTGAGTTGCCAGTGTCAGACCTGTTCAGCGGTGCTTTCCATGGCGGTCTTTGCCCTGTTCAGCGGTCCTTGGCCTGTTCAGCGGTGCTTGAGTTGCCAGTGGCAGACCTGTTCAGCAGTGCTTTCCATGCAGTCTTTGCCCTGTTCAGCGGTCCTTGCCAAGGCGGTCCTTCATTGCCCAGCAGGGCTGTGGCTGGCGGTCCTTCATGGGTCAGCTGGGCTGTGGCTTGCGGGGCCCTCCTGGCCAGCTGGGCTGTGGCTGGCAGTCCTTCATGGGTCAGCTGGGATGTGGTTTGCGGGGCCCTACTGGCCAGCTGGGCTGTGGCTGGCGGTGGCCTCCTGGGCAGTGACTCAGTCGGTGGCCTCCTGGCCAGTGACGATGGGGCTGGTGGTGGCCTCCTGGCCAGTGACTCTAGGGCTGGCGGTGGCCTCCTGGGCAGGGATGATGGGTCTGGCGGTGGCCTCCTGGCCAGTGACGATGGGGCTGGCGGTGGCCTCCTGGCCAGTGACTCTGGGGCTGGCGGTGGCCTCCTGGGCAGTGACGATGGGGCTGGCGGTGGCCTCCTGGGCAGTGATGATGGGGGTGGCGGTGGCCTCCTGGGCAGCGGGATGATGGCGGTCATCTCCGCCGTGCTGCTCCTCCCAGACTTTGGAGATTTCTTCTGCCCCTTCCCCACCTTGGGAGGAGTCACAGCTGAGTCGACACTCACCCCGGGACCCCTGTGAGCGGCTTAGCTGGCTGGAGTCTTCCCCCTCTCCCGCCGGGCACTGTCCAACTTCTGGTGCTTCACAGGGGTGGGACTGGCTGTGCTGTGGCTCCGTGCCACACTGGCTTGCCTGGTGGCCGGTGCACTCCACATACCTGTGACAACAGGCACCACAGATCCCGGAGATTTTTTGGCTGAGGTGCTAGTACGGGACCTATGAGTTGGACGGGGGCGGGGGAAATAGGTTAAGGGTGGACAGGAAAAGTTTTTGGGAGACACTGGGACGGGTAGCTGGAGGGGGTTTGGGAGTGGAGGAAGAGGTGGTGGTTGTAGGAGGTGTAAGTTTTGTGGATTTGGGTGCAGGTGCATGGGCTGGAGGCTGTCATGAGGTGGATGGCTGTTGGGTGGGTGTGTGCCTGCGTTTGTGTATCTTCGGAGGGGGGCGTCACAGACACGCTGGGAGAGGACACAGGGGACGTGGAAATGGTAGTGGGGGTGGTGACTGCACGTGAGTGGGGTGTGGTGGTGGGTGTGCTGGTGCGGGACGTAGTGGCTGTAGTGGTAGTGCATGCAGGTGTGAGTGTAGACGAGACTGGGAGGGAGGAGGGAGATGAGGAGGAGGGGGACACAGTGGAGCAGTGGATGTTGGTGTGTCTGTATGTGTGTGATGCTTGCGTGAGTGCCTGTGAGATGTGTGGTGCTTATGTTTGCCTGAGCTTCCCTTGTGTGGTGAGGTGTGTGCAGGCTGGTCTGATGGTGTGCTTGGGATAGGCTGGGGTACAGGGGATTGGGTCTGGGTGGAGGAAGTTGGAGGGGGAGGCTAGACACAGGGACAATGGCTGCCATCAGTGCTGAGGCCAGAGTTTGCAGGGTTCGATGAAGGGCAGCCTGACCAGAATGAATGCCCTCCAGGAATGCATTTGTGTGTTGCAACTCCCTTTCTACACCCTGGATGACATTCAAAATGGTAGACTGCCCAACAGTGAGGGACCTGAGGAGGTCAATGGCCTCCTCACTGAGGGCAGCAGAGGTGACAGGGGCAGGGGCTGAGGTGCCTGGGGCGAAGGTGATGCCCACCCTCCTGGGTGAGCGGGCACGGGGCGAAGGCTGAGGGGCTGCTGGGAGGGCGGTGCTGGTAGGGAGGGTGGCGGCTGTACCTGTAGAAGTGGGGGGCACAGATGTTGCCGCCACCACAAGGGAGCTCCCATCGGAGGACAAGTCTGTGTCGCTGGTTGCAGATCCTGTGACCGCCGTGGTGCTCCCCTCGCCCTCTGTCCCACTGGTGTATTCTGAGTCCGTGTTGTGGCCCTCCATGGCCCTGTGGGATGCAGCTCCCTCGTGCTCCGGTGCCACTGTACCTCCGCCTTATGATGCTAATTCACACAAGAACAGGGAGACCACAAAAAGGGGGGGGACGACAAAAGAGAGACAGGTTGAGTGCATGGCTTACCGCTACCGTTGGCGGACAATACAGACACAGCAGCCCCCTGCACTACGTCGTGCTGTTGGGCTCTACAGATGCAATTCCTGGGAAATGGCCTACATGGCTATGGCTGACATCTGCAAACATAGGTGACACAGGGGCATGAATACCTGTACTTGGCACTCTACAGAGGTGGGGTGGGGTGGGGTGCCACATGGCCTGCATTACGGAGGGGCCTAGCCTACGGAACTCGCCCTGGCCTAGGGAAACCCACAGCCCTCCTCCCCCACCGAGACACCTTCACTGCACGCAAAGTCCGCTGAATCATAGTGTACTCACCCCCTTGTGTCTGCTGTGATGCCCTCAAGCGCCCATCCAACTCAGGGTAGGCCACAGCCAGGATCCTGAACATCAGGGGGGTCATGGATCGACGGGCACCCCTCCCACATTGGGAGGCCATCCCCAGTTGATCCTCCGCCGTCTTCTTGCTCAAGCGGCGAATGTCCTCCCATCTTTTCTGGCAGTGTGTGCTCCGTCTGTGGTGGACCCCCAGGGTCCAGACGTCGTTGGCGATGGTACGCCAAATATCCTTATTCTGGTGGGCGCTGACCTACATGACATGTACAGGGGAAGAAGGGAAGTGATTACCAACTGCACCGTCAAAGTATCCCTACCCTTGCCATGTGGCACATGCATTCACATTCCTTCATGCACGCAAAACTGTGCCCCCTTCCTTCTTACAACCAGCCCTCTCCACACAGGCATAGCCGATACAACATGCTCACTGTGTACTTACCTGTTGGTCTGGAGGACCATAGAGTAGCGTGTACTGGGGGAGGACCCCGTCGACGAGCTTCTCCAACTCCTCTGCAGTGAAGGCAGGGGCCCTTTCCCCAGACGCACGAGCCATTGTCTCTTCCAGACCGAGGTCACAGCAGCACTTGCAGTGTAGGTCCTCTCCTGTCGAAGACCAGGTATCGAGTGATTCAACAGATAGAAAATGGCGGTGACGTCCGCGGTGGTGACGTCCGCGGCGGTGTGTACCATCACTGCCGAAGTACATCGTCATTGGCTCCTGGGACCCATAGGGTCCAATGTTAACCAATGCAGCATTGCGCCGCGGTCTTCGACCGCCTACCGCGACTGTGTACAACGCCAGCGCAGTTACCTCACATCCCATTGTCCCAGTTTAGAGGTCAGGCAACCGCCATTTCAGGGGCTCACATGGCCTAATTACCAACTGCGTCACACATACCTAGGCCTTGTCTCACAACACAAATACAGGCCACATTTTGTGTATGAATGGTGTTCTGTGTAGACTGTGGGTACATACCTCTGAGTTGTTTGACTCTGTGGTCGCTGTTGTCCTTCATAGGCACCATCCGCTGGGACATGTGAGGAGATGGCGGAATCCTTCGTTGTACCGACCGGTGGTGGACCTGTCGACAATGGAGGAAAGAAGTTTGATCATCACCTACAGGTTTGACCGTGCCACAATCCAGGAACTGTGTACCCAGATGGAGCCTGACCTGATGTCAGCAATCCGCCATCCCACAGGAATCCCCCCTCAAGTGCAGGTGCTATCAGTGCTTCATTTCCTGGCAAGTGGGTCATTTCAAACAATAGTGGCCATGGCGTCAGGGATGTCCCAGCCTATGTTTTCCAACGTATTGTCCAGAGTGTTGTCTGCCCTTCTGAAACACATGCGGAGCTGTATCGTTTTCCCTCAGGTGGAGGACTTGCCTACAGTGAAAGGTGACTTCTATGCCCTTGGACATATCCCCAACATCAGAGGTGCCATTGATGGGACCCATGTAGCTCTCGTCCCCCACCCCCCCACAGGAGTGAACAGGTGTACAGGAACCGGAAGAATTATCATTCCATGAATGTACAGATGGAATGTTTGACAGACTAGTACATCTCCCAGGTAAATTCTATGTTCCCTGGCTCTGTGCATGACGCATACATCCTGCGGAATAGCAGCATCCCTTATGTGATGGGTCAACTCCAGAGGCACCCGGTGTGGCTATTAGGGGACTCTGGTTACCCCAACCTGTCATGGCTACTGACCCCAGTGAGGAATCCCAGTACAAGGGCAGAGGAACGCTACAATGAGGCCCATGGGCGGACTAGGAGGGTGATCGAACGGACCTGCAGCCTCCTGAAGGCCAGGTTCAGGTGCCTCCATATGACAGGTGGTTCCCTATTCTACTCACCAAAGAAGGTGTGCCAGATCATCGTGGCCTGCTGTATGCTTCACAACTTGGCTTTGCGACGACAGGTGCCTTTTCTGCAGGAGGATGGTCCAGATGGCGGTGTTGTGGCAGCTGTGGAGCCTGTGGACAGTGATGAGGAGGAAGCAGAGGAAGAAGATATTGACAACAGGGACTCAGTCATCCAGCAATATTTCCAGTGACACACAGGTGAGAAAACATTCCTGCCTACTACAAGTACTTTAACACTTCTACCACTATCCTGTCTGTCGATTTCAACCAGTATATGGTCACTGAGTTGTACATTTCCCTTACGGTTTCACAGGTGTGGTTTCCAACGTGTGTCATCTGCTTAGATTCCTCATGGACTTGAGATGTGTGACATAGGTATGTTGACATTAAATTAGAAAAAGTGTTTTGTCACTTTCATTACTAATACACAATTTCGAAATCACAGACTGACTCCAGATTGTTTTGTGCTTCAAGGGTGTTTATTGAAGTGCTCAATATTGGAGGGGGTTGTAAAATGGTGAGGGGTGATGGTGGAGGAATGTCCATGGCAGAGTCCAGTCTATTAGTCTCACAGGTGCATTGCCCATATGGGCATAGGAAGTGGAGCTGGGGCAGTTCCAATATGGACAGGGTTACAAAGTGGGACAGTGATTTGACAATCAGGGTGGTCTCATTTCTTGGCGGGGGTCTTGGCATCGTGCTCTGTCTTGTTCCTGGATCTCAGGGACCGCTTGCGGGGTGGTTCTCCGTCTGCAGGGGGGGGTGCTGGTGTGGTGGTCCTGTGGCGGTGCCTCCTGTCCACTAGCGCCGGCGGAGGTGGTGGGCTGTTCATCGTCCATGCTAGTGTCAGGGGCCCCTTGTAGTGCCACAGTGTCCCTCCTGGTGTTAAGTATTTCCTTCAGCACCCCTATGGTGCCCAGGGCGGAGCTGATGGTTCTGAGTTCCTCCCTGAACCCCAAATAGTGTTCCTCCTGCAGGCGCTGGGTCTCCTGAAACTTGGCCAGGACCGTTGCCATCGTCTCCTGGGAGTGGTGGTATGCTCCCATGATGGAGGAGAGGGCCTCGTGGAGAGCGGGTTCCCTTGGCCTGTCTGCCCCCTGTCGCACGGCAGCCCTCCCAGTTCCCCTGTGTTCCTGTGCCTCCGTCCCCTGGACTGTGTGCCCACTGCCACTGCCCCCAGGTCCCTGTTGTTGTTGGGGTGGTGGGTTATCCTAGGTTCCCTGTAGTGGTGGACACACAGCTGATTGACGTGTCCTGGGGACGGAGGTATGGGCCCGTTGGGTGGGTGCTGTGCTGGTGTTACCAGAGGGTGGAAGGTCTGTGGTGGGCTGTGCCTGTGTGAGGGGAACCGACTGTTCCGAGGGCCACAATGGTCCGGGCTGGTCATCTGGATTCAGTTGGACAGAGCTGCTGTCATCAATGTGGGCCTCTTCTGTGGGTGGGGTGGAGATGTCTGGACCCTCCTGTCTGGTGACGTTGGGTAGTGGTCCTGCAGGGGTGTAAAAGCATGATTAATGCATCTGTGTGTGTCATGGTGTGCAATGGGTGGGTGACTGTGTACCCCAGTGATAGCATTCCTGTGTGGGGGCTTGTGTGATGATGGTTGAGCGGGGTGTTCTGGGTATGTGCAGTGGGCATGCTTTAGTGATGGGTGTCCATGCTTTGTTGTGTCATGCAGGGCTTGGTGTTGGGATGTGTGGTTTGTGTTATTAGTACATTTGTGAGGAGTTGGAGTGATACAGGAGGGGGCGAGGGAGGGGGTCTGTGATAGCATGCAGGTAGGGTGGGGGATATGATAGTTAAAGGTTTGACTTACCAGAGTCCATTCCTCCACCGACTCCTGCGAGGCCTCAGGATGCTGAATCGCCAAGACCTGCTCCTCCCTTGTTGTTAGTTGTGGGTGAGGAGGTGGGGCCCGCCGCCAGTCCGCTGTACCGCCAGGTGGTGTCTTGAGACCACGGAACGCACCTTCCCCCGTAGGTCGTTCCACCTCTTCCTGATGTCGTCCCGATTTCTTGGGTGCTGTCCCACTGCGTTGACTCTGTCGACTATTCTTCGCCATAGCTCCATCTTCCTAGCTATGGAGGTGTGCTGCACCTGTGATCCGAATAGCTGTGGCTCTACCCAGATGATTTCCTCCACCTTGACCCTCAGCTCCTCCTCCGAGAACCTGGGGTGTCTTTGCCGTGCCATGGGGTGGTGTGGGTGATGTGTGGGGTGGTGTGTGTGGTGATAAGTGTGGTGATATGTAGTGGTGTTTTGTGCGTGGAAGTTGTGTGGGTGATGGTGTTGAGTGCCTGTGGCTGCTAGTTTGTGGATGGTGGCCTTCTTTCGGAAATGTTTGGTAGTAGGGGTTTGTAGGTGATGTGGGTGTGTGTTTTATTTTGTATTGAGTGTGTGGGAGTGGTGTGTGTATGTGTATCAGGTGTGTGTATTTGGAATTGTCCAATGTGGCAGTGTTTTGTATGTGTGTGTGTATTTTGAGCGTGGCGGTGTGTACCGCCAATGGTATACCGCGGTTGAAAGACCGCTGCGTGGATTCGTGGGTCGTGATAGCATGGGCGTATTTCTGTTGGCGTGACGGTGGAGGTTTTGTTTTCGCCAGTTTATCACTGACCTTTGGTGTGGCGGACTTGTGTGGGTGTCTGAATTTTGTCGCATTTCGAGATGTGGGTCGTAATAGCTGTGGCGGAATTCCACGGCCGCGGCGGTGTGTTGGCGGTCTTCTGCACGGTAGAAAGCGGCTTTCACCGCCAATGTTGCAATGACCCCCTAAATTTTATAGTTGGTTTCTTTGCTTCAATTTTGATTTTTTTTTACCCTATTAAGTCAACATTAATTAGTGTTTGGTCATTAATCTTAAAGTGATAAATGTAATAGTTTTAAATATTTTAACAGGGCAATTTGGGCTGGCCCCAAAACAAGCTATTAAAGCACTCAGGGATGATGTCAGTATGGTAATCAAACCATTGGGGGAATGTTGTCCATTGTGGGATCACAGAGTACAGGGAAGAGGAATATAATCAACTGAGGAATTAAGTATGTCATGAAAAATTGGACAGGACCAGTATTGATAATCTATACATCAATATCATGACCTTTTGATGAATTAGTTGGAATATGGTCTATTAAAGGTTTTACAAATATCAGTTCCTGAAAAATGACAAACCTGTCCCTCCATTTTTTATTTATGACCGAAAATACAAAGAATCCCCATAAGCTACCAGGCCAACCAATAGCAGCATCTATTGGAAGTATTTTTGAGCACACTGCACATTATCTGAATAGTTTCAAGCTTCCCTTGGTACTTAGCCTACTCTCTTACTGTCAGGCCAGTGCTGACTTTATTAGGAAGGTGGCTAACATTAACTGGGATCCATAATTTCTGTTGACCACATTAGACGGACATCTTTGTACATCTCTATGCAACATACACACGGCATCACAGCTTGTAAACACTTCTCCAGATGAAAACCATTAGCTATTAATGATTGCAGCAATATGTAACTACAAATGGTTGAATATTGCCTTAAACATAACATCTTGCTTTTTCAACATGAGCACTACATACAGAAGTCTGGAACCACGATGGACACCTGCTTCACCCCAAGCTATGCAGATAACTCCATTGGCTGATGGGAGGAGCAGGCACTCTGGTTGCAAGGAAATGAGAGATACAGCTTCCAAATTTGTATGTGGGTCAGGGATATCAATTACCTTTTTGTAATAATAGAGGAAAGCTGGTAATTGGCTGAGGAATTTATCATGACTCAGAATCAGAAAGGCTTGATTTTAACATTCTCTAGCCACATACATCATTTGGAAAAAAATCTTTTACATACATGTGGCAGTGATAATTTGGAAACCAGCCTTTACAGGAAACGAAAAGCAAAAAACAGTATGCTGCATGCAAACAGCCATCAACCTAGTCGGTTGAAATGGAGCATTGCTAACAGAAGCTTAGTTAGTTGCAGTACAGATAAGGCTTATGAATCTGAGGAACAGTTGATTGTTGTTCGGTTCCTAGAACAGCGTAGTCACCAAGAATTGCAAAACAGACTATTTCCCGCATAGAAAGACACACTGGGGCTCACCACTGCTTGGTTCTAAATTAAAAGATGGACAATCAAATGCAAATGATGTCTCCATCACTTACCACAGATGTAAATTCCTGGGTGATGTATTGATACATATTGATCTAAATCCCATTATGGGAGGGGCTTGGATGGGCTCAGGGAATGGGTTAAAAAAATGTGGAAGATGGAAAGCATGCTAGCATAGTACCAATACCAAACACTATGATACCATATGGGGACAGAGGAAGCTGATCAACAAGGCACTAATGTGCACTTCTGACTATTGTGTATATGTGCTGGAATGCGACTGTGGATTCAAATATATAGGCAGCATGATTTTCCAGCAATGAACTGGGTGTTAGAACCTATGAGAACTATTTAAAATAGAAATGTTGCCTCTCCTGCCTCAAGGCATTTTTCTGAACATCTTAATCCTAACAGCAGTCTTTTATAAGATTTTGGTATGAACAGAAATCTACAATCTAGAAGAGGAGGGGAAAGAGAGAGGCAGGTCAATAAAATGGAATCACGTTATGTTGTAAAAATGGCAACCAAACACCAGACTGGACTCAATATAGAAGATGAGAAGGTTGCCCATCTTGGGTGTGTATATATATGTGTGTGTGAGTAAGTATGTGTGTGTGTGTATATATATTTTTCACATTTAATTGATGAAAGATTTAAGAGAACTTGAAAATGAATCCCTTGGAATAACAGAACCTATTTCAGAACAAAGTATTATTGACACAATGAAGCTTGATGCATTTGGAAAAGTGAACACCCCCTTCAAACCAACTAGCACATTTTTCCCAGTCAACCCTGAAGACACTATTGATATCTTCAATTACCTATTTACAAGTAGGAGTAAAAGGTTACACATCAGTACGAACAGAGGAAATATTAGACAGAATTACCAAATTAGAAGTTTTCATAGTTCAATAAAGAAGCTGCAAGCAGAAACGGGCCCGTTCATTCGAAATTTAGATAAAGAGACAAACATAGTTTTGTGATCCACCGAAATGTATAAAGCGGAAGTCTATAAACAACTGAATAATGTTAGATGTTATGCTTGATGTGAGCATGGTACCATTATCAAAGCCAAGACACAATACCATCTGGAACTTTTCAAATGGAAAAATGATGGACTATTGAATCAAGATGAATACCTCTTTGTAGGAAATGACAATCCAAAAAAATAACAGCATTTTATTTGATATAAAAAGTACATAAGAACCCATACCAAGCCCCAGGAAAGCCAGTCACATCAGCTAAGAACAGTATTTTTGAGAATACCTCTAAATACATTGAGTTTTGTTTCAGGAACATTTACGTAACTACTCTCTTAAATTAAGGATACAGGAGATTTCTTGAAAATAATATATAATATCCCATGGTGTGATGATTATGTTTTGATAATGCTTGATGTAACATCACTTTACACAAGTGTGGATCATGTTGATTGTTTACTTGCAGTCAAACATTACCTGAGGGTAGACCATTGAAGCTATGCAAGCACATTCCAGTGCTGGTGTCCATGGCATCTAGTGGTACTTATAGAATAGCTTCTTTCTATTTGACAAGGAAATATTCCACCAAATAAGGGGAATGGCGATGGGTACCTGTTTCGCTCCCAGTTTTGTATGTCTGCTCACGGGCTGGTAGGAGGAACAGGTGCTCCTAAATGATCTGAGTGGTATATGGGATGAGCATGTGATTTTCTGGCTGCGATTTATAGATGACTTGGATGTTATCTGGGAGGGGACATTAGAGAGTGCCAAGGAAGGGATTAACACCAATGAAAACAAAACTACATTTCACTGGTACAGTTAGTAAGACACCAGTTTATTTTTAAGTTGAGCCTAGACAGTGCGCATGCGCTGTCTGCAAGACCTGTTGGATGGAATATAGGTATTTGCTCCCATCTGCCTTTACCTACCACTTAAATTAGGTTAAAGGCAGTGTCGCTCTTGTTGAGCTGCCTCCTAACTGGTTTGGCAGCTGATACGTCACTTCCTGTACTTGGCTGAGGGACACCAACCAAGTACAGTTTAATTAGGCCTGGGTTTTTTTCTGTTGTTTGGACAGACTATTTTTCTTTGTTTCCTGCCTCTTGTGTTTGCCAGTAAGCTCTCGTGTTCACTCGTGCAGTTCGTTTTCTGTGTTTGCCCATCACTTGGTCCTTACTTTACATAATCAAAAATTACAAGTAGTTGTGTCATGCGTTTGTTTTGTACTTTTTTTGTTGCTTTATTTAGCATGAAATCGACCCAGGAATGAATCCTCAACAGTGGTTCTCCCAGCACAAACCACCACAAAAACATTCAGAACAATGCGCTTTTTCTGTTCTTCCACCATTCAATGTGTATTTAAATTCTCTTGTAGCTGAAACTTTTGTTTTTACAGCTGAGAAGAGTTTGTTTTATAAGGGCCTTGTTTGTAATAGTATTCTGACAGCCCTGCTCGGCCTGCAAATGTGTAATGCGCTATGCTCTCTAAGGGCTGAAGGATGATAATTTATCCAAGGCACTACTTACTCATTTGGCCCGACAGAGACATCTAGCCATCACAAGTTGTATTTCACCTTCTGCTAATGCACAAACACAGTTTATTTATGATAATTTTTTTATGTATGCACGGAAACTCACCTCTCAATGCTTTGCAGGCATTCCTTGTACAACACATTTTCGGCCATAACTTAGCCTGTAGTGGACATAGGGCAATGGGACAACCCCCAAAACATTCAGAACGATGTGCACATTCTGTTTAGGCCATCATGTGGGTCACACTAGGTGAGAGGGGACCCAAAAATCATAACCTCTTCCACCAGTCAATGTGCATTAAAATTCTCTCATAGTTGAAACTTTTTTTTTTTTTTTTACAGCTGAGAGAAGTTTGTGTTATAAGGGCCTTTTTTTTGTAATAGTGTTGTGACAGCTCTGTTTGGTCTGCAAGTGCCTAATGCTCTAAGCTCTCTATATGCTGACGAGTGATAATTGCTTCAAGGCACTTTTAACTCAGTTGGCTCAGACAGGCACATCTAGCCACCATGTGTGGTATTGCACCTTCTGCTATTGCACAAATACAGTATATTTCTGATAAGGGTTTAATGTATGCATGGAAACTCACCCCATAATGTTTTGCAGGCATTCCTTTTACAACACATTTTTGCCCAACTCAGACTGTGGGGGTCCTAGGGCAATGGGACCACCTCCAAAACCTTCAGAACGATGTGCTCTTTCTGTTCGGGCCAGTCTTGTGGGTCAAACTAGGTGAGATGGGGCCCAAAAAGCATAACCTCTTCCACCATTCAATGCATGTTTAAATTCTCTCATAACTGAAACTTATGTTTTTACAGCTGAGAGGAGTTTCTGTTATAAGAGCCTTGTTGGTAATAGTATTCTAAAAAGTCCTGCTCAGCCCGCAAATGTATAATGCTTTTTGCTCTCTAAGGGCTGAAGGATGATAATTGCTCCAAGGCACTACTAACTCAGTTGGTTTGACAGGGACATCTAGCCACCACCAATGGTATTGCACCTTCTGCTGTTGACTCTACAGGGACATCTACCCAGAACCAGTGGTACTGCATCTTCTGCTGTTGACTCTACAGGGACATCTAGCCACGACCAGTGGTACTGCACCTTTTGCTGTTGAATCTACAGGACCATCTAGTAACAACCTGTGGCACTGCACCCTTGTGCCACTGACTCCACAGTTAAATTATTTTAAAAGGCTTGCTCTTAAATGCTATTTTTACTGCTGTGCTCTGTAGGGGCTGTTCAGATATTGCAGTCTAATGTTAATTGTATGAAGGAATGCACACACACAGTATATTTCTGATAAAGGTTTAAAGTGCTGCATGGCTAACTATTTATAAGGTCACAAATGAAAGGTTGTCATTATCATTTACAACGCCAAGAGCTCTAACTCTCACTACTGTGACACCTATTGCATTTCAAATGCTTGTTTGGAATTGCTGGGGGTCATTAACAACAATAAGATAGAATCCAGGCTGTATAGAAAGGAGGCAGCTGGAAATGTTGCCTACATGCAATGACCTTTTCCCCTACACATTTGTAAGCCGGTATCCCTTATGGGGAATTTCTGAGAGTGAGGAGGAATTCTAGTCACAATAAGGACTTGGCTGTATGCCAATGAGAATCAACTGTGAGATTTGAAGAAAGGGGATATCCGTGTGATATTCTACAGAAAGCAATAATGGCAGCCAGAAAAGCAGGCAGTCCCTACTATTTTTGATGTCAGCTACTAAAACTGTGAAGGAGAAATTGTTCCATAATATAAGAGTCATAACTACATAAAGTAAACAAGATCTGGTTCTTTTGAGTATTGTCTGTAAACATGGCATCTAGTTAAAGGCGCTCCAGTGATAGAATTATTGATTCCAAAATGCCAACAATAGCATATGGGAGAGCATTTTTGATGCAAGACGCCCTTGTCAGAATTAGCCCTGAACTAAGGGACAGAAAGACCTGCCTACAACAAGCTATAGGCTTCCACAAATGCGGTAAATGAAAAGCGTGCAGTACTGGAATCAATCCAGATACCTATTAGACTCCCTTTCATGACAGACCCCTTCTAATAGCTGGATCATTCCATTGTAAGCCTGATTATGCAGAATATGTTCTGACCTGTGAATGTAGGCTCAGGTATACAGGTAGCACAATCCATCAAGTGCACAAAAGAATCTAGCACCACATAAAGGCCATGAAAAACAAAGATTTCTCCTATCAGGTGGCTAGGCATTTTGGCGAATAGCATAACAATGACAGAAAAACATCTAAATTATTTTGATATTGCTACAGTTGAGAAACAGTACAGGACTGGCAAATGCAAGAGATCCCTGAGACAGCTTGAGACCAGGTGTATTATAAATCGAGATACCATGGTCCCTAATGACCTCAATGCTGAGAAAGAGTTATGTACAATTTTGTAAGGGAATTAGGAGCTGCTAAAGACCCCTTACCCTGACAGTTTTTGGTTTAAATCATTAGGTAAAAACAGTTTAGATATTTGAATTAATTAAAAGGTGTGTAGTTTTCATTAATGGAGCACAAAAGAAATTCTATTTCGCATGGTGGATGCTACAATTTAACTTTATTTAAGCCCACTTGGACTGAATTCTGTCTCTGTTTTGGCGTTTGGGTTTAATGTGAGCCACACTTAAGAACTTTGGGCCAGAAGTCAATTAGGCATCTATAAACATAGGATACAGCTTTTAAGCAAGCTTGAGAAATGTTGAAGAGCTTTTGATAAACTCATAGATGCAATAATGTATGTGTATAAAGTAATATGGCTGGTACTATAGATCAATGATAAGATAGGAATGGTGAAAACAAAAGTTGCTACAATAATTTTCAACATATTCTATTGATGACTTGTAATCAGAAACAATTGTAATTTTTGAAGATGATTTTAAATTTTGTCACCCTCTCTACACTGCAATGAATTCCAATTGGGATGCTGTTGATTGTAGTGTGTTTAAAGTGATTTATAATTACGTGAGCACTTTGAAAAGGATAGAGAAATAGCAATGCATGTATGTGAACAAGGTTGAGGATTCAGGCGAAAATCTTCATTGTGTAACAAGTTTGACTGCATAATATAAAACCCTTGGAGAATACAAGAAGAGTCTGCGTCTGGTCTTTTTGGAGAATAAACGAGGCACAAGATTTGTAGATAGTTGTAGTTAGGACCTAGTGTCTATTAAAAAAAAAACCTGCTTTTTGCTTGCCCTGTAGCCAACTCCTATAGCCACCCAAACCTGTGCTGAGCACGGCCTTCAGCCTTGTGCAGCAGGATTTGGCCACAGGTCCTGGCCTGCTTCCAGTCCCTTTAGCCAACACCCCTAATCACCCAACCCCACACTTAACACTGCCTTTGCTATGCACAGCAGTAGTTGGGCACAGATCTGCATGCCCTCCTTCTTGGTCTAAATACTTTTTTGGGAGGAAAGGAGGGCCAGGTAACCCTCCCCCCCAAGGCCGATCTGAGTCCAAGGACCCCATTACCCAGGGCCCAGCCTAAATATTTAAAAAAAAATTGTTGAAGGGGGCTGCGTGGCCCCCCTCCCCAGGCCAATATGTACAAAGGGGACATCATCCCCCAGGACGCAGCCATGTAATCTGACACCCAGTCACAATGTTGGGGATCGTGTGGTGAGCCTAAAGGCCCCCGCAGTCCAAGCCGGCTCCCCACCTCCTGTGAGAGCCAACATTGCTGTCACAGAGAGAAATCTGCTAAAGCGGCTCCCTGTCAGTGAGAGCATTTTTCTCTGCTTCCCTGCCTGCATCTCTGTGGGCAGGGATACAGAGGAAATGCCCGCTTGCATGAAGTGAGAGCTGTTGAACAGCTCTCACTTAATCCAAGTAGAGTGTTTGCTGAGACTTTGCAGGAGCTGTCAGCTTCTGCCAAGTCACAGCAAACAGCTATGTCCCAGGGGAGGGCACCCTGGGACATAGCAGGAGCCGGCCCTCTGGGGTGGTGGTTCCCAGAGCCATTAACGGCTCCTTGTGTGGTGCTGTGCTGCCCCCCTCCAACATCTAAATATCCCTGGTGGGCCTGGGGGTCTGCAACGGACCCCCTATCAATTTTGAATTTGTCACCAGAGAGGTGGCTGTCCCTGGGGCTGTGGAGGCTGGGCCCACCACCGTATTACATTTAAAGAAGTGCCCCTGTAGGGTGGTAGTCCCTGGAGCTGCCGGGGGCTGAGTGCCCCCAGCATTCAATCTTACTTTTGTGCTCTTGGGAGGTGGCAGTCCCCGGGGCTGCAGAGGGGGCTAGGCGCTCCTCCTGCATTACAATTTCACAAGTGCCCTGGGGAGGTACTGGTCCCCGGGGCTGCGGGGAGTCCAGTTGGCCCCCTGCCTTGATTTTCATGTATGTGCCCTGGGGAGGTGGCAGTCCCCGGGCTACGGGGGGGGGCAGTCAGCCCCCTCCACATTCAGTGTCACTTTTGTGTCCTGGGGAGGTGGTGATCCCCAGGGCCGGGCAGCCCTGCTGCATTCAATCTTTGTTTGTGCCCCGGGGAGGTGGTGGTCTCCAGGTCTGCAGGGGGCCAGGTGGCCCCCGCATTACATTTTCACAAGTGCCCTGTGGAGGTGGTGGTCCCTGGGGGTGCAGGGGTCCAGACACACCCCGCATAGAAAATCTGCATGTCCCCGGGACATGGCCCACTTGGGGGGCTTGTAAAATGGAAACATGGGAGCCTGCGCTTGGCTTTTTAAAAATGTTTTCCCAAATTGTATTTTTGCTCTGGGGAGGTCTCTCGGGGACCCCAGCCCCAGATCTAAGGGGTTAGGGTGAGTCTACTCTGGCCCCTTGCCTTTTTTTAACTTTTTTTGTTTGAAGTGTTGACAGACGATCAAGGCTCTGCAGGTCCATACTTGAGCTCATTAATATTCGTGAAGTCATTGCGACCAGAGATATACAAATTTGGATTTTGTTTAATTTCTCCTAAACTACTGGACTGATTTACACTAAAAGTACAATCTGCGTACCAACAGCTATCTTTTTGCCAAATTTAGTGTAAATCCGTTTAGCGGTTTGGACTGTAGTCGTGTTCAAAGGTCCTATGGAAATTAACAAGGGGGATGCTGCTTTTTTGCGTCCTTCCCCCCTTTTCTCAGCCCACGCTTGATGGATCATCCCAAAAATTTCCATGCACAGCAATAATCACCAGGGCACTTTAAAAAAATTTTTTGTGAAGATTCGTCAAATGGTACCAAACGTATGGCCAAGTCGAAAAATGATTTTTCTATGGAAGAATTGTTGTAACTATAACTACCTACTTGTGAACACCATGAACGCTATGCAAACCTTGAATATTACAATTCCAAAAAAGTGTTATGCCCATAAATGCACAATATTCAGTATAAATACAGTGTGTTGCATAGTACTGGAACATTGCCACAGTAATATAAAGTTGAAGTAATCTATTACATAATATGACGTACGACTGCAATGATTCAGTCTTGCCAAGCATAGCACAGTACATTCATCATACTGCAACTATATATGTGTAATGTGTAATCAAACTGGCAAAATACCCAGGTTGACATGAAGAGCCAGAAGAGCATTAAGAGGCGGGGAAGAGGTAAACCTCTTCTAAAATCCACCTGCAATTATCCATGCTAAAATGCTAAGAAGCAATGAACATGATAAAATTAATATAAACATTTGTACATCCCCACATTGCAATTACACATTAAACATGTAATACGCTGTAGCCCCTGCTGGCACTAAAAGGCACTGCAATTAAAGCACTATAAGGAGCCATACATCTTTAATTCTGGTAGAGGTGTAGCCCATATGGCCTACTGCTAACGCTCTCTCGCAACTCCTCCCCCCTCGTACGCATCCTCAGCAGTGTTCCAGGTATGCAGCAGTGTAATGGCAGCACAACGGCTTGCATTCTGCGGCTGTGGGCTCATGGATCTGGGCGCTAAAGTCTATTTCATGTATTGACATAATTCTGATTCTGACGAAGTGCTGAATAATTTGTGATTGAAGGACTGTTTTGGAGACCACATGGCGAAGTGAGGCTGCGACAAGCTGGATGTAACCAGCAGGCTGTGATGCGGATTTCTCTAGTTTACCCATCTTCCTGAGGTGAGTGAGGGCTGGTCACGAGGAGTTGTGGCTGGGGATTCAAAAGTATCCCCGGGTATGCCATAGGCGGCCCCAGAAGTCGGCCCCAGAAGTCAGACTAGCCTCATTGAAGATGCAGCAGCTGCACTTAAAAGCATCAGGATCAGTACATAATACATCAGCAGCTGAGAGACTTAAAAGACCATTGGCTCAGGGTCGGCTAGCTACGACGGGTTCTGCCACGGGCAGCAAAGAAAGGTATGACTCAGCCACTGTAATGCAATCAGAGACCTTAAAAACCTTGTTGGAAAAAATTTGATAACAATTAGAGAGCTGAAGCAACAACAGGATTGCAAGAATGAATTACCAGATCAAAGACTATCTAAAATCGAGCAGCATTTTTCTCAAATGCTGCATAGATTCTCTATAAGGAGAGCAACTGGTGGGGAAATTTCTGGATAGGTCAAACAAGACTTAGAGAAACAAACAAATAGTTAATAAAATTAGAAATCCCGTATCAGGAACATTGGAGATACAAAATACGGAAATAGCCAGGGTCCTCTTTAAATATTATAGGTCTATTTATGAAGAAGCAGAGCTGGTTACGGAGTATGATTTAGAACAATATTTTAATGGGCTGCAGCTTCTGCAAGTTTCAGATATGCAAAAATGTATTCTAATCTCAGGATATTGCTACTACCTTAAAGAGTGTGGCCAATGCCAAGGCAAGTGGAAGTGATGGGCGTTCCTACAGAGGTATATAACACTTTCTTAGATGAACGTCTCCCATTTCTCCTAGCCCTTTTTAATAGTATTAAAGAGGGAAAGGAAATACCCCCAAAATTTAAAGAATCAGTCATGGTCAGTGTTATTAAGCAAGGTAGAGATCTCACAAATCCCAACTAATATCACCCCATAATTCTACTGAATGTGGACTGTAAATTATTAATGAAGATATGGGCAGATAGACTCGGTTTATATGCCCAATCATTGAGCCATCCAGATCAAAATAGTTTTCCTGGAAGGTTGATGGCAGCTAATACCTACAAATTGATACAAGCCATTGATTATTTCTCAGTTACTAGAGAGAAAGTGATTATTCTAATGCTATATGCAGAAAAGGCATTTGCTCTTGCTGATTGGTCAGTCTTTTTTAAAATTTTGGATAGATTTGACATCCCTTATTTCATTATAACTATGATTAGGAGGCTTTACCGGGGGCTGAAGCCAAGATAATTATTATTTCCCATGAGCCACGGAAAGTAGAGATTAACCGGGGCACCTGTCAGGGTTTCCTCCTCACTCCGCTTCTTTTTACTATTTTTAAACAAACGCCCCCTAGGATTGGGAATAATCAAGAAATGTTGCCACTTATTGAGGGGATGGCAAAAATCTAGGTATTTGCAGATATGATTTTATATTTGAGAGCCGACAGTTCTAATATCTTGAATGCCATGAATGAAGTTGATCATTTTATGTGAGTAGGTAGGTATAAAGTTAATCAGGCGAAGACTGAACTCTTACTGTTCAACTCACCTCGTTCCGATCTCCCATCTATTCTGCAGATGGTGCACAGCATCCCGTCAGGTATCTAGGGATCTTTGTTACTCCATATTTTTTTACAAATTATTTTGTCTTAATTATGGTGCAACCCTTGTCAAAGCGAGAGAGCTATTGGAGTGATGGCACTATTGCCTCTCTCCCTGGTTGGCAGAGATGCATTGATTAAAATGTCCATTCGTCCCTGGTCCTTTTTCTTTTTTTAAACCTTCCCATAAAAATCACGAGTGTTTAGTTTCAAGAACTTGTCACCATTATTAGAAGTTTTGTCTGGGCTAAAAAACAACCTTGTGGTAAAATGCCTATATTTCAGCTAGACACAATGCAGAGAGGCCTAGCCTTGCCACATTTTAGAACTTATTACCAGGCCGCTCTAATAGATCTTCTGGTTCGGCTGACTGCAGGTACTACAGTCTATGGCAATTTTCTGTTAGATTGTATGATGGGGAAAGTCAAGTACACCTGCCAGTCTTTCTTCGAACTGCCAAACTCCCCAAGAAAATGAAGTACAAGACCCTGAAGGCCTTTGCCGCATGTATTTAGGGCCTCATCTCTGGAAAATGGTGCAGCTTGGTGCTGCAAGCAATTTTGCTGCACCAAGCCGCATCATTTCCAGAATGCATGGATGCCCCAAATTTACAAGAATACAGAGCATCCCTGTGTTCTCCCCTGCACCTACGCTAAATTAGCTGCCTAGCGCCAATGTACTGCAAGGGATCCTGCGTTGCAGGGAATGATTGCTTATGTGCAGAAAGGTGCCTCTTCCTACATAGAAACAATCAATAATGGCAATTTGTGACTTCTATGTGTGCTGCATTCGGTACACACAAAAGTAGCAAATCGTCATTATTTAGTGATTGTTTATGTGTAGGAAGAGACACCTTCCTGCACATAAACAATCATTAATGGCATTTCTTTCTTTCTATGTGCGCTGCCTTGTAACTATCAAAAAGGGTAGAGCGCCACCAGAAGGTCGCTTGTAAATGAACCCCACAGTCTTTCTTAAATCTTGGGAAATCCTGCAATGGCATGCTTATACTCCACTGCAGGATTGTGAAGTCTGGCTGATGGCAATATCTAAAAAGGTGGATCAGTTATGGCAAGTGTTAGGTTTCATAAAACTTGGGGTCTTTTATAATGGGTCGAATCTGATTTCATGGGAATCACTAATCCAACAATTGGGTTATTAGAATACGTCATTATGGTTTAGTTTTACCCAGATATCCAGCTTTAAAAAAAAAAATTATGTAGTAATGAAGGAAGAGATATTATTTCTCGTAAATATGAAACAAGACTGGGGGAGTAGCCAATTGGTATCAATTGTTATGTCAACAGATTAGTAAGGCTGTACTTCCTGATCTCTTGCTTAAGGTCCATCAGTCAACTAACTGTAGATATAATATTAAAGAGTGGCAGCATCTTTCTGAGGTAGACTATGGATCACTTCGAACCGCAAACTTTAACCCTTTCACTGTTAGGCCTCCCTTCCCCCGCCTTACAGTGCTGAGCCCTTTTTTGGCTTTTTGGGGTCATTTGTGCTTAGGCCTTCCTAACTCTTTGTCCACATAAGATATCCACACCAAATTTGAATCCTTTTTTCCCAACATCCTGGGATTCTAAAGGTAGCTAATGTTTGTGGATCGAGAAGTTAGACAAAAGACAGGTAAATTTGTTTGTTTTTTTAGAAAAGAGGGGAAAAAGTGCTGCATATGAAAACATATGTTCTTTTCCCTACAAAAGGCATCAGTGAAGGGTTTCTGGTGCTAAAATCAACATCTTCCCCACTTTCAGAAACAGGCAGACTTGAGCCAGTAAACCAAATTTCAACACAGTATAGACATTTTACTGGTACACAGCCCATTTTCCCTATTTTAGTGCTCTCAGCCTCTTTTCAGTTAGTGGTAGAAATGGGTATGAAACCAATGCGGGATCCCAGAAGGCTTTACATTTCTAGAAATTAGATACAATTCTGAATTCAGAAAGGGGTCATTTTTGTAGGTCCTTCAAGGTTTTCCTATAGAAAGTAACAGTTGAAATGAAAAAATATTGAAATAAAGTTGAAGAAATAGCCATTTGTGTCCACATTTTTATCTGTAAATTCTTCTAACTATGGTAGAATTTTCGAAAGAATATACTGTTACATCCGCGGGACCCCTCTGGTTGCAGGGACATATAGGGCTTGTAGGTTGCCCAAAAACCCTAGATAGCCAGAGCCAATAATTGAGCTGCACCTTTCAATGGGTTTCATTGGGTACTGGGTAGGCAGCAATGCATTTGGTAAAATATAAAGAGTGAAAGAATAGGTATCACGGAGACCTAAGGGTTTACGATAAGGGCATATCTATGAATTTGTGGGTACTCATACCAGCATGTGAATTAGTAGGCATTTGTCAATATGACTTCTTTTTTGCACACTGTCTTACATTTGGAAAGTGCACTTGCAGAGAAATACAATTGGCAATAACACTTGTTCTCCTATTCGGTGTTCCTCTGAGTCTCCCGATAAAAATGGTTCTTCACTTGCGTAGGTAGGCCTAGTGTCTGCAACAGGAAACGGCCCAAAACACAACAAGGACACATCACGATTTCCACTGAAAACTGGTCCTTTATTTGCAATTTGCCTAGCTGTGGATTTTCTGCCCTAGCTCAGCCGGCACCCGGGGAAACCTATCAAACATGTACATTTTTTTAAAATAGACACCCAGGGAATCCAAAATGGGGTGATCTGTGTAGCTTTCACCAGGTTCTTAACCAGAATCCCCTGCTAACCTCAAAATATGTCTTAAAAAACACTTCTTCTTCACATTTCTGTGCTGACAAGTTCTGGAATCTGAGGAGAGCCACAACCTTCCTTCTACCCAGCATTCCCCCAAGTCTCTCAATAAAAATGGTACCTCATTTGTGTGGGTAGGCCTAGAGCCCGCAACAGAAAATGGTCCAAAATGCAACGTTGACACATCACTTTTTTCCACTGAAAATTGAACCTTTATTTGCAATGTACCTATCTGTTGATTTTGCGCCCTAGCTCAGTCGGCACCTAAGGAAACCTAGCAAACCTGTACATTTTTTAAACCTAGAAACCCAGGGGAATCCAGGATGCCCAGAATCCCTCCTCTAAAAATTTGTTTAAAGAAACCCATTTTCCACACATTTCTGTGTGGGAAAGCTCTGGAATCTGCTGGGAGCCACAAACTTATTCAAACCCGAATATGTGCCCCAAAAAAGGGAACAACCCTTTCCTATGGGGCCACTCCCTGACCTGCCCATAAACATATCCTTGCAGCCTAGTGGGCTTTCTCACCCCCTTGGGGGGGGGGGATTGGGTGTAATAACCAGACTGTGTTCATTCTGGGCAGTCCCCACCCCTACACAAAGAAAAAAATAGTCCCTGGTGCCTAGTGGGATTTCTTCCCCACCCCCTCCCCCCCGGGCAGAAATCCCACTTGTACCCTTGCTATGCACAGTTTTCTTATCAATAATTTAATTGCAAATGTTGCAGTGATAATGTGAATAATGCCATACAAGATCTCATTAATGGTATAATATGTGAAGTAATTAGCTGTGCATGGTGAAGGCGCAAGTTATAGTTATCTTAGGGCACTAGTTATAGTTATTTGAAAGAGCTTTAACTATAACTGCTGAATTTCTATGGTTTTGCATGAGTAAATTCAGAACCTAACTATAACATTCCTGTAACTATTTTTTTTTGTGTGAATTTCTATGGGTTTTTAACAGGATTATACTATACGTTATTACAATCCCTGATGTGTTTTCTGTTTTTAAGTATAGTATGCCAATATTGGTGTAATCAATATTCTTGGCGATATTTAAAGAGTTCAATAATTTTGTCATACATCCCTATGGTACATCACAACATTGAAGGGTGAATTTTGTGACACTACACTGTAATCATCGGCAACATTTTCCAGTAGCTAAAAGCGAGACATCTACAAAAAAGTGGAGTATCACCACTAAAAGTATTATGTATGTGTATTATAAACACTGAAAACATCCAAAGAAGGTGGTAATGATTTGTTGAACCACAACTACTGCAGTCAATTACCATCACATTTGCTGGCAGATTCTAAATGACTCTCCTCAGCACAAATACATTACAGATTTATGTCTACACTTGTTGTGTGAGACTTAAATCAATTTGTCTCACAATTCCTCATCAATCTGAATTTTACTTGATGAAATATGTTAGTTTTGTATTCTATACCATGAAGACTTCAAGTATCCCCTCCAAATGATCTTGTACTTTATTGTCTGCACCACCCCCACAAACCGAACGTCAAACGTACCCTTATGCACAAGTTTAATAAGCTTTCTGTAAAAGATGCCTGTGATAATCATAATTCCTGGTACTTTCTCAGTTACATTGCATTCTATTTATTTATTTCACATTAACAATACCCATCGATGAGCCTAACACGATTCTCCAGTGTAAAACGTACAATTCTCACAGAAAAAACAGGTGTGGGTTAAAGTTTTGGAAATGTTCAAATCATCCTCCAGTAGCTATTAGTTTGGAGGTAGTGCGCATCATGTATTTGAAGCAATTAAATGTTCAGAACAAAGTTGTTTTAAATAGCATGTTCTGGAAATAATTAAGTAAACATGAAAGATTTCAATGTAAAATACTTTTTCAATAGCTGATTCCTAGTGTGGGCGTCTGTCAGAAAGCATAGACCTAAAAGTCTGAAGAAAAGAATTTGAAAAGGTCAAGGAGCATAAAAAATATATTTTACTGTAACACGAATGAACATCAAACAAAACATTTCCCATCTGCAGACAAAGGTCCACTTTTTGTTGTCCCAAAACTGATCTCATTTATACCCAGACACAAAAGGACTCTGCTGGTTCCAATTATCTCCAGAATAGACCTTTAAAATACTCCCACCTCACTATTTAACTCCAAAATACTCCCTTTCACAAATAACAAGGAAGCTCATAATAATTGTAGCCTATGAGAAATTTACATGAGAAAGTTATAATTCTCAAACTCTGTTTTTTCCATGTTTTGTAAAAGTGAATTGCTGAGCCTTTTCAGTCTGCCCATTTAAATATTAAAGATGGTGGAGGGGGAATTTCGTCGCAATGGTGAAGGAGTTCCTTCCTGCCCAACACAGTGGTCCACTCTCCCGATTTAAGTGTAGGCAGTTTGGTTACTGCAGTGACTACTCCGTCAACTAACTTCTCCAATGGCTCAGATAAATCCAGGCTGTAAGGGACTGTAAAAAAACACAAAGTGCCCCGCTTGCCATGGAAGAGGACTCCTGTGGTGAGGGTTTAATTATCTTTTTTTTTTTCAAAAAGAAAATTCTACTTCGGGATTTTGTTTTTGAAAATAAAAACTAATACATTGGTGCAATGCTCCATCATGTTGATGGTGCCCTGCACCAAACTGAAAATTCATTGACAGGAACCGCTGTGGCGGTGGTTCCTGGCAATGCTGTAGACCTACTTAGTGGTTATTTCTAAATCTGGCAGTGTCATCTCCATCAGGGTGAAGATGTAATTTACTCCTCTGCCCTGGAGGTGCAACGTCGCCCCCACCCACCAGCATGTGAATTAGGCCCTAAATCCTCCTTCTGCTAGGAGCAATGGAACAACTGAGTATGTCTTGTATATATTTTAAAAATTGTCTATTTCCACATTGCCTCTTATCTGCCATGTTGAAATTGTTAGGGGCATATTAACAAGGAAGTGAAGCTGTGCCAAAATTGGAACCACCGCACTGCGTCACTTCAGAAACACAGGGATGCGCCGGATTTGCACAAATACGGCACACCCCTGTGCTTTCCCTAGTGCTGGCGCTAAATTAAGATGCCTAGCGCCAACACAGGCGCCCTTGCACCATAGTGTAAGGAGGCCTGCATTGCAGGGAATTATTTTTTATGTACAGGGAGGTGCCCCTAGCGTACAACTTAGGTGTGACAACAACCAACACAACACAAGCAGCAAATGTCTGAGACAGATGACAAACACCAACATCAAGGCACCCCTGTCGTTGATAACAAAAGAAAAGCACCAGTAGTGTACCTGCCCCCATAGAAACCGTACCTGTGCTGGAGAGCAAGTCTGACAATATTAACAGACCACTCTCAAATGAGATACTTTCTTTGAAAGAATTACAAAATCTGAAAGCACCAATGTCCCAACCTATAATGCACATAACCTATCTCTTAAGCAGTTTACTCCGATATTTAACAATACATTTCCAACAAAGAGTTAACTAATGATGAAACCACAGAGAGTCCAAACTACCAGTATTCTGATAATGCTCCAGTCTTCTTCAACTGAAGGCCCACTTGCACTGCGTTGTGGCCAATCATCTATCTTAAACTTGAAAGGTAATGCACTAACACACGAGGCAATCCAGAACTTGCTACTGAAGCCCTTTGTTTTGTTTTTATTTGACACAATGGAAAAAAGAGCAGGTAAAATGCATGGAAATTGATTCAATATGTAGTAAAAAAAGCAGCCATCCTTTGCTGCAGTGTGCAATATTATCGACATTCAATTGTAGCTGTTTACCCCATACCTAATTCGCTGTAGCAGATAAACCCAGCATTAAAGTGCAAAAAAGTGCAGATTGAGACAGAATAAAGTGCATTTGCAGTTACAGATACAAATGTCTGACATTGGATGAAATTATGAGAAGAGCTATCCCTGAGGAAAACAGAGTCTAAGACTCCACTAGAGAAAAGCATAGATAGTCCAAAGAGTGCAAATTGGCATATTAAAATATTAAATAATAACACTAAGGGCCTCATTACAAGTTTGGCAGTTGAACTGCCAGACCGCCATGTTGGCAAGACCACCCTTATGCGAGTCAAACAGGCTGGACCGCAACCAAAAAAGGCAGACCGTGAGTGTCTGACATCAAGCCTCAACAGCCCAGTGACCAACCACTGACTGTATTACAAGTCCAAAGTTATAGTGGTGGGCACGCATTGCAGTCAGCCAATGGAGATCCTAACCACGGCGGTCCGCGGTCACCAAAGTGATACACAACTGCACATTGGGTGATTTAGAAATCAACACAGCTGACACACATTGCCCCACTCAACACACTTGCAAATCACACTATAAAACACACCCCTTCACACACCACAATCCTTTTCATTTTCACAGAAAGACCTAGCAAGACACACCACATTAAAAAAATATATATATGATCGGCACCCCTTAAATATTTCATTCAACACATACCACAACCTGCACACACTTTCCAGTCACACACTTTTGCTCTTCCCCACTTTAATAAGACACTGTCACATGTTACTGTTCGTTTATCACCATGTCACCTATAAAAAAAACACGTTTCACTGATGATTAGTTGAGAGTTATGGTGGATGAAATCATAAGAGTAGAGCCATAGTTGCTTGGAGCCCATGTCCAGCATTCTCCTCTCAGTAGGAAAATGGAAATGTGGCAAATGATTGTTGACAGAGTGAATGCTGTAGACAGCACTCTGCAAACAAAGGAGGACATTAGGAAGCGGTGGAATGACCTGAAGGGCAAGGTGCATTCCCTGGCCTCCAGCCAACACCTGGAGTTCCTGAAGAATAGTGGTGGTCCTCCCAGTACCCCCTTATAACTTTCCCTGGCTGGAGAAGGTCTTGTCCATCCTGCATCTTGAGGGCCTGACGGGAATAGCTGGGGGTGCAGAGTCTGGTAAGTTACAACACAAATCTGTCACAAATCTCCAATGTCATGTATACACACATCTCACATTTTGCCACTTTGTTGTTCATCTACGTCCCCAACATGCAATGCCCTGAGTAGTTGAGATGTAAGCTCTTCAATGTGTATTGACCCACATAACATCACATGTATCAATCCCAATTACATGCCATATGTCTAATAGGGTCTGTAACTGTTCTAACTTCAAAATATCATCCCAAGACTTATGGTACATGTTAACATATAAACATCTCATCCCACCTAACTGCAGTGTGGCAACAGACATATATGAATGAACATTTGTTGAATTTTGGGAAGTACAGAGAGTGACATACTTCTGAAACTCAAACCAACAGGCCTTTGTGCTCTTGACCAAATACACCTGTTAGCCATCTCACAACTGAAGTCCATGCACTTGGGAGTTTAGCATGTGTGTATTATGAGGGAAGTCAGCAAGTCAAATGCCTACAACTGCCAGGAAGCCCTGTTCTTGTAATTCAATCACCAGGCATTTGTGCTCATGACAAAATACACCTGTTACCTATCTCACAACTGATGTCCATGCACCTATGAGTTTATCATTTGTGTAGTGTGGGGGAAGTCACCAAGTGACAAACCTACAACTACCAGGAGGCCCTGTTTTTGTAACTCTAACCAACAGGCCAATCTGCACTTGCACAAATACATCTGAGCGCCATCTTTCAAATGATGTACCCTCCCCTGTGAGTTTTGCATTTGTGTAGTGTTGGGAGACAGCAAGTGACATGCCTACAACTACTAGGAGGCCCTGTTGTGTAATTCAGACCAACAGGCCTTTGTACTCTTGACCAAATACCCCTGTTTGCCATCTCACAACTGATGTTCATACACCTGGGAGTGAGCAATCTACATATCTTGCTCACCTCAGAGACGTTTCTGTCTACCTAGCTTGCTCTGGTCCTGGTATATGAAAATTAAATTATTGAGGACAGGAACAACACCTTACAAAGTTTAGAGATCAAGTACTCAAGCATCAAGCATCAAGCTGCTTCATCAGAATGGTGGTGGCAGCTAACACATTGACTCAGCACTGGTCATATAATGGCTACAGCTACATATACAACAAGGTTGTATGTTTGCCTGTATCTTACAAAACTCAGCCTTGCAATAATCAAATACACATGTTACCTCTCCATTGTGTTGCCTTAAATGTTTCCAAGATGTCATGTTCAGTCCCTCATATAAAGTGCAACTAATCTGAACATCTAATGAGCTGCTTGAGTTTAAAAGATTCTGCAAGCTTCACACGTCAGGTCAACAACTTCAATACCATGGTAACAGAGCTCAATCAGCCAATCTGCACTTAAAATTGTCCAAAGACACAAAATCTTTGGATGTAGTTTACACATTCCAAACATTTACAATGTACTCTGTTTCTCAACAGGTTGAGCTGGCGCAACATCTGGCCAGACATTGTCCACCGATCAGACTCCCAGTCCTCCCCTGGATGAAGTCCTCAGTGATGACGACACTCCTGGACAGATGGACGTGGATGACAGTCCTGGCCCATCTGGGCAGCCTGGTCAGATGGCAATAGAGAGTCTTACAATGCCCACAATGACACCTCCCATCCCAGTTATTTAATCATCTCAGACAGTGCCCCTCAACCTGTGAACCTAACACAAATGCTATCATCTTATGTCCCCAAATCCTGGATCCTGAGGTTCAAATCCCAACTCCTGACACTGAGGGTCCATAACTCAGTTGGAGAGGGCACCCTGTGCCAATGGCACAGGCTTGTGGGGGTAGGGTCCGTGGAGGGGATGCTGTGAGCTGGCAGAGTGAGGCCACTGGGCCTCTCCTGACCAGAATGCCAACAGCCAAGTCTTGGGGGTCTATCAGGAGTCCCAAAGCTTGATGGGCCATGTGCTAACTAAACTTTGGGAAATTAAGCAGATGCAGAGGGACATGAACCAACAAATGGATGCACGTAATTCATACATGGGCACCCTAACAGGATTCCTGAGGGACATCCATACAAACCTGAGCAGGGCTTTTCCACCAGCATCTACCCCTTCCTGTGGGCCAATTACATCAAACCCAAGTATGTCTGTGACAACCACAGGAAGGGAGGCCCTGCTAGAGGAACAGCCAGCCTCAGACACCCCTTTCTCTGCAGCAGCTGAACCCCCCTGCCTGCAAGTGAGGAAATCCATGTAAGAATCAAAGAGGGCTGGATGGCAAGACACCCACCACTGCTAGCAAGAAACCTTGGGGCAGATCTTTACTCTGATGCACCGAACTTGTGTCATTTTGTTATGCAAATTTGCCGCAGACCTAACTCTATATTTCTATATTCTGACGTTAGACACGTCTAACTTCAAAATATAGGAGTTTGCACCATTTTTTGGATGCGTGCACCTACCTTGCGTCAATGGGTTGTAAGGTAGGAGTTCTCATCTAAAAAATGGTGCTATCCCCATAGCCCCATATTTACCCACTGTGCTAAAATGACGCACAGGTGGGAGGAGGGGCCAAATAATGGTGCAAAGCTTCCTTTGCACCATTATTTAATGTCTGGGCGAGAGCAGGTGTTACCACCAGTGGACCCATTTCCATGGTTAAACACCATGGAATGGGTCCACTGGTGCCCTCCACATGCACCAGGAACACCCCCACCACTACCAGAGGGACACCAGAGAATGGGGGACCCCTCCCAGGTAAGTCTGGGTAAGTATATATTTTTTTTGTGCAATCAGTGGCCCTAACTTAGTCCCCTGTGCTGGCCATTGGGGTGGTGGGCATGACACTTGTCTTTCCTAAGACAGGAGTCATGTTTATGGTGGTTGTGTGCCAGGAAATGGCACTAGTCTGGTTAGGGACATTTTTTTTGCCTCTAACCAGCCTAGCGTCATTTTTTTATGCACAAACCCCTCCTTCCCTACCACCACCCCCATCCGGCTAGTGAATTCTTTTAAGATGCTAGCCCAAGTTTAGCGCCGGCCTCTGCCATTCCTTTAATGGGACGCCTGGCTGGCGCAGACCAGCGGTATACTTTTTGCCATAAAACTGCATTGGCGGCAAAAAGTATAAATCAGGCCCCTCATTCTAAATGTCCTCCTTTGTGTGCCACCCATTCACTCTGTGGACTGATCCTGCAACTCCTTTCCATTTGGGATGGGAGGAGTACTCTGGACTTTGGACTTCTGATGGTGTAGCATCTACCCCAATGATTTTGTACATCATGACTGACTCCCTTCACTTATCATTTATGGTACTTTTTGCCACCACTTCTTTTCACCCTTACCACTGTAATGAATTCACCAGTCATAAACTCATTGTCTGCTATTTTAAATTTCATATGCCATGTAGAAACAAATGTGAACCATACAATGAAGAAACAAGCTACTTATTGAAGCAGGGATATGTTTCCTGTACACAATGTTTTGCTTAGGACCACACTCATGCCACACCAACACATGCATACAAGTCTCTTGCCAAAGAAGATTTTTATTACATTGTCCAAATCGCAGGCTGTTAAGATGTCAGAAACCTAGGAAACCATACATGTTTGAATCATACTGTGCAAATGTTCATATTTACAGGGACAGACCTCCAGAACATTGAAGGAAGGGGTATATCAGATATTTTCCTGCAGAATAGGCAAAAATGAATTTGGTTGATGTCATCAGCTGGAGCCATGTCGCCGCTCACCAAAAGGAATCCAACATCATATAATGAAAGAATCACACAGATGGAAGTACGACAGTTCATGATCACAGGGTCCTTACAAACCAGTGTATCTGCATCTGGTGGTATGACACAAAAAATGTCAGTGATGTGCTACTGGCACTTTGGCCCACAATGATGAAACACATCAACAGCTACATGCAAGTCATACAAAAAGAGTATTTGCCAATGTGAAGGGAAACTAACATGAATTAGGCCATTGATGACATATTTTCTGACCACATGATGACACACATGATGCATCATGGCCACCACATGACAAGGAACAAGAGTAATGGAGTCTCCTTTACTTTCATCCTATCACTGTGCAAGCTGTCTTGGCGCAGGTCTTGTACACCCAAAGTCTGTCATATACATTCCCAGAAACAATCCATGTCCACTTTGTATGTCCCAACAGGATCATATACCTGCCACTGTCCAACTATGAAATGTCCAAATTAAGATGCCATGGTGAAGGTACCCACACAAACACAAAAACAATGAGTAGAGTTATCAAACCTTACATTTGACACAATTCACATAGCAAACATCAGTAGAATACAGTCCATGAAAAAATAGGGACACAAACAAAGCAACATCAAAAACATATGATTGTGTTTAAAAAGTCCTCAAGAAACACCTTTGCCAGATTTAGCAAAAGCTTCAGATTCCTAACATTTGCAATAAATATACTGCTCACATCATCACAACAAGAGTCCATTGTAAACTCAAAGTTAATTGGTCTCAAGACATACTTACACTCATGAGAAGAAGCTATTGATGAGATCTTGTTGCAAATCAGCTCCCTTCTCTTCACCAATATCATCATTACTTGGCATTTCAGAATTCTGACTCAGTGGCACCTCAGGCTCTCTGTTCTCTGCAATGTAAAGGATGTTCCTTTGCAGGCCCATTTTATGTAGCATGCAGCAGGGATGGTAATTTGACACACCTTCCTGGGTGAGTTTCAGCAGCTCCTCCAGTTTTGTCCAGACAATGAAATCTGGCCTTACGGAGCCCAAAGGCCCATTCCACTGGTCACTGTGTTCTTGTCAAAGCCCAGCTCACCTGAGTCCTTGTTCAGTTCTGATGGAGGTTGAAGACAATCCGACCCCACCCTGAAACTGCTTGTTCCAGCACACTAGTTTTTAAAACAGTGCACTAAGAACAGAAGCTCAAGGGAAGGGGGGAAGTGGATAAAATAAAATAAAGAGACAACAGCGTTCTTGCGTTTCCACTGTTGAAGTGCTGCACAAATCTGCGGCCCTCTCTGACTTCTGTAGAAACTGGTGCCTAATGAAACATAAACAAAGAACAGATAAGTACATCCTATTCCTAACTGTGTTCCTGACTATCCCTTTATTTATTAGAAATTTTCTTCTAAAAGTACCTCTTGGATCCTGGTCTCTAGTTTCCAGGTTTGGAATGTGTTACTGCTCTGGGATGTGCTTTCCTTTACTCTAAAGCTTCTAAAACATTAAACAAATACCGTTATCAGAATTACCAATATCAAACATTCATCTTAATATAACTAAAGCCTAAATTGCCAATAGCAGACTCACTTTTCCCATATTTCCAGAATCTTTTATAAAACAAATACTGTACTTTTACGTCAAAATACAGCATGTAATTTGTGCAAGTCCTTGATTTACTGTTTGCCTTGCTGTTAATAGTTTCCACGGTTCGATTCTTAAAAGTTCCATAAAAAAATGTTTGCTTCACAAAGTTCCGCAATGTATTCTTGTAACAAAGAGTTTGAATCACAATGTTCGTGGAAGGTATCTTGTTTCAAATTGTCTATACACGAATCCAGAAATTGTTGTCAAAGTTCTTTCAGGTAATAAAAGTTTTGCACTTACTTGTTGCTGGCAAGAGATACTGATCAGTCTAACCTTGTCTTCTTTCTCTTTTGCAGGTTGCTTGTAGGAGAGAGGCTGAGGCAAGGAGGAACCGGAAACCGGAAGAAGGAAGAGCCAGCAGCTGCGCCCATTGAAGCCAATGAAAGTCTGTAGAGAGCAGGAGTGCCAGCGCCGAGGGATCTGTCCTCAGGTAAGCGGGAGGTAGACGAGCACAAGCACTGGGTGAGGCTCGGGGGCTGCCTTTTATAGACAGGGCTGGATGTAGTCCTCACATGCTGCACATGTTCTTGAAAGGTGTGCAGAGCTGGGTGTGGTTTGAAGAGCTGGGTGTGGTCCTCACATGCTGCACATGTTCTTGAAAGGTGTGCAGAGTTTCAGTTATTATGCAAATGAGTTAAATTAACACATGGCCTAGAGAGGAGTGTTTTAAAGAAGCCTTGGTAAAAGCAAGGCCCAATGTGTAAACAAAACAGCACATTAAACAACATACACAGAAGCCTAGGGGGGGGGAGAAGGTGAGATAACAAGAAAGGCTTTCAATAGTAAGTTTAAAAGGGAGCTATTACAGAACCCACTAGTGCAGTGAGAGGGGACATGCTCTTTGCTGTGCACAAACCCTAACAGTTCTTCCATGGGCCTCATTGAAGCGAACTTCCCCTGTCGTAGGTGAATTCCTTAGCGGTGTTAACAACCAAGGACAGTTGGGATATGCTGACCTCCTGCTTATGAGACGTATGACCTACAATGTGTCACACACTTCCTGATCATGGCACCTGACGTTGCACATGCAAAGTTAGGACAGATGTTACTTACCAACAAGCCAGGCCCTCTCTGGTTGCAGTTGTGACATCAGCTGGGTATGGTGCTGTTCCGCATTACAAGGGAATCATGGGCTGAAGCTGGGAATTGAGCCCAGTTGTTGGGATGTACGAGTCTGGTAAACGGACAACTTGCACATTAATAGAATGGATGTTCTTCCTGTTTCAATAGACTTGTTCACTGGCAAGCCATGGCACCAATGCAATAGGCATACCATCAATGGCTCCCATGACATGTGGGGAACCTGATACAGCTGTTAAGGTTCATGTTAGACCTGACAGCCTTAGGGTGGTCACCCCTAACTTTTTGCCTGCCTTCCTCTACTTTTTGGACTGACTGTTTTTGCTGGATTTTAGACTCTGCGCACTTTACCACTGCTAACCAGTGCTAAAGTGCATATGCTCTCTCCCTTTAAACATGGTAACATTGGAACAACCCAATTGGACTATTTTATTTACTTATAAGTCCCTAGTAGAGTGCACTATATGTGTCTAGGGCCTGTAGATTAAATGCTACTAGTGGGCCTGCAGCACTGATTCTGCCACCCACTTAAGTAGCCCCTTAACCTTGTCTTAGGCCTGCCATTGAAAGGCCTGCGTGTGCAGTTTCACTGCCAATTCGACTTAGCATTTACAAGTACTTGCCAAGCCTAAAACTCCCCTTTTTCTACATATGACACCCCTAAGGAATGCCTTAGGTAAACCATAGGGCAGGGTACTATGTAGTCAAAAGGCAGGACATGTACCTATGTAGTTTACATGTCCTAGTAGTGTAAAACTCCAACATTTGTTTTTGCACTGCTGTGGGGCCTGCTCCCTTCATATGCTAACATTGAGGCTGCCCTCATACATTGTTTGTGTGGTAGCTGCTTATCTGAAAGGAGTAGGAAGGTCATATTTAGTATGGCCAGAATGGTGATATACAATCCTGCTGACTGGTGAAGTTGGATTTAATATTACTATTTTAGAAATGCCACTTTTAGAAAGTGAGCATTTCTCTACACTTAAATCTTTCTGTGCCTTACAATCAACGTCTGACTGGGTTTAGTTGACAGCTCCTTGTGCATTCACTCAGACACACCCCAAACACAGGATACTCAGCCTCACTTGCATACATCTGCATTTTGAATGGGTGTTCCTGGGCTGGGAGGGTGTAGGGCCTGCGCTCACACAAAGGACTGCCACACCCCCTACTGGGACCCTGGCAGACAGGATTGAACTGAAAGGGGACCTGGTGCACTTCTATGCCACTCTTTGAAGTCTCCCCCACTTCAAAGGCACATTTAGGTATATAAACAGGGCCTCTGCCCCTTCCAACTCAGACACTTCCTGGAGAAGATAACTGGAACCAGAACCTGCATCCTGCCAAGCAGAACTGCCTGGCTGCCTAAAGGACTCACCTGATTGCCTTCTGTGAAGGACTGCTGCCTTGTTGTTGCCCTGCTGCTCTCTGGGTGTGGTGAAGAAGTGCTCTCCAAGGGCTTGGATAGAGTTTGCCTTCTGTTCCCTGAAGTCTCAGGACAAAAAAGACTTCTCTCTTGCAACTGGACTCCTTGTGCAGTGAAAATTCGAAGTACAGCTTGCTAAAAACCGATGCACAGGCTGCCCACGGTGAGAAATTCACTGCACGCCGAACCGGGACGACGCAGTGTGACTTTGCAAGGAGAAGATTGACGCAGCGCCTGTGTTACGACCGGAACTTCGACGCATGGCCCACCGGATCGACACACAGCTGACCTGAGATGAAGCAGCCTAACTTCCAGAGGGGAAATCGACACAGCGCTTGTGACTTCGCTCCGCAAGCCCAGGATTCCACACACATACCCCAGGGCATCTGAAAACCCCGCAACCCGAAGAAGAACCACGAACGAGCACCGGAAATCGACACACAGCTGTCCCTGTGTGGAAACTAGACAATGCATCGGATGTTTGGCCCGAGAAATCAATGCGCACCCCTTTGTTTCCACGCTTCTCTTCCTCTGCGGCCCTTTGCAGAGATTTTTCATGCGACCCAGGTACTTTGTGCTTGAAAGAGACTTTGTTTGCTTTTAAAAGACTTAAGACACTTTATATCACTTTTCAGTGATATCTCTACATTTACTTACTGCATCTTTGATCGTTTTGACCTGCAAATATCCAGATAAATATTATATATTTTTCTAAACACTGTGTGGTGTATTTTTGTGGTGCTATATTGTGTTATTGTAGGATTTATTGCACAAATACTTTACACATTGACTTCTACGTTAAGCCTGACTGTTCAGTGCCAAGCTACCAGAGGGTGGGCACAGGATAATTTGGATTGTGTGTGACTTACCCTGACTAGAGTGAGGGTCCTTGCTTGGACTGGGGGCAACCTGGCTGCCAACCAAAGACCCCATTTCTAAAAGTTCATCATTGCTGGTAGCACATTTTTCAGAACACCACTGAACATGGGCTGTGACATACTACCAGATATAGCCACTGTATACTGTAAGGACCCTGTTGCCAGGAAGTGTACTACTGCCATGAGTCTTGCATTGGGTGGTATACATGTCAGATAAGTGTTTTTGGCATGAGATCTGGCTCCAACTGATGACATAAATCCTGGATGGTTTGCCTATTTAGACAGAACTGCTTGATCATGTCACGCTCTTCCATGGTCTGAAGGTCTCAAAATGGGTGGTATATTGGAGGTTGATACCACCTACCTCACCCAGGCTACCTATTTGTGGAATCAAATGAGTTGGAGCATAAGTCACTGTGTCAAGACCAACATATCTGATGAGTGACACCAAAGTCATGTGACAACACATTACTGACTGAAAATACATTACACCCATTACACATCAAACCAGTCCACTACTCCAGCCCTAGCTTTGATCCTCATGGTTGTCTAGACATGAATACAACATATATGTGCACATATCACAGATATCTGCTCCTCTTGTGCCTCTTGCTATTGTAAACTATGTACAAATTGCCCCAAAAAAGTCACTGTCTGGTTACAGTGCACCATTGTCAGATGGCATCTGTGACCTGTAACGCACTTCACTGATCATTGTGTAGGAGAATCTACATATCAAGGGACATTTACCTATGTTGAGATGTTACAGCATGTGAGAAAACTGGGCTGATTGCAGAGGCCCTATAACTTTTTGCCCACATTTTTCACTTTTTGCTGGTGTTTTCCTGACTCTGATAGTGCCCTGGGGACTGTTAACCAGTCCCGGGGCCTGTGTTCTGTGTAAAATCAGTATGCAAATTAGGCTAATTATAATTGGCTAAGTCAACCTACCTATAAGTCCCTAGTATATGGTAGGGCATGTAGGTTTAGGGAACCCAGCATAGGTAGTGCACTGCTGAGGTGCCCAGTGTTACATACAAATTTGACTTTGGAATTAAAAGTAGTTCCAGATCCTTAGACTACCTTATTTTTACATATCAGTCACCCCTAAGGTGTGCCCTATGTGCCCCTAGGGCTGGGTGCCATGTAACTATAAGCAGGGACCTTATAAAAATAGTTATATAAGCCCTGGTGAGGTGAAACAGCCACATTCGTTTTTCCCTCATTGTAGTGAATGGCCTCCATAGGCTAGAATGGGGAGACTTTATTTTAATTTTAAAAGTTCCCTTAAGTAACAGATACCACAAGTTTGGTATCAAATTAATTGTTATAATAAATCCCACAACTTCCAGTTGTGGGATTTAATATAACTTGTTCAGGTAAGGAGTTTTATACTTCACCTGGAAAGTTGCCAACTTCAGCCCTGCAGTGTTTTTGCTGCTTTGCTCTGATTGGTCAGCCTCTGGCATCCTCGCCAGGCTGCCTTGATGAGGTGTGAAGTGGCCTGGCTCAACACAAAGAGGGGGAGGAGATCTTCCCTCAGCAGATGGGGAAGAAGGAAAAGGGAAGGGCTGCCAAACTGGTGTCACAGTACCCTTTCCTCGAGATCTGCACGCTGCTGACCAAAAGGCCCACCTCCCGGCGTCACCAACTCAGAAAGCTATCAGAGCGCAGAGTATTGATGAAGCCAGGCCGGGGGAAGGGAATTAGGGTAGGGAACTGCAGGGCGAGAGATCTGAAAAGAAAATGGTTAGGACAAATATGCATATACTCTTTCATAACAGTATAAACTCACCAATAGACTCAGGAACAAAAGCGTCTCTGTGATATCAGATTGAGACCCTTTGTGAACTGGGCGTAGCCCCTTCTTTGAATCATGGAACAAGAACGAACTGCAATCTCTGTACCTAAAGATGGCAAGAGCTTTGGACTATGATCATACTCTGAATATTAACCATGAAACAATTATGCTTTCAGAACATAAATGTTTGATATCAGCCTAGAAATGCACAAAGATTTAAATATGTATCTCACATATTGTACTTCCCAAAAAACAATGAAACTACAGCTTGCTTTTCTCAAGCACTTTCACATTTTCAACTGAGGCCTGAAAAGTTTTACTAATTGAACTTGAAACGCCTTGATCGTCATGCATGAAGCGCTTTACTCATTATGCCAGGGGCGCTTCTACTTTTTTTGCCTAAAGCGCTTTGCTCGTTGTGTCAAGGGGCGCTTTATTTGTTTTGTCTGAAACACTTTGATAGTCGTGCCAAGGGCACTTTACTCGTGTGGCCTGAAGCACTTTGATTGTCGTGCCAAGGGCGCTTTCCTCATGCTGCCTGAAGCACTTTGATTGTCATGCCAAGGGCGCTTTACTCGTGTGGCCTGAAGCGCTTTGATTGTCGTGCCAAGGGTGCTTTCCTCGTGTGGCCTGAAGTGCTTTGATTATCGTGCCAAGGGCGCTTTACTCGTTTAGCCTGAAGTGCTTTGATTGTGGTGCCAAGGGCGCTTTACTCGTGTGGCCTGAAGCGCTTTGACTGTCGTGCCAAGGGTGCTTTCCTCGTGTGGCCTGAAGCACTTTGATTATCGTGCCAAGGGAGCTTTACTCGTTTCGCCTGAAGCACTTTTGAGTGTCGTGCCAGGAGCGCTTTACTCAGTCTAAAGCGTTTTGCTAATTTTGCTAAGGGGCGCTTTACTTTTGGGAGTAAACAACCCCCTTCAAGATTTGACTCATCAAGACCTTACCGATACAAGTACGACCTACTTATTTTTTAATTCACCATGGAAACAAGGATACTCTGACATGCTGCCACTCTGCCATGCAGGAAATTCGCTTTCTTCAGAGGAACTCCCCACGAGGTCCGACTGCACCGAAGTCTTCAAAATAGTGAGCAATGTGCTTGGGTATGGCTGGGCTTTATAGGCCTGCCACACCCCAAGATGGCCTCTGCCTCTAAAAACTTGGGAGTTGTAGTCCATTCATAGAATGGCATTGATAAGTGCATCTTGTCCACCAATGTCCTGACCCTGCAGCTACATGAGCTTCACCACAGGGCAGGGGATGCTGATGACCACTTCTGGAGCAAGCGGGGATGACAAGCGGCGCGCATAACGTGCCGCAAAGACGCGAAGCAGAGGTCAAGGCGGGTCCTGGACCGCGCACAGCCTTATTCCTGACATTACACCCCTCTCCCAAGCGCGGTCCAGGACCCGGCTTATCAGGGTGGAGGAGATAAAAGCGTCACACCAAACGTGGTGCATGGACATGCCGTGCAGGTTCCCATGAGTCATTTTCCGGTCTGTATCCCTTCCAGGACACTAAATACCAAAGGGAAGACCCACGATATCTGGAGTCTAAAATAGCTCGCACCTCATACTCCCAATGACCTTGGACTAGTAGAGGAGCAGGTTGTGCGACACTTAAGGGTGAAGCAGGTTTAAGAAGTGAAGTGTGAAACACTGGATGGATTTTCAAGGACAATGGCAATTTTAGTTTATATGTCACAGGGTTCACTTGTCGCAGAACTTCATAGGGCCCTATGAATTTTGGATGAAACATGTTTTTATTTTTGAATACAAAGTTTTTCGTGGATAACCAAACTCTATCTTTGTCTGCAGACTGAGGGCCAGGCTGGTGTTTTTTGTCACACTGCATTTTATATTTTGTCTTTGCCTGGTGTAGATTTGCTTGTAGTTGTGAATATATTCTTTTTCATGTGTGGTAACATATCCATGACTGCTGGAGTGGTTTGCGTAGAAGCATGTAGCGTAACTGGCAAAATGTGCAGATGACACCCATATAAACCATAGAAGGGAGTTGAGTTTATTGAAGAGTGGTGAGAGTTGTTATAAGACAGTTCTGCAAGCCACAGGAGATCCAGCCAGGTTTTTGGAGACTTTGTTGCATAACATCGTAAATATTGTTTTAGAGTTTAGTTCAGTCTCTCTATTTGTCCATCAGTTTGAGGATGATAACTAGTGGATGAGGTTGAATCAATTCGTAAAGCCTTGCACCATTGCTGCCAAAAACGTGCAGAAAATTGTGTTTCTCTATCAGAGAGGATGACTCTTGGAAGTCTATGAAGGTGAACACTGTTTTCTAAGATGATAGTTGCTAAAGTGTCAGAATTTGGGAGACCTTTACATGCAATAAAATGAGAATATTTGGTAAGACTATCTACCACCACTAAAATGGTTGAATATTGCCTCACTTGGGGAAGACCAGTAATAAAATCTGTAGAGATATGTTCCCATGGATGATTGGGAACGGGTAGAGGTATCAATAGACCCTTAGGCTTGCTATGTTCACTTTTGCATCTTGCACATTCTTCGCATGATTGCAACATTTGCTTTAAGTCATAAACAAATGTAGGCCACCAAAAATACCCTTTCATTAATTCTAGTGTTTTTTTAGGACCTGGATTACCTGCCAGACGATGAGTATGCAACCGATGAAAAGCTGTCTCTCTTAACTCTTCAGTAGGAAGAAACACTCAAGATTCGTGTAGAGGTAGGCCTTGTTGAATGGACCTTTTGGTGTCTTGTTGTAACCATTCTTGCCACTTGGTGATATGAAAATGATTACGAATGAGATCAAATAATTTTTCAGCCACTATTAAACACAACACTTTTGAAGGCATTATAATAGGCATGGGTTTTTGTTCAGTATGTGTGATTGAAGAATCTTACCTAGACAATGCATCGGCCTTGTGGTTATCTACTCCTGGTCTAAAAGTCACTATGAAATCAAATTCTGCAAAGAATAACATCCATCTCAGTTACCTGGGAGTTAGTAGTCTGGCAGAGCTCATAAATTGTAAATTTCTATGGTCAGAGTATACAGTTATGGTGTTTTTTGCTCCCAACAGATAATGTCTCCATTCTTTGAAAGCATTGCGGATTGCTAGTAATTCTTTTTCCGCTGTGGTGTAATTCTGTTCCGCTTCATTCAGTTTTCATGATACATATGCTATGGGATGCAATTGTCCAGTTTCTAGGTGACGTTGGGAAACGTTGGCCCCAACAGCGACATCGGATGCATCGGCTTCCACAATGAATGGTTCCTCCACATTGGGATGAGCTAGCATGGGAGCTGATGTAAAAGCCTTTTTTAACTCTTGAAATGCCTTCTCTGTCTCTTAAGATCAGTTGAAGACGGCCTTTTTCCTTAGCAATTTGGTAATTGGTGCTACCTTTTGGGAGAAGTGATGGATGAAGCAGCGGTAAAAATTTGCAAAGCCCAAAAAAAATTGAATATCACATACTGATTTAGGTGTGGGCCATTCTGCTACAGCCTGAATTTTTCTCTCAGTCATTTGCATGCCGTCAGGTGTTAAAATGACTCCCAAAAATTCGACTTTTTTGGTATGAAATTCGCATTTACTTAATTTGCATAACAAATTATGGTTTCATAGAGTTTGTAACACCTTTGTTACATGTTCTTCATGAATTTCTTCGGAGTTTGAATAGATCAATATATCGTCAATATAAACGATGACAAAGATGTCTAGGTATCCTCTCAGAACATCGTTTAGGAAATATTGAAAAGCTGCACTAGATTCTCAAAGAGACCATAACGAGTTTTAAAAGCCACTTATCTCCCTCTCAAATTCGAACTAGGTGATAAGCACCTCATAAATCAAGTTTGGTGTAAATAACTGCTGATTTTACCTGATCTAATAAGACTGGTATGAGGGGTAGTGGGTATTTATTTTTAACAATAATCTTGTTTATCGGTCTAAAGTCAATACACGGTCTCAATTCGCCATTGACTTTGGGTACGAAAAACAGCGGAGAAGCCGCTGGAGATCATGATGGCCTAATAAGCTCGTTGGCTAAGCATTGATCGAGGTATTCTCGTAGGACTTGGTTTTCTTTCTCCGATAATGCATAGAGTCTACAATTTGATATATTGGAATCGGGTACAAGATTGATCTGGCAGTCGTACAACCTGTGAGGTGGTAATGAGCTCGCTTTCTTTTCACAGAAAACGTCAGTATATTCTGAATACTGTTGTGGCTGATCAATTTCCTTCTCTGCTGCAGTAGCAATAGAGTGTTGAGGATTCCCTTCTTGGTTGAAGACACTTGTTTAAACAAGAGGAAGAAGGAAACCACAAAACCTGGTTGCGCCAGTCTATGCATTGATTGGGTAACATTAACCACGGCATTCCTAAAATAAAACCATATTGGGGTGCTTGGAATATCTTGAAGCGAATTATCTCACAGTGGTTCAGATTCCCATCATTTTTGCAAATCATTTGCATTTGTGAGGTTTGCATATTAACAGGGCCTACTGCCAATTCACTACCATTGACTGCATAAACAACTTCAGGAACCTTTTTTTGGCACTGGGTATTTGCAAGTCTAGTGCAGTTTGTTGGTCCACAATATTTCCTGTTGCCCCTGAATCAATTAGAACTTGTACAGTATGACATTTTCCCTGTACAGTTAGTTGTGCTAGAATTCGAAAATGTTTGACTTAATGATTTGTACAAGAACACACTGAAGGGTTCGTCAATTTGCCCAAAAGGTCCCCTTCGTTTTTTCTTGGGCACTTTAGTTTTCCTGTGTATTTTCCAAAGCAACCACTATCTTTTTCCTTGCCACAAGTGTTGGATCAAGTTTACCTTTGGGTTTCTCTTGACATTCCTTTATGAAATTACTCTTTCTTCCACAGTACAGACACTGTCCATTTCTTCGTCGTATGTCTTTCTCCTCTTTGGTCAAAGGTGGACGAATAGTTCCGATATCCATTGGTTCTATATTAGGGTCTGAGGACAACTGAGGGTGTCTAAACCTTTCCATTCGCCAGTTGGCCCTTTCCCATTTTTTCCTTTCTCCTTTTCTTTGTGTGAGTCTATGGTCTAGCCGCAGGGTTAGATTAATTAAATCAGTACAAGTTTTTGGTTGCGGTTCTATTTGGGCCAAAACATCTTTCAGTTCGTCTTTTATTCCTTGATAATACACTGCTGACCTTTTTTCCTCTGGCCAAGCGGTTTCCACAACTAACCGGTTGAAGTCTGACAAATACGTTGTCAAGTCTTTGTTTCCTTGGCGTACCTCTAGTAACTCTTTGTCTGCAGACATGGTAATTGAGCGCCTGTCAAATACCTTTTCAAATTCCTCCACAAAACGACGCCAATTATACAAAAGGGGACTATCTAATCGGACTAATGGCACTGCCCAAGTAGCTGCATCACCATTCAGATAGGATATAAGGAATGCAATTCTAGATTGTGGATCCGGAAAAGCACTGGGACGGCACGTAAGGTGTAGTTCCACCTGTGTGGGAAAAACTTGAACCTTATTGGGATCCCCAGAAAACCTTTCTGGTGCAGCCAGAGGAATTTGTGTCGGCACATTCACGGCTATGTTAGTAGGTGTGGAATGCGTAGGACGAGACTCAGGTTCTGACCCATCCACCTTACTCTGTAGCTGGGTTACTTTGTTAACTAAATCAGCTGTAACATTTTTTTAGTCTGTTAAATCCCTTTGCATTTGAGTGACTACTTGCATAAGCGTGCCTAAGGTGGCCATTTTGTGCAGCTCACGTACAGACCAAGAGGAAAGTATAAACTCGTAGGCTCACTATTCTGTCACAGTGCCATTTCCTCGGGATCTGCATGCTGCTAACCAAAAGGCCCACCTCCCGGCATCACCAACTCAGAAAGCTATCAGAGCGCAGAGTATTGATAAAGCCAGGCGGGGAGAAGGGAATTAGGGTAGGGAACTGCAGGGAGAGAGATCTGAAAAGAAAATGGTTAGGACGAATATGCATATACTCTTTCATAACAGTATAAACTCACCAATAGACTCTGGAACAAAGGCGTCTCCATGATATCGGATTGAGACCCTTTGTGAACTGGACGTAGCCCCTTCTTTGAATCATGGAACAAGAACGAACTGCAATCACTATACCTAAAGATGGCAAGAGCTTTGGACTATGATCATACTCTGAATATTAACCATGTAACAATTATGCTTTCATAGCATAAACGTTTGATCTCAGCCTAGAAATGCACAAATATTTAAATATGTATCTCACATATTGTACTTCCGAAAACACAATGAAACTACAGCTTGCTTTTCTCAAGCACTTTCATATTTGCAACTGAGGCCTGAAAAGTTTTACTAATTGAACTTGAAACGCTTTACTCATTATGCCAGGGGTGCTTCTACTTGTTTTGCCTGAACCGCTTTGCTCGTTGTGTCAAGGGGCGCTTTACTTGTTTTGTCTGAAGCGCTTTGATTGTCGTGGCAAGGGCACTTTACTCATGTGGCCTGAAGCACTTTGATTGTCGTGCCAAGGTCACTTTACTTGTGTGGCCTGGAGCGCTTTGATTGCCTTGCCAAGGGTGCTTTCCTCGTTTAGCCTGAAGCGCTTTGATTATCGTGCCAAGGGCACTTTACTCGTTTAGCATGAAGTGCTTTGATTGTCGTGTCAAGGGCCCTTTACTCGTATGGCCTGAAGTGCTTTGAATGTCGTGCCAAGGGTGCTTTCCTTGTGTGGCCTGAAGCGCTTTGATTATCGTGCCAAGGGCCCTTTACTCGTTTAGCCTGAAGTGCTTTTGATCGTCGTGCCAGGAGCGCTTTACTCGGTCTAAAGCGTTTTGCTCATTTTGCTAAGGGGCGCTTTACTTTTGGGAGTAAACAACCCCCTTCAAGTTTTGACTCATCAAGACCTTACTGATACGAGTACGACCTACTCGTTTTTGAATTCACCATAGAAACAAGGATACTATGACATGTTGCCACTCTGCCATGCAGGGAATCCGCTTTCTTCAGAGGAACTCCCCACAAGGTCCGACTGCACCGAAGTCTTCAAAATAGTGAGCAATGTGCTTGGGTGTGGCTGTGCTTTATAGGCCTGCCACACCCCAAGATGGCCTCTGCCTCTAAAAACTTGGGAGTTGTAGTCCATTCATAGAATGGCATTGATAAGTGTATCTTGTCCACCAATGTCCTGATCCTGCAACTACATGAGCTTTACCACAGGGCAGGCGACGCTGATGACCACTTCTGGAGCAAGCGGGGATGACAAGTGTCGCGCATGACGCGTCGCAAAGACGCGAAGCAGAGGTCAGGCCGGGTCCTGGACCACGCACAGCCTTATTCCTGACAACTGGTCTTCAAAGGCAGGGAAGGACATTTGGAGCAACCCAGTAACACCCTCACATCCTGCAAACCCAGACAATTAGGTGCCCCGTTGATTAGATTAGGAGAGGGCAGGAGAGGGGTGTGTTTAGGATTTTTAGCTACAACAGTGGGTGGGCTCAGCCAGATCTAACCTCCAAAAATCACTTTCAGCCATAATGGATTTTTGAGGAATGTTGCTCCCTGGGATTGATTGTTGCCACACTTCCCAGGAAGTGGCCATAACAGGGGACGGACCCTGCCCCTGATTGGAGAACCAGGATCCCTCTGTTTTTCACCCAGCAGCAAGGATAAAACTAGCAGACCTGCACCCACACCTCAGTTCCCTACCAGATCTCTATCAGATTCCAACAAGGAAGAGCTACAGAAGAAGAAGGACTGCCCTGCTGGACCCCCTGGCCTGCACCTGGACACTTCACTCTGGAGGACTGCACCAGCTGCACACTTGGGCTTCACCACAAGAAGGACGTTGCCTGGCGTCAACTGGTTCAAGGAGGGACTCCCTGTTTGCTACAGTTGAAAACTTGCTAACCAGAGTCCCTGCACCAACTCCTGAAGAAACCAACCAGCTGACCACTGTCTAGTGGCCAAAATGGAGTTTGCGCCAGGGGCATTCGGGGAGTTGTAGTGCGCACCCTCCAGGAGCATCTCAGAGCTTCTGGAACCTTGGGGTGAACTGTGGACCTCAAAAGAACTTCAAAAGAACATCTGGAAGAAGATCCAGATGTTTGGAGAACTTTGGAGAACTGTTGGAAAAAAGCTCCATAGAGGGACCGACCCACCGCAACAACTCTAGCCGGCTTGCCTCAACTGCGACTCGGCCTGACTTGCAGGTTTGTCCCGGTGAAAAAAATCTCCAAAAAAGTGACTAAGTCCAAACATAGGAAGTTGACTGGGACTTCCCAGCCAGTGTCTGAAGGAGGCTCCATGGACATCGGATCAAGATTCAGGTTTGCCCCATTCGAAGGATTTTGACCTAAAAAAAAACAACTAAGCCCGCCGGTAAAAATCTCCACCAAGGGCTCCCCCGACACGTATTCAAGGAAGAGTTCCAGGAGGTCGGATTGTACTGGCAGGTTCATCCCGCTGAAGAAAATCTCCAGAAAAACAACTAAGTCCGAAGGTAAACTTTTGACCGAGGCCTCCTGCGGGCTGAAGACGAGCCGGGCTCCATCGCGGTCGGCCTTAAACTTTGACTTTGCCCCGGTCGAGGTGCGACCAGATGACCAGATTGGCACTTTTTGTTTCTATGCGCTAGAAAGCCTTAATTCTTTAAAAAATCATATCTCCAGTTCCCCTTATCCGATTTTAGTCGTTTTGGTGTCATTTTAAAGCTAAAAATATTTCCTATTTTTATAAATTGATTTGGGATTTTTAAACTGTTTCCTGTGTTTTATTTGATTACTGTTTTGTGATATTTGAATGCTTTACGCTTTGTCTCCTAAGTTAAGCCTTGACGCTCGTTGCCAAGCTACCAAGGGTTGAGCTGGGTTTAATTTACTGAGACCTAACTGGACATAAGTGGAGGTTAGTGGCCTATTGCTAAGTGTAGGTACTTACCTGCCCTTACCAATATCCCCTTTTCCAACACAGCACATTTATAGGAGTTGTGATGCATTTCGCAATCTTCAAAACTGTGTTTTCAACTGATACAAGGGCAGATGCCTGACCTTGTTCATTGGACTTTAGGAACCTCCCTCTGACACAGAAGTCAGCCGCATGGTGAGCAGTTTCAACCATGGTGGACACAGCCATAGGCTAACGTTGTGGACTGTGATGGTCTTGAGCAAATGGCTTTGCCTCGTCGACAGTGATGACTGCATACATGACATACATGTACGTCTCATTTTGGAAAATTATTCACTTGCCTCCTGTCACTACTGCCATCAACACCTCCACCACTTCAGCTTCTGTGCGCCACTTCTGGGAGGAATCATGCCAGGCTAAGCAGGTGAAAAAGGCCCCTGCCTTCTCTCCAGAGGAGCTGTAGAGAACAGTGGAAGAGGTTCTTCCCTTGTATGGCCATCTCTATGACTCTCCAGAGGAGCAGGTAAGTACCTCATTGATAACCTTTGACTCTGTTCAACACCACCCTTTCCTTCCCATAGTCTACAGTGTGCCTCTGATTCCCAGTAGGTTATTTGGGTTCCTGATGTCACAATCTGTGGTTCATACATAGGAGGTGCAGGTTGTTGATTGAGGAACCCTGTACTCTGTGTGTTAGGATTGCCCATTGTGTTGTGTGATGTGTGATAAGCCCTAGATCCTCCTTGTGTTGCATTCACATATGTATGCAAGTTTACTTTGCAAACAAATTATGTTATCTCTGATAATCGGATGATGGTAAATGACAGAGTAAATGTATTAGCATTACAGCGTGTGCTGAGAATGTATACTGTTTGAGTCAGTTGAGGATGTTGGTAGCAATGTGTAAAATCCCACAGATCTCTCAACCCCAGATCTGGCCTTGGCAAACTGAGTGTCACACAACCGTGAACTCACATATGGTATGGTCACAAGATGTACTGTCATACTTGGAAGTGATGGATATGTGATGTTCATATATATATGCTACCAGTGGGTATGCCTCACTGATTGTGCCAGCCACTTAAGTAACCCTGTAAACACGCCTCGGGCATGCCAATGCAGAGCCTGCATGTACAGTCTTATTGTCACCCCAACTTTGCATCTAAAATCTCTTGCTAAGCCCGGTACTTCCCTTTTTCTTACATATGAGTCTTTCCTAAGGTAAGCCCTACGTAGCCCATAGGGCAAGGTGCCATGTAAGCAAAAGGTAAGACATGTACCTTGGGGAAATAGGTAACATAGAGGATGGGGAAGGTGGAGGAGGAGGTAGAAGGGGGGATACTGCACCTACAATGCAATAGTTACCACACTCAGGCCCATAATCATACTATGTATGTGCCGGATTTTCGTCATTGTTTTGACACAAATTTGGCACAAACTTAACTCCATATTTATACTTTGGCGCTAGACCCGTCTAGTGCCAAAGTTATGGAGTTTGAGTCATTTTTGGTACGTGAAAACCTACCTTGCGCTAATGACAGGCAAGGTAGGCATTCTCGTGCAAAAAATGACTCTAAGGCATGTGCGCCTTATTTATCCTCTGGCGTCAAAATGACGCACAGGAGGAGGCGGGCCTTAAAACATGGTGCCCAGACGGATTTGCACTGTTTTTTAACACCTGGGTCAGGGCAGGCGTTAAGTGATCTGTGGGCTCATTTCCATGGTGGGAGACCATGGAAGCAGTCCACAGGTGCCCTTCCCTGCATCCAGGGACACCCCCAGCCACCCTCTCCCACCCCTGGAAGACACCAATGGCTGGGGGAACCCATCCATGGTGAGTGCAGGTAACTGTAGGTAAGTATAATTTTTTATTTTTTTTAAGTGGCATAGGGGTGCCTTACTTGTTCCCCCTTACATGCCACTGTGCCCAATGGCCAGAAGTCCCCTAGGCATGGCCATTTGGCAGGGGGGCATGACTCCTGTCTTTGCTACGACAGGAGTCATTTCCATGGGGGTTGTGCGTCAAATAATGGCGCTAGTCAGGTTAGAGCCAATATTTTTTACTCTAACCTGACTTGCACCATTCTTTGGCACACAACCCCCAGTCTTCCGTTCGCCTCTGCTGCCCAGTTACCGTAATTTATTTTGACACTATCCAGGCCGCAGCGCCGGCTAACGTCATTCCATAAATAAGGTGCCTGGCTGGCGCGTTGGAATGGTGTTAGCCGGCAGTAAACTTTTTGACACAAATCTGCCATAGCGCTGATTTGAGTCAAAAAGTATAAATATGTGCCTCAGTATGCATACTCAAAACGTACATTGCGAGCGGGAAAGTCTCAACAGTCAGCCTCTTTAAAGGGATGTCTGGGGAGGATTCATCAGTCTAAGGATGCGCAGGTAGGAAGGGCAGGTTAGTTCCCTGAATTTGTACAACAATTATTGGATACAGGGCCCCCATGTTTTATCAAAGAGGAGCATGAGCCAGTTGCTGCCGCTGTCAATTTTTCCATACCCATTAGAGTCCATAGCCTATGCATCCAATCGGTGTGGGTGGGAAAGGTCGCGGTACACCAATGTGAGAGCAGTAGTAGTTTAGGTGCCCCCAGTGCCAATGTAATAGCCTTACCCTTGGGTGTGCGGAGAGGATATGTTTGTGGGTTGGGGAGGCCCAGTAGTACGTAGCTTGGGAAGCGCAGTAAGGTTGTGTTATATATGTCCTCAATTGCTTGGAGGATGGACCGCCAGAAGGAGGTGATCTTTGAGCAGTGCCATAATATGTGGGTAAGTGTACCTTCTTGTCCGCACCGACGCCAACATTCGCCATCGCTGTGCACCCTCTACTGGGTCACCCGTGCAGGTGTATAGTACATGTAATGGGCTATTTTCAGAAGATTTCTTTGGTGTTTGTGGCTTGCGCTGTGACCTGTGCCCAGTGAAGGATTATCGCACCATTCACGATCTGTAAATGTAGGCTTGCATTCCCTCTCCCATCTGCGTCTTGCTGGTGTTAAGGAGAGAGTAGGTGATGTGATCTTTAGAGTATAGATGTCGGACAAGTGCTGTTTGTCCGTATCTTTGGTCAGTAAACATCGCTCAAATCTCGTAAGGGGTCGACTAGCATGTAGACGTTTCGCGGGCGAGGTCATCCAATGATGGACGGCCATGAATTGCCAGTATATAGAAGTCGGGAGACTGTACTCCGCTTGGAGGCTGTGGAAGTGCATGACTCCATCCTTGTCAAAGAGGTCGCCTATCCTCTTGCAATTAGTTTCCTGCCAAAGTAAGAAGGCAGGTTTGTCAAGTGCGGGGGGAAATCCGGGTTGCCAATGATTGGTGCCTGTGGGGATACCGGTGTGGAGAGCCCTTTCAGCACCTGTACTTTGTCCCATGCATTCATCGTGGCCCTCAGAATCGGTGAGACATACAACTCTGGTGGATGGTGTTTCCTAGGCAACCATGGTACCTTCCAGGTGTGGACTCCCATCACCTCCTGGTCGATAAAACACCAGTATTTCTCTGTCAGGGGTCGGTTCCATTCAGCCATGTAGCGCAACTGTGCCACATGGTAGTAGTTCAATAGGTGTGGAACTCCCAACCTGCCTTCAGCCTGAGGAAGGTATACTTGGGCTCCTGACATTCTGGCCCTCTTTCCGCCCCAAATGTATTCCCAGATGAGTGTTTGCATTTTGTCTACAAGGTTAGAGGGTGGCTGCAGAGGCAGGGTCTGCATGAGGTAGATTATCTTAGGCAGGAGTTTCATCTTGACAGCAGCCTGATGCCCCTGCCAGGAGAGGCCATGTGACTTCCATTTTGAATGTGTAGTGTCAAGTATCTGGTTGTAGTTACTGTCTACTGGTGCCTCTATTGTGGGGAGTATTCACATTCCCAAGTATGTGATCCCTTGTGCGGCCCACAAAAAGGGGAGGGTGCTTCCAAGGACGTCCTCTCAGCCTCTGGGGTGGTAAGATTCAGAATGGATGATTTAGTAAGGTTAGTTTTAAAACCTGATACTCTGCCAAAGGCTGTTAATTCCGCCAAGACGCTGGAGAGAGAAGTCTGGGGCCAGATCAGATGAAGGAGCATATCATCTAGGTAGAGAGACAATTTATGCGATCTACCGCCCATTGGCACTCCAGAAATATCCGGATGTTGCTGTATGTACCCCTTAGTAAGGGGAACTGCTGGGACAGACCCCCATTCACAGCGACCATTGCTCTATGCTTGTCACAATAGCATCAAATCCACTGTCGGAACCTGGGGACAAGCCCAATTTTCCTTAATACTGGAGATACTGCCAGTGCATGCGGTCAAATGCCTTCTTTGCATCAATGGAGAAAAGAAGAGATGGGGTTTTAGAACAATGGACCTTATCTATCAAGTGGCATAGTCTCTTGGTATTATCGCCACAGGACCATTCAGGTATGAACCCAGTTTGGTCCGGGTCTATCAGGTGCTGCATGTACAGGTTCAACCTATGTGCTAGAATACCCATGAAGATCTTCGCGTCCACATTCAGTAGTGTGATGGGGCGATAGGATGAGCAGAGCTGTGGATCCTTCCCTGGCTTAGGGATGATTGTCACTATACCCAGTTGCATTGTGGGCGGAAGGGGGAGAGATGAGCCCAGCGCATTGTAGAGTCTGGGTGGCACAGGGGATAGCTGAGTGGCAAAAGATTTATAAGATTCCGCCCCAGAGCCATCCGCGTCTGGTGTCTTACCTGGCTGCAGCCGGTGCATGCTTGCAAGGACTTCTGTGGGTGTAATATCATTCTCCAAAGTGGAACTGTCCATGGGTGGAAGTTGAGCCACAGGCACGGAGTCCAAATAGTCCTCCACACCCTTATGGTCGATCCCTTCTGTGGAGTATAGGTCTGAATAAAACCATTCAAACTGTTGACGGATCAGTTCTTCCTGACATGTCAGGGTAACATCGAACTACCTTAGTTCTGCCACCCGTCGCTCTGTGGCCTGCGTGTGGAGTCTATGAGCCAGCAGACGACCTGTCCTATTCCCCCCAGGGTAGAACTTTTGCTTGGTGTGGAGTATGGCATATTCTGCCTTATCCTCATCCAAGGCCCGTAGCTGCTTTTGCTGTGTGGTGAGCTGTCTTCTCACGGCCAGAGACCCAGTCTGTCTATGTGTCACCTCTAAAGCCCGTATATTGTCCTCTAGCTGCTGGCACTTGTTATGACGTACGGCATTCTGTCTCGCTGCTATCGCTATAAACTGACCTCCAACAACTGCTTTAATGGTTTCCCAGAGGGTCACAATGTTGGTTGTGGGAGCATCTTTATGGTTAGAAAGTGGCTGATTGTGTCTCTAATCTCTGCCAGCGTGTCCTCAGAGGCTAAAAGTCTTATATTAAGACTCCAGTATTGTCTTCTTGGTTTGTAGGCAGGTAGAGTGAGGGAAAACGTGAGCGGGGAATGGTCTGAGATTGAGGCCATTCCAATAGCAGAGCTGGTGGACAGGGTGGTAATCCGTGGTGAAGTGAGGAAGAGGTCTATATGGGCATATGTCTGGTGAGCAGCTGAGAAGAAAGAGAACGTTCTGTCTGCTGGGTGGTGTTGGTGCCAAATGTCCGTCAGTCTCGCCCTCCCAAGCCAGTCCTGAAAGCCCTGTGAGAAGGCACCAGTCTGACCATATCTCTGGGCGGACCTGTATAGGTGAGGATCTGGCGCTATGGTAAAATCTTCACCCACTACAATTTCTTCATCAGGTGTCACCAGTACTCTACCCAGTGCATCTTTTAGGAAGCATTCTTGGTGTTCATTTGGCCCATAAACATTAGCTATTGTCAGGCCTTGCCCTTGCATCTCAATTTGTAGTGAAAGGAGCCTCCCAGGGATCTCAGCCTGCACCCGTATCACTTTCCCTGGGAAGTTTGTGGCCAGCAAGGTCGTCACCCCCGTCCGCCATCCAGGACTGGATGAACGAAACTGATGGTCAAACCAGCGCGTCCTTTTTTTTCTAAGCTGTAGTAATAGAGCTTGCCTCTTCACTGGGGCGTTAAGGCCTCTCACATTAAGAATAAGTATGGTTATCATTGGAAAGGTGACGGGTATCGCTGTGCTGTATGTTGTCTTGTGGGTGCAGTGTGTGAGGGTCCCCATACACATGCTTGGGAATAATAAGGTAAGAGGAAGCCGCCCCCCCTAGGATAGTGTAGGGAGGGAAGAAGAAATTAACATTCAACTTGGGATAAACTATTAACAACATTCCCCGCCTGGGAGCAGTCATCAGCAAAGCCTGGATCCGTGCTTGTTCATCAGTCCGTCGAGAATTCAATCACTGCTCCAATAAGGTGGAGCTCTGCCAACCGGTTATCCCAGCCTATTGTTTCCATGTCTGTAATGTTCACGGTCACCCGCTGAGGCCATCCAGGCTGCATCAACTTGGGAGCCGGAGGAGATCTCACATAATGGCTCAATTCATCTCAATCGTCTGAATCCACTTCCGATATACTATCCTGGCTGCATAGACTTATGAGCAGTGCTGCCCTCTCCTTTTGGCTGTCAGCCATTGAAGGTTTGTGGGTTTTGCGTTGCCGGTTGTTCGTTTTCAGGCGTCCCTTGTCTATGCCCGGCAATTGCGCCTGTGATGTTGCTTTCTGGGCTTGATCCTCAAGGTTCGGAGGCACCCCAATGAGTCTCTGTGCCTCCTCCAATGTGCGGATACTATGGAGTTTGTTTTGCCATTTGAAGTGTAGCCTGAATGGGCGGCCCCATTTGTATCTGATGCCTTCCTCCCTGAGGAGGTCTGTCCCAGGCCGGAGCAATCTACATTGCTGCAGTATTATCATCGAGAGGTCCTGATATAGGCCGATCCGATGGCCCTCAAACTCAATATATGTTGTGTCGGGGACCGCTTATATTATGACCTCCCTTTGTTTATAGTGATGCAGGCAGGTTAGTATGTCTTGTGCCTAGCCCGGCGTGCGAGCAGGCCAGTCTGCCTATGCGTTCTGTCAAGCACAATGTTCTGTTCCTTCAAGGCCGGTGCCACTTGGCGAAAAAGATGCACCCTAAAATTCTCCAGGGTCCCCGTCACTGCCTGCGCAGGTACTCCTTTTATTCTAATGTTAAAGCAACGTGATCTGTTCTCTAGGTTCTCTGTTTGCTATTGCAAGTCTTGGTTGTTGTCTTGTAGGGTGAGGAGTTCTCTCCTGTGACAGTCCATTACTTCCTCTTGCGTGTTGTGTGTCTGTTCTATTGTGTCAATACTTTGTCCCAGATTGATCACCTCTCTTTTAAGCTTTTAATATCAGCCGCTATTTCCTGCTTCAGTGTTGCGTAGTGTTCGCTTAGGGACCTAAACAGTTGTTCCATGAATGCTCTTGTCAAGGGTGCTTCATCACCTTCCAATGGCCCTGGCCCAGCCGTGTCTCTGTTCTCCACCTCTGGTGTTCCTGACTGTGCCGTTTTTTTGGCAGGGGTTTTATTGAAGAGGTCTTTAAAGGAGCCCTCCTTCTTTCTGTGCTTCTGAGACACCATTCCTGGTTACCCGTACCCTTCTGAAGCCGCTATTGGGCTGCCGTCCTCCTATTGCTGTCCCGGCTTGTTGGCCTGCTCCAGGGACTCCGGTTGGGCCGGTAACTGCGTGGGCGCTGCTCTCTCTCTGATAAGCGTCCCAGTGTAACGTCTAACTACTGGGTCTCTTGACTCACTCAGTAGTACATTACTGGACTAAGAAGAAACTCTGCTGGAGTAAAGGCTGCTGTGTCAGAAGGATTGCCACTTTGCTGTGCCTGACTGTTCCCAGGGACTGGTGCCCTGCCATGTTGAGTCACTCTGCTGCCTGCTGACCTGTGCCCTGCAACACAAACCTCCAACCAACTCCAGAGTGACTCCAGGGATCCATTAGCTAATCCCTGTCCTATTTGAGCCACCAGGAGCATCAAGGATCTCTCTACAAACCAACGCATCTCCTTGCCAGCATTCACGGTGCTGCTTGAGTGTCCGGAACTGATTGCCCAGGGAGTGATCAAGTAATGACAGTGTTTCTGGCCTGCAGGCAGCATCTAAAGGGGAGAAAGGAGGACACACTTTCCCTACAAGGAATACATGGACACATTCCATTCCATCGGTTGAGCTGGGCTGTGCTGCACTGCGCACACCACACCAGCATCTGTGCACTGCTCACTCCCCCAGCCCCGCCTGGCACTGTGAGGTGTGACTGTCTCACTACAGCACAGACACCATGTTGAGGGGAGGTCTAATGAATCTGCTTTCCTCTGCCTGCACACAGGTATTGTCCCAGCCACGGCTCATCTTGCTTGTGACCTGTGGGAGGGGTGGACCCAAGAGGTCCTGGATTGATTACCTGGTGCTCCTCCCCAGTGGAGGGAGGAAGAACGATTACCGTATTTCACCTGATACAACCTCCCATCGCTCCAAAGAAGCCGCACCTTTAGTAGTTGACTGTGAGCTGATCTGGTTGGAATTGTATACTGTGCAACAGCTAAAGGATTTCTGCTGAGAATTTCAAGTGTCTACAAGAGGTTTCACAAGGAAATAGAACTAGAGAAAGCTTTGAGGGCCTAGGCAGAAGCCCAGGCTGCAGGGGAAGACATCCCAGAAGAGGAGCCAGAAATTCCTGAGAAGGAAGATTACCTGATTTTGGATTCCCATGAGGAAGGGGAACCACCTGTGGAACAGTTTGCCAGAGGCAACAGAGTTGTTTCCAGACCAGGGAGCAGTGTCTGTTCCAGATATCTGTCACAAGAGGAGCTAGCAGAGCGGAGGTAGGAGAGAAAACTCCTTGCTAGAATGAAGCAGGCCCGCAAAGAGAGAGAACTGGCTCTTTAGGAGACAAAATTGGCCCATGAGCTCAGTTTAGGAGAGCTGGACATAAAAGCCCTGAAGGTAAGGTCCAGCAATGGAAATGGTGGCAGCACACCAGCAGTGCCTTCAAGTCCACATCCCAAAAGATGTGGTGTCTAGTTTTAATGTGGGGGATTACATAGATAAGTGGTTGTCAGCCTGTGAAGTAGCTTCAAGTGTGCACAGGGTAACAGAGCAGTGCTGGTGAGGTAATTTGTATAAGTTCATGCCACCATTGGTCAGGATCGCCCTTCTTACTATGGATGTGGGGGGGGCAGACCAATTGCACTGCTATAAAAAGCCATCTTAGTCAAGAATTTGTGGTCTGACACCTGAGAGATACAGGCAAAGGTTCAGGGCCAGTCCCAAACTCAACACACAAAACTGGGTGGATTTTCTAGATTATGCTGTTAGGGTGCTGAAGGGCTGGGTGAAGGACAACAATGTGAATTATTTTGATGGGCTATATTGCTTCTTTTTGATGGAGCACATGCTTGATAGTTGTTTTACAGAGCTGTGCCAACACCGGGTGGATAGCAAGCAGATTGATCCCAGGAAGCTTGCTGAGAAGGCAGACACCTGAGTCAGCACCAGGGTGTCCACAAAAGTATCTGGGATGGACTCCCAAAAGGGTGGTCGGGGTTCCCACCAGAGGAAAGAGTGGGGAGATAAAAGGAAGGAGTTTTCTAAAGGCCCCAAAAACAACTCACAAGGGAAAGTGTATGGGTCACATTCCCAGTCTGGCCATCAGATACCAAACTACCCCCACAAAAATCATCAGCCGAATATGCCCAAGTGCTATGAGTGTGGCAAAAGGAACACTACAAGGCAGACTCCAACTGTCCAAAAACAGCACACCCTCCCAGTGGAGGTAAGAATTCAGGGGTGGCTAGCATAATGCTGGGGAAGAGTTTCTCCAAGTTAATGGGGGGGAGTTTAGTGCGGTTACTCTAGTGTCCTTGGGTGACCGGGAAATGGTCCCTAAGATCCATGTGCCATCAAGTACTAAGTATAGGCAATGAGTCACCATCAATGGGCAAGGTGTTGAGGCTCTAAGGGACACAGGTGCCAGTATGATTATGGTAAGGAGTCACCTGTTATCCCCAGAGCAGGTGAGTCCCAATCCATTCCACCAATTTGTGGTGGCTAACAACAGGGAGGGTCCTTATCCAGTGGCCCTGGTTCCATTTGAGTGGGGAGGGGTTTCAGGACATCTGAGAGTTGCTGTGAGTCTTGCCATTCCTGTGGATTGTTTGTTAGGTGATGAGCTAGCGTATTCTGCCTGGAAGGAGGTAGAACTCAAGGATCGTCTGGAGATGTTGGTGTTACCTGACTGGATCTGTGCTACCACAAAATCCATGGCTGCCCGGGAGAGGAGTCAAGAAGGGCTGGAGTCTGAAACAATGGCCCAGCCAGCTGATAAAAAGGGGAGAGGCAGAGGGTGTGGTAAACCAGCTAGCCCCTGAGTGCATTCCTAGTGAGATGGATGGGGTGCCCACTAAGGCCAACCCAGGGCCACTTAGGAGGGCACTGCTTCCCTAGATGACTTACCTACCCCTGTAGACTGGCCGGTGAAAGGAGGACCGGCCAAGAAGGAGTTCTGTAGGATACACAGGGAGTGTCCAACCCTTGAGGGCAGGAGGCGACAGACCGAAGCCCAAGCAGCTGATGATATCTCTGGGAGCTATAACATTTACTGGGAGGATGACCTCCTATATAGTGAGCCTAAGGCTTCTGTACATGGGACAACAAGAGCCCTGGTGGTCCCCGAATGCTACAGGGCCTTCATACTGGAAATGGCTCATGAAATACCCCTGGCAGGACACTTGGGCCGAGATAAGACCTTTGCAAGGCTTGTCCCCCACTTTTATTGACCCAAGATGAGGACCTTCTGAAACATGTTCTGTACGACCTGTGTGACCTGCCAGGCCAGTGGGAAGACAAGGCAGAAGCTGAAGGTTTCCATTTAACCACTGCCAGTCGTTAGCACCCCCTTTGAAAGGGTGGGCTTCAACAGTGTTGGCCCTGTGGATCCCCAAACCACTTCTGGTCACAGGTTCATCTTGGTTCTGATGGACCATGCCACCCGGTACCTAGAAGCCATACCTCTGAGGATCACTGCTGCACCTGTGGTAGCAAGATCCCTGATGGGGATTTTCACCTGGGTGGGATTCCCCAAGGAAGTGGTGTCTGACAGGAGTACCAACTTCATGCCTGCTTCATATGTGGACAAACAAACCTCTAGCTTGCATACATGATACAAATGTAAACTCTACATCGGGGAAGAAATTAAATCCAATACATATTGACAATGGTTAAGCCAAGATGAAAAATTTACCATAGGAAACCCCACTATTAGAAATGGGGTCTCTAGTTGGCAGTGATTTGTACCCTGTCCAAGTAGGGACTCTCACTCTAGTCAGGGTAAGGGCGTCACACAGCTAAGATAACTCTGGCTCACCGCCTTGGTAGCCTACCATAGGAAAGCACACCCAATGCATTTCCACCCAACTGGATTACATCCCACACACCCATCCATCCAACATTTCCCTTTTCCCCAGTTGGCTCCAGCACTGGTTCCAAAGTCAGATCTTAACAACCACATCAAATGGATCATCAATCAGGGTGAACAGACACAACTATAGTTATACAACACAAATTATTCATGAACATCAAAAAGGTTGAAAGTAAAGGCAACCCAATGTGTAGCAATACCCAACAACTGTGCTTTATTTATAATACTCCAAACTTGGAATAAAGGCCAGTCCACAGATTCATTGTGCAGAGCACATACTTCTGTGCCCCAAAACCTGCCTTCAAAGTCACTGCCACAGGAACCTCCACAGGAAGGGTCATCTAATGGACATGCCAGGCACCTCCATGATCCGCCTTGATTGGGGTGGGGTGGGTTGGTGTTCAGGATGAGTGGGTTTGGTCTTGGGAGGGGTGGGTTTCACTTTGGGAGGGGTGGCTTCACTTTGGGAGGGGTGGGCTTCTTCTTGGATGTGGATGGGGTATGGCATAGTCGGGGCAGGGGTCACAGGGGAGGACTTGGGCGTGGAAGGGATGGTTTGGGTTGTGGGTGGGGTCCTTTTTGGTTTGAGGAGTTCACAGGGGTAAGGGCAAGGCCAAATAGGAAACTTTCTTAGGGAACAGGGGTAGGGTGTACAGGAGGGATTAGGGGTTGGGAGATTGAGGAAGTGCTTGTGACTGTTGCACCTTTGTGTGTTGTTGGTGTCTAAGGTATGTATGTGTTTTATTGGTGTCTATTAGGTGTGTGGGTGTGGTCGTTTGCATTTCTTTGTGGGCTGTGAAGTAGATGTGTCTTTGTTGGTGGGGGTGGTCTCTGAGGGCATGGTATGAGTGGTGGCGGTGTCTTTGGATGTTGGGGTGGTACCTAGGGGTATGGTGTGAGTGGTGGCTGTGTCTGTGGGTGTTGGGGGTGGTATCTGGGGGTATGGTGGATGTGGTGGTGGTTGTGAGTGGGGTGAGTGGCTGTTGATTGCTTGCATGATTGTGTGTCTTGTGGTATTTGTGTTTATGTGTGCTGCTTGTGCCTGTTGAGGTGTGTGCATGCTTACGTGTGAATTTGCTTTGGACAGGTAGGGGAATAGGTAAATTGGATGGGTAAGAGGAATGTGGGGTGTATTGTAAGGAAGTGGAAGGCTGCTGTGAGAAAGGAGGCCAGAGCCTAAAAGAATCTCTATAGACCAGACATAGCACTATAAATGCCTTGCAGGTGCGCAACCATATGCTGGAGATGGGCCCTTGCACCTGGATAGCATTCAGAATGGCAGTTTGACCCACAGAGATGCTCCTCAGGAGGTCAATAGCTTCCTCACTCAGGGCAGCAGGGGTAATAGGGGCAGGGGGTGAGGTGTCTGGTGCAAAGGGGATGGCTTCCTTGTAGGGAGAGTGGGCCAGGCAGCTGGGTGGAGAGCAACAAGGAGGGTGGAGATGGAACTGGGGGTGGCAGACAAGGATGGTACAGGTGCAGGTACTGACTGTTCCACCACCACTAGGGAGTGTCCACTGGAGGTTGACTCTGAAGATGGTGATGTGGAGTCGGTCTCCTCCATGGCACTAACCTCATCCTCTAAGCCACTAGGTCCCACAGAGGTACCGTGGCCAGCTGCTTCCCTACTAATGTCAGCCCTGTCTCATCCGCCTGCCTGGGATGATGCTAAAATGCCAAATACAAATAGGACCATTCCATGTGCCTCAACACACTTGAACAACAGATTTGATTACAAAACATGGCCATAATGTACAGTAGCCCCCAGGCAACAGGTCCTCCAAAGTGCCTCCAACATTTGTAACACCACATGCATGCATGTTACATGAACCGTAAACATTAGCACACAGGCAAATCAGATTCACAGACAACTTCAATTGCATGAATGAAGTTGTCCAATCACAATACCGATGGATCAAGTAGGAGACCTAGTCACTTTGAAAGGATTGGCTCACTTAGCATCCTGCACTAACTTGTTGCCATCAAATATTAGTTCACTGCCTAAGGCATGGGCAGTGCAGGGGCCCCCAGGGGCCCCGCTACTCCCTTTTCCACCATTCGGCTCCTACCGCCATGAAAAGGCTGGCGGGAGGGGGACTCGTAATCCCCTGTGCAGCGCTGCAAGCAGTGCTGCCCTGGAGGATTAAATCTGCCGGGACTACTGTGGCGGAAAACCGCCGGTCCCGGCGGTGCGACCGCGATTGCACCGCCAGCCTGTTGGCGGTGCAATTGACAAAACAGCCCTGGCGGTCTTTGACCGCCAGGGTTGTTATGAGGCCCTAAGTTCTTTGTTGCGGTGGCTGGATGTGGTCCCACTGCGACCCTGCGTAGAGATGCTAGAGGATGCGCCTAACGCAGGCTGCCTGGTGCTGGACTTGGAGAAGGCCATCGACTCCCTAGAATGGCCCTTCCTGTTTGCGGTGCTGTGCCAGTTGGGTGGTAACCCAGGATTTTTGAAGGTGGTAAAGCTGCTGTACACACGTCCGCAGTTCAGGGTTCGTACTGGCTCAACTATCTCGGAACACATTGAGGTCGGCAGGGGGACTCAGCAGGGTTGCCCCCTTTCCCCGTTGCTGTTCTCGCTGGTGATAGATCCCCTGGCAGCAGAACTCTGCCGACTAGGAGCAGCCTGGAATATCCCGTTAGGAGATCATAGACATACTGTGTCCCTGTACGCAGACGATCTCCTCCTGTATTTCAGTGACATTTCCAATATTCCTGAGGAAGTTGCAGATATACTGCAGCGGTTTACCATGATGTCAGGGTTGCGAATCAATTGGGCGAAGTAGTGCCTTTTCCCTTTCAGTCCCGATCGGATAGACCCTGGTCTCGCCCGATCGGGAGTACTCATCCCATGGCAGCCCAGGAGGTTTTGATATTTGGGCATTAATGTCTATCACATGACAGATGACCTGCAGGGTGGAAACCTCAAGCGAGCAGTGTCATCTATTCATTCCCAAATTACTTTTTGGCAGATGCTGCCGCTCTCTGTGATAGGGAGAATAGCTATCCTGAAAATGGTGGTCCTCTCCCGTATGCTGTACTATTTTTCCAACCTACCACTGTACGTCCTGACCAAATTTTTCAGAGAACTGGAGTCCAGAATTAGGGAATTCATTTGGAACAAAAACCACTGCAGGGTGGCACTAACTAATTATATTCCCCTCTGGAAAAAGGCAGACTAGTGGTACCAGACATGGAGCACTACTATCTGGCCTCCCAGAAGCAATAGGTGGTCAAATGGCTTTCCGGGCTTCAGTTATCGGACACAGTGGCGGGGACACAACCCTGGCCACTCTCGGAGGTATTGCATCTGTTCCACCCGGCTGCACGGGCTAAAGCACCAAACTTGCTCCTGGTAGATGTGGCTCACCATTGTTACTGTCGGAGTCTGTGCCTCACCCACGCAGTTACTCCTTATGCACTGGCACTGGCCCTACTGGGCACACCATGGGGAACGCAATGCATGACTTCAGATGAGCTGGAGTCTTGGCATGCTGCAGACTTGCACACGTTGCAAGACCTGTAAACCGAGGGAATGCTAACCCCATTTGATACACTGGCGGAGGATGCAAACCTCTCGCTGGGAGAGTTCCTATTATATAACTCCCTGCATGCCTCGCTTTCTCGACACTGGGGAGAACCACCAATGCACCTCCTGATACAATACTTGCATGTTATAGGGGATGGTAGCCATTTAGTATGATGGCTCACAGAGGCACTTCAAACACACACAGTACACACCTGTGCCTCGCTGTGGACTGGCTGGGAGGACGACCTGGATAGGCCCTGTACGGATAAGGAATGGGAAGCTGCCTTGAAAAGCCACATTAATGTGCCACACAATGCACGCTTTCATCTGATCCAAATTCTATATCCTACGTAGGGCGTACCTTACGCTAGCGAAGATTAACCAATACTTTCAGCGCACAGATGCAGCATGCCCTCGCTGGGCGTTAGTTACGGCCAATCTGTTGCACATGGTTCTGTCCCTCACTAAGTACTTATTGGCTTGCAGTGTTGGCACAACTATCAGTTTGCACGACACACCTGCAACTAACCACATGGGAGGCATGTATCTTGGGCCTTTTTCCCAGAGCTAAAAAGCATTAAGCATCCACGAGGTTTCTAGATCTAGGCCTCTTAACGGCTAAGTGGTTCATCACCAAGAGATGGAAATCTGCAAAGCCCTCTTCTGATAGATGCATGGAGGAAGTCGTTTATGATATGGGCAGAGGCAGAGGGGGGTGGCGCTGCAGAGGAACGACAACCTGGGGCTGCGGAAATTTCCCTTGGCCTCCAGCTAGGATGTGATGTTGCAGAAACTCCAGGAACCGGAGTAATGATCTGACGAAGATGCGGCGCATGCGGTGATTGCGCTGGTTGCGGGGAGCTGGGTTAGTTAGGAGTGGTGGATCGATAGTGCCCCTGTTGGGCGGCGTGCCGTGCTCTCCCACCCTCTGGGGGTGGGACTGGGTGGGACAAGCGACATGGGGCCTTGCGTTGGTGGACTGGTATGCTTCGATTGAATGACTAAGCGTAGATGTAATGATTTATGGAAGGAGAAGGGTGGAGTGGGTGACCGGGGAACAGGCTCAAGCCAAAGTTCTTGTTATGTTGCTGTATTGTTGTTGTATATGAAATTTATGCTGAATCTTAAATCCTTTACTGTGTGATGTGCGACAGCCACCTACTGAGGAGATGCAATGATATATTGTCTTTCTCACACTGATAATGTAAACTGGCGGCATTTGATATATTTTTCAGTCCTCCTATACCATTGCCCTGATTGCATGTGCTAACTGCTAATAGAGACTGGATTTACTACCAACCAAAAGGACTGAAAGGCAAAGGAACACGTAAATGATACGCCCCAGATGTTGTAACTCTAACCCCCATACAGTAACTGACGTACATGAAATGCATTTGTATTTTCTCTTTGAAAATTCATGAAAAAGATTCAAACAAAAAAAATGAGGAATTGATGGGCAAATAATCCAGCCATGTTGCAGTAAGAAATATAGCGGAACCACAGCACTCATAACACAAGCATTTGTAAGTACGGAAATAAACTCCGATGTAAACAATACAAGGTATAAAGTACAGTAATCCTCTCAGTATTCACAAAGTGATTTATTCGGATCGGCAATGTGATAACGATGTATTCATAAACAGCCAACACGTGTTTCTTCACACGGTGACTTTTTCAAGGCTGTAAGAAACGTAGTATACATGAGTAATAGTAACCTAGTAAGAAGGTGCAATAATAATGAAAGCCAATTTAAGTACAAAATGTTCTACATCAGATCAGAAGCAATATATATAAAAGATAACTTGCCCATAGAGAAAAGGAAAAAACAGACATGACAATGGTGATTAGGCATAAATTGAAGGCAAAATGTCCAAAAACGATTTTCTGAAGTTACTAAAAAATTATACACCAAGAAAACTTATTGTAGTGCCAGTGTGGGAATCTCCAACAAGTCTGAGTAGGGAAAAAAATGAAAAAACACCAAACCACATGAAATAGACACAGTGAGAGTAGAGATGAGTAGTAAAGGGTGTGAGGTCCAAAAAGCCATCAAACAAAAAGTTAAAGAAACCACCCATAGATAGTGAAAAAACAGAAAAGTAATGCAATGTTACGAACCTACCCAAAATGAAGACTAGAATAAATGTCCAACTACATAAAAAAATTGTAGGACACTGTAAACAAGATCAAGACGGAGAGAAAGAGAAGAAGTAATAATCAAAATTTGAAAGATAATAAATGGTTAAGGATACTTAATAGTATAAAAAGTTCAAATAGGGTAATAATGAAAGCTAAATGATTGAAAATACCTCTTTCCAACTTGGGCAAATGTAGAGGTAAAAGGTACCAGTATAGAAAATTATTGGAAACTGTATAATGAGCCTTCTGAGGGTACGAAAAGATCGTCATCAAAGGATCCGATATGGGACCATGGTAAGTCCTAAGAGCAAGCAAAAAACATGGATAGAAGGTACTACATAAAGCTAAAAGAGTATACAGAGAAAGTGAGATGACAAAGGATATTTTAATCAGAATACATGTGCTTGGTACGCCCATATCGGGTGTTGGTGATAAAGTCAAATTTAAAATGAGACTGTACAGTTAGAGTGAAACTATTTAAACGTAAAATCGGGCCGTAATTACATAGAGAAGCACTTCTAAGAACTTATGGTAGTCGAACTGAAACAGGCAAAAGCTAGAGCAAACAAAGATGGTGGAAACTAGATGATTAGAAAGATAATAATGTTAAATAGACGGTAAAGACAAAAATAAGTGTGGTCCCATTAAGGCAAAAACAAACCCTCGAGGGATCCGGCATGTCTTGTTTAAGGGAGGTGAGATAACGCTATCCCGAAGAAAAATAATCAACAAGTGGTTATGTAATTAAGTAAAGCCTTCCGACAAAGTCAGAGAGCCTAAGAGTAACGGAACGCTCTCTTACCTGTATGCGGAGAAGTCACATCCAGAAGTGAAACTAGTAAGTGAGTATAGGTCCGTGCGACGGCTTGTTGGTGTATTTAAAGGAATTGACGGAAGGGCACCACCAGGAGTGGAGCCTGTGGCTTAATTTGACTCAACACGGGAAACCTCACCCGGCCCGGACACGGAAAGGATTGACAGATTGATAGCTCTTTCTTGATTCTGTGGGTGGTGGTGCATGGCCGTTCTTAGTTGGTGGAGCGATTTGTCTGGTTAATTCCGATAACGAACGAGACTCCTCCATGCTAACTAGTTACGCGACCCCCAGCGGTCGGCGTCCAACTTCTTAGAGGGACAAGTGGCGTTCAGCCACACGAGATCGAGCAATAACAGGTCTGTGATGCCCTTAGATGTCCGGGGTTCCACCCGCGCTACACTGAACGGATCAGCGTGTGTCTACCCTTCGCCGACAGATGCGGGTAACCCGCTGAACCCCGTTCGTGATAGGGATTGGGGATTGCAATTATTTCCCATGAACGAGGAATTCCCAGTAAGTACGGGTCATAAGCTTGCGTTGATTAAGTCCCTGCCCTTTGTACACACCGCCCGTCGCTACTACCGATTGGAAGGTTTAGTGAGGTCCTCGTATCGGCCCCGCCGGGGTCGGCAACGGCCCTGGTGGAGCGCCGAGAAGACGATCAAACTTGACTATCTAGAGGAAGTAAAAGTCGTAACAAGGTTTCCTTAGGTGAACCTGCGGAAGGATCATTAACGGCGGAGCGGCCCGAGCGACCCAGGGCGCCAGCCCGAAAGCCCTCGTCTGCCTCCCGGAAAGCAACACCCCTAGGCACAGGGCCCGGCCCTCGCCCTGGCGCATCCCTGGCTGGCGGAGCGGTCCGCGGCCGCCGGGGCGCCCGGGAGAGAGGACCAGGCGCAGGTGCGGGCTCCTCCGGCCAGGAGGACCCAACCCTTTCGCGAGGGAGGGACCGGGGAGCGGAAGGGGGGCGCGTGCGCGCCTCCCCGGCTCCGGACCCTCCGGGAGAGGCAGTGAAGCCCCTCCCGAGACGGAACCCACGCCCACCCGGCACGACCCTGGGAGGGAAAACCGAATCGAAGTGCCACCCCGGGCTGGGACCACCCCCGAACGTCCTGCCGTCCTCGGGCGGCAGGGCGGCCTGGACGAGGAGGAGCCGGGGCCCGCGAGGGAACCGTGGCTCCACCCGACCAGGGCAGGTGGGTGGGCTAGTCCCAGCCGGCTGGCACGGCTCGGGCCGCCCGCCTTGAGCCCGGGGACTCACGACCCGCAGGGGTCGAGACCCCGGCGGGCGGACGGCCGGCGTGCAGGTGGGGCCGAGACCCCCCCCCTCGTTGCCAGGTACCCTGGCCCGTCGACCGGGCCGAGGGTTTTGAAGACTCGCGCGGCTCCTCCCGGTCCTCCGGGAGGGACTGGCGGCGGCGGGGCTGCCCGGGCCCCGAGCCGCTCCGGGAACACCCCTCGCCCGCGTGTGGAGGAGGCTCCCGGGCCGAGCGCCTGGAAACGTTCTTGGAATCGTGGAGGCTGACTCTCAAGAGGGGAAGCCTGACGGGGTGCCGGGCCGTCACGCCGCGTGGTCGGCGGACGGGCGGCGCCGCCTTCCTCCCGCCTCTCCTGCCCCGGCAGGTGGGCGAACGTTGAGAAAAGTTGCCTGTGACTCTTGGCGGTGGATCACTCGGCTCGCGCGTCGATGAAGAACGCAGCTAGCTGCGAGAATTAGTGTGAATTGCAGGACACATTGATCATCGACACTTCGAACGCACCTTGCGGCCCCGGGTTCCTCCCGGGGCTACGCCTGTCTGAGGGTCGCTCGATCGTCAATCGCCCCGGGGCTTTTCCCGGGGCGCGGCTGGGGCCGTCGCAGGGTAGCTCCGCTCCCTTCGTCCCCCCAACTCCAAGGTCAGACCACCCCCGATCGCCCGCAGCAGGATCCCGACCCCCCGCTCCTGGGTCCTGCCGCGGAGGTACGCCGGCCGGCGCGCCCAGCGTTCGCCACCCCGCCTCGGCGGGAGGGCGGGCTGGGCTCGCCGGGCCGCCCCGGGCCTGTCCCGGGGCGCCTGGCTGCGTGCCGCACGTGGCTGTCTGTGGTGTCCCACGGCTGCCCGCGCTCACCGCCTCGGGCGCCCACCTCCGCGGCCGGTCACCCCCCGTGGGGCGGCGGAGGGCCATCCGCTGGCCTCCGATCCGTGGGGAAAAAAAAATAACCAAAGGGTGTGAGCTGGCCGCGGCTCCCCCCTCTCGTCCCCTGCAGCCCAGTGGACGGTGGTGGTGGTCCTGGCCCGCGCCCCCGCTGCTTCGGCATCCGACTACGACCTCAGATCAGACGTGGCGACCCGCTGAATTTAAGCATATTACTAAGCGGAGGAAAAGAAACTAACCAGGATTCCCCCAGTAACGAAGAGGGAAGAGCCCAGCGCCGAATCCCCGCCCGGCGGCGGGCGCGGGAAATGTGGCGTACAGAAGACCGACTCCTCGGCGTCGCTCAGGGGGCCCAAGTCCTTCTGATAGAGGCTCACCCCGTGGACGGTGTTAGGCCGGTAGCGGCCCCCGGCGCGCCGGGATCGGGTCTTCTCGGAGTCGGGTTGCTTGGGAATGCAGCCCAAAGCGGGTGGTAAACTCCATTTAAGGCTAAATACGGGCGCGAGACCGATAGCCAACAAGTACCGTAAGGGAAAGTTGAAAAGAACTTTGAAGAGAGAGTTCAAGAGGGCGTGAAACCGTCGAGAGGTAAACGGGTGGGGTCCGTGCAGTCCGCCCGGAGGATTCAACACAGCGGGACGGTCGGTCGCCCGGACTGCGGATCCCCTCCGAGGGACCGCCGCCCGGGCGCGCCCGGCCCCCGCAGGGCGCATTTCCTCCGCGGCGGTGCGCCGCGACCGGCTCCGGGTCGGCTGGGAAGGCTTCGGGGTGGCAGGTGGCTCTCCGCTCCGGCGGAGAGTGTTACAGCCCCCCTGGCAGCAGCTTTGCCGTGTCCGCGGGGCCGAGGGAGATTCGACCGCCTCCGCGCCCTCCCCCGGCAACCGCTCCCGGTTCATGCCCATTTCTGTCACTGACTGGAAGGAGGCTGAAAGCACAAAAAATTGCAAAAATGGGGTATGTCCCAGTAAAATGCCAAAATTGTGTTGAAAAATTGGGTTTTCTGATTCAAGTCTGCCTGTTCCTGAAAGCTGGGAAGCTGCTGAGTTTAGCACCGCAAACCCTTTGTTGATGCCATTTTCAGGGGAAAAACCACAAGCCTTCTTCTGCAGCCACTTTTTCCAATTGTTTTTGAAAAAAACGAAATTTTCACTGTATTTTGGCCAATTTCTTGGCCTCCTTCAGGGGAACCCACAAAGTCTGGGTACCTCTAGAATCCCTAGGATGTTGAAAAAAAAGGACGCAAATTTGGCTTGGTTAGCTTATGTGGACAAAAAGTTATGAGGGCCTAAGCGCGAACTGCCCCAAATAGGCAAAAAAAGGACTGGCACAGGAGGGGGAAAAGACCTGGCAGCGAAGGGGTTAAGGAAGTGAAAGCAGTAAACAGTGAAAAAGGACTCGGAGCACGACGGGCCAGTGACGTCAAGACGTCACAGGTCCTGTGTGTCAAAAAGAGTAAAGGGACTAATGCGAGTGAGATAAGAAGGGGCAGGTAATGGAAGCGGCCATGTTGTGTGCAGGAGTCATAAAGAATCAAATGAATAAGAAGAAGAAATCGGAAGAGAGAGCAATAATAAACGTGTGGTAAAAAGATAAAAATGTTGAGAAATTTGAAAAACTCATAAACAAAGGATTGTAAGAAAGGAGAGAGAAAAATTAAAGAAAAAATGTGTAATACTAAAGAAAAAAGTGTTACATAAATACTACAAATAGGACGAAGTACACATCTATGTCTCGACCGAAGTATGGAAAAATAAGACAAAGTAGTCACGAATATGGATGAGGTAAGGAACATGCATGGCCAAGGTGGAATGAAGAGCAGTACTTGCCAATCCGAATAAATCACTTTGTGAATCCTGAGAGGATTACTGTACTTTATACCTTGTACTGTTTACATCGGAGTTTATTTCCGCACTTACAAATGTTTGTGTTATGAGTGCTGTGGTTCCAGCTATATCTTTTATACATTGTATATATTCTCCTATATATGATAATTCTTTGCCTTAGGTAGTAGGGCAATGGACCATAGAGCACCATTTTGGAGTAGACATATTCCTATACTTACTGTGGACACTACTAGGAGGTGCATTTTCTCTGACCACTACTACCGTTTTCCAATATGTTGCAGTAAGAAGTATAGCAGGCGGAAGAAGATGACATGGAAACACTCATTTCACACTGGAAAACCTCACCAATGCTAACTGCACAATATGTACGTTGTCTAGATAGTCTCAGGGAAGAAATACTAATATTGCTTTGCTAGAAAACACACCTTGCACAGAAATGTACGACAGAGAAAATATGTTTAAAATGTCTGGGATATTTGTCTACGAATATCCACAGGACAATGAATCAGCTAGTTCTAGGAAAATCACCTCGATTGGAACTGCTGAGAACACAGTTCTAACATTGCATAACTGAAAGTCAATAGTCCATTGAATGTTGTTGTGGCTCAGGGAATCTCCACAATCTGAAGAGGGCCTTTAACATCACTGTACCTTTTTGTCATGCACACACAGATTCCAAAGGATTATTGAGTGTACACACTCACATATGAATCAGTCATTTCTGCATATCCCTCTCTGATGCATGTCAACAGTGAGGTAATGAGGCTTTACCAAATAATATGTGCAAAGCACTTAGCCAAATGATTCCACAGCTATGGCATGGGAATGCACAAGTACAGTAGATCTGCCTGTTATATCCTTCGTTACTTCTGCAATTGTTCATGGTTAATGACATGAAGCAATGGTTTAGGCTATGTGTGACCCAACAAACAGTGTTGACACACTCCTGTCTGTGGTACCACATGAACTTTATACCCATCATGTAAAACTATTTCCCGAGAGATTTTGTCATATACACATATATGATGGGATTAGACATCATCCCATGAAGACAGCTAGATCATGTGTGAAACAGTAGTGGAAATGATACTACTAAAGTTCATGGTACACATGCCAACATGTAGGCACAAATACTGATGCCAGCAATGATGTTACCCTAATCATGTAACAATACATTCCCTACTTAACTAGGGAAAATGTTGCTCAGTGACTGCACGCAAAGGACAGTATATGTCATGTCACATGTATGATGGCCACCATCACATCAGAGACAGTTGTGATGTACCAGCACTCTTGACACTGAGGACAAGTGGCCTGTTGGTTACAGATGCCACTATGCTCACTTGAGCAGACACATGGCTGAGTATAGTGATTAATTACAGCATGTTGTTTGATGTTGGGGATGACACACTGAAGACAGGGGGATTGTTGGGTACAGTTGACATCCACAACATGAAACAATATGAGATGATTGACCACTGTACTCAGCCATGTGTCTGGCCAAGACAGTATATTGGAAGTGGATGGCACTCTGTTGTGTCCCTGGTCACTTGGACAATAGCCAAGGCACAGTAACATGCACCAACGACCATACCTATACAAACACCAAAGCATCTTGTCTATCGCACATGAGCCACTCCAATATTCATGGGGAGATGGCTGCCTCTAACACATCAACCTGGCAACGTAACAGGTAGGAGTCTACCCAGGACTCACGTCCTTGTAGCTTCTGTGCTCCCCTTAAATGGCCATCAAACTCGGGGTATGCACTGCCAATATGCGGGCCATCAAGGGGGTCATGATCCGGTGTGCGCCATGCCCACATTGGGAGGAACGTCTAGCTAGATCTCCATGATCTGCCGGGCCCAGTGTCTCAGGTTCTCCCACCTTTTCCTACAGTGGACGCTCTGCAATTGATAGACCCCTGTGGTCCGCACCGTCCGGTCGATGGCTCTCCAAATCCCTTGCTTCTGATGGACATTGACCTGTACAGATGCAGTAGACAAATTAAGAGGTCACAATTGAAATATTTAAGGGTAACTGGCTGTTTAACACACAATTTTGTATCACCTAGCACAAGCACTTTTTAAATTGTCAACACACTACATGTGTAAAGCACACATAGTGATAAGTACAGGGACATAAAGACACACTTTTGGAGTCATCTTCTGACTATCCACAACCATGGTCATGGCCTACACTGACTGAGCAAGCCAACTGACATTATGTAGCCCAGGGCCAAGCAGCAGGTACTATGATGTAAGCCACCATGAAGCACAACACACCATTGTGACCTTCTAAAAAGCAACCTACTTGCGCCTTACTGTACAGACACTTTTACATCCAGGCACAATGATCTGCTGCATACAGTTCACACAGGCAACCCCCATGGTACAGACTACATTCTAAGACTTAGTTGACAAATAAAGGGCTGGCACAGGTGTCACTGAAAGCTATTTCTCTGTGGATGTGTGGACACGTGGCCTTCCTAATGGGATCTCCTACCACTTCTGAGTTGGTTTGTGTGGTATGTACTGGTATCACAAGAGACACATTTTACCATATCTGGAACTTCGACATCAATGACATCCAAAATAGCTAGGTATGTTTGGTCTGATTGGTTAAATGTTACAAAGCTAGTAATTCTCATGTCATGATTCCCCATGAGTTAATCAAGTATTCGCAATATGTGTTTGACATTTATGCCCTAGGCCTGCACTGTACAAACATGACTTATGGAAAGGTGACAACAGACCTGTGGAGGTAAGCGGCCTGTCATAAGTCAATGATGCACATTGACAATGAGGTTCAATGGAAATAAGTACCAAGTCAGGTGGTTATCTCAGTCCCCATTCCTCATGTATGCAATGTAAAAGCATTCCAGACAAATCTTGCTTATGGAGACTCATTTTGGCCACATCCAAGGATCTGAGGGTCTACAAGGAGTGAGCCCAGTACCTCAGTTGGATAGCCACAGTTACTGTGCACCAGCCTGGGCTATGTTCCATACTATGAAAAGGCCTTGTCCTCTCCATGCTCAGCATACATAACCTACATGACGATCACATATCCATCACTTCCATGCATGACAGTACATCATGTGGCTATCCCATATGTGAGTTCAGGGTTGTGTGGTACTCTGAAGGGCTCAGCGAGTTGTACATTGTTCTCATACCACAGTTTGCCAAGGCCAGATCTGGGCTGAGTAATCTGTGGGACTTTCCACATTGCTACTAACATCCTCAACTGACTGAAACAGTATACATGTACAGCTCATGCTGTAATACTAATACATTTACTGTGTAATTTACCACCATAAGATATATCATAATCTGTCTGTAAAGCATACATGTATAGATATGTGAATGCAACACAAGGAGGATCTAGGGCTTATCACACATCACACAGCATAGTGGGTAGTTCTAACACACAGAGTACAGGGCTCCACAATCCACAACCTGCACATCCCATGTATGGACCACAGATTGTGACAACAGGCATCTAAATAACTCACTGGGACTCTGAGGCACAACGTAACTTGTGAGGAAGGGAAGGATTGTGTTGAACAGAGTCAAAAGTTGTCTGTCAATGAGGTACTTACCTGTTCCTCTGGTGAGCCATAGAGCTGGCCATGCAGGGGAAGAACCTCTTCCATTAGCCTCTCCAGCTCCTCTGGAGAGAAGACAGGGGCCCTTTCACCTTCTTGGCCTGGCATGATTGCTCCCAGAGGGGGCACACAGCAGCTGAAGTGGTGGAGGTGTTGATGGCCGAAGCGTCAGAAGAAGTGAGTAATTTTCCAAAACGCAGTGTACATGTACACCATGTACGTGATCAAAAACATTAATGGGCACAGCCATTGGCCCAAGAACAAAACTGGGGTAACATTGATGCTGTCTGAACCTGTATATCTTCATAACCTGAGTGATATCACTGGTGTTTGATCCCATACTGTATGTAGCTCTGATGTTTATGGCCTATGATTGTGATATTTGTGCAACTATTTTTATTTTTCCACTGTGCACCTTCCAAGGAGACTTTCAGTCATGACATATGACTGGGATGGGTCCTGTAAGACAGGAATAAAATGTTGAATTTAAGGAAGATGTTTTCAAAATGGTAGGCCATGGGAAGTTGCATTTTCTTAAGTATCTGTATCACCTTTGGCTTTGTACACATGTGGGAGAGTGAGCTGAACATTCACAGTTTTACCATCTTTTTCTAAAAATGTTCCTGGGGTGAGTTAACCCGAACCACAGTTCACAACGTTAACCTATGGCTGTGTCCGCTGCGGTTGAAACTGCCCTCCGCGCACTCGACTTTTTACCGGCCGAGGGAGTTTCCCAAGGTCCAATGATAGAGGTCAGGCATCTGCCATTGTATCAGCTGAAAATACAGTTTTGAAGATTGTTAAATGTGTCACAACTCCCATAAATGTGTGATAACATCTCAACATAGGTAAAGGTCCGTTGATGTGTAAATTCCCCGACACAATGATCAGTGAAGTATGGTGCATTATAACACAATGGTGATGTTTTTTTTTGCGTCACTACATACTTTACAATAGCAAGGAGCACAAGAGGCACAGATAGGTGTGATATGTGTACATAAATGTTATAGACACATGTTTAGACAACAATAGGGATTATAGCTGGACCTTCAGTATCAGACTGTTCTGATGTGTTATGGTTGTATTGTATTTTCAGTCAGTAATGTGTTGTCACATGTTCTTTGGTGTCACTCATTAGATATGTGGTCTTGAAACAGTGACTAATGCTCCAACTCATTTGATTCCACAAATACATACCCTGGGAGAGGGAGGTGGCGACAACCTCCAGTCTACCATCCATTTCCAGACCTTCAGACCATGGAAGAAAGTGATGTGATCAAGCAGTTCTATCTGAGTAGGCAAACCATCCAGATTTGATGCCATCAGTTGAAGCTAGATCTCATGTCAGAAAACACTAATCTGACGTATAATACCCATTGTGAGACTCATGGTAGTACTACACTTCCTGGACAAAGGGTCCTTTCAATATAGAGTGGCTATATCTGGTGGTATGTCACAACCCATGTCCAGTGGTGTTTTAAAGAAACATGCTATCAGCAATGATGAAACACTTTGACAGCTATAACAGGTTCCCTGCATGTGAGGATTTAGCCAATGTGAAGGTTGACTTTTATGGATTTGGTCACCTCCCACATGTGGTGGGAGCTATTGATGGCACACATATTGCATTGGTGCCACCAATTGCCAGTGAACAAGTCTATCAAAACAGGAAGAACTTCCATTCTATTAATTTGCAAGTTGTCCGCTTGTTAGACTCGTACATTTCCAACGTTGTGTGCCCAATTCCTAGTTTCAGCCCATGATTCCTTTGTAATGCAGAACAGCACCATACCCCAGCTGATGTCACAGCTGGAACTGGAGAGGGTCTAGTTTGTTGGTTAGTAACATCTGTTCTAACTTTGTGTGTGCAATGTCAGGTGCTATGATCAGGAAGTGTGTGACTCATTGTAGCTCTTATGCTTGATCACAAAACAGGAGACTCAGCATATTCCAACGGTCATTGGTTGTGAACAGTGCTAAGGAATCCAACTACGCCAAGGGAAGTCGGCTTCAATGAGGCCCGTGGAAGAACACAGTAACCAATGGAATGGGCTTTTGGGCTCCTGAAGGCCAGATTTCTCTGTCTGGAGAAGACTCGAGACCCCTCCTCTACTCACCCGGGATGGTGTGTCAAATCACCATTGTCTACTGCATGCTCCATAACATCCTTTACATCACAGAGGATAGAGAGCCTGAGGTGCCACCAGGTAAGAGTCCTGAAATGCCAAATGATGATGATAGTGGTGAAGGGGAAGGAGCTGATTTGTAACAAGATCTCATCAACAGTTTCTTCTCATGAGTGTAATTACGTCATGAGACCTCATAACTTTGACTGTACAATGGACTATTGTTGTGATGATGTGAGGAGTATAATTATTGTAAATGTTAGGAATCCAAAGCTCTTGCAGTATCTTCAAAGGATGTTTTTTGAGGAAGCTTTAGACACAATCACATGTTGTTGATGCTGCTTTGTTTGTGTCTTTTTTTTTCTGGACAGCATTTTAGTTACATTTGCTATGCGAATTGTGTCATATGTATGGTTTGACAACTCTACTCATTGTTTTTATGTTTATGTAGGTATCTTCATCATGGCATCTTCATTTGAACATTTCAGAGTTGTGATATTGGCAAGGATATGATGCTCTTGGGACATATGAAGTGGGCATGGATTGTTCCTGGGAATGTATATCACAGACTTTGGGTGTACAAGACCTGTACCTACACAGCGTGCACAATGATAGGATGGAAGTTAGCAAGATTCCATTGTACTTGTTCCTTGTCATGTGGTGGCCATGATGCATCATGTGTGTGATCATGTGGGCAGACAATATGTCATCAAAGACTTAATTCATGTTAGTTTCCCTTCACATTGGCTAAACACTCTTTTTGTATGAACTCTATGTACCTGTTGATGTGTTTCATCATTGTAGGCTAAAGTGCCTGAGGCACATCACTGGCATTTGTTTGTGTCATACCACCAGATGCAGATCACTGGATTGTAAGGACCGCATGATCATGAACTGTTGTATTGCCATCTGTGTGATTTTTGCATTAAATGATGTTGGATTCCTTTTATGATGTAGCGACATGGCTCCAGCTGATGACATCAGCTAAATTCCTTTTTGCCTGTTCTACAGGACAATGTCTGATACATCCCTTCCTTCCATGTTTTGGAGGTCAGTCCCTGTATATTTGAACACTTACACAGTATGATTCAAACATGTATGATTTACTTGGTTTCTGACATCTTGACAGCCTATGATTTTGACAATGTAATAAAACTCTTCTTTGACAAGACACTTGTATGTAGGCATTAGTGTGGCATGGTAGTGATCCTAAGTGAAACATTCACTGCATGCAACAGATCCCTGCTTCAAAAAGTAGCTTATATGGTTCACATGTTCTTACATATCTACATGCCTGAATGTGAAATTTAAGACAGCAGACTATGACTTTGTGACTTGTGATCTATTTCAGTGCTAAGGGTGAAAACAAACATGTGTTAATAAAGTAACATAAATGATAAATGAAGGGGTCAGTCATGGTGAATGAAATCATAGGAGTAGATGCCACACCACTGGAAATCCAAAGTCCAGAGTACTCCTCCCATCCAAAATGAAAGGGGTTCAGGATCGGCCCACAGAGTGTGACTCACAAAGGAGGACATTAACAGTGAGGTTTCTTGCTGACAGTGTTGAGTCTCTTGCCATCCGCACCCCCAGGATGTTTGCATGGGCATCCCCGCTTGCGTGGGTGGGGGGTTTCATGTGCTGCAGAGGCAGGGTAGTCTGAGACTGGTTGCTCCTCAGGCAGGGACTCTCTTCCTATGGCTGTTGAAGATGTACTTGGGTTTAATGTGATTGGCCCACAAGTAGGGTTAAATGCTGGTACGAAAGCCCTGCTCAGGGTTCCATGGATGTCCGTCAGCACCCCTGTTAGGGTGCCTATATGTTAATTATGTGCATTCATTAATTGGTTCATGTCGCTCTGCAGCTGATTGATTTCTCGGAGTCCTGTTAGCATCTGGCCCATCACCCCTTGGGATACATGAGAGACCCCCAAGACTTGGCTGATGGTGTCCTGGCCAGGAGCATCCCCAGTGGCCTAACTCTGCCGGCCCACAGCATACCTCCCACTGACCTTACCCCCTCGAATCTGTGCCCTTGGCACTGGGTGCCTTCTCCAACTAGGACTTGGAGCCTCAGCGTCAGGAGTTGGGATTTGCACCTCAGGATCTAGGGCTGAAGGGTACACAGTTTGGGGGGCACATTGTTGTCTGCGATGTTGAAGTAACTGGGTTAGAAGGGGTCATTTTGGGCACAGTGAGACTCTCTGTTGCCATCTGACCAAGTTGTCCAGATAGGCCTGGACCACCATCCACATATGTATGTCCATGAGTGTCGTCAACACTGAGGGCTTCATCCAGAGGTGGGCTGGGAGTCTGGTTAGTGGAGTGTGTCTGTCCAGGTGTTGTGCCAGCTCACCATGTTGAGAAACAGTGTTCATAGTTATTTTTGGAAATGTGTAAACAAAATCCAAAGATTTTGTGCCACTGTAGTAGAGACCTTGGACAATCTTAAGTGGTAGATTTGCTGATTGTACTATGTTACCATGGTATTGAAGTTGTTGACATGACATGTGTGAAGCTTGCAGAAGCTATTAGACTCAAGCAGCTTATTGAGGCCCAAATATAATAAAAGTGGCACTGCATTATATGCAGTGCCACTTTTCTTGCGCCCATCGGCTTCCCCCTAATGCCACCATGTGTGCACCATATTAAACAGATGGTGCACCATGGCGCAGGTTAGGGACAGTAGTGTCAAACTTTTTGACGCTATTGTAGTACATTGCAAAATTAGAGCCAAAAATGTTGGTGCTGATCCTGCAAGGTACATAGGGGTCCATAAATAAAGGTGCACCCCCTTTCAATGCCTGCTCTGTGCAGGCATTAAAAATAGTTGCTTAGAATGGCACAGTGGAATCTCATAGATTCCACTTCACCACTTTTTAGGTCGACCTAACAGGGAAAAGCCCCCCCCCTTGCATACATTATGCCTGGCGAAGGCATAATGTGGCATAAGGGGTTACAAAGTGGTGCAATGTGTGCATTGCGCCACTATGTAAATCTGGCGTGGAAAAGTTGGCCTTATTGAACCTCATTAGCATCATAAAAAATGATGCCTATGTGGTTCAAGGAGACGCTAGGCCCTCTTACATTTGAGCCAAAAATTGCTGATCATTTGCACTTTAGATGAGGGAATGAAGCTGACATCTTACAAACATATAAGGCAACACAGAGGAGAGGTAACATGTATTGGACCATTCCAAATCCAAGTTGTGTGAGATACAGGCAAACACACAATGCTGTTGTAGATGTAGCTGTAGCCATCATATAAGCAGTGCTGAGTCAATGTGTTAGCTGCCACTACCAATCTTATGAAACAGCCTGATGCCTTATCAATACTTCATGTGCAAACTTGGTAAGGTGTCATTCCTGTCCTTAATAGTCTCATTTTGGGATACCGGGACAAGAGCAAGCTAGTTAGACAGACACACTTCTGAGCTGAGCATGATATGTAGAGTGCTGACTCCCATGTGAGTGAATATCCTTTGTGAGATGGCACACAGATTTATTTGTTCAAGTGTAGATTGGTCTGTAGCTTTGAGTTACAGAAACAGGGCCTTCTGGTAGTTGTAGGAATGTCACTTGCTGACTTTCTCCACAACACAAATGCCAAAGTCCGTATCGCATGGACATCAGCTGTGAGATGGCAAACAGGTATTGGTCAAGGGCAGAAAGGCCTGTTGGTTAGAGTAAGGGAAACAGGGACTCCTAGTAGTTGTAGCATGTCACTTGCTCACTTCCCTCACGCTGCACAAATGCCAAACTGGCAGGTGCATGGGCATCAGTTGTGAGACAGCAAATAGGTGTACTTGCTCTAGGAATGGGTGAAGAATTCCACTCCTCCAGCAGAGTTTGCCAAGTGTTCCCCATTCAGCGCTCTGCGAGGAGTTCTGAAAAAGTCTGTGAAGTGACATGGTGTGTTTTTTCTCTCACTCACACTCACAAACGTTAAGTTGGCATACATGAGTGAGAGTAATTGCTAAGTTGGCAGCATGAGCGAGATTTCTGAATGTGAGCTGTCGCAGTATGCTGCATCTGCTCACAATGAGAAAGTTGCAGCTCATGTTGAGGAATCTACTGCACTGAAAAGCTGACCTACTTACCCAAACTCTGCCACTCACAGAACTCCGCAAAGTGCAGACGAGTTTTTCTGGCACTTCATGGAGTTTTGCATAGCAAAACTCCACGAACTCCGCCCAGGCCTAATTTGGTCAAGATCAGAAAGGCCTGTTGGTTAGAGATACTGAAACAGGGCCTCCTGATAGTTGTAGCATGTCACTTGCTGACTTCCCCCATACTATACAAATGCCAAACTACCAGGTGCATGGGCATCAGTTGTGAGATGGCAAGCAGGTGTTTGGTCTAGGAGTGGGTGAAGAATTCCGCTACATCGGCAAAGTTTGCAGAGTTTTTCCCACTCCGCGCTCTGCAAGGAGTTCCGAAAAACTGTGAAGTGATGTGGAGTGTTTGTTTCTCTCACTCGTGCTCACCAACGTTAAGTTGGTGAGCGTGAGAGAGAGAAATTGCTGAGCTGGCCAGTGAGAGCAAGATTTCTGAATGTGAGCGAGCAGAGTAGGCCGCAAACGCTCGCAGTGAGAAAGTTGCAGTTCGCGTTGAGGAAGCTACTGTGCTGAAAAGCAGAGTGACTTACCCAAACTCTGCCACTTGTGGACTCTGCGAAGTGCTGAGGAGCTTTTCCAGCACTTGATGGAGTCCTGCATAGCAAAACTCTGCGAACTCCGTCCAGGCCTAATTTGGCCAAGAGCAGAAAGGCCTGTGGGTTAATGTTACAGAAATAGGGCCTCCTGGTAGTTGTAGGCATGTCACTTGCTGACTTCCCTCACACTATGCACATGCGAAACTGCCAAGGGCATGAACATCAGTTGTGAGATGGCAAACAGGTGCATTTGGTCAAGAGCAGAAAGGCCTGTTGGTTAGGGTTACAGAAACAGGGCCTTCTAGTAGTTGTAGCCACGCCACTCTTTGTACTTCCCCCACACTACGCAAATGCTACACTCCCAGGTGTATGAACGTCAGTTGTGAGATGGCAAACAGGTGTTTTTGGTCAAAGGCACAATGGCCTGTTGGTTACAGTTACAGAAACAGGGTATCCTGGTGTAGGAAAGTACCATCTTGCCTGGCATGTTACTCCCATATTTCACTGTATGTATGTTGTTTTAGTCCATGTGTCACTGGGACCCTGCCAGGCAGGGCCCCAGTGCTCATAGTATGTGCCCTGTATGTGTTCCCTGTGTGGTGACTAACTGTCTCACTGAAGCTCTGCTAACCAGAACCTCAGTGGTTATGCTCTCTCTGCTTTCCAAATTTATCACTACAGGCTAGTGACTAAATTTACCAATTCACAATGGCATACTGGTACACCCAAATAATTCCCTTGTATATGGTACTGAGGTACCCAGGGTATTGGGGTTCCAGGAGGTCCCTATGGGCTGCAGCATTTTTTTTGCCACCCATAGGGAGCTCTGACAATTCTTACACAGGCCTGCCACTGCAGCCTGCGTGAAATAACGTCCACGTTATTTCACACACTGCACATAAGTAACTTATAAGTTACCTATACGTCCAACCTTCACCTGGTGAAGGTTGGGTGCTAAGTTACTTAGTGTGTGGGCACCCTGGCACTAGCCAAGGTGCCCCCACATCGTTCAGGGCAAATTCCCCGGACTTTGTGAGTGCGGGGACACCATTACACGCGTGCACTATACATAGGTCACTACCTATTTATAGCGTCACAATGGTAACTCCGAACATGGCCATGTAACATGTCTAAGATCATGGAATTGTCACCCCAATACCATTGACAATTCCATGATTCCCCGGGTCTCTAGCACAGAACCCAGGTACTGCCAAACTGCCTTTCCAGGGTCTCCACTGCTGCTGCTGCTGCTGCCAACCCCTCAGACAGGTTTCTGCCCTCCTGGGGTCCAGGCAGCCCTGGCCCAGGAAGGCAGAACAAAGGATTTCCTCTGAGAGAGGGTGTTACACCCTCTCCCTTTGGAAATAGGTGTGAAGGGCTGGGGAGGAGTAGCCTCCCCCGGGCTCTGGAAATGCTTTGATGGGCACAGATGGTTCCCATCTCTGCATAAGCCAGTCTACACCGGTTCAGGGATCCCCCAGCCCTGCTCTGGTGCGAAACTGGACAAAGGAAAGGGTAGTGACCACTCCCCTGACCAGTACCTCCCAGGGGAGGTGCCCAGAGCTCCTCCAGTGTGTCCCAGACCTCTGCCATCTTGAAAACAGAGGTGTTGGAGGCACACTGGACTGCTCTGAGTGGCCATTGTCAGCAGGTGACGTCAGAGGCTCCTTCTGATAGGCTCTTACCTCTCTTGGTTGGCAATCCTCCTAACTTGGTAGCCAAACCTCCTTTTCTGGCTAGTTAGGGTCTCTGCTTTGGGGAATTCTTGAGATAACAAATGCAAGAGCTCACCAGAGTTCCTCTGCATCTCCCTCTTCACATTCTACCAAAGGATTGACTGCTGACTGCTCCAGGACGCCTGCAAATCCGCAACAAAGTAGCAAGACGACTACCAGCAACATTGTAGCGCCTAATCCTGCCGGCTTTCTCGACTGTTTCCAGGTGGTGCATGCTCTGGGGGTAGCCTGCCTTCACCCTGCACCAGAAGCTCAGAAGAAATCTCCCGTAGGTCGACGGAATCTTCCCCCTTCTAACGCAGGCACCAAAAGACTGCAACACTGGTCCTCTGGGTCCCCTCTCATCCTGACGAGCGTGGTCCTTGGAACACAGCAACTCTATCCAAGTGACTCCCACAGTCCAGTGACTCTTCAGTCCAAGTTTGGTGGAGGTAAGTCCTTGCCTCCTCACACTAGACTGCATAGCTGTGTACCGCGTGATTTGCAGCCGCTCCGGCTCCTGTGCACTTTTCCAGGATTTCCTTCATGCACAGCCTAGCCTGGGTCCCCAGCACTCCGCCCTGCAGTGCACATCCTTCTGAGTTGTCCTCAGACGTCGTGGGACTCCCTTTTGTAACTTCGCATGGACTCTGGTTCACTCTTCTTCTAAGTGCCTGTTGGGGTACTTTTGCGGGTGCTGCCTGCTTCTGTGATGGTTCTCTGAGTTGCTGAGCACCCCCTCTGTCTCCTCCTCCAAGTGAAGACATCCTGGTCCCTCCTGGGCCACAGCAGCACCCAAAAGCCTCTACCACCAACCTTGCAGCTAGCAAGGCTTGTTTGCGGTATTTCTGCGTGGGAATACCTCTGCAAGCTTCATCGTGACGTGGGACATCCATCTTCCAAAGGACAAGTTCCTAGTTCTCTTTTTTCTTGCAGAACTCCAGGCTTCTTCCAACCGGAGGCAGCTTCCTTGCACCTTCATCCGGGGTTTCCTGGGCTCCTGCCCCCCCCGGACACTGTCGTGACTATTGGACTTGGTCCCCTTGTCTTACAGGTACTCATGTCCGGAAATCCGTTGTCAGTGCACTGCTGGTGTTTGTTCTTCCTGCAGAATTCCCCTATCACGACTATTGTGCTCTATGGGGGTAGTAGGTGTACTTTACTCCTACTTTTCAGGGACTTGGGGTGGGGTATTTTTATAACCCTTACTGATTTCTTACAGTCCCAGCGACCCTCTACAAGCTCACATAGGTCTGGGGTCCAATCGTGATTCGCATTCCACTTTTGGAGTATATGGTTTGTGTTGCCCCTATACCTATGCTTGCCTATTGCAACCTATTGTAATTCTACACTGTTTGCATTACTTTTCTTGCTCTTACTTACCTAATTTTGGTTTGTGTACATATAACTTGTGTATAGTACTTACCTTCTTACTGAGGGTACTCACTGAGATACTTTTGCCATATTGTCATAAAAATAAAGTACCTTTATTTTTAGTAACTCTGGGGGTGATTCCAAGCTTGCCGCCCGCCAAGCAGGAACCGCCAGAAGACCGTACCGCGGTCAAAAGACCGCGGCGGTCATTCTGGGTTTCCCACTGGGCTGGCGGGCGACCGCCTAAAGGCCGCCCGCCAGCCCAGCGGGAAACACCCTTCCACGAGGAAGCCGGCTCCGAATGGAGCCGGCGGAGTGGAAGGGGTGCGACGGGTGCAGTAGCACCCGTCGTGAATTTCAGTGTCTGCTAAGCAGACACTGAAATTCTAAGTGGGGCCCTCTTAGGGGGGCCCCTGCAGTGCCCATGCCATTGGCATGGGCACTGCAGGGGCCCCCAGGGGCCCCACGACACCCCATACCGCCATCCTGTTCCTGGCGGCCGAAACCGCCAGGAACAGGATGGCGGTATGGGGGTCGGAATCCCCATGGCGGCGCAGCAAGCTGCGCCGCCATGGAGGATTCCCCTGGGCAGCGGAAAGCCGGCGGTACACCGCTGACTTTCCGTTTCTGGCCGCGGCTGTACCGCCGCGGTCAGAATGCCCAAAGGAGCACCGCCAGCCTGTTGGCGGTGCTCCCGCGGACCACGGCCCTGGCGGTTTTTACCGCCAGGGTCGTAATCAGGCCCTCTGTGTATTGTGTTTTCGTATGATACTGTGCATATGATATAAGTGGTATAGTAGGAGCTTTGCATGTCTCCTAGTTCAGCCTAAGCTGCTTTGCCATAGCTACCTTCTATCAGCCTAAGCTGCTAGAAACACCTCTTCTACACTAATAAGGGATAACTGGACCTGGCACAAGGTGTAAGTACCTTTGGTACCCACTACAAGCCAGGCCAGCCTCCTACACCTGGTAGTTGTAAACATGTCACTCTCTGTATTTCCCCCACTATACAAATGCTAAGCTGCCTGGTGCATGGGCATCATTTGTGAGGTGGCAAATAGGTGTATGTGGTCAAAAGCAAAAAGGCCTCTTGGTTAGGGTTACAGAAACATGGCTTCCTGGTAGTTGTAGGCATGTCACTAGCTGACTTTCCCTACACTACACAAATACTATACTCTCAGGTATATGAACGTCAGTTGTGAGATGGCAAACAGGTGTTGGTCATGGGCACAATGGCCTATTGGTTAGAGTTACAGAAACAGGACATCCTGGTAGTTGTAGGCATATCACTCTCTTTACTTCCCCCACTCTACACAAATGCTAAGTTCCCAGGTGCACGAACATCAGTTATGAGATGACTAGCAGGTGTATTTGGTCAAGAGCACAAATGCCTTTTGGTTAAAGGTGCAGAAACATGACTTCCTGGTAGTTGTAGGCATGTCACTTGCTGACTTTCCTAACACTACACAAATGCCAAACTCCCAGGTGCATGGACATCAATAATGAGATGGTAAACATGTGTATTTGGTCAACAGCAGAAAGGCCTGTTGGTTAGAGTTGCAGAAACAAGGCCTTCTGGTAGTTGTAGGCATGTCACTCTCTGTACTTCCCCCACACTACCCATATGCTATACTCCTTGGTACATGAACATTGGTTGTGAGCTGGCAAACAGGTGTATTTGGTCAGAAGTGCAAAGTGCTGATTGTCAGAATTACAGAAACAGGGCCTCCTGGTAGTTGTAGGCATGCTACTCTCTGTACTTCCTCCACACCACACAAATGCTAAACTCCCAGGTACGTGAACATCAGTTGTGAGAGGCCTAACAGGCGTATTTTGTCAAGAGCACATTGGCCGTTGATTAGAGTTAAAGAAACAGGGCCTACTGATAGTTATAGGCATGGCATCTCTGTACGTCCCCACACTACACAAATGCTAAACTCCCAGGTACACGAACTGTGAAAGAGGGCCTCTTTTTGACATGGTTATCCTCCACTTTTTGCCTGATGTTGATGGGTTTTAGAAATTGTAGTGGCCAGGGCCCTTGCTAACCAGGTTCCCTGGGCCAAAGCTCTTTCCCTAAATCTGTTGTGATGAATTGGCACAATTGGATAAACCCTTAGCTACCACTATAGGTCCCTTGCAAAGGGGCATCTAGGTACCCCGGGCATGGGGTACTGTGGGTAGGCCCCTGGGGGCAGCATCACTGATTGTGCCACACTCTAGGGCCATGCATCCAGATGCACCCAGCACTGCCATTGCAGGCTGAGTGTCCTGGTGCAAACCTAAAATAGAAACTCAACATGGCACACTGCCTGTGTGCCCTGTCCACCATACACTGCATTTACTATGGGTAAGTCACCCCTCTGGCAGGCCTTACAGCCCTAAGGCAGGGTGCTCCATATTATATGTGAGGGGATAGCTACATGAGCAATATGCCCCCACTAAGTCCTTGCCAAACCTGGGACATAGTGAGTGAACAGAGCATCCATTTAAATACATGTGCTGGACACTAGTGAACACGAGTTTCTCAGCTACATTATGGCCACTCTGAACCCTGGGTTGTTTGGTATCAAACAACTCAGAATGATAAATCCAAACTGGTGCCAGTATTGGATTTATCCCTATATGTACCCAGGGACTACAATAGTGGTGCCCCCTGTAAAAGCTAGCTATCCTGGCATGGTTTCTGAATGGTCTTATTCGGCTACCACCTCCAGACAGCCAATATTCAAACCTTGGGGGAGAGGCCTGCCTCTCTGGTTTGTAAGACAATGCCCTTCCTGGCTGGAAGAGCTAACACCCTCTCCCTCAGGAATGTGCACTGTCCTGGTAGTGAGCTTCAAAGCGCTTACCGCCCTTGAAACTCGACCCCCAAACCTGCCACTAGCAGCATCTTACATCCCTAGGTGGCAGGGGTGTTCTTCAACCCAAAGGGAATGACCTGGAATGCGAAGTGCCCCTCTGGTGTTGAGAACACTGACCTCTCCTTGGGCCCCTCAGTTAAGGCAATCTGCCAGTACCCAGACGTTAAAGCAAGCGTGCTGAGGAACTTGGCTTCCCCCAACCAGTCTATGAGCTCAACAGCTCTGGGGTGGGCATCCATTTTGGTGACTGCATTAAGCCTCCGGTAGTCAACACAGAACCGAAGTTCTGGCGTGGCACCCGGTGAAGCAGGCTTGGGTACCAAAACCACTGGGTTGGACCAAGGGCTGCTGGAGAACTTAATCACCCCCTAAAGCCAACATCTTGGAGACCTCCTCCTTGATGTTGGCCTTCACTCGGTCAGCCAACCTGTAAACCTTGTTTTTACAGGCACTGTCCCCTGTGTCCACATCATGCGTGCATAGATGTGTGACACCAGGAATGAATGAGAACAGAGTGGCAAAGTGTCACAGTAACTGGCGACACTCACTCTGCTGTTCTAGAGTCAGAGAAGGGGAGAGGACTACGCCTTCTACTGACCCATCATGCTCCTTGGCAGACAGGAGGTCAGGGAGAGGTTCACTCTCCTCTTCCGCCCCATCATCTTTATCCAGAAGCATGATCAACTCAGACCTCTCAAAGTGTGGGTAGAGGTGATTCACATGGAGAACCTTCAAGGGGTTCCTTGGAGACTGTAAGTCCACCAGGTAGGTGACGTCACTCTTGTGCTCCTTCACCTTGAATGGCTCTGACCGCCTGTCCTGCAAAGCACAAGGATCTACAGGGGCTATGACCCACACTTTCTGGCCAGGCTAAAACTCAACCAGAGTGGTATTCTGGTCATACGAGTGTTTAATGTCCTATTGGCTTGCGTCTAGATTCTCTTGAGCGAGCTTCCTGAAGCGTGCGGTCTGGTTTCTGAAGGCCAGCATGTAGCTAAATACATCCTGGAGTGGTTTCCTATGAGCTTGCTCCCAGCCTTCTTTCACCAGACTCAATGATCCTCTGACCGGGTGCCCATACAACAGTTCAAAGGGGCTAAAGCCAATCCCCTTCTGTGGTACTTCCAGGTAGGCAAAGAGAAGGCATGGTAAGAGGACGTCCCACTTATGCCTCCTGGAGTCTGACAGACCCCCAATCATGCCTTTCGGGGTTCAGTTGAATCTCTCAACCAACCCGTTACTTTGGGGGTGATAAGGAGCGGTGAATTTGTAGTTCATGCCACATTCCTTCCACATGGCCTTTGTTTACACAGACATAAAGTTGGTACCCTGGTCAGATACCACCTCCTCGGGGAAACCCACGAGGGTAAAGATTCCCATCAGTGCCCTGGCCACAATGGGTGCCATCACTCTCCTCAGAGGGATGGCTTTCGAGTACCAGATGGCATGGTCCACCAGGACAAGGATGAACCTGTTGCCTAAGGCTGTCTTGGGGTCCAGAGACCCCACTATGTTGATGCCAACCCACTCAAAAGGGTTACTTACGACAGGAAAGGGTTGGAGGGGGGCTTTCCTTTTCTCTCCACTTTTGCCACTGCCTTGGCAAATCTGACAGGATCTGCAGAACGCATCTGAATGCTTTCTCATTTGGGGCCAATAGAAGTGGGTGACAAGCCTGTCAAAGGTCTTGCCCTGCCCCAAATGTCCTGCCAGAGGCACATCATGACCCAAACCTAGTAGGAATGCTCTGAAGCGCTGGGGTACCACCAGCACACAGGCTGTCCCTGGCTCAGCAGCCTTAGGCTCTCTTTGCAGGGGATCAGGGAGATATCCACTTAGATAACCCCTGATTACCCCCTGGGTAGCTTGGCATGAGCAGTCAGGCTCATCTCAGAAGCAATGTGTGAAGCATTTGCACATAACACACAGTAATACGTGAAAACACTACAAAAGGACACCACACCAGTTTTAGAAAAATAGCCAATATTTATCTGTATAAAACAAGCTCAAAACTATAAAATTCCAACTTACAGTGTAAAGGTATTAATCTCTTAAGATTTATCTTAAAAACACAGTTCCTTTAAGTTGATAGCTCCACCTGGGTCTATCACGGCGTTGTGAGCAACAAAACCAACAGTTCAGGCCAGCCGGGGTGTCGCAGGCCAGCTAGGGTGTGGGAAGACCCACAAACAGTACCTTGGATTTGTGGGGTGTTGCGATCCTCGTGGTGAGCTCTGGAGAGTGGCTTCACTGGCGTCGCAGTGTCGATTGTGGAGTCGGTGTTGGAGTTGTCGGGCTCTTGAAGTTACGCACCTCTGGGATCGAACTCCGGGCTGATGAAATCAGGTGCGCTGGTATGGATGGCATCGGGGCTGCGGTGCGAATCGGAACGATGTGACGTGCGGTACCCACAGGTCACAGTGCAGGCAGTGGCTCGGTGACAGCATTCAGTGGTGTCAGTGAGACCAGGGCTGCGGTGTGAAGCGGGGCGGTGCAACGTTCATTGTCACCAGGTCTCGATGTAGGCAGCGTCGTCGTCATTACTGAAGTGCTGTTGTCTGTAGACCCAAGCCAGCGGTGCGTGACCCTCACGAGTTGTGTCCACAGGCCACAGTGCAGGCAGGATGCCTGGTGGCGGAACAGGTGTCAATGATGCTGGCATCAGTGGACCGGGTCTGCGGTACGGCACGGTGCTTTGTGTACCTCACAAGCTGTGTCCACAGGCCACGGTGCAGGCTGCAGCACCACTGTCAGCAGGAGCGGCAGCGTCGGGGATGCCCAGGCTGTGGTATGAGCAGACGATGCCGAAGTGCGGGCCCACAGGTCACGGTGCGAGCAGAGGCTCGGTGTAGTCATCTGATGATGGTGTCGGTGAGACCAAGGTCACGGTTCGAAGCAGGGCAATGAGACTCTGTGCGATGTGGGCAGGTCAGTGTGCAGGCCAATGGCTTCATTGGTGGTGTTGCTTTGGTTTTTCCTCTTGAATAGCACAAAACAAACTGTTCTCAGTGCTGCAGGTTGAGGAAACTGAAGTCTTTGGTGTGCCTGAGACTTCCAACAGGAGGCAAGCTCTACTCCAAGCCCTTGGAGAACTCTCTCAAGCAGGACACACAGCAAAGTTCAACCTTTGCACTCTTTTCAGGCAGAAGCAGCAACTGCAGGCCAGTGCAGCAAAGCAACACAGCAAAGGGGCAGTACTCCTTCTTCAGCTCTTCTCCTGGGCAGCAGCTCCTCTTGATTCCAGAAAGATTCTAAAATTCTGGGGTTTTGGGTCTTCTTCTTATACCCCTTTCTGCCTTTAGAGTTGGCATACTTCAAAGCAAAGTCTCACATGTTTGCCAGATCCTTCCTTGTCCAGGCCAGGCCCCGGACACACACCAGGGGGTTGAAGACTGTATTGTGTGAGGGCAGGCACAGTTCTTTCAGGTGTAAGCAACCTCTCCTCCCTCCCCTCTAGCTCAGATGACCCATCAGGATATGCAGGCTACCCCCCAGACCCTTTTGTGACACTGTCCAGAGAGAATTCACAATAGCCCAATTGTTAAACTGACCCAGACAGGGAATCCACAAACAGGCAGAGTCACAGAATGGTTTAAGCAAGAAAAAGCCTACTTTCTAAAAGTGGCATTTTCAAACTCCCAATCCAAAAACCAACTTCACTAAAAGATGTATTTTTAAATGGTGAGTTCAGAGACCCTAAACTCCATATTTTTATCTGCTTTCACAGGGAAACTGCACTTGAAAGGTATTTAAAGGCAGTCCTCATGTTAACCTGAGAGATATAGGCCTTGCAACAGTGAAGCTCGAATTTGACAGTATTTCACGGTTAGGAAATGTAAAACACGCCAGTACATGTCCTACCTTTTAAATACACTGCACCCTGCCCATGGAGCTACCTGGGGCCTACCTTGGGGGTGCCTTATATGTATAAAAAGGGAAGGTTTAGGCCTGGCAAGTGGGTATACTTGCTAAGTTGAATTGGCAGTTCAAACTGCACACACAGACACTTCAGTGCAGGTCTGAGCCATGTTTACAGGGCTACTAATGTGGGTGACACAACCAGTGCTGCAGGCCCACTAGTAGCATTTGATTTACAGGCCCTGGACAGCACTAGTGCACTTTACTAGGGACTTACCAGTAAATCAAATATGCCAATCATGTCAGTAATAAACCAATCAACAATACAATTGCCTAGGGAGCGCTTGCACTTTAGCACTGGTCAGCAGTGGTAAAGTGCGCGGAGACAAGAAACCAGCAAAAACAGAGTCCAGTAAAACATAAAAACAGGAGGTCCGAAGGCAAAAAGACAGGGGAGAGGCATCAAAAAGTGGACAGGTCTAACAATCCCCCTTTGCAAACCCCCACTTTTGGTGGGAGCAAAGGCAGGAAACAGAACAAAGGGTAGGAGGATTGGCCTCACTTGGCATGCACCACCCCTAAAGTGTTGCCTACTAGATGGACCCTCAAATTCAGTTTCCTCCATCTTCGAATGGAGAAAAATAGCCAATGAGGTTTAGGGACCTGACCCTTCCCACAGGAAGTGGTCACTATAGTGGGGGTAGCCACCCAAAGGTAACTGTCCCAATGGACACTACCATGTTCCCCTTAAAATGCCCACTAAATTCAGTATTTAGTGGGCACCCATAGGCCAAGAAATCAGATTCAAAAGGACAAAGAAGACTAGCACCAAAGAAGATCCAAAGCAAGAGAACTGTGGACCTGTTGCATCAAGAAAAGGCACCAAACCCTGCTTGCTGCACCTAGGACCTGAAAATCACTGCTGCTGAGAAGCTGAATGGGACTGACCCCATAAAACCCAGGGGACCTCCAGGCTTCACAAATCACCCCAGATCTCCCTTCTGAGTGGAGGCACCACTTAACATCAAAGCAAGAACCAACAAGCTAGTGAGGGTCACTTCACTGACTGGACAATATCTCCTGAATCAAAAGTTGCAGCCAGGCCTGACAACACACCATCAGCAGCCAGGACAATCGAGTTTGGTGGCACTGCGCCCTCCAGTGGCTGAGTCGTGCCATTATCCCAGGTACTGGTCAGTGGACGTCTGAAACCAAGTAAAACAGCTCCCCCTGAGCTGCAACTGGACCAGAAGGAAGCCTCAGTCAAGGGACTTCAGGAACACCCTGGACCTCCCACCAGAGTGTCCCCATTGTCCTGAAATTGGCTGTGACCGCAACCTGCATCTGGACCAGAGAATCATCTTTGCACACGGCCCTTGGATCAACAACTCGCCCTGCACCTGGCTGCCCTGCAATGAAGAACCAGCTGTCCCCCAAGGGTCCCTCACCCCTTACGACCTCAACACCACAAGGGGACCCCAGGGCACCATCTTTAAACCTGCCCCTGCAGACCTTTTCCAAGTGGTCCATTGCAGTGGCCCTGCACCAGCTCCAAGAGTCTTTCCAGTGCTGTTCCCGCCGGAACCGTGAGCCACCCACCGATGACTGTGACTAACCTGCCAGAGCTGAACTTGGTAAAGCAACTGTACAATTTTATATGCATTTTTATAGGTTGTCCTCCGTTGATTCCTATGGTGCAGAATTGCGGACAGAAAGACTGTATTTATTGAAACTTCGGAAATTCCTAGCTTAAAAAGTACTTAACCAATTTTGACAATCTTGGTCTTAAAAATTATATACAAATCTGAAATATCTTTATAAATTGGTCTTGAGTTATTCCTTTGAGTGTGTGAGTTGCATGGTTGATACTGTGAGTACAACAAATCCTTTGCAATTCTCCAAGATTAGCCTAACTGCTTGACCAAGCTACCTCAAAACTTAGAGCATTAGGTGATCTAGTTTTTGCCTCTAGAAACTAACACGTGGTTGCCTGGATCCCCTACACAGTGTGCCTAGATTGTACACTACATAGAGGGCCAGCCTCCTACACAAACATCAGTTGTGAGATGGCTTACAATTGTATTTGGTAAAGAGCACAAATGCCCGTTGGCAAGAGTTACAGAAACAGGGCCTCCTGGTAGTTGTAGGCATGCCATTCTCTGTACTTCCCAAAACTCAACAAATGTTTATTCATATATGTCTATTGCCATACTGCAGTTAGATGGGAACAGACATTTACATGTTGATACACATTATAGGTCCTGAGATGATCTTTTTATTTTAGAACATTTACAGACCCAATTTAAACATATGGCATGTAGTTGGGATTGATACATTTAATGGTATATGTGTCAATAAACATTAAAAAGTTTCCATCTCAGCTACTCTGGGTATTGAATGTTGGTGAAGTAGATGAACAACACAGTGGCAAAAGGTGAGATGTGTGCATATATGCCAATGGAGATTTATGACAGTTTTTGTATTGTAACTTAGCAGACTCTGCACCTCCAGGTATTCCTGTCATGCCCTCAGGATGCAGGATGGGCAAGACCTTCTACTCCCAGGAACATTGTTGTAATGAGGCACTGGGAGGACCCCCACCAGCCTTCAAGCACTCCAGGTGTTGCCTGGAGTCAGGGAATTCACCTTATCTCGCAGGTCATTCCACCTCTTCCGAATATCATCCTTTGTGCCCAGGGTGCTGCCTACAGCATTCACTCTGTCAATGATCCTTTGCCACATTTCCATTTTCCTACTGAGAGGGGTATGCTGGACTTTGGCTTTAAACAATTGTGGCTCTACTCTTATGATTTCATCCACCTTGATGCGCTCCTTATCTTCTGAAAAAAAGGTGATTTATGGGATGTGACATGGTTGAAAAACAAAGTGGGTGACAGAGTGGATGGACAAAAGTGTGTGCAAGGTGTTAAATGGGATTGTGAAAAAAGGGTGGCTTATTTCTCTCTGTCAAACAGAAGTGGTCTATGTTCTGTGTCTTGCAGTGGAGAGGCAAAGGATCATGATCTGGGAAGGGGTGTGTTTTATAGTGTGATTTGCAAGTGTGTCCACTGGGCCAATGTATGTCAGCTGTGCTGTTTGTAAATCAGTCCAATGGGCACTTGTCTGTTGGTTTGCTGACTCCGTACTTCGGTGGCCGACCGCCATCAGATAACCACCACAAGGAGACTGCCACATCAAGGGCCTGATTACAACTTTGGAGGAGGTGTTAATACGTCCCAAAAGTGACGGTAAAGTGACGGATATACCACCAGCCGTATTACGAGTCCATTATATCCTATGGAACTCGTAATACGGCTGGTGGTATATCTGTCACATTTGGGACGGATTAACACCTCCTCCAAAGTTGTAATCAGGCCCCAACTGTGTTTTTGTAATAACCTCAGCGGTTCCCCATGGGCATGGTGGTGACGGAGTGAGCAGCGACAACATTGCAGACTGCTGCGTAGCTGGCGGTGCACCATTTGCTCGGTGGTCGGCAGTTCAGGTTGCATAACTCGGAATACAGCACTCTGGAGACTGCCGGTGCAACGGTCTTCTTGGGACCGCCAACATGGAGGTCTGGCGGTCCGACCACCAAACTCATAACCAGGCCATAGTCTCTGATTTGGAAGTTCAAAAATCTTTAGAGGAGGAAGGCAGCAGGCTGTGACCAAGGATGATTCCACAAAGCCAGGTAGCTATCAGATGAGCTCAGGTAAATCCAGAGATATATGGCAAGTAAGTTCAGAGTGGAAGAAATAAAACATTTGAACCCAAAGAAGGTCTCTTGCTGGCTGGATACTTTTGGTGCCTTCGCCAGGTGAAGATTTCTACATTTGGACTTAAGTGCTTTTTTAGAGCTTGGATTCCTCAAGCAAGGCACAAGCACTGAGCGGGAGCAACCTGACTCTTCAGCCAATCAGCAATGCACCTTTGTTGGATTGATCTGAAAGAATTGTTCAGTTCTTCCAAGGTCTTTGGAGCCAAACAAGTCTAAGTCCCAATTTGTTCAGGATGTTAGGCGGAGTGCACTTTGACACAGCCAAGGATCTTAGGACCTAAAGACCATCACTTCAGGTCAAAGCTCACTCCAGCAGAATGCTAATAAGAAAGAGGGACTGGGAGAATTAAAGGTCCAGTATACGTGCTCCCTACATATAAGCCTATATAACAAAAAGTATACTGTTCCAAGAGTGTCTGCCTATGTTAATCATCACGGGCAATTAGTGTCATCAGGAGTACCCTCAAGCATCATTTACGATGCTGAGCATCATCATCGGGTTGACTCCTCGCCGGACCGGCACTGCAATATCCGACGGGCCACCACTCGAAGGTGGTAGGCTCTATGACCGAAAATGATGTTACTGATCAAGTAGAGTCAGTGAAATGTGATAATGTGTGGTGATAAGAAAGGAGAGTAAACGGTGTATTAAAATTGGCTCTGAACACCAAATGTCTTTAATACTATATGTAGGAGTCAGGCCAAGATTAAAAATTGAATCAAGGAGTCTAAAGGGGAGTAATGTGCCCCACACTCCTTAACATAAAGTGAGGAAAGGAGGAGAACTACTCGATCCTAACATTAAGGGGTCGACATGTTTCACGCCTAAGTGGTCTGTCAAAGATCCAGCGGCGTTTCTTCAGGACCTTAGAAAAGATAACTTCTCCTTAAAAACAAATAACAATAAGTGCTGGAAGGTCACTTACAGTGTATGCATTAAATAGTCGCTGTCAGTCGTCTATTAGGTCGCCCTGAAATAAAGAAGACACACAGACAGACATAGAGAACAGCAAAATATGCATTGATATATACAGGTGAGTCAAAAAGCCCAGTATCAATACAATAAAAATTCAATAAATCCATTATCGCTCAAAAGACGTGATCAAATTCATTCAGCATGGAATAGAGGGGCTTACCATCCCATTTTGAGAAAGGGCCTCATGAGGACGCTAAAATCCCGACCAGAGACGGAACCGCTCTATCAAAGGTAAGTAAAAAAAGGGTACAAAGTATAGACAAGGGACCAATTAAGTCAAAAGTATTGTTGAACAAATCTGATCATACATTTAATCTTGTCACATAGTCCATAACCACTTTGTAAAAAATGTAGTATGAAGGTGGAGCTCGGTACATCACCCCAACCTTGAACTACAAGTGAGCTCATGGCCCACACTAGTCTATAGAAACAGATAGTCGACATGCAAGCATCCAGCCATAGACAGAAAAGTCCCGTCTATCTCAAATGTCCAATGCCCGGGGAGTGAGAGAACAATGTCGATCTTATTTTACCGCTAAGCGAATCGTGGAATATGCTGTGTCGCGTGTTTGTGTAAGTGAAAAAGGAGTTAGCCATATACTATTAGCGAGACCGCTTGTTCGCGAATTCACGAGTGAGTGGAAAAGAAAACAGTCAAGAGGTAACCGCTGCAGCTACCTCTTCGTCACTGACTTACTTGAGAATGGTCACTGGTCAGCACTGCACCTACCCTGGGGCGCGTCCCCGAAGACAGGAGAAACGTAAAGCCGGTGTGTTTTAAAGCTCCGTTAGTCCAATCGGCAGTGTCTCTCACGAACGACACTGAAGAGGGACACACAATAATATGAGCAAGTCTCATGAAAAATGGCGGCCGCCATATTGGAATGGTTTCAAAATGTTCACAGTTGACGTCTCGAGCTACGCTCTAGAGTGGAGTCTATTTCACTCGACTCAAAAAAACACAAAAACACATATGGCTCAAACCATAAAATTGTTGTATTCGGTCTAGAGGTAACAACTAGCTCTTACTGATAATTGTTCTAGAACCCATTAATAAATAGTACCAAATTGAGTGTCTCAGGATTACTGTGACAGTACTAAATAAGGTTCCAACAGAAAAAAAATTTGAACAAAAATTCTGAACGTTCGTTCTAGGTTGTCAAAGTGATTCGTACTTATTCTTATCCTGTACCCCATTAGAAATGATACCATATTGTTTGGATCAGAATTACTGAGACACTGGCAAACAGTTATGAACTAAAGAGACGGACAGGTCGTGGGAACAAAACTGTACGTCATATCAAATGGTAAACGATCTCTCAAAAAGGAATTTAACTGTCCCACTAGCAGAACATCCTAAAGTTGTCTCTTAAATAACAGGTCAGTTCAGAAAGAACATGTACAGAACTGAGTTTCTGTACCGAACTTCAGTGTCAGTCATAAGGCAGTTCCGATGAAAGGGTGCACCATGGGATTTCGTCATTTAGACCTGTGTCAGCTGTTTTTAATTTGTAAATCCAGCGTTGTTCAGTCCTCAATAGAAATCTGGGATCACCATCGTTACGTCTGGGTACTTGTAGAACAACCCACCAAAGGTCATTAGGACCGTGATTCGCTTCTAAGAAATGTATGCTCAGTTTTGTAGTGATTCTCGAGCATCTAATGTTGCTACGGTGTTCGTTAATACGTAGTTTGACTGGTCTGGTCGTCATACCTACGTATTGTAGATCACATGGACAGGTAAATGCAGTTCCGGGTGTTACAATTCGTATGTTGGGTCAATCGCCATGAACCTACATGTTTCAGATTTAGAATGTCTACCTTTTTAGTTAAGGGACAAACATTGCAGGAACCACATGGATAATGTCCAGAGACAGGAGGTAAATTCCATAAAGTGGACTGCTCATGTGGTTTATCGTATACAAATGGTCGTGTATGGATCACCATGTCTCTGATATTCGGAGATCTTTTGAAAGAAAACAATGGTTTATCCAGAGGGACCCCTCCGCTCTGTAGAATGGTCCACCGTTTATTAATAAGCTTTTTAAGGGTGTTGGACAGCGGGGTATAAGTAGATACACAGGTCAATCGTGTTAGGTCATTCCGTGTAGTAGGTGCCAGTAAAGCATCACGGTGGTTGTTGCGGGCTCTTTTATAAGCCGGCTTAATGACCTTAATAGGATAGTGTCGTTCCTGTAATTTAGTTTTTAATTCATCTGCTTGTCGTTCAAACGCTTCTATCGTAGAGCAATTCCGGCGTAGTCTCAAAAACTGGCCAAAAGGTAGGTTGTCACGTAAAGCTCTCGGATGATGGCTCTCATAAAGTAACAGGCTATTCCGATCTGTAATTTTGTTAAAGGTATCAGTGACCAATTTACCTTCCACAATTTGAATTCTTAAATCGAGGAACGACACTTGTGTGCTGGAGACATGAGCTGTGAACTTTAGAAAAGGATCTAAAGTGTTGATCCAGTTGATAAATGGGTCAACTGCCTCTAGGGGTCCTTGCCAGATAATCAAGATGTCGTCTATGTAACGACGCCATAACTTGATGTTGTCATAAAAGGGATTAGTGGATGGTAAAATGAAGAGTTTTTCAAACTGAAACATGTATAGACATGCCAGGCTGGGAGCGAAAGTGCTACCCATAGATGTACCTCTTATCTGATGATAGAGTGAGTCTTCGAATTGGAAGAAGTTTTGTGTCATAGCCAGGTCAGCACAGTGCATTATAAAGTGTACCGGGGTCGGGGAAGTCCAAGATTGATGGAGAAGAGCGGACTCGACCACCTGCAGAGTTGCTGCCTGGGGGATGTTTGTGTATAGAGATTCAACATCTAAAGTAATCAAAACCTCGACCCGTGTAGATAAATTGATAGTCTCTATGAGATTGAGGACATCTTTAGTGTCCCTCAGGTAGGTACTAGAACTCTTCACTAAAGGTTGCAAAAATGTGTCACAAAAAGTGGAGAGTGGTTCCAGAAGTGAGCCAATGCCTGATACTATGGGGCGACCAGGCGGGGGTAAGGTTCCTTTATGGATTTTAGGTAAGCAATAGAAGTAAGGGATCCGGGGGTGACTAGTAGTCAGAAAATCAGCTTCCTTAGAAGTGATCCAAGCGTTAGATTTTGCCTCATTAATCATACGTATGATCTGGGACTGTAGATTGTCTGTAGGGTCCCGTTTTAGAGGTGCGTAGTACGTGGAATCACTTAACAAGCGAAGACATTCTTGTCTATAATCGGTTGTGTCCATAATCACAATGGCCCCTCCCTTATCAGCTGGCTTAATTACTATGGATGGATCTCTCGATAGAGTTCTAAGAGCTTCACGTTCTGGGCCAGGTAAATTCACAAATGGTTGTTTAGGCATAACCTGGTCAAGATCAGAAAGGACAGCTTTTTCGAAAGCCAGAACTTCACATGGAAGAGAGTGTACTGGGGGCATGAAGGTAGAAGTTTTTTTTAGGCCTGAGTCGTTGACGGGCACAGGTTCGGGTCGATCTTTAAAGAAAAAGTGTAGTCGAACTTTTCTAAAAAATTTAGATAATTCACAATTTAGACGGAAGAGATCTTCCTGGGGTGTTGGCACGAAGCCTAAGCCTCTATTCAGGACTTTTGATTTGTGTTCTGACAATTGCCTATGAGACAGATTCACCACTAAGTCTTTGGAGGAGCGGTCTTGTTCTGGCTTCTCGTGATCATCTGTGGTTCCTCTCGTCCCCAATGCACCCTTCTGCCTCTTCCTCTCCTTCTGCCTCTGCCTCTGCCCGGGCCGCGGCCTAAAAAAGGACCGTATGGTGGCATCGGGCGGGGCTGGAAAAATGGATACGGAGGTTGCCAAAACATCGGTTGGTTATGAGGGTACTGAGGAAAGTTGTAAAAAGGTTGAGGTGAACTTTCATCAGTACTCCATCCGTCTGAAGATGAGCTACTACTATAATAACGTGGTTTCTGTTTGTTAAAAGTTGTTGACTCGTCTGATGATCGAGATTGAGTATCTGTTTCAAAGTCATCTTTGATGTATGGATACACCTTCTCCCGTTCAAACTTGCCTATATCTTTTTGGAGTTTGGAAATTTTCTGCTGAGTAAGGAACTCTTTCGTATCACTAAGTTCAGCATTAATTTCCGAAAGGCGGCTCTTAAAAGCCGCTAACGTCACTGTGGTTTTGATGGAGCTTTCTACACAATTAATCTGAATAGTAATAGATTCAGCTAGTCGTTTTGAAGTGTTGATAATCAAAACCAACCAGTCGCGGGTGCATTTCCATGCCACCTGGGCCCAGTCTTTCCTGAAGGCCAAATCATGCAGGAAAATCCTGGGCATGTTGGAAACTAGTAACCCGTTTGGTGCAATATTTGCTCTTAAATATTCAGTCATAATAGTCCCATGCATGATGGTTTTAATCAGATCACGTTTGAGCGAAGATAATTTGTCCCAGTCTTCCTTCAAGCTACCTGAAGGAACAGTACCTTCATGAGCGAGGATAGACGGGGTCTGTAAAATAGCTGAGACAACGTCGTCGTCAAAGCTGAGGCCTTGGAAATTATCCATGGTCAATTCATAAACCTAAATATATTAATGATTGGTCCCACAGCAAGCCTGCTGTACAAAATGCTAATAAGAAAGAGGGACTGGGAGAATTAAAGGTCCAGTATACGTGCTCCCTACATATAAGCCTATATAACAAAAAGTATACTGTTCCAAGAGTGTCTGCCTATGTTAATCATCACGGGCAATTAGTGTCATCAGGAGTACCCTCAAGCATCATTTACGATGCTGAGCATCATCATCGGGTTGACTCCTCGCCGGACCGGCACTGCAATATCCGACGGGCCACCACTCGAAGGTGGTAGGCTCTATGACCGAAAATGATGTTACTGATCAAGTAGAGTCAGTGAAATGTGATAATGTGTGGTGATAAGAAAGGAGAGTAAACGGTGTATTAAAATTGGCTCTGAACACCAAATGTCTTTAATACTATATGTAGGAGTCAGGCCAAGATTAAAAATTGAATCAAGGAGTCTAAAGGGGAGTAATGTGCCCCACACTCCTTAACATAAAGTGAGGAAAGGAAGAGAACTACTCGATCCTAACATTAAGGGGTCGACATGTTTCACGCCTAAGTGGTCTGTCAAAGATCCAGCGGCGTTTCTTCAGGACCTTAGAAAAGATAACTTCTCCTTAAAAACAAATAACAATAAGTGCTGGAAGGTCACTTACAGTGTATGCATTAAATAGTCGCTGTCAGTCGTCTATTAGGTCGCCCTGAAATAAAGAAGACACACAGACAGACATAGAGAACAGCAAAATATGCATTGATATATACAGGTGAGTCAAAAAGCCCAGTATCAATACAATAAAAATTCAATAAATCCATTATCGCTCAAAAGACGTGATCAAATTCATTCAGCATGGAATAGAGGGGCTTACCATCCCATTTTGAGAAAGGGCCTCATGAGGACGCTAAAATCCCGACCAGAGACGGAACCGCTCTATCAAAGGTAAGTAAAAAAAGGGTACAAAGTATAGACAAGGGACCAATTAAGTCAAAAGTATTGTTGAACAAATCTGATCATACATTTAATCTTGTCATATAGTCCATAACCACTTTGTAAAAAATGTAGTATGAAGGTGGAGCTCGGTACATCACCCCAACCTTGAACTACAAGTGAGCTCATGGCCCACACTAGTCTATAGAAACAGATAGTCGACATGCAAGCATCCAGCCATAGACAGAAAAGTCCCGTCTATCTCAAAGCAGAACTCCAGCAGAAGCCATCAATAGGGTCTAGGGCAGGTCCAGTAGGAACTGGTCAGCTAGGATCTTCCTGGAAAGGGGCTACTTTCAGCTTTTTGTAGACCTGGATCGCTACAGTAGGTCAGCCAATTGACTCTGACAGTCCACTTGTTTGTTCTGGGTTCAAGTGGGAGCAAGTCCAGCCCTTCACGTCTCACAGGTCTCAAACTTCTTCTGTCTCCTACAGGTCCAGTGGTGCTTTGACTAAGGTACCAGGGGTGTCACATTAATGACTGGCACTAGCTTATTGTAGCGGGAGGCTCCTGGTCCCTGACTGACCAATAAGGAAAAAGATGCCAGCAGTAACCCTACCTAATTTTGCAGCAGTTCCTGTTTGCCTTGCAGTAAACAATACAACATTGCAACTTTTTACCAAATCTAACAAAACATAATTATTCCCCCTTTGTGTAGAGCCTGTGTGCCCTCCCCAGAGGTAGCCAGGCACATGATTAACCCCTCCTCTGTGGTCACTTCAAAACAGTTCTTTGGGCAGCTACTCTGCCACTGGGATTGGTGCCTGCTTGAACTGGAGAAACAAGGAAGGACCCTACCCAGGTGTCAGCTAACATTTGCCTGTGACTGGCTAGGCTTCTTCAAACTTTATTAACTTCCTGGGCATAGTACAGATGGTTATCGTGCTAGAGGAAAAGACCACCTCCCCACATCCAAGGTCATTGTTCTGCTCTGGGAGCAGGTTTTTACACCTCAATAAGGAGGATATTAAGCTGACAGGTGACAGTTAGAGCTCATGCATATGGACCTCCCTAGGATGTAGGCAGAGAAACGCTAACTTTCTAAAAGAACCTTTTCAAAAATACTTATTACAAATCTGACTTTTCTAGTGAATTAAGGTTCTGCTAAATATTTCAAAAAGTCCAAGATTTAAATTTGAGTGGTTTTCTAGCTGGAGATAACATTATTCAAATTGGGGCCTTATTTAGATGTTAGCGGTAATGGTCCCGCCATCAGTTTTTCGACTGAAATCCCATCCGCCGCTTTGCGGTCCTCCTGCCAGATTTAGATGCTGGCAGTCACATAGGCAAAAACCCACCTGAGTCCCGCCAACTCCGTCAAGAATTCCCATCTACCGCCAGAGCGCTAGATGAACAAGTGGCTGATGGCTTGACCCCTGACCACACTTACTACTGTGCAGATTTGGATGTGCTTTATAGCCAAGCAAAAAGTGGTTGTCCGACCACCAAATCTAAGTTGGCAGATTGAGGAGGAAAAGGGGTTCAAACTCACCTTTTCTCCCAATTCAACTTCCAATTCTGGCTGGACACAATTGGACAACGCCCTTTGCCGCTTCTACCATGGGACCACGAAGAAAACACAACACCCTCCCCTGTCGCTAGACATGAAGTTAGGAAACGTGCATTGGCTGTGAACATGGGGGAGGTCACTGCACATGAGCATGGGACCATAGCAGACATACACATGTCACAGTAACCTTTTTAAACTACTGTGACATGTAGATGTTGGGGACACAAGTGGGTCAGACAAGGGTGGGGGGACACTGCTACATATTGAACATTATAAACAACTGTCATGATGGCATCAGTGTCCATTAGCGAATGAATGTTGGCACCACAATGACAGTACATTCACACTTGTCAAATGTGTCCATGTGTGCACATTGCAAGTGGACCTTTACCTGTCATGTTGTGCTTTAAGTTGTTTGTGTGTGAGTCAGTATGTCTCTGTATGTGTGTGCGATGCAATTGGCTGGTTGGGGTGGAGGGAGGTGTAGTAGGTGCTGTTGTTGTGTTAGTATGTGTGCCACATGCACATGGCAATGATGTTGTTGTGTATCTTGTGTAGTATGTTGATTTGCTACATGTAACATACAGGTGAGTGTTGTTTTGTGGCGGTCATTGTGATGTGTGCAGTTGTGATGTGTGAGTGTGTTTGTGTAGATGAGTGTGTAGTTGTGTTGGTTGTTGTGTTGTGTGTGAGTACAGCATCACTCATGTGTGTATGTTGTGTTAGGGATGTCTGGCAATGTGTGTTTGTGGCATGAATATGTTGTATTGTGGTGGAATGGTAATGGAAAATGGTATGTATGCCATGTTTTCTGCCATGTGATGTGCAGGGGACACATATGACAAAGGTGCAGTGTGTGTGTGTGTGAGACTTACCTCTGCCCCTTAGCCACTGCCATTGTCCATTGGGTCCCTCAATGTCAGCAGGCGGAACGCTGTCAACTTGACAGTCGTCTCAGGTTCGCTGCTGATGCGCTTTGGTGGTGCAACCGCCAAGACCTAAATCAGGTCCTTAATATTGTCTCCCAATACTTTCCTATGGAACAGCCAACACTGCTACAGTGAAAGTAGGTTTTGGGGCCTTTTCACTGTAATTACACATTTAATACTAAGCATTAAAAGACCCTACTTTTAAATGCCATACACCCTGCCATATAAGCAACAATACTTACAAAGTGGTGACATTTCACTTTTTGAAATGAAGCCAAAAAGAGCTATTTTAACAGGTCAACCTGCACAGCTAGCAAACAATGGTAGGTCTGCGGTCATGTTTGCACTGTCACTTTAGTGGTGGGCGGGTGCTGCAATCCGCTATTGATATTTAACTTACAGACCTTGAGTGCAATTTATATCTTATACTAGGGACTTATAGGTAAGTTAAATATGTCAATAAAGTGTATACTAATTCAACATGTTTTTAAGGGGCAGAGCACATACTTTAGGCACTAGGCAGCAGTATCCCAATATACGGAGTCGAAAATCCAGAAATAAAATCTAGCAAAAAATGGAGATAACTAAACAAAAGGGGACATTTTCCTACATTTACCTCCCAAGAGAAGTTAGTAACTATATATGTACTTCAAAATGGGGTCGATTGGTTGGCTCAACATAGTTACAAGCAACTGATATGTTGAGGCCAGTAGATGTACAACATCACATTTTTATAGATAAGATTTTTATGTAGTTTTTACACAAAGTCCTTAACTTGGCTTAGTGGCAATAAAAGATGGAAAACATGACTTTGCCAATGTGTGTTTACTTGGAAGCATTGCAGTTGGAATCATTGCACAGCTGGGCTCAAGGTATTAGTAAATTTCTGCTTTATGGTCACTGATATTTGGGGTGTTTCCAAAAATGGCATAGAGATCTGCTTGTTACATTTTGGGAGAATTGCATTTTGAAGTATTATATACATAAAGAAACTTCATAAAAGCCTGTAACTGAAATGTGTTTAATTCGCTTCAGAATTGCTTGCTAGCAGTAATTGAATATGAATCACTTTGACAATAAATGCTTGCCAATTTGTGGGCTTTGCCTGCTGACAATTTGTGTAATTTGAGATGGTTCCTTTGAAAGCTGCCACGTACATGCAAAATGGCACAGTGCTCAAGAAATGGCATTTAATTATATAAAGAAGGAATGCAAGTTGATCATTCAGAAAACACAAAAACCTCAGTAGGGTTAAAACAAATGTTTGTATTTCGCTTGCTATGTGAACTCTAGCTGAAGCTCTGGTGCCGGGAAAACTAAATTAATCCCATAGTTCATGAGTTTTCACATTCTGTTTGGAAGATGAGGAAAAATGACGTGTGGGAGCAGAGATGTTACTGATAAAATGTATCATTAATAATGTAATGATCTTGATGAAATAATGTGTGATTTTCTAATGAATGCTAACAAAACGGGTGACTTTTGTAAATGGCCACCATAATCCATTTTGTTTTTACTTAGGCTAACTTTAGCTTATAATGGAATTGTTTTTCACTGCTCAATGCTTATTCGAAAAAGAGCATGTTCAATAGTTTATAGACGTGTAAACAGCTACCCCTAGGGGAATTTTGTTTTATGCCTTACAAGGTCAGATTTATTAGGTCATTGCTAGAGTTTGACTGTCCTATTGTTTAGAAAATTTCACTAATGTGTGTTTTTTCCTGAAGGATGGAAGTAGATGCAACATTGTTAGAAGTTTCTTCCTGAACATGAGATTTTGACAAAATGGAACAATGGATCCACAGACGAGACGGAAGAGAAGAAGAAATTGTTATAAATTGTGTTTAGCTAATGATTTCATCAATGAAGCTATGGCGAATTAAAACTTAGGCTCTCATTACGACTTCGGCGGTCTTTCAAAAAGACTGTCGAAGCCGCGGGCACCACTATACCGCCAGTGCTAGCGGTATTTGTGGCTCCCTATTTTAACATTTCCTCTGGGCCAGGGGAAATGTCACATCAACATTGCCGCCGGCTCATTTTAGAGCCAGCGGCAATGTTGATGTGCAGCAGGTGCAGCAGCACCCGTTGCGCATTTCCGGGCAGTGAAGTGTGCGATGGGGCTGTGCCTGGGGGCCCCCTGAACTGCTCATGCCAAGGGCATGGGCAGTGCAGGGGCCCCCAAGGGTACCCCGAGTCTCCCTTACATCCAGTCTTTCCATGGTGGTGTTTACCGCCATGGACAGGTTGCGTTTGGGGACTCATAATCCCCAGCGCTGCCATAGGGATTATGACCGCCTGGCGGAAGCCTGGCAGTCAAGTGGAGGGGCCGGGGGTATGGACGTGGCTAATGCGCCACAGTCATAATACACTGGCGGTACACCGACAGCCTGTTGGCGGTGTTACCACCAGTGTACCGCTGGCCACCGGGGTCGTAATGAGGCCCTTAGTGTACTATGAATGTGTAACTTTTAGTTATCTAACAGTAGTTTTATTGGCTGAATGTACAACACCCCATGTCCTGACCAATCATGAGCTTTGTGAAAATTAATATAATGTTCTGTCACTTATTCTTTGAGTCAGATTTTAGGACACTTTACCAGACTTTACCAGACTTTTCAGATTTAGATTAATGAGGAAGTTTTGCAGTCATGTAGACTTAGGAGGATTTTCGTATCATTCCTAGTGATGGTGTCCCCTTGCTGAAGTGATTCCTGTTGTTACTCATTGATCTTATGGGCAATGCATAAATTGCGAATTGTTATATGTGTGTTTTGTTTTTCAGGCACCAGCTGCAACTCGTGAATTAATTGCTGCATATTGATAATATTTTTTTTGTTATAACTCAAGTTAGTATTTTTTGTCTAAATTTGGGTTTCTAAAAGTTTTACATGAAGCCCAATAATTTAATGCTAATTAGTGGTTAGTGATGCAGCTTGTCTTTACAGGCTCATGATTCATATTGGCGTTCTTTGATCTATTGCTCCAATGTATATTATCTCATTGGCGCAGATTTTGGTGCTATTAAGTTGTGTAATAACTCTTCAGTTAATTTGTTTATTTGTTTTGATTAAACTCAGATATATAAGACGTTCCAACCGACCGTTGATGATACTTTATATGCATCATTTGTGTTTTAGAATTATTTTCGTAACTATAGCATTGTTAATATAGGGAAATAAATTTACAAACCTTCTTAATAAACTGGTGTGGACTTTGCAGTGTAACCGAATTGCGAATTTCTTGTTTATTGATGTTTATTGTGATGATTATGACATATACTATTGATATCCTCTTTAATCCATATTGTGTCGGTCCATCAGCCTAAGGCACGAGATCTACTATTTTGGTCTGGGATTATAGCTAGGATTTCTCAGCGCTGCAGCACATGTCAATTCTTGGATGAGGTGGGGCAGTTGCAATCCAGCTGAGAGTAACAGGACTCCTGTTTTTGTGCGTGTGTGCGTACGTGTGTGTGTCTATGTATGTGTCTCTGTGCGTGTACCTGCATGCATGTAGACGTGTGTGTGTGTTTACATTTGTGTATGGATGTGTCATGTGTGCGCCCATCTTGTATAGGAAAAGGAAAAAGCTTGAGTGTTGTTATCTTCTCAAAAAGGAACTTTTATTACTGTGTAGACTTTAAAAAAGAAGGTTACATTTCACTTTTGAAAATAAATATAAATCAAGATTGTGGTACTTGGTACATGTACGGGTTGATTGAACCTATACGTGGAAACCCTTGTCTGCCTCCCCTTCACCTCCTTCTTTTTATCACCCTCTCATGATCTCACATTTTATGTGTCTTTAGCCAAACTTTTTGGTGTGTGTGTGAGTGCATGTGTGTGCTTATGTTTGACTGAGATCTGTGTGTATTGCCCTGCATATAGATTGATCAGTAAGGAATTATTATACTTTTTTGAACTTGGAAATAATATGAATTAGATTTTTTGTTGTGAACATAAATTTAAATCAATGTTGTCACGCTTTGAACCTCCAAGTGGAAATCATTTCAGATATAAACCCCTTCCTTTTCAACTCCCTCCATAGCAGTTGCCTGCCCCAATTAAACTTTCAACTGGCCAGTAACAGGCCTCCTTTTTCTCGTCAAGATTCACAGTGCAACGTCGTCGATGTGTTACAGCAATGAGTCCACAAAACAAAGTAGTTCTAATTCTTGAGAGGACTAAGGGCTTGATTTAGTTCTGGGCGGAGGGTAGTACTCCACCTCAAATGTGACGAATATCTTGTCCCCCATATTACGATCTCATGATATCCTATGGGGATTGTAATACAGTGGACGTGATAACTGTCATGTTTGTGACAGAGTGTTCCCTCTGCCCAGATCTAATTCAGGCCCTCAGTCTTATCACTGAGATGAATTAGGTTATGCATGAGACTCCAGCAGCTAACAGACCTCTGTAAATCTCAGAAGGGCATAACACAAGAGGATGTGCATCATTTTTGGCTGACTGTGAGAGTAGCCAAAAGGTTCTGGTACATGTTGTTACGACTCTGTCGTCCCATTTCTAGGGGGCGCTGTAAGGGGACTTTCGGAAGCCTGGGAATCACCTTAAACACTTATCTAGAGTCCCTTGCTGACCCCTGTTTGTTTCTCTTTTCTCTATGGTACACTTGTGTAGTACTACATTTGCTTCCTGGGACTGCAAATCCCATAATGCACAGCCTGGTAGTCAGGAAAGCCCGAATTCTGTTTCCCATTGTTTTCTATGGGAGAAGTCCAGTTGCTCCTTTTCACCGGATCCTCTGCTCCAGGACTTGCGATTGTCTGAAACTACACACACCTGAGACCTCTCCTGTGCAGCCCAGCTTGGAACTGCTTATAAGCAGCCATTTCCTCAGGATCCCCGTCGTGCATTGGAGTTCGATTCCTTTGTGTTACAGACCCTTTGTCGGATGGTGTTCCAGTTTTGTTCCTGTGCTGTTCCAGCTTGATCCTGTTTCCTGTTTCTCTGCCCTGCTCCTGATTGTTCCAGCCAGAGTCTGCCCCCTATCTCTTAGCCTTGTACCTGTTTGTTTCTTCCAGAGCCTGCTCCCGGTTTCTCTGCCCTGCTCCTGCCTTGTTTCAGCCTGAACCTGCTCTCTGTTTCCCAGTCCTGTTTACTACTCATTCCTACTCCCTGTATTCCAGTCCTGTCCTTGCCTGTTTCAACCAGAGCCTACTCTCAGTTTCCCAGTCCTATCTCTGATTGTTCCAGCCAGATGTTTGCACCCTGTTTTCAAGTCCTAGTCCTGCCTTTACTTCAGCCTGAGCCTGTTCCCAGTTCTTGCCTCTTTGTTTGTTCCCTTCTGTTTCTGTTTCTTCTTGGTTCTTTGTGTCTGGTAAGTGTTCTATCAGTCTTCGCCAGTGTCCTCCTTTGTACTGGGGTTGGCTCCTGGTTTCCAGGAAGCTCCCAGCCCCCATCCTTGTCTAGTGTTACATGTTGTCTTTCGTGCCTAATAGTGATAGTGTGCTATTGCTGTTTTCTCAGGAATCACCACCGTGTTTCCAGCTGGACCCACAAGAGCGTGTCCTGTGTATGTAAGTACTATCCTTGGTTGTGCTCTAGGGTCCAGAGACAGAATCACTTCTGCTGCCTCCTTTCTATGGGGCTGGCAGGGTTACTATCTGTTAGAGCAAACTGCACAGAGGCATTGAGATTCCCTGTCACTGTGGGAGGCTCTGCGCCTTACTCTGTGTACAACCCCAGCATGTTTGTCCACTAGTAATCCGTTTCCTATTTGTTCACACAATGGTTGCTCTGCTTTTACTTTCCTGTTTCCTGTGTCTGTCCATAGCTGTCCTTTCCGTGTATGCCTTTAGCTGCTGTTCTGCCCCAGTACACTAACACTTTAGGATATTCAGTGACCTCAAGGGGTGTCCCAACCAGAGTCCTGATCAGACCCGCCCGAAACCATGACACATGTATGGATTGGGTTTACATAGAAAGTGGGTCATAAAATTAGACGAGTTTAAGAATCAGATAAGTAAAATACATATGAGAACCAGATGAATGACCTGTGTGAAATTGAATACCCGATGATTCATACTCTTGAATTGTGAAAAAGACCCAGAAGTTCTCACATGTAAATAGGTCTAATGAATGTGTTGAGAACATAACACTGGTGATTGGTATAATTGATTAACCATGAAAAAGACATACACTTATACATGTAAGGACTTCTAAGGCAGGTAGGAGTCTCCTGACTTATTAACATAACTGAAGTTTAATGAAAGCAACATTATTCCTAGTCTGGGTTACATATTCTCTTTTCACAAATTGTTTAGCTTAAGATGAATTATTAAACTTTACATACACATTAGAGATCAAGCTACCATTAACACCTTAGCAACCAATGATGTCAGTCCCAGAGAAACATTGTCCCAAACTATACAATGTTTTATTCTTCCCTTATTGAAAATGCAACACATACTCCTGTAGAGAGCTAGGTCTTAATATCATTATATCTGCTATATTAGCATAAAGGATCTCAGAACTCTTAGTGTGGTTGGTTTGAATGAGACTTGAAGACAATGTTAAACCCGAAAAAAGGGAGCATAACTGAGAGGTTTAGAGAACCAATTGTAATTTACCAATTTTTTTTTTTAAACAGATATAAAACGTTGCAATATACCAGGTCGCCTAGGGCATCCACTATTTAATCAGTTAGCGATTATGATGTTTGCATTGTTAAATTAAGGGTCACCACATTGCATCACATTTTATTGTACTGATTATCCGTTACTATCTTGCAATATGGGTTCTTGTTAGATATTGGGGTTACATCAGAGCACTGAAAGTGGGGGTGGTGTGTGGGTACAAGGCCGAGGGTTCTGTTGGGGTACAGTGTGGATTGATGTGATGCACTGGAGAGAATGGAGAGAATGGAGCTAACTTCTGACCATGCAAAATGTTTGGAGAGCCACAGTAGAGTCCTGCAGCTTCAAAAGCATTACTCAAGAGGATATCATTACAGGAAAGAAGTTAGTACCACCTGCACTGTATTGTTCACAACTAATGTACACTTATAGAAGCATAAGTTCCTAGGAGGCTAAAACATCTATGAACTTACCCAAACCTACATCCCACCCAACACAATCAATAACTGACTTATTTTGAGAAAGAGCCCTTTTTGTTTGTTCATACCGATTTTTCTGATTCTACTGTTTATTGGACTCTGTGCACTGGTATACTGCTAATCAGGCACGCTTGTATATGCTCTGATGCCTAAAATATAGTAAAACTGGTGAACTTCTAATTGGCATACTTAACGTTTCTAAAAGGTCATTGTGTATGGTGCAGAAATACACCCATGCCATGCAAAGTTAAATATCACATGTGGACTGCAGCACTTATTGTTCTATGCACTAGTGTGACAAAGGAAAACATGGCTTCACCTAACCCTTGAAGTCTGATTGCTGCAGTTTCAACCTCAAAGCCCAACCTGTCAAAATGATCCATATAGAGGGGAACAACCTTCCTTTTCAAGATTAATAGGCCACTCTATGTAGGCCTTGCAGTCCACAAGATAGGGTTCATGGTGTTTAAAAGTGGGACATGTAAAAGTTTAAAGTTGCCAGGTCCTTACAGTGACAAGCCTGCATACTTTTTTCACTGACGAAGGCTCTGACTGCCCTATGGGAAAGAACTAAAGTGGAGATTAATATATTAATACAAAATTGGCTGGATGCAGGGCATATGATCCTTATCAGCTGAGAAAGGAGAGCTGGGGAGGATCCAGAAAATTCATTAACTTGAAAGGAGCAGAGGTGAGGGCTGCCCATTCACTGTTTAGTATAAGCAGAGACCTGTTTGGGGAACTATTTGATCCCAGAACCCATGGTTATCAGCCTGGCTCTGTCTCAGCAGGAGGAGGAGCTGATACTAGCACCATTTTGGTATATCTTAGAAGAAACAAACTATTCATTTCTCTAAACATATCCTTGACTGGCACACAAGCTCATTTCCAAAGGCCTAGTTTTCAGTAAGATAAGCATGATGTGCCGTAGATGTAGGTAGGGTTGCCCCAGAAAATTGTTCCTATTGGTCAGGGAGTGTCCAGGAGTCACCTCTATCTACCCGCCAATGAGCTATATAAAAACTGACATCACCAGTTTTTGTCAGAACACTTTCTGGGCCTTCAAAAGAACAGAAGTGAACAGAACCTGCTGTCTGAAACTTTTGACCAGACCTACAGGACTGGGCTTGTTCCCACTTATAATCAGGACAAAAAAGTGGAAGCCAAGGGTCAATTGGGTGACCTCATGTGTGGCTACTGGACACAACGAGCTGCAAGAATCCTTTTTTCCTGAGGTTCCCAGCTGACAAGTAGCAACTGAAACTGATTAGGCCCTGCAGGTGGCCTTAGCAGGAGCGATCCTTGCCCCTACTTGTTGTCTCTGTGGCCCTGGAAGCCTTAGAAGTGATTATGAGAGCTGCTCCAAAAACATTTAAAATATTTGGACTTCCAAGACTTCCAGACAGTCAGTGGGACCTCACGGCAAAGGTGTTCAATTTCAACACAACTTCATCGGACAAAGCTTTAGCCTTGCCCTTCTGGAGGATTTTAAGCTACATAAAACAGACCGCTCCAATTGAAGCAATCTTGATGGGTTAAGGCACGCAAATAACCTATCCGAAGCAATGGATTTTGATGGCTGCAAATTCTGAATTTCTCACACTCTGAGCTTTTCCTGCCAAAAACAGTTCTTCGCCTGGACCTCATCATTTTGGTGTTATTTTGTTTATTAAATGTTACTCTATTTATATAAATTGGAGTGAGATTTGTATTGTGTTATCTTTTTGACTTTGTAACTGTTTTGTTACTGCTAAATGATTTACATATTGTTCTTAAGCTGAGGCTGCCTGCACTTTGCCAAGCTACCAGGTCCTGATCTCTTGTTTAAATTACTGAAAACTTTGCCTGAACCTAACAAGTTAGTGGCTGTTACTTTTGATGAACGCCGTCTGCACTTTTTCACTAAACTGTTCCTGAGCTCTGATCCTTCCTCATCACCTATGTCACTCCTGAACAGATAACTCTCCTCAAGAAGCACTCACAGACATCTAGGGTGGGTGGTTCAATGAATCAACTTTTTTCTGGTCAAGAGAACTCAGCAATGAAACAGACATCAACTTTGTCTCACATTTAGAAGCTTGGCTATGTTATTATAAAGAAAAACAAAAAGCGATTAATTAAATACTTGAACTAATCTTCACCATGGTGGCAATTGCTACTAACTGCATTCCAGTTCTTTCTTTTTTTGTCCACTGTGACACTTGAGACACAGGCCAGCCACATGTCGATCACACCTGGCCCTGCTTCAGTAGGAAGAGTGCATCTGCAAAGCTAGGTCCATTTCAGATAAGAATACAAGTACTCCTAAAATGGTTTTGGCCTACTTAGTCCTCATAAGTGAGGATCAGCATGAGCCCAAAAACAGAGTGAACATGAGTCCCACACCTGGGCATTCCGTTTGTAATTAGGACATCTCATAAGAAAATTGGATTTAATGCTTGAATTATTTTGTGCCACAAGGCATTACTTGGCGCCTCATTTCAGTCCATCCATTTTTGTGCCCACTATGCCACTTTACAGTGAGATCAGCCACATACAAATCACAATTGGTCCTGCTCCCCTGGAATACTAGAGCCTGAAATTCTAAGACAGGCCCAGCTCCCTTTTTTGGTTTTCTAAGTAAGACTACCAAATGTATAAACCATATAAACCATTTCTCTATCAACTGTGTGTGTTGTCAGGTTTCACATGTACCCAGTGCAGAAAAAGGTAGGGGTGGTGTTTGGGCATTGTTTTGACTATGTCAATGCACTACCAATCTAAGTTTATATAGCATGGAATGAGGGCACCTTATACATTGGAACTGTTAAAATTTACTGGGGATATTTGAAGATAGAACAGGTGATTTTCGGGTACTGCTTCAATGGGGCATAGGTAAGGAATTCCAGGAGATACAATTAATTTGAACCATTCGGTATTGTGACATGTAGAGGACTGTTATGGATGGACTGGGCAGCACTTGTGATCACAATAATAAGGTTAATAGAAGAATTTGAGCAAAAGAACAGAGGGTGATTGGGCATAAACAAATTTGAAAACCATGATCAGATATTTGAGTAGTTACATTTTGTACACAACAAGACATTCTACTAACTGTATATGGTATGACGAAATGACATTTAAGGCCTTCCATGCAATTTCTAAATTTTCTCTCAATTTGTTATACCACTATTATGTTATGGTATTTTTATATTAAAATAAAAACTGAAAAGTGGAATACTTGCAAATGTCTTAACCAACTGCACTTGCTAGATCCTACCTTTAATTGTTATTGACCACAGTGTCACTCCCATCCTGTAGCAGCCTTATGCCAATTCAACCTGGTCCACTTCCAATAGGAAAAGCCTGGCTCAAACTGACAGGCTGTGTCCCCTCTGAATTGGAAAACAAGCAAACACAGACCAATGGCAGCCTCAGTGAGCAAAAAAATTGTTGATTGGACTACAAAACTTAATAAGTACAAGTGGCTAAGATTAATTTAAGCCTTCCGCCCATCACTTTTTCATGTCTCGAAGTTGTGAGCCCCATTTGCAATGGTTTGCCCACATGTGAGTGCTGTACTGCCTGTTCATTTAACTCAAGCTGCTCCTCACTTGGGAGGGCCAAGAATGGGAAACTAATCTGGAGATGCTTGTGTTCCATCAAGGAAAGTTGGTCTGGCAATTTGGTCTGGATTGTTCCTATTGGAGTAGGAACACAAGCAACCCTACATCACTTTCAGCCTTGGTTGCCAAAAACACAATTCTCTGGAGTGTTGCTTTAACAGGTAACCCGTTACAGGGGTAAACCTGAGAGTGACCGCTGTCGGCTTACACTCAGCCGGTTCTGTAGAGAAGTGCCCCTGGAGAACTTTGACGGGAGGAGATCCGACGACAGCCAAGTACTTCTGGGGTCAAGAAGACATGGAGAGGAGCGAGGCAGGCAAGGAGCCAAAGGACTCAGAGAGGAGCGAGATGGGCGAGGAGACAGAGGACGTGGAGAGGAGCGAGGGGAGCAAGGAGACAGAAGGCGCGGAGAGGAACAAGGGGAGCGAGGAGGAAGAAGATGCAGAGAACAGTGAGAGGAGCGAGGCGGAATAACGGCGCACAGAGGAGCCCACCTCGAGAACACTATGCCACGTCCCTGGAGGAACGTGGCTCCACAAGGTTTGGGCTTCTCTGAGAAAAATAGCTCCTATTGGACTTAGGGGGCACGAGGGGAAGTGAGGAGAACCAAGAGAGGGGGGAGAAATTCCTAGCTACGCTGTGGGACAGGAGGTGATGGAAGGCCATCCACATAAACCACTGTTGCATGAACAAGGTGGAAAATGCCACAACGCTCGCACATCAACGCAAATTTTTGAACAGTGTCCATACACAGAAGTCTTTAAGAATATCCAGCAATGGAAATGGGATGGGTGCCAACCCGGCCGGGCACCTACCACCCAAGGTGTCCAAAAAACGCTGACTGGAGAACAGTCAGTGGTTGCGTAGACTATATAAACAAAAGGCCAGGGCACACTGAGGAAAGTTCTGTGTGGTTGATCCAAGTGGTCATTCAATCAGAGTCGAAGTCCAAAAAACAAATGAAACTGGACATTTATTGACGGATGGAAAGGTGTGGTCAATATTTAGGTCAAAGACCATATGTGTCACAAACAAACAATCCAAAATACAGCCAGCAGCCAAACAATCCAAAATACAGCCAGCAGCCGACACGTGTTTCGTCTCCTAGACTTTGTCAAGGCTGTGGGATAAATAGACAATATATACATATTGGTATAATGGGACATTGACTTGTTAAATATGTACACACACAATCTATTGAAACTAAAGACTAGAACATATACCCACGTGTGACTATACACCCAGCATAACCAACTAATGTGCATGTGTATGTGAAACTACTGGTAAATTATACAGAATTCACGGGATGTGCACCATGCGTGAACAGCAAAGTACACAAGAATAATATGCAGTATGTGCGACCAAGAAAAAGTACAACCACACTCAAGAACCAAGAAGCCTAATACTGTATAATGAGTATGCACTGATGTGGAAACGGGCAAGTGACCAGTCCCGCAAGCAGCCCATGCATTAAAAAGACACCAGAAAGTGGGTGAGCAATTTTATAAATCCAGGGAGCCATGTAATGTAAAGAAGTGTATGAAGTTCAGACAGACGGAGAATCATATAACTTAGGATATGCGAAGATGAACAAAAGTAGGTATAGAAAAAAGGAGTTCTGTGAAAGGCGTGCCTGGTTTTCAGTCTCCAAGGTGGTCAATGAAATCCAGAAAATGGAAGTAATGACTGGCCCTGATAAGCCCAAGGGGGAAGCATAAAAAAGAAAATATTCGAGAATGACGGCAACGCACAGACCGAAGGATAATGAAAAACAGCGTGAAAAGTAGAGTTGGATAGAAAATAAAAAGCATCAATGGCAGGGTGGACGATACCATTTGGACAACAGCATATAAGATCCAATCACAAAGCCCTATGGGCTGGTATAGTAACTAGTGAATGTGTAGGGCCAAGGTAAGGCAGTGGAAAAAGTGGTCAAAATATGGGACAACGTCAGACTAAATAGATGAGTATCTGCCATAGAATAATAAAACATGCTGCATCATTTAGCGAGGGGAAAAGTATAAAAACAAGAAAAATTGCTGAGTATTGACACCAAAAATGCGGGAAAGCCGGAAATTACAAAAGGGGAGTTGCATGAACCTCAGGTGTGACTCACATGGAGTGTTCCCTACCTCATGTCCTCCACTCACACCTTCCCCGGTGACCCCACCCTATCCCATAATATAAAACCAGTGACCTGATGTCCGGTTTTCTGTCTCTTCCTTCCGAGGCACATTGGTCTAGTGCTTGACCCAGGGCCGCCAGTTCCAATCCAAGGCAATCTGAAGGACTGAACCAGAACCTCCATTCAACATGGCACTTACTAAAGCGGAGGTACCTGAGTAACTCTCCACTTTCAAGGGGGAACTGCAAGAGGAGTCAAATCAGAATTTGTGAAAAGCCTTAAAGGCCTGAGGACTGAGCTAAGTTCCAAAATGGACTTACTGAAAGCAGACTTGACTCTGACAGCACACTCTTGGTTGACATGGAGTCCGAAGTGGCCAAAATTGAAGGTGAGTCTGATGTCACGAAGGGGAAACTATCTTTTACTAAGGCACACTCAAATGTCAAGGTGCTAAAATACGAGGATTTGGAAATCCAACTGTGAAGTGATGATACATGCATCAAACATTTAGCAGAAGGTACGCATGTATTCTTGAAGAGCCACAGGAGCCCTCTGCATCGACAGAGTCCCCAGAGTGGGACTAAGATGAACAGGTGATATAATCAGACCTCAAGACATCCTAGTAAAACCTTTGAGCTTCTAGAACAGAGTGTGATACCTCAGGCAACCAGGAAACTAGACCTGATAGGTTTCCAAGAATACACATGTGAAGTACAGTCCAAGGCACTTGTGTATTTTGAAGTCCACAATAAAAATAAAGAAAGAAAGGGAAAAATAGTTTCTATCTCAATGTCTGATCAATCCACTTGTTTTCCTTGAAAAACTTCCTCAATTTTAATCAATCCAGTTCATCCAGCCAACATGTATTTCGTCATGCAAACAATACTCGCTTTTACTTTTTCAAGGCTGAAAATTAACATAATTCAGTATAATTAAACACAAATTATAGTTAATTTCGTATTAGATAACACCCATCACCAATCTGATAAAGTGTATAGCAGGGAGGCAAAAAGAGCCCGTGTAAAATTAGAGAAATAGCAAACAAAAAAGTAGGAACTATGATCATCTATCAAAAATGAGCAATGAAAGTAAGAAAAGACACTAAAGTGATTCCGAAATGGTGGGTGGTGTCCAGTGTACCACTGTCATGTTATCACCATGTAAGAAATACTAGTGTTACTAAATCAAGCGAGGAATTCCAGAAAGAATGTGTTGCATCCACAACAGCAAGGAACAAGCTACCAAAACCCTACAATACTAATATAGGCCCAAGATCAAACATACTGCAATATCTAGTGTTTAACACACTACAACTTGCCTATTAAAGGGTTCCAAAACTTAGTTACTGGTTTAATTCACCCCGTTTCCTCAATAATCTCCTGCAGGGTCTAATAAATAAAACTGAAAAAACATTAGTTAAGCAGCTGCGTAGAGTTAGCAAATAATGTGAATGTAGTGTCAATCGTTACTCTCTTACCAATTTTTTTTACACTTTTTTTATATAGTATCCTTGTAAATTACATCCTAAACACTTCTTGGTGGTATTTCTTTCCGTATCATTATCTATAAAATAAGTAAACAAACAAAAAACCCAATCTGAATTCTGTCTCACCAGTTAATGTATTCCAATAGGCAGATACGTACATTTGTTGTCCGCTAGAAAGGCTCATTTGATCAAGAAATTATTGGGTGTTAATATCTAATAGACGCCCTTAGTTACGCCAAGCCTTCTAGCCATCCAAAGCAAAAGAGGTAAGTAATTCACAATGGACTGCAATAATAACCCTAGAGGTGTAAAGCCCACGTCCGAAGCTCACCAGTATCCAGTCATGAAGTCTATAATCGGCAAGTGTTCCGAGCGGTGTGTCCGCATGAAATAGACCCCGACTCCATCTTAGCCGCACTCTTAAAACCCCACACATTGACATAAACGATGGACACGTTGACCTTCCAAAACGTCCGCCATCTTGAAAGTATAAATGTGTATTCCATAATAGATTATAAGTACTAGCTGTCTGTTAAGCAACATGTGAACCTCGTTGTTGGAAAATGGGTCATTGGTAAGGGCAGGTAGGTACCTACACTTAGCAATAGGCCACTAACCTCCACTTAGGTCCAGTTAGGTCTCAGTAAATTAAACCCAGCTCAACCCTTGGTAGCTTGGCAACGAGCGACAAGGCTTAACTTAGGAGACAGAGTGTAAAGCATTCAAATATCACAAAACAATAATTAAATAAATCACAGGAAACAGTTTTAAAATCCAAAACCAATTTATAACAATAGATTATATTTTTATCTTTAAAATGACACAAAACAAATAAAATCGGATAAGGGGAACCGGAGATATGAATTTTTAAAGAATTGTTTTCTAGCGCCTAGAAACAAAACGCGCCAATCTGATCATCCGGTTGCACCTCGACCGGTGCAAAGTCAAAGCTTAAGGCCGACCGCAATGGAGCCCGGCTCGGCTATAGGCCGCGGAAGGCCTTGGTCAAAAGTTTATCTTCGCACTTAGTCATTTTTCTGAAGATTTTCTTCAGCTGGACGAACCTGCCAGTCCAATCCGACCTCCTGGAACTCTTCTCCGGATACACGTCGCGGGAGCCCTCGTGGAGATTTTTACCTTCGGACTTAGTTGTTTTTTCGAGGTGAAAATCCTTACACTGGGGTAAACCTGGATCTTGATCCGACGTCCTTGGAGCCCTCCTCGGATACGCTGGCTGGGAGGTCTCGGTCAATTTTCTACATTCGGACTTAGGAGGTCATTCCAACCCTGGCGGTCGGTGTTAAAGCGGCGGCCAACCCGCCAACAGGCAGGCGGTGCAAAAAATGGAATTCTGACCCTGGCGGAAACCGCCAACAGAGACCGCCACTTTAACACTCCGACCGCCACGGCGGGACAAACAAACAGCGCGGTGGTCACCGGCAACAGGCAGGCGGGAGAGAATGTACCGCCCACCCTATCACAACTCACCAATCCGCCACATTTTCCGGGGCGGGAGCCCCGCCGATAAAAACACGGCGGAAACAGACTACGAACGGGAAAACGCTCACCTCTACACACTCCACGAGGAATCTGAACAGCATGGAACCAGAACTACACATCCTACCAGCTATTGTCTACCTGCTCCTCTACCAGGAGCACGAACGCCGGCGCAGAAGACAACGGTGAGTACTGCACCTACGACACAGGGGAGGGGGGAGGAGAAAAGATTACGGCCATACACATACGTGACACACCCACCCTCACCCACAACTACCTACACATCAATGCAGAGCAACAACTCAGAGTGACACCCCCCAAACCCCCCGGAAGAATGCAAAGACAAAATAAAATGATCATGAAATTCAAAATATATTGTAAGGCTACGTAAAACTTGTTTTTCAAACATCTATAACTATATACACATATGTAAATTGTCCTGTCCAAATTGGGTTTCAGTCATTGTACGTGGGCCGATGGGCCTCAACACATGGGCAAAGCCCACACAGGAGACCCGAAGCCATTGGAGAGAACACTGCAGGGGCATCAGATAGAAAAACTACAGGCACCTCAGGGGGAAGGGAAGGGGAGCCACCTCAGCCACATGAGTCCACGACGCCAGATCCACGAGGGGCCTCCATCACAAGTCTCTACAGTGGGTGGATTGCCCACTGTGCCATCCTGGGGAGTGCAAAGCCACAGTCTCACAAGTCTCTACAGTGGGTGGATTGCCCACTGTGCCATCCTGGGGAGTGCAAAGCCACAGTCTCTCAAGTGGATTACAGACTCCACTGGTACTGGAGGAGGCATGGTGCCCAGAGTGCATCGTGCAGCCCTGCCCGACACAGATCCGGGCCTGCCCCTTCTGCCAATGGGCCAGCGGTGCTTGAGACGGCGGTGCCCAGCGGAGCGGTGCTTGAGATGAAGGGCCCAGCGGAGCGGTGCTTGAGATGAAGGGCCCAGCGGAGCGGTGCTTGAGACGGCGGTGCCCAGCGGAGCGGTGCTTGAGACGGCGGTGCCCAGCAGAGCGGTGCTTGAGACGGCGGGGCCCAGCGGAGCGGTGCTTGAGATGAAGGGCCCAGCGGAGCGGTGCTTGAGACGGCGGTGCCCAGCAGAGCGGTGCTTGAGATGAAGGGCCCAGCGGAGCGGTGCTTGAGATGAAGGGCCCAGCGGAGCAGTGCTTGTCTTGAAGGGCCCTGTTCAGCGGTTCTTCACACGGCGGTGGCCTGTTCAGCGGTGCCTGTCTTGAAGGGCCCTTGTCAGCGGTTCTTCACACGGCGGTGGCCTGTTCAGCGGTGCCTGTCTTGAAGGGCCCTGTTCAGCGGGGCATGTCTTGAAGGGCCCTGTTCAGCGGTTCTTCACACGGCGGTGGCCTTTTCAGCGGTGCCTGTCTTGAAGGGCCCTGTTCAGCGGTGCCTGTCTTGAAGGGCCCTGTTCAGCGGTTCTTCACACGGCGGTGGCCTGTTCAGCGGTGCCTGTCTTGAAGGGCCCTGTTCAGCGGGGCATGTCTTGAAGGGCCCTGTTCAGCGGGGCTTGTCTTGAAGGGCCCTGTTCAGCGGTTCTTCACACGGCGGTGGCCTGTTCAGCGGTGCCTGTCTTGAAGGGCCCTGTTCAGCGGGGCATGTCTTGAAGGGCCCTGTTCAGCGGTTCTTCACACGGCGGTGGCCTGTTCAGCGGTGCCTGTCTTGAAGGGCCCTGTTCAGCGGTGCCTGTCTTGAAGGGCCCTGTTCAGCGGTTCTTCACACGGCGGTGGCCTGTTCAGCGGTGCCTGTCTTGAAGGGCCCTGTTCAGCGGTGCCTGTCTTGAAGGGCCCTGTTCAGCGGGGCTTGTCTTGAAGGGCCCTGTTCAGCGGTTCTGCACACGGCGGTGGCCTGTTCAGCGGTGCCTGTCTTGAAGGGCCCTGTTCAGCGGGGCTTGTCTTGAAGGGCCCTGTTCAGCGGTTCTTCACACGGCGGTGTCCTGTTCAGCGGTGCCTGTCTTGAAGGGCCCTGTTCAGCGGGGCTTCTCTTGAAGGGCCCTGTTCAGCGGTTCTTGACATGTGTCTCCAGGGCACCATATCCGGCCAATATCTGGAGTTCACTCGCCATCCGACTTCTCGCTTGCGGGGCCCTCCTGTGCTGGAGTCCCGGTCCCATGGGTGTCCTCCTTCACACCCGGAATGGGGCTGGTGGGGCCCTCCTGGGCAGCTCGCCTGCTGCCGGACTTGTCGGCCGTGCTGCCCTTGCCATCCTTCCGTGAGTCTCTGTGGCCCTTGCCTCCCTTTGTAGATGTGCCAGGTGGCACCCCACTTCCTGACGGTGCCAGGGTAGTGCCTTTGGAGGCTGCCGTCTCTGGCCTCTCGCGCCGGGCCTTGCCTTTTTTGTTTTTTTTCCCAGGGGGTGGGCTGGCTGTCCCTTTACTGCTGGCCGATGTAGCTGCCCTTGAAGGTGGTGGACTCCAATATCCCTGTACTATGGTCCTTGTAGGTCCAGGGGTGGTGGTGGCTGAGGTGCAGATTGGACTCTTACGAGATGGAGGGGGTGGGTCAGGTGATGGAAAGAGGTTAATTTTGGAAAGGAAAAACTTTTTAGGAGCAGTGGGAAGGGTAGGTGCAGTGGGTATGGGAGTGGAGGAAGAGGATGTGGTTGTAGGAGAGTCAAGTGTGGTGTCTTTGGGTGCAGGTGCTTGTGACGGAGGCTGTTGTGAGGTGGATGGCTGTTGGGTGGGTGGCTGCCTGCGTTTGTGTGGTTTGGAAGAGGGGGTGACAGACACACTGGGAGAGGACACAGAGGACGTGTAAATGGCAGTGGGGGTGGTGACTGCACGTGTGCGGAGTGTTCTGGTGGGTGTGCTGGTGATGGATGTAGTGCCTGATGATGTTGTGCATGCAAGTGTGAGTGGAGACGTCACAGGGAGGCAGGAGGGAGACGAGGAGGAGGGGGACACAGAGGAGGCAGTGGCTGTTGGTATGTCTGCATGTGGCTGTTGCTTGTGTGAATGCTTGTGTGATTTGTGGTGCTTATGTCTGGATGAGCTGCCCTTGGGTGTTGAGGTGTGTGCAGGCTGGTCTGTAGGTGTGTCTGGGATAGGCAGAGGTACAGGGGAGTGGGACTGGGTGGAGGAAGTTGGAGGAGGGAGGCAGGAGACAGGGACAATGGCTGCCGTCAGTGCTGAGGCCAGAGCGTTGAACGATCGCTGATGGGCAGCCTGACCCGAATGAATGCCCTCCAGGTATCCATTGCTCCGGTGCACCTCCCTTTCTACTCTCTGGATGGCATTCAAAAAAGGGTAGACTGCTCAACAATGAGTGTCCTGAGGAGGTCAATGACCTCCTCACTGAGGGCAGCAGGGGTAACTGGGGCAGGGCCTGAGGTGCCTGGGGCGAAGGAGATGCCCGCCTTCCTGGGTGAGCGGGCACGGGGCGAACGCTGAGGGGCTGCTTGGAGGGCGGAGCTGGAGCGCGGGGTGGCGGCTGTACCTGTTGTTGCGGTGGGCACGGATGTTGCCGCCACCACAAGGGAGCTCCCTTCCGAGGACGTGTCTGTGTCGCTGATGTCTCCACGTGTCCCGTTGTGGAGCTCCCCTCGCCCTCCGTCTCACTGGTGAACTCAGAGTCGGTTGCATGGCCCTCCAGGGCCATCTGAGATGCAGCTCCCTCGTGCTCCGATGCCACTTCTCCTCCACCTCATGATGCTAATGCACACATGAACAGGAAGAGCAGCAAAAAAGGGGGGGTGGAAATGAAGACATGTTGAGTGCATGCATTGGCAACACAGTTGGCGGAGAGGACAGACACAGAAGCCCCCTGCACTACGCCGCGCACTTGGGGTACACTACTCAATCATTGGGACTTGGCCTACAAGCCTATGGACGACAACTGCACACATAGGTGACACAGGGCCATGGATAGCTGTACTTGGCAACCTACAGAGGTGGGGGGCGGGCGCACAGGGCCATGCCTTACGGAGGGGCCTAGCCTACAGAAATCGCCCTGGCCTAGGGATACCGACAGCCCTCCTCCCCCACCCAGACACCTCCACTGCGCGCTATGATTGCAGAATGTGCTGGTACTCACCCCCTTGTGTCTGCTGTGATGTCCTCACGTGCCCATCCAAATCTGGGTAGGCCACTGCCAGGATCCGAGACATCAGGGGGGTCAATTGACGAGTGGCACCCCTCCTATGTTGGGAGGCCATCCCCAGCAGAGCCTCCGCGGTCTTCCTGCTCCCGTGGCGGATGTCCTCCCACCTCTTGCGGCAGTGGGTGCCCCGTCTGTTGTGGACCCCCAGGGTCCGGACGTCCTTGGCGATGGCACGCCAAATGTCTATTTTCTGATGGGCGCTGACCTATGTGACATGTATAGGGGGAGAAATAACATTATTAGGATTTTCTGCATGCTCGATGTGAGTGGCTCCCCATCCCCACCCTTGCCATGTGGCACATGCTCTCATCCGTCGTATGATGCATGCCTCAATCGCTCCCCTCCCCACCATCTTACATCCACCCGACTCAACACAGGCATTGCCCCCAAAGCATGCTCCCAGTGTACTTACCTGTTGGTCTGGAGGACCGTAGAGTAGCGCATACTGGTGGAGGACCCCATCCACGAGTTTCTCCAATTCTTCAGAAGTGAAGGCAGGGGCCCTTTCCCCAGTCGCAGCAGCCATTGTATCTTCCAGACCGAGGTCACAGCAGCACTTGCAGTATAGGTCCTCTCCTGTGGATGATCAGGTCTCGAGTGATTAAGCCGATAGAAAATGGCGGTCACGTCCGCGGCGGTGCGTACCGCGGCGGTGCGTACCGCGACTGCCGGCGCACTTCGTCATTGGCTCCTGAAACCCATAGGGTTCAATGTTAACCAATGTGGCTTTGCGCCGCGGTCTTCGACCGCCTACCGCCACGGTGTGCCACGCCAGCGCATTGACCTCACATCCCATTGTCGCACTTCACAGGTCAGGCAGCTGCCATTTCAAGGGCCCACATGGCTTAATTTCTACTGCGTCACACATGCCTAGGCCTTGCATCGACACTCATACAAGCCATTCAGGGCCATATTTATACTTTTTGACGCAAAACTGCGCCAACGCAATTTTGCATCAAAAAAATTAGCGCCGTCTAACGCCATTTTGAAGCGCCGTGCGGGCGTCAAATTTATACTTTGACGTACGGCGGCGCAACCAACAGGTGGGAGTCATTATTTCGTGACGCACACAGCGTCGATCTGTCGTAAAGGAAACCCACGTAAAGGCGACGCACATCACTGTGGGTCGATTTACGACAGCGCAATTGTGAAAACGCTGGTTTTTTTCACGCTATTGTGTTACATTTTTGCACGAAAACTGCCCTTTCAGCAGAGGAGAGCCAAAATGGATCCCAGATGCCCCAACAGACCCCAGGAGGATGAGAGCAGACCAGGAACCAGCCAGGAGGATCCATACAGGAACCAGGACATTTTTAAAAAGAAAAGAAAGTGTCGCTTCAGTGAAGAGGAGCAGGAAATCCTGGTGAAAGAGGTGACGGAACACCAGCACCAACTTTTCATCTCCTCAAAATTGCCACTCAGTAGGAGAGAGGCCATATGGAAACAAATAGTGGACAAGATCAACAATGTGGCTGAAGAACGCCGCACAGTCACTGAGTGTAAGAAACGCTGGCATGACTGCAAACGTAGGACAAAAGAGAAAATGGCCAGGAACAGGAAGGCAGCAATGCAGACTGGAGGGGGGAGTCCAGCACAACAGGAGGCCCTGGACCACATGGAGGAGATGGTCGCAGCCGTCATCCCGGAGGAGATCGTCACAGGGATTCAAGGACTGGACAGCGCAGACTACCACGACACAACGCACATGCAGGGTAAGTCGCATGGGGAATTCAAATGCAATAATGGGGACTGTAAGCAGGGGGGGGATACCTACTACACAATGCATGTAAGTCAGCACATATATGAAGTGGCATGGGTAAAGGGGCACGGCAGGGGGGCATGCCCAGCACTGACCGAAGCTGGGGCACGACAAAATACAGCAACAACAACAGTCCCATGGGGACATCCTGTAATGACAACAATAGAGCCAAGGGGAAGCAGTGACAGGTGGGAAGGCCACTACCTCAAATCCACATCCAGGCACTTGTATTGCAAAATCTATTCTACATCAACTAGGTCCCTATCTGTAATGCAGTAGCAAAAACAACAACTGCAATGTAACTGCCACAACAGTTGACAATAACACCTCTCATCTTTGTGCAGCTATAGTACCAAACAGCAGGAACCTCCCCCTGGAACATACATACCTAAATTAGGGGGTGAGGATGACATCCGCAACTACTCCTAGAAAGAAGACAAAGGCACCAGTACACTCAAATGCCGAATGTCCATACCTGACACATACATAAGCCTAAGTAAACAGCAATAGGAGCCACACAGCACTAAGGACACACACATGCTGCATACGTCACGGTTCCTCACGTGCCTGGCTAACAAGGCTACATCACTAATGTCATACTGCTCAGACAACAACATTGAGGAGGGGACACAGGCAACTGGTCACTGAAACACACCTGCAAAGTTGGACAAACAAATAGGACATTCATACGATAAACAGGCCAATCCAGTAAGACACACATGACCCAATATCATCTTCAAACATCAACAATGTTTACATCCATACCACATCCTAACATTGACATGCATAGGTAATGCCACGTAACATGTACAGTTCATGCAATGTGAATAAAAAGTGTATGGGGCAGGGCCTGAGAGGCAAGTGTGCTGGCAGGGCAGTCACAACACCCACAGTCAGTCAAAGTGTATTGTGGCAAGTGTAACGTATACTTTGCGCATTAGCCTCAGGCTGGAGGCCTTTGTGCATCTTACCCTGAATGTACTTAGAATCATTTGCTCACATCTAAGAGCCTCAGAGCACTTTGCACTAAATGATTATCATTGCCCTTCCTATCAGTTAATGTAGCAAATAGCCAGTCCTAAGGTGTTGTCAATTAGTCAAATCACACTGTTTTGCCTACTTCTGCACTGGAGTTTGCCAGAACATATTCACTCTGTGCCCCAGTCAAGGATACAGTCTGGTACGTTGATGATAGATGTGGTAGGGGTTAAGGTTTGGCATTCCTGCGTAGGGAAACTTTGTCATCACGATGACATATGACTTATAAAATCACTTCCTTGTCCCAAGACACGCAAGAGGGAGTTTCCAAACAGAGAATCACAACTAGATGCTGCCTGCCTTTCTGCTGATGCACAACCAGATCCCAGCCCATTCCTCTGATATGAGGGATGAAGTCTCCACTGTGATTCAGACAGGCAAGCTCCAAACTTAACATGCTGTGCTATACATAGAACAAGCAGAGGGAGAGTAGAAACTGTTAGGCACCATGATAGCTGTGTACTAATGTATTACTCTCCTGCGGACTATTTCAATTCTAACAGTGTGTATTGTTTGGGTTATTGGGGCTCACACCTAAATTTCTACAAGTCAGTTGTACAATTAAACCTCATATTAAACAAATACTGTCTTTGTCATTTGTGTATGGGAACATACCGGAAAAGACATAATTGTGTAGGATCTGAGTGACCACGACTTCCCTGAGAAGTTCCACAGATGTCATGCGCTCGGATGTCTAAACATTCCTTTGATGTGGGAGACCAGAGGCACTGCTAGTTAGTCTGAGCAAAATGAAATATCAGGGTGACAGAGTTATTTACAAGTGGGTCAGACTTACTCCCCCACACCATTAGCTATCCTGCTGCCTAGAAAGCCAAGATTCACATGTAGGATAATGAGAGCCCACCCAACAAAATGTCCCTCCATAACAATAGTTAAACACCGAGGGAGGAGTAGGACAAAAACACGCCTATTCCTAAATAATTACAAAGCAACACCTAGAGGCGACCTGGCAGACATGTCTGATAGCTCAATATCATACATGTGACACACAGGTGGGCCATAGGCCTACAACAATGCCCTATGACGGACAGCAGATACCAAGACAAACACAGAGCACAAAGTTAAGGCATCCAAAGGCTTGTATCTTAGTGCAAAATTGTCACAACACAGACACACTAATTGTACCCTGTTTCATTGCAGAGGAACACGGATCTCCTGCCGATATGCCTGTCCATGAGTTCCCTGATGACATGGATGACGAGCCCATAAACCTCCCACAAGAGACCATTCAAATGGTCCTTGAAAGCCTCCAAACCCCACCTTCAGTCACAAGGAGGAGCACAGAAGAAGCAGCCACCACAGGAGAACCACCCGCCACCCCAATTGTAAGACCTGCCAGCTCCAACACAGCTGAGGACTCTGACGACACTGGCACCAGCTTTGAAAGAACTGTCGTTGGGGTCCAGCGGGAGCTGGCCAAGGAGGTGCGGGTGGGGATGCAAACTATGGCAGCCAGCCTTGAGGGGGTGCGTTCGTTCATGTTGTCAACTGCTGATCAGGCAGCTGCAATGCAAGCCCGAACATCACTCTTGGAGGAACTTCTAAAAACACAGAAGGAAATCTGCACAGCTGTCATCCAGTTGACACAACAACTCCAACTCCAAGCCAGTCAACGTGTGCACGAATGCAACATAGAACCCCTCAGGGCCGACCTGGCTGCCTACCATCGTGATGTGGCTGCCATTCTGAAAAACCAGCAGGCCCTCCTTGCTGCAGTAATGCCCTTCATTACTCGACAGGGAGCAGCCCCCGGGATGTCTGCCTCCATGTCTTCTAACACTGAGGTGTGTGTTGCCCCTTCACAACCAACAACAACAAGGACATACCAGGCAACACACACATCAGAAGAAGAAGACATGGAACAGATAACATTCACACGCAAGAGTACCCGGAAGCCCTAGTCCCTGCACCATGGCCTACTCTGACCAACGTCCTACATTTTGACAAATGCCAGTTTCACTACAACTACACTCATTGACTGTTTGGCAATCCACTGTATGACTTGTCCCCATTGCCAGTGAATGTCTCTCTCCTACTATTTGGCAATTCCTGTTCCTCTGCACTGTCTGTGACATCACCCCAGCATGTCAGGAGCATCATCCACACCCCTTCTGTAGGATCACCATGTAATTATGCACCCGAACGGACTCAGCAAACATGGTGAATGGACATTTTGCACTACAGCACCTAAAAATAAATATCACTTGCACACCTATTGTGTCTCTGTGTTATTTCACACTTCAACTGTGCAGTACATAACTCCAAAGTGGCTGTGTGGCAACCATGTATATTCTCTATACTACTGTCCTGATTTCATGTATACAGAAACATCTGTGCAGTGGCCAGGATTGCATCATAGCCTTACTATACTGAGGAAAATAACTGATGAAGGGACTAAGCACACACAATCATGCTGTGTTGGACAGAATGATGCACCATCTATGGCTATTCTAGACAACTAATGGTGGCTGAGAAATGTAGGCACCATGCAATACTAAAATTAGAAGTAATGCTGTAAAATGTAAGGAATCATAAACAAATTACACTGCATCAATCACCCTTACGGAGTATACTTCCATGAAGGAAAGTCATGCTGAATCAGTACACACATGATGTAGGTCAGCAATGACAGCAACAAGACAAGAGTGTGACCAAATCCTCATCTACAAAGATCTCCCTGAACTTCACACTGCTGTCCGACCTATCAATTTACCTACAATAACAAGTCTGGAAGCACTCTTTGTGAAGTAGGATACATGCCAACCCAAAACCTTGATGATCAATGCACACTACCAATGGTGGGTCTCCCACATGGTGGATACTTACCAAGTTAGCACACGGGTAGCTGGCATGTTAAACCTCAATAGCCTGGGGATAGCGAGCATAGGACACAAATGTCATACAAAAACATTCTGCTACACTGATGTCAAGGCCATGATATTGTAGCACCTAACGCATCATGTAAAGGGTTAACTAAATTTTTATTTCAAAGAAGTAATAAAAGAGGCAACTAAGGGAAAGGTAAACCTACACTAATCTAACCTGACTACTACTAACCCACCACTGTCCCTAACTAACCTAAGCTAAACGTACTCTACACATGTAACGAAACGATCTAAACATCAACCCCCCACCCACCATGATGAGACAAGACACATGCAGGACAACACTTACTAACCTACACACATACTATACTATCCTAAACAAACATATATTTTTTTGGTAATATTTTTTATAATAATTTTTTTTTTTTTTTTTTTTTTTTTTTTTTAAACAGGAAACCCAACATTGCCCCCCACCCACCCACCCACACAAATATATAAGATAGAAAGAATAAGGACCCCCCACCCTCTTCCCTAACACTAACTAAGCTAATTACCTATACTTATCCTATAACTAACCCCCAAAACCCAACTAACAGTATAAAATAGGAAAGAGGTGAGAGGGGAGGGGTAAAAGTTCAGGAGGGCAAAAGTACTACAGATTTGCCCTCCGTAGTGTGCGCCTGATGGAGCGCACCTTCTTATTAACCTCATTCATGTCCTCCCTCAGGTTGTCCACCTTTCTCATCAACTTGTCCAATTTTCGGGACAATGCCTGGAAGGCAGCTGGGTCAACAGGAGGGTCAGTGCTGGTTTGCGTGCCGGTGGAGGTGGATGTTGTGGCAGGAGTTGTGTGGCCACGGGACAGTCCTGCTACCACCACACGGCTGAGTCCAGGTCTGGAGGAAGATGCTTGGTCCGTTGCTGGGTCCACTTGGGCAGACCTGGTGGATGTAGTGTCGGTGGTTGTTGGTGGCACTGTTGGGGGAGCCTGTGGTGTGGCCCACCACGCCCCGGTGGCCCGATCTGAATGGTACTTGCGGGCCATCCTCCGATACCCACACTGCACCTGCAGGATGTGCCTGTATCTCATTGCACGGCGCTCAAAATGGTTGCGATCTGCGGCACTCAGGTTTGCAGATGTGAAGAGAAAAGGCAATTATTTAGCTTTGGATTTGCAGTGGGTGGAATACCACAATGGGTCATTTGTCCATTGCTATAAATGTATTGGTTGCAGCAATTGTTACAACATAGTTCACGGAAAGGCTCAGAGGAAGTACATGTGAAACATGCATACATAAGGGCATATCACACCTAGCATATCCATGTCTCTACATGATGGATGACATCACCCTAAACTACTCATCCAAATCATACCTAAGGCATTTGACATCATGGCAGCACCTCTTCCGCATACTGACTTCACTACATATGTCATTCTATGTGATAACAATCACACTCCTCACTCAATGGCATTTGGAATTAGTTGTGTGCTACGATTGAACCCATGGGCCAGAATCAAATGTCAACACTAGGGGCCAGATGTAGGAATTTGGAAAATGCAACTAGCAATTTGCAATGCACAACGGTGTCTCTGACCCCGTCTGCGAGTCGCTATGGGGTCGCTAAAACCCACCTCATGAACATCAATGATGTGGGTTCCAAGTTGTGCCACCTTAGCGAATATGGGCACTCACGAGGATGGAGGCCTGCTGGGAAAAGCAGACCTCCATGGACGTGACTGCTTTTAAATAAAGCAGGTTATGTTTTCCCCAAGTGTAGGCAGTTTACCTGAAAGGAAAATGAGCTGCAATTAGTAAACAAACTCAACATCTTCAATCTTGGATTATTTCTCGGTAATAAGTGGTCCCTTAGACCACTGGCTGTTTTGTACAGGATCATTCAGGTCCACCCACTTCAAGTGGATGATAACTGCGACTCACTTTGCAACCACGTACTCGGTTGCTAATGGGATTGCCTACCACTGTGAGTTGCAAGTAGGTCTGGAAAACCCCGTGATATTTTGCATTTTGAAAAGCATTTTGCTAATATGTTCATGACCACAAAATACATTTCGGAATAGGAAACAGACGTTTGCAACTCACAAACATAAATTTATGCCATTTGCAACGTGTAGACATTTTGCTACATCTGGCCCTAAGTACTCACTCAAGTCACAAAAGGTGTCAAGTACGTGTAACATACTGGTTGCTACAGTCCTAGGTACCCTGTTTCACAGTAACATCCCAGTCTTTGTGGGTGGTGTGGGAAGAACAACCAACAATCCCATGTTCAATGCACACCCAGGAGTGTATAGAAAGTTCAACAAGTATGTGCCTTCACACACAACACCTATGAAGGGCTAGCAACATGTTGTAGTCAGCCAAACATTGTCACATCCCAGGTCCACACATGTCAAAATGATATGACTTAGGCCAACATGACATACTATCAGTGAGGCATGTTTTATAACACACACAGAGGAGGTAGAACACCCATTCTCATGATTCGACAGAACACCTAGGCCATTGCACTCAAGTCACACACACTTCTAGTTCACCTTGTGGAAGTACATGCCCCCGGAAGATCCGACCTACAGTGTACACAGTCCATCCTCAACTAGGAAGAAGCACTTGTCATCAAAGCCATGTGCCTAAGCTATCTGGGAGACTGTCAGTCTGATATGCAGACTCAGTTCATGGCAAGTCCCTGACCAAGTCTAACATTGACCAGTGTATTCCAAATGAGTCATACCATTCCCCATTGCCGCCCAACTTGAATGACCTACAGCCCCTCAATCTGAGAGATGGCTAGGTATTGCTTTACAGAAACATAGGTCCTATTTGATATCACACTAAAACAACAATGCCAATGAACGGCGAGCGCATCAAATCATGAATTCTCTTGAACACACAGTAATCCATCATGCTTCATTACCAAACAATGGAAATAGCACTCAGGCGACACTCACTGTAGGTATCGGGGTCGTCAAAATGTGCCACCTCTCCCGCGGTGTACGGGGCTGGTCCACCTGTAAAGCATGAAATGAAGAATATACTCAGACTGGGTGAACTGACAAATAATTTCAGTTTCAATGACACTGTGTGAATATGACATGGTAATGATAGACTTTCACACATGCTCATACTGCATGGATGACTTTGTATTCAACATTGTCATTGGATGAGTCTCCTGCTACAGTGACACACCCTACTACACACATGCAGTGGCCAGGACAGTCATGTGTTGTCCAAGTTAATCCTCCATTAGTATGCCCCAACAATAATGTTATCCATACATCTCAGCATGTGCATCCCAGTGAGACATTCCAAAACTGGTTCCATGAGGACTGCATGACCACTCACAATCAAACAGGCTAGGTGGACATGTTCAACACACAGCAACCACACACACATGTGACATATGTGTGGACAACATAACTAACTTCATGTGACGTGAAGGCAACACACATGTATCGCATCATCATGTGTTTCTAATTTTCTGTCTAGCTATGGCGTCTACATATGTAGGTATGTTGTTTCTACATGACTTACTCACTGGCCATTATGACCAGTAGAGTACAAATAGAGCCGTTCACGTGTTGATTTTCAGACACAAATGCAACACTACATTACATACAGCTACAGGCGCCATCTGACTGGTATCATTGGTCTTCATACACATTCTGCAACAAATACACATTAGGACACATATGTATACCTTTGTAGCGCATAATTTGCTTCATTTTGTGACGCAGAGAGGGGGCTACTTAGCAAAATACAGATAGATGTTGCAATTTTCTGCTGTCATTGCGTGAAAATGTGTTGCAAAAATGGGGATATATGTGTATAACCATGGGCCTAGGTTTCCCTAGCATTACACACAGTCAGCTACTTATTTAGCAGATTGGCTAACAATCATCACATGTTCCCACACAGATTTCTATTATTCCCATGTCATTAATTTGTACTCACCAACATGGCCACCAATCCGGAGTCCCAGGTGGTCCAGCAGGTCCTGTTCCCTGGTGATCAGATCTGCCCAGCGGTGCTTCAGTTGATGGACATTTCGCATGCTCCCGTAGACCCGGACCAGGTGATGGCGCACCTTCTCCCACCGGATTTTCCTAGCCTCCGTGTGATACCCCTGTATCACACGGCCCCCAGCCTCCAGCATCAGTGGGAGGAAATGGCTAACTAGCCATATAAATCCCCCCAATTCATCTTCACCCATCCTGGACAGGCGAGGCCTACCTGACATATTGACAGCTCTAAAAATGGACAAATGAAAAATGAAAGTAAAAGTGGGAAATGGGGAAAGGTAGAGGTGTGAAAGAAAATGAAAAAGTAGAAAAATAGCCCAACAAACCCCCCAAACTATGCTACCCACAACAGACTCCCACAGACAATACAAACAATCACAGGAATAGACAAAACAAGACTAAACAGACTGAGACAATGTTATACAACAAGAATAGATTGACAAAAAGACAAAATACAAGGGACACAGGACACTAAAGCAGTAAAACACAGGACAACACCTTTCACACAACCACACAGTCTAGATAAATCTGAGACTGCAAAGTGAAAGTTAACTCCCAGTACAGATTTGGTAAACAGGATATCCTATTACATCACTTCCTGCATAAAATGGCCGCCGTTTTTATTTTCCCGTTATGCGTCATATTTTCACGCATACACAATTGTGCGTCATTTTTTTTTACGCATTACATTGCACATGATGCCGAGTCAAAAAATATGATATGATTATTAATAATTTTTAATGTACATGAGATGACCAACATATTGTCCATGTAGCGTCAATTTTACCACGCATACATCATGGGCGTCATTTTTTTCCACGTACAGTAGTGCACATGATGCTGAGTCAAAAAATATGATCTGAATATTAATAATTTTTAATGTACATGAGATGACCAACATTTTGTCCATGTAGCGTCAATTTTACCACGCAGACATCATGGGCGTAATTTTTTTCCACGTACAGTAGTGCACATGATGCTGAGTCAAAAAAAATGATATGAATATTAATCATTTTTAATGTACATGAGATGACCAACATTTTGTCCATGTGGCGTCAATTTTACCACGCAGACATCATGGGAGTCATTTTTTTCCACGTACAGTAGTGCACATGATGCTGAGTCAAAAAAGATGTATGATGTTAATTAGACTTTGATGGCTAAATATGTGACACTTTTGGATACATTTCTATTTGACTCTGCATTCTGTGCACTCATGTACGTGAACAAATTATGACGGCCATGCTGTATGCGTAGGATTTTGAGCAAATTTTTCCTTATGTCTTCATGTTTTTACCTTTGGAAAGGTGATTTTTCATGGTCAAACGGTGCTATGTGATACACATTTGTGTTTGTATATGACACATGTCCGTTGTTGTATGTATAGTAGGCATTCACACTGTAATGTTTTGGATACGTTAACTAATGTATTGACCATATTTGTCAACATATTTGGGTTAATTTCAGATGGCTATTTTGAAATGATGGATGGGATACCATGATGTATTCCTTCTCCAAAATGTGTCCACAATTATGATGGTGATGCTTTTATCTGTAGTCCTAACAGGGAGTGGAAGAGTCACTTACAGTTTTTATGGGGCTAACCATGTCCCATTATGATTTTGTGTTTCAGATTTGTGTTGGACTTATGACATGTAGCCCACACATGTGCCTTATGCATGTGTTTAGTTCACAAGTACAAGATTCTTGTATGTTTTGGGGGCGGTAGAGGTGGACTTAGGCCCCCAGCACCCTAGGATTTGACCATCCAGAATAGCTACTGTATCCATGGAGTATATTTATTATATAATGGCAAACCTGCAGCAGCAGGCTAATGTAAGGCCATATGGTATGAATGACTGTTGACCATTCATTCATCTCATTAGCCCATTTGACGTTTGCAGTAATGATGAATTGGAGCTAACTTGCATACCATTTTCCAATGACTATGTTTGCAAGACTCGCACCGTTCCCAATGTGATAATGAGAATTATTTTGTTGTTGTCTGTGTCCCTTTCTGCATAAACTGGTTTAGTGGCATGTTACATTCTTCCTGCTAGGTTCAAACTGGGACACAACTGTGATGGTCTTCTTTCAAATATTAGGTTGATTGTCTGACATATGTGTACATGTGTGTTGGAATGTGGATCCACTATCACCTGTCTGGGCGTATGTTGTCACTGTGACTTCAAGGTCTCCTCCTGAGTTAGTGGCAGCTGATGTTGTTCCAATTGTGTATTGCTCATATCACACACTTGAGAGAAGCCATTGATGACATGGTCACGTACACATGGATGGTCCCACCCTGTCTCTGAACACGTGTGATGTGACTTTCAAATGATCTCAAATTTTGGGCTGGATGAGAGACTGTTTCAGTTGTTTGGAAACGGCATGTGTAATTGCCACATTTGTACTCCTGTTGGGCTCTGTGTATGGTAATGTATCATGTCACATCCTACCCTCTGTGCATACATTTGTGATGTTTTTTTTTGGTGTGATGAATGTTATAGCATTCTTGCTCAATGAGACGACATTCTTCTTCAGCAATTTCAAACTAAAGGTGGTCAGAAATGCATAGGCCAAAGCATGATGTGGTGTTGGTTATCTGTGTTTATTTACAATTGTGGAATACAAGTTATTATAATAAATTAAGAAAAAAAATTATTGACTAGCTGTTGGCGCCTACGCACTCCTGCTGCCGTGTTAGGTTGTTCCCCCTCCTGTTGCAGGCCAGCATCCTCCTCTTCGTCATCCTCAGGCATGTCTGGGTCCAGGTCAAGTAGGGGAATATTCCTTTTTACACAAATATTGTGTAATATGGCACAAGTGAGTATGATCTTACAGACCATCTCTGGGGAATAGAGTAGGCTACCGCCAGTTATGTCAAGGCAGCGGAACCTTGACTTTAGGATCCCAAAGGTCCGCTCCACAATGCTGCGTGTCCTCTTGTGGGCGTCATTGTATGCCCGCTCAGCAGCAGTATTTGGGTTCCCATATGGTGTCATTATCCAAGGCTGGATGCCATACCCCTGATCAGCTGAAAGAGAAACACAGAATGGTATCAATTAGATGTAGGAGGCACTGTTGTACGTATCTTTGATGGCAGTAGTTGTGTTGTGTTGTCTGTGACTATTTTGTGTGCTAATGTGACAACCTATGGTTGTTGGTGAAAACTTTGGCATTTTGTTTTTCCTTTGCTGAGCAAGTGTTTGTTGGCTAACTGTTTGTCAGCAGGATGTATTGGTTTCTCCAGTACAGTGTGCCCTCCCTTGCATTGTGACTTGTGATACAGGTGTCCGTGTGTCCTCACTGGGGGTGTGATGATAGTTCCATGCAGAGTTGAAACATGACAGTGTATTTGAAACGTTCATATGAACATACCCAGGCCATCCCATACCTTTAAACTTATGCATTGTATTAGTGTACAGGTTATTGTGAGCCTTCCAATTTGCAAGGTGACATTTAGGCAACCACAGTCATTAATGTCTTCACACTAAGCTGTAGAGTAAATTCAAATGTGTGAGAGGTTCAATGGTGACTTCAGAAACATGGCTAGTGATGTGAGTACCTCAGTGTGTTCCTGTCTAGGTGTTGCTATTGTGGTGTATGTGTTGTTTATCCTAGAGGGTTTCTGAGCAGTGTGTATATGAGTTTGTTTTTTGTCCTTACCAACAAGTAGTCCATTGCCATACCGTGTATCCAGGAAGTGTTGGTTGATGGTGGAGTGACGGAAGATGAATGCGTCATGTACACTCCCAGGATATTTAGCCACAATGTTGCTGATCAGTCCTTGGTGATCGACTATGGCCTGCACGTTGATTGAATGTGTGTGCTTCCTGTTGCGGTAGAGGTGTTCACTCGCAGCAGGTGGCACAAGGCGTACGTGTGTGCAGTCGATTGCACCAAGGACGTGCGGAAAGCCACTGATGGCGTAGAACCCCTGTTTTGTTTCCTGCTGCTTCTGCAGTGTGTTAGGGAAGCAGATGTGGCGGGGTGTCAGGCGAATGATGGCATCCAGTACTTTAGGCAGGAATGCGGAGAAAGATGGTTGTGATATTCCACCAACCAGGGCACCAGTTGTCTGAAACGAGCCACTTGCCAGCATGTGAAGTACGGCAAGCAGCTTTGTTTCTGTTGGGATAGTGCGTGGAGTCACTAAAATGGGGGCCAACTGCGGTTCAATATTTGTCAGCAGCTCCTGAATGGCCTGCCAGTTCAACCGGTACCTCTGGATGATGTCTCGTTCCCTGAGGCCATGCAGGGTTGTTCTTGGGCGGAATATCCTCTCCTGCCTTCTGCGCTGTCTTTGGGGTCCCTGCTGTTGTTGTAGTGGCTGCTGTTGTTGCTGCAGGGCTCTGCGTCTCCGTGCACGCTGAAGAAAAAGCACCTCCATGTCTCCCTGTTGCTGCTCTGCTGCTCTGCTGCTCTGTTGTTTGTTCTGTGTGTTCTGATTAAGTACAGGTGTGTTTGCCCCATTTTAACGCCTGCCCTGACCCAGGCGTTAAAATTTCACGATATTCGTGCTTTGCGCCATTTTTTTGCGCCGCCTGCCCCGCGGGAGTGATTCTTGCCCGGAAGCATAAATACGACGCACCGCTGTGTGCGTCGGTTTTTGGACGGGAACGCCTACCCTGCATGTCATTAACGCAGGGCGGGGTGCCGCTTCCAAAAACTGGCGCACATAACGCCATTTTCCTTGTGCGCCGGCTCGGGCGTCAGGGTATAAATATGGGGCAACGTTTGCGCTGAATGTGCGTCAAAATATTTGACGCACATTCGGCGCAAACGGAGTATAAATATGCCCCTCAATGTATAGAGAATCGTGTACTGTGCAAGCTGTGGGAACTTACCTGTGGGTTGATTGACTCTGTGCTCGCTGTTGTCCTTCCTAGGCACCGTCCGCTGGGACTTGCGAGGAGATGGAGGAATGTTCCCGTGTACAGACCGCTGGTGGACCTGTTGTCAATGGAGGAACGACATGTCATTCTGACATACAGGCTTGACCGAGCCACTATACATGAACTGTGTGCCCAGCTGGAGGCAGACCTGATGTCACCCATCCGCCAACCCACAGGGATCCCCCCTCTAGTGCGGGTGCTGTCAGTACTCCATTTCTTAGCAAGTGGGTCATTTCAAACAACAGTGGCCATTTCATCAGGGATGTCTCAGCCTATGTTTTCCAAGGTGTTGTCCAGAGTGTTGTCTGCCCTGCTCAAACACATGCAGAGATACATCGTTTTCCCTGAGGTGGGGGATTTGGCTACAGTGAAGGGTGATTTCTATGCCCTTGGACATATTCCCAACATCATTGGTGCCATTGATGGGACACATGTGGCTTTGGTACCCCCCAGTGAAAGTGAACAGGTGTACAGGAACAGAAAAAGTTATCATTCCATGAAAGTCCAGGTGGTCTGTTTGGCTGACCAGTACATCTCCCATGTAAATGCCAAGTTCCCTGGGTCAGTGCATGACGCGTACATCATGCGAAATAGCAGCATCCCTTATGTGATGGAACAACTACGGAGACACCGTGTGTGGCTAATTGGTGACTCAGGTTACCCCAACCTGTCGTGGTTACTGACCCCAGTGAGGAATCCCAGGACAAGGGCAGAGGAACGCTACAATGAGGCCCATGGGCGAACTAGGAGGATCATAGAAAGAACCTTCGGCCTCCTGAAGGCCAGGTTTAGGTGCCTGCATATGACAGGTGGATCCCTAATGTACTCACCAAAGAAGGTGTGCCAGATCATCGTGGCCTGCTGTATGCTTCACAACCTGGCATTGCGACGGCAGGTGCCTTTTCTGCAGGAGGATGGTCCAGATGGTGGTGTTGAAGCAGCTGTGGAGCCTGCGGAGAGGGAAGAGGAGGAAGACGAAGAGGACGACACAGACAACAGGGACACAGTGATACTGCAGTATTTTCAGTAACTCACAGGTAAGAATCAACACCGGCATTTTACATTTACTTACAGTCTCCTGCCTCTCTACTGTCTGTCCTTTTCACCCAGTGGATGCTAACAGAGTTGTGACTTTCCCTTCCAATTTCAGAGATGTGGGCCCCACTGCGTGACCTCTGCTTTGTTTGCCTATGGACTTCAGCTGTGTGACAGTGGTATGTTGTCATCACAATGTAACTGGTCATTTTTGCATGTTTATGTCTAATACATATTTTCAACCAAAAATAGGCAGACTCCAGATTATTTGTGTGCAATAAGTGTGTTTATTAAAGTGCTCAATTTTGGGACATGGTTGTAAATCGGTGATGGGTGATGGTGGAGGAATGTCCATGGCAGAGTCCAGATTCTCAGTCTCACAGGTGCATTGTCCATATGCCTGTGGAAGGTGGAGCCGGGGCAGTTTAAGGTTGGACAGGGTGACAATGTGGGACAGTGGGATGACATCAGGGGGTATCCTTTCCTGGCGGGGGTCTTGGCATCCTACTCTGTCTTCTTCCTAGATCTCAGGCCCCGCTTGCGGGGTGGTTCTTCTTCTGCAGGAGGTGGGGTTCTGGTGGCAGGTTTTTGCTGTGTCGGGCCTCCTGTCCACTAGCGCCGGCGGAGGTGGTAGGCTGTTCCTGGTCCATGCTAGTGACAGGGGCCCTTTGTGGTGCCACATGGTCCCGCAATGTGGTGACAATCTGGTTGAGAGCCACAAAGATGGTGCCCATTGCGGAACTAATGTTTCTCAGTTCTTCCCTGAACCCCATAAACTGTTCCTCCTGCAGTACCTGGATCTCCTGGAACCTGGCCAGGACCGTCGCCATTGTCTCCTGGGAGTGGTGGTATGCTCCCATGATGGAGGATAGGGCCTCGTGGAGAGTGGGTTCCCTGGGCCTGTCCCCCCCTGTCTCACAGCAGCCCTCTCAGTTCCCCTATTTCCCTGGGCCTCTGTCCCCTGGACCGTGTGCCCACTACCACTGCCCCCAGGTCCCTGTTGTTGTTGGGGTGGTGGGTTAACCTGGGTGCCCTGTAGTGGTGGACACACCGCTGATTGACGTGTCCTGGAGACAGAGGTATGGGCCCGCTGGGTGGGTGCTGTGCTGGTGTTCCCAGAGGGGGGTAGGTCTGCTGTAGCTTGTGGCTGTGTGAGGGGAACCGACTGTCCCGAGGTCCCCGATGGGCCGGGCTGGTCATCTGGGTCCAGGGAGACAGAGCTGCTGTCATCACTGGGGGCCTCTTCTGGGGGTGGGATGGACATTTCTGGACCCTCCTGGGCGGTGTGGTGGCGTTCGGGTCCTGCAGGGGTATAAGAGTATGGTTATTGCTTCTGTGTGTGCCATTTCGTGCAATGGGTGGGTGCCCGTGTACCCCAGTGCTGGCATTCCTTTGTGGGGGCTGTTGTGACGGCGGTTTGTGGGGGAGATGGGTATGTGCAGTGGGCATGCTTAGGTGATGGCTGTGGATGGTTTGTGGTGGCATGCAGGGTTTGGTGTTGGGATGGGTGGGTTGTGATGGTGAGACATTAGCAATGAGGATGTGTGATGGTGGTGGGGGGGAGGGTGGGGGTATGAGTTGGCATGCTGGTGGGGTGGGGGGGATGAAGTAGTGGAGATTTGACTTACCAGAGTCCATTCCTCCGCCTGCTCCTGCGAGGCCCTCAGGATGCAGGATGTTCAAGACCTGTTCCTCCCATGTTGTAAATTCTGGGGGTTGAGGTGGGGGTCCGCCGCCAGTCCGCTGCACCGTGATGTTGTGCCTGGATACCATGGAACGCACCTTCCCCCGTAGGTCGTTCCACCGCTTCCTGATGTCGTCCCGATTTCGTGGATGCTGCCCCACAGCGATGACCCTGTCCACTATTCTTTGCCATAGCTCCATCTTCCTGGCAATGGTGGTGTGCTGCACCTGTGTCCCGAAAAGCTGGGGCTCTACCCGAACTATTTCCTCCACCATGACCCTGAGTTCTGCGTCTGAGAACCTGGGGTGTCTTTGGGGTGCCATGGGGTGGTGTGGATGAGGTGTGGGGTGGTTTTTGCGGTGATGAGTGTGGTGAGTGTAGTGGTGTGTGGTGTTTTGTGCATGGTTGTTGTGTGGGTGATGGTGTAGTGTGCCTCTGTGTGATGGTGTTCTCTATTCTGTGCTGTCTCTCTCTGGGCTTCTTCTCTGATTTGTGGTCGTAGGGGTTTGTGGGTGATGTGGGTGTGTGTTTTATAGTTAATTGGGTGTGTGGGAGTGTTGTGTGTATGTGTCTCAAGTGTGTGTATTTCAAATTGTCCAATGTGGCTGTGTTTTGGGGCTGTATGTGTATTTTGAGCGCAGCGGTGTGTACCGCCAATGGAATACCGTGGTTGAAAGACCGCCGCGTGGATTCGTGGGTCGTAATGGCATGGGCGTTTTTCTGTTGGTGTGACGGTGGAGGTTTGGTCTTCGCCAGTTTAACGCTGCCCGTTGGTGTGGCGAACTTTGGTTGATGTCGGGTTTTTGGCGGTTTGCCTCTTGAGGGTCAGAATGACCGTGGCGGTTTACCGCGACCGCGGCAGTGTTGTGGCGGCCTTCTGACCGGCGGTAAGCGCCTTTTACCGCCGAGGTCAGAATGACCCCCTTAGTCTCTCTTTTTGGAGATTTTCTTCACCAGGACGAACCTACAAATCAGGCTGGGTCGCGGTTGAGGCAAGCCGGCTAGAGTTGCCGTGGCGGGTCAGTCCCTCTATGGAGCTTTTTTTCAAAAGTTCTCCAAACTTCTGGATCTTCTCCCAGATGTTCCTTTAAGGTTCTTTTGGGGTCCACAGCTCACCCCAAGGTTCAAGAAGCTCTGAGATGATCCTTTGGGGTGTGGATCACAACTCCCAGATGCACCTGGCGCATACTTCTTTTTGCCCACTGGACAGTGGTCAGGTGGTTGATTTCTTCAGGAGTTGGTGCAGGGGACTCTGGTTAGCAATTTTTCACCTGTAGCAAACAGGGAGTCCCTCCTTGAACCTGTTGAAGCCAGGCAAAGTCCTTCTTGTGGTGAAGCCCAAGTGTGCAGCTGGTGCAGTCCTTCAGAGTGCAGGGTCCAGGTGCAGGTCAGGGGTCCAGCAGGGCAGACCTTCTTCTCCTTTGGTTCTTCCTTGTTGGAATCTGATGGGGATATGAGGTGTGGGTGCAGGTCTGCCAGTTTTATCCTTGCTCCTGCGTGAAAAACAGGGGGGTCCTGATTCTCCAATCAGGTGCAGGGTCCTTCCCCGTGTGATGACCACTTACTGGGAAGTGTGGCAAAAATCAATCCCAGGAGGCAACATTCCTCAAAAATCCATCATGGCTGAAAGTGATTTTTAGAGGTTATATCTGGCTGAGCCCATCCACTGGTGTGGCTAAAAATCATAAACACACCCCGCTCCTGCCCTCTCCTAATCTAATCAAGGGGGCACCTAGTTGTCTGGGGTTGCAGGATGTGGGGATGTTGCTTGGTTGCTCCAAATGTCCTTCTCTGCCTTTGAAGACCAGTTTGGCAGACCTCCCCCTTCCTGCCTCACCATCTGCTGAGGGGAAATCCCCTCCCACAGACACATCTCTTTGTGTGAAGCCAGGCCACTTCACACATCAACAAGCAGCATGGCCAGGCTGCCAGAGGCTGGCCAATCAGAGCACAGCAGCAAAAACAATGCAGGGCTGAAGTGGGCAACTTTTAAGGTAAAGTTTAAAACTCTTTACCTGAACAAGTTATATTAAATCCAACAACTGGAAGTTGTGGGATTAATTATAACAATTAATTTGATACCAAACTCTTGTTATCTGTCATTTAAGGGGACTTTCAAAATTAAAATAAAGTCTCCCCATTCTAGCCTATGAAGGCTATTCACTACAATGAGGGGAAACAAATTTGGCTGTTTTTACCTCACCAGTGCTTATAAAACTATTTTTATAAGGTCCCTGCTTATAGTTTCATGGCACCCAGCCCTAGGGGCGCATAGGGCACACCTTAGGGATGACTTATATGTAAAAATAAGGTAGTTTAAGACTTTGGAACTACTTTTAATTCCAAAGTCGAATTTGCATATAACTTTAATTTAAAAGCAGCCAGCAAGGCGGGCCTGCCTTTAAAATGACACTGGGCACCTCAGCAGTGTACCTATGGTCGCACTACCTATGCTGTGGCCCCTAAACCTACATGCCTTACCATATACTGGAGACTTATAGGTAGGTTGACTCAGAGATTTATAATTAGCCTAATTTGCATATCCACTTTACACAGAGCACTGGCCCTGGGACTGGTAAGCAGTACCCAGGGCACAGCCTAGAGTCAGTAACCACCAGTACCTGTCCAAACAGTGTGGGGGTGCCCAGGGCAAAAAGGAGGACTTTTCTACACTCATGTTCTATACGATTCGTTGAATTAGTTGTGGATATTCCTTAGTCATGGGCTAATCACAGAAAAAACCCACAAATCTAAAGAAAAAGTACTCACTAGTAATCAGCAGAAACACATATCGCTGAACAAATCTATTTCAGCTCCAAAATCTAAAAGTCCATTTTAGAGTAAATTAAGTCATCCTGTAAGGGTATCACAAGAAAAATCAAGTTGAATAAAACAAAATTCTCGACAAAACGCCAAAATTCAAATATAGCTAATGTAAATCTGTCAATAATTTGCAATTAAATATATCTTCAACTAATGTGAAAGCAGCACATCCTGGAGTTCCTCTTTGATTTATATGAAAGAATATGATTGCATATACAGTGTCAAAAATTACAACTAATGTATTGCCTTGCCAATAAATTTGTGTCATGGAATATAAAATTATCTATGGAGTGTCAAAGTTTTCAACTAGTGCATTGCTTTGCCAGTGCAATAGTATAATATAAAATTGACCAGTCCTGAGGAGTAAATAACTGTGGAAAATTTTCCTTTCGTCACCTTTTAAAATTATTCATCTTAGCACGTATCATTCCCAGAAATATATCCAGCAGCAATTGTCAGTTAACCCAAAAATAATTCTAGTTAATTAGCGTTGAGTCCCTCTTCAAATGCTCTCAGTCTAAGAATCCGAATACATTCTCTCCTTCTTAGAAATAATTCTCTATTACCCCCCCTGGGGTCCTTGCATACATGTTCTAGACCAAAAAATTCAAAATGTTTGACAAATCCTTGCTCCGAGCACTGTCTCATGTATACCACAACTGGATACCTAGGGGCATTTTTATACTCTGTTTGCGCCGAATGTGCGTCAAAACGTTTGATGCACACTCAGCGCAAACCTTGCCCCATATTTATACTTTCACGCCCGACCCCGCGGACGTCAAAATTCCTCTGTGTGCGTATTTTTTTGGATGCAGGAAACCACCTTGCGTTAATGACATGTAAGGTATGACTTTAAGGCCTGTGCGCCTTATTTATACTCCCACGTCATTTTGAAGCAAAGGAGGAGGCGGGTCTTATAAAAACGTTGCCCAGCCTGATGTGCGCTGTTTTTGAACGCCCGAGTGAGGGCAGGCGTTAAGGGACCTGTGGGCTCACTTCCATGGTCTCTGACCATGGAAGCAGTCCACAGGTGCCCTTCCCTGCCCCCAGGGACACCCCCTGCCACCCTCGCCCACCCCTGGAGGACACCCATGGATGGAGGACCCATCCCAGGTAGGTACAGGTAAGTTGGGGTAAGTATCATTTTTTTAATTTTTCTAAAGTGGCATAGGGGGGCCTAATTTAGCCCCCCCTACATGCCACTGTGCTCAATGGCCATGCCCAGGGTTCAAAAAATGGCGCAAGTCCGGTTTGAACCATGATTTTCGACTCAAACCTGACTTGCACCATTTTTGACGCACAACCCCCATTTTCCCCTACGCCGGCGCTCCCTGGTCTGAGTCATTTTTTTTTGCTCTGACCAGCCCGCAGCGCCGGCTAATGTCAATCCTTAAATAAGGTGCCCGCATGGTGCGTTGGAATGGCGTTAGCCACTGGTAAAAAAAATTGACGCAAACCAGCGACGCCGCTGGTTTGCGTCAAAAAAGTATAAATATGGGCCCTAGTGTCATCTTGTTTCAAAGCTGTATAATGTTCACTGATCCTAATCCTCAAGGATCTAATGGTACTCCCCACATACATGCATTTACATTTGCATACAATAGCATAGACCACAAAATTACTGTTACAAGTAATATGAGTAAGTATCTGAAATTGATCCCCAATACTGTTCGTAAAAGTGCGTGTACCATCATGAGCCCATTTGCAAATCCCACAATGTCCACATTTAGAAAAGCCTCACATTCGAGTTGTCAACCAATTAGTGATAGGACCCTTAGTGGGATAGCTGGGACATAGAATAGTCTTCAGAGTTCTACCTTTTCGGTAAGTAAATTGTGGACTCCCCGAGATATGTTGCCTAAGACTATTGTCCGCATATAACACTTGCCAGTGTTTACGCATACACTTAAGTAAAAGACTTGATATCCAAGTATAATTCACAACACATCTTATCTTATCCTTATTAATCTTATGTTTATATCTTAGTGTGTCCACTCTAGAAATTCTCATAATCTTATCATGTGCATGGTTAACAATATGTGGGTCATATCCATGTTAGTTAAAGTGTGTTCTCATGTCTGTGATACATGTACGAAAGTCTGATTCATTGCTACATATCTGTCTCGCCTGTACCATTTCCCCATACGGTATGGCCGCAATCTGATGTTTTGGATGTGCACTGGTTGCATGTAATAAAGAATTGCACACAGTATTTTTTTGATATAATCTAGATCCCATTTTTTGGTCGTCAATGTAAAGTTCAACATCCAAAAATGTAATACTAGTGGTGCTATGCTCATAAGTGAATCTGAAGCCTGCCTTGTTGGAATTCAAGTATTCACAAAAACTATTCAATTCTTCAATGGTCCCAGTCCAAATCATTAACCAATCATCAATGTATCTGCCCCAGTATAAGATATAGGTATTCCATTTCTTGCCTCCCAAGCCCCACATTAGCTCCTGTTCCAAGTATCCCATAAAAGGGTTTGCATAGGAAGGGGGAAATCTTGAACCCATTGCTACTCCTTGTTTTTGTCTGTACCAATCAGTTTTAAACAAAAATAAATTGTTGTGTATTATCAATTCAGTCATTGTCACCAGCATTTCCATGTGTTCCCATAGACTAGCTGATCTTCTGTTCAAAAATTGACTCAAAGCAAGAATACCTAAATCATGTTTAATGCTCGTGTACAGTGAGACCACATCAAGAGTGACCAGAATCATCCCTGGCTCACAGCTAATGTCTGCAAGTATTCTCAAAATGTGTTTGGTGGCCCTAATGTATGAGGGTAGATTAAGTACATATATTTGTAAGAAGATATCCACAAATTCAGATAGTTTTTCCGTGGGGCCCCCTATGCCCGAAACTATACGTCTGCCCGGAGGAAAGGGTCAGCTCTTATGTATTTTTGGGAGAGTATATAAACATGGATATCTAGGTTTAATAACTCATAAATACAAGTATTCATCTTCATTGAATAGACCCTTAACAGACCCATCCCTCAAACAATTATTAATAATGTTAGTCAAAATCGGTATTGGATCATACACAATTTTTTCATAGCACACCTGATCCCCCAGTTGTGTATAAATTTCTTGTTCATAATCTAGTCTGTCCATAATCACAATATTACCAACTTTGTCAGCTTCTTTAATTATTATATCATCACATTTTCTTAAAGTTTTGAGGGCCATACATTCACCATAGCCAAGATTCCTTTTCTGGAACCAGTTGCGTTTTTAAATCTTTTGTTCCATTAGGTTTAGATCTCTCCAAACCAGTTTGTAAAAAGTGTCAATAGAATCACCACTGAACAGATTCAGTGTCCACTTCGATTTTGTCTTTAATCCGCTAGCCATTGTGTCGGAAGAGATACCTAATTCTGAAAATATCCATGGAATAGTAATTGAATCATCCTCATATTCAGTAATACATTAGAGTAACCTTATCCTGTACATCTTGAATAGTCAAGGGACTATAATCTTTACTGATATTGTGTAAGGTGTCTGCCCCCTGATTGGTGACATTGGTCAAGAAATATTTTTTCAGTTTTAGACGTCTGATAAATTTGAAAAGATCTATCCTCAACTGAGAAAATTCACCAAAAACCTCAGGACACCTCAGGACAAAAACTCAGACCCTTAATTAACAGGGATACATCTTTATCGGATAGGGCTCTTTTAGAAAGGATTTTTATAATAATTGTTGCTTCAACAGAACCCACTGTTTCCCCTTGTCCCAAGACCTCATTCTCATTCCTTTCTTTCCTTCTACAGTACCCTCCTAGTTTTGGGGAACCTTCTTTTCTCCAATTCAAATCCCAGTGCCCCTGTTTGAGTCTCTGTACTTCCCTTAAAAAAGAGGGGGTGTTCTCCTTGTCTGACGTCATATTAGATGATGTGCCCTCACTAATATCCAAGTCACTATCACTGGTCTATGGGGCACTATTAGAAGCTTGTGATCCTATCCCGAATGTCTGTATTTTGTCATCTTTTCGAATTAGATAATCATATTTTTGGGACAACAGGGTCAAAAACTGATTTGCATATGGCTGGGTCCAAACTGGGGTGGCATAGTGAGCAAAAGAGCAATGGATTAAACCCAAATCTGTGACTGGGTGTGAGTGTTTGATTTTTTTTTACACTCTGCTGTATGAAAGTACCATCTTGTCTGGCATGTTACCCCCATATTTCACTGTATATATGTTGTTTTAGTCTATGTGTCACTGGGACCCTGCCAGGCAGGGCCCCAGTGCTCATAAGTATGTGCCCTGTATGTGTTCCCTGTGTGATGCCTAACTGTTTCACTGAGGCTCTGCTAACCAGAACCTCAGTGGTTATGCTCTCTCTGCTTTCCAAATTTGTCACTAATAGGCTAGTGACTAAATTTACCAATTCACATTGGCATACTGTTACACCCATATAATTCCCTAGTATATGGTACTGAGGTACCCAGGGTATTGGTGTTCCAGGAGATCTCTATGGGCTGCAGCATTTCTTTTGCCACCCATAGGGAGCTCTGACAATTCTTACACAGGCCTGCCAGTGCAGCCTGAGTGAAATAATGTCCACGTTATTTCACAGCCATTTGCCACTGCACTTAAGTAACTTATGTCACCTATATGTCTAACCTTCACCTGGTGAAGGTTGGGTGCAAAGTTACTTAGTGTGTGGCCACCCTGGCACTAGCCAAGGTGCCCCCACATCGTTCAAGGCAAATTCCCCGGACTTTGTGAGTGCGGGGACACCATTACATGCGTGCACTGTACATAGGTCACTACCTATGTACAGCGTCACAATGGTAACTCCGAACATGGCCATGTAACATGTCTAAGATCATGGAATTGTCACCCCAATGCCATCCTGGCATTGGGGGGACAATTCCATGATCCCCCGGGTCTCTAGCACAGAACCCGGGTACTGCCAAACTGCCTTTCCGGGGTCTCCACTGCAGCTGCTGGGGCTGCCAACCCCTCAGACAGGTTTCTGCCCTCCTGGGGTCCAGGCAGCCCTGGCCCAGGAAGGCAGAACAAAGGACTTCCTCTGAGAGAGGGTGTAACACCCTCTCCCTTTGGAAATAGGTGTGAAAGCTTGGGAGGAATAGCCTCCCCCAGCCTCTGGAAATGCTTTGATGAGCACAGATGGTGCCCATCTCTGCATAAGCCAGTCTACACCGGTTCAGGGATCCCCCAGCCCTGCTCTGGCACGAAACTGGACAAAGGAAAGGGGAGTGCCCACTCCCCTGACCTGCACCTCCCAGGGGATGTGCCCAGAGCTCCTCCAGTGTGTCCCAGACCTCTGCCATCTTGGAAACAGAGGTGTTTGTGGCACACTGGACTGCTCTGAGTGGCCAGTGCCAGCAGGTGACGTCAGAGGCTCCTTCTGATAGGCTCTTACCTCTCTTGGTAGCCAATCCTCCTTCCTAGGTAGCCAAACCTCCTTTTCTGGCTCTTTAGGGTCTCTGCTTTGGGGATCTCACCAGATAACGAATGCAAGAGCTCACCAGAGTTCCTCTGCATCTCCCTCTACACCTTCTGCCAAAGGATCAACCGCTGACTGCTAAGGACGCCTGCAAAACCGCAACAAAGTAGCAAGACAACTACTAGCAACCTTGTATCGCTTCATCCTGACGGCTTTCTTGACTGTTTCCAGGTGGTGCATACTCTGGGGGTAGCCTGCCTCCTTTCTGCACCAGGAGCTCTGAAGAAATCTCCCGTGGGTCAACGGAATCTTCCCCCTGCAACCGCAGGCAACAAAAGACTGCATCACTGGTCCTCTGGGTCCCCGCTCAGCACGGCGAGCGTGGTCCCTGGAACTCAGCAACTCTGTCCAAGTAACTCCTACAGTCCAGTGACTCTTCAGTCCAAGTTTGGAGGAGGTAACTCCTTGCCTCCCCACGCTAGACTGCATTTCTGGGTACCGCATGATTTGCAACTGCTCCGGCTCCTGTGCACTCTTCCCGGATTTCCTTCATGCACAGCCAAGCCTGGGTCCCTGACACTCTAACCTGCAGTGCACAACCTTCTGAGTTGTCCTCCGGTGTCGTGGGACTCCCTTTTGTGACTTTGGGTGGACTCTGGTTCACTTTTCTTCTAAGTGCCTGTTTGGGTACTTCTGCGGATGCTGCCTGCTTCTGTGAGGGCTCCCTGACTTGCTGGGCGCCCCCTCTGTCTCCCCATCCAAGTGGCGACATCCTGGTCCCTCCTGGGCCACAGCAGTATCCAAAAACCCTAACCACAACTGTTGCAGCTAGCAAGGGTTGTTTGCAGTCTTTCTGCGTGGGAACACCTCTGCAAGCTTCTTCACGACGTGGGACATCCATCCTCCAAACGGGAAGTTCCTAGTTCTCTTCGTTCTTGCAGAACACCAAGCTTCTTCCACCCGGAGGCAGCTTCCTTGCACCCTCAGCTGGCATTTCCTGGGTTCCTGCCCACTCTCAACACTGTTGCGACTCTTGGACTTGGTCCCCTTGTCTTACAGGTACTCAGGTCTGGAAATCCACAGTTGTTGCATTGCTGGTGTTTGTTTTCATTGCAGAATCCCCCTATCACGACTTCTGTGCTCTCTCGGGGTTGTAGGTGCACTTTACACCTACCTTACAGGGTCTTGGGGTGGACTATTTTTCTAACCCTCACTGTTTTCTTACAGTCCCAGCGACCCTCTACAAGCTCACATAGGTTTGGGGTCCATTTGTGGTTCGCATTCCACTTTTGGAGTATATGGTTTGTGTTGCCCCTATACCTATGTGCTCCTATTGCAATCTACTGTAACTTCACATTGCTTGCATTACTTCCTTTTGCTATTACTTGCATAATTTTGGTTTGTGTACATATATCTTGTGTATATTTCTCATCCTCATACTGAGGGTACTCACTGAGATACTTTTGGCATATTGTCATAAAAATAAAGTACCTTTATTTTTAGTATATCTGTGTATTGTGTTTTCTTATGATATTGTGCATATGACACCAGTGGTATAGTAGGAGCTTTACATGTCTCCTAGTTCAGCCTAAGCTGCTTTGCCATAGCTACCTTCTATCAGCCTAAGCTGCTAGAAACACCTCTTCTACACTAATAAGGGATAACTGGACCTGGCACAAGGTGTAAGTACCTCTGGTACCCACTACAAGCCAGGCCAGCCTCCACCATTGGTTGTGCAGCGATGGGATAAGTACTTGTAACTTCTTACCACTTTGTCATTGTGTACTTTTCATAAGAGAATAATATACAAAACAAGTTCAGTGTATGTACACCTAACCAATAAGTTTTGCTTTTCTTTTCTTAAACTTTTACAAAGTTCTGAAAAGTTTCTCTAAACTTCTAAAAGTTTCCAAAAAGTTAGAAAAAGGTTTTTTTCTCTGTTCTTTAAAAAGTTCTGAAAATATTTCTTTCTTCTCACTGTCTCTAAACCTTCTTCTATCATGTCTGATGTAGAGCCTGCTCTTAAAATGGTCAATACTACCTCTGACAATTCAAATTACAGGTGCCTAAGGAGTCTCTGCTTAGGTAGAGGTTTAGTGATAGGAAAGAACCCCACAAAAGAGTTTCTATATAACATGCTTATTGTGAATGATGAGTCCCAAGCAGTCACTTCAAATGAGAAGTTAATAGATGGCTCCCATTCGAACTCAGGGGATCACCTTGAGGAAGGTGGGGAGGGTTCTGTTCCAAATCTGCCCCCTAGCAGACCACCTAGTAATGCTGGTAGTAATAGAGACTCCCATCATAGTAGGGGTGTTTTTATTCCTGGAGGCCAGGTTGTTAGAGTCCAGTCAGTTAGGGACAGATCTCCCTCTGTTGTTTCCAATTTATCTTCTGTGTCCAAGCATTCCCAACCCACCCACCCTGAAGACAACATGTTAGAAAGGGAACCCAAAAAGTTGAGAGTGGAAGAGACCAGACTGAAGCTTAAACAGCAACAGCTGGCTCTAGATAGGGAATCTCTAGACCTGGAGAAGGAGAGACAGAGATTGGGGTTAGGACCCCATGGTGGCAGCAATACCAGTATTCCAGATAGTAATCCTGTTAGAGAGCATGATTCCAGGAATCTGCACAAGATAGTTCCCTTTACAAGGAGGGGGATGACATCAACAAGTGGTTTGCTGCACTTGAGAGGGCCTGTATGCTACAGGGGGTCCCTCAAAGGCAGTGGGCTGCTATATTGTGGCTATCTTTCACTGGAAAGGGTAGGGATAGGCTCCTTACTGTTAGAGAAAGTGATGCTAACAATTTTGCCATTTTGAATGATGCACCCTTAGATGGATTTGGCTTAACCACTGAACAATACAGGATTAAGGTCAGAGACACCAGAAAAGAGTCCTCACAAGACTGGATAGACTTTGTTGACTGTTCAGTGAAGGCCTTGGAGGGGTGGTTACATGGCAGTATAGTTTCTGACTATCAAAGCCTGTATAATCTTATTCTGAGAGAGCATATTCTGAATAACTGTGTGTCTGACTCGTTACACCAATATCTAGTGGACTCAGATCTGACCTCTCCCCAAGAATTGGGAAAGAAGGCAGACAAATGGGTCAGAACAAGAGTGAACAGAAAAGTTCATGCAGGGGGTGACAAAGATGGCAAGAAGAAGGATGGTAAGTCTTCTGATAAGGGTGGGGACAAAACTAAAAATGAGTCTTCATCAGGCCCACAAAAATCCTCTGGTGGGGGTGGTGGGTCCAAATCCTCTTCAAATCAAGTTAAAAAGCCTCAGTGTTATTTGTGTAAAGTCAAAGGCCATTGGACAACTGATGGCAGTTGTCCAAAGAAAAACACCAAACCTCCCACTACCACAACCCCTACTGCAAATTCTAGTGCCCCTAGTAATAGCAGTGGCAGTGGGAGCAAACCTACTAATAGCCAATCCAAGGGAGTAGCTGGGCTCACTTTTGGTAATTTAGTTGGGGTTGGTCTTGTTAGGGAGACCACAGAGGCTGTGTTAGTCTCTGAAGGTGCCATTGATTTGGCCACCTTGGTTGCTTGTCCCCTTAATATGGATAAGTACAAGCAACTTCCCCTAACAAATGGTGTTGAGGTTCAGGCCTACAGGGACACAGGTGCCAGTGTTACCATGGTGATAGAGAAACTGGTACACCCTGAACAACACCTACTTGGTCACCAGTACCAAGTGACAGATGCTCATAACAACACTCTTAGCCACCCCATGGCTATTGTGAATCTCAACTGGGGGGGGGGTACTGGTCCAAAGAAAGTTGTGGTTGCCTCAGATTTACCTGTAGACTGTCTACTAGGGAACGATTTAGAGACATCAGCTTGGGCAGAAGTTGAGTTGGAGGCTCATGCAGCAATGCTGGGAATTCCTGGGAATATTTTTGCTTTGACAAGGGCTCAGGCCAAAAAGCAAAAAGGACAGGGTAACTTGGATCCTGGAACAATGGACCAAGTGCTGCCTAAAGCTAGGGGTAGCAAGGGTAAATCCCTTCCCACTATCCCTCCCTCTACAGATGATTCTCCTTCTGAGGAAGAAGAATTTCCTCCCTGTGCAGAACCTTATCCAGATGAGCTGGCAGCAGACACTGCTGAGTTTTTGGGTGGAGGGGGGCCTGCCAGGGAAGAGCTGAGTGTGGCACAGCAATCCTGTCCCACATTAGAGGGTCTCAGACAGCAAGCTGTCAAGCAGCAAAATGGGGATGTCAGTGACTCACATAGAGTTTACTGGGAGGACAACCTCTTGTACACAGAGGCAAGGGACCCAAAACCTGGAGCAGCCAGGATATTGGTCATTCCCCTGCAGTACAGAGAGTTCCTCCTAACTCTGGCACATGACATTCCTTTGGCTGGGTATTTGGGCCAGATCAAAACATGGGAAAGGCTTGTCCCCCTGTGTCACTGGCCTAGAATGTCAGAGGACACAAAAGATTTCTGTAAGTCTTGTGTGACCTGCCAAGCCAGTGGCAAGACTGGTGGCACACCAAAGGCTCCCCTTATTCCACTACCTGTGGTTGGGGTCCCCTTTGAAAGGGTAGGGGTTAACATAGTTGGCCCCCTTGACCCTCCTACTGCTTCAGGCAATAGGTTTCTCTTGGTGGTTGTGGACCATGCCACAATATATCCTGAAGCAATTCCTCTAAGGACCACTACAGCACCTGCAGTGGCAAAAGCCCTCCTGGGAATCTTTTCCAGGGTGGGTTTCCCAAAAGAGGTTGTATCAGACAGGGGTAGCAACTTTATGTCTGCATACTTGAAAGCTATGTGGAAGGAATGTGGTGTAACCTACAAATTCACCACACCTTATCATCCACAGACTACTGGACTGGTAGAAAGGTTTAATAAAACTCTCAAAGGTATGATAATGGGACTCCCTGAAAAACTCAGGAGGCGATGGGATGTCCTGTTACCATGCCTCCATTTTGCTTACCGGGAGGTACCCCAGAAAGGAATGGGCTTCAGCCCCTTTGAACTCCTCTTTGGACACCCTGTAAGAGGTCCACTAACACTTGTGAAGGAGGGTTGGGAACAACATTTAAAAGCTCCCAAACAGGACATAGTGAACTATGTACTTGGCCTAAGATCCAGAATGGCTGAGTACATGAAAAAGGCCAGCAAAAACCTTCAGGCCAGCCAAGAGCTCCAGAAGCAATGGCATGACCAGAAGGCTGTTCTGATTCAGTACCAACCAGGACAGAAGGGGTGGGTATTGGAGCCTGTGGCCCCAAGAGCACTCCAGGACAAATGGAGTGGACCCCATCTAATCGTTGACAAAAAGGGTGAGGTTACCTATCTGGTAGACCTGGGCACTGCCAGGAGTCCCCTTAGGGTGATTCATGTCAACCGCCTAAAACCCTACTATGACAGGGCTGATCTCACCCTGCTCATGGCAACAGATGAAGGACAGGAAGAAGAGAGTTACCCTCTCCCTGATCTCTTCTCCTCCACTGAAGAGGATGCTTTAGTGGAAGGAATAGTTTTGGCAGACTGTCTTACTGCAGAACAGAAAGACAACTGAATAAACCTCCTTGGACAATTTTCTGAAATCTTTTCAACTGTGCCAGGCACCACATCTTGGTGTGAACACACAATTGATACTGGAGACAGCTTGCCTGTCAAAAGTAAAATCTATAGGCAGCCTGACCATGTCAGGGACTGCATAAAACAAGAGGTTCAGAAAATGCTTGATCTAGGGGTGGTTGAACCTTCTGAAAGCACATGGGTGAGTCCTGTGGTGCTTGTACCAAAGCCTCACTCAAAAGATGGAAAAAGGGAGATGAGGTTTTGTGTAGACTACAGAGGTCTCAATCAGGTAACAAAAACTGATGCCCACTCTATGCCCATGGCAGATGAGCTCATAGATACACTGGCATCTGCCAAGTATCTAAGTAACTTTGATTTGACTGCAGGGTATTGGCAGATCAAATTGGCTGAGGATGCTAATCCTAAAACTGCATTTTCAACTATAGGAGGGCACTACCAATTTACAGTGATGCCCTTTGGTTTGAAAAACGCACCTGACACTTTTCAGAGGTTGGTGAACACAGTCCTGCAAGGGTTGGAGGCTTTTAGTGCAGCATATCTTGATGATATAGCTGTCTTTAGCTCCACCTGGGATGAGCACCTGGTCCACCTTTGGAAAGTTTTGGAGGCCCTGCAAAAGGCAGGCCTCACTATCAAGGCCTCAAAGTGCCAGATAGGGCAGGGAAAGGTGGTTTATCTGGGACACCTGGTAGGTAGGGAACAGATTGCACCACTTCAGGGGAAAATCCAGACAATCATGGATTGGGTTCCCCCTACAACTCAGACCCAGGTGAGAGCCTTCCTAGGCCTCACTGGGTATTACAGGAGATTCATTAAAAACTATGGCTCCATAGCAGCCCCACTTAATGATCTCACCAGGAAAAAGATGCCTAAAAAGGTACTGTGGACAGCTAGCTGTCAGAAAGCTTTTGAGGAGCTCAAACAGGCCATGTGCTCTGCACCTGTCCTAAAAAGCCCATGTTACTCCAAGAAATTCATTGTTCAAACTGATGCTTCTGAATTAGGGGTAGGGGCAGTCTTATCACAACTGAATTCTGAGTGCCAGGATCAACCAGTTGCTTTTATCAGCAGAAGGTTGACCCCTAGAGAAAAGCGTTGGTCTGCCATAGAGAGGGAGGCCTTTGCTGTGGTCTGGGCACTGAAGAAGTTGAGGCCATACCTGTTTGGCACTCACTTTATTGTTCAGACAGACCACAAACCTCTACTTTGACTAAATCAAATGAAAGGTGAAAACCCTAAATTGTTGAGGTGGTCCATATCTCTACAGGGAATGGACTATACAGTGGAACATAGACCTGGGAGTACCCACTCCATTGCAGTTGGACTCTCCAGATAATTCCACTTGACAATGAAGACTCATCAGGTCATGGCTAGTCTTATTGTCCTTCGTTCGGGGGGGGGGGTTGTGTAGGAAAGTACCATCTTGCCTGGCATGTTACCCCCATATTTCACTGGATATATGTTGTTTTAGTCTATGTGTCACTGGGACCCTGCCAGGCGGGGCTCCAGTGCTCATAGGTATGTGCCCTGTATGTGTTCCCTGTGTGATGCCTAACTGTCTCACTGAGGCTCTTCTAACCAGAACCTCAGTGGTTATGCTCTCTCTGCTTTCCAAATTTGTCACTAACAGGCTAGTGACTAAATTTACCAATTCACATTGGCATACAGGTACACCCATATATTTCTCTAGTAAATGGTACTGAGGTACCCAGGGTATTGGGGTTCCAGGAGATCCCTATGGGCTGCAGAATTTCTTTTGCCACCCATAGGGAGCTCTGACAATTCTTACACAGGCCTGCCAGTGCAGCCTGAGTGAAATAACATCCACGTTATTTCACAGCCATTTACCACTGCACTTAAGTAACTTATAAGTCACCTATATGTCTAACCTTCACCTGGTGAAGGTTGGGTGCAAAGTTACTTAGTGTGGGGGCACCCTGGCACTAGCCAAGGTGCCCCCACATCGTTCAGGGCAAATTCCTTGGACTTTGTGAGTGCGGGACACCATTACACGCTTGCATTGTACATAGGTCACTACCTAAGTCCAGCGTCACAATGGTAACTCCGAACATGGCCATGTAACATGTCTAAGATCATGGAATTGTCACCCCAATGCCATCCTGGCATTGGGGGAACAATTCCATGATCCCTCGGGTCTCTAGCACAGAACCCGGGTACTGCCAAACTGCCTTTCCGGGGTCTCCACTGCAGCTGCTGCCAACCCCTCAGACAGGTTTCTGCCCTCCTGGGGTCCAGGCAGCCCTGGCCCAGGATGGCAGAACAAAGGACTTCCTCTGAGAGAGGGTGTAACACCCTCTCCCTTTGGAAATAGGTGTGAAGGCTGGGGAGGAGTAGCCTCCCCAGCCTCTGGAAATGCTTTGATGAGCACAGATGGTGCCCATCTCTGCATAAGCCAGTCTACACCGGTTCAGGGATCCCCCAGCCCTGCTTTGGCACGAAACTGGACAAAGGAAAGGGGAGTGCCCACTCCCCTGACCTGCACCTCCCAGGGGAGGTGCCCAGAGCTCCTCCAGTGTGTCCCAGACTTCTGCCATCTTGGAAACAGAGGTGTTTGTGGCACACTGGACTGCTCTGAGTGGCCAGTGCCAGCAGGTGACATCAGAGGCTCCTTCTGATAGGCTCTTACCTCTCTTGGAAGCCAATCCTCCTTCCTAGGTAGCCAAACCTCCTTTTCTGGCTCTTTAGGGTCTCTGCTTTGGGGATCTCACCAGATAACGAATGCAAGAGCTCACCAGAGTTCCTCTGCATCTCCCTCTTCACCTTCTGGCAAAGGATCGACCGCTGACTGCTCAGTACGCCTGCAAAACTGCAACAAAGTAGCAAGACGACTACTAGCAACCTTGTATCGCTTCATCCTGCCGACTTTCTCGACTGTTTCCAGGTGGTGCATGCTCTGGGGGTAGCCTGCCTCCTTTCTACACCAGAAGCTCTGAAGAAATCTCCTGTGGGTCGACGGAATCTTCCCCCGGCAACCGCAGGCAACAAAAGACTGCATCACTGGTCCTCTGGGTCCCCTCTCAGCAAGATGAGCGTGGTCGCTGGAACTCAGCAACTCTGTTCAAGTAACTCCCACAGTCCAGTGACTCTTCAGTCAAGTTTGGTGGAGGTAAGTCCTTGCCTCCCCACGCTAGACTGCATTGCTGGGTACCTCGTGATTTGCAACTGCTCCGGCTCCTGTGCACTCTTCCAGGATTTCTTTCATGCACAGCCAAGCCTGGGTCCCCGACACTCTAACCTGCAGTGCACAACTTTCTGAGTTGTCCTCCGGACTCCGGTTCACTTTTCTTCTAAGTGCCTGTTCGGGTACTTCTGCGGGCGCTGCATGCTTCTGTGAGGGCTCCCTGACTTGCTGGGCGACCCCTCTGTCTCCTCATCCAAGTGGCAACATCCTTGTCCTTCCTGGGCCACAGCAGCATCCAAAAACCCTAACCACGACCGTTGCAGCTAGCAAGGCTTGTTTGTGGTATTTCTGCGTGGGAACACCTCTGCAAGCTTCTTCACGATGTGGGACATTCATCCTCCAAAGGGGAAGTTCCTAGTCCTCTTCGTTCTTGCAGAACACCAAGCTTCTTCCACCTGGTGGCAGCTTCCTTGCACCCTCAGCTGGCATTTCCTGGGCTCCTGCCCACTTCAACACTGTCGCGACTCTTGGACTTGGTCCCCTTGTCTTACAGGTACTCAGGTCTGGAAATCCACAGTTATTGTATTGCTGGTGTTTGTTTTCCTTGCAGAATCCCCCTATCACGACTTCTGTGCTCTCTGGGGTTTGTAGGTGCACTTTACACCTACCTTACAGGGTCTTGGGGTGGGCTATTTTTCTAACCCTCACTGTTTTATTACTGTCCCAGCGACCCTCTACAAGCTCACATAGGTTTGGGGTCCATTCGTGGTTCGCATTCCACTTTTGGAGTATATGGTTTGTGTTGCCCCTATACCTATGTGCTCCTATTGCAATCTACTGTAACTTCACATTGCTTGCATTACTTCCTTTTGCTATTACTTGCATAATTTTGGTTTATGTACATATATCTTGTGTATATTTCTCATCCTCATACTGAGGGTACTCACTGAGATACTTTTGGCATATTGTCATAAAAATAAAGTACCTTTATTTTTAGTATATCTGTGTATTGTGTTTTCTTATGATATTGTGCATATGACACCAGTGGTATAGTAGGAGCTTTACATGTCTCCTAGTTCAGCCTAAGCTGCTTTGCCATAGCTACCTTCTATCAGCCTAAGCTGCTAGAAACACCTCTTCTACACTAATAATGGATAACTGGACCTGGCACAAGGTGTAAGTACCTCTGGTACCCACTACAAGCCAGGCCAGCCATTCCTTTATTTCCTTCTACAGTACCCTCCTAGTTTTGGGGAACCTTCTTTTTTTTTCCAATTCAAATCCCAGTGCCCCTGTTTGAGTCTCTGTACTTCCCTTAAAAAAGAGGGGGTGTTCTCCTTGTCTGATGTCATATTAGATGATGTGCCCTCACTAATATCCAAGTCACTATCACTGGTCTATGGGCCACTATTAGAAGCTTGTGATCCTATCCCGAATGTCTATATTTTGTCATCTTTTCAAATTAGATGATCATGTTTTTGGGAGAACAGGGTCAAAAACTGATTTGCATATGGCTGAGTCCAAACTGGGGTGGCATAGTGAGCAAAAGAGCAATGGATTAAACCCAGATCTGTGACTGGGGATGAATGTTTGAAAATTTTTAACACTCTGCCCATCATCCTTTTGTGTTGCTAAAGTTGCCCTAAGTGGGAATGGTATGCCCAGACGTGGGTCCCTTGCTCACTGTGCCACTGGATTCAAGCTAGCCTAGCAGATAAAGGGTGATACCATGAAACCGGTGCTAGGATGCTCGTTTCCAGTCCAGGGAGGACCTGGCCTGGAAGTTCGGGCTGGACTGTTCCCATGGGGAACAGAGTCAAGACTGATTTGCACATGGCTGGGTCCAAACTGGGGTGGCATAGTGAGCAAAAGAACGATGGATTAATCCCAGATCTGTGACTGGGGGTGAGTGTTTGAAAAGTTTCAACACTCCGTCCATCCTCCTTTTGTGTTGTTATTTTGTTCTCCCTATTGTTTCTTTTGTTTTTACCAGGGTAGACGATAATTTTTAACTACTGTACCAGGTATTTTCTTTTAGGAGACTAGCTATACCGCACATCACGATTTAAGTGTTAGGTAGGATTACCACCCTTTTTTTTAGGTCCTGATGAAGCGCTGTGGATCCTTTTTTGGCCTTAGGACACTAAACATCTCGGCCTGACAACACCTGACCTGATTACTCCCACAGACTTGAGGCTAATTGGGTGCATTACGCCCCTTTGGTAGCCCTTACCAACTTACTGTTTTTTTAATCCTGTCAAGAGAGCCATCACATTAAAATTTCACTTGGAATCTCTTAGACAGATGTATCTATTCTTTTCCTCACTCCTTCATATACAATCACTCCACCCTACATATTTAGGACAACCTCACACTTGCACCTCTCATCATATGGCTAGAACAAGAAAAGATCTCCACTAAAGTGACCCTTTGTGGGGCCTGTAGGGCATTACAGCACCGTCCCTACGAGGAGCAATACCAGATGATGAAGCATGACATCCCCTTCGACGTTTGAGGCCACCAAGAAATAATCTTTACGATTTTTCATCCTGCATCTCATCTATCGCTTTGTCTTCCTTTTTTTTTGATGGGAACAGTACCTTCTTTGTTGGATCGATTATTGCTTTCGGAGCCTAGGTACTGGATCTTCATTGGCTCCTAGCCGCCCCTCTTTTTTGCTTTGAGTAAACTAGTTACAAACCAAAAGATAACCTGTGCTCACCCTCTTGGAGTTTGGCACAGAGCAGTCAGACTTACCTAGAGAAGCAATGTGTAAATTATTTGTGTAACACACCCACACAAGACAACACAATGAAAACGCCACAAAAATACTCCACACAGGGTTAGAAAAATAAACTATATTTTTAGAAATAAAACAAGACCAAAATGACAAAAAAACAATAAGTAGAATTTGAGTTATGAATGTTTAAACATTAAATCAAAAAGTAGTGCTTAGAAGTCAATAGCGCTTAAAGGTTAGTTTAGGTTATGGTGGACCTGAGTAAAGCCAAAGTTTAGGCCGACCGCAATGGAGGGCAGGCCAACCCCAGGGCTTGTGCAAGTCCCGCTGAAAAAATACCTTGGATGGGGGAAGCATTGATGTTGGAGTCTCCATGTGTGGTGCCGAGGAGGCAATGAGTAGGTGTTGATCCTTTGGATGGAGGTGATGCATCGGTTTTGACCCAAGCAGTCAATGAAGGCCTTATCAGTGAACCCCTTTGCAATCCAAGCAATGGGTATTTGTTGAACTGCGCACCTGGGGAAACTTAGGCATTGAGCAGATTGAAGATGGGCGATGCACTGTCGTCGAGTGTGCTCTCGGGGAAGCTTCAATGTCGAGCAACACTGAAGATTGGCAATGCATTGTCATTGGGTAGAAATGTGAGGGTTACAATTGGTGCAACAACTTCAAGGTGTCAGTTCTGATGGATCAGCATGGCAGAAATCAGTGTTCAAGGGCCCAGGACTGAATTGGCACCACTTGATGGGCAAGACTCACAGGTTGCAGAGTCCCGGTGCTGTTGCGGGGTGGAAGGAAGTCTTTGATGACCTCAAGACATCAGAACAGGGGGGCAAGCCAGCAATCTGTTGGAGTCATTCTGAGTTCAAGCGATATGGGACCAGTCCTTGTCCTCAGGAGGGCAGAGGTCAGCAGGCAGAAGGGCAGCTCAGCAACACAGACAGCAGTCTTCCAGGGCAGCAGTCCAGCAGAGTGGCATTCCTTGTAGCAGTGCACTCCTTACTCCTCGCAGAGTTCCCCCCAGGTCCAGTAGTGTACTGTCTTGGTAGGGTCAGAGGCCCAGTACTTATACACAATTGTGCATTTGAAGTAGAGGTGACTTAAAAGCAGGTCCTTGAAGTACACACATCCAACTTTCTTCCCAGACTTGTAGCAGAAAAGCCAACCTATGAATGGCAAACAACTGGTTCCAGAGAAACCAATGCACTTTGGTACTATACTTAATTGACTCCACAGTATGATATAAAAGTTGATAGACTAGTGGCAAATTTACAAGATAATTATTAATAAAAAAACACTCTGCTAACTAGGGTCTACTAGCTTAACAGCCACCCCCTGCCTGAATTGACTAATCCTTGTATAAAACCAATTGCTCAAATGTCAAAACACTTATTAACCAATGTCAATCTAACCAAATGAGGCAGAATTATTAAGATCTTTAACATGCATGTATTAGCTCCCTAATTTTATTTGGTTTATTCTGTAGCAAGTAACTGGTTCAATACATGTCAAAGCAACCATTGACTGATGACAATCTCACTAGAATAGGCTCAATGATTAGGATGTATTCTGCATACATTTTATCTCTCTAAACTGACCCGAGTTTTGTACCAGGAAGATAGTACTAAGCTCACGGTGATGTTCCCTCTCTTTTGACTTTTCTCAAAAGGACTCAATTATCTTCCTTGTTAACACATCTATTGAGTTATTTTTCCAGATCATGAGGACTCTCTGTTATTATATAGACAGTCTTTCCAATTCATGACAATGAATAATTGACTTGAATTGTTCAATAACATAGTGATGTCTCATGATAAAAGTTTTGGTGATAGTATAAAAAGTGTTGTTTAAAATTACTCTAAAATAATGTTCAGTTTACTGAAATTCACCACTCCAACATGGCTCCCATGAATCACACCGCCCAGTATTTTCCATCTCTCACCTTAATGACTATGACAAGCTTCACAAAATGAACGGATTGAAACATCCTTTTTTTCTACTGTTTGTATATGATCATTAAAATATCAGTGATTAAATCTCACATTTTTAAACATACAACTTTATTGTCTTGTAGCCACTATCAATCCTGACCTCAGCAACATGACCACTTACTTAGGACAGAAATGTAATTTCTGCCCCTCACAGACAATTTCACATATATTCTACTATGTTACAGACTGCAGTGGGACTGACCATCTGAAGACTACAGAGACAATACCTAACCCTCTGACAAAGGCCTAAGGGCCTGATTTAGAGTTGGATGAGTTACTCCCTCACAAATGTGACAGATATCCTGTCCATTGTATTTCAGGTGCATTATATCCAATGGGACTTGTATTATTGTGGACAGGATATCCCTGTGGTGCCTGGTTCTCTGGTGTTATTGTGGGTGCAGCGCTACACCCCCTTTGAAGTACATGGATAATTAGAGCCTTGCCACAGTGGACAGAGGAAACTTCAGAAGAGAAGCAGTCCTGTCTCTTTTCACGCACTCACCTGGTTCCGAACTTTGGAGATGACACTGGAGCCGATGCTAGACTTCCACTCCCCATCAGGAAGATGTACGACCCAGGGAAGGCACACCTAAATTCGCTGGCTTCCAGCTAGGGAAAAGGGAGCAGCCAAAATAATTAAGTAGACTTGTGATACAGGTTCTGCCCACGCTGCTACTACACTGCATACAGACTGTGTCGTTTCTGAGACCCTCTGGGACTGTGAAGGCAGGCATTTATGAGACAGCGCCTCAGATTTCGTGAAGATGCCATAATCTGGAAATAACAAGAAGAGGCAATTACTAGTGATGCACTAACAAACCCTTACACACATCATCAATGCATGTACAATAGCAACCAACACTTATACTTTCTTCCAAATAACAGTATGGAGCAGAACAGCCAAGTTCTCAGATAAGAATCTCTGAAAACGCTCAAGGAAGAATCTGAAATGCAAATTGTAGTTTCTAGCACTCCATGGATAACTCGGAACATAGATTTGAATTACTGGCCTTTCGGATATTACAATCGAAACATGGGTTGGAGTTAACTGGCACCCCTGAGATATGCTTCAAAACAAGGTTTTGCTCTGTACATGGTTTGGAGATAAAGACCCTTCCAAGGTATGCTGGAAAACAAGGTTACACTTGGTACATGGTTTTGGAGTTAAGGACACTCGCAAAACAAGTTTACACTCGGTATATGGTTTTGGAGTTAAAGACACTCCCAAGATTTGTTAGGAACAAGGTTATACTCTGTATATGGTTTTGGAGTTAATGGCAGTCCCAAGTTTACATTCAATACACAGGTTTGGCGTTACTGACACTCCCAAAGTATGCGAAAAACAAGGTTATACTTGGTACATAGATTTGGGGACACCTAAGATATACAAGAATCAAGATTACCCTCCTGGCAGAAGTTTGGAGTTACTGAGGTTTGCCTGAAATAAGGTTATATTCTGTACATGGTTGGAGTCGAGTACAAGAAACAAGGTTACACTTGGTGCATGGATTATTTACAAGATTAAGGGTCTGATTTAGAGTTTGGCGGATGGGTTCCTCCATCACAAATGTGATGGATATCCCATCCACCATATTACGATTCCCATAGGATATAATAGATTTGTAATATTATAGACAGAAATGCGTCAAGTTTGTGACGGAGTAACTTAATCTGCAAAATTCTAAATCAGGCCCAAGGTCTCTAGTCCAAGAGCCAAACATTTCAAGGTCCTAGGTAGTAAGGAGGGAACCCAAGCAAGGAGCACTGGAGAAAATATAATAGAGGAGGACCAGGAGACAAGTCTATAGTCTTTTAAGAAGTTGAATTACAGGCCTGATCAGCTACTATAAAAGTTTAGTGCACACTAGCCTGAAGGAGAAGTACTTAGCCTTTGTCCTGTAATTTTACAAGAGTTCGCAGATGACAGGCGGCTTTGTCCAGGAAGTTCAAGAGGAGGCAGAATCATAGCTCAAGAAGAGAGACACTGGAAGCGTTGCAGAAGTTGGATCACTGAATCAGTTGAAACTGAGGCTTCCACGCTACTCAGGAGATGAGTTTGTGGACAAGGTTGGTGAAGGGCTGGAGTGTTGAAGGTCTGGGAGACTCAGGAGATGAATGCAGGGATGAAGCTTGCACGGGACTGGAATGCATGAAGATCTGGGCAACTTGGGAGGTGACTGGAGAGACAATTCATATGCAGGACGATTATGAGGCACAAGGTACAAGGCCAACCCCAATGCAAGTTATTTATACAGGAAGCAAGGAGTGTTCCAGAAAGCATGTGCCCCATGTAGTAGCGTGGAAAATTCCAACAAACCTGGGTAAAATCATGTGTTACATAACAACAGAAATGAGGCCTAGCAAGTGGCAGGTGCAAATGGCACATATGCTACACAATGCCACATCCAAAACTGTAATAGTGAAGTTGAAGAGGGAAGGCTGGCATGCTTGGAAGAAGACTATTATGGTTGGAAGGTAACACACAACCGCAATGACAAAATACATGCTGTCTCATAGCACTTACATTCATCTCCTTAAATATGAAAGGGCTCAACTCCTTTAAGAAGAGGATTAAACTACAGCAGCAAATGTGGGGGAAATACCATGATATTATAGCTCATTAGAAGACATATAGCAGGAAACAAGAGGAACATTGGCTCAAAAAACCCAATAAAAGGTAGAGGCACTATTTTCCACGACCCTCTAGGCTTTGAACCAATAGCTTACAAGGCAGATCAAGAGGGTAGATTTCTGAAGTGTCAGAAATGGAGTCTCTGGCTGCCAGTCAGTTTGCACTCTGTCCAAGCAGGGACGCTCACTCTAGTCAGGGCAATGGAGATACACACTTAGATAACCCCAGCTCACCCTTTTGGTAGCTTGGCACAAGCAGTTCAGTCTTTTTTTTGTCAAAGGCAACAAAGTAATGCAGTGAAAACACTACACAATTGACACCACACCAGTTTAGAAACATAGGCAATATTTATCTAAATCAAACAAGAACACAGCAACAAAAATCCAGCATGAAGTACCTTGTTTGCATCGAAAATAAAGCCGCACGGTGCCGAAAAAGACAGCGATGGGCTGTTTTCTCACTCGCAAGTGAGGCCGTGCGCAGTTTTCCTGAGGGTGCACCGCGGGCTTAGGCAAGCCCTTGGAGACACTTCACAAGCAGGAATATACAACAAAGTCCAATCTTTGTCCTCTTTCAGGCAGAAGCAGCAACTGTGGGCCATCCCAGCAAAGCATAGTCACAGGCAAAAGGGCAGTAGTCCTCCTTCAGCTCTTCAGATCTTCTCATTGGCAGAGGTTGCTCTTGAATCCAGAAGTAATCTGAACATCTGGAGTTTTGGGTCCACTACTTATACCCCTTTCTGCCTTTGAAGTAGGCAAACTTCGAAGAAAGGTCCATGTTGTTCACAAGATCCTGGCTTACCCAGACCTGGCTCCAGACTCACACCAAGGAGTTGGAGACTGCATTGTGTGAGGCAGGCACAGCCCATTCAGGTGTAAGTGACCACTCCTCCCTCTGCTCCAGCCCAGATGGCCCATCAGGATATGCAGGCTACACCCCAGCTCCCTTTGTGTCACTGTCTATAGGGTATTCACAAACAGCCAAACTGTCAGTCTGACCTAGACAGAGAATACACAAGCAGGCAGAGTCACAGAATGATTTAAGCAAGAAAATGCCCACTTTCTAAAAGTGGCATTTTCAAACTGACAATGTAAAAACCAACTTTCCCAAAAGATGTAATTTTAGATTTAGAGTTCAGAGACCCCAAACTCCATATCTCTATCTGATCTCAAAGGGAACTACACATAAAAGATATTTAAAGGCAGCCCCCATGTTAACCTATGAGAGAGTTAGGCCTTGCAACAGTGAAAACCACATTTGGCAGTATTTCACTGTTAGGACATGTAAAACACACCAGTACATGTCCCACCTTTAACATTTACCGCACCCTGCCCATGGAGCTTCCTAGGGCATACCTTAGGGGTACCTTACATGTACAAAAAGGGAAGGTTTGAGCCTGGCAAGTGTGTACACTTGCCAGGTCAAATTGGCAGTTTATAACTGCACACACAGACACTGCAGTGGCAGGTCTGAACCATGTTTACAGGGCTACTCATGTGGGTGGCAAAATCAGTGCTGCAGGCACACCACAGGCCCTGGGCACCTCTAGTGGACTTTACCAGGGACGTATTTGTAAACCATATGTGCCAATCATGGAAAATCCAACTACACAAACAGACACACATAGGGAGCACTTGCATTAGCACTGGTCAGCAGTGGTAAAGTGCCCAGAGTAACAAAACCAGCAAAAACAGAGTCCAGCGCACAGTCAAAACATGGGAAGCAGAGGCAAAAGAGACAGGACAGACCACACCAAGGATGCTAGGTCTAACATAAAGGTATCTGGCTGTCTGCAGGGCAGACAGGTCACTATTGCCATGAGTTGTGCCCCTAATGTTGGTCATGATTTCTTTATCATCACATTTCTTAACATGTTGAGAGACTGACAATTTAATAATAGCAGGTCACTTTAGCTTGGTTTAATATCTAAATTTAGACAGAACTTGCTGAGAAGGACTGCTATCCTGCTGTTTCCCTGCTGCTCTCTGACTTTGCTTAGAGGTGCAGTCCAAGGGCTTAGATTGAGCTTGCCTCCTGTTTTTTGAAGTCTCAGGGCCAAAACGATGAACTGGAACAACGCAGTCCGACTTCCCGAGTGGAAATTCGATGCAGCGACTGCCTTGCAACAGAAGATTCGACGCACAACCTTACCTGATTGACGCATAGCCGTACCGAAATGAGGCAGCCAATTCCCTGAGTGAAAACTCAAAATAGCTCCTACTGTGCAACAGAAAATTCAACGCATCACCACACCAGATCGACACAAGGCTGTGACTTCTTCCAGCGCGCCCAGGATTCCCCACATCATCCATGTGCGTCAAAAGGATCCCCACATTGTAGTGAGGAACCAAGTCATAGTCACTGACAATCATGAGAGTCACCTACCAGTAGCTCTGGTTTCCTTTGAGTGCAGGGGGGTCTCTGGTACTCTGAAACTAGCTGTGAGTCCTGCCATGCCTGTAGATTGTCTGTTAGGCAATGACCTTGAGCACACTACCTTGAAGGAGGTAGAGCTAAGGTCTCACTTGGAAATGTTGGGATTGCCTCAGTGAATCTGCATGACCACATGGTCCATGGCTGCCCAGGAGGGGAGTCAAGGGTGTCTGGTCCTGGAAGAATGGCCCAGACAGCTGCCAAGGAGAGGGGTAAAGGACACAGGACACCAGTCCCAGAAGTTCCCACGATAGTTGACGGGGTCCCCGAGGAGGAGGCCCCTGAGCCAACCGGGGAAGACATTGCTGCCCTGGGTGTCCTACCCGAGCTTGCTGGCTAGCAAGGTGAGGGTGAGGCAACTAGGGAAGAGTTCGGTAAGGCACAGAAAGAGTGCCCCACTCTTGGGGGTTTGAGGCAACAGGCCGCAGCTCAAGCAGTAGGTGAAGCCTCTGGTGATCACCTTATCTATTGGGAGAAGGATCTCCTTTACAGTGAGTCTAAGGTGCTGGAGGCTGGGGCAATACGTGTGTTGATGGTCCCCCAGTGTTACTGGGCCTTCCCACTAAATTCCCATGGCAGGACATTAGGGCAAGACAAGACCTTTGCCATGCTTGTCACCCACTTTTATTGGCCCTGAATGAGGATGGCCTCAGATGCATTCTGTAGGTCCTGTGTCACCTGCCAGGCTAGTGGGAACACAGGGAAAAGGCTCAAGGTCCTCCTGATCCCACTCATACCCCCTTTGAAAGGGTGGGCATCAACATCATTGGTCCGTTATACTCCAAAACTGCCCTAAGAAACAGGTTTATCTTGGTTTTGGTGGACCCTGCCAACCGCTACCCAGAGGCAATCCCTCTGAGGACGGTGACTGCACCGGTGATGACCACAACTCTAATGGGGATTGTTGGAAATGGCCTTTCTGCAGGGTCACCCCAAACTTTTTGCCCTCCTCCTCCTCTTTTTCTGACCTCATTTTTTCTGGCTGGAGGACTCTGCACACTTTACCACTGCTAATCAGTGCTAAAGTGCATATGATCTCTCCCTTAAAACATGGTAACATTGGCTTATACCCAATTGGTATATTTAATTTACTTGTAAGTCCCTAGTAAAGTGCACTACATGTGCTCAGGGCCTGTAAATTAAATGCTACTAGTGGGTGTGCCGCACTGAGTGTGCCACCCACATAAGGAGCCCCTTCACCATGTCTCAGGCCTGCATTGCAAGTCTTGTGTATGCAGTTTCACTGCCACTTTGACTTGGCATTTAAAAGTACTTGCTAAGCCATAAACTCCCCTTTTTCTAGATATGTCACCCCTAAGGTAGACCCTAGGTAACTCAAAGGGGAGGGTGCTGTGTGAGTAAAAGGCAGGACATATATCTGTGTGTTTTATATGTCCTGGTAGTGGAAAACTCCTAAATTAATTTTCCACTGTTGTGAGGCCCGCTCCTTTCATAGGCTCACACTACAGTTACCCTCATAAACTGATTGAGTGGTAGATTCTGGTTAGAATGGGGTAAACAGGTCATATTTAGTATGGCCAGAATGCTACTACAAAATCCACTTTTAGAAAGTGAGCATTTCTCTGCACTTAAATTCTTCTGTGCTTTACAATCCACATCTGGGCTGGGCTGGTTGACAGCTCCCTTGTGCATTTCACCCAGACAACCACAAACACAGGACACTCAGTCACACCTGCACTCATCTGCATACTGAATGGGTTTTCCCTGGGCTCAAAGAGTGGAGGGGCTGACATGTGCATTTCAATGCTAGTGTCCTGCCCTCACACAATGGACTCCCAAACCCTCTACTGGGACCCTGGCAGACCTACCTGTACTGAAAGGGGAACTTGTGCACTTCAAAACCACTCTTTGAAGTCTCCCCCACTTCAAAGGCATTTTTGGGTATATAAACTGTGTCTCTGACCACCAAATCAGACACTTCTGGACCTGAACCTGCAATCTGTCAAGAGGAACTGCCTGGCTGCCCAAAAGACTCATCTGGATTGCTTTGCCGAGAAGGACTGCTACTCTGCTGCTGTCCTGCTGTGCTTCTGCCCTCTGACTTTGCTGTGAAGTGCTCTCTAAGGGCTTGGAATGAGCTTACCTCTTGTTTTCTGAAGTCTCAGGGCCAAAAAGACTTCATCTCTTCAGGAAAATCCTTCTGTGCCGAAAGTCAACACACAGCCTGTCAGAAATGATGCACAGCCTGCCTTGCGATGAGAAATCACTGCACAGCTGAACCGGAACGACACAGCCTGACTTCCTGAGTGGAAAATCGACGCAGTGCCTGCATGTGTGACGCATCGCTACACTGCATCACAGTGAGGAACCAAGACTGCGCACTGAAAAATGACGCAAGCCCCTTTCAGCGTGGAAAGAAACTACGCATCATCTGTGCTGGGTTGGAAAATCCAACACAACACCTTATTTATCCATGCATCTCCTCCTCTGCGGTCTCCGTGAGTGTTATTTTTTACGCAAACCAGGTGCTTTGTATGATCAAGAGACAACTGTTGATTTCCAAGATTTAAGACTCTTTTTAATCTTTCAAAAGTGATATTTCAACTTGTGCTTATTGGATCTTTATCAGTTTAACCTTATTTTATTCAAATAAATATCATCTATTTTTCTAAACCTTTGTGGCGCATTTTTGTGGTGTTTTCACTGTGTTAGTGTCTGATTTATTGCACAAATACTTTACACATTGCCTTCTAGGTTAAGCCTGACTGTGCAGTGTCAAGCTACCAGAGGGTGGGCACAGGATAATTTGGATTGTGTGACTTACCCTGACTAGAATTGTAGTCCCTACTTGGACAAGGGTGTATACCTCTGCAAACTAGAGACCCCATTTCTAAAATATTCATATATATATATATATATATATATATATATTTTTTTTTATATATTTTTTATTTATTTATTTTTGAATTTATTTAATTATTTATAATTTAAATTTCATTTATAGATTTAATTGTATTTATTTGTATTTACTTTATTCTAGTACAGTAGGACGAGAGTAATAAATAAATAAATAGATATGTAAATACATAGTGAGGGATACAGCACACACAAGTCCAATGGGCACATGGTGCAAGCTGTCTTGGCACAGGTATCATACACCCAAACTCTATGACCTCATTTACCTGGATCAATCAATGTCCCATTCGTATGTCAGATCAGCATCACATACCTACCAATGTTACAACTCTGAAATGCCCACATGAAGATGTCATGGTGAAGATACCTGTACAACTAACAAAACAAGGAGTATAGGCTTGAAACAATACATTTGACACAAGTCACAAAGCAAGCTTCTGGAAAACAAAGAACATTGTAAGGAAACTGACACAAACAAAGCAATATCATCAATGTGGGGATGTGGCAAAAGCTGTCTCATCAAACAGCCTTTGGCTGATTATTGTAAAGCATTAGCTCCCTAGTTGTATCCAAACACTCAACTCAATACATTCTCACAACTACAGATCATCATACAGTCACAGTCATGACATCACAAGACATGCTTACACTCATGAACGTAGCTGTGGATGAAATCCTTCTCGGAAGCCAGCTCCTTCCTCTTCACCACTGTCATTCTCAGTTGGCACTTCAAGATTCTTACCCGGTGGCACTGCAGGCTCCCCTTCCTCTGGGATGTATGGGGTATTCCTCTGCAGGGTGGTGTTGTGGAGCATGCAGCATGCGACAGTGATCTAACACACTTTTGCAGGTGAGTAGAGGAGGGCTCCACCACTCCTGTCTAGGCACCTAAATCTGGTCTTCAGGAGCCCAAAAGCCTGTCCCACTGTCTGCCTTGTACTTCCTTGGGCCTCATTGAAGCACACTTCCCCTGGCATAGTTGGATTCCTCAGTGGCGCCCACAACCAAGGACAGTTTGGAATTTCAGGTTCTCCTGTTAAGGAATGGGAGCTCTCAATGTGTTTCATCATTGCTGAGAGGAAATCCTTCAACACCAGACTGAACATAGGTTGGGACGTACCAGCAGATAGGGCCACAGTATATTGGAAGGCCCTGTGGCCAGGAAGTTCAATACTTATATCAATTGTACAATGGGTGGCATGCAGGTTGCAGTACTATTAGCTGACATCAGATCTGGCTCCAACTGATGGCATACGTCCACTATTGTTGGCCTATCCAGGTGATCCAGTTTAATATTATGCCATTGCGCAATGGTCTGACTGTTTAGTAGTGGAGGTAGACCGGAGGTTGTCACATCCTCCCTCTTCCAGGGTACCTATGTGTGACAAGACATTATTTGTAACAGTAGTCAGTGTCTCTACAGCAACATACATAATGCATGTCCATAATATCATATGACTAAGCAATTCTGACTAGATAGACATGACACATAGTACACATCACAGCTGGAAACTACATATGGGTCACATGTGACCCCCATGGTTGTCAACATATCCGTCCATAACATGGATTTGGCAGAACATCAACTATCTGCTAAATGATTGCCCCTCAAAATGTAACTGTATTTTCCGACTGACAAATTGACCGTCAGCGGTGGTGAACCATGCACTGCCATCAAGCAATATCTGTGCCTTGCCACACACTACACTGGTGGTTGTGTAGAAGGACCAACATGACAAGACAGAATAAGAATGTTTCTGATGCTTAAAAACATATATTGTAGGTGTGATACAGTTTATAGCCAAATACAGTATTTCATGCTGCCAAAAAGACGGATGCCTGACCTACTCCACTAGACGTTAGGAACCGCCCGCGACCACCTACGGAAGTCTTCTAGGTGGTAGGCGGTTCCAACCACGGCAGACACTGTCATAGGCTAACATTGTTGCCTGTGGCAGTGGTGGCCCAATGGCTGTGTCTGTCGGCAGTGATGACCGTGTATGTGGCGGACATGACGCCATTATGTGCAAAATCAATCACTTGACTCCTGACACTGCTGCCAGCAAAATCTACGCTACTAGAGGTGCTGTGTGCCACAACTGGGAGCAATCATGCCATGTCCTGCAGATGATAGGGCCCCTGCTTTCTCTCCAGAGAAGCTTGTGAGACTTGTTAATGAGGTCCTTCCCCTGTATGGACATCTTTCACCAGAGGAGCAGGTCATTATCTCATGTGCACAATTGACTCTGTTCAACACCATCCTTTCCCACCTCACAGGCTACAATGTGCCCCTGTGTGCCAGTTAGACCTCTTGTGGGTCTGTTGTTGCAGTCTGAGTGGCATCAATGGGATGTACAATGTGCAGGGATGTACACTGCGCAGGTAATGGTGGCCAGTACTATATGTTGTGTTCAATCACATTGTGTTGTATGAAGTTTTTTAGGGGTCCTGGCTTCTCATTGTGTTGGATGCACATAACTGGGCAAGGAGACTTTAATACCATTCAATGACATTTCTTTCTTTATGATCATTGTAAATGTTGGACAACATGTATGTGCATGACAGTACAAGCTGTGTATGCATCATGTCTGAGTCAATTGAGGATCTTGGAAGCAATGTGTATAGTGCTACAGATCTTTCAACACACATCTGGCCTTGCAAAACTGTCGTCTGGAAGGCATATCATGACTCAGTGTGCCCTTCGGGTTGCCACACAAACCAAATGCCACATTTTGGTGACCACATGGTGTACTGTCATGTATGGAAGTGATAGAAATGTGAGTGTCATGTTGGTTCTGATTGCTCAGCCTGAAGATACCAGAGTCTGTCACATGCATCTCCCAGTATGAGACCTAGTCCAGTCTGTGGGAGAGTCACTGTGGCTATGCAACTGTGGCACTGTGCCCACTCCCTGTACACCAGTAGATCATGTCACATGGACAATATGATACTCTAGTGGCAAAACTTGCTCTGAATACCTCAGTCCATTGACTAGAATAGGAATGGGTACTGAGGTACATCCCAGAAGGAGTCCATATGTGCTATTTGCATCATTGTCAATCTGTTTCTTTGACTTCATGACAGGTCCCTTTCTCCCACTGCTCTGTTGTCACCTTCACATGTCATAATTGTACAGTGCAGGTGTATTACACGAATGACAGTCACACAGTACAGACAGTTCCTGGGAGGCAATGACATGTGAGTCAGTAGTTTTGTCACATAGCAGAAATTGTACAATGCATACCTTTGATTGTGGGATGTCATCTCTGTGGAATAGACACATTTATCTGAAGGAGTGTTCTGTGGTAAAGGTACATACCACAGAACCCCCGCTGAAGTGGCGTGACTCTACATTTGCTTGGCTACATGTCCACACATGCACAGGGAAGACACTTTCTGTACCCCCCCATGCAGCACCTTCATTGTCACTCAAGTGTATGGGTGAACTCAATACTATGGAAGTTGCCTCTATGGACTGTATGCGATGAAATAATCTCACAGAGTGTGAATGCATTGGTCCATTAAGCCCTACGGAGTTTACCCTTCAGAAACCACATATGTGTGCAGTGTTTCATTATGGTCACATCACATTAAATGTTGCTCGAGCATGGGTTACCTGATGAGAGTAGGCTTGCTTAGTCATTGTAGGCCATGAGCAGGGTAGTGGGTGAGTCTGCAGATGGATACAAATATCTGTAGGGATGTCCCTATAATTATTGACTTGTGTGCTTTACACTTGTGGTGTGTTGTTAATTTGAAATTTTTTAGGTTGATGTTACTAACATATGTGTGACACAACTATTTGTGCCCAAACTTGTGAATATCTTGATTAGTCTCTTGCAGTCATACAGGTAAACGTCCATCAGAAGAAGGAGATATGGAGAGCCATTGCCCAGAAGCAGTGGTGTAATAAAGGCCCCCGCAGCCCCTGCGGTGCAGGGGGTCCTGAGCTCTGGGGGGTCCCATCAGCACAGCACCTTGGCCGGAGAGCTTGTGAGTAAGTCCATATTAGGCCCCTCCATTTTCTTTGCAGGGGTCCCCCTCACATTGTGTTATGCCACTGCCCAGAAGGTGAGGACCCTGTGGGTCCACAGTCAGCAGAGCGCTCACTGTTGTAAGAAGTGAGAGGACCTGGATGCTGAGCCCGGAAGATTGTGGAGGTCCAGCTGAGGCTGTGCTCCCAATATGGGTGGGGCATACATTGGACCATGACCACCCTAATGTCAAGCATCCTGGTGGTGGCATCCCCATACCTTGATAGACTTTTGAGAGGAGCACAGCAGCCACAGGGGGTGAGTACAGGGGATCTTCCTGCCTGTCCCTTTGCCAAATTAAAGTGTTAGGTGCTTACATCTCCCCCTGACGATTAGGGATGAGCCATGTGTGACACAATAAATGAGTGACTGTATAGATATGTCATTTGGTGCATGCTGATATTCTTTGCCTATTGGCCCAGGGACCTAAGTCACAACTGAGTACAATCCACAAACAATTTTCTCTCCAAGGGCAACACATGACTCTGTACATTGTACTGTTAGTTGTTGCTGTGAATGTAAATTCCATGCTACAGACCACTACTCCTCAGTGTTACAGGCCAAAGGAAAGGAAGTGATGGATCACTGTCCTCATCCATGTGTCTGCTCAAATGAGTATATCAGCATCTGCCACCCATACACTACTTGTCTTCAATGTAGGATGCTGGCCTGGTTTTAGTGGGTACCTTGGGTACTTACACCTTATACCAGGTCCAGTTATCCCTTCTTAGTGAAATGTAGAAGTGTTCTAGCAGCTTAGGCTGATAGAGGTAGCTGTAGCAAAGCAGCTTAGGCTGAACTAGGAGACATGCAAAGCTCCTGCACCACTATAGTTACACAGTGCTTATACACAATAAAAGACAATATTCAGTGTTACCAAAAATAAAGGTACTATATTTTAGTGACACAAGGCCATAAATATCTTAGAGACAATATTTCTTCTGGAGGTACATTTTATATACAATATATACACTAGACACCACAATCAGGTAAGTAAATAGTCATAGGACAGTGCAAACAATAGAAAATACCATAGAATGCAATAGGAAGAAATAGGTCTAGGGGCAACACAAACCATATCCTAAGAAAGTGAAATGCGAATCACAAATTCCCCCCTACAGAAGTGTAGTGTGTAGAGGATCGTCGGGAGTGTAAGAAAACCACAAAGATGAGTAAAATACCCCACCCCAAAGCCCAGGAAAGTAGGAGTAAAGTACTGCAAGTTTCCTTAGGACACACTGCAAGTCGTGATTAGAGTTATTGCAAGAACCAAGCAAGACTGCAAGCAACAAATGTTGGATTACTGGACCTGAAGACCTGTAAAGAGAGGAGACCAAGTCCAGAAGTCGCCGAAGATTCCAGGAAGGACAGAAGCCCCTGCCAACCTAGAAGATGGTGCAAAAGAGGGTTCTTCGGTTGGAAGCCGGGTTCCTGCATGATGCAAAGGATGTCCCACGTGGAGCTCTTGGATAAAGGTGAGTTGCAGTGCTGGATTTGTCCAACAAGCCTTGGTTCAAGCAATATCGGGGATTGTGTCAAAATGGCACTTCCTGGACCCAGGAGGGACCTGGGGGCCTCAACTTGGACTGAGGGGACAGAGGGGGCTCCCAGCACTGGAGGGAACCCACAGATGACCAGGCAGCATCCACGGAGGTTCCAGTACACTGGGACAAAGAGGATGCAAATTACAGTTGCTGCAGCAGTACAAAAGAAGGTCCCATGCCGCCGGAGAACAACTCAGTGAGTTGATCGTCGCAGGATAGAGTGCTGGGGACCTGGGCCAGATTGTGCATGAAGGATTTTTGCAAATACTTCACAGAGGCCTCTGGAGGTGAAGATGATGCAGCACACAGGGGTACTGTCGCAAAAGGGGAAGGCAAGCTCTTACCTCCTCCAAATTTGACAGCAGGACCTTAGGACAGTCTGTGTCGAAGGGGTCCACCACCTGTGTTCCAAGGAGCACCCTCGTCGCCAGGAGAGGAGTCCAAGAGAACTGGTCGTCGTCTTAGAAGGTGCCTGCTGGAGCAGGGCAGTGACTCCGTCACTCCATGGGAGATTTCTTGGGACCTTCTGGTGCAGGGTGAAGACAGGGAGTCCCCATAGAGTGCACACCATTGTAACTGTTGCAGTTGTTGGCTGGAGCTGAGGTTGCAGAGTCGAAGTAGCCCTTCTGGATACTTTGTTGCAGTTATAGCGGTTCCTGGAGCAGTCTGCGGCTGATCCGAGGTCAGAGGATGAAGCAGTGGCTGCAGAGGATTCCGATGGAAACTTGCAAGCAGAATCTGAAGAGGAACCCACAGGAGAGACCCTAAATAACCCTGGGAGGGGGATTGGCTACCTAACCAGGTATGCACCTATCAGGAGGGGTCTCTGACGTCACCTGCTGGCAACGGCCACTCAGAGGCCTCCAGAGTGTCCCCACACCTAGGAAAACAAGATGGCTGATGCATGGAACACACTGGAGGAGCTCTGTACACCACCCCTGGGGTGGTGACGGACAGGTGAGTTGTCACTCCCCTTTCCTTTCTCCAGTTGCACGCCAGAGCAGGGACTGGGGGTCCCTGAACCGATGTAGACTGGTTTATGGAAGGAGGGCACCATCTGTACCCTTCAAAGCATTTTCAGAGGCTCTGGGAGGCTAGCCCTCCCAAGCCTGTAACACCTATTTCCAAAGGTAGAGGGTGTAACACCCTCCTCCCAATGGAAATGCTTTGTTCTGCCTTCCAGTGACTGAGCTGCCCAGACCCCAGAAGGGCAGAACCCTGTCTGTGAGGTGGCAGCAGCTGTAGCTGCAGTGCAAGCCTCAGAGAGCAGGTTTGGCAGTACTGGGGGTTCATGGTGGAGCCCCCATGATGCATGGAATTGGCTCCCCAATACCAGATTTGGAATGGGGGGACAATTCCATGATCTTAGACACCTTACATGGCCCTATTCGGAGTTACTATTGTGAAGCTACATATAGGTATTGACCTATATGTAGTGCACGCATGCAGTGGCGTCCCCGCGATCACTAAGTCCAGGGATTTGGCCCTGGACAGCGTGGGGGCACCTTTGCTAGAGCAATGGTGCCCTTACACTTAGTAACTTTGCACCTAGCCTTCAGTAAATGAAGGGTAGACATATAGGTGACTTATAAGTTATTTAACTGCAGTGAAAATGGCTGTAAAATAGTGTGTGCACTATTTCATGCAGGCTGCAGTGGCAGTCCTGTGAAAGGGTTTTCCTGAGCTTCTTATTGGCGGCAAAAGAAATGCTACAGCCTATAAGGATCTCCTGGAACCCAAATGCCCTGGGTACCTAGGTACCATATACTAGGGACTTATTAGGGGGGTCCTGTGTGCCAATTGGAATTGGTAAATAAAGTCACTAGCCTATATTGATTAATTTGGAAGCAGAGAGAGCATAAGCACTGAGATTCTGGTTAGCAGAGCCTCAGTGACAAAGTTAAGCACTACTGACAACACACACATTAGGCCACAAACTAGGAGCATTGGGGTCCTGACCACCAGGATCCCAATGAGACAGGCAAAAACATAATGACATACAGTTAGAAATGGGGGTAACATGCCAAGAAAGATGGTACCTTCCTACAGATGGGTGCTCGTGACGCACTACTGTCTGAAGATGGCCATCATACATGTGACAGAGCATACATTGTTCTTGTTGTTTGTGTCAGCTACAGATGAATACTTTCCCTTGGTTAGTGGGGAATGTCCATAGACATGATTTGTGTGCCATGACTGTTGCCAACATTACTTGGCCTAGATATTAGCATGTGTCCTTTTCTCTTTTGACAAAATGTGTACACCACTGTTACATGCATGGTCTACCAGTGTTAATGGGATGATTTCTGTATTTTATCATCTATATGTGCAACCCAACCTGTGTTTAGAACAGGACAATTGAAATGGGGGTAAATGTCATGTGGTGCTACAGACAGGAGTGTGTCACCATTTATTGTTGGCTGACAGATACCCTCAACTGTCATAGCATGCCATTAGGCATGCACAACTACAGTAGCAATGAGTGACATGATGTGTATGACTAGATTTGTTAGCCACAATGCATTACCATGCATTGATGTGTCATCAAGTGGGAAAGGGCACTACAAATGTGTAATGGGGAAGGTTTGTAACATGACTGCTAGCATACATCATGGAGTGACTTGCAGTTATGTTGGAGTCATATGTGTTTGGGCACACCTATTCATCCACAGACATCGGGACCAAAATGGGAACTGTGATGTAGCTTTCCATTAGCTGAAGATGTTGAGGACCATCTACAAGTACTTGTAAATCCCAGTGCCTCTCCAACATACAAAGGACTAAAGGTGTCTACTGATGCAATCAGAGTATGTCATTGTAAGGGGTGCTAGTGGTCATTTCCCTGGGGTTTGCTGATTCATTATGTTCTGAATTTTAGGGACATATCTCCTTGTCAATTTGCACATTTTGGCTACAGTATACATTTCCATGCCAAATGTGTGGCATATCTGAGCAACATTAGAACTACCTCCATGACTCCATAGGGACACATTTTAGTGAAGTGTGTATTGATGATATGTTCCCAGTGTGACATGAGCACTTCCATGTCACTTCTTCCAGGCCACTGTACTGTTGTCAGCACCATTGCATGTTGTGGGAACATCATTTCTTATTGTTGTGAATTCTGCATGAGACAAATAGATGTCTGCATGACTGTTAGAAATGGGGTCTTTGGTTGGCAGTCAGGTTACCCCCTTGCAAGCAAGGACCCTCACTCTGGTCAGGGTAAAGGAGAATTACAATCAGTTAACCCCTGCTTACCCCTTTGGTAGCTTGGCACGAGCAGGCTGGCTTAACTTCAGAAGAAATGTGTAAAGTATTTGTACCAACACACACAGTAATACAGTGAAAACACTACAAAATGACACAACACAGGTTTAGAGAAATAGGTAATCTTTATCTAAACAACACAAGACCAAAACAACAAAAATCCAACATACCCAAGTCAAGATATGCATTTTTAAAAGAATAAGGCCCTTATTTATACTTTTTTTGTGCCGCATTTGCAAAATGTTTTGACTCAAAAGTGGCGCAACCGCACAAAACATAATTGTATTTTGTAAGTTTGCACTGCTTTTGCATCACAAAATGACACAAATTCAACGCTAAAATAGTATGAATATGAGCCTAAGTGTCTTAATCCTTAGAAAACAGTGAGAATGCTGTTGTTACTCAAAGTACCTGGTTAGCGTCAAAAATAAAGCCGCACAGGTGAGCATTCATCCAAACTGTCAGCGATGCATCGATTCCTTACTTGCAAGTGAGGCTGGGCATCGTTTCCTTCTCTGGTAGGGTCTGCTTTTAGAAATGGGGTCTCTAATTGGCAGAGGTATACACCCTTGTCCAAGTAGGGATCACAATCTTAGTCAGGGTAAGTCACACACAATCCAAATTATCCTCTGCCCACCCTGGTAGCTTGGCACTGAGCAGTCAGGCTTAACTTAGAAGGCAATGTGTAAAGTCTTTGTGCAATAAATAATGCAATAACACAATTAAAACACTACAAAAATACACCACACAGTTTTAGAAAAATAGGGGATATTTATCTGAATAAATTTAGGTCAAAACAATCAAGATTTGATAATCACAAGTTGAAATATCACTTTTATAATGATAAGAAGAGTCTTAAGTTCTTAAAAGCAACAATTGTCTCTTGCAAGCACAAAGTACCTGATATGCATAAAAATTACATGCACGGGGACCGCAGAGGGGGAAATGCTTGGAAAATAAAGAATGTGTGTTGGATTTCTGGGCGCACACAAACAACGCGTTGATTCTTTTCCATGCTGCAAGGACTTTGCCTCGAATTGTGGCACACAGGCTTGAATTCTCTTTGCGATGCAGGGTCTATTGACGCCCAGGGACGATGCGTGGAGATCCTGGGCGTGCGGTCCGAAGCCACAGTTGCTGCGTCGATCCGGTGGGCGATGCAGTGGAGTTTCTCTCGCACGGCTGCCACTGCGTTGATTCCTCTCGGAGGAAGTCGGCCTGCGTTGTTCCAGCTCAGTGATGCATCGATCCGGTGGGCTGTACATCATAGTTCTGGTCGCAATGCTGCCGCTGCGTCGATCTCCACTCGGGGAGCCTGGCTGCATCGTTCCGGTTCGGCGATTCAGTAGGGAGTGTGTCGATTTTCACTGCACAAGATGTATTTTTAAATTGTGAGTTCAGAGACCCTAAACTCCACATGTATATATTCTCCCAAAGGGAATCTGTCCTTTAATAATATTTAAAGGCAGCCCCCAGGTTAACCTATGAGAAAGATAGGCCTAGCACAGTGAAAACTAAATTTGGCAGTATTTCATTGTCAGTACATATAAAACACATTAGTATATGTCCTACCTTAAACATACACGTCACCTGTCCATGGGGCTACCTAGGGCCTACCATAGGGGTGTCTTACATGTAAGAAAAGGGAAGGTTTAGGCCTGGCAAGTGGGTACACTTGCCAAGTCAAATTGGCTGTTTAAAACTGCACACGCAGACACTGCAGTGGTAGGTCCGAGTCATGTTTACAGGGCTCCTCATGTGGCTGGCACAACCAATGCTGCAGACCCAAGTGTAGCATTTGATTTACAGGCCCTGGGCACCTCTAGTGCACTGTACTAGGGACTTACTAGTAAATTAAGGGCCATATTTATACTTTTTGACGCACAACTGCGCCAACGCAGTTGTGCGTCAAAAATGTTAACGCCGGCTAACGCCATTCCAAAGCACCATGCGGGCGCCTTATTTATTGAATGACGTTAGCCGGCGCAGCTGACTGGTGTGCGTCAAAAAAAATTACCCACACCAGGCAGCGCCGGCGTAGGGGACAATGGAGCTTGGGCGTCAAAAAATGGGCCAAGTCAGGTCTGAGGCAAAATATTGGCCTCAACCCGATTTGCGCCATTTTTTTTTACTCCCAACCCCCATTGAAATGACTCCTGTCTTAGCACAGACAGGAGTCATGCCCCCTTGCCCAATGGCCATGCCCAGGGGACTTATGTCCCCTGGGCATGATCATTGGGCATAGTGGCATGTAGGGGGGCACAAATCAGGCCCCCCTATGCCACAAAAAAAAAAAAAAAATACTTACCTGAACTTACCTTAAGTTCCCTGGGATGGGTCCCTCCATCCTTGGGCGTCCTCCTGGGGTGGGCAAGGGTGGCAGGGGGTGTCCCTGGGGGCATGGGAGGGCACCTCTGGGCGCCTTCCGAGCCCAAAGGTCCCTTAACGCCTGCCCTGACCAGGCGTTAAAAAATGACGCAAAAACAGCTGGACGTCATTTTTTCAGGCCCGCCCACTCCCGTGCGTCATTTTTGCACGGGAGTTTAAATAAGGCGCACATGCCTTAGAGTAATTTTTTAGAAGGGAACGCCTACCTTGCATATCATTAACGCAATGTAGGTGTCCACGCTAAAAAATGACGCAAACTCCAAGATCTTTGGCGCTAGACGGGTCTAACGCCAAAGTATAAATATGGAGTTAGCTTTGCATCGGATTTGCGTAAAAAAAAAGACGCAAATCCGGCGCAAACAGAGTATAAATATGCCCCTAAGTATGCTAATCATGGAAAGCCAATCACACATAAATTTTACATAGGAGCACTTACACTTTAGCACTGGACACCAGTGGTAAAGTGCCCAGAGTACCAAAAACAGCAACAGCAGAGTCCAGCACACATCACCAACCTGGGAAACATAGGGAAAAAGTTTGGGTAGACCACACCAAGGATGCCAAGTCTAACAATGACCTTGTGTGGGATTTGTGGGAATGAATTTGACATTGTCCTACTGTTGTTTGACAACAGGTGACTGAGGTGTGCCCTACGGGGCAAACCATTGAAGGTGATGAGGTCTCCTACTTGTTTAATGGTTACTGTGTTACACAACTTCACCCATGCAATTGGAGTTGTCTGAGATTCTGATTTAACTGTGGGCAACTGTTGACAGTTCATGTGGCATTCATGCCTATGGAGTTGTACATTTAGGAGGCACTTTGATGTATTTTGTTGTTAGGGCCTACTTGACTTCATGGTAATGTTTACTAGTCACAGCTGTTGTTCAGGTGTGATCAGAAACATGTGTTGAATCTTTTTCTCTTTCTCTTTGCATCATCATTCCAGGCAAGCAAAGGAGAAAGGGCACAACCAAGTAGGAAAGCATCTGGCCACGGTACCTCCAATCAAGACACCATCGACACAGAGGGCCCCAGTGGCCTGGAGGGTGAGGGGAGTGCCATGGAGGAGACCGGATCTACATCCTCACTATTTAACTCAGGCAGCAGTGGCAGTCCTGAAGAAAGGTTTGTATGAGCTCCTTATGGGTGGCAAAAGAAATGCTGCAGCCCATAAGGATCTCCTGGAACCCCAATGCCCTGGGTACCTAGGTACCTTATACTAGGGACTTATAAGGGGGGTGCAGTGTGCCAATCAGAATTGGAAGATGGAGTCACTGGACTATAGTGACAAATTTGATACTTAGAGAGAGCGTAAGCACTGGAGTTCTGGTTAGCAGAACTCCAGTGACACAGTCAAGCAGAGTGACAACACACATGGGCCACAAACTATGAGTATTGGGGTCCTGGCTAGCAGGATTCCAGTGAGACAGTAAAACCACACTGAGAAAAAGGTTTCAAACTATGAGCACTGGGGTCCTGGCTAGCAGGATCCCAGTGAGACTGTAAAAACAAACACTGACAAACAGGCCAAAAATGGGGGTAACCATGCTAGAAAGAGGCTACTTTCTCACATAACCCCCTCCCCCAAACAAGGGGCAATAAGGCTAACCTTGGCCAGGTCCGACTTTGGCCCTCATTACAACCCTGGCGGTCGGTGTTAAAGCAGTGGTAATACCGCCAACAGGCCGGCGGAAAAAAAAAATGAATTACGACCATGGCGGAAACCGACAACATAGACAGCCACTTCAACACTCCAACTGCCACTGCGGTAGAAACAACCACCGCGGCGGTCACCGCCAACAGACAGGCGGAACATAAGGTTCTGCCCACGGTATTACAACACGCCTATCAGCCACCTTTTCCGGGGCGGTACCAACGACATCAAAAGCACGGCGGAAACAGGACTTGGAACGGAAACCACTCACCTTTCGACACTTTACGAACAACCAGGACGCCATGGAGCCCGAACTACAGGTCCTGCACATGCTGGTCAACCTCCTCTTGTATCAGGAGCAGCAAAGACGCCAGCGACGACCACGGTGAGTACTGCACCTAGCACACAGGGGAGGGGGGCAGAGAAAAGAGAGTGACACACACACGCAACATGTAACACCCCCACCCCCATCCTCACCCACAACCCCATACACACAAATACATGCAGCAACATTACATATACACCCCATCACCCCCTGGAAGAACGCAAGGACAAAAGGAAATTATTGTAACAAGTGTAATCAATTAAATATCAGATAGGCCAAAATCAAAAATCAGTATATGCAAATATGTACACCAACTACATAAGTCCGGATATTAATTAAATCATTGTCCGTGGATCAGTGTCCCAAAATGCAAGGGCGAAGCCCACACAAGATACCTGACTCAAAACGGAGAGAACACTGCAGGGGCATCAGATGGAAAATAAACGAGCACCTCAGGGGGAGAGGGAGGGGGGCACCTCAGCCGGATGAATGGATGACGCCACTGCTCCACGAGGGGGCTCCATGCCCACTTATTGGTCCTGGGGAGTGCAAAGCCACAGTCTCTCAAGTCTCTCCAGTGGGTGGTTTGCCCACTGCTTGGTCCTGGGGAGTCCAAAGCCACAGTCCCTCAAGTCTCTCCAGTGGGTGGTTTGCCCACTGCTTGGTCCTGGGGAGTGTAAAGCCACAGTCTCTAAAGTCTCTCCAGTGGGTGGTTTACCCACTGCTTTGTCCTGGGGAGTGCAAAGCCACAGTCTCTCAAGTGGGTGCCTTTCTCCAATGGTTCTGGAGGGGGCTTTGTGCCCAGAGTGCTTCTTCCTGCCAAGGACTGGGGTAGTGGATGTGAATCTCTACTGGTTCTGGAGGGGGCTTTGTGCCCAGAGTGCTTCATCCTGCTAAGGACTGGGGTAGTGGATGCCTTTCTCCACCTGTTCTGAAGGGGGCTTTGTGCCCAGAGTGCTTCATCCTGCCAATGACTGGGTAGTGGATGCCTTTTTCCACTGGTTTTGAAGGGGGCTTTGTGCCCAGAGTGCCTCGCATGCAGTGTGGCAGGTCCCATTCCCTCACCTGGGTCTATGTGCCACGAGATTACCTGGGAACAGATAGCATGATACTCCATGGAGGCAGAGACACACTCCACGCTGCTGCGACTTCGCCTGCACCTGCTGGTACAAACAGTGCTGGGAGTCATGCCTCATGTATGCTGGGCAGGGTCCAGGACGTCTCCTGAAACCTCAGACGGCTGCCCACTGGGGATGATTGCCTTGTCAGCTGTGGTGGCACTGTTTGAGTACGTTGCGGGGCTGTGGCAGAGGTGCTGGCGGTGGTGCATGTGTCTGCACCTGTTGAGGGACACAGCAGGACGTCTCCTGCAGCCTCGGATGGCTGCCCACTGGGGATGATGCTGGTGACTGTTGGTGAGGCAGCAGACGTGCAGGGGGCGGTGCTGGTGGTGGTGCAGGTGGCGTGCAGGTGGCGGTGTCCACCGCCGTACAGGTTGGTGTTGTGGTTGACAGAAGGGGTGACTCTGGTCCCTCAGCTGGAGCCTCCGTGCCCTGTCCTGACCTGCTCTTCAGCTTGTGTCTCTTCCCCACCTTTGATGTCGCTGCTGGTGCCTTGCCACTGTCCCCTTTTGGCTTGGAGGAGCCATTGCTTGCTGGTAGGTGCGGCTTCTCCCTCCAGCATGTGGGCACCTTCTTCACCTTGGCAGGTGGCGGAATGGCCGGCTCCTTGGCCTCGCTAGGTGGCACACTGGCAGCCCTGATGGGTGGCGCCCGCGATGTGACCGGACTTGCTGAGACCACTGTGCTGGAGGATTTGGTGGCTGAGGTGCTGGGCTGGGATCTGGACAGCCTGGCCCAAGGGGAAGGATGGGTGGGGGAGGTGTAGGGAAGAGGTCAATGTTAGCCAGGAAATATTTCTTAGACACACTGGGATGGGAAGATGGAGGGGGTTTGGGAGTGGAGGAAGAGGTAGTGGTTGTAGGAGGTGTACGTTTGCTGAATTTGGGTGAAGGTGCATGGGCCGGAGGCTGTTGTGAGGTGGATGGCTGTTTGGTGGGTGTGTGCCTGCATTTGTGTAGTTTGGGAGGAGGGCTCACAGACACACTGGGAGAGGACACAGGGGATGTGTGAATGGTAGTGGGGGTGGTGAGTGCACGTGAGCCGTGTGTGGTGATGGGCGTGCTGATGATGGAGGTAGTGGATAAAGATGTAGTGCATGCAAGTGTGAGTGGAGACGAGACAGGGAGGGAGGAGGAGGAGGACGTGGAGGAGGGGGACCCAGTGGAGGGAGTGGATGTTGGTGTGTCTGCATGGGGATGGTGCTTGTGTGAGTGCCGTGGGATGTATGGTGCTTATGTTTGCCATGTCCATTCTTCTGTGTTGATGAGTGTGCATGCTTGTGAGATGGTGTGCTTGGGAGAGGCTGAGGTACAGGGGATTGGGTATGGCTGGAGGAAGTTGGAGGGGTGAGGCTGGACACAGGGACAATGGCTGCCATCAGTGCTGAGGCCAGAGCCTGAAATGCTCTCTGTTGGGCCGCCTGGCCAGAATGAATGCCCTCCAGGTATGCATTTGTTTGCTGCAAATGCCTCTCAACACCCTGGTTGGCATTCAAAATGGTGGATGGCCCAACAGTGATGGATCTCAGGAGGTCAATAGCCTCCTCACTGAGGGCAGTAGGGCTGACTGGGGCAGGGGCTGAAGTGCCTGGGGCGAAGGAGATGCCCACCCTCCTGAGTGAGCGAGCACGGGAAACTCGATGAGGGGCTGCTAGGAGGGCGGTGCTGGTAGGGGGGTGGCGGCTGTACCTATTGATGCGGTGGGCACAGAGGTGCCCGCAACCGTCGCTGGTGTCTGCTCCTGTCCCCGTCGTGGAGCTCCCCTCACCCTCCGTCCCACTGGTGCCTTCTGACTCCATTACTGTCCCCTCCAGAGCCATGTGGGATGAAGCTCCCTCCTGCTCTGGTGCACACTGCTCCTCCGCCAGATGATGCTAATGCACGCAAGGACAGGGTGACACAACAAAAGGGGGGGAGTCAGAGGAGACACATGGTCAATGCATGCAACACCACTACCGTTGACGGACACAACACACAGGGAGTAGCCCTATGCACTAAGCCATGCACTGACAGGGCAGCGGAAAAGCACATGCCCATGGGGGACTCTGCCTAGACCCATTTGATGCACAGCTGGAAGCCTGACTAGGTGTAGATGGCAAATACCACCTTTGGGGTTGGACAGGGAATGAGGCTGCAAATCAATTGATCTACCTTTGCGTGTCTGCCCTGGCCTACGGAAACCCACAGCCCACCTCCCCCATCCATACACCTTGTAATGCGGGCAGCTGAATGAGAGTGTACGCACCCCCTTGTGGCTGCTGTGATGCCCTCAAGCACCCATCCAACTCTGGATATGCCACCGCCAGGATCCGGTATATCAGTGGGGTCATGGTGTGACGGACACCCCTTCCGCGTTGGGAGACCGTCCCCAGCTGGGCCTCCGCCGTCTTCTTGCTCCAGTGCCGCAGGTCCTCCCATCTTTTCCGGCATTGGGTGCTCTGTCTATGGTAGACCCCCAGAGTCCGCACTTCCTTGGCAATGGCACGCCAAATACCCTTCTTCTGGTGGGCGCTAATCTAGAGGAAAAGTGAAGTTATAATGGACGTTACTCTTACGTACAGTTCTTCTCACACATTGCCCACAAACCTCCCAGCCTGGCCCAGACATACATACACACACCATCCTCACATGCTGGCCTGTCCCTCCCCTGTCTCTTCCATCCACAACACTCCATACAATCATGTGCCATCCATCATGCACACAGTTTACTCACCTGTTTGTCAGGAGGACCGTACACTTGCGTGTACTGGGGGAGGACCCCATCCACCAGTTTTTCAACCTCCTCAGCAGTAAGGCAGGGGCCATTTCCCCAGACACTGTAGCCATTGTCGCTTCCAGACACAGGTCACAGCAGCACTTACAGTGTAGGTCCTCTCCTGTTGAGGTCAGGTTTCAAGTGAGGGATCTGATAGAAAATGGCAGTCACGTCCGCGGCGGTGCATACCGTCACCGCCGGCGTATCTTGTCATTGGCTCCTGGAACCCATAGGGCCCAATGATAACCAATGCTTGGTTGCGCCGCGGTCTTCGACCGCCTACCGGGACGGTGTACAACGCCAGCGCAGTTACATCATTTCCCCTTGTCCCACGTTACAGGTCAGGCACCTGCCATTTCAGGGGGCCACATGGCAGGCCGAATAATTGCGTCACATCTATTTAGGCCAGGAATACCGACAGACATATGCACATCAAGAAATGTTAACGTTAGTGCTAAACAGCCTTGTGAAACCTATGTGTTGTATGACCCTCTGCTCACCGTTCTCCTCCATAGGGCAAGTCCGCTGGGGCAGGTGATGAGATGGCAGCATCCTCCGGTGTACAGACCCCTGGTGGACCTGTCAACAATGGAAGACAGACACATAATTATCACTTACAGACTTGATCGTGCAACAATCCAGGAACTGTGTGCCCAGTTGGAGCCTGACCTGATGTCAGCCATCCGCCATCCCACAGGAATTGCCCCCTCTAGTGCAGGTCCTGTCAGTACTCTATTTCCTGGCCAGTGGGTCTTTTCAAACAACAGTAGCCATGGCATCAGGGATGTCCCAGCCAATGTTCTCTAACGTGTTGTCCAGAGTGTTATCTGCCCCGCTGAAACACATGCACAGCTACATCGTTTTCCCTCAGGTGGAGGATTTGCCCACAGTGAAAGGTGACTTCTATGCCCTGGGACATTTCCCCAACATCATTGGTGCCATTGATGGTACACATGTGGCATTTGTCCCCCCACCTACCCCCTCCCCGCAGGAATGAACAGGTGTACAGAAACCGGAAAAGCTACCATTCTATGAATGTGCAGATGGTGTGTTTGGCAGCTCAGTACATCTCCCATGTGAATGCCAAGTATCCAGGCTCAGTGCATGACGCTTACATTTTGAGGAATAGCAGCATCCCTTCTGTGATGGGGCAACTCCAGAGGCACAGTGTGTCGCTAATAGGTGAGCCTAAAGTCCCCACACAGTTTCATTTGCTGTCTGGGTATGGGAGATTCCCTAATGTTTAGAGGATGTCTAACTGTTGTCCCTCGATATTTGCAGGTGACTCTGGTTACCCCAACCTGTCATGGCTACTGACAACAGTGAGGAATCCCAGGACAAGGGCAGAGGAACGCTACAATGAGGCACATGGGCGAACTAGGAGGATAATAGAGCGCACCTTCGGCCTCCTGAAGGCTAGATTCTGGTGCCTCCATCTGACAGGTGGCTCCCTATACTACTCACCGAAGAAAGTGTGCCAGATCATCGTGGCCTGCTGTATGTTGCACAATCTGGCTTTGCGACGCCAGGTGCCTTTTCTGCAGGAGGATGGGCCTGATGCTGGTCTTGTGGCAGCTGTGGAGCCTGTGGACAGTGAATAAGAGGAGACAGAAGAAGAAGATGTAGACAACCGAAACAACATCATCATGCAATACTTCCAGTGAGACACAGGTAAGAGGATGGAACTGCTTCCCACATCTCATACTATTGTAGGACCTAGCACAAGTCTGCCTTTTTCACTCTGTGTATGGACCCTGACTTGTCACTTTGGCTTTCCATTTCACAGATCTGGGTCCCAATTTGTGCCCTCTGCTATGTTTACTCCTGGCCTACAGCTGTGTAACATTGGTATGTGAACAAGTACATTGACATTGCTATATTTCAGAGATGTTGCAATTACAGATTTGTGAAAGCACAGACTGGCTCCAGATTGTTTGGTGATTCAAGGGTGTTTATTTCAGTGCTAATAAGTGGAGGGGGTGTGAAATGGGCTGGGGTGATGGTGGAGGAATGTCCATGGCAGAGTCCAGTCTCTTGGTCTCACAGGTGCATTATCCAATGGGGCATAGGAAGGGGAGCAATGGCAGTGTAAGGTGGACAGGGTGAAAATGTGGGACAGAAGGGTGACATTCAGGAGGGTCTTATTTCCTTGCGGGGGTCTTGGCAATGTTCTCTGTCTTTTTCCTGGATCTCAGGGACCATTTGCGGGGTGGTTCTCCTTCTGCAGGGGGTGAGGTGCTGGTGGCCTGTTGGTCGTGTGACGGTCCCTCCTGTCCACTAGCGCCGGCGGAGGTGGAGGGCTGTTCATTGTCCAGGCTAGTGTCAGGGGACCGTTTGTGTCCCACTGTGTCCCTCGTGGTGTTGACAAGTTCTGCCAGCATCCCTGCAATGGTGACCAGGGTGGTGTTAATGGACTTCAAATCCTCCCTGATCCCCAGGTAGTGTTCCTCCTGCAGCCGCTGGGTCTCCTGAAACTTGGCCAGTACCGTGCCCATGGTCTCCTGGGAATGGTGGTAGCTCCCATGATGTTGGAGAGTGCCTCGTGGAGAGTGGGTTCCCTGGGCCTGTCCTCCTCCAGTCGCACAGCAGTCCTCCCAGCTTCATTGTTATCCTGTGCCTCTGTCCTCTGAACTGTGTGCCCACTGCCACTGACCCCAGGTCCCTGACTGTCTTGGGTTGGTGGGTTTGCCTGGGTTCCCTGTAGTGGTGGACACACTGCTGATTAACATGTCCTGGGGACAGAGGAATGGGCCGGCTGGGTGAGTGCTATACTGGTGTTTCCTGAGGGGGGAGGGTCTGTGGTGGCTAGTGACAGTGGCAGGGGAGCCGATTGTCCAGAGGTCCCTGATGGGCCGGGCTCCTCTTGATCCAGGCTTGCAGAGCTGCTGTCATCACTGTGGGCCTCTTCTGTGGGGGGACTGGATATGTCTGGCACCTCCTGTCCGGTGACGTTGGATATGGGTCCTGTTGGGGACTAACTGAATAGTTTTAGTATCTGTGTGTGCCATCTTGTGCCTTGGGTGAGGTACCCTCTACTCCTGTGCTTGCATAATTGTGTTTGCCCTTTTGTGATAGTTGGTTTGGGGTCTGTGTGGGTATCTGTACTGGACATGCTTTGGTGACGGTGGTCCATGCATAGGTGTTGCATGCAGGGCCTTGGTGTTGAGGTGTGTGGGTTGTGATAGTGGGACATATGTGAGATGATGGAGTGATGGGAGTGAGGGCAATGGTGGGGGTATGTGATGGCATGCAGGTGGGGTGTGGGGGATATGGTAATGAAGATATGACTTACCAGAGTCCAGTCCTTCTGCTACTCCTTCGAGGCCCTCAGGATGCAGTATTGCCAAGACCTGCTTCTCCCATGTTGTTAGTTGTGGGGGAGGAGGTGGGGGTCCACCGACAGTCCTCTGTACAGCAATCTGGTGTCTGGATACCACTGAACGCACCTTCCCCCGTAGGTCGTTCCACCTCTTCCTGATTTCATCCTGTGTTCTTGGATGCTGTCTCCTGCGCTGACCCTGTCGACGATTCTCCGCTATAGCTCCATCTTCCTAGCAATGGAGGTGTGCTGCACCTGTGATCCGAAAAGCTGTGGCTCTACCCGGATGATTTCCTCCACCATGACCCTGAGCTCCTCCTCTGAAAACCTGGGGTGTCTTTCAGGTGCCATGATGGGGTGTGGGTGATGTGTGAGGTGCTGTCTGTTGTGATGTGTGGGGGGATGTGTTGGTGTGTGTTGTTTGAGGTGCGTGGATGTTGTATGGGTGATGGTGTTGTGTGTCTGTGGATGCTGGTGTTGTGTTTGCTAATCTCTCTCTCTGTGCTTCTTCCAAAAACTTCATTGTAAGGGTTTGTGGGTAATGTGGGTGCGTGTTTTATAGTGTTGAGGGTGTGTGTATGTGTATCAGGTGTGTGTATTTTGAATTGTCAAATGTAGGTGTGTTTTGTTAATGTGTGTGTATTTTGAGCGCGGCGGTGTGTACTGCCAATGGATTACCGCGGTTGAAAGACCGCCGAGTTGATTCGTGGGTCATGATAGTGTGGGCGTATTCTTGTTGGCGTGACGGTGTAGGTTTTAGTATCGCCAGTTTATCACTGACCTTTCGTGTGGTGGACTTGTGTGGGTGTCAGTATTGTGGCGGATTCCGAGATGTGGGTCGGAATTCCTGTAGCGGAATTCCCCCGCCGCAACGGTATGTTGGCGGTCTTCAGCACAGCGGAAAGCGGGATTTAAGATCTTCAATAAAGTGGTTACTCCGTTTATCATCCACTGTATGGTTACTTCCCTGTGGGGATGTAAACCACCCTGTTTGGAGATTTTCAGATTCTGTATTTGGATGTTTTAAAATGGGACTGTTCCACTGAGCCTAGGTCAAGACAGGGTTGCTGTCTTAAAGATGAGAATGCTAGACAGGGATGCTGTCTCAGTAAGGCCAGAGCTGGTCAAAACATTTGTCCACATGGCTGAAATAGAAAACCGGGTTGCTGTTTCTTTTGGGTTGGAGCAGGGCAGGACTGCTCTCCTACAAGCTCCACACTAGGACAGGGCTGCTGTCCTATGTGTTCAGAGGTAGTGCAGGGCTGCTGCACTAAAGTTTCTCTGGGAGGGCTGGAGGGTTGCTCCAAATTGACTGAAACAGTGCAATTTTGCAGATCTGGTTTAGTGGTTCAACAGAGAGGTACTTTTACCTCTGGGAGTTCAGCTGTGGTAGCTGTGGGCTCCCTTGGTACAGGTTCCACCCCAGGAGAGGTTTCTCCCACCACAGGAATGGTATCCTTAGTGGTAGGGTGGGGAAGGGATACTTTAATACCCTTTTTCCGTGTTGGTTGAGAAGGACCCTGAGACTTCAGGCCTCTTTCTCTTCTTTGCTGTTTCATTTCACCTGAAATGAGAGGAAGCAGTTCCTCAGGGATACCCAGCATAGATGCATGGGTCCTACACTCTACCTCAGCCCAACCTGAGGCCTCTAGGTCATTACCTAAGAGACCGTCTACTTGTAAGCTAGGTGATACCACCACCTGCTTTGGGCCAGTAACTCCACCCCAACTAAGTTTCAGAGATTGAGTGGAGTAATTGACATCATTAACCTGGTACTTCTGTCCAAGGAGGTGTTGTGCAGGTGACAGCAAGGCCCATATTTGTACTCGGTTTGGGCTGAATTAGCATCATATCTTTTACGCCAATTCAGCACAAACCTAACTCCATATTTATACCCTGCACTAGATGAGTCTAGCGCCAAAGTTAAGGAGTTTACGTCATTTTCTGGAGGGGAAAACCTACCTTGCGTCAATGAGATACAAGGTAGGCATTCCCGTCTAGAAAAGAATTATAAGGCCTTTGTGCCATATTTACCCCCCTGTGTTAAAAACCAGCACAGGGGGATGGGGGCCTTAAATAATGGCGCTAAGCTTGCTTAGCGCCAATATTTAATGCAGGGGTCTGGGCAGGCATAAGAGGACCTGTAGGCACATTTCCATGATTGAAGACCATGGATATTGCCCACAGGTGCCCTTCCCAGGCCCCAGGGACACCCACACCAGGAGGTCACCTAAGGATTGGGGACTCATCCCAGTTAAATCCAGGTGAGTATTTTTATTTTTTTCCCAACACCGCTAAGGGCCCTGACTTGGGGCCCGCTGCACGGCACTGGCCCCAATGGCCATACCCAGGGGACATTAGTCCCCTGGGCATGGCCATTGGAGTGGTGGGCATGGCTACTGTCTTTACTAAGACAGGAGCCATGTCCATGGGGCTTGTGTGCCAGAAAATGGCGCTACACTGCTTAGAGGTAATTTGTTTGCCTCTAAGCAGTGTAGCGCCATAATTTGGCACACAAGCCCCAGTTCTCCCTATGCCTCCCTGGCCCTGTTAGCGTCCTTTTCAAGGACTCTAAAAGGGCCTTAGTGCCGGTTTGCGCCATTCCACAAATATGGCCCCCCGCCGGCGTCTTGGAATGGCTCTAGCCGGTGCCTTACTTTTTGACTCAAACCTGCGCTAACGCAGGTTTGCATCAAAAACTATAAATGTGGGCCCAAGTTTTCAGCCACCAAAGTGATACCGGTACCTGTGTCCCTGTAGGCCTGGGCTCAACACCATTTGTCACGGTTGACTGCTTGTACTTGTCCACGTTAAGGGGACAAACAGCCAAGGTGGCAAGGCCAGTGCCACCAGGTGTGACAGAAACTGTTGTGGGCGTTTCTAGGTCTAACCCAGTTTTATGATGAGCCCAAAAGTGAATACAACTACACCTTTTGTTTGACTATTGCCAGTAGTTCCACCACTATTAGCACTACTTCTAGGGGCACTAGAGTTCGATGTATTAGTGGTGGTAGGCTTAGGGACTTTACCTGGGCAGGACTTATCCCCTGATCTTTGGTCTTCACCTCTGCAGACATAGCACCAGGGCTTTTTATTGTGTATAGAGTGAGAAGAAGAGGAAGATGATTTATCCCCACCCCAGAGTAGTGTTGTGGACCTGAACAAGGATCTTTGTGTTTACTTGTATCCCCATGTTTGTCCTGAGACTTTTCACCATCTTTCTTCTTTTCTTTGTCATCACCTATATGAGCTTTTCTGCTCACCCTTGTTCTGACCCATTTGTCTGCCATCTTTCCTAATTCTTGGGGAAAGGTCAGATCTGAGGTCACAACATACTGGTATAACAAGTCAGATACACAACTATTCAATATATGCTCTCTCAACATCAGATTATACAGGCCCTGGTAATCAGACACTTTACTGCCATGTAACCAACCCTCTAAAACTTTCACAGAACAGTCCACAAAGTCAACCCAATCTCGTGAAGATTCTTTCTTGGTTTTCGTGAACTTGATCTTGTATTGCTCTGTGGTGAGGCCAAAACCATCAATCAGTGCATTCTTTAAAATGTTGTAGTTGTCTACATCCTCCTCCCTAACAGTGTAGAGTCTGTCCCTCCCTTTGGCAGAGAAGGACAACCAAAGCATAGCAGCCCACTGCTTTTGAGGGACCCTTTGAACCTTACAGGCCCTCTCAAGTGCAGCAAACCACTACTGAATATCATCCCCACCTTGTTTGGGGGAACAATTTTATGTAAGTTTCTGGAGCTAATGTTAACTTCCCTGACCTCATTACTTCTGAAACTGTTAATGTTGCTGCCACCATGGGGAACTAACCACAACCCCTGTCTTTCTCTTTCCACATCTAGGGAATCCGTATCTAAGGCCAACTGTTGCTGTTGTAGCCTCAGTCTGGCCTCCTCCAACCTCAGCTTACTGAGTTCCCTATCTAGGAACTGGTCCTCAGGGTTGGATGTGTGAGACACTTCTGACACAGAACTGACAGGTGAGTGAGCAGAGGTTGATCTTTCCCTAACTTGTGTAACCCTAGTGACCTTGCCTCTAGGGGTGAAGGGTGCCCTACTTGTGTTTGCCCACTACCAGCTACACTAGATGGTTTGTTGTGAGAAAGATTGGTGGAAGGACCCTCCCCTGCATCTTCAGGGCCCTCTCCCGAATCTACCTGGGGAGAACCTCCCACTACCTCCTCTTCTGATTGTACCTGACCGTTAGGATGCTCCTGGTCATCTTATAAGTGGAGATTCAAAAGGAAATCCTTGTTAGTGTTCTTTCCAATCCCTAAGCTTCTTTCTAATCAGAGAACCCTCAGACTTTTGAAATTAAGATTTTCAAAAGTGGTCTTGACAACCCTGGGGTAGCCTCTATAGAAGACATAGGGGGTCATTACAACCCTGGCGGACGGTGTTAAAGCGGCGGTAAGACGGCAAACAGGCTGGCGGTAAAAAAATGGGAATTATGACCGTGGCGGAAACCGGCAACAAAGACTTTAACACTCCGACCGCCACGGCGGTACAGACAAACAGCGCGGCGGTCACCGCCAACAGACAGGCGGGAGACAAAGTACTTCCCACAGTATCACAACCTACCAATCCGCTACCTTTTCCGGGGCGGATTCACCGTGGATAAAAACACGGCGGAAACAGCCATTTCAAAGAAAAAACGCTCACCTCTACACACTTCACGAGGAAGGAGGACACCATGGAGCCGGAACTCCAAATACTTCCTGCACTAGTCTTCCTGCTCCTGTACAACCATCATCAACGCCGGCGCCGAAGACAACGGTGAGTACTGCACCTACGACATAGGGGAGGGGGAGGCAAAAGACAGGGACACACACATGCAAGCCCCACACCCCCACCCCGACCCTCACCCACTACAACACACACCAATGCATATCCAAACATTACAGTAACAACCCCCAACCCCCCCGGAAAAATGCAAAGACAAAAGGAAATGAGTTCAACCATTGTAATATATCAAAATACAGGAAGCAAATATATACAGATATATATACACATTCAACAAAATATACATCACGATTAGTAGTGCAGATAATGCACCATTCATTGTCCGTGGACCACTGGGCCCAAAATGCATGGGCGAGGCCCACATCAGATACCTCATCAAAATGGAGAGAACACTGCCGGGGCATCAGATAGAAATACAACAGGCACCTCAGGGGGAAGGGAAGGGGGGGCACCTCTGCCGGATGAGTGCACCACGCCAGATCCACGAGGGGGCTCCATGCCCATTGATGTATCCTGGGGAGTGCAAAGCCACAGTCTCTCAAGTCTCTACAGTGGGTGGTTTGTCCACTGGACCATCCTGGGGAGTGCAAAGCCACAGTCTCGCAAGTCTCTACAGTGGGTGGTTTGCCCACTGGACCATCCTGGGGAGTGCAAAGCCACAGTCTCTCAAGTCTCTACAGTGGGTGGTTTGCCCACTGGACCATCCTGGGGAGTGGATGCATGTCTCCACTGGTTCTGGAGGGGGACTGGCGCCCAGAGTACTTCATCCTGTGAAGGACAGAGGTAGTGGATGCATGTCTCCACTGGTTCTGGAGGGGGACTGGTGCCCAGAGTGCTTCATCCTGTGAAGGACAGAGGTAGTGGATGGATCTCACCACTGGTTGTGGAGTGGGACTGGTGCCCAGAGTGCTTCATCCTCTGAAGGACAGAGGTAGTAGATGCATGTCTCCACTGGTTCTGGAGGGGCACTGGTGCCCAGAGTGCTTCATCCTGTGAAGGACAGAGGTAGTGGATGCATGTCTCCACTGGTTCTGGAGGGGGACTGGTGCCTAGAGTGCTTCATCCTGTGAAGGACAGAGGTAGTGGATGCATGTCTCCACTGGTTCTGGAGGGGGACTGGTCCCCAGAGTGCATCACTCTCCCCGTGACGGTCCCAGTTCCGTCACTGGCCCTGCCGCTCATGGGCTAGCGGTGTTTGAGTTGGCAGTCCTTGCCCTGTTCAGCGGTCATTGCCCTGTTCAGCGGTGCTTGAGTTTGCAGTGTCTGACCTGTTCAGCGGTGCTTGCCATGGCAGTCTTTGCCCTGTTCAGCCGTCTTTGCCCTGTTCAGCGGTGCTTGAGTTTGCAGTGTCTGACCTGTTCAGCGGTGCTTGCCATGGCGGTCTTTGCCCTGTTCAGCGGTGCTTGAGTTTGCAGTGTCTGACCTGTTCAGCGGTGCTTGCCATGGCGGTCCTTCATTGCCCAGCTGGGCTGGGGCTGGCGGTCCTTCATTGGGCTGTTGGGCTGTGGCTGGCGGTGGCCTCCTGGCCACTGACGATGGGGCTGCCCTCCTGGGCACTGACTCTGGCGGTGGCCTCCTGACCAGTGACGATGGGACTGCCCTCCTGGGCACTGACTCTGGCGGTGGCCTCCTGGCCAGTGACGATGGGACTGCCCTCCTTGGCACTGACTCTGGCGGTGGCCTCCTGGGCAGTGACGATGGGGCTGCCCTCCTGGGCACTGACTCTGGCGGTGGCCTCCTGGCCACTGACGATGGGGCTGCCCTCCTGGGCACTTACTCTGGCGGTGGCCTCCTGGCCATTGACGATGGGGCTGCCCTCCTGGGCACTGACTCTGGTCCTGGCCACTGACGATGGGGCTGCCCTCCTGGGCACTGACCCTGGCGGTGGCCTCCTGGCCACTGACGATGGGGCTGTGATGATGGGACTGCCCTCCTGGGCACTGACTCTGGCGGTGGCCTCCTGGCCAGTGATGATGGGCCAGCCTTCCTGGGCACTTACTCTGGCGGTGGCCTCCTGGCCAGTGACGATGGGGCTGCCCTCCTGGGCACTGACTCTGGCGGTGGCCTCCTGGCCAGTGACGATGGGGCTGGCGGTGGCCTCCTGGGCAGCGAGGATGATGGCGGTCTTCTCCGCCGTGCTGCTCTTTCCAGACTTTGGCGATTTCTTCTGCCCCTTCCCCACCTTGGGAGGAGTCACAGCTGAGTGGACACTCCCCCCGGGACCCTTGTGAGCAGCTTTGCTGGCTGGAGTCTTCCCCCACTCCAGCCGGGCACTGTCCAACTTCTGGTGCTTCACAGGGGGGGGACTGGCTGTGCTGTGGCTCCGTGTCACACTGGCTGCCCTGGTGCCCGGTGCACTCCACATACCTCTAACAGGCACCACTGGTACGGGAGATTTTTTGGCTAAGGTGCTGGTACGGGACCTATGAATTGGAGGGGGAGGTGGGAAAGAGGTCAGGCTTGGTCAGGAACAGTTTCTTCGGTACACTGGGACGGGTAGCTGGAAAGGGTCTGGGAGTGGAGGAAGAGGAGGTGGTTGTAGGAGGTGTAACTTTTGTGGCTTTGGGTGCAGGTGCATGCGCTGGAGGCTGTCGTGAGGTGGATGTATGTTGGGTGGGTGTGTGCCTGCGTTTGTGTACTTTGGGAGGGGGCATCACAGACACACTTGGAGAGGACACAGGGGACGTGTAAATGGTAGTGGGGGTGGTGACTGCACGTGAGCGGGGTGTGGTGGTGGGTGTGCTGGTGCGGGACCTAGTGGCTGTAGTGGTACTGCATGCAGGTGAGAGTGTAGACGAGACAGGGAGGGAGGAGGGAGACGATGAGGAGGGGGACACAGTGGAGGCAGTGGATGTTGTTGTGTCTGTATGTGTGTGATGCTTGCGTGAGTGCCTGTGGGATGTGTGGTGCTTATGTTTGCCTGAGCTTCCCTTGTGTGTTGAGGTGTGTGCAGGCTGGTCTAATGGTGTGTTTGGGATAGGCAGGGGTACAGGGGATTGCGTCTGGGTGGAGGAAGTTGGAGGGGGGAGGCTAGAGACAGGGACAATGGCTGCCATCAGTGCTGAGGCCAGAGTTTGCAGGGTTCGATGAAGGGCAGCCTGACCAGAATGAATGCGCTCCAGGAATGCATTTGTGTGTTGCAATTCCCTTTCTACACCCTGGATGGCATTCAAAATGGTAGACTGCCCAACAGTGAGGGACCTGAGGAGGTCAATGGCCTCTTCACTGAGGGCAGCAGAGGTGACAGGGCAGGGGCTGAGGTGCCTGGGGCGAAGGTGATGCCCACCTTCCTGGGTGAGCGGGCACGGGGCGAAGGCTGAGGGGTTGCTGGGAGGGCGGTGCTGGTAGGGGGGGTGGTGGCTGTACCTGTAGAAGTGGGGGGCACAGATTTTGCCACCACCACAAGGGAGCTCCCATCGGAGGACGAGTCCGTGCCGCTGGTTGCAGATCCGGTGACTGCCGTGAAGCTCCCCTCGCCCTCCGTCCCACTGGTGTATTCAGAGTCCATGGTGTGGCCCTCCATGGCCATGTGGGATGCAGCTCCCTCGTGCTCCGGGGCCACTGTACCTCCGCCTGATGATGCTGATGCACACAAGAACAGGGAGACCAAAAAAAGGGGGGGGACAGAAGAAAGACAGGTTGAGTGCATGGCTTACCGCTACCGTTGGCGGACAATACAGACACAGCAGCCCCCTGCACTACGCCGCGCTGTTGGGCTCTACAGATGCAATTCCTGGGATAGGTCCTACATGGCTATGGTCGACATCTGCACACATAGATGACACAGGGGCATGTATACCTGTATTTGGCACTCTACAGAGGTGGGGTGGAGTGCCACATGGCCTGCATTACGGAGGGGCCTAGCCTACGGAACTCACCCTGGCCTAGGGAAACCCACAGCCCTCCTCCCCCACCCAGACACCTTCACTGCACGCAAAGTCAGCAGAATTATGTTTGACTCAGCCCCTTGTGTCTGCTGTGATGCCCTCAAGCGCCCATCCAACTCAGGGTAGGCCACTGCCAGGATCCGGAACATCAGGGGGGTCATGGTGCGACGGGCACCCCTCCCACGTTGGGAGGCCATCCCCAGCTGAGCCTCCGCCGTCTTCTTGCTTCAGCGGCGAATGTCCTCCCATCTTTTACGGCAGTGGGTGCTCCGTCTCTGGTGGACCCCCAGGGTCCGGACGTCCTTGGCGATGGCACACCAAATATCCTTCTTCTGGTGGGCGCTGACCTACATGACATGGACAGGGGAAGAAGAGAAGTAATTACCAACTGCACTGTCAAAGTGAGTGGCCCACATCCCTACCCTTGCCATGTGGCACATGCATTCACAGTCCTTCATGCACGCAGAACTGTGGCCCCTTCCTTCTTACAACCAGCCCCCTCCACTCAGGCATAGCCCATACAACGGGCTCCCTGTGTACTTACCTGTTGGTCTGGAGGACCGTAGAGTAGCGTGTACTGGGGGAGGACCCCGTCCACGAGCTTCTCCAACTCCTGTGCAGTGAAGGCAGGGGCCCTTTCCCCAGACACACGAGCCATTGTCTCTTCCAGACCGAGGTCACAGCAGCACTTGTAGTGTAGGTCCTCTCCTGTCGAAGATCAGGTATCGAGTGATTGAACAGATAGAAAATGGCGGTCACGTCCGCGGCGGTCACGTCCGCGGCAGTGCGTATCATCACCGCCGGCGCACTTCGTCATTGGCTCCTGGGACCCATAGGGTCCAATGTTAACCAATGCAGCATTGCGCAGCGGTCTTCGACCGCCTACCGCGATGGTGTAGAACGCCAGCGCAGTTACCTCACATCCCATTGTCCCAGTTTAGAGATCAGGCAGCCGCCATTTCAGGTGCCCACATGGCTTCATTTTCAACTGTGTCACACATACCTAGGCCTAGACTCAACACACATACAGACAACTTTTTGGATTATGTTTCGTGTTCTGTGTAGACTGTGGGTACATACCTCTGAGTTGGTTGACTCTGTGGTCAATGTTGTCCTTCCTAGGCACCGCCCGCTGGGACATGTGAGGAGATGGCGGAATCCTCCGGTGTACCGACCGCTGGTGGACCTGTTGACAATGAAGGAGCGACATTTAATGATCACCTACAGGTTTGACCGTGCCACAATCCAGGAATTGTGTACCCAGTTGGAGCCTGACCTGATGTCAGCAATCCGCCATCCCACAGGGATCCCCCCTCAAGTGCAGGTGCTATCAGTGCTCCATTTCCTAGCAAGTGGGTCATTTCAAACAACAGTGGCCATGGCATCAGGGATATCCCAGCCTATGTTTTCTAACGTGTTGTCCAGAGTGTTGTCTGCCCTGCTGAATCACATTCGGAGCTACATCGTTTTCCCTCAGGTGGAGGATTTGGCTACAGTTAAAGGTGACTTCTATGCCCTGGGACATATCCCTAACATCATAGGTGCCATTGATGGGACCCATGTAGCTCTGGCCCCCCCCCCACAGGAGTGAACAGGTGTAAAGGAACCGGAAGAGTTATCATTCGATGAATGTACAGATGGTATGTTTGGCAGACCAGTACATCTCCCAGGTAAATGCTTTGTTCCCTGGTTCTGTGCATGACGCCTACATCCAGCGGAATAGCAGCATCCCTTATGTGATGGGTCAAATCCAGAGGCACCGGGTGTGGCTATTAGGGGACTCTGGTTACCCCAACCTGTCATGGTTACTGACCCCAGTGAGGAATCCCAGGACCAGGGCAGAGGAACGCTACAATGTGGCCCATGGGCGGACTAGGAGAGTGATAAAAAGGACCTTCGGCCTCCTGAAGGCCAGGTTCAGGTGCCTCCATATTACAGGTGGTTCCCTATTCTACTCACCAAGGAAGGTGTGCCAGATCATCGTGGCCTGCTGTATGTTTCACAATCTGGCTTTGCAACGCCAGGTGCCTTTTCTGCAGGAGGATGGTCCAGATGGCGGTGTTGTGGCAGCTGTGGAGCCTGTGGACAGTGATGAGGAGGAAGCAGAGGAAGAAGACATTGACAACAGGGACTCAGTTATCCAGCAATATTTCCAGTGACACACAGGTGAGAACACATTCCTGCCCACTACAAGTACTTTCACACTTCTACCTCTATCCTGTCTGTCGATTTCAACCAGTATATGGTAACTGAGGTGTACATTTCCCTTACGGTTTCACAGGTGTGGTTACCAACGTGTGTCATCTGCTTAGATTCCTCATGGACTTGAGATGTGTGACATAGGTATGTTGACATTACATTTGAGAACGGATTTTGTCACTGTCATTGGTAATACACATTTTCAAAATCACAGACTGACTCCAGATTGTTTTGTGCTTCAAGGGTGTTTATTGAAGTGCTAAATATTGGAGGGGGGTGGTAAAATGGTGAGGGGTGATGGTGGAGGAATGTCCATGGCAGAATCCAGTCTATTAGTCTCACAGGTGCACTGCCCACATGGGCATAGGAAGTGGAGCTGGGGCAGTTCCAATATGGACAGGGCTACAAAGTGGGACAGTGGGATGACAATCAGGGTGGTCTCATTTCTTGGTGGGGTCTTGGCATCGTGCTCTGTCCTGTTCCTGGATCTCAGGGACTGCTTGCGGGGTGGTTCTCCATCTGCAGGGGGTGGGGTGCTGGTGTGGTGGTCCTGTGGCGGTGCCTCCTGTCCACTAGCGCTGGCGGAGGTGGTGGACAGTTCTTCGTCCATGCTAGTGTCAGGGGCCCCTTGGAGTGCCACGGTGTCCCTCCTGGTGTTCAGTATCTCCTTCAGCACCCCTACAATTGTGCCCAGGGTGGAGTTGATGGATCTGAGTTCCTCCCTGAACCCCAAATACTGTTCCTCCTGCAGGCGCTGGGTCTCCTGAAACTTAGCCAGGACCGTTGCCATCGTCTCCTGAGAGTGGTGGTATGCTCCCATGATGGAGGAGAGGGCCTCGTGGAGAGTGGGTTCCCTTGGCCTGTCCGCCCCCTGACGCACAGCAGCCCTCCCAGTTCCCCTGTGTTCCAGGTCCTCTGTCCCTTGGACCGTGTGCCCACTGCCACTGCCCCCAGGTCCCTGTTGTTGTTGGGGTGGTGGGTTATCCTGGGTTCCCTGTAGTGGTGGACACACAGCTGATTGACGTGTCCTGGGTACGGAGGTATGGGCCCGCTGGGTGGGTGCTGTGCTGGTGTTACCAGAGGGTGGAAGGTCTGTGGTGGCCTGTGACTGGGTGTGGGGAACCGACTGTCCCGAGGCCCACGATGGTCCGGGCTGGTCATCTGGATCCAGTTGCACAGAGCTGCTGTCATCACTGTTGGCCTCTTCTGTGGGTGGGGTAGAGATGTCTGGACCCTCCTGTCTGATGATGTTGGGTAGTGGTCCTGCAGGGGTGGAAAGGCATGATTATTGCATCTGTGTGTGTCATGGTGTACAATGGGTGGGTGAGTGTGTACCCCAGTGCTAGCATTCCTGTGTGTGGGCTTGTGTGATGATGGTTGGGGGGTGTTATGGGTATGTGAAGTGGGCATGCTTTAGTGATGGGTGTCCATGCTTTGTTATGTCATGCAGGGCTTGGTGTTGGGATGGGTAGTTTGTGTTATTAGTACATATGTGAGGAGTTGGAGTGATAGGGGTGAGGATGAGGGTGGGGGTATGTGATGGCATGCAGGTAGGGTGGGGGGATATGATAGTTAAGATTTGACTTACCAGAGTCCATTCCTTCACCGACTCCTCCGAGGCCCTCAGGATGCATAATGGCCAAGACCTGCTCCTCCCATGTTGTTAGTTGTGGGGGAGGATGTGGAGGTCCACCACCAGTCCGCTGTACTGCGATGTTGTGCCTGGAGACCACGGAACGCACCTTCCCCCGTAGGTCACTCCACCTCTTCCTGATGTCGTCCCGATTTCTTGGATGCTGTCCCACTGCGTTGACCCTGTCGACTATTCTTCACCATAGCTCAATCTTCCTAGCAATGGAGGTGTGCTGCACCTGTGCTCCAAATAGCTGTGGCTCTACCCGTATGATTTCCTCCACTATGACCCTGAGCTCCTCCTCCGAGAACCTGGGGTGTCTTTGCCGTGCCATGGGGTGGTGTAGGTGATGTGTGGGGTGGTGTATGTGGTGATGAGTGTGGTGACATGTAGTGGTGTGTGGTGTTTTGTGCATGGAAGTAGTGTGGGTGATGGTGTTGTGTGCCTCTGTGTGGTGGGGTTGTCTATGCTGTGCTGTCTCCCTGGCCTTCGTCAAACTTTTTGGTTGTAGGGGTTTGTGGGTGATGTGGGTGTGTGTTTTATATAGTATTGAGTGTGTGGGAGTGGTGTGTATATGTGTATCAGGTGTGTGTCTTTCGAAATGTCCAATGTGGCGGTGTTTTGGAGATGTGTGTGTATTTTGAGGGCGGCGGTGTTTACCGCCAATGGAATACCGCGGTTGAAAGACCACCGCGTGGATTCGTGGGTCGTGATAGCATGGGCGTGTTTCTGTTGGCGTGACGGTGGAGGTTTTGTTTTCGCCAGTTTATCACTGACCTTTGGTGTGGCGGACTTGTGTGTGTGTCTGAATTTTGTCGGATTTCGAGATGTGGGTCATAATAGCTGTGGCGGTATTCCGCGGCCGCGGTGGTGTATAGGCAGTCTTCTGCAGGGCGGTAAGTGCCTTTTACCGCCAATGTTGTAATGACCCCCATAGTGATAGAAAAAGTTAGAGAGATGTCTAAGAAGTAAGCAAACTATTTCACCAAACATTTTAGAGGAAAAGAAAAAGTTTTCAGAACTTTGTAAAACTATTAAAATGTTTGAATGAACTTTTTGGAAGTGTAAAAATGGCTTCTAGGTATAATTGTATATAGCTTTAAGTATTGGAGTACACTTTTCTTGTGAAAAGCACTAGTAACAAAGTGGTAAAGCAGTTGCACGTACTTATCCCACCGCTGCCACCAATGTAGGAGGCTGCCTGGTTTTTAGTGGGTACCTACGGTACATACACCTTATACCAGGTCCAGTTGTCCCTTATTAGTGAAATGTAGGCAGTGTTCTAGCAGCTTAGGCTGTCTAAGGGTAGCTGTAGCAGAGCAACCAAGGCTGAACTAGGAGACATGCAAAGCTCCTGCAATACCACTATAGTTACACAATAGCTATACATAATAAAAGACAATACTCAGTGTTACCAAAAATAAAGGTACTTTATTTTAGTGACACAAGGCCAAAAATATGTTAGAGGCAATACTCCTTCTGGAGGTAAGTGTTATACACAGTATGTACTCTAGTAACCAAAATCAGGTAAGTAAACAGTCATGGAATAGTGCAAACAGTAGAACATACAATAGATTGCAATGGGCCGAGGGGCAACACAAACCATATACTAAAATAGTGGAATGCAAATGTTGAATTCCCCCCTATGCAAGTGTAGTGTGTAGAGGGGTGTTGGGAGTGTACGAAAACCCAAAGGAAAGTAAAGTACCCCACCCCAGAGCCCAAGAAAGCAGGAGTAAAGTACAGCAAGGACACACTACAAGTCGTGATGAAGAATTATGCAAGAACCAACCAAGACTGCAAGCAACCAACAATGGATTCCTGGATCTGAACACCTGTGGAGAGAGGAGACCAAGTCCAGAAGTCGAAGAAGAGTCCAGGAAGAACAGGAGCCACTGCCCACCTGGAAGAAGGTGCAATAGTGGATTCTCTGGTTGGAAGAAAAGTACAGAAATGCACCAAAGAAATTAGCTTCGGGTTTCTGCTTGGTGCAAGAAATGTCCCACATCGAGTTGTTGGACGCAGGGTGTTTGTGTTGCTGGATTCTGCCAACAAGACTTGGTTCACGCAAGTACAAGGTTTGCATCAAAGAGGAACTGCCTGGACCAAGGAGGAACCTGTAGGTCTCAACTCAGACTGAGGAGACAGAGGGGGCTCTCAGCACTTAAGAGAGCACTCAGAAGACAAGGCAGCGCCCACAGGAGTCCCAGAACATGGGGACAAAGGAGATACAAAGTGTGGTCATCAGAGCACTACACTGGAGGATCCCACGCCCCCGGAGAAAAACTCAGAGAGCTGTGCGTCACAGGATGGAGTGCTGGGGACCTGGGCTATGCTATGCATGAAGAACTTTTGGAAGGAGCTGCAGAAGACGTTGTGTGCAGGGGTACTGTCGCAGATTGGGGAGGCAAGCTCTTACCTCCACACAATTTGGACAGCTGGACCTTTCGACAGTCTGGGTCACTTCAGTCCACCACCTGTGTTCCAGGGTTCACGCTCATCGACAAGAGAGGAGTCCCAGAATACTGGTTGTCATCGCAGTGGGGGGGCCTGCTGAAGCAGGGAAGGGACTCTGGCACTCCACTGGAGATTCCTTTGGTTCTTCTGGTGCAGGGTGAACACAGGCAGTCCTCAGAGTGTGCACACCTTGGAAACTGTTGCAATTGCTGGCTGGAGCTGAAGTTGCAGATCACAGGATTCTTCCTGGATACTTTGATGAGTTTACAGCAGTTCCTGGAGCAGTCTGCGGTTGATCCAAAGGTCAGGAGTTAAAGCAGAGGATACAGAGGAGTCCTGGAGGAATCTTGCAAACTGAATCTGAGAAAACACCCAGAGGAGAGACCCTAAATAGCCCTGAGAGGAGGATTGGCTACCCACCCAGGTATGCACCTATCAGGAGGGGTCTCTGATGTCACCTGCTGGCACTGGCCACTCAGAGGTCTCCAGAGGGTCCCCACACCTTGGAATCCAAGATGGCTAACACCAGGGACACACTGGAGGAGCTCTGGGAACCATCCCGGGGATGGTGATCTACCTGGGAGTGGTCACTCCCTTTTTCTTTGTCCAGTTTCGCGCCAGAGCAGGGACTGGGGGTCCCTGAACCAGTGTAGGCTGGATTATGCAAGGAGGGCACTGTTTGTGCCCTTCAAAGCATTTCCAGAGCCTCTGGGAGGATACACCTCCCATGCCTGTAACACCTATTTCAAATGGGAGAGGGTGTAACACCCCTCTCCTAAAGGAAATGCTTTGTTCTGCCTTCCTGGGATTGAGCTGCTCAATCCCCAGGAGGGCGTACACCTGTCTGTGAGGTGACAGCAACTAGGGCTGCAGTGGAAACCTCAGAGAGCTGGTTTGACAGTACTGGTGGTCCATGGTGGAGCCCCCAGGGTGCATGGGATTTGCCCCCAATACCAGATTTGGATTGGGGGTCAATTCCATGATCTTAGACACCTCACATGGCCATATTCGGAGTTACCATTTTGAAGCTACATACATATATTGACATACATGTAGTGCACGCTTATAATGATGGCCCCACACTCACAAATTCCGGGGAATTGGCCCTGGACAATGTGGGGACACCTTTACTATTGCAAGGGTGCCCTCACACACAGTAACTTTGCACCAAGCCTTCAGTAAATGAAGATTAGACACATAAGTGACATAAGTTACCTAGTACAGTGAAAAACTGGCTGTGAAATAGTGTGTGCACTATTTCAGTCAGGCTGCAGTAGCAGTCCTGAAAAAATGTTTGTATGAGTTCCTTATGGGTGGCAAAAGAAATGCTGCAGCCCATAAGGATCTCCTGGAACCCCAATGCCATGGGTGCCTAAGTACTATATACTAGGGACTTCTAAGTGGGTCTAGTGTGCCAATCCGAATTGGAATATGGAGTCAGTAAACTATAGTGACAAATTTGGTACATAGAGAGAGCATAAGCACTGGACTCTCTGGTTAGCAGAACTCCAGTGACACAGTCAAGTATACTGACAACACACATAGGCCATAAACTATGAGGCCTGGGGTCCTGGCTAGCAGGATCCCAGTGAGACAGTAAAACCACACTGACAAATAGGTTTCAAACTATGAGCACTGGAGTCCTGGATTGCAGGTTCCCAGTGAGACAGTAGAAACACACTGACAAACAGGCCAAAAATGGGGGTAACCATGCTAGAAAGAGGCTATTTTCTTACACCACAACATCACTATATATATAAGTATCGAATTTTCATAGTGTTACTAGAGCTACCAAATAACAGAGAGCTGGTCAAGAGAGGGATGTGCAATGAGATTCAATTCTTTTGGATGCACCTAAATCAATGTTGGTTATTTTAAAGCAAAGTGAAAAGTACATGGGTGGGGGTTGCACTATGATGTGAAGGGGTTCTCAGCTGAGTGGAAAGTGACAGGTGAGGGAGTTTGCAGTTAAAAATAGGAGGCAATCTTGCAGAATAGGGAAGACAGCATGTATGTAAATAAACGTAAGCCATGTATCAAGAGAAAGGCGAAGCATGAGGAGTTGCACAAAGAGATGAGTCTAGAGGTATGGTTTACAGATCTGAGCTCAGATGGAGCTCGACATCCATGGAATATCAAAGAGGGCTTTGCATGCTTTATTCTCCTTCCTCTGGTTGCTGATGTCTTGCAGTGCTGCTGGACATATTGCATGTCTCATTAAAGTCTTGGTCTTCATCCTTAGGTATGGTGGTATGCCAAAGTTTACAAAGTATATAATGTAATGGTTTTTGGAATGTGATTCACACAGTCAGATTGAGCTGGTGGGGCTCTTTGATTAGTAGTGTAGTTCTGTTTGCTGTTAGCCATGTTTAATGAGTCTTTGGAAGCCAGTCTCTAGAACAATACACCATCAAGAAAGTACCTTGATGGACTATCTGAAATCTGCTTCTGATAGGAAGGGCTTCTCTCAGGCAAACAGGGTTAGCTGATATCCCACACATGATTTTGAGTGCAATATTGTTCAACTAAGACTGTTGTCTATATCAAAGACCAAGGGTGTGACATTGTTAGAGAGCCATGGAGTGACACCAGCCAGGATAATACCTGAGAGACATTGTTAGCAGTCACTGACATTAAGTTCAATTCCAAGTATTTCACTTTGAGGTAGGTACTGGAATCCATACTTGAATGGTGGCAAGGTAGTTCTCAAGATGATCAATGTCAGTGTTGGAGATACTTGGGCCAGGCTGCAAGTCATCTACATGCTGGTGAAGACTGATGTTCTTACCAGTAGGTAATCTTCCCCAGTGCCGGACCGGGACAGAAAATATCCCCAGGTACTAAAATAAAAAGAGCTTGCCATTATAAAATTAAAAAGGTACAAAATGACCTATAGTTGCAAATTGGACCAGTTTTGAACTTGTAAAGACACACTGTGTAGATATTTTGCAATGTGTGCTAGACTGCATGTATTTGAGCTTGCTGCACATAATGCTTGTGTCATATCTGGGAAATCAAAAGTAAAATCTAACCCAAACAGGCCCACAAACAGCTCAAGAAACATCTTACACACTGACATGTGAGATCAGTTCCTTAGGCACTCCCTGATAGCATTATAGGCCAGTTTGACCTCTGGGCTTCCCAGGTACTCTATATACAAGTTTCATATTACTGGTGAGAGACTGGAATTTTGGAAGACACAAAAGGTGAGGAAGATAGTCTTTGACCAGAAGAAAGCATTATGTACCTGTCAAACACAGCAGTCCCATTTGAAATACAGGAGTGTAATGTTGCGCATGGTAGCCTGTGTTGTACAATGCTGCAACAATGTTGTGCAGGATTAGAAAGCAAAAACAACAAGTGATGGACGGAATGCTGAACATTGTCAAACACTCACCCCCAGTCATAGATCTGGGTTTAATCCATCGTTATTTTGCTCACCATGCCACCCCAGTTTAGACCCAGCCATATGCAAATCAGTCTTGACCCTGTTCCTCATGGGAACAGTCCAGACTGAACTGCCAAGCCAGGTCCTCACTGGACCGGAAACAAGCATCCTGGGACCGGTTTCGGGGTTTCACCCCTCATCAGCCAGGCTAGCTTGAATCCAGTGGCATGGGAAGCACGGGACCCACGTCTGGGCATACCCTTCCCACTTAGGGCGACAAAGCAAAAACAACAAGTGATGGACGGAATGCTGAACATTGTCAAACACTCACCCCCAGTCATAGATCTGGGTTTAATCCATCGTTCTTTTGCTCACCATGCCACCCCAGTTTAGACCCAGCCATATGCAAATCAGTCTTGACCCTGTTCCTCATGGGAACAGTCCAGACTGAACTGCCAAGCCAGGTCCTCACTGGACCGGAAACAAGCATCCTGGGACCGGTTTCGGGGTTTCACCCCTCATCAGCCAGGCTAGCTTGAATCCAGTGGCATGGGAAGCACGGGACCCACGTCTGGGCATACCCTTCCCACTTAGGGCGACAAAGCAAAAACAACAAGTGATGGACGGAATGCTGAACATTGTCAAACACTCACCCCCAATCATAGATCTGGGTTTAATCCATCGTTCTTTTGCTCACCATGCCACCCCAGTTTAGACCCAGCCATATGCAAATCAGTCTTGACCCTGTTCCTCATGGGAACAGTCCAGACTGAACTGCCAAGCCAGGTCCTCACTGGACCGGAAACAAGCATCCTGGGACCGGTTTCGGGGTTTCACCCCTCATCAGCCAGGCTAGCTTGAATCCAGTGGCATGGGAAGCACGGGACCCACGTCTGGGCATACCCTTCCCACTGAGGGCGACAAAGCAAAAACAACAAGTGATGGACGGAATGCTGAACATTGTCAAACACTCACCCCCAGTCATAGATCTGGGTTTAATCCATCGTTCTTTAGCTCACCATGCCACCCCAGTTTAGACCCAGCCATATGCAAATCAGTCTTGACCCTGTTCCTCATGGGAACAGTCCAGACTGAACTGCCAAGCCAGGTCCTCACTGGACCGGAAACAAGCATCCTGGGACCGGTTTCGGGGTTTCACCCCTCATCAGCCAGGCTAGCTTGAATCCAGTGGCATGGGAAGCACGGGACCCACGTCTGGGCATACCCTTCCCACTTAGGGCGACAAAGCAAAAACAACAAGTGATGGACGGAATGCTGAACATTGTCAAACACTCACCCCCAATCATAGATCTGGGTTTAATCCATCGTTCTTTTGCTCACCATGCCACCCCAGTTTAGACCCAGCCATATGCAAATCAGTCTTGACCCTGTTCCTCATGGGAACAGTCCAGACTGAACGGCCAAGCCAGGTCCTCACTGGACCGGAAACAAGCATCCTGGGACCGGTTTCGGGGTTTCACCCCTCATCAGCCAGGCTAGCTTGAATCCAGTGGCATGGGAGGCACGGGACCCACGTCTGGGCATACCCTTCCCACTTAGGGCGACAAAGCAAAAACAACAAGTGATGGACGGAATGCTGAACATTGTCAAACACTCACCCCCAGGATTAGAAGACATTACACATATAATCAGAGTTCAGAAGAGTATTTCATTCAGTAAATCCTCAGTACAATTCTGGAAGCATAAAGAAACACTCCAAAGTGTGTCACTAGTCAAAGCCCAGCAAAGATGATGTTAGAATGAGGAATTCATACTTGAATACTTAGCTGAATGTCACACAATATCCCAGTAACTTCAGAAGATGAAACTGTTCACAGGAAAAATCACAAAACCTATGGGAAGATTAAACAATTTGCAGACAGAAAAAGAGGGCACCTGGCTTGCCTCAAGGGAGGCAACTGAGTGTTAGTGAAGAAGAGGCAAAACAAGGAAGCCAACACCTGATATGCCACAGAACCAATGCAAGTCACAGCTTGAAAAGGTTCAACAATGGCAGCGCAGGCCAATAACTGACACAGAACATTTCTCACTTGAAAGTACACGGTCAGCCTGCTCAACCAGGCCTGTTTTAGCCCTGGTGGCACCTGGTGTGACAGTCTTTTTTGGTGCCCCTAGCACCCCGTGACCTCCTCCTAGGATTCCCTCACTATCATCTGGAAAAAGTGCCCCTCATCTCGCTACAGACCCTTTCTCACATACATTTCATTTTTTTAAAGCAGTGGTTTTAGAAATGGGGTCTCTAGTTGACAGTGGTTTGCACCCTGTCCAAGTGGGGACCCTCATTCCAGTCAGGGTAAGGGAACCACTCAGCTAATATAACCCTCTCATTACCCGAATGATAGCTTGGTATGAGCAGTCAGGCTTATCTCAGAGGCAATGTGTGAAGTATTCGTACAAACACACACATGCACACACACACACACACACACACACACACAGAGTAACACAGTGAAAACGCCACAAAGGTACTCCACACCAGTTTAGAAAACTAGCCAATATTTATCTGAGTAAAACAAGACCAAAATGACAGCGCATCAGCACCGCCGCCAACCACTGAGCCTATTACAAACACACAGTGGTGGTGGCAGTCTCCTGGTGGTGGTCAGCCAATGGCTGTCGACCACCGCAAGCAGCGTTCAGCAAAGTAACAGAAAATTGCACATTGGATTAATTAAAAAACAACACTTCTGACACACCTTGGTCCAGTGGACACACCTTCAAATCACTCTCTGGTACACACCCATTTACAGACCATAATCCTTTGCATTTCCACGCAGAGCCAAAGAATCACAACCAACATTTATCAATTTTTACATAGATTAAACACCCCTTTTTACGCCATTCCATAGAACTCCCTGGACACTCTTTTTTACATTCATTCCCTATAGCACTTCCCCGGTTAAGTAAGTCCCTGTCACTGATTGTTTTTCTCCACCATGTCCCGTTAAAAAAATCCATATTTTTCAGAAGATGAGTTGAGTGTGTTCTGGTACAAGCCACTCACCTGAATTCCAGGTGTTCCGATTGGGTGATGACAAGTTCCCAATCCCAGTGAGGACTGACGAGAATGCGATGAAGATAACTACATTGCCCTCCCGTAAGTCCTGAAGGGTAATGGGGTTTTGGAGAGAGAGAGAGAGAGAAAATAAATATTGTCTTCCACACTGTGGACTAAAGGACAGAATTGCAAGGACCCCGTAATGCGTGTAGAGTCTTGTGTCTGGGCCTTGAACTTCTTAAATACAGGTGTTGGAATTTGAGATTCTGGGTTGCAAAGGAATTACCACATTAGTACATTGAGTCAATACAGTTAGCACATCAATTATAGTCAAAACATTGTATCACCTTTTACATACTCTTATTAGAGGATGATGAACAACACTTCCTTTCTCTCTTTGGAGTAATTAAACAGTTCTTGCTCTTGCCTGAAGTGAGAAAGTCTCTGAAGATTGTCCAAACTCGAAAGTTCCTTTAAAAAGTTCTGAGGCAAATATTAGTTTGGATTAACTTCCTCTGATTCTGATCTCCTAGATTTTAGGGGAGTGTGTACAATAGGAAATACATCTTTCCTTAAAAACCTATGTTAGCGTGCCCTCGAACCTTTAACCAAATGCATTAGTCACTCTAGAGGCTATTGTGTCAATAACAGTAACACTTAGAATGACAGAACTCTGGTTTCTCTTTTTGTTCAGTGTGCACTAGCAATTAATCTCTCTTTACCTTGGTTGCAAAATGTCAGAGAAACCTTTACCAGGATTTCTTATTTCTAGTTTTCTTTTCTTACAGGAAATACTGGATTGTGATCAGAAGGTGGAAGGGGAGATGTTAGGCCTGCTAGAAACAGCCGAACCCAAGGAAGACCTCTGCTGCAGGAAGAGGAACATTGTAACTCAACTGCAGGACAAGGAACACTGGAACTTGACTGCAGGACAAGGAACACTGTAACTTGACTGAAAGGCAAGGAACACTGAAACTCGACTGGAGGGCTGAACTGGAAACAGGTGAGGGCATCAACAATGACAAAGCCAAGAAAAAGCCTCAGGCATGCAGGCTTCTTTAAATAGACGAGGGAGTATGTGTGAATCTGGCAGTTTGCTTTAACGTTAGGGAAATGAGTAATCATCCTCCTGATTTCCAAGCACTTGTTCAGTATGGACCATTTTTTTTTCACAATCAGCACGTTTTTAGAAGTAGCATGTTGTTACAGTTGACACAAATTTAACAGGTGTCTCATAATCAACAAACATTGGTTATTGAAAACAGCACATTTTCACAGTTGCCACCAGTTTTAGCAGGTGCTTCATAAGCAAGAAACAGTGGTTATTGCAAACTTCAGACCCAATAGATACAAAGTTTAACAGCATCTATAAATGTGCCAGAGTGCTGCAAACAATATATAGCTTTTATTGTAGTTGAGCCATGGAACGTGAGAGAGTTCACACAACGGTGACTCATGGTGGATGTAATCATAAGATTAAAGCTACAATTCTTTGGAGTCCCAGTCTAGCACACTCTTTCAAGTAGGAAAATGGAATTGTGGGACAGGATAGTCAACAGAGTGAATGTTCTAGACACCACCCTACGCACAAAGGAGGACATTAGGGAGAGGTGGAATGACCTCAGCGGCAACGTCTATTTCCTGGTTTACAGGCACCAACTGGAGCTCAAGAAGACTGGCAGTGGCCCTACCATACCCCGTTACGACTCTTTCCCTGTAAGGAGCAGGTCTTGGCCACCCTCCATCCTGAGAGCTTGACAGGAATACCTGGGGGAGTTGAGTCTAGTAAGTTACAACACAAAACATATAACAAAACTGCAATGTCCTGGATGCTCACAGCTCAGTTATTGCCACTGTCTTGTTGATGTACCTCAACACAATTCAATACCCAGAGTATCTGAGTTGCACCACTGTCAATGTGTATTATTTGACCCAACATAAAATCTACCAAGGCTCATCACATGTCATTTGTCCAAATGGGACCTGTAAATCTCACAATACCAAAAACATATTCCAGGATTCATGGTATGTCACAAAATGTAAATGTCTGCACAAACCTAAATGCAGCCTGCATACAGCTATGTAATACCCAACATTTGTCAAGTGTTGGGCAGTAGAGGGAGTGACCTGACTGCAACTCTCAGGAAACCCCATTCCCCTAACTCCAAACACCAGCCAAGTGGTCATTTGGCACAACACATCTGTTAATGAACTCACACAAGAAGTGTACTCACCAGGGAGGATGCCATTTGTATAATGTGTATAGTAGAGAGAGGGATCTGACTGCAACTCTCAGGAGGCCCAGTTTCTCTAACTCCAACCAGCAGCACAGTGTGCACTTACCCAAATACCCTTGTTTGCTAACTCTCAATTGAAGTTTATTCACCCAGGAGTATACCATTTGTCAAGTGTTGGTAGGTAGAGGGAGTTACCTGACTGCAACTCCCAGGAGGCAATGTTCCTCTAACTCTAAACACCAGCCCAGTGGTCACTTGACCTAAAACATATGTTAGTGAACTCACACATGAAGTGTACTCACCTGGGAGGACACCATTTGTATAGTGCGTGTAGTAGAGAGAGTGACCGAACTGCAACTCTCAGGAGGCCCAGTTTCTCTAACTCCAACCACCAGCACTGTGTGTGCTGGCCCAAATGCCCTTGTTTGCTAACTCTCAGTTGAAGATTACTCACCTGGGAGTATACCATTTGTCAAGTGTTGGGATGCAGAGGGAGTTACCTAACTGCAACTCCCAGGAGGCAATGTTCCTCTAACTCTAAACACCATCCCAGTGGTCACTTGACCGAAAACATCAGTTAGTGAACTCACACATGAAGTGTACTCACCTGGGAGGATACCATTTGTATAGTGAGTGTAGTAGAGGGAGTGACCTGACTGCAACTCCCAGGTGGCCCTGTTTCTTTAACTACAATCAGCAGTACAGTGTGCACTTGCCCAAATTCCCTTATGTGCTAACTCTCAACTGAATTTTACTCACCTGAGAGAATACCATTTGTTTAGAGTTGGAAAGTAGAGGGAGTGACCTGACTGCAACTCCGAGGAGGCCCTTTTCTAGTTACTCCAACCACCAGCACAGTATGCACGTGCTGAAATACCCTTGTTTGCTAACTCTCAATTGAAGTGTACTCACCTGAGAGAGACCAAGATACAGTTCATGCTGAACTCAGAGACATGTCTGTCCACTGTGTTCTTCCATGGGCCTCATTAAAGCAGACTTCCCCTAGCATAGTTGGATTCCAAGAACGGTTTGGATATGCTGAGTCTCCTGTTAAAGAATGGGACACAAGTGCAACAATGAGTCACTGACTTCATGATTGTGGCACCTGACGTTGCTCACACACAATAAAGACAGACTTGGCATATGAACCATCCAGGCCCTCTCTGATTGCAGTTGTGACATCAGCTGGTGTATGGTGCTGTCCCGCATTATAAAGGAATCATGGGCTGACTCAGGAAAACTTGCACAGACTTTTGAGATGTTGAGATCTGCCAAACAGAAAACTTGCACGTTGAAGGAATGGACGTTTTTCCAGTTGCAAAAGACTTGTACAGTGGCCTGTGGCATCACCAAGGCAACAGGTGTGCTGTCAATGGCTCCCGTCACATGAGGTCATAACCATAGAAGTCAGCCTTCACATTGACTAAATCCTCACATTGGTGGAACTAGATATAGCTGTCAATGTATTTCAACAATACTGAGAGGAAATCTCTCAACACCAAATGGAACATAGGTTGGGGCATATCATCAGATAGTGCTACTGTATGTTGGCAGGACCCTGTGGCCAGGAAATGCAATACTGACATTATGTGAACAATGGGTGGTATGCAGAATGGATTACTGACAGCTGGCATCAGATCTGGCTCCAACTAATGGCATGAGTCTACAATTGTTTGCCTATTCAAACGGTAGAGCTGGATGATGTGGCATTTCTCTATCGTCTGAAGGTCTGGCAATGGACGGTAGACAGAAGGTTGTCGCATCCACCCTCTCCCGGGGTACCTATGTGTAAATAAACATGATTTGGAACATTAGTCACTGTGTCCACAGCAACATACATGATGCATACCAACAAAATCATGTAACAAAGCATTTCTGACTGGAAATACATTACACCCAGTGCACATCACAGCTGTCAACTACACAAGGGTCAGATGTGACACCCATGGTTGTGAACTCGTGCCCAAAACATGAATTCGGGTGACACCCAACTATCTGCTACTCAATTGCCCCTCGAAATGTGAGTCTTTTATGAACCCCCAAAATACCATTATCGTGGTGGACCGTGCACTGCCATCACATGCCATCTGTGCCCTGCCCACATTACACTGGCAGTTCGGTCTGGACTGTTCCCATGAGGAACAGGGTCAAGACTGATTTGCATATGGCTGGGTCCAAACTGGGGTGGCATGGTGAGCAAAAGAACGATGGATTAAACCCAGATCTATGACTGGGGGTGAGTGTTTGACAATGTTCAGCATTCCGTCCATCACTTGTTGTTTTTGCTTTGTCGCCCTAAGTGGGAAGGGTATGCCCAGACGTGGGTCCCGTGCTTCCCATGCCACTGGATTCAAGCTAGCCTGGCTGATGAGGGGTGAAACCCCGAAACCGGTCCCAGGATGCTTGTTTCCGGTCCAGTGAGGACCTGGCTTGGCAGTTCGGTCTGGACTGTTCCCATGAGGAACAGGGTCAAGACTGATTTGCATATGGCTGGGTCCAAACTGGGGTGGCATGGTGAGCAAAAGAACGATGGGTTAAACCCAGATCTATGACTGGGGGTGAGTGTTTGACAATGTTCAGCATTCCGTCCATCACTTGTTGTTTTTGCTTTGTCGCCCTAAGTGGGAAGGGTATGCCCAGACGTGGGTCCCGTGCTTCCCATGCCACTGGATTCAAGCTAGCCTGGCTGATGAGGGGTGAAACCCCGAAACCGGTCCCAGGATGCTTGTTTCCGGTCCAGTGAGGACCTGGCTTGGCAGTTCGGTCTGGACTGTTCCCATGAGGAACAGGGTCAAGACTGATTTGCATATGGCTGGGTCCAAACTGGGGTGGCATGGTGAGCAAAAGAACGATGGATTAAACCCAGATCTATGACTGGGGGTGAGTGTTTGACAATGTTCAGCATTCCGTCCAACACTTGTTGTTTTTGCGATTGTGTAGTTGGACCTACAGGACAAGACAGATTTAGGGTGTTTGTGATGATCCTAAACATATAGGCCCATATTTATACTTTTTTAGTGCCGCATTTGCGCTGCTTTTTGACGCAAAAACGGCGCAAACTTGCAAATTCCAATTGTATTTTCCAAGTTTGCACCGTTTTTGCGTCAAAAAGCGGCGCAAATGCGGCGCTAAAAAAGTATAAATATGGGCCATATTGTTGTGACTCATTAAACAGGGCCATATACGGTATTCAAACCGCTAAAAATGGCGGATGCCTGACTAACTTCACTGGACATCAGGAACCACCTGTGTTGGCCAGTGGAAGTCGTCTGTGCGGTGGGCAGTACCAACCGTGGCAGACACACCCATAGGCTAACGTTGTTGCCTGTGGTGGTCGCAGCCCAATGGCTGTGTTCTTCAGCGTTGATGACCGCGTACATGCCGTACGTGACATACCTGTATGCCACGTTGTGCAAGATCAGTCATTTAACTCCTGACACTGCTGCCAGCAACACCTCCACCACTTCAGCTGTTGTGTGCCACCTCTGGGAGCAATCATGCCATGTCCAGCAGGTGAACAGATCCTGGCCTTCTCTCCAGAGGAGCTGGAGAAGCTTAAGAATTAAGTCCTTCCTCTGTATGGTCAGCTGTATGGCTCACCAGAGGACGAGGTAAGTACATCTTAGGCACAATCGACTTTGGTCAACACCACTGTTTCCCTCCTCCCAGGCTCCAATGTGCACCTGTGTGCCAGTTAGACTTCTTGTGTGCCTATTGTTGCAGTTTGTGTGGCATCAATGGGATGTACGTGGTGCAGGTATTGGAGACCAGTACTATATGTTGTGGTTATTCACAATTTATTGCCATACAATGGGATTTCTTTGTTTATGATGGTTGTAAATGTTAGACAACATGTATGTGCCGGACAGCATGAGCTGTGCATGCATCTTGTCTGAGTCATGTGAGGATATTGTAAGCAATGAGTATTGTGCCACAGATCTTTCACCCATCTGGCCTTGCCAAACTGTTGTCTGGAGGACATATCATGGCTAGCTCTGCCCTTTAGGCTGCCACACAAGCCACAAGCCACATTGTTGATGGACACACGATGTACTGTCATGCATGGAAGTGATGGTAATGTGAGTGCCATGTAGGTTCTGTGTGCTCAGCCTCCAGAGAACAGGGCCTTTCAAATGTACTCATTGACATACTCCAGGCTGTGATAGAGTCACTGTGGCTATGCAACTGTGACACTGTGCCCACTCCCTGTTGACCTGCAGATCTGATCCTGTCATTGGGCCGATATGAGGCTCTAGTGGCAAAACTTGCCCTGAATGCCTCAGTCTATTGACTAGATAAGGAATGGGTACAGAGGTAAATCCATTATATTGTCCATTTGTGCAATTTGATCATTGTCAATGTGTGTCTTTGCCTCATGACAGGTCCCTTACTCTCACAGTTATGTTGTCACCTTCACAGAACTCATATTTGTCCTGTACAGGCGTATTGTACAAATGACAAACCCAGTGCAGACAGTGTGTCTATTCTTGGGAGACAATGGCATGTTACTCAGTAGCTTGGTTACATAGCAGAAAGTGAACCAAACATACATTTGTATGTTGGATCCCATTTCTGTATGTTTGAAACATATGTTTAAAGGTGTGTTCTGTGGTACAGGTACATACCGCAGAAACCCAACCTGAAGTGGCACAAGTCTCTATTTGGTAGGCCACATGTCCACACTAGGAAGACACTTTACGTACCCACCATGCCAGCCCTTTCATTGTCGCTCAAAAGTAAGGGTGAAGTCTGTACTATGGTAGTTGTTTGTAGGGACTGTATTCATTGAGTCTCGGTCCTCCCACAACTCTAGCCAGGAAGACCCTTCAGGATATCCAGCGCACACCTCATCTCCTCTTGTGTGACTCTCTAGAATGAATTCACCAACAGCACAACTGTCTTCCTGACCCAGACATGTATTCCACAGACAAGCAGAGGCACAGAACGGGTAAGCAAGAAAATGCCCACTTTCTAAAAGTGGCATTTCCAAGCTTACATTTTAAAAAACCACCTTCACCAAGAGATATATTTTGAAATTGTGAGTCCAGAGATCCCCAAACTCCATATCTCTATCTGCTCCCAATGGGAAATTGCACTTGAAAGATATTTCAAGGCAATCCCTATGTTCTCCTATTAGGAGAGAAAGTCCTTCCAATAATGAAAACCTAATTTAGCAGTATTTCACTATTAGGACGAGTAAAACACACTAGTACATACCCTATGTTTCAAATACACTACACCCTGCCAATAGGGGCTGCCTTGGTCCTAGCTCAGGGGTTACTTACATGTACTAAAAGGGAAGGTTTGGGCCTACTTGCCAGGTCGAACTGGTAGTACAAAACTGCAGACACAGACACTGCAGTTGCATGACTTACACATGTTTACAGGGCTACTCATGTGGGTGGACAATCAGTGCTGCAGGCCCACTAGTAGCATTTGATTTACAGGCCCTGGGAACACATTGTGCACTAAATTTGGGACTTACTAGTAAATCAGATATTCCAATCATGGATAAACCAGCCACCAATACCATTTAAACAGACAGCACTTGCACTTTTTAACACTGGTCAGTAGTGGTAAAGTGCCCAGAGTCCTGAAACCAGCAACATCGAAATACAGCACAGGTTCAAAACAGGAAGTCGGAAGCAAAATGTTTGGGGATAACCCTGCAAAAAGGGCCATTTCCAACAGCTGTTAAAGGCAGGTTTTATTAATCTAGTCAGCTATCCACATAAAATACACTTTTGTTCTTTGCAGCAGACCTATTAACCATCTGTGCTACTTTATGGTGAGTCAGAACTGCCACTCCACAAAATTCTGATCTCTTTCTCTAGCAGGAACATTAATCACAAGACTTATCTTGACATTTTATTGCTGCCTGAAAGCTGGACACCTAAGGAACTCTGCAGCAGGCGCTTCTAAATCCTAAGTTATTGCTAAACACAGCACCCCCACATGAGGCCAGTGCCCTCTCGCCAGGTGTGCGCCCAGTGCGGCCCCAGGGGTCATACTGCCCTAAACCGGCCCTGTGCTCAACACATCTCTCATGAATGTAATGAACTTGGCATGAATGAAGATTTGAAGGTGAGTAGCCTCACTGAAGAAGAGGACAAGGAGTCATCATTACATCAACGGAGACTCTCTAAAAAGGTATTGAGGCAGACTAAAGGATAAATAGCAGCAAATGAGAGAGACGTTTTTCACAACATCTATTTTTCTGTCTTATAGCTCCTATTGATTTTAACAATTTCTTCTAGAAGGACGAGACATTATGGAGACAAAAATAACATGATATGCGTAACAACCAAATTGATCAGTAGACCACTTGATAACAGGACATCACAAGGAAAGGGACATTCTCTGGGGACAAATAAGATGAAAGGGTACGATCAGAGAATAAAGGAAGAAAGAGAAAGAGTTAGCTAGAATGCTGGTGTGCCATATTGAGCAACTGTCCAGGACAGAAATAAGAGGAATGATAAATACCTCACTGGTGTTGCAGCTTCCTTTGAGAGCTACCCTGAAACATGACAGTCATGAATCAAAAAACTTTTTGACCAATCCAAAAGAGCTTCTATTAGTAAGAGAAGTGATATATAATACAGACTGGTACATGTCTTTGTGAATTAGGCTAGAATCCTCCTTCTCCCTATTACTAAGAGTGGAAAGAGGGCAGTGCACTTTAAATTAGTAATCATTGCATATGAATAGCCCTATTTTATTCTCACTTTATTACCATGTTTTATGTTTTACTACCAATTCACAAAGGCATGTAAAAGCATACTACAGTTGTACTGCTTAACTTACTCCAAAGTGACCTTGTAAATAGACCTCTTTGTGCTGTGCTTTAGCGCTCTGTCGGGCCTTTCGACCTCTCAAGCATTCTTTACTTCCAATCCTCGTCAGAGTGGTTCAAGAACGTCAAGACTTCAACAGACCCCAACAACCTATGACCTAGCCTTCCCCCCCCCCCCCCGTGATGTTCTTTAATTCACGCAGGATACGTTGCCTAACATAAAAGGCTGTTGAAGTCCCTGCATAAATGACATAACTACAATTGTGCTATAATTATACTGTTCTACATACTATTAGGAAAACAATAACAAAGTTTAAAATACACGTGTTTTTAACTGAAAAATACTGCTCATAGATATTTTAAAATTAATCTAACGTTTAGCCCGCCATTATTGCACTTTTACTGCAATTTGCCCTAACAGATTTCACTTTTACGTTCACCTTTTTTTATCAGTTTTCTTATTTTATTTGTTCTATTAATATAATCACAGCCAAACTTGTGAAAAAAATATTAATGTTGGCATGCAAAATTGTCTGCTTGAGCAGTTTCTTTCTCGTACGTGCTCTTAGCTTTGTAAAACAACCTCCTGCACATTTCAAGCTCTCTATTCTGCCTCATGATAAAAACGTCCAAAAGGTTTTAAAGGCAGAACTTAAATCTGGTATCTTGTTATAAACCTCTGCCAACATTTGTGAGAGAGTTATAAAGGGGAAATGAACAGGAGAGAGGTGAATAATTCTCAGTCCAACTTTTATTCAAAGGAAACGGGTCACTAAAAACAAGGATGAGCTACTTAATGTTGCATTTATACGTGGCGGCCATTTTCACAAAGTGCAACAAAAGTGCCCCTAGCCTTTGGCCCACACTGTAATAAGGGCGGGCAGATGCCGTTTTACTTCCTTGCTTCCAGTAAATTATGCAATTTAAAGAATAACTTCAAGCAGGTGAAGGCCCCTCAGAACTTCGCGAGTGCCATCTGTTCATGAGAGTGGTGCAATAGCCGGCGCAATGCTACATGCATTCCATTTCAATAATATCTCTTTTCGTAAAAACTGATAAAAGACTGTCATTTCCGAGAAAAGCTGGCTATTTGGCCTGGTCCCTTCGGCTGGACAGAGGGGAAAGAAATCACAGATTTCCGCATTGCTAGCGTTTATGGCTCATTTGACCTAAGGCAAGCATATTAAAATAGGTATAAAATGTGCATTATGATTCTTAAGTTGCTCCGCTTTCCCGACTCAGTGAATCTGCCGAGATGTGCTGGGTGCATTGGATGTCCTGTGGAGGTTATGATGTGACCTGTAAAGTCACTTAATACAATTTTAGCACGCAGTGGTCCTTTAAACCACAAGTTTGTGTCATCAACTGAAAACAATGTAAATGAAAGTGCGATAGGCAATCGCTTTTAAAATGCATAAAGTCACTGGCGTCCATTTTCAGGACATAGTAATCTTGAGTTAGCAAAGGCGATGGGCTCGGTATGTTAATATGGATAATAGCTTCCTTTGGTACTTTAAAAAAACAACGAATACATTTAAAGAATAATAAAACATTTAACTTCTTCTGTCCTTTCTAATTTGCGATCTAGTCCTTGACATAAAGTTTGAACACATGAAAATGTTTTAGGGGGGTTGACAATTCACTGATTTTTTAAGTGACATTTACAAAGGCGCCATTTCTGACAGGTTTCTTCCCTTCCGCCTTTGTAGTCGCCCATGGTCACGCAGGAGGTGAAAGGATGCTTACATTGCTTGGATCTCATCTGCTCACAAAGTAGGAGCACATTTTCTGATGACAGATCCAAACGCTGCCGTTAAACAAAAGACCAGATGTTGCCTCCTGGCCTTTCTGACCTTGGTCCACTCACTGATGTGAAATTAGTGGGCCGGTAAAAGTATGCCTCTGATATGCCGTAGGTCATAGCCCAAGCTGTACAATGCGCTATAAAATGTTTTTAACATTTACTGATGTAAATTAAAAGTTTGTTTTCTCTGCCTCAGTAGGCCTTTATTTCATCCAAGCCAACAATGCTACAAAGTCAATTTCCCTGCATGTGTCTGGTTTTGGAGACAATTGTATTCTTGTTAAATGGGATTAATTGTCAGACCATGGTACCCTGAAACAGCTGTGTTAGATTTTCTGTCATGTTAATGCTCTCTGTGTCATTGCACAGCCAATTATAACTTTCACGAGTCAATGGGGTCAGTGGTTGCTGCTGTCCATTTTAGATTAAACGTTCTTTTCTGGACCTGGATGAAGCAGTTTTCAGAGCGGCACGCAGCCAGTGTTTTTTCCAGCAGTGACAACAAACTCGTCGAAAAAATACCCTAGTGCTTTTCCGGCATCTATTGTACTTGATACAGAAAATAACGTTCTTCCCAGTGTTTAATTTCTACGTAAAAAATAACAAGTTCGGGACTCAAAAAATGTTCTTAGTGACTCGCATCCCACACAGCTAAATGCCATTCGTTCTGAACACCAAGACTCCCTAGTCTTCATTCAACCTCATGCCTCTTTCTTCCATCACCTCCCACTTCCTGTCTCATTCTCTCATTCGTCTGGGTTCTCTTTTACCTATGCTGTCTCCCTTTCTCACTGTTCCCATTCTTTCTATTCTGCCTTCTTTCTCCCGTTCTTGTCTTTCTCTTTATTGTTCTGAAACAAAAGTACAGAAATTGTAATGCACGCTAAATTGGTAATACAGCGGCAATATATTGATGAAACCAAAGCCACTGAATATAAAACGTGCGTTTAGTCACCAGGTGATCGCGAACTCAAAAGAATCGCAATTTAGTAATCTTAAAACTAGAGAATAATTAAGCAGTAATCACAAACATGGATCCTTTTGATCGGTGCCAAATACCAGAGTGCAGGAAGGGGGAGTGCTCACTGGGCAGAGTGCAGGGAGGGAGTGTGCTCATTCGACATTTTACCGGAAGGGAGTTTTCTCGTTGGGCAGATTGCAGGGAGGGGCAGTGCGCATCAGACAAAGTGAGTGGAGGGAGTGTGCTCATCGGGCAGAGTGCAGGGAGGGAGTGGCTCATCGGGCAGAGTGCAGGGAGGGAGTGGCTCATCTGGCAGAGTGCAGGGAGGGAGTGGAGTCATCAAGCAGAGTGCAGGGAGGGAGCGTGCTCATTGGACAGGGTACAGGAAGGGAGTTTTCTCATTGGGCAGAGTGCAGGGAGGGGCAGTGCACATCAGGCAGATTGTAGAGAGGGAGTGTGTGTATCAGCAGAGTGCAGGGAGGGAGCGTGCGCATTAGGCAGTGCAGGAAGGGAATGTGCTCATCGGGTAGAGTGCAGGGACATAGTGTGCTCATCAGGCAGAGAGTGCTCATCCAACAGAGTGCCAGGAGGGAGTGTGCTCATTGGGCTTGCTCCCAGCCACAAGGAAATGGGCAGCATTTCCTTCCATGTTCCGGAATCACCATTCATGGGTCTATGCAAGGCTGCATTGGAAAGAGTGTTTCACAGGCTGGAAGGGAGCTCCAGCCTATGGCCAAGGTGTTTGTGGTTAGGCAGCAGCCCATACAATCGAATTCAGAGCATCCTTAAAGGGTGTAAATCTAACCAGCTAGGTAGGTCAGCGTTTCCTGCACATAGGAGCACCTCTTACCTCTTCCCTTAAATGCACTGTGACTGCCACCTCATACCTGAAGCTGGCCTAGAGCTTAGACATGCTCTGCCAGGAAACAATGTGCATTCACTTAAGACAGTTCATGGGGACTAAGGAACAAAGAAGTGGGTATAGGTTGTCTGTGTTCCTAGTGGACAGCATCCATCATCCAGCTTGAAAATGCCATTCTTACAAAAAAAAAGTTTGCGATGAGCTATAGAGAGCTGTAAGAATAGGTACATTACTAAGAGTTGCAAACTCGTTCCCCCGAGCACATATTCCATCGTTCACGATCATTAGTTCAAAGCCAGTGCACTTAAGGCTTGAAAACATTCACATTCACGTTCACAACATAATAAATTATGGAGGCACCATATGCCTCAGGCCTTGGTACTCAGTGTAGAAGGAAAGGACAATAGGCATCACTTCTGATCACATCCACAACTGAGGAAATCCTATAATGCTGCCAACAGCAAGGGCCTAGGTAGGTGGAGTTGACGAGGGTCTACATGGTTGCGAATGCCAATGGCGGGTCTCTCTATCTCAGGCCACACTTTAGGGTGTAAACTAGGATTGCACAAGTTTAGTGTTCGAAGTCATTCAGAATTAAGACCCACAATATTTCGTCCAAGACAAAAATACGGGTAAACTGTAATGAATAAAGGGAAATATAGAAGACATGTGACAGCTACACAGAAGGGACTTTCATTCGTGTAATATTTTAGTAGAATGTTGAATCTTGATCCATATATTGCAATTAACTCCCATTGTATCCGTTTCCTAACGATCGAGGGGATGCTGTGGGGAAAGCACTCTCATTACTAAATATGTTATATTTAATGGTTGTAATATTATTATAGTCCACCCACTACTAACAATTATTACTTAAGCCTTCTCAATTTGGCTTCAATTTCCATTAGGAAACTTGCACCATACCAAGGAATCTCTGAAGCGAAATGGTAACTGTAGAGTACCCATGAGGTAGTCAACATTTGGAAGTAAGTAGCTGGTCAAGCATAAGGGGAGTACCATGGATTCTCGGTGGAGGCCCTCGTGGTATGGGAAGTGTTCAGTACTAGATGGCAACACATTGGAACGTGGCTCCTGCTCACTATGACCACCAGATCTGGCCATGCAGTGCGGTTCAACACACCTGAATACCCGTTTCCACCGAACAGCGTGTTAATGTGGGACTCTACACAGGTGTGTACTGTCAACAAGAGGATCCACCTCTTTACAGTGCCTCCCCCGGCAACCGCCCAAAGTCCACAAAGCCCACAGAGTGCTGGCCCTGAGTAGTGCGACAATGTAGTGAGTTTATAATATAGAGTTTTAGTATGTTTTCTTGCAGAAGTACCATCTGTGATTTATTTTTTCACCTGCATTTAGACACATTTGCCCCATCACAAGTATTTTGCTCTATGGGGCAAGTGTTCCTTGAGTTTACTGAATGCTTTGATGTGGAGGTGTAACACAACACACTGGAGCCCCTGTGGTTCTGGCAGACTCCTTTCAGCCCAAGGCCGCCAAATATCTCTGAGATATGGACGCCTGAGGGGCCCCTCACTGCCTTCACAGGAGAGGGCCATCAGTTTGTATTACGTCACTGCTTTAGTGTTTTTTGATTGTGAAGTTTGATATCTGTTCAGGATTAGACCCCAAACACATTTCCTATTTGTTACTGGTATGTGGTTTGCTATTGACATGTGACAGAATTTAGTTTTTGTTGTTCTGCTCCAGCAATGGTGAATTATGTGCAGTGACGGAATTGTATGTCTTTTTAATTCTGTCAGGGCTAGTTATAAGCCAATTTTTATTTAGCTTTCTGTTTCATTTAGAACAGTGGTTCACAACCTTTGACTTCTGTGGATCCCTACTTTATCATTACTGGAACCTTGGGATCCCCACTGAATCATTATTGGAATCCGGGGACCCCCCTCTGAGTCATTACTGAAAGCTGGGGACCTAATCTGTTAATACTTTTTAATTTTCGAAGCAGTCGGGGACCCCCTGAGGAGGCTTCGTGGACCCCCAGAGGTCCCCCGGTCCACTGGTTGAGAACCACTGATTTAGAAGACAAGGGAATGAAAACACATGGTGGTAGAAGGCGTATATTGCAGTGCATGAAGTTCCAGTTAAAAAAGAAGTTCTCTGCAATCGTTTACTTTCAGGACCGGCACGCTAAGCTCCTCAAAATACATTGGCACATGTATTTCTTTCACATCTGCAAAAGCAAAAAATATATTATCAGATATACAGCCCTGCCAAGTTCCCCAGGTCCATGCATGAAGTGTCTCTTCAGGCCACAATTTTGTTTGAATTCTGGGGCTTGTAGTCTTGTTTATTCTTTTATAAAAAAAGAGCAAGTCCCAGAAATGTAAGAAAAAAACCTGGACTTGAGCAGCACATCATGCACGGACACAGGAAACATGGCAGCTGTGGATATACAACTCGATGAACATACAATCTTTCAGTGTGTTTTTGATAACATGAACATCACTGATGTAACCAAGTATTCAAAATAAAACCAGTTTGTACATGGGTTAGTAACAGTCTTCTTATTACTCCTTGATGGCCACAGGCAAGGTTCACTCATCAAAACATCATAGATATTTGGAGGCTGAAGTTCTCTCAGAAGTTATTCTTGTTTTACCATTAATTATCTCTTTAGTGCAGTTTCGGCATTCTTCATGCTTCTGTTTCTGAGTAGGCGTTCTCTGTTACATTGGCTGAAGTGGTACTCATAGGAAGTATGTTTAGTACCAGGCTTAATATCAATCCCACTTTCACTGTGATAACATGCTAGATAGTATTTCTTATACCACACATCTCTTCCTATAAACACAGGAACACACTACCCAAGATGGCAGCTTCTCTGGTTACAAACACTTCTCCAATAGGACTACCGGTATATGTTCCTAAATAGAGTCTTCTTCTTTGAAGAGCTATAGGATTCATTCTGAGCCTAGCCTCTTCCTGTCAGACACGATAACGGAACCCAGAAGTAGGGGTTTAGTGTGAAGGATCTCCAACTTGCTTGTTCAAGCGCATAGATTCTTTGCTTCTGCAATCTTAAAAAAAAACAGATGACGGACGGATTGCAGAACAATGTCAAACATTCACCCCCAGTCATGGATCTAGGCCTAAATCCATAGTTTTATTTGCTCACCACATGATTCCAGTTTGGACCCAGCCACCCAAATCAGTCTTGACCCTACTCGCCAATGGAACAGTCCAGCTAGAACAACTAGGCCAGGTCCTCACTGGACTGGAAACATGCATCCTGGAACCGGTTTCAGGGTATCACCTCTCACCAGCCAGGCTAGCTTGAATCCGGTGGCATAGCGAGCAAGGGACCCATGTCTGCACATATTCTTCCCACTCAGGAAGACAAAAGCTAAAAGAACTGATGATGGATGGAATAATGAACAATGACAAACATTTGCCTCCAGTCACAGATCTGGGCCTAAATCCATTGTTTTTCTGCTTGCCATGTCATTCCAGTTTGGACTAAGCCATATGCAAATCAGCCTTGACCCTGCTCCTCATGGGAACAATCCAGGCTGAACTGCCAGGCCAGGTCCTCCTTGGACTGGAAACAAACACCCTGGGACCAGTTTTGGCACATCACCTCTCATCAGCTAAGCTAGCTTGCATCCGGTGGCATATGGAGCACAGGACACACGTCTGGGCATACCCTTCCCACTTAGGGAGACGAATGCAAAAAAAACCAGATGATGGACCGCATCCTGAACAATGTCAAACATTCACCCCAGTCACAAATCTGGGCCAAAATCCATCTGTTTTTTGCTCACCACGCCATTCCAGTCTGGACCCAGCCATATGCAAATCAGTCTTGACACTGCTTCCCATGGGAACAATCTAGCCCAAACTGACAAGGGACGTCCTCCCTGGACCAGAAACAAGCATCCTGGAACTGGTGTAGGGGTATCACCCTTCATCAGCCAGGCTAGGATGAATCTGGTGGAATAACAAGCACCTGCAATTTTTAGTAATGTATGTTTGAGTCTTGGTATCTTGAAGGTACCTTTAAACTCTACCGCTGGAAGCACACGTCATGTAAGCTACATTCTTGAATGTTCAATGCATCTTAGATGCAATTCCAGTATAGCAATCTCCAGGCCCATGGTATTCCTTCCGCATTACATTTTAATCTTTATGTTTCAGTTTCATTTAAATCCAAAGTTGATTCATTCCAGATAATGCAAGTGGCCCCGGTCCGTGTGATCATACTCTAAAAGGCTCCTAATGTGTCCTCAATATCCTGAGAGACCACGAGGCTAAGAACCAGCTGAAACCAAACATTAAACATGCTGAAGCAAAGAAAATTGGGGGCAAAAACATCAAGCCCAAGAACTAGTTTATTGCAAGGCTGAAAGTATTGTCACAATATATGCTTATCTGGTTATTTTGACTGACAAGTTGACAGGGTTTTGGCTAATGGAATTTAGAAGTAAAATGGCACAGACATCTAAAACACAGCTATTTTTTAGTTTACTGCATATGTGGAGGGCTGGCTTTGTTGCTACTTAAAATTGGATGCAATGCCACCAAACTGCAGTCTTTGATTTATGGTGACCTCTTGTGATTCTTAACCTGGAAGTGGAAGTGTAACACATTAGTCTGGAGCTGCACAGTAGAATGAGACATGTACTACACGTAAAATAAATCAGTTTCTTAATGTTGAGAAATACATTCAACCCTACATTCACATTATGCTAAAATATCTAAAATAAGAATGAGGTGGTAAACTGTCTGATTAACTATAGAAAAAATAGTTCATGATCATGACTAAATGAGAAATTTCAATTTTTAACTTGTTAATTATGATCAGCTAGTTTTGTGATCTGATGATGTTTGTAATAGTTTCCATAATTCAAGTGCATTTTGTTTTTAAACCCCAATTAAGGAAAATTTAAAAGAGAAAAAAATGACAGAAATCAAAGGTGTTTTATATGCTTAGAAAAGGAGTACAAATAAAGATAACAGAATGTAACTTTGCATCTGTGCATCTACTCTCTCTCTCTCCATGGGCATGGTTACTGGCTAATGCAGATCTTGATAGAGGGGTAATGGTAGGTTCAGAGGAGCATAGAATATAGGCGAGTGAGCAGTAGATTGTCCTTGTTTTATATGTAGCAGAAAATCCCATCAGGCAATTTATTAGTTTTCCAGGGCACTTGACTAAGAGCAGCTTGCGCAGGAAATCAGAATTCTCTGAATGGTTGCTCCAGATGTTTTACCTTTTTTGGGACCATATTTTTGCTGGTTTAGGACTAGGAGCACTGTGATACTGCAGTTCAGTGCTACAGTGTATGTGCCCTGGTCCTAATATTGTATTGTTGAAATTGGCTTCTCTCGTTTGTCTTATTTAACTCTCCTGTAATTCCCTGGTGCAGAAAATACACCAGTGACATGCTAGTTAATAGCATACTGTTAGAAATGAGGTTTCTGGTTGGCTAAGGTATGCACTAAAGCCAGGCAGAATGCACCACTCTAGTCAGGGTGACTATGGGCCACATGTACGAAGATCCGGTAAAACCGGATGTACAACAGTGTCAATGACACTGTCTGTGCTTCGCAATGGGGTCGCAAATGACCTACCTCATGAATATTCATGAGGTAGGTGGCAATTTGCGACCCCATTGGTAATGGCAACACTCACAGGGAATGGTGGCCTGTTGGTGTCAGCAGACCACCATGTCTGTGACTTCTTTTAAATAAAGTTTTTTTTTTTTAATGCAGCCCATTTTCCTTAAAGGAAAACGGAATGCATTTTGAAAACAAAAATGAAAAGTTTTCTTTTCATTTGTTCAGATCAGGCAGTGATCCGTGGGACCACTGCCTGCTCTGAAAAAATGTTTTTGCATGCATTCATAAAGGGGATTTTTGCAAATGGGTCAGCACCAATTTGAAATTGGTGCTAACTGTAATTGTTTTGTGACCGCATTCGCGGTCACAAAATAATCATACATACCATTTAGATTCGGTATTAGGAAGGGACGTCCTTGGCACCCCTTCCTAATACCGAATCGCAAAACCCAAACTGCAAATTGGTAACAAGTTACCGAATCGCAGTTTGGGCTTTGTACATCCCAAAAAGCATTTTTCTAGTCACAAACGGGCCGATTCTTTGAATCAGCCCATTTGCGACTAGACAAATGCTTCGTACATCTGGCCCAAAGTTACACACTGAAGATAACCTGTGCTCACCCTACTGCAGCTTTTCACAGAGCAGTCAGGCTTATCCCCAGGGGTCATGTGTAAAGCGTTTGCACAACACACACACTCCACTACACCACTAAAGAGACTCCACACAGGATTATATAAAAAAAAATATATATATAGTATATTGTATTTCACATAGATCCAAATGTCATTGTTCATAAATACAGTGGGTACCATACAAAACCATGAGTCAGCGCTCATTGCCTTGGTTATGCAAGAATCTAAACGTCATTCATCACCACCTCAGGCATGAAGCACAACAGATAGGGCATGTCCGCATGCATTGGAATCCCCAAGTATCATCAAAAATGTTTGGGGCATGATAGGAGTTAGCCTTCTACGACTATTGTCATAGTAGGAATCATCAATAGGTCATACCTTACAACATCAGGCTAGGGGAAACAAGAAGGTTCAATAATCACCACATTAGGGCCAATAATGCATTCTGATTTAGGGGCAAAGCACATGAAGTATAATACATACATGGATCATCAGCTATTCCCATAGAAAATGTGGGGTGCAGGAGATCTGCACTCCTTTTATGGATTATACAGTACATATATAAAGAGCTGTAGGCCACAGAAAAAGCTTGCATGCCTACTGTAGGTAATACTGTAAAGCGTTCCCCCAGGGTCTGATTCAGAGCGGGGACCTCTGTTGATGGCTGGGTCTGCAAGATCACCACCTGCCCGTGTCAGTCCCCAGGTACAGCCCAATGAGGTGGGGCAGACGGGAGACAATGCACACTGTAGGTCAGGGATGCAAGACTCTCCGGGGTCTCACAGGCAGTCCCAAGACAGGAGCAGCTGCCAGCGAGCAAGTGGAGCAGATACTATAGTGCTAGACCTGTAGGGAGCCGGCTCCACATGCAGGGATTCCCTCATGGCTGTGGAAGGGGGCAGCTGCAGGAGAGATCCTCGTGGGTGGGTTGCTCCCATGCAGCTGGTGACTCAGTACACACAGCCCCTGCTGCATGACTCCAGAAGGTATAGGCCAGAAGAAGGGTTGCACTTCACCTCCGCCCTCAAGGACACTTGCAAAAGTAGTGCACCAACAGAGCCGATCAACGGGGCTCCGTGGAAATGCCCGTATGACACGCTGGAGTTCAGGAGAGGGCACAGCACTCAGCACGTGCTAAAAAGACCCACACAGCATTTCCCACCTGCTGGTTATGCAGACAGGAAGAATGAGCGGTCCTCATGCGCCCATCAGGATGAAGTGTAGCAAGAAGCGCCCACTAGGCGCGAGGTTAAAAAGGTAAGGTTAGTCAGCCTCAGAGCGTCATGGCGATCCCCCTAGTGTAAGGGCTCTGAGAGTGCAACCACCCAGCAAGCCCCTTGAAAACACTAGGTGCATGGCGCAGAGGGAGGTAGTAAGCAGAAGGCCAGCACACAGGGCAAGTAGTCCCAATGGTGGTCCCTCCTGGCAAAACAGCAGTCCTCTGGCAGAACAGAGTCAGGGAGCAGCTGGCAGTAGGGCAACAAGTAGAAAAGCAAATCAGGGAATCCTTTGTGCCACCCAGCAGCAGGGCAACCACAGAACAGCAGTCCAGATGAGCCCTTTTGCAGCTCAGCATTCTATCTGACAGAGTTTCAGTCCCAGTTCCAAAAGTGCTTTCAAAATTATGGTGTGAGAGCCCCTGTCCTTATCCTCCAGGAGCCCAGCTTCTAAAAGGTGGGAGAATGATCCAGATAGATCTGACCAGTTCTGAGAATTTCCCCTTCTCCCTTACTCTGACATCATACAAAAGTAGGGGGTAAACGAGCCCTTTGTGTGCGGGCAGGATACAGCCTATTCACATGTAAGGTATGAACGACCCTCCCTCTCCCCAACCCAGGAAGACCATCAGTATGCGGATGAATGTATGTAGATGTAACCCTGTCACACCTAACTCTCCCTGATGGAGAGTGTGCACAAAAGTGGAGCTGTCACTCTTCCCTAGACATGGTGTAGAGTCATGCTGCAAAGCACCAGAGTTATCAGCAAAGAGAAATGCTCACTTTCTAAAAGTGGAATTTCTAAAATAATAATGTAAAATCCACCTACACCAGTAGGCAAGATTTCTCATTACCATTCCAAGCATACCAAACATGCCCACGCTGCTCCTCACATATCAGAAATTACCACTTAAACATGTATAAGGGAATTTCCAATGAAAACCTATGAGAGGAGCAGCACGCACAGTAGTGAAAAACAAAATAGGATATTTGTCACTACTACGACATGTAACACATAAGAATATATGTCCTACCTTCTACATACACAGTACCCTGCCCGTAGGGCTATCTATGGCATACCTTAGTGGGGTGAGTAAAAAGGGAGTTCCAGCCTTGCATGCAGTTTGACTTGCCAAGTCAGTGTGGTATTAACTGTGCATACAAGCCCTGTAGTGGCAGGCCTGAGACAAGTTTAAAAGGCTACTTCTGTGGGTGGCACAACCAGAGCTGCAGATCCACTAGTAGCATTTGATTCACAGGCCCTGAGTATATTGTATACCACTTTACAAGGGACTTACAGGTAAATTAAATAAGCCAGACAGATGTAAACCAATTATACCAAGTTATAGGGGAGCGAGCACATGCACTTTAGCACTGATTATCAGTGGTAAATTGCTCAGAGTCCTGAAGCCAATGAAGAGATGGTCAGAAATATAGGAGGAGAAAGGCAAAACATTTGGAATAACTACAGATAGGTCATGTCCAACACATATATGGGCTGCAGTGCGTATTTCCACTACCCACATAGATGACAAAAGCATATGGCTGCCAGAGCACCACTGTTCTTTGGATGGGCTTCAGTTTAAAGCACTTCTGTGAAACATGAAAGGGAAAAGTGCCTAGGCCATTTAAAAAAAACTATTTTCATATATTGAACTCTACAATATTCCTTGTTAACTATATTGCTGGGTGCATAATATATACAAAGTATTCCAGTGATTATTGAAAGTTGGGTGCCCTCACATTCATTAAACATTTTAAATCTGTTTTTACTGTGCAGGTTAAGATAGATACTCTATCAATGGGCCCAGGTGCATTTAAATCCTTATCATTTATTCCTTTGCTTGGGAAGAGGCTAATAAGGTGGTTTAAAGTTGTTTTCCAATCAAGTTAAACAATACAATTTCATGGTGAAAGTAGATTTTTGCATGTCCTATGTGGTAAAGTGATTTTATAAAAATGTACTTTGTTTGAGACAAAACTGGGTGATAGTCAGTTTTGCCAATCATCCCACCTTCAGAGTCCCAATATACAGTTCTTCCTGGAATTAACAACCCTTCCATCTGGAAGATAATGACCTAATCTCTGGGACCGAGAAGGCAGTAGAGTTGTCAACACGTGGCTACTTAACAGAGAATAGCCATCTGATCGGGAGACAAGAACAGTTGTCAGAACAAAGGACAGACTTCACATTTCCTTTTTCAATTTGGAGATTCCATATGGGTCTCACAGGTTATACTTCGATTCATTCTTGGGGCCCTCCTATGCCTTTTCACACAAGTCCATGAAGGGTAAAGCTGGTCCTTAGACCTCTCAGAAGAAGGAGCCCTCATCTAAATAGGTGAGTGTTTTAGGGAAAGCTGTAGCCTCTTCTGGTGGAAGAATGGGATAACCATTTAGGATGCAGTACTTCTGGGGATTTTTACAATAAAGCAGAGAAGCAGTGCTGCAAAGAGAGTTGGCAATAGAGTGATTAACTAGACAGGTTTTGGTGAGAAAAATACGCCAGTTATTGTTTAGTGTATAGGATAAGACTGACGCCTCATCACCGCCTCTTCAGAACATTTGTGGACTTGTGAAGGCATCACCAGAAGAAGGCAATGATTGCTAGAATAAAAGCACTGAAGCACTCCTGACTCTTATTGACACCCAGGGAATGCAACTGTTGGTCAAGGGTCTAGTAGTTGTACTACTCTTTGTCCAATTTAAGAGCAGAAAGGAGAAAAAGAAAAGGAGAAGGATTCTTGACTCTAAAACAGCCAGGCTGACTCCGGAGGACTGTTGTCTGCTGGGGCCTAGGCTGAAGAGATACCAGGTATCTATAAGATTACTATGATGACCTGGAGGCTTTAGAAGTGAGAAGAAAGAGCTTTTCAGGCAGTTGGGGAAAAGTTGGGCTTAGTCATTTTTTCCACCTCCGGAGAGCAGTGATAAAGTGCACACTTAAAGTGGACAGGAAATCCATGTATGTTTTGTTCAGATCTTTTTGCCGCACAGACTAGGGCTAAGGGAGACTTTATAGCAAAGGTATCCACACTCATGGACCCATGTCCATCCTTGCCCTGCTGGTGGATTGCGTAAATTGAAAAGGTGATTAGATCTGAAGGTAAAACCTTGGACCAGGGCAAGGTGAAAATTTTACCCACCAGAAAAGCGTCCTGTGTAGTTATGAAATGTAGTTTTGTCCCACTCTGAACTTTAGGCACTAAGACAAACATTTTCTGTGGGAGCTCAACACGAAATATCAGTTGTTGAAGGACCCTTGCCAATTTCAGCCTTTGAATTGGCCTCACTGCAAGCTTTATTTGACCATCAAAAGTTAGACCATGCCCAAAGGTAAAAACTTTGATGAAGGTTACAAATATGGTGTATCTGACCTCGACTCTATAGCCACCAGCCTGAAGCCACACCTATGTCCCCATACATCTGCAAACTGAGGGCTCATTTCACAACTGTAAAATTAGACCAAAATTCTAACTTTGGACCTGAAGCCAAAATTTTGACATAAATTCTAACTTTACACCTGAACTCTTAGTTTGGACCTGAAATCTAACTTTACACCTGGAGTCTAAGTTTAGATCTGAAGTCTAAGTTTAAACCTAAAGTTTAAGTTTAGACCTGAAGTCTAACTTTAGTCCTTACCTCTAAGTTTAGACTTCAGATTTAAAGTTAGACCTCGGGTCTAAACTTAGGTACCAATTCACAAAGATAAAGTTAGACCAAAAGAAACTTAGATCAAAATTTTAAATTTACTACTTTTCAGTATTCATGAAGGTAATTTACTCCTAGTAACTTTAGTACCAGAAAATGTACTAGTAGTGAAGTTACCACAAATAAAATTACTAGTAGTAAAGTTACTAGTAGTAACTTACCTTAGTGAATACTGAAAAGTAGAAAAGTTAGAGTTTTGGTCCAAGTTAGAATTTAGTTCTCTCTTTACCTTTTTGAATCAGGCCCTGACCCTTTATATTGGTACTTTACTTTTTTCTTAAAACTTCATATCTCTAGGTCCCTCATTCATTTTTAAGCATTTTGGTATCACTTTTCTTATTATACTTTCCCTATTTTTTTTAATTTGAGAATGTATTGTTGATTTATACATAACTTGATATAATCTTTATTTGCAGTGTTTCTAAAATCTGTTTGTGCTCACTTTGTGATTTAAAGCATGAGACATTTTTAAAGCATGACAAAATAAGAGAATGGCCTGTAGCCAATGGTCAAAGATTCTTGGAGACTATTTCTTATGGCTTGCATATCACAGAAACTGTTTTGTGAAGTTATTAGGCTGCAACTCTTTACGACCTGAAGAAGATGTTACACTGTTACTGTCTTGAAGGCTTTAAGAAATTGCAGTGGTAAATGGTTACCTATCACTGGAACAATAAAATATTGTGCTATGTTTCCCTGGAAATGTAACATTTGTTGTCATCTCTATAGTAACCATTCCCTTGCACCCTAAAAACTCACAATATTTCTTTTTACTCCTCCTACACCCTAGCAAACGACAATAGTTGTTTTTACTCTACAAAATATACTAAGGGCCTTCCTGGTAGTCAATCCTTTCCTTTTTGCTTATGTCAATATGGTATATTGTTTAGAGCAATGTCCCCTTCTATATTGGTCTCTGCAGTGTCTGGAGGACATGCTGCTCAGTTATTTCTTGCCTTACATTAATTAATACTATAGAGATACTGTTAGAAATGGGGTTTCTGCTTGGCTAGGGTATGCACCTAAGCCAGACAGAACCCATCACCCTAGTCAGGGTAAGGGAACTACACACCCAAGATAACCCCTGCTCACCACCTTGGTAGCTTGGCCAGAGCAGTCAGGCTTATCCTAGAGGGCATGTCTAAAGTGTTTTCTCAATAAACTCACACCAGGGACACAGTAAATACAGCACAAAAGAAACTCTAAACAGGATTATACATAAACATAACATAGATATTGTAAATGCATCATCATGTCACATAACCTCATAGGTCATACGTGGGATGCAGTTTGTACAATTACTGAATAGTCCCTAATGTCGTTCTAGATGCATGGCAAAAATAACACATTATGTCATGAAATGCAGTCAGAAATATCAAAAGCAGCAGAATGACATCACATTAGTGAACCCCTGTAAGCCCTCTGGGGCCATATTATTCATATACATAAATCATTACAAGGCACTATAAATCACAGAGGTTGCACATATCATGGAAGGACTGAGACTAAAGCTCCTGATACTATAAGGCATAAATTATATATCGGAGTGAATATTGAGGGTGTAAAATGCAGCAGAGAATGAGTGGAAACACATACATCATCACATTTAGGCCCTCATTACAACCCTGGCGGTCAAAGACCGCCAGGGTTGTTTTGGCGATCGTACCGCCAACAGGCTGGTGGTACAATTTGCCATATTTTGACCGTGGCGGTAGCGCCGCGGTCACACCGCCGGCAGTTTCCCACCATCGTTGTCCTGGCGGTTATAATGCTAAGGCAATAATCAGGAAGGCGCTCTTCATGTGATGACATCAGGCATAAACTCAAAAGTATAGAGCTCCCTAGGTGCTATAATTGCAGGACCAGGGGCAGCAAATGCACATCAGTAATCTCATGCTGGCCCCTGGGTGAACACTTGTGAGGGACACAAGGCAAAAAGGCAGGCCAGGACACAACATGACACGATGTTCAAGTGGCGGTTTCTCCTGTTAGTGACAGAGTGTCCCTATAGGACATAAATCAGGGAGCATCTGGCAGCAAGGCAACAAGCAGAAAAGCCATCCAGTGAGTCCTTTGGCCACCCAGCAACAGCAGGTAGCAAGGGAACAACACAAGAGCAGTCCAGATGAGTCACTTGTGCAGTCCAACGTTTCTTCTGACAGAGGTGTGGTCCCTGTTCCAATAGTGCTCTAAAATCAAGGGGCTAGAGCCCCTGTACTTATACTCCAGGTGTCCAGCTTCTAGAAGGTGGGAGAAGGTTCCAGCCAGATCTGACCAGTTCCAAGAATTTCCCTTCTCCCCTACTCTGGCTCCAGATATCACTAGGGGGAAAACGAGCCCTTTGTGTGAGTGCAGGGCACAACCTATTCAAGTGTAAAGTGCACCCTGCCTCCCAGCCCAGGGAGACCATCAGTATGTTGATCATACCATCAGGATGTAGATGAATGCAAATTTAACCCTGTCACACCTAACCCTACATGTGGGAATCCCCTTGCTACCCCCACCACAGAACTTGGGAGTCCGTGAGCCCGGTAGTGGATTGATGGGAGTGGCTTCCATGAAATCAGCACCTCGCATGCCAGACACTCGTGCTTCACCTGTCTAATCACCGGTGTAGTGGTCTGTTCCTGGAAGCGACGCTGTGGGATGTTCACCACAGATCCTCACTCCTGCCAATGACACCTGTGCTGCCAGAGAGGAGTTGTGTGGTGCATGTAGGCTTTTTTTAGGTTTCCTCCACATTACGGGGACAACTCGGAATAGCCCGCCTGTTTGCCTGTTACTCTGGCCGCAAAGTGCTGATCGGACCGCTGAGCCTGTCCCCCACCCCCCTGGCCGAGGACAGCTCACCTTGGTCCAACAATACGCCCCTTTAAGGTACTGCAAAGTTGTGGCTGCCCGTGTGCTCACAGGAGGTAGGAGCAGGTGTACAGGAGCGAGGGATCAAGCATGGACTCCCCCGTTTGTCCAGGGACGGTACCCCCTTCCCTGCCCGCCTTGGGCCAGGCCTGGGGACTTTAGTCTGTCTTGGCAACGGGGTAGGGTATCCTACATTGGAGACCCTGAATGCAGCGTAAGGCCGGCATGCAAGACTGGACTACATCCAATGGCGAGGGCTCCCGTATCTCATGTAGTAGGCTTGCAGGCTCTTCTGAGGCCTACGTTATAAACTCACCTTTATTCTATAGGAGTGCTGCCCCGTGTATTGAAGTGAGGACATCTCGTGATCCATGCAGTTGTTACTAACTGGGGTGACTCTGGTGTGCTATTGCCGCATGACATGGTCAATTGGGGCATGTCATTATTTTTTGTATGCTGCACCTTCAAGGAACTGATGTGATTCCCACTCGCCTGAAGTTATTGTAGTACGTATGATAGGCGCACATGTGCCTTTGTGTCCTGCTTTTCTTTTTTTTTGTGATCCAAGTGACTGTCAAGTGCTCTGAAATTTACTGCAACCCTTCAATCAGGGATGCAGATGTCCTGCACTGTATGTTCTTATAGGTGTATTTAATGAGCCATGTAGTTGTTGCAGCATAAGGCATTTCACGTGTTTTGTCTCCAAATCAGGTTGCCATATTTGTCCTAAAGTGGTAATTCATGTGCCCTCTGTTATAACCTGATGCATTTTTCATGCTCTAAGTGTTCATTGAGGTTGTGATGCCTATTGTTTTGCCTTACATTATCAGGATACTGAGTCATGGTACAGCAATGTCATTCTCTGTGCAATATGTATGATTTATGACATGTTTGGTATAAGATATGTGCGTACAATATAAAAAGTCTATATTTACAGAATCCTGTGTGGAGTCTCTTTTGTGGTGTATTTACTGTGTCACTGGTGGGAGTGAGTTGCTCAAATGGTTTACACATGACCTCTGGAGATAAGCCTGACTGCTGTGTGCCAGGCTCCAAGGAGGTGACCACATGTTATCTTTAGTCTGTAACTAACTTGCCCTGACTAGCGTGGTGGGTTCTGCCTGGCTTAGATGCATACCCTAGCCAACCAGAAACCCAATTTCTAATAGATAAGAAGGGTATACAACTGTCCTGCCTCACCAGATGGAAAGATCTAAATTAAATATCCAATGAAGCATTGTTCTTTTGTTTTTGAGACTGGATATTACTGTTATTAGCTGGAGTGACCCAATGATGGCAGCTCCAACAATATGAGAGTTACTAAAGGGTTACCAAAACAACTAGTGTCCTAAATGCTGGTATCGGAATTACAGAAGATAATAAATTCCTCTGTCACTTTGTTCTTGGTGTCTGATGCTCAGGATGTGCCCAAGTGCGTGCTTAGGTGGCGACCAGGCCAAAAACAGGCCTGTCTATGTCCGCCCGTGGCCAGTTGAGGCTGGGCTGAGGCACTGCTCTTGGCCTTTTATTCCATCTTACAAATGTTCTGGGATTTTAAATGCTCTTGAAGAACAGCACATCATGGGTAAGAGGAAGTCTGAAACTCTATCACTATCTTCTAAGGACCGACCTTTAACCGCTACTATAACAAGCTCCCTTAAGAGCACAATGGGTACTCTCAACACTGAAGTAGAGTGTGTGGAAGAAAGGTTGGGTGCAACAAAAAACACTCTCAATGGGTGCAGCCAATGACGCCAAACTAGGCCTTCTTTCTCCACATTGTGCTCCTAATGAAGAACTAGTAAAGGAGGTTTCTAATCCTTGTGTCTTCAGTGGAGATTTAGTGATTGACGATAGTAATATCCCAACTATAGCACTGTAAATATGAGAACCCCCACATAAAAGGAAAAAAGGTAGCAACTAATCGACCAAACCATGTACCAGAAGACTACCTGACAGTTCAGAAGCATTACCTTCACCACAGATTAATGCAACTCCATTGAGTAGGGGTTGTGGAGTAGCAACTTTGTTATCAAATGTACCAAACCCAAATTAGGTTGAAGATCCAAGACAATCAGCACTTATTAAGGCTGTGGAGGCAGTCCCCGCAATATTACTTGATCCTGTTGGTGATGTACTCAAGCGTATAGATATTTTGCTCAAGCTACTTATAGACAAGAGGTTTCTAAGGCTGCATGTAGTGGCATGGGGGCTCCGGGACCTTTGTGCAACATTATAATCTCTAAAGCAGGACCTAGCCACATAGAAAATACTGGGAACACAATGACTGACATCATGTAAGTATAGATCACCATCAAAACTGTAGCCACCAATTTATTAAATTGTGATTACCCCCAGGAGGAACCCTATTCCACATTTGAGGAATATGGGGACAGCTCACTGTGCCCCCAGGATTAGGGGGGGACAAGGTGTGATGAGTTTATGAATGAGGGCTTTGGTTCCAGGCCCCAAACTAAGGTGTTAGAGTTACCATCAGAAGCAACTCTCCTGGTGATAGTGCTAAAAAATGTTCCGACTCTACAAATCAATGAAGCTGAAGATGGCATTCAACTGAAAAATAGAGTTGTGCATTGGTTGGGTAGATCACTGGAATCGTATAGCTATGACACCCTACATAGCAACATTAGCAATATGTAAAGTGTAAGCTGGGTGGGCAATAGCCCTAAAGGGGAACCTGGGGTCTGAGTGGTAATCAGTTTCATTGATGCACAAATGGTAGGTTCTCTAGTGAGTAGACTATCTTGTGCAGAAACCTTTTACACCAATATTCGTGTGGTCCCTCTTGGCTATTTTTATAAGTCGCCTAATGCGCTGCTGTTCAGGAGTACCATGCAGATAGCTTCTGTGAGCAGACTATTTATTATTCCAACTTACAACTGCTTTACACCTCTTGAGCAGGTAGACTAACCCAGGGATTTGATGGTGCCAATAGGAACAGGGCTGAGGATAAGCCAACTAATGAGACAGGAGCTCAAGTTGAACACAGATGGACAGAAGTGCACTGGCAGAGTTTGTCCAGCCACTAGCTTCTTGCACACATAAGGTTAGGATGCAGGAATCATAGCTTCTCCAGTATCTGTCCACCATGATACACCTTCCCCTGCCCTTGAGAAGGTGAGAGGCTTTGATGGGAACTCTGTTATGGCCGAGGACTTGCCAGGATCAGCGATCTGGGTATGCACCATTCATTGCTGCACAGACAATAGTACCCATGTCATATTTGACTGTTTGTTCTGGAAGGTGTCTGGCCTTCTGAACAAGTTGAACAATGCTGAATGGAATGAGCTGATAAAGAATTTTCATATTGAGTGCCTGAAAGAGACCTGGGCCTGCATGACAATACATATTGATGGGTTCATTTCAGTTTCAACCCTGGCCATTTCCTTTAGAATGGGGCATTGTAGTGGTAGATTGTTAACTTTGATTTCTATTGCACTAGATAGGATTTTTTTTAAAACGACCTTGAAACACCTCCCTTTCAAATTATGTTTGTTGCAAGAACAAGAAAATGCTTGAATGCTTGTTATTATTATGTTTTATCATATTAAGTTTAATCCTTACAACAGAGGTATAGTAAACTCGTTTGATCAGACCCTCAGCAAGGTATTCAATGAATTGAAGGGTATTTTGTGGTAATTTGGGCGGGGGGATTTTAATTGTAGGCTTAGCCCAGTTCTTAGAAATTCTGGTTCTGGTGTGCTGAGATGTGACAAAGAGGATTGCTTCCATTTTTAGCATAATCCATATGGTGATGCTCTAAACACAATTATGAGTAAACACTCTCTTTTGCTTTCCTTAGGTTTTTCTGATGCCCCACCCCACAAGGAAAATACCTTTACTGGCAAGGGCTGGGGCAGTTAGATTGTTTTTATTGCTTTCTGTGAGTATAGAGCCAAGGTCTTTGAAATTTTTCGATATTACAGAATTGCTCGGGTGACCATAATCCTTTGGCATTTTTTTTAAAATGGGCAGTATGCAGTATCAGGTTGCATGTTCCATACTCCCAATAGCCAATAGTGGCCAGTCATAATAAAGGGATCCTCCCAAAATGGGTAATTGGGAACTCTAGACAGTTAGTAGCTAAACCAGTAGTCAGGAATGAGGAGAAAATGATGATATGCTTAGAAACAGAGATGAATCTCTCCTGCATAGTAAGGGTGTATTCTGAAATAAAGATCTATAGGAAGTCCAGCAGCCAGAAGTGGTTTGACAAAGGTTGTTCACAGACACATAGAAGTCTTATACATGCCCTCTAGCATATACCTAGGGGTGTGGAGGAAGTTAATCTATGTAGATAGAATTATAAACAGATCATCACCAATAAGAAGATGGTGATAAGGCAGGAAGCTTGGAAACAGCTGCTTGAGGCTAGTATAAAGAACAATAGTTGTCTGTTCTGGAAAACAGTAACTACCCCTTTTTTTAGAGATAGTCATTATACCATCCTGGATGCAACTATTCCACCACATAATTGAGTTGAGCACTTTTCTAAGGTGCATGACAGAAGTATTGAATTCAATATTTATTCTGACATCATAATGGCCTGTTGCTCATGTGGTGGCTCAGGGCTCACAGCCATCACCTTAGAGGAGGTTAGATCTGCAACTGAACAGTTTGAAGAACAAGGCCCCAGGCCCGATGGGGTTCCAGTTGATCTTTTTATACACGGTACAGATTTATGGGCACGTCTAATTGTCAGTGTATTAAGGAGTGCACTTTCTATAAGCCCATCCAAGTCATGGTCAAATTCCATCATTATTCCAAATTACAAGAAGGGTAACAGAACTGACCCACAATGTTCTCATCCTATCTCCCTAATTGATTTGACAGCAAAGGTATTGGGTAGGATTTTATTGGACCTTTTGGAGGCTATGGTCACCAAAAAGAGTGCTTTTACTACTGTTTAGTGTGGGTTCAGGATGGCCCTGGGATTGACTAATGCCTGGATTTACATCTAAGCATCAGTATGTATATACAGGTTGCCTCTAATTAGTGTTTATGGACATCAGCTCAACATTTGTTTGTGCCAACAGAGGAAAGCATTGGGGGAAAATGTTGGAGAAGGGAGAAGAGGCCACATTAGTGCAGTGTTTAGCCCGATTACAAAAAGATGTGACTAGGTGTTCTAGATATGTGTCTAATGGTGAGCATACTACCCTGATTAAGATCAAGAATGGTGTGAGACAAGGGTGTGTGTTGTCTCACTTTTGTTTTCTGCCTATATATTAATAACCTCAATACATTTCTAACACTAGGGGAGCTGGATATACCCAGGGTAGGAAGTATCCCTGCATTGCCGTATGTGGATTTCTGTGTTCTATTATCAAGAAGTAGTGTGAGACTCCAGAGGGTATTGGAAAGATTTGTTCTGATTATGAGTGACATAGGAATAATGACCAGTATAGTCACACTGGTTTGTGTGCGTTGCTCAAGTAATTTGAAATCTTATTTTAATAACAGCAATAAACTTCTCTATGTCCCAATGTTCACATACTTGGGGGTGTCTTATGATTATTAATGTAGTTGGTCCCATCTAACAAAGGTCAGGGAGCCCAGTGTGAACAAACAACAGGTCCAATTTTTAGGTTTGAAGGAAAGTAAAGCTCTAAACACCCAGATGTGGCGGTTAATATATACAAAGCTCGTTGATGCTCTGTTATGACATATGGTGCCGGGCCAGTATAAGGGTGTATTTTAGCACTGTGCATTTGCAGGCTAGTGTCAACATGTTTTTTGAAGACTGCTAGCTGTATCTACCAGTATGCCCAATTATGCTTGTCACATGGAGCTGGGTCTGCCGTATCTAGAGGACTGCAGTAGGTTAGCCCCACTTTGTCACAAACAAGAAACCTTTTTTAACCAGGAAATAATCTCTGATTGCCTATGGCTTGATTATGCACATAGAATATCATGACTGACTTACGTTAAAGAACAGTTTTTATGCTAGGAAGGCTTGAATGTTTTTATAACCCACAGAACATTACTGCTTTGACCAAGAGGCATTTAAAAGCAGAATTTATTACTGTATGGGTAAGGAGAAGAGAATCTCAAAAGCTCAATAAGAAGAGAGGGGCTGCCTATCATCTGCTAGTAACCACAGATCGTTTGGAGCCATACCTTTACTTCTTATCTCAACACCATCACAGATTCAACCTGCTTAGGTTTAGATTTAATATAGCTCATATTCTGGTCTCTTATCCTAAAGACATCTATAACAAGGCCTTGAGCTGTGTCCCTGTGACTCCCAGTCAGACCGATCTATGTTACATTTTCTCTTTTTTGTAAACTATGCCATGCCAAGGAAAACAGTTCTTAATTCCAATACTCAGGTCCCTAACCACTTCGGTGCTGATGATGTAACGGTTTCCACCTCAGCCATGGTGGCCGTGTGCTGAGGACGTAATCTTTACATCCCCGTCACACAACCATAATTTCTCTGCTCCTGAGGCTGTTTTTAGTTTTTCACAAAATGATGATCTGTGGGCATGGCGTGCTGACGTCATTTCAGTGAAAATTAGCCAATTAGCTCATTTCACTTTTCACTGCCTCAGGGCTCAGGGGGCTATCTCAGCCCCCCAAGCACTGAGGCAGACGGGGGAGGTGTCTTTGGAAAGGGGAGAGTCTGGCTTCCCCAGTGGATCTCTGCTTGGGGATCACCACAGGAGGGTGATCCCCAGCAGGGATCCACCCACTAAATACCCGGGAGGGGAGGGAGCAGCCCCTTACGTAAGGGCTTCTGCTTCTTCGTTAAGTTTTTTTTCAATATTCAGTCTTTCTGAAGTCCTGGGGGCAGATGGGGGCAAAAGCCCACTAGGCACCCGGGATTATTATTGTATTTAGGAAAGGATGGGGCTGCCCAGAATGGGCACGGCAAAGCTCCCACCCCCCTCATAAATAGGCACAGTCTTTCTGCCCCTGGGGGTTGTTACCCACAAAATGCATACCCGGGGGGCAGAGAGCCCACTACACACCAGGCATTTTTTTAATAATAGGGGTGTGGTGGCAGGGAATCGCCATGCCAACAAAGTCTTTCTGTCCCCCTTGGGGTACAGATAGAGTAATTACCCCCGATCAAGCCAACTTGGCACCAGGTATATTTTTTTGTTTTTAGAAAAGTCTAGGGGCGGGGGTTTGGCCAGAATGGCCACAGCAATGCCCTCAGACCTCCCAAAAATAGACACAGTCTTTCTATCCCCTCGGTGGGCAGATTAGTGCTTATTAGCCCAATTTTCCCTTCCCGGGGGACAAGAAAGCCCATTCAACACTAGGGATTTTTTTAATAAAAGAGGGGTGGGGGCTGCTCACCATGGGCATGTCCCCACCCCACCCCACATGAATGGGGACCAAAGTCTTTCGGTCCCGGGGGATTGGGGTAATAAGCCCCAATCTGCCCACCGGTGGGGTACAAAGCACACTAGATGATAGCAGTCAATTCTTTTTAAAAGAAAGAGGGGTGGGGGCTGTCCACCATGGGCACGGCCATGCCCCCACCCCAAATAAATGGTGACACAGTCTTTCGACCCCCCTGGAAGGCAGATAAAGCTAATCCTCCAATCAGCCCCGGGGGTCAAACAGCCCACTAGATGCCAGGGAATTAAAAAATGAATAGAGGGGAGGGGGCCACCCACTGCCGTTGGCATGGTTATGCCCCCAACACAACTGAAGGGGGCAACAGTCTTTCTGCCCTCATGTGGACTAAAGCATCTCATCCCAATGTCAAGCAATGTCAAGCAAGAAGACATTTGACTCCTTTGGGTTTTGATTTTACATATGGGCCAAGAGAGCTTGGCTAACTCGTCCCACTTGCAATGGCGCCACTTGCAATGGTGAACGGCTGCACTTTTTGGACTTGGGTATGCTGCCACCTGGAATAATCTAACAGACTCAGACACTTCTGAAAACTAAACGTCTGGGGGCGTTCAGGTGGTGTGCTTCACATGCACCCCACACCATTTTCTTACACACAATGCCCTGCAAACCTCCAACTTTGCCTGAAATCACACATTTTCCCTCCATTTCTGTGATGGAAACGTCTGGAATCTGCAAGAATTCCCCAAATTCCTCCCAACCAGCATTTCCCTATCTGTACTGATAAAAACTCTGCCTTACTTGTGTAGGTGCCAAAAGCAGGATCAGCCTAAGAAGTATGAAAAAAAACTACCCCTTTGGACCAGCTTTGGTTCCCCCTTAGTTTTTACAAGTTTTCATCCCTTCCCTGTCGCAGGCACTTGGCTCATCTACACATGTGAGGTATCATTTTTATTGGGAAGCCAAGGGAAACGCTGGGTGGTAGGAAATGTGTGTCTGCACGGTGATCCCACACACAATGTGAGGAAATGTGATATTGTATTGTGTATTTTTGAATAAAAAAATTGAGGTTTGCAGGGGATTCTGGGGAAGAAAACGTTAAGGGATTAGCACAAGTCACACCTCCCTGGACTCCCTCAGGTATCTAGTTTTCACAAATGTCTGAGTTTGATAAGTTTCTCCAGATAGCTGTAGAATCCAGGACCAAAATCACAGGTACGCCCCTTGCAAAAACAGGTTGTTTTGTGATAGATAATTTTGATGTGTCCACAATACATTTTGGGCCCTTCCTTGTCATGGGTTCTTAGTCCACACATCAAGTGAGATAAAAAAATGTATCAGGAGACCTGGGGGAATGGTGGATGGTAGGAAGTATGTGGTTCCCCTCAGATTCCAGAACTTTCCATAAAAGAAATGTGAGGTAAATGTGTTTTTTAGACAAATGTTGAGGTTTGCAAGGGATTCTGGGTAACAGATCGTGAAGGGAGTCACACAAGTCACCTCATCCTTGATTCTCCTGGATGTCTAGTTTTCAAAAATGTACAGGTTTGCTAGGTTTCCTTCACTGCCGACTGAGCTAGAGCCCAAAACCCACAGCTAGGCACATTACAAAAAAATGGCCAGTTTTAGGTGGAAAAATGTGATGTGTCCACTTTGCATTTTGGGCCGTTTCCTGACACGGTCACTAGGCCCACTCATGTGAGTGAGATACAATTTTTTTGGGGAAACTTGGGGGATTGCTGAGCAGAAGGAAGTTTGTTGCTCTCCTCAGATTCCAGAACTTTCAATCACAGAAATATGAGGGAAATATGTTTTTAGATAACTTTTGAGGTTTGCAAGGGATTCTGGTAACAGAACCTGGTTAGAGCCACACAAGTCACCCCATCCTGGATTTACCTAGCCATCCAGTTGTAAAAAATGTACAGGTTTACTTGGCTTCCCTAGCTGCCGGCTGAGCTAGAACCCAAAATCCTATTCATAAGAGACAATATGAGCAACTAGGTAAGCACTATAATCATTTACCATAATTTCTCAGTCATCCTTTAATTAGGCAACATGTTATGAAGTGGTATACTGTTATGAGCCATATGTGAGCATATGGAGATGAGAGACAACAGTGATATTAGCCACACACCACATACAGCTGACATTTAGGCCACCATGGAACAGCATGATCATTTGGTAAAGTCATTATTAGGTATACTTACTAGGGTCCCTCATCCGCCCCATGTGTGATGCCTGACCAAATGTGACATCTGTACTTCTAGCAGAGATCGCTGTGGGCTGTGGTTTACTGGACAATGTCACAGGGCCTACTTTGATATGTGTGTTTTCATTGTACATTCTAGTTGACATGTGATACACAACATTACCTAGTTCAGGTCAAAGGTTTGGGACTGTTGATGGATTCTGCGCAATATATCTATGAGTTGGCTGACCACAATACAGGAGTTTGGACGCTCTCCTGGCCATATTTATGTACCAGGTTGTGCTGGTGGTATGGGTTGATGTGGCCTGTGATGTTGCTTTCCTGCTAGGGCAGAGACTTCTGCTGCAGTGAGTGACTGTACTCTGGCTGTCTGTGGCAAAAAAAGGGAAGTCACCAGACAAAACCAAAACATGCAGAATATGTGCAACTTGTCACATATTTACACACTTGCATCTACTGCCACCAGTAGTGGTAAGTGAATGAGGTACATTATCTATTGCCATTTACCAATTTAATACACCAACACTGATGGGCCACTGTTTTGGACTGAGGAATTTAAAGTTGCTATTTCCATCACAAAGGATCTTAGGACTTTTAGTGTAATGGCCTAAACGAGACACATGCGGGTCTGACTCACAATGCAATTTACACATTTTTGGGACAACATCCATAGTCACCTTTGTAGTGTATCGCAGACAATTATCATTTAGTGTCACAGTTAGAATCATCACATGCTACCTGGCACCACATTGAGGTCATCACTCACAAGCAGCCCATGGAGCAGGTCGGGGTCCATGGTGGAGAAGACGTCTCTCTTAAGTGGGATGAGATGGAGGCAGGCTACAAGCAGGGGGAGCTTCCCGCCCTTATCCTGCTGTACTTCTCCTTCACCTGCCTCTTCTAATGTGCCGCTTCTTCTTGAGGTCTGTGACTGTACAGACATCCTCCCCACATGCAGGGACTGCTGTTGCTAAATGCTGCCATAAGGCTGCCTTCTGTGTGGCACTGATGCTGTAGGGGGGTGACCATGCAGTCTTTTGTAGCGCCTAACTAAGATCTTGAGTATCATGGTGGTCTCCTCCTCAGTATAATGTTTCATCCTCCTCAAAGGTAGCATGTTTTTAGATTTTCCGGGCACAGAGTCAGTGTGGAATGACCAGAGCCTTGAATGTGGGCTGCTTTTAAGTGGTTTGTAGTGCAGGGTTGCAGGTGCTAATAATAGTCTGCAGGTGTATGAAATTGCAATTGTTCCGCCACGAGGCCCATATTTACACTCTGTTTGCACTTAATTAGCATCATTTTTTTACGCTAATTCGGCGCACACATAACTCGGTATTTATACTTTGACGCTAGGCCCATCATGGAGGTACTACTGATGCAGCTTGCAAGGCAACGCCAAGCACAAGACCAACGGCAGCAACCACCACCCACCCCAACACAGCCCACAAAGGCAACTCAGAAGGCAGGAGAGACTTTTCAGAAACAGGACAACCCTCCATGGCCTCAGGGGACATGACATCATTCTGAGTTTTTCAAATCAACTGTCAAGCCATATTGCAGCTCCTGCACCATATTGAGCCACAACTAACAGCTAGCCTACAGACACCACATAACATACCGCCTGTGACCAAGCTGCTAGCTGACCTGCATATGTTGGCCAGTGGCTCCTTCCAGACAAAGGGTGTCCTGGTCGCTGGGGTATCACAGCCCTCATTCTCGGCTTTCCTGCCCAAGGTGTTAGATGCCATAATCTCCCTGACACCCTGCAACATCAGCTTCCCCAACACCCAGCAGAAGCAGAAGGAGATAAAACAGGGGTTTTATCAAATCCATGGCTTCCCGCATGTGCTCTGTGCAATTGACTGCACCCATGTCTGGATTGTCCCACCTGCAGCAACAGAGCACCTATCGAGGAACAGAAAGCACACGCATTCTATCAAGTCTCCAAACCTAGCAATATACACACAGCACAACAAGCCTGTAGGACACACAAGGCATACACCACAACATTGGCACATCGGCAGGGTGACACTGAGGTGTGACACTGGTAGTTATGTTGTACACCCTGACACAATGGGATACGCACCCTTGGTCAACTGACGGCTGCCACAAACATTAGCTGCCACTCAGGATCACCAAGGGACCAATGTTAAAGCCCACAGTGACAATGTCATGGCCTGCACTGCAAGTGCAACGTGGAAGATGACCTATTTCCAATTACTTGAGGCCACAGAGTCAATCGACCACCCTCCCAAGCAGTATGAAGCGTGGAAGGGGTGTGCAATGTGTGTTGCAGCAGGTCTAACACCATGAGACACATAACATGATGATGCTGACTCAGATGTAGCTGACACAGAAATACCGAGGCAGTGCCAACATCAAACACCACTCCAAGGGTGCCTTTTGCAGGTTGCAATAATGAAGTGGACTGTGCTATGAACACATATTAATGTGCCACCAATGCATACTGCACACTGCTGCACACACTGAAACAGCCAATTGTCCATCAAAATAGCATATGTTTTGGGAGGTGGCCCTTCCTGCACAGATACAGCCACCTCCACAAGGCAGTTAGCCAGGTTCCCTGGTGCAAGGTCGCTAGTGTAGGTGCACAGCAGCACATGAGCAACTGGCAGTGGGAACAACAAAGGGTTGCCTAGAAACAAGTCAGACATGGCACAATCGTGCATTGTCAATAGTGAACAGGTCAGTCCTTCCAGTTTTAGAGATGCATTGTGCATTGTCACCCACCCAATTCAAAGGGCCTCAGTGTTGCATTTCATCTCCAATGACACATATCTAAATGGATGGGATGTCTAGGCTATGTAGCGCAACCATGTTACCACCACTTTTGAACCCATTGTGTGTGTGGATGTATCATGTACCCTCCAGTGAAAGCACATTGATACATATGGGACACTACACAACGCATGGTACATACATACTGACCAACAATTGGGAAACCAAATCATATATCCCAGGTCCTTGAGCTTAACAATAATTGTCATGTCCAGCAACCCAGAGCGTAGAAGACCTTACAGAAGGCCAGGAACTCACACCATACCACAAACACATATGAATCTCAAACAACACAAGATATCAACTGCCATGCTACATGACAATCCTGTTGCAAGCATTAACAAAATCCTCACTCCCATAATCTTTTGCAGCGGATCAGGGTTATGGGATTCAGCCATGGATCATGACCCCATTCCCCAACCCAAGCACAGCAGCAGAGCGTGCCTATAATGAGGCACATCGGAGGACACCCACCATTGTGGAAAGGACTTTTGGCATCCTGAAGTCCAGATTCAGGTGCCTGGACATACATCCCAGGAGGCAGCCTCCAATATGCCCCACACATTATTTGTAAAATTATACTGACCTGTGTTATCCTGCACAACATATATGTGAGGGTGAACATCCCATTGTATGAACTGGAGCAAGAACTGCCTGAGGACGGGGAGGAGGACGATGGCATGAAAAATGAGGGGGAACAGCAGCACACAGCTGCTGGAATGCACAGCAGACAGCAAATCATACACAACTTTTTCACCTTATAGTCACTCTACACACCTTGTTAATATATGTAAATAAACACCTTACTTGACACAATCCTGCTCTGGTGTCTACATTCTCCATCACATGTACCTTAGGAATGTGAGTATTACCTCTGGGAGCGTCACAAATAGAAATCTGAAAGCATCTGATGCAATATCACATGTGATGCGTATGATTGTACTGCAACCATCACACACATCACAAATAGACTCATCACTTGAATGTCCCAAATGAAGGACACAATCAATGGACCACAACATATGAGTCACATCCACGTTGCCAACATGTACATCTGTAGCTCATGAAACACAACTATAACATCTCCAATAATGAGGTAAACTAGGGCCCCATACATCAGGGAGTGAATGTAGAATATCAGAAGTACAGGAATGTATGAACAGACCACTGACATTACTAAGTGTGACACTTGCAATGTCCGTAAGGAGATTGTGTGATAAAGGGGAGGCATCATTTGTGTCAATGGATAGCATGATTATCTAAGGTATGATAAGCAATATTCAAAACACTTGCCCTGTTTAGTCCATCCCTGGAAATCAGTCCTGCCCCTGCCAGGGAGCCCAATCCTGACACAGGGTACACATGCCCACACACTTGGATTGGACACTTCTGTGGAATGCACATCAGAAAAAATGAGAACACATGCAGCTAGGACAACAGGTCTACCACAACAACACAAGAAACATAGCTAATTGGAATGAGTTCAAACTGACATGTTAAAAACATTATATGGATGGAATTTGGGCACAGAGTGTCAAACACAGTACGGTCCAAATATGTGCACATGTCAGACATTTGTGTAGTCCACACCCAAATATCCTACATAGCACTCATCAACCATCATCAACAATGCCTGAGTTGTGTATGTTGTCTTAAATGTAATGCCCTCTAAGTCAAACAACGACACACATCACAAGTGAACACATTTCACAAACACATACCATGACTGTGATAGATCACTGACTGCCATCAAATGTGGATACAAAGTTGTCACACATTAATACATAAGCATGATGTCCAAAGTTTTGAATGCCGTTCATTCAGAAACACACACATCGGTGTAACATACCATACACACCCAAATCACAAAGTTGCATGGTCTACCACATGTGACCATACACAATATTACAGACTGCAGGCCATCCCATCCCATTTGCATGTTGATACAGGGTGCATCCATAGTCAATGTAACAAATTCACACAATCACGAATAGAGCCAAAGAATTTGATGCAAATGTGTCGAAGAGATCCACAAACGCAAAGTTCTGAGCCATGGGTCCTTAGCGTGAATTCCACCCTTGTACTACACTCATGCAGATAGGCTGTGAAATCGAAGCCTACAGGTAATGCGTCGTACATTGCCGCATACGTAGGTAATGCGTCGGAAATAGTCATGCAAACATCTTATGTATAAAAAAAATACACGCATGACGTAAAACGTGACGCAAGGGAATAGGAAGTGATAGAATAGGAAATTCTGTTTATAGGCATGGTACAGTGGGTGTACTTTCACTTTGACTTTACAGTCTGTGCATCTTTCTACTGGCTGTGTTTTGGTGTTGGTGGTGTGTTTTAGGTGATTTTTGTATCTTGTGGTGTCTCTCTTGTTGTGTCTGGTGTGAATTGTGACTGTTACTTGTACCAGTGTTTGTGATTTTGTGTAGTTTTCTGTATTTCTCTTTGAACTTGTACTGTGGGGTGTCTGTCCGGGTATTAGAATAGATGGGTTAGTTGGGGTTAATACGTTTGAGCTGTAAGTTTCCTTTTTTGTCCATTTTTATTTTCCTATTTACTGTTTTACATTGTGCGTGAGGGACATGTCAGGAAGGGCGAGGCTGACATGGATGGGGGAGGAGGAGCTCGAGGCTTCGTGTGGCTGGTGTGCCACTTCTTACCAACGATGCTTGAGATGGGGGCAGAGTGATAGAGGGGTATCAGACGGAGGTGAGGCAGCTGCGGTGGGGCAAGGTGCTCCACCACCTGAAGAGGGTGTACCGTACCAGCTGTAACGAGCACCAGTTGAAGCATCGCTGGGCTGATCTGGTGGCAAGAGAGCAGGATCTGCTAGACCATCTGGGTGTGGTGACTGGGAGCCCTGTTGGTGAGCATCCCATTGACATACATTTACTGTAGAATGCTCCTGAGTGACTGTAGCAGATGTGTTGGCCTGCAGCATGCAAAGCTTGTGGACAGGTTGAATGCAATCAGAACAAACTGTAACTGTCCCAGTACTGAGATGGAGTTCACATTTCTATACATTTTAACAATGCAGGTCAGAGGTTTGTTGAGTCATGTATGACTATCACTTAGTCACACATTTCAGGTGCCATGGTAACACCTATGCCCGTGCATTGTGTCAATGATGATAAGGCAAGACACTAGCAGCATACCATATTTCACTGGATCCTGACTGCAAAGTGGGCAATTCATGTATAGCACTACATTGTCATCATTACACATACATGATCCCTGCTAATATGTTGCCAAAGGTGGCATACCCGCCTTAGGGGACACTGGCAATGGGGCACTTGTTACCAACATACAACATTGCCACATCAGCCATGGATCACTGCACTCATGATAATTGTAGACTAAAAACTGAGCCCCATGTCCATCAAACAGTTGCTCAGTGTGCCTTGAAGCACAAGCCGCAATACCTGAGTCACTTGTATTGCAGTGCACCAGGAGAGTGCCGTGGATTTTTCACCCAAATACAAATCATGCCATGGAGTACCATCTAAAATGGATTACCCACATATGGTTGTTGTAGGGTATAGCACTATATGAGTCTTAGGCCCAGTGCGTGTGTGCAGATGTGTGGCTCTCAATCACCAGAGTGTCAGTGTCAATGTGAGTTTGCAGTGGTATGTCTGTTGTACTGTCTTCAAGCAGGATTACTAGCTCACTCATCTAAAATGTTACACATTGTGATATATTGTCCACTCGTAGTGACAGTGATATGACACTGAGCATGTTTTTCTGTCCATGTCTAACAGGTGGACCTGCCCCCTACACCATTGGAGAAGTAGCAAGATTCCAGGATCCAGATATATCCAGTAAGTGTGATAATGTCTGTCGTGTGTAGTGATTGCGGCTGTTGTGCGAGTGACTCTTATGTGTTGTACTCAATGCTAGATATGATGAGCTGGCACATGATAAGATTTCAAAGTAGGCTGGATGGTGACACTGTGTTCCATGCAAGGGTTACCCACTCACAAGCAGAGAGTCATATTTTGGGAGTCTTGTGCTGTGCCATGGGCAGCAGCGTGTGAACAAGGTGATAACTAGTCACTTATAGGCCCATATGTGACTTGGAAGTGCACCACTGTCAGTATATTGGCACTGGCTCATACCGTCATTCTCACAACACAGTGATGCACCAGTTTTCCACACAAATTGGTGCATCCCTGTATCGTAATGTGCATGTATGACTGGGTGGGTAACTGTCCCCCAGCATGGTGCCCCATAAGTTGTACTCCATTTATGTGACACTTCAGTGGTATGTAATAGGTGTGCATGCAGGTCGAGGCCAGACGTGTGCTCGCATCAATATAGGTGTTTATGGAATTGTGTTGGCAGATCAGGTGTTGATGGGTGTCCACACCTGGACACATGAATGTAGATGTGAATGCCCTATGGATACCTTCTTCCCAGGTGGCAGCCCTCCTCACATGTGGTCCACTCCCTAACTCCATGTACAAGTGGACATGCCTTAGTGGTTGGCCTCGACAGTTGTGATGATGGATTGCATGCCCATCCCCCTGAGGCACAGGGGTAGGGGAACAACATATTTGTGGGTAGATGTGATGGTCACAGTGTAGATGACAGTCATCTCAATCAGGCTTGCATATGTCCCAATCAACACTGACCCCTTATGATTAGCAACTGCATACCACACTCCCAATGACATCTACTAGTTACTAGTGTTGGGTGGTTTAAAGTTGACTCAGATGATGAAGATTAGTGGGCCTGGCCCATGTGAAATTGTTGCTGCCTTTGCATTGTGACACATTGCACTAAATCAATGCACAGATTTTTTTTTTTTTGTTCCAACTCTTGTTGTGCATCACTTTGGTGTCAAGGACATGATTGGTAGGCAGCATTGCCAGTACATTCATCAGGAACATTGTATTATCGGGAATGTGACTTGGAGTGCATGTGCAAATCGAGGCACAGTATTAGAGTATCATCTGTACATATATCACACAATGCTGACACTGCTGGTTGCCTGTCTCAATTTAACAGCTGCCAACATGAATAGTGAGGAACTCAGGGCGTTCCAGAAGAGGGCAGTGCCCTATCGCCACATATTGGATGTGGAGTCTGGGTACCACAGGATGGCACGTTGCTATCGGAAGGAGCGAGCCACTGGGGCATGGCAGGCTTTCAGCCGGGGGGACCCACACTTCCCACAAAGAGTGGACCGAGCACCACAGCTAATCAGGGGGCCACAGCTGTCACCGTCACTTCTGCACCACCTGCAACACCCTCTACATCGGCACCACAGCCCACCACACCCGCTGCAATGGACATGTCAGCAATCAAAGACCTACAGAGGGACATGAAACTGGTCTTCAACAAGCTGGACAGCCTCAAGAAGGAGGTGGACCGCAACTCAAAGAGACTGAAGGCCATCAAGAGGACTCTCAAGAGGGCAAACCTGTGAACTGATGCCTCCCGTTCACCCCCAGTGCAGTCCCCTCCCTCCTCATTTGTTATCATATTTTGTAGTGGGTTTCAGGGGGTTAGTGATAGGTTAGATTAGGTTAGTTGTTTAGATAGAATAAGTAGGTTTGGGGGTGGGTTTTCAAATTATTACATGTTTGTTTGTTGGTGGGTGGGTCGGGGGTAGTGTTGGGGCATTTATGTGTTAAAATGTTTTTAAAAAACATTAAAAAAATATACCTATAGTATTCGTTTATGATAGTACATGTTGTCCTACATGTGTCTCATGATACAAGGAGGGTGGGGGGGGCAATGGTTATAGTGTGTTGTTAAATGTGGCAAGTAAGGTTAGCATAGGGTAGTTAGGGCCAGTTGTGAGTAATGTATAGGTAGGATAGATTAGGTTAGGATAGGCATGTTTCATTATATTTAGTTCAGTTGTATACATATATAATAAAAGTTTGGGTGCTCCCTTACTGCATGTGTCATATACTTAGGTCTCAGGGTCTTCCCATGTGTGGACAGTGAGAATTGTGTGTTGGCCTGGGGATTCAGTCCTGCATCCAGATCCCTCTCTTGACATGTTCATTTCCACTTACAACTGAGCTTTCACATTGGCAGCTACAACACATCTACTTGTCAATGCATCTGCCATCCAATGTACCCACCACTCAAGGTGTCTATGTTTCCCATGTATTGCACAGGTAGGTGTGCTGTTTAAGCTGTCATTGTTTGGGTCCTGTGTCGGAATGTTGGGCACTGTGGGACGTCTGACTACAGCCTGCAGTTCATGTCAATACTGCTAAACTGAGCAGTGCCAATTTCAGATGAGGTTAAGTATATCTGTTTCACACCAATGTGTTTCACTGGTACTTCTAGCTGACATTATTGCCCAAGCACTCTTATACAGCAATTCCTGCTGTATGAATTGGGTGAGACATACATGTGTTCAACATATTTCACATACACAGTGACTTGCTCATAGGGGATGTGTCCAGCATTGACGTTCATCATGTAGGTACCTTGTTCGTAGATATGTGCCCCAATATTTCTGTACTCTTGTGCTGACACTTTGTGACTATAGATATGTCACACATTACATATCTACAGCAAGGTAGATGTGTCACATTACACAGAGACAATGTGGTTGTGTAGGTAATGTTTATCTACAAGTGCTGTAGTGCAATATTTACATTGTCCAGGCCTGTGTCCCAATTAGTCAAAACCGTTCTATTGCGACACAACACAAGTCCAGGGTTGAGGGACGTGTCATTGGTCATGCTTGGGTAAAGTGTTGCTCAGTGCAGGGGAACATGAATTGCCAATTAAGCAGTGAGAGACAGTTGCAGTCCATAGTGGAAAGGTTAACAGTGTGTCGGTGAAGAGTGCATGCCACCAACGGTAGCAACACTGGCATGATGTCAAGCAGAGGACAAAGGGAAATCACTGCCCATGTGGTATGGGCTGGTGCTACCGATTACTCCTACTGGTGAATATGATCTGTTCCACATCTTCATACTCTGATGTCTGTGTTGTCTCCTCTGCCCTTGATGGAGGTGATGGTGGGGTAGAGGGGGTCACACACACTTCAGTGGTTGGAGAAGTGGACACAAAATTCCTGGCAGCTGCCATCTGTGGAACTACATATGGCATCAATGCAGCAAGGAGGAGCTGCTGATTTTCTAGTATGGCAGCAACATCCCGGTGGTAGGCAGCCATGTCTGCCCTGAGGGGGGCCAGTTCCTGGTGCATGGAGTCCTGCTTGTTGTCATGCATGCTGCAGCAAGATTGAGAGGGCAGGTGTTGTGTTAACTCCCTCATGACAGTGGTTAGGTCCCTCAGACACTGCTGGACTCCATGCAGTGGGGATTGTGTGCCTTGTTTGACTGCTGTCTGTTCAGTGGTCATTATGGTGCATGTGTGCATACCCTCAAGGCTGGCTGCCATACTTTGCATCCCCACCCGCACCTGCTTGGCCAGCTCCCTTTGGACTCCCGCTACTGTCCTCTCAAAGGTGGTCCCTGTCTCCTCGGAATACTCAGCTGTGCTGGAGCTAGAAGGTCATACTATTGGGGTGGTGGGTAGGGCCTCTGGGATGGCTGCTACATGAATGCTCCTCCTTGCAACTGGAGGTGGTGTCTGGAGGGTTCACAGGACATCTTGGAGGGTTTCCTGGCTGATGGTTGTCAGCTGGTCATCCAGGTCATCAGGGTAGTCCAGGACGGGCAGATCCGCAGGAGAGCCATGTCCTCTCCAATGAGATATTGTACAATTAGTGTCTCTGTGTTGTGGCAGTTGATATGTGATGTCACTGACTTTCTATTGGTGGCTCATTGTCATCTTGGTTCCCATACATTGTTCCTGTACTTAATGTTTGCAGTCTCTCAGCCCTATGCCCCACCTGCATGTTACATGTAGGGAAGGGCAGTTTGCGCAATTGTCTGTGTCCCATCTTCTAGGTGTGAGTTACGTCCTATTTGTGGCTTGGCACCTTCTTGACCTCATCAACCCTCCCTATGCTTCCATTTGCATGGTGAGGCCTTGCAATGGGTGTTGCTGTGCTGATGTCACAGCACCACACATGACAATATGCCCCTGTCCCATTCTTTCATGTTTCACATACACCTATGCGGTGCTCAGATCTCGCACCACCCCATGCACGACATTGCCAAGACACAATGCTCTTGTTACCATTGCTAGTTCCTCATGTTCATGTTTGTGTATGTGTGCTACATTACATTGCACTGATGGACCTGACAGAGTTCCATTTCCCCTTTTGACTGTGCAGGTGTGTTTGCCTTCCTACACACATATGTCGTCCCCACCAATGCAGTCCTCCTTGCACTATGGTACCTGAGATGCTGAGTGGTGGCATTGAAGCTAATGTGACACAGGCACAGGGGTAAACCCAGGGATGGCCAGCATGGGTATGAAATTATTGCTGTGTACATCATTATGGATGTGACAGTGCCTGATGGTTATTGAGTTTATGGACATGACCAGTTGACAGGAGTTGCACTTGGATCGGGGCCTGATGCCACTTTGATGGGGATTGATCACGTAGTCATACTGAACCCTCATTCTGAGTGTGTTTGTCCTATGGGCACCTAACTGCCATCTCCTAAATGACCAGCCCCAACAGCACAGGTGGTAGTGGCAACTGTTGTCAATGGGGAATGCCCCTTGGGCCAATGGCCTGGCACTGGGCAGTTTCCTGCAGATTACATACTGGCAATACCAGCTGTCCTGTGGCACCAGACCAGTTTTACATTCAACGCTACCCTCCTGGTCTGTTTCAACATTTCCACCAGCCTTGGCATGTGTTGTACAGTGCCCCTGGGTGCCCCTGCACAGCCCATGCACCTGGCGTGGGCAGTGCAAGGGGTCCCATGCCCTGGCTCTTTCCCCTTTCCACTACCTGATTTTCCGGACTGACATGCATTGTGTGTAACCTATGTGCCTCCCCCTTCTTGCACTTGACATTTTGCCATATTTTTCCCCCATGCAACTTACCCTGCATATGTGTTGTTTCTTGGGTATGCGCTGTCCTGTCCTGCGATACCAGTGACCATTTCTTCTGGGATGATCGCTGCTACCATCTCCTCCATATTGTCCAGGTCCTCTTGTGGTGCATGACCCCCACCTCCGGTCTGTGGTGCTGCCTTCCTGTTCGTTGCCATTTTTTCCTTTGTCTTCCGCTTGCAGTCATGCCAGCGTTTCTTGCACTCAGTGACAGTTCTCCTGACCTCTGCCATACTGTTAATCTTGTCCACTACTTGCTACCAAATTGCCTCTCTCCTTCCAGTTGGCAATTTTGAGGTGATGAAGAGTTGATGTTGGTGCTCTGTCACCTCTCTCACCAGTATTACATGCTCCTCTGCGCTGAAACAACACTTCGTCTTTTTCTTCTCTCTCCCCAGGGTCTTGTCAATGTCCTCCTGGCTGGTTCCTGGTTGTCTGGGGTCTCCCTGGGGTCTCTCCTGGCTTTCTGGGTCCATCTTGCCTCTCGTTTGTACTGTTTACTCCATTAGCGTCTCTCTTTGATGCTATTGAGGGCAAAAATGGCACAATTCTGTTTTGCGACGTGTTTACATATCGTAAACTGGATTAGAATAATTTTTCCTCCGTTAACATCATTTTCCCTTATGACAAGGCCCAATGGTTAGCGTCAGGAAAATTACTCTAAACTAGTTTTAGCGCCACCCAGCGTCATAGTATAAATATGACATCCGGGTGGCGTTAAAAAATGGCGCTAATCAGCGCTAAACTTTTTGACGCAAAATTGCGTTAGAGCAGTTTTGCGTCAAAAAGTATAATTAGAGGCCCAAGTGCAGACTCACTGCCCCAGTGTGGACATTTCTCCCTGACTGCAGATTCTCTGCCCCAAGTGTGGATTCTCTGCCCTGAGTTTGGAGAATCAGAGAGTGCAGACATAAAGATACTACTCGTAAATGCCCTTTGTGAATGCGGAAGACGTGAACTTAGACTTTTGGTCTATGTTTACTCCAAAAGTCTAAGTTTACCTTTGTGAAGCGGGCTGCTGTCTTTTGTGCAATAATGACTAAAACTATAAGGGCCTACACCCCTACCGGCCTGCAAGTTAGATTTAAACTAAAAGTAGTATAGGCTAGTGAATATATAGGCCCTCATTAAAACAATGGCGGTAAGTGACGCCTAACGCCGCGGCGACAGCTGCCAAAAGACCGTCATCACGGCTACCAGCCGCCACCATATTATGACCACAGCCGGATTTCCATCAGAAGGATGGCGGAAATCCAGCTGTGGCCATGGCGGCGGATGGCGGTAAGGTGGCGCTGCTGCCAGCAGCAACGCCACGCCAGTAGACTGCCGCCGGCCGTATCATGAGACATGATATGGCCTGGCAGTGTTCTGCTGGCAGATGCTGCTGCTAGCAGCAGCGCCCTCTCCCGTTTCCTGCCGGAGGACCTCCTGGACACAGGTAAGTGGGTGCTCTGACAGGGATGGGGGTGGGCGTGTTGTGTGTGTGTGTGTGGGTGTGTGTGTGTGTATGTGTATGTCTGTGCCTGTGGAGAGGGAGGGGGGTGGGGAAGTCCCCTATCAGTGAGAGGGAAGGGATACCCTGTCACTGATAGTGCCTACCACCATGGTTTTCGTGGCGGTAATGTTGCCACGGAAACCATGGCTGTAGGCGGGGTCATAATCCCGCTTGTGGCCAAGTGACGGCCGCCGGGCCAATGTTATAATATGGAGTAAAGTACCGCCAGCCTGTTGGCAGTACTTTCCTCTGTATTACCACCGACTGCCAAGGCCATAATGACCCTCTAAGTCTTTTAATTTATTTGAAGGTAAAAATGGTTCAATCAAAGTAGCAGAGCGGTACGTTTCTTTTCATAGTGGTTTATTTGTATGGTGATACAAATTCCCTCTGTCACATAAAACCTTGTGACACTGAGCCAGTCAACACATGTTTTGCCCCTTTTGTAGCACGCACCAGATACATTTAACATGCATATCAAAACAGTAAGGATAAAGAAACCAAACCATAGTATCACAAGTGATCAATAACGGTGAAATCAAAAAGGTAGAACCTTCTCAAAATCTGGGCGAGACTTCACAGTAATAAGGGACAAAACACAAAACAAAAACATATAAATAGAAAAAAATCAAATACTTTTGAGAAGTATTATAAGTCTCTGTATTTCTGTCATTGAGTGTGAAAAAATCAATATATTTTCCCACTATAACCATATACAATAACAGTGAACAAAACAAGTGCAGAAAACAGGATAGAAAAAGACACTGTATGGTCAGGTGTTAAAAATCTGGAGTCCAGAAATATTTTGGGTACTCAGGAGCTAGGATAAGGCATCATGTTTTAATGAATGAATCCATAATCATGCAGTATGAGTTAGCATTTACAGGAGGCTAAAAGTCAAACGATCGTCAAGTTGAAATGGAGAAATGAGAAAAGTGACATGATAGGCATAGGAAGAGAACAGAAATGACTGAAGAACAGTTAAAGTCAAGCAAAGCAGAATGGCAGGATCCCAGTGATCCAAAGTCATAAGGTGACAGGGTTACAACATGCTAAGAAATCAATAGGAGTAAAAGGCCAGCGTTCCTACCAATCAATGAGTTAAACTAATTTTCTGGATCGTATCAAAGTTGTGTAAGTTATAACTGATTTCTCGCCTCTGAGAGAAGTGCAATATTACAGAGATTAAAATGACCTAGTGAGGCCAAATCAAGTATGAATGAAAGGATTTGAGAGTATCTTTATAGATAGTGGCCCTGGGGTAAATTAGCAGGATTCTAAAGGGCAAGGAATAAAAAAGATCAGTTGAAAATGCCACAACATTTCTGGATTGGAACATTATCCAGTCTGAGAAGACATAAGTTCGCTTACCTTTATGGGTTGGAATTCGAGGTGGGCAAGCGCAGATGTTTTAAGAAAAATTTCAACAAGTGTTTATCTATTCTGAATAAAGGGTTTGTATAGAAAATATAATAATGTAGAAAAATAATGCACGCATTTGAAAATGTGATTACGCCTCGCCCCATTCCACTCGGAAGCCACCTAAATCATCTGCGGCATACCCCAGGGTTCGTCCCTCAGCCTGGCCCTCTTCAACGTCTACATGGCCCCGCTCGCTAAAATCGCCCGATCCCACAACCTCAAAATCATCTCAGACGCCGACGACACCCAGCTGATCCTCTCACTCAACAAGGAATCCGCCAAGACCTACCTCCACGAAGGAATGAAGGCCATCGCCGAATGGATGAAGAGCAGCTGGCTCAAACTCAATTCGGACAAGACGGAAGTCCTTATCTTCGGCATGGGATGACTCCTGGTGGCCTGCCACTCTCGGAACTGCTCCGACTCCCACCGACCGACCACGCAACTTAGGATTCGTCTTGGACCCCTCACTATCCATGACCCAGCAAGTCAACACCATCTCCTCCTCCTGCTTCAACACCCTCCGCATGCTCCAAAAGATTTACAAATGGATACCCACCGAAACCAGAACACTCACCCAAGCCCTCGTAAGCAGCAAACTGGACTACGGCAATGCCCTCTCTGCAGGAACTATGGCCAAACTCCAGAAGAGGCTGCAACACTTCCAGAGCGCCTCCGTATGCCTCATCCTGGACATCCCCTGCCACTGCCACATCACAGACCACCGGAAAAACCTGCACTGGCTCCCAGTCAACAAGAGAATCACCTTCAAACTCCTCACCCATGCTCACAAAGCACTGCACAAGATCGGACCAGAATACCTTAACAAGCGACTCTCCCTTCTACACCCCGACCCGGCATCTCCGCTCCGCTGACCCTGCCCTCGCAACCGTCTCACGCGTCCGCAGAACTACAACCGGCGGTAGATCATTTTCACACCTCGCCACCAAAACGTGGAACACTCTTCCCACCCACCTGCGCCAGACCAAAGACCTCCTTACCTTCAGGAAACATCTCAAGACCTGGCTGTTCAAGCAGTAGCAGCACCTCTCCCCACCCTATCCCCCTCCCCTCCTCAGTGCCTTCAGACCCTCACGGGTGAGTAGTGCGCTTTACAAATCCCTGATTGATTACAGAGAGTGGCTGCCAATGTTCACGAAGTGTACTTATTAGTAAATTAATATTGTGAAATGTTGAATATATGTTTGACTAATGTAGTAATACATCATATTAAGGGTTATGCATTATGCTCTAGCTTTATTAACTGTAGGCCTTAACTTAGCGAATGTCTTGCCCTAGTTGCCGGGCCTCATGTCAAAGCTGTATTTCTTAACGCTTAATAAATGGCTGTCCTAGAGAATTAAGCTGTGATTTTTCCATTTTGCATTGTTTAACTGTGCTCATAACGGAAGTGAACCGACTGCTAGAAAATGCTTTTCTTGCTAATGTAACATTTTGTGTGTAATGCATGTGAGACTGACTTTCTCAGGAGGAGAACAATGGAGATACTGACTGGAGTAGAAGCGGCAACAATATTGTTACCTGACAAGCCGGATGATGAGGACATTGCAGGACAAACCAATCAATGATATGTGAACGGAGCAATGGTAGAATTAATCGATTTAGAGTTTTAGTTTTATTGGACAAAGTGTGAACATGCGATTAACTGACCAATAGGGATTTGAGAAATAGTTTTACTAGTCTTGATATCATCACACTGCACAGAGAGAGGACAGATTAATTGCCCATTTTCTTGCTGGCCGAAAGGTCAATTTTTTTTGTGCGTCTTGACAAGAGACGTGCTTAACTTTAATGCTTAATTACTTTGCTTTTTCTGAACTTTGTTGCTGAATCCTGATGTCCTGCTGATCGACTGATGTCCTGAGGATGAAGACTGACTCTGCTTGCTGATCCACATTGAGGATAGATATTATGAATTAGACTTATCCTTTATAGGTCCCAACTGCACTGTTTTGATAGAGCCATAGTTAGATGTTTTCCCAAATTGATGTTGCTAAATTGTTTTGCCTGAAGCCCAACATGCTGATGCCAATCTTATGTTAGTTAAGGATACTTACTAATGAAATTGTGCTAATAGGGAATAATGCTTGATGCATTTCTCTGCTGAATTCGAATATACGTAATCACTCAGACGCAGTTGACTTTGTTATTATTCTGCACTGTAACCTTAGAATGTGTTGTAGTTCAAGCTTTGATTAGATTACGTTTCTTCTGCCACTTTAGACAGCAAGTATTGTTTCTGTATATGTTTCATTTGATTTTGAGATTAATCTACATGACTTTAGCATTGTTAGTATAGGTGAATAAATATTCTAACTTTTACTAAAGGTGTGGGTATTCATGACTGAAAGGTCATGGTGTGTGACAATTACTGGCTCTATTGATTATTACTGTTATTGACTGTTGTGGATTATTAAAATTGTATATTGGTTATTGATTACTGATTTGCATGTACTGGAGCTATGGTAAGAACATCTTAATTGGGAGTTAAAAGGTTCATCAACCTATTTGCATCCCCTTGTAAGTTTACTTATTGAGGTCAGATGCGCTAACAGAGATAGTAGCAGACTAATGGTTTGTCTCCTTGAGAGCTTATCATAGATGTCCGGTACAGAGTAAATGGTGTTAACAGATGTCCAGAGATAGTAACGGAGGTAAAGGTTCATTATTATTGAGATTTGGATTTTATTTTTCAATGATGCAAATTGGAGAGTAAATGTTTCCTTGAGTCCAGAAATTACTTTCCCAGAATACTGGATCTTGCTAATGGTTGTTTGAGGATGTTCTTGGCGTTCTAGCAACAGTGTGAATGGAGTAGGTTGCGCTTGCACAGCTTATGCAAATCACAGGTGAATAGGGGGGTTTGTGAGAGTTTAGGGAAGTTGGGTATTCCAAATGAAGTTGTATAAGGAGTGTGCGTACTCCGCAGTGTGAGAGTGGGGAAGTCATTGAACTTCATATGTGTGTGGCGCTTTGTGCCCAAAAATTGGGATTTGGGAGTTAATAGCCAGACAGCAACAGAAATTCAAGAGGAGGATGAGAAAGGCAGAAAAGACTTTAACAGAGGCTAGGTGGGACAGTGCTCAAGAGTTTTAAGGATGGAGACTTTGCACGGAATTAAGTTGTTTACAGCAATTACGTAGGACAATGAGAGTGAAGGAAGGAAAGCTACTAGAAAAAGTAACAGAAGTCTATCCAAAAGCAGGGAGGCTAGAAAGTCTTCAACAGTGGAGGAGGAATCAGATGATGATGAGTTTATTACGCAGTTATCAAGAAATCGCCCACCACCATACAAATCACATGAGAGTGGTACAAGCACCAATGCTGATCTGAAAGCCCTGACACAGGTTAATGGGACAATGAGCCTGATGCAGGTTTATGCTAGCCTGACACAGAATGCGATGCAGAGTGGTCTTATTGTGCCTACAACATCTGTAGTGCAAAATCAGGTGCCTCCGCCACAGGTTCAGAGAATTTATCCTGATGTGCCCATTATGGAAATTACTTCGAACTTAATGGTGCCTACAGAACAGATTTACCCGAGACCGATGTTGGTTCGGACTGAGCCAACTCCACTTTTACTGCCCCAGGTGCATCCACAGGTAATGCCAAGATTCACTCCAGTAACAGGGACACAGTCAGATATGACTCCGATGATGAATCAGACCATGGGAGTTATTCTCCCACAGAGAGTGAGTGCCAGACCAGCCCCAGATGCTATATCTCTACCTATTACTGTTGGTCCATTTGTCCCCTTGTTTGCACAGAAGAAAACAACTGTAGGTGAACAGGGAGCAATGTCACAGAATATAGTGAGGGGAGGTTATAATGAAGAAGTTCAAATAGTCTCTCCTGAACAACAGAATTTTAATGGATCAAGATCATTGCTAGACCTTAGTCCATTTGTAGCACTTCCAGATACTATGGCAGGGTGGAACGTTAGCCAGAGTTTGAAATTGTTGACACCGCAGACCCCAAATGCAGGTGCACAGGAGGTGCCACCAGTGCAAGCAAGTAACATTTCGCTGCAAGGATTGACAGCTCAGCAGTTGACAAATGGTTAAACAAGCTGAATACCCCACAGAGTGCTCCTAAGGGAGAGGAGTGTTTGAATCATGCTAGGCTAAGCATAGAAAGGGGTGAACTCATTGAGGGAACTATGGTTGTGAATAGGTTAGAATCCTATACAGAGGCAGAATTGAGATATTTGTGCCCAAAGATTATGAGGGAAGTGAGCAATGTGCATCAGAAACTGGCAGGCTTGGCAGAGAAGTACGGCATAAAAATAGAGAAAACAAAGAATTTGAAAAGGAGTTACAGATTAGATTTTGGTTGTAAAGATTTTGAACACATGAGATCTGCCAGAATGAAGGCACACCTTAAGGAATTGCTTCAAAGTGCCCAGACATGGGGCGCAGTGGACCAATGGGAAGGCAGATGGGTGAAGAAAAAAGACAAGAGATAAAGGGATTCTGTGGAGCTGACTGCAAATGTGCAGCAGGATAAAGATCCAATGAAAATTTGACCAATGAGAGCGATTCCAGGAGGACATTTTGTTCATGTCCCGTGGAGCAGAAGTGACATTCTATCATTTATAAATGATTATCCAAATTGAGAGAGAAACCAGTAGAGTGGTATCAGCAGACAGACAGGTTTGTGATACTCCAAAAGTGCCTATGGGAGGACTAGAGATAGTAGTTCCAGCTGATCTGTGGATTGAGTGTAAGAGAAGTGAAGATTGGCCAACAAGCAAACCGGAGAGAGACAAGAATACAGGCGGACCATCTCCTGAGGAAATTAAATATTACTATAACGTGATTGAATTTTTGAAAACGAGAATTTTGCACAAGAATGTTGATTGGCAGAGGATTGACAGCACAGCTCAGGAAGCATAGGAGTAAATACATGCGTAATATGAGAGATTGCTGCAGGCATTTAAGCATTACAGTGGTACAGAGACAATTGAGGCTAAAGACATGCTCCATTTTGTGTTCAAATTTATGGAAGGGTTGAGATCTGAAATTGGCCAGATGATAAAGAGTCACTTGATTTGCTGGCAAGAAAACACAATTGATTAGGTGTTGCACTATACGAAATACTGTAGTGATGAGACTGAGTTGAAGCAGAAAAAGTTGAAAGAGAATGCAATGGTGATGCAGATTAAAGCAGCTCATATGGGAATTCAAGGGAATTTTCCACAGCAGTTACTGCAGCAGCAGCAGGGAAACATGATGTTTCAGCCCCAAATGAGAGGTAGATGTCGTGGAGGACATATGAATTGTGGTCCCGCCTTATCTACTGTTGGGGTTCAGAATGATGTGCGGGGAATGATGAAGTTATTGCCGTGTCACGTTTGTACAGCCGTTGGACATTGGAAACGGGAGTGCCCAATGATAGTGCAGGAGGGTGTCTTTCAGCAGAGTAATGGCATCAACTCATTCCAGAACATGAGAGAACTGAGATTGAGAGGTCCTAATCCAAATTTTCAGGAAAATGTGAATCAAATGCAGAATTTTCAACCCATGCAGCAAGCTCAAATGCCACGTGTACAAATGATACAGTTGCAGCCAATGCAACAGCAGGCTCCCATGGTACCTAGACAGCAAATTCAAAAATACCTCAATCCCCAATTGCACAGCAACAGATGATGCTTTCTCAACAGGTCACAGGTCAGAGGCCTAACCAAAGTAATAACACAGTGCACCAATTCCCGTTACACAGTGAGAATGGAATAAATAATGGTTGGACGAGTGACAGTTCAGATGAGGAGCTGTGTGTGCTTGCAACTTCCTTAGAAGTAGATCAAAGAGGTCCCTATGTGAAGGGAAAGGTTATGGGTCACAAAGTTTCATTCTTGGTTGACACAGGAGCCACACGCTCCACAGTGAGAAGTGCAGAAGTTCCAAATTTGCCCCTTTCAGGAAGAACAGTTCAGGTTGTGGGAGTAGTGAACCAGTATTTGACAAACCCAATTACAGATCCAGTTCAAGTTGAGATTGGCAGCTTTCAGGAATTGCACAAATTCATAGTCTGCAATTCGAGTCTGGTATCCCTACTAGGAAGAGACTTGCTGTGTGAAACAAAATGTTTGATTATTTGTTCAGATGAGGGAATCGAGGTCCAGACAAATAGTGATGATGAAGAAGACCAAGCCCCAGACACAGAGTGTGAAACTACAAATGAGGAATACCCTATGATTGAATTTTTCCAGATGTTCACAGTGAAAGAGCTTCATCCTGATTTGCAGGGAACGGTTAAAGAGAAAGTGTGGGATCTGACAGGAAATGAAGTAGATTTAATGAAGGGAGTTGAGCCAGTTAAGGTAACTGTGAAGCCGAACACAGTTTTCCCTCAACTTCCGCAATACCACATGCCGCAAGATGTCCTTATTAAGGATGCCCAGATAATTGCAGACTTTGTAAAGCAAGGGGGTTTGAAGGAAGTATTGAGCAGTCCATGTAATTCACCGATAATGGGTTTGCAGAAGCCCTGTGGGAAAGTTCGAATTGTCCAGGACTTGGGAAAAATAAAAGATTGTGGTCAAATGTTGTCCTGTGGTGCCAAATCCAGCTGTGATAATGCTTCAAATTCCATGTGATGCTGAGTGGGTCACTGTCAATGATTTGTCGCAAGCCTTCTTTTCTGTGCCTCTTCATGAGGATAGCCAATTTCTCTTTTGTTTTAAATTTCTGGATCGAGTTTATTGCTGGTGCAGATTTCCTCAAGGGTTTTCAGAGTCACCTTCCATATTTAATCAGATTTTGAAAAATAATTTGGAGTTGTTGGAATTGCCTTTCCAGTCGACCTTGGTGGAGTACATTGATGACTTGTTGATTTCGTACAAAACAAGGGACGAGTGCAAGTATGATACAATTGCCCTGCTGAACTATTTGGGAAACAATGGTCACAAAGTATATCCGCCTAAATTAGAATATTGTCAAAAATTAGTGAAATATTTGGGTCACCAGACTGAGAAGGGATCAAGAAAGATATCCAGAGAAAGGATTACAGCCATATTGCAGATAAATCCCCTGACCACACAGAGAGATGTCAGGATGTTTTTAGGGATGGTAGGCTATTGTCGCCAATGGATTCCAAATGTTTCAGTCATTTTGAGACCATTGCAGAAGCTGACTCATGAGGAAGTCACTGAACCTATTGTGTTAGACCAGGCTGGAATGAAAGCGTTCACTGAATTGAGAGTCTGTGCAAGGCTCCAGCGTTGGGTATGCCTGATTACACAAAACCTTTCACATTATTTTGTCATGAGCATGATGCATGTTCTTTGTCTGTCTTGACACAGGTTCATGGAGGTGTAAACCTCCCAGTGGCATATTTTTCAGCTACTTTGGACCCTGTTGCAGCAGCCTTACCAGGTTGTTTGCACGCAGTTGCAGCAGTTTGTGAAAGCATTACACAGTGTGAAGGAGTTGTGATGGACATTCCCTGACTGTAATGCTCCCTCACTTTATTGAGATTCTACTTACAAGGACGAAAACCCAATATTTGACTGGTGCAAGTTTAACCAGATATGAAACGAGTATTATAGGGTCACCAAATGTGTCATTGAAAATATGAACAGTGCTGAACCCGGCAACCTTACTTCCAAATGAAAATGTTGAAATTGAAAGGATAGCAGATGTTGAGCATGATTGTCTTAAAGTAACTGACTTGTGCACAAAACCGAGACCCGACATTACAGACACCCGATTGGAAGAAAATTATCAAATTACCTTTGTTGATGGTTCTTGTCTGAGAGACAATGCAGGGACACTGAGAGCAGGATATGCTGTGTGCACAATTACTGGTATTTTGGAAGCTTCTTGGCATCAAGGAGTGTATTCTGCTCTACTAGAGCATGCCATGTTTCTGGTCAGCTGAAAGTTACAATCTATACGTATAGCCAGTATTGATTTGGAATAGTCCATGATTTTGACCAGTTGTGGTCACAGAGAGGTTTCATGACCTCTTCTGGTTCACCAGTGAAAAATGGTGAGAGAATTAAAGAATTGTTACATGCTATTCAAATGCCTGAAAAGATTGCTGTGGTGAAATGCAGTGCACATCTGAAGTCGCAAGGCTTTGTAGTGTTGGGAAATGGATATGCGTATCAAGTCGCAAGGTTTTGCGCATTGAACTGTATATCATTTAAGAACAAGTGGGAACTGTTATCTGAAGAAGGCGAAACCTGTACAATATGTGCATTGAAAGTAATTGACACCTTGGAGGAATTGAAAATGTTGCAAAATAATGCTGACAGGGAAGAAAAATGGTCATGGAGCAAGATGAAATGTGTGCAAAGACAAGATGAATTGTGGGTTTCAGAAGAGGGTCAATTGGTTTTCCCAAACAGTCTGTTGTTTCAAATGGCGAGGTACTATCATTGTCAAGCACATATTGGGGGGGATACAATGATTTGATTGTTCGAACATGATTGGTTTAACCCAAAGTTTAGACAAGTTGCTGAAGCAGTTTGCCTTCGTTGTGTCATTTGCCAACAGTTGTGGTTAATTTGAGCCACATTGGAAGAGCAGGAGGTCCATTCAGCAGAATGCAGATTGATTTTATTGAGATGCCTGTGTGTGGAGGTTTGAGATATGTGTTGGTGATTGTTTGCATCTTTAGTCGCTGGATTAAAGCTTACCCTATACCAAGAAATGATAGTCTCACAGTAGCGAAACTGCTGTTAGGGAACTGATACTGCGTTTTGGGTTTCCGATCTCTTTGGAATCAGATAGGGGAAGTCACTTCAATAATGAAGTAATTAAATTACTGTGTGCAGCATTGAACATTGAGCAGAAGTTGCATTGTAGTTACGCCCTGAAGCATCAGGACTAGTGGAACAGATGAATGGTACCTTAAAGTCAAGAGTTGCAAAGATGTGTGCGTCCACGAATTTGAGATGGTGGAGTCTGTAGAATGATTAGTTCCAGGCATTGTTGTTCGTATATTCCTGATAATAGTAGATAATTTAAAGGCATAGTTACTAATGTGACTAATGAAAGTGCTGATTTGAAAGAATTGAAAGAACCAGGTGTTTGGGAAAAGATTGCCAAAGGTTTTGCTTCAGTGGGAAATTGGCTCAGCAACATTTGGTATGGGATAGTATTAAAAATCTTACAGGGAATATTAATTATTGTGGTTTGTCTAATGGGAATATGGGAATTGTGTAAATTATGCAAAATGCTTAAATTGAAAAGGTCAAAGAATAATCAGAGGAGGAAAGATATGCAAAGGGAAAAATTGTACAGGATAAATTCAAAAAGGGAACAAAAGTATGAAGGGATTGAATTGACAGAATTTTAGCTGATGCAAAACATTTGTGGGTGGTAGTTAGTGTGATGACACATTTAGTCATGAGAGGAGGGATTGCTAGTGCATTTATTTTAATAAAAAAAATTAACGAGTGTTTATGTATTCTGAATAAAGGGTTTGTGTAGAAAATATAATAATGTAGAAAAATAATGCACACATTTTAAAATGTGATTACGAAGAGTGGCCGTCAATGTTCACGAATTGTACTTATTGGTAATTTAATATTGTGAAATGCTGAATATATGTTTGACTAATGTAGTAATATGTCAAATTAAGGGTTATGAATTATGCTCTAGCTTTATTAACTGTAGGCCTTAACTTAGTGAATGTCTTGCTCTAGTTGCCAGGCCTCATGTCAAGCTGTATTTCTTAATGCTTAATAAATGGCTGTCCTAGAGAGATAAGCTGGTATTTTTCCATTTTGCATTGCTTAAATGTACTCATAACAGAAGGTTCTCATGAGAACCGACTTCTAGTAGATGCTGTTCTTGCTAATGTAACAGTTTGTGTGCAATGCCTGTGAGACTGACTTTCTCAGGAGGAGAACAATGGAGATACTGACTGGAGTAGAAGCTGCAACAATATTGTTACCTGACAAGCAGGATGATGAGGACATTGCAGGACAAACCAATCAACGATATGTGAACGGAGTAATAGTAGAATTCATCGATTTAGAGTTTTAGTTTTATTGGACAAAGTGTGAACATGCGATTAACTGAACAATAGTGATTTGAGAAAGTTTTACTAGTTTCGATATAATGACACTGCACAGAGAGAAGACAGATTAATTGCCCATTTTCTTGCTGTCCGAAAGGTCAATATTTTCTTGTGCGTCTTGACAAGGGACGTGCTTAACTTTAATGCTTAAAGACTTTTAATTTTCTGAACTTTGATGCTGAATCCCGATGCCTTGCTGATCGACTGATGTCCTGAGGATGAAGGCTGACTCTGCTTGCTGTTCCACATTGAGGATAGGTATTATGAATGAGACTTTTCCTTTCTAGGTACCAACTGCACTGTTTTAATAGAGCCATAGTTAGATGTTTTCCCAAATTGATGTTGCGAAATTGTTTTGCATGAAGCCCAACATGTTGATGCTAATCTGATGTTAGTTAAGGATCCTCACTAATAAAATTGTGCTATTAGGGAATAATGCTTGATGAATTTCTCTGCTGAATTTGAATGTATGTAATCACTCAGACACAGTTGACTTTGTTATTATTCTGCACTGTAACCTTAGAATGTGTTGTAGTTCAAGCTTTGATTAGATTACGTTTCTTCCACCGCTTTGGACAGCCTGTATTGTTTCTGTATGTGTTTCATTTGATTTTGAGATTAATCAACATGACTTTAGCATTGTTAATATAGGGAAATAAATATTCTAACTTTTACTAAAGATGTGGTTATTCATGACTGAAAGGTCATTGTGTGTGACAATTACTGACTCCATTAATTATTACTGTTATTGATTGTTGACTATTGAAATTGTGTATTGGTTATTGATTACTGATTTGCATGCACTGGAGCTAGTTTTTATGATTTGATCAGTAGTTATAAGTTGTTGTATCATGGTTTGGTTGCTTTGTCTTTACTTTTTTTTAATATGTACGTCAAATTTACAGAGCCTTGAAAAAAAAACCCAGTCTTTCTTGCTGCGAAAGGGGTGAAACACATGTTGGCTGGCTCAGTGTAACAAGGCTTTATGTGACAAATGGCATTTGAATCATGAATTTATACTAATAAAATACCATGAAAATAAGAATACTATTTTGATTGAACCATTTTTAACTTCAAGCAAATTAAAAAGCTTTGAATTGACTAACCTTTACTACTGCGGAAGCAGAGATCTCAGTAAAATATCAGTTTGCGAGGTAAAGCTTACCAACTCATCAAGGAGGTAGCCCAGGATCTTAGGCTAATGGGCCATTTATGTTAAATGAGATTAACTAGAAGCTGTGCATCAATTAGATAATCAATCATGTGCTTTTTCTTTTCAGTCAATAATGAGAGTTGGCGTGAGTTCAAAAGCTTTATTTATCAGTCTTTAATAGTACATCTTTATTAAAATCAGCGTATGATGTCGTCAATATCAACCATTAATCAATAGATCAAAATAAGCAATTCATATATCAGAATACGTGCATTAAGTGTGTCCCATAAAGGAAAGAACCCCTATTATAAGATTAAGGATGTTTTTTGGGAAGAACAAGAATAAGGTGTCAGTGAGAACCCATAAAGAGTTCCAAATGGAGATGTCAAAGCATAAAGCTTTAGGCTTAAATATCAGTTATCAATAAAAGCATAACTTCCCATAAAGAAATGTTTAAGAAACACAGTAGAGTCTCAGAGCAGCATAGATTTGGGCAGGGAAAGTATAATGAAGAGCAATGAATCTGATATACTCTAGGGAAACTCACCTTTATAAACATACCAATCTAAGCTTTAGCAACATGCTTCTTCTTTCTCCAGTCAGCCAACCAGCTTTCAAGGTCTTCATGGGACAGGAAAATATTTCCATCTTCTCACCAGGGATACAATAGTCCACAGAGACAGCAATGTTTAAGTGAATCATTTGTCTCACTACTTTGTATGAACCCAGGAGGGTTCTCATCATTTACTTTCCTTAGGAAAATGCAGTTTCATATTTAAGCTTCCACATTACCTCACTAAAATACAGTCTACTTATTCTATCACTCTACTAGGTCTTTGCATGATTGGAAACATTTTAAAGGGTTAAACTAAAATATTTGAATACAATTATTGTACTCTGTAAAAAATCTGCCCATGGGAAGGTCAAAATTAACTTCTATTACATTAACAGCCTGATTACGACCTTGGCAGAGGAGATTACTCCATCCCAAAGGTGACGGATTTTCGGCCCACCATATTACAAGAATCATTATATCCTATGGAACTCGTAATACGGCGGACGGGCTATCCGGCACATTTGGGATGGAGTAATCCCCTCCTCCAAGGTCATAATCAGGTCCTAAGTCTTCGCTTTCACTTGTTAGCTTGTCAGAAACTAAACATTGCACATTCTTAACCTTGGTCAGTTTAGTAGAAAATGCTACTTCAGTTAGTCATGTCTAATATGTGTAAATGTGGCAGCCTACTGCAGTTCCTCAAATTTAAAAGCATTATTTTCATCTAAGGTCTGCATGTTAATTCTGCACATTATTGCATTGATTTTCAATATTCTAAAAACACTCTATCACTACTATTAGTTATAATTTGTTTGATGCTCATCTCGTGCTCCCAGTAAGCTGTCCCTTGCTTGCATTAATGGCTATTTTGTTGGATGAAAGGGTGTTCTTAGTTATGATATTAGTGCATGACAAGTTTGTGGCTGCCAAAATGATTCTGATAAATATGTGGCCCTCAATTATGTCCTGCATGTCTAAACATTTTGATGTAGAAGGGAAACACAACAATAAGGGTTTGGGAATGTGACTGTAAGCTTCATAAGAATCAGTAATAATTGTCCTTGTCATGTTCCTCAGGTTACTTATTTTCCTTCACCCCCGAATGTCTGTCCATGGCCTATCGGGTATTGCTGGGGTATAGCAAAAAGGACTTAGGGTGACAGGTTGGATACATATGCCCCCAGGCATGGGGTATCGTTAAAAACATGGGGCCCGATTTATAAAAAGTTAGCGCCGTTTTGCATTATTTTTTTATCGAATAGAGGCGCAAACTTACAAATTATAATAATATTGTGTAAGTTTGCACTGCTTTTGCATCACAAAACGACACAAAGGCTGCTGTAACTTTTCATAAATCAGGCCCATAGGCTGCTATTTACTAAATTTTTGCGTAGGTGCTCATGTGACCATCAATTTGCTTACCATTTTAGATGGAGTGTTAAATTGCCTCTTTGATTGTATCTTAGATATGGACTCCCCTTCATGGCATGTGAACGGTGCTAAGAAAGATTTGGGCTCAGTGTATAGAGGATGACATGTAAGTAATATGAGCGTTTTTACCAAGTGACTGAGGTTTTGAGGGCTTTGAATACAAATGAATATTATAACACCCGCCTTGTACAGTTTGGAAACCAGGACGCCACCACTTTTGTAGAATGCAGTAAAATTATATGAAAATGCTGATTTTCATTTCAGCCTGTATAAAAAATGCACTAGAGTTGGGTGGCAGCCCACTCCAAAACAAAGTGCCCTCCTCAAAGTTCTAATTTCTAATGATCTGCTCAATATCCATAGCCATAACATTTTTATTCATGTTTAATCCATTTTAATATTGCTTATAACTGATGGAATGAGAGATATGCCAAATTGAGTTTTCATTTTATTTGAGTCTTGGACGATACCCCTGAGAAATAGGCGTATAGAGTTCTAATTCCTTGCCAAATTTCTCAGTCTTAACTCATCCTGTGTGACCAGACCAAGGCAAGTCTAATTGTTCATCTGGATACTATTAAGCATTACGGGACTTGATTTGTCAGGCAGACATCCTACAGATTCCTGCAGGGCTGGGGTTAGCATGAGTGCAGCAGGTGCAGCTGCACCATATCCCAGACATGTAAGGGCGCTCCACACCCTGATTATAGTTTGCTGTTACTATCTAACCCATGCGGGTCTGTAGAACATTTTCTTTTACTGCCTAAGCGCCCACTTCACAATTTGATTTTTTACTTTATTTTCAGAGGTCCACACAGCTGTGAAGTCTGTTATCAAGGTAAGGTCATGGGCCAGAACACTTACTACTTCAAAGCAGCAATCACTTAGAATTAGAAATAGAAATAGAAATGCACAAAAAAATGACGAAATATACCACGAATAATAAAAGTTACAAATATCAACAGGGGCAGTACGTCAGCTGAAACAACACAAACATTACCAGCAGCAAGAAGCATGTACAAGATTTTTAATCGCTTCAGGATTTGGGTCCGGAAATGTAATTCTGCTTTAATATATATTTTTCAAGGCATGACATGGGTGTAGCCTCTTGAACAAGAGCATAGATATTAGATGTGGTTCTTGTAGGTTTAAGGTCAGGTTTCAATTTGGAGTTGCCCTGATGAAGGTGGTTCCATAACGGGAGTGACACCGAAACTTGTGTTGGCATATTCAAGCTTATTTCAGTTATCAATATTGATCACTTGGGAAATATTTTGTCTGCACATTATTAGAAAGCAATGGACTATCAGCTGATTGTTGGGGCCATCTGATCCCTATATTTAAGCATAATAATTATATTGATACCTTAGAGGGAATATATGAGTGTAATGTGACTAGGCCCTTGACTTTGGGTATGTTTGTATAATTCATTTTAATGGGTTTGTGTGTATGGTATGGAATGATGTTTTCATATGATGGGATCAGCATGTATCTATTTTAGAGGGGGATTGGTGTTATCGCCTGTGTCTATTGAGTGTTTTCAACATTTCCTCTATATGGAGCTATATAATTGTTGACATTTATGGAACATAGAATGCAAACTATGTTTTCTTGGAATAAAATCAAGGAGATTATATTTTGAGAAAAGAATGATACAGACGGGCTCGAGAGGCATCTATTGGGGTTATAGGCAAGTAACGTATCCAATAATATCAAAAGGGTAGCTCATGGGTAATTGATTAGTCTACCTTTCCCTGGAGGGGCTACCATAGTGTTACAGGGCCCCTCGGGTTTGAGGTACCACAATGGTGAATTTATTGTCTTTTTGGTGAATAATCTGGGTTTTTACACAAAAATATCTAACCCAACAATTAGCATCTGCCATGCCAATTTAATGCAATATTCCAGAGAATGTAGAATAACTTTAAAAAATACCATCTACTAAAACTTAAAAAATGGAAAACTTACTTTAACCACCTGCTAGACAAACTTTAATTCTAAGGTGTGTCAAGCATTGTCAAAGGCAAATGGCTACACTGGCTGTCAGCTGATAGGCCTTGCCATTTTTTTATCATGGTTTTTATAAAATATTTTTTTGCTGGGGGACTTGCTAATATTTTTTATCTCAAAAAGCACACATTGCCATAGTAGTACCTGGCTGCCAAATGAATTTCTTTGTATGCAAATGTGATGCTTGTGAAGGGGCAGAATGGCATAATTCATAATGAAGTTAGCCAGTGACTAAACTGGTCTGACTTACAGCACCAAGCTGCATTCTTTGGCTGGCGGAGTTAAAAAGAGAATGACACTGCAGCAGACTACAAAATGAAGAGGGTTGGCTGACAGCCATTATAAATATATTGTGTATATAGCATTTCAGTAAAATTAATAGGTCTTGGCTAATGCCAGACTTAAAAAAAAATTATCATATTAGCAGAGGTCAGGGGCTTTTGAGATGCAACACTACATACAAAGATTTATCCCTTGTTGCTAAAACATTTGGGTGAAAAGGAAATACATGTTTTTAGAAGCACGTCAACATCCTGGAAGCCAGCCCAGTGTTTGTAAAAAGTTAATCTAAGGTGCCTTTAGTGAGTAACGAATTATTAGAGACAGAAGTGGTATTTATGTTTTTTGCTGTGCAAAAAGCACATTTAAGTAAAGAGTTTAACTCTGGAGGTTTTTTCACCGCAAGGGGGCAGTGAATAATTTGCAACCAGTTATATCAACGTGTTGCTTGCTGGTCCAGGTAAGTCACATAACAACACTAACTCCGGGTGTGAGGTGCTAAGTAAGGCCTCCAGTTTCAAATACACATTGATTTTGTGCATAGTGGCTCTTCTTCCGCAGTGACCCAAAGGTCGATGCCCATAATGCTGAAGCCTACACCATGCGGTCAGAAATCTACATGTGAGCATACAGAGGGATGGGCAAATTGGCAGAGATCATATATCTATAAAATGCAGCTCTGCAAATTGTAACCAGTCATTTCAAAGTTGGTGTGCGAAATTCACTCAATTTCCTTTATCGTAATTACGCACAGTTTTTTAATAAATTATCCAAAATTACGCAAATTGAAAATCCAGAGAATATCACTATATTTAATGGAAAATGCCTTCTGACAAAATTCACGCAATTTCCTTTATCGTACTTATGCGATTTTTAAAATAATATATACAAAATTAGGCAAAGTGCAAATCCACCACGTAGCACTATATTTAACTCGAAAGGCTCCTGGCATCCATTGTGCATGCGCAATAAAAGAAAGCACAAATGCTGTGAACAATACCCACTTGGATTCTCTTTGCAGTATTCCCATTCGCTTGCAGTCGCAACTTTGTCCACTTACGTAACATGGCCTAATTATGTGATTTCTAGAATTTCGTGCAAGAAGAGTATTGTGGAATACGGGATGTTACACACGATTATGCTGGAGTAACAAAACTTTCTCCCAGACATTTTTACAACGTACTATTTCTGATGCTTTCGAATTGGATGTTGGTCATAACAAAGAAACTTGCATCTGTCTACAGTTTAAAGACCCATTATACTTGATATTTAATACTTGGCAGTCTATGTATTTCACTGAAATAGAGACCCGTGGCACTTCAAATTGGAATTCAGATAGACTGGCGAAGACCCATATGAGGCAACTTAGGCCTAGATCACTCTGCAGTTTAATCAGTACACCTCAATAACAGTCTACGGACTATTATTGATGTTGGTTTACAGACTATACGTTTTTTTCAAGAAGGCACAATTGTCAAGGTTTGGACGGATAGGGTTCCTTCAATATCTGCCTGAAGTAACTGAGTTTCAGTGCAGTTCCTTCCCTTGGTTCTTAGTTCTCTTCTCTCCCACCGGGGCTGACATCACTAATTATTTACATTTCAGAGACAGCTGCTCTCGATCGTGGAAAGGGAGAAAATTAAAAGCAACACAAAACACCGCCTCAGCTTTATATGAGAGCAGAGGAAAGGAGCCTGTTGGGATTGACACATGAGAGGGCATAACATGTTCCTTATGTAAAGACCACAATAACTATTCTTCAAATATTAATAACAATCAATTTTGCTATTTGCACATGAGTAAAATAAATCTCCATTCTTGGCTCCCTTATATGTCTAGCAATGAATGACCCTTTGTAGAAAAGTGATATTATTGAGATGAAAAATGGAATATCACACTGTAAGATTACTTCAAGCTAGGAAATGGTAATATTTGACAATAATGAACACAGTGGTTCAATATTAAGAACCAATTCAAAAGATACAAAGTGACACAAATCCAAGCGTTATCCATGTTACACCAAGTTCTTAATTTGTAAAAGAATAGGTACAAAGGCCTAAGTTTTCCTAAAACGGCCGCCAGTGCAGCAGCCGAATATCCACGTTGAGAATAGCCAGGCTATCTAGTCTTTATTTCATCTCATGCCATTTTCATCAATCAATATATTCTCCTTACCCCATGTCACATTCTTGTAGGCTCCTTTTCATCACTGCTTTCTTCATTAGCCACTGTTTTTCTATCTTTCTCTTCATCTTTATTTACGCTTGTGCTGTTTCATCTTTATTTGCGCCTGTGCTGCTCTTCTCTCACTTGTTCTGGGTCAAAGTCTGATGATTAACAATAACTCCTGGTCCCCAGAATGGGTGCCTGTGGGCCCCACCTACAACCACCAGCTCCAGATAAGCAGCGGTTATACCTATCCAAATACACACACACTCACTTACACTCTCACTTACACCCTTAGGGAGAGACTGTACAAAACATGGGAAAGGGTGTACTACTGCAGCCATTGAGCAGGTCTAGAGTTCTAGGTATTGGCAATGAAGTAAAGTGATTACGAAACAATTTTGAATGGTTCAAACACCAGTGTATTCTAGTAACAAATAACATACCTTACATGCTGCAAACTACTCCCATGATTGCTTTAAAGCAGAGAACAAGGTGCATGACAGTAAAATGAGGTCCAAAACCTCTCACCATACTTTCCTGCAAAAAATTGAACCAAGCAAGCAAATGTTGCGAAACTCAAATAATATGTCTCCTTTGAGCATTGGACACTGAAATGACACCAGATATGGAGTGCACTCCAAGATCAGCAAATGGTGAGACTAGGCCTCATGGAAGCCGGATTCTTCTGCTGCCAGGAACTGCGACCTGAGCTGAGGCAATGAGATGCCCACTCGTGCTGCAGGTAAAGAATGATGACCATGCAGAGAAGTGTGCACTTGGAGAGGTCTTCCACACTTGCAGACAACACAACCAAGCCCTCAAGAGTGGTATGTGCAGCCCAGTCAGAGGTGGATTCGGCCTTGTGGGCTGATAAGCTTGACAGCGAGGGGGATTTGACTATGACCGCACTGCACTTTCCGCCCCTCTTCCAGCCAACTGTACTCCACATCCCTCACCAGATTTAAAGAGCAGGCCCAATGAGGTGAGAACACTTGTGAAGGGCCATTACTCCTCCTAATACCAGCCAGGAGTTAGTGGAGTCTTGTTGAAGCCTTCTTCTATTCAGGAACAAAAGTCAAAGACCAACCATGAGTACAAGACAGATATTTTATTTATGTGCATGGTGACTACTGACTTGAGAGGCCAAAAGTCCAAGTAGTCCAAATTAAGGAAGTCATTCAAGATATTTTATTTCTGCAAGACACAAGGCGTGTTCATGGATCTTATCAATCCTCAACTTTAGCATGTTATAATTTCTTGAACATTGCAGTAGGTATTACTGTTAATTCTTCATATTGCACCAGATATGGTAAGTGTTAGAAATGGGATCTTTGGTTGGCAGTCAGGTTACCCCCTGTCCATGCAAGGACCCTCACTCTCGTCAGGGTAAGTCACACACAATCCAAATTATCCTGTGCCCACCCGCTGGTAGCTTGGCACTGAACAGTCAGGCTTAACTTAGAAGGCAATGTATAAAGTATTTGTGCAATAAATCATGCAATAACACAGAACCCCACAAAAATACACCACACATTGTTTAGAAAAATATATAATATATATCTGATATATATATAAGATGCAGGTCAAAATGATCAAGATTCAATAAGTATACGTTGAGATATCACTGTAAGAATGATATAAAGTGTCTTTAGACTTTAAAAAGCAACAAGTTTCTCTTGCAAGCACAAAGTACCTGATTTGGGTTCAAATTCTCCACAAGGGACCACAGAGGAGAAGGCGCGTGTAAAACAGGGAGGTGCGCGTCGATTTTTCTGGCGCATACAGAGGATGCATCGTTGAGTTATCACGCAGGGCAGGCTTAGCATCGATTTCCGGCACGGAGACTGGGATCCTCTTTGGGCTGCTGGGTTTTCAGATGCTCCGAGGACGATGCGTTGAAATCCTGGGCATGTAGGATGAAGTCACAGGGGCTGCGTCGATCTGATGGGCATTGTGTGGAAATTTCTGCCGCACGGCAGGCGCTGCATTGATTCCTCTCAGGAAGTCGGGCTGCGTCGTTCCAGCTTGACTTTGCATTGATCCAGTGGGCTGTGCGTCAAATTTCCGGTTGCAATGCTGGCGCTGTGCCGTTTTCCTCTTTGGGAAGTCAGGCTGCATCGATCCTGTTCGGCGGGCGGTGATTTTCTCACCACGATGCAGGCAGTGCATCGTTTCTTGCAAGCCTTGAGTCGATTTTCGCTGCACAAGAAGTTCTTTTGCAGGAATTAAGTCTTTTTGGTCCTGAGACTTCAGGGAACAGGAGGCAAGCTCTATCCAAGCCCTTGGAGAGCACTTCTCAGCACAGTTAGAAAGCAGCAAGGCAGCAGGGCAACAGCAAGGCAGCAGTCCTTCTCAGAAAAGCAGTCCCGGTGAGTCCTTTGGGCAGCCAGGCAGTTCTTCTTGGCAGGTTGAAGGTTCTGGTTCAGGGATTCTTCACCAGTGGTATCTTGTCCAGAAGTGTCTGAGTTCGTGGGGTCAGAGACCCTGCTTAAATACCCAAATGTGCCTTTAAAGTGGGGGAGACTTCAAAGAGTGGTTTAGAAGTGCACAAGGTCCCCTTTCAGTTCCATCCTGTCTGCCAGGGTCCCAGTAGGGGGTGTGGCAGTCCTTTGTGTGAGGGCAGGCTACTATCCTTTGACATGCAAGTGTCAGGCCCTCCACGCTCCCAGCCCAGGAAGACCCATTCAATATGTACATCTATGCAAGTGTGACTGAACATCCTGTGTTTGGGGTTGTCTGAGTGAATGCACAAGGGAGCTGTCAACTAAACCTAGCCAGACGTGGATTGTGAGGCACAGAAGGATTAAAGTGCAGAAAAATGCTCACTTTCTAAAAGTGGTATTTCTAAAATTGTAATATTAAAGCCAACTTCATCAGTCAGCAGGATTTTGTATTACCATGTTGGCCATACTAAATATGACCTTGTTACTACTTTCAGATCAGAATCTACCACTCAAACAGTATATGAGGGTAACCTCAATGTTAGCCTATGAAAGGAGCAGGCCTCACAGCAGTGTAAAAGGAATTTAGGAGTTTTACACTGCCAGGACATATAAACTACACAAGTATATGTCCTGCCTTTTACCTACATAGCACCCTGCCCTATGGGTTACCTAGGGCCCACCTTAGGAGTGACTTATATGAAGAAAAAGGGGAGTTTAAGGCTTGGCAAGTACTTTTAAATGCCAAGTCAAAGTGGCAGTGAAATTGCACACACAGTCCTTGCAATGGCAGGCCTGAAGCATGGTTAAAAGGCTAGTTATGTGGGTGGCACAATAGGCCCACTAGTAGCATTTAATCTATAGGCCCTGGGCACATGTAGTGCACTTTACTGGGGTCTTGAAAGTAGATTAAATGAGCCAATTGGGTATGAGCCAATGTTACCATGTTTTAAGGGTGAGAGCATATGCACTTTAGCACTAGTTAGCAGTGCTAAAGTGTGCAGACTCCTAAAACCAGCAAAAACAGTGTCCAAAAAGGGGAGGGAGGCAGGCAAAAAGTTAGGGGTGACCACCCTAAGGCTGTCAGGTCTAACAGTAAGGTACAGTGTGAAAGGAAGTTACAGAACATAGCCTATGTGTCTCACATTGCAAAGTGGAACTTTCCAACTAACATAGACAGCACATACACAGGATAGTACAGTTCTTTATACAAATTGCTTCAGCTAGCGTGCAATGATATTTCATTAGGGCTGTCTTGATAGCAAGCCTTGTATCATAATGCGTTCCGAGCAAACAGAAAAGAACAGTAAACAAAATTCATCTAAGTCCTGAACTGTTCAACAAAACAGGCCTTGTTATCATTGAGTATTACACGGCTTAGCAGCCCCAACGTGGACTCAAGGTAAAATGCAATTCCACATTCCGGCCTCTGATACTCAATGGCAACCTACACTTTCCTCTGTAGCAGTGTCTCTGGAGTGACTTTTTCTTCTGGGACATCTTCTTTAGGGTGGTGCTGGTGAAATACAGCTGTCTTGCTACAGCCTCTACTAGCACTACCCTTATGTAGCTGAGGTACATCTTTATTAGTGCACACATTATTATTAGTGCCACTGTTCCTATTACCAGCACTTCTATAAACCAATAGTCTCAATTGAAGAACCATGCTCCTAATTTTCCCAAATTCCACTAGAGTTTGTTGATACAAATATATCCTTTGCTTCCTTTTGAACCTTCCTTATATTTATTTTTGCCTTATTTATGTTACCTCCATTTTCTGGTATATATACACAGCAGTCCTGATGGCTCACGTGACATACCCCACCATCCTTTGCTAGAATTATGTCTAACGCCATTCTATTCTGAATTACAGCAGCTCTCATGTCAGTGACATCCTTAGTGCAATTTCCCAGAGCTGTCACTGTGTAGTCCGCCAATGTCTCCAGCAGTCTGGCCAGTTTCTGTATTTTATATTCAGAATGCATAAACACAACTGGTGGCACTATCACACCCATAATTGCTGTGGCCTGATCTATCCAAGAAGGGGTCCTTCTTCTGCATGTTTTCCAGTGGGCTAGATTTGTTCTCTGAGACAAACTTGTCACATGCATTATGCGTGGTAACACTAATGCTGGATTGCAGCTACCCTGCCATCCAGCTGGTAATCTGAAGTATGCGGAATTACCACATACGAAGAAAAAAACCCTGGGCCCTGACAGGCCACGGACAACTTTTTGGGGCCAACCCTTATTTGATCTAAGTTAGTATAACTGAGGCAATCGTTGGTACCCATATCTATGTTAACATTGGCATCGGTGATACACTCTGTACAGCGGCCATCAGGACGTTTAAGGAATTTCATCATATGACACAGGTACTTTTTATGCTCTTCGGAAATTACTCTCTCAGCTGGGGTCCTACCCTATGCGCATTTTGTACACCATGGTGCTTCCTTCTGTCCACCAGTTCTTAGGAATGGGATGCCCATACTTTCTGCAGTCCTGTCACCAGGCGCCTGCACCTCCTCTTGTACTATTTTTTTAAATTTGACCAATTACCTAGGTCCTTGAAGTTGAGCCAGAATCAGCTGATCCTCTATCTGAGGGGCCAGTCCTCCACATGCTGTATCTTTTCGAGGCTTGCCCCTTCCATATGTTCCCTTGCTCTTCTTAAATGGCAACTGCTGCTTTATAACATTATTGACTACATCATGTATTCACTGGCTGCTCTTAACAGGTGCATTGAGCTGCTGCTGTATAAGACTGTTCACCACATTACATCCCACATACTTGCTGAGTGGGATAGCTGTGTAATTCATGGTGTTTTGGAAGTGTGTGGGCAAGTGGGTGCAAACATAATAGTCTGATACATTACCCCCTATACATACAACTTAACCGTTTGTACAAATGTGTTGTTCTGCATACTGACGTAATTTTTAGCTAAACCAACATTGAGAAAACAGACAGATCATTCCATCTCGCCCCACATGTGAGGGGCTGTGGAAGATGTGGGCCATGGAGGGGAGCAACATTGATGGCAAACATATCTTACCGTTTGGGGCTACCCAAACCCCCTCCCCATTTTGTGTACACATTACCTGTGGAAACATAGGCCCTCATTATGATTTTGGCGGTAAATGCCACTTACCACCATGCCGACTGGCGCAACATACCGCCGCATCCGCGGATATCCGCTAACCATCTTATGACACACACACACACACCAATCCGTCACTATTCAGCCACACACACACAAATCCACCACACCAAAGGTCAGTGATAAACTGGCTGTATCCAAAGCCCCCACTATTACGCCAACAGAACAGTGCCCATCACATTATGACCCACCATTCACCATGGCGGATTCAATGGCGGTAAACCATTGGCAGTACATACCACCGCGCTCAAAAAACACACACTCCAACAAAACAACACCACATTGGACAATTCAAACTATACACACCTGACACACATACACACACCACACCCACACCACTATAAAACACACACCCACATTACCCACAACCCTTTATGACTGCAAACCATTGCCAGCAGAGAGAGAGAGCAAGAGCACCCACACAACCAGAGCCACATACCACCATCACCTATACACCACCCACGCTCCTTACGTCACACACCCCAACACCTCACCCTACACACCCTCACCCACATCACTCACACTATACCCATGACACCACAACAACACCCCAGGTTCTCTGAGGAGGAGCTAAGGGTCATGGTGGAGGAAATAATCCGGGTAGAGCCACAGCTATTTGGATCACAGGTGCAGCAGACATCCATTGCTAGGAAGATGGAGCTATGGCGGAGGATCATGGAGAGGGTCAACGCCGTGGGACAGCACCCCAGAACAAGGGATGACATCAGGAAGAGGTGGAACGACCTACGGGGGAAGGTGTGTCCCATAGCAGCAAGACACCAGCTTGCAGTACAGAGGACTGGCGGTGGACCCCCACATCCTCCCCCATAATTGACAACATGGGAGGAGCAAGCCTTGGCAATCATGCATCCCGAGGGCCTGGTAGGAGTAGCAAGAGGACTGGACTCTGGTAAGTCAACTCTTTACTACTATCACCCCCCTACCTGCATGATATCACATACCCCCACCCTCACCATCACACCCATCACTCCACCACCTCCCACACACCCAACCATCACAACCCACTCATCCCAATGTCAAGCCCTGCATGCAACACCAATACACGGACACCCCTCACAGACCTACATGGACACCTTTCATCACAGCATGCACACTAGAGAGAATCACCTAGCCCACCAAATAACAACTCACACGAGGAATAGCTGCCAGGGCAATAACAACCATAGAGGGCAACACACCCATGCACAACATGTCACACACAGAAACAATAACACTGCATTTACATCCCCACAGGTACCCCAGCCAATGTCACCGGAGAAGAAGTGGCAGCAACATCCGGTCCTCCCACAGAAGAGGCCCACAGTGATGACAGCAGCTCTGGTCACCTGGATCTGGATGACCAACCTGGCCCATGAGGGACCTCCGGACAGTTGGTTACCCAGGCACAGTCTCACACCACTACAGAGCCTCCCCCCTCAGGAAACACCACCACAGCACCCACCCAGAGGGTCCATACCTTTGTCCCCAGGACACGTCCATCACCAGTGTCTCCACCACTACAGGGACCCCAGGGCACACCACAAACCCAGGACAATCAGGGACCTGGGTTCAGTGGCAGTGGGCACACGGTTCAGGGGACAGAGGCACAGGACAACAAGGAAGCTGGGAGGACTGCTGTGCAACAGGGGGAGGACAAGCCCAGGGAACCAACCCTCCAGGAGGCACTCACCACGATCCTGGGAGCACACCAAAATTCCCAGGATACGCTGGGCCAGATCCTGGACAAGATGCAGGAGAACATGCAGCTGCAGGAGGGACAGTACCTGGGGATCAGGGAGGACGTGAAGGCCACTAACACCACCCTGGTCTCCATTGCAGGGGTGCTGGCAGACATGGCCAACAGTATGAGGGAGGCAGTGGTATAATAGAGGGCCCCTGCCACTGGCCAGACTACTGAACAGCCCTCCACCTCCGCTGCCGCTGGTGGACAGGACCAACAGGCCACCAGCACCCCACCCCCTGCAGAAGGAGAACCACACCGCAAATGTTCCCTGCGATCCAGGCAGAATCCAGAGACTATTGCCAAGACTACCGCCAGCAAATAAGACTCTCCTGATTGTCACCCTTGTGTCCCACTGTGTTACCTGTCCACCTTGAACTGCCATTGCTCCCCTTCCTATGCCCCCTTGGACACTGCACCTGTGCTACAAGTAGACTGGACTCTAACCTGGACTTTCCTCCCAAATCACCCCAGCCCATTGCACTACCCCCTCTTCTTCAGAACACTGCAATAAACACACTTTAAAAAAATACAAGTATAGAGTATGTCAAATGATATCAAAATGTATTCGTTTAACAAGGTCCAAACATTGCAATTCAACTGTACAGTAATGTTTACATAGGAAAGCTGTAGTTGGCTGCACTGTACACACCAGGAGCAATAATGGGGCACCAACATCTGCAAAAAGAGATGCCAAATAACACAGTGAGTGGGCATAGAAGTAGGAATTCACAGCCTGCCACTGACAATGTCACACATCAAACTGGCAATGAAATGTGAAATAACACTGTATTATCTGTGTGTCATTGGAAGTATTGACAAATGACTGGACTTCTGTTGTCCTCATCCTCATCCTCTGCCTCCTCATCTTCACCGTCCACAGGGTCCACTGCTGCCAAACGGAAATCTCCAGCCTCCTCCTCCTGCAGAAAAGGCACATGGCGTCGCAAGGCAAGGTTGTGCAACATACAGCATTCCACGATGATCTGGCAGACCTTCTTGGGTGAGTAGCACAGGGATCCACCAGTTAGATGGATGCAACGAAACCTGTCCTTCAGCAGGCCGAATGTCCTTTCTATTATCCTTCTTGTTCACCCATGTGTCTCATTGTAATGTTCCTCTGCCCTTGTCCTGGGATTCCTCACAGGGGTCAGTAGCCAATGATAGGTTGGGGTAACCAGAGTCACTTGCAAATATCGAGGGACAACTGTTAGCCACACACTATCCCTTATGGCCCACACCATACCCATACACCAACATCGGCTGGGTGAGAACCATGGCTCACCTATTAGCCACATCCGGTGCCTCTGGAGTTGGACCATCACATTTAGGATGCTGCTGTTCCTCAGGATAAAAGCATCATGCACCGACCCAGGATACTTATCATTGACATGGGAGATGTACTAGTCTGCCAAACACACCATCTGCATATCCATTGAGTGATAGCTTTTACGGTTTCTGAAGACCTGTTCATTTCTCTGGGGGGGAACAAATGCAATATGTGTCCCATCAAATCACACCGCATAGAAGTCAGCTTTCACTGTAGCCAAATCCTCCCCGTGGGGAAAAACGATGTAGCTGCACATGTTTTTAATCAGGGCAGACAACACTCTGGTCAGCATTATTGAGAACATTGGCTGAGACATTCCTGCTGTCAAGCCCTGTGTCACTTGGAAAGAACCATTTGCCAAGAAATGGAGCACAGATAGGATTTGCACAAGAGGGGGGATTCCCGTGGGGTGACGGATAGCAGATATTAGGTCAGGATCCAATTAGGCACACAGCTCTGTGATTGTGGCCCTGTCCAGTCTATAGGTGAGGATAATGTGCCTGTCCTCCATTGTTGCCATGTCCACTAGGGGTCTGTACACAGGGGATGTCTCCATCTCCTATTCATCCGCAGCAGTTGCAATCTATGGGGCCAAAGAGTGACCAGCTGGTCATTATCTGTACATTGTAACCACTACAATTCAATGCATATTGTGATTGTTACAATATTTTGGTGGCATATGTCCAGAATATGAATTTGTGTACTGTGACGCAGTTAGAATCCATGGCCTGCCCCACCCCCCTGAAATGGCGTCCGCCAGACCTGTATGTAGGGACAGGTGGAAATGAGGTAATTCCACTGACGTGCGCCGTTGCGGGAGGCGGTCGAGAACCGCCGTGCAACTCCTCATTGGTTATCATTGGGCCCTATGGGGTACAGTGGCCAATGGTGATGTACGCTGGTGGTGACGGTATGCACCGCCGCGGACGTGACCGGCATTTTCTATCTGTTCACTCACTTACTACCTGACCTTCAACAGGAGAGGACCTACAATGCTTGTGCTGCTGTGACCTGTGTCTGAAACTGACCATGGCTCATGTGACTGGGGAAAGGGCCCCTGCCTTCACCTCGGTGGAGTTGGAGTGACTGGTGGATGAGGGTCCTACCCCAATAGCGACTGCTGTATGGGCCTCCAGACCAACAGGTCATTACACTGTGAGTACGATGCATGGGGCATGAATGCTTTGAGTGCTGTGTGTGAAGGCCTCATGCAGGGGGGGTTGGTGGGTGGGTCCTGGGCAGCGTGCAACATGTATGCCTGGCCATGTCTGTGCTAATGGGGATGGGAAGGGGCATAGTGTGCCAGAAGTGTAACAGGCAGGACAGTCAGACTAATACCTTTCCCTGTGTGTATTTCCTCTGCAGGTCAGCGCCCATCGAAAGAAGGGTATATGGCATGCCATCGCCAAGGACGTGCAGACCCTGGGGGTCTACGGCAGGCGGAGCACCCACTGTCGGAAACGGTGGGAGGACCTGAGATGCTGGGCATGGAAGACGGCAGAGGCCCAGCTCGGGATGGCCTCCCAACAAGGAAGGGGTGCCTGTCAGACCCTGACCCCCCTGATGGCCCGCAAGCTGGCGGCAGTCTATCCGGAGCTAGATGGGTGCTTGGGGGCATCACAGCAGCAACAAGGGGGTGAGTACAGTGCCCTTCATTAATACTTACACCTGGTGGGGTGGTATCCGGGTGGCGAAAGAGGGCCTGTGGGTGCCCCTAGGACAGGCCTGACATTGCAGAGTAGGTCCCATGTCGGACAGGGTTCTGATGTGAACGTCCTCCAACCAAGCTAGTAGGCATCCACTACTGGGCAGGGGTGTGTGGGTCTTAGGTATGCTGAAGATGGCGGTATGTGTCCCTATCCATGGGCTGGTGATTAGCATTGTAACTAGTAGTGCATTGCCTAGGCATAGGGCTGTTCCCTGTGTTTGAGTGTGTTGTGTACGCCAACGGTGGTGTTGGTGCCGCCATTGACCAAGTCTATACTTTGTCTCTTCACCCCCCTTTTTGTTTTGTCACCCTGTCCTTATGTGCATTAGCATCATCTGGTGGAGGAGCAGAGGCACTGGCGACGGAGGGAGTTGCATCCCACAGAACCCAGGAGGCCGAATCCACAGAGGGTGAGGGCACCAGTGGGACGGAGGGCAAGGGAAGCACCACGGCAGAGACTGGAGGGGACAGTTTGGACACGGATACCTCCTCCGATGGAAGCTCCCTGGTGGTGGCGGACAGCTCTGTGCCTACCCCAGCTACAGGTAAAGCCGCCACCCCCATACCAGCACCGCCCTACCAGAAGCCCCTCAGCGAGTTTCCCTTGCCCACTCACCCAGGAGGGCATCTCCTTCACACCAGGCACCTCAGGCCCTGCCCCAGTGAGCCCTGCTGCCCTGAGTCAGGAGGCTATTGACCTCCTGCGATCCATCTCTGTTGGGCAGTCAACCATTGTGAATGCCACCCAGGGTCTGGCAGTCCAAATGCAACAGTCCAATGCATTTCCTGAGTGCATTGACACTGGCCTGGTGGCCCAACAGAGATCAATCCAGACTCTGGTCTCCACGCTGATGGCAGCCATTGTCCCTGTTTCCACCCTTCCCCCTCCAACTTCCTCCACCCAATCCCATTCCCCTCAACCCCAACCTATCCCAAGCACACAGCCAGATGAGCAGGCACCCAGGACAGCACACAAGAGTGGACATGGCACAGAAGCACCACACATTATCCCACAGGCACTCACACAAACTCCATCCAGATGCAGCCATACCAACATCCACTGCCTCCACTGTGTCCCCCTCCTCCTCCTCCTCGTCCACCTCCCTCCAAGTTGCGTTTACACTCAACTGCATGTACTACACCCTCATCCACTACCACCATCACCAGCACACCTATCAGTGTACAGCCCTCACTGGCAGTCACCACCCTCACATCCATGCACACGTTCCATGTGTCCTCTCCCACTGTGTCTGTGTCCCCTCCTCCCAAGGTACACAAACACAAGCACTCAGACACCCAACAGCCATCCACCTCACAACAGCATGCAGCCCATGCACCTGCACCCAAACATAGCAGACTGACACCTCCTACAACCACTCCCTCTTCCTCCACTCCCAAACCATCTCCCTCTCCCCACCACAATGTCCCAAAGAAGCTTTTCCTTTCCACCGTTGACCTCTTCCCTCCCCTGTCCTTCAGGTCAGGCCAGGGTGGTCAAAACCCAGGAAAGCACCTCAGCCACCAGTCCACAGGCACAGTAATGTCCCCGGCAATTCAAGGTGGGAAAGGATCTGGGGCACCAGCTAGCCAACCAGAAAGGATGCCTGGCCCAAGTGCTGCAGGAAGGAAGGGCAAGGAGCCAGCCTCAAGTGCTGCAGGAAAGAAAGGCAAGGAGGCAGCCCCAAGTGCTGCAGGAAAGAAGGGCAAGGAGGCAGCCCCAAGTGCTGCAGGAAGGAAGGGCAAGGAGGCAGCCCCAAGTGCTGTATGAGGGAAGGGTAAGGAGCCAGCCCCAAGTGCTGCAGGAAGGAAGGGCAAGGAGGCAGCCCAAAGTGCTGGCAGCAAGGGCAAGGGGCCTGCACCAGCAGGCAGTGAGGACAAGGGGCCTGGTGCTGGGACTCAGTCTGAGACCCCACCACCTACCATGGTGCAGCCATCTGAGGCTGCAGAGGATGGGCTGGGGCCTCCCCCCACCACCAGCTCTGCCAGCAGCACCACCACCAGCACCAGTGGGCAGCTGTCCGGGGCTGCAGGGGATGGGCCGGAGCCTTCCCCCACCACCACCAGCCCTGCCAGCAGCACCACCACCAGCACCAGTAGGCAACCATCCGAGGCTGCAGGGAATGGGCTGGAGCCTTCCCCCACCACTACCAGCTCTACCAGCAGCACCACCAATGCCACCATTGAAGAGCAGTCAAAGCCGGCGGACAGTGTGTAGTCCTGCATCCATGGGCTATTGTACGGCCTGGCCCCTGCAAATCCTGTGGGTATGACCCTCAGCTGAGAGACTGTGACCTTGCACTCCCCAAGATCTGCATCACAGGACACAATGCCCCCTCCAGAACCAGTGGAGATGCCATCCACTCACCCCATCCTCTCCAGGTTGAAGCTCACTGGGCACGATGCCCCCTCCAGAACCAGTGGAGAAGCCATCCACTCACCCCATCCTCTCCAGGATGAAGCTCACTGTGCACGATGCCCCATCCAGAACCAGTGGAGAAGCCATCCACTCACCCCATCCTCTCCAGGATGAAGCTCACTGGGCACGATGCCCTATCCAGAACCAGTGGAGAAGCCATCCACTCACCTCATCCTCTCCAGGATGAAGCTCACTGGACATGATGCCCCCTCCAGAGCATGTGGGCAAGTCACCCTTTTGAGATACTGTGGCCTTGCACTCCCCAGGACCAAGCACAGGGCATGTTGCCCCCACCAGAGGCAGTGGGTAAGTCACCCACTTGAAAGACTGTGGCCTTGCACTCCCCAGGACAGAGTAATGGGCATGTTGCCCCCTCCAGGGCCAGTGGGCAGGTCACCCACTTGAGACACTGTGGCCTTGCACTCCCCAGGACGAAGCACTGGGCATGTTGGCCCCTCCAGGACCAGTTGTGTTGTACCATCTTCCAGCTGAGGTGCCCCCCGTTCCCCGTCCCCCTGAGGTGCCTGGCTATTTTCGATCTAATGCCCCTGCAGTGTTCTCTCCGTGTTGTGGCAGGAGTGAGGTGGGACTTTGGACTTTGTAATGTGGCACTGTGACCCACGAACATTGAGGACTGGGCAGTGTTCCTTGATTTGTAAATATGTATATACTTTTTGATTTGGATGCACGTTTTGTTACTAATTTCTCTTATTATACTCTTTTTACTCTATTGTAGTTGTCCTTGTATTATTCCTGAAGGGTACGGGGTCAATATGTTATGTTACTGCATCTGCTTGTATGTATGGTTTTGGGGGTGGGGGGGTTGCATGTGTGTGCCATTCTCTTTTTCCTCGCCCTCCACTGTGTGCTAGGTGGCTGTACTCACTGTGGTCATCTTCGCCGTCATTGATGTTTGTAGTGGAGCTGCACGTAGAAGAGCGTGGGGAAGACATGCAGCTCGGGCTCCATGGCTGCGTGATTGTTCTTTGAGTCTCCCCAGGTGAGTCCTTTGACTTCTGTGCAGTGTTTCTGCCAGGCTTTTGATGTTGTTGGTACCACCCCGGAAATGGTGGCGGATTGGCCTCTCATAATACAGTGGGCGGAACATTGTCTTCCGCCTGGCTGTAGGCGGTTACCGCCTTGGTGCCTGTTGATTCTGCCCTGGCGGTCGGTGTGTTATAGTGGCTGTCTGTCTGAGCTGTTTCCGCCATGGTCATAATTTGGCGGTAGTACCGCCGGCCAGTTGGTGGTATTAATGCCACTTTATCACTGACCACCAGGGTTGTAATGAGGGCCATAGTCTTTGGCATAGGTATGAGCTGCACACTTTACAATAGCAATCCTTTTTGGCAAAAGCAATGCTTGCAACAGTTCAGCGATCAATGATGTGTGTTGCATGTGTTGGCCAGTTGAGGTGAGGAATCCCCTCATTGCCCACAACTGACCAAAGTCATGTGTTACTTCAAAAGCGCATTGACTGTCTGTGTAGATATTTGCTGACCTTCCTTCTCTCAGCTGGCAAACCCCGGTTAGTGCCACTAATGCAGCTGCCTGGGCACTTTTTACTGTTGCTAGTCTTTCTCTTTCCAGTAATTTTTTGCCTGTACCTACAGCATAAGCAGCCTGCAGTGTCCCATTTTCGTCCCTGATGCTTGTCCCATCGACAAACAATTCCCCGTCTGCATCTGGGAGTCAGGGTATTCCTGATATCTGGTCTCACTTTTGTGTGTCTATCAACCACCAGGATGCAGTCATGGAAGAAGTTGTCTATGGAGGGGTCATCATGGTCATGTTCTTTCGGCAGGAGGGATTCAGTGTGGTGCATGTTTTGCTAATGATATGTGATACCAACAATGTCCGTTCATATGGGGAGAGGCGAGCGTTTGTGAGGTGTTGTGTTTTTGTGGTAGTCAATAATGTATCCACAACGTGTGGAACATAAAGAATCAAGGTGTATACAAGCACAATATTTTCCGATTGCTCTACCGCCAGGTCAGTGGAGGCCACTGCCCTCAGACATGGTGGGAGTGCTGCTGCAACAGGGTCTTTGGTGGCAGAGTAGTAGGCCACTGGGCGGTAAAAGGCGCCAAGCTTCTGAGCCAACACTCCCTGGGAGCATACTCCTTTCTCGTGGCAAAAAAAAGTGGAAGTCCTTATAATAATCTCGGAGTCCTAATGCTGGTGCTGCACACAGTTCCCTTTTCAGTGTTTGGAAAGCTTCCTCACATTCTGGGGACCAGGGGACTTTGTTTGATGGTTCCCTCTGGTTGAGGTTCTGGAGTGGGTGTGCTATTAGGGAAAAATATGAGATCCGGTGTCTGCAGTAGCCTGCTGCTCCCTGAAAAGCCCTTACCTCCCTCTGCGTGTGTGGTCTGGGGTATTGTGTTATGACTGCTATCATATCTAGTAGCTGCTTCCATGTTCCCTGAGAGAGTTCATGACCTAAGTACCATACTCTTTGCTGTCAGAACTGCAATTTCTTGGGGGATACTTTGTGGCCCTTCCACGTTAGGTGACAGAGGAGTGCTATAGTGTCTTCAATACAAACCACCCTAGACGGTGATGCCAGCAGTGAAGTACTGTACTAGAGTAGCTATAGGGATGCTAGATCTGTTCCTAGGGCATTTGAATATATGGAAGGTAAATCACAGTACTCTTGAGGCATTCTTTTCCAAGTTAACCTCCTTGGAATGAGAAGCAATGTTGGAAATCCCCATGGAGAGGCACGGTGAAGAATGCATTGCTAAGGTCCAGGACCAAGAAGTGGGTAGCTGCTATTGGGATGCTGGACAAGATGGTGGCTGGATTTGGGGCCACTGGGAATGACTGGACCACCACCTTGTTCAGTTCACGGAGGTCTTGTGTAAATCTGTACACTGGGGCTCCATTGGACCCCTTAGATGCCTTCTTCACTGGGAGGATCGATGTGTTACAGGGGCTATCCCGTATCTCCCTTAGTACCCCTTGCTTCAGTAGATCCTGTATCACTGGAGATATGCCCTGCTCACACTCCTTTGAGATCTTTTATTGTGGGACTTGTGGTAGTAGTGCCCCAGGACATAATGTTACCCGCACTGAGGGGTAATCTAGTACCCGCCCCACATCATTTGGTCCTTGTGCCCAGTCCTCACTAGGGACGGAGTCCTACTGTTCTGGGGGAATTCCTTGTACTTTCCCTTAGGGGCCTCATCTCATGAATGCCTGTAACAGTAGACCATTCATCCTACTTTCTAGGAATACCTCTTCAGGTGAGCAGCTTATGGTGCACTGCAACTTGCATAGGAGGTCCCTTCCCATCAAATTAACAGGGCAGAAGCAGCTGAAAACAAATAGGTGGTTTACAGAAATGGGGCCAACTACCCACTTCAGGGGCTGGGTTAAATATTCATCAACCGTTTGTCCTGTCATGCCCACTGCTGTTATTTGTGTTCCTGATAGTGGTGCATCTGGTATGTCTGATGCCTTTAGCATTGACCCTGTCGCCCCTGTATCTACCAGAAAGGGGACAGTCGTACTCAAAACAGTCCTGTCCACATATGGGCCTTCTTGGTCCACTGATATTACTGTGCCAATAAAGTATGTTTCTGGGGGTGGGGGGAACCATTCTCCTTCCTAGCTTAGTGTTCATCACTGCTCCGCACTGGCACCGGAGGCTGGGGGGCCTGTGATCGATCCCGACGGGACTGTGTGGTATTAGTGGAAGCATCAAATACATTAGCAGTGTAAGGTGGGGGTGGTGTACTTTGTTGTTGTATCTGCTGGCTCCTATCTCTAGGTCCCCTATCTTGGAGGGAGCAATCTGCTTTCCAGTGTCCTTGCTGGTTGCAGTGGAAGCATGTTGTGCCTGGAGGGGATTGAGAAGATACTTTCTCATATTGTCCCCTTCCCCGTCTTCTACCCTGCCTCTGCTCTGTCCACCACTATAGAACTTCTCCTGCACCATCATCAACTTAACTTTTTCCCTTTTCTTTTCTTCTTCTGCCTTCTGCAGATGTGTTTGGTAGTCTGCGCAGTATCTGGTTGCAGCCAGTACTTTGTCTATGGGCTCCTGCTACCAGCAGACAAAAGCTGTTTGTAGATGCATCTGGATGGGCTGCTGTAGCCCAAATACAAATGTGGTAACAAACGCTGGCATCGCCTCACCTAATGGATTTTTCATCCCCACTGCTCTGTTGGTGAACTTGCAAAAGACAGTCATAATAACTATTCACACTTTAATTTGTCTCCTGCTTTGTGTGCATTATTTTCAACCAGTCTACCTTATCTTCCGGCACCTTTCCCTTTATGTATTCCATAACCTTTTTCCTTGCCTTCTCTACCTCTTGTCCGGATGCTCCCTCTTTATCCCTTGGTGGCTCGTCTGTTGGTCAGTTGATCACTTTCTTGCAATCCTCCCACAAGTCCCTTGGCACTATTATGTTGAACAAAGTGTCCAGATCTCTCCATAGCAGTCCCCCCATTGCTTCTATTCTATTTAACTCTGTGGACCATTTGTGTGGCTCTTCTCTCAAATTTGGAAAGTCTTTAGTGAATGATATTAAGTCGGACCTAGTCCAAGGTACATGACCATAAGATGGTATTGTTGAGTCCTCACTCCCTGATGAGGCTGTGTGGATCTCCCTGAAGGGCATGGTCAATGCTGTATTTGTTAACATTGGGTAGGCTCTGACGCCAGTATCATTGATGGGCTGTTGTAGCATTTTCTAGTAATTCTTTCAATTTTTGCAACTTCTGTATCACATACTTTGATTTTTCTGTTACATTAGCATCATCCCAGGACTGCAGTTCACTATTTGTGATGCTGAGCTGGGATGTTTCCCAGGCAAATGTTTGTGGTAGAGGGGCTGCACTCCTGGTATGCTGCGTATTAGAAATGGAGTCTTTGGTTGGCAGTCAGGTTATCCCCTGTCCAAGCAAGGATCCTCACTCTAGTCAGGGTAAGTCACACAATACAAATTATCCTGTGCCCACCCTCTGGTAGCTTGGCACTGGGCAGTCAGGCTTAACTTAGAAGGCAATGTGTAAAGTATTTGTGCAATAAGTCATATAATAACACAATATAACATCACAAAAATACACCACACAGTGTTTAGAAAAATATATAATATTTATCTGGATAAATGCAGGTCAAAACGATCAAAGATGCAATAAGTAAATGTAGAGATATCACTGAAAAGTGATATAAAGTGTCATAAGTTTTTTAGATCCAAACAAAGTCTCGTTCAAGCACAAAGTATCTGGTTCACTTGAAAAATCTCTGCAAAGAGAGGCAGAGGAGGAGAGGCGTGGAAACAAAGGGGTGTGCGTCGATTTCTCGGGCCGCATACAGCAATGCATCATTTCGTTTTCACACAGGGACTGCTGTGCGTTGATTTCCGACGCTTGGTAGTGGATCCTCTTCGGGTTGCGGAGTTTTCAGATGACCCAGGGACGATGCGTGGATTTCCTGCACTGGCAGGATAAAGTCACAGGAGCTGCGTCGATTCGGTGGGAGTCAAATTTTCTACCACATGGCAGGCACTGCGTCGATTCCTCTCTGGAAGTCGGGCTGCGTTGTTCCGGTTCACTTTGCGTCGTTCCGGTGGGCCGTGTGTCGAATTTCCGGTCGCTACGCTGGCGCTGCGTTGATCTTCTCATTGCAAAGTCGGGCTGCATCTTTCCGGATCAGCGTGGGGTGAAATTTTCACCGCGGTGCAGGCTGTGCATCATTTCTGGCAGGCTGTGCATCGAATTTTGCCGCAGAATGAGTCCTTCTTGTAGAGATGAAGTCTTTTTGGTCCTGAGACTTCAGAGAACAGGAGGCAAGGAGTGGCTTAGAAGTGCACCAGGTCCCCTTTCAGGTCAATCCTGTCTGCCAGGGTCCCAGTAGGGGGTGTGGCAGTCCTTTGTGTGAGAGAAGGCCCTCCACCCTCCCAGCCCAGGAAGACCGATTCAAAATGCAGATGTATGCAAGTGAGGCTGAGGATCCTGTGTTTGGGGTGTGTCTGAGTGAATGCACAAGGAGCTGTCAACTAAACCCAGCCAGATGTGGATTGTAAGGCACAGAAAGATTTAAGTGCAGAGAAATGCTCACTTTCTAAAAGTGGCATTTCTAAAATGGTAATATTAAATCCAACTTCACCAGTCAGCAGGATTCTGTATAACCATTCTGGCCATACTAAATATGACCTTCCTACTCCTTTCAGATCAGCAGCTACCACTCAAACAATGTATGAGGGCAGCCCCAATGTTAGCCTATGAAGTGAGCAGGCCTCACAGCAGTGTAAAAATGAATTTAGGAGTTTTACACTACCAGGACATGTAAACTACATAGGTACATGTCCTGCCTTTTGCCTACACAGCACCCTGCCCTATGGGTTACCTAGGGCATACCATAGGGGTGTTTTATATGTAGAAAAAGGGGAGTTTTAGGTTTGGCAAGTACTTTGAAATGCAAAGTCGAATTGGCAGTGAAACTGCACACACAGGCCTTGCAATGGCAGGCCTGAGACAAGGTTAAGGGGCTACTTAAGTGGGTGGCACAATCAGTGCTGCAGGCCCACTAGTAGCATTTAATCTACAGGCCCTGGGCACACATAGTGCACTCTACTAGGGACTTATGAGTAAATTAAATAGTCCAATTGGGTAAGACCCAATGTTACCATGTTTAAAGGGAGAGAGCATATGCACTTTAGCACTGGTTAGCAGTGGTAAAGTGTGCAGAGTCTACAACCCAGGAAAATCAGTATCCAAAAAGTAGAGGAAGGCAGGCAAAAAAAGTTAGGGGTGACCACCCTAAGGCTGTCAGGTCTAATATCCTGTATAGCTGCGGCAAACTTGAGAATGCTGGGTCATTAGGTCAGCGTGCGCAAATGTCAGTATTTCCTCCCTATGTTGTCTATTATAGCTACAGTCTGTGAAAGAATCAACAGCCACACATGGACATGTGCAGGAGCAGGCAGCCAAGAGTCAGAAGCACAATATTAGGGCCTTGCGGTGTAACTTGACTGGCTTCTCTCTCAGAAGGATTTGGACGACGAGCAGTCATTATCAGAGGCCATAGGTTAGCCCTATAGATGAGTGATGCTTGCTGCTGGTGCCTCATTTGCCCTCTTCCCCACAGAAGATATCTGTTATTAACACAGGTCCAGGGTCCTTGGTAGCAGTACATTAGAGATGCATCTCCTACGCTTAAACTGGACCATGGTAATTTGCCAAAGGTGTAGGAAGGTACAGTAGCTAACTGAAGCATTGAATGCTACAATCACAGTAAAGGAAAGTCCAAATAACCCTCAGCAGTTACTACACCATCACCATCACATCCTCAATTTATTGACAAGTGTAGATGCCCGCTCGGAAGCCTAATGCATGGCATGTAGGAAAGAAGACACCACACTTGCAAAAGCAGACACAGAAAGAGAGGGAAACAATTGAAATAGAAACCACCCACAAAAAGAGAGCCAAACTGCAATAATCTCTTGAAAGGCCATTAGGCATCATTGTAAAGATTACTTCCTTCCTTCCTATAGAGAGAACACCTGATCTGAGAAAACATAATAACACCCACACTGAACTGGAAAATCACTCATAGAAAGAAACCGCCTCCATCCAATAGTTGAACATCGAACAATAGATGCCTCAGGACATACCAATGTGACCTTCAATTTCAGGCTGACGGCAAGAAGTAGCATGTGAAAACGGACCATGAAGGCTGTTACACTCAAAAAACACAAAAACACGTGACTGATGAAGCGGAGGATCCAGAGGCAGAATCAACGGAAACTGCAAAGAGAACAAACACTGACACAGAGGAACAAAACAATGAGAAGACAGCTATCAAGAGAACATAATCCCAGAAACGATTACAGGTGGCTGGCTGGATGATTCACCCAATACACAGACACAGGAACTTTAAAAAGTTTGTAACTGACATATTATCACAAGAGAACTAATGTTTGATTATATATATTGAGTTGTTCACCTTAGTCCAGAGAGGTGGTGGTAAATCTCCTGGACCACAAAGATCACCACGGATCAGTAATGATCATAGTGGGTTTCTCAAGAATAAGTCACAACACAGTGATAAGGGACCACATAAATGAGGCTCATTGGGCTCCGGGTGTTGTGTGGGTACATGGAAAACACAGGGGATGGGGTTTTCAAGGAGATATTTGAGGGTGGAACAAGCAAACCTGGGTTAAGGTTACATACACAGAAGCACAGGATTCACAAAATATAAGTGGACCTTTAAAACTTATCATTAGATGCCTAAATACACAAACAAAATGCTCTTGGGTGTACATACTAAATTAGAGGAGTTAAAAGCGGATGGCCGATGTGCTCCTAATGCAAGAATCCCATCTCAAGAGGGACAACACATGCAGCACAGAATTAAGTCAAAACCCTAAAAAACCCAGTTACACTCAACATCCCAAAATAACAGAGTAGCAATCTTATTTAGGAACAGTCTGGGAGCCTTTACCATGAGACACCAGTAGATAAACAAGGCAAACACGTATTTGAGCAATTTAAAATTGGTACACAAATATGCATCATAGTATCTCTCAGATTCACGGCCTGACCATTATTAATCTTACTCTATGCAGACGATATAACATTGTGGGCCATATTTATACTTTTTGAGGCAAAACTGCGCTAACGCAGTTTTGCGTCAAAAAAATTAGCGCCGGCTAACGCCATTCTGAAGCGCCATGCGGGCACCGTATTTAATCAATGACGTTAGCCGGCGTTAGCCGCCGGCGCTGCCTGGTGTGCGTGGAAAAAAACGACGTACACCAGGCAGCGCCGGCGTAGGGGGATATGGGGCTTGGGCGTCAAGAAATGGGGCAAGTCAAGTTGAGGCAATTTTTTCGCCTCAACCCGATTTGCGCCATTTTTTTTCACTCCCAACCCCCATAGAAATGACTCCTGTCTTAGCAAAGAGTCACCACTCCTTCCATTATTACCAATGATGGTGCGGGACCATCCGGTCCTACCAAGGAAGAACGGGACAAACTGTCTTCACTTAAACGTGATTTGGTAAAAACAGTTTTACATGGGACCATCATGACCGAATACCTCAGAGCCAACATAGCCCCCAATGGACTACTTGTGTCCAACATGCCCAGGATCTTCCTACAGGACCTCGTCTTTAGGAAGGACTGGGCGCAGATTGCATGGAAGTGCACTCGGGACTGGTTAGTCCTAATTATTAATACATCCAGACGACTAGCAGAGTCCATGGCTATACAGATCACTTTTATGGAGAATACACTAAAAACCACAATCTCTTTAGCAGCATTTAAGAGCCGATTAGCAGAAATCAATACTGATCTAAATGAAACAAAAGAGTTTCTAACACAACAGAAGATAACAAAGTTACAGAAAGATATTACCAAGTTCAACAGAGAGAAAGTCTACCCTTATATCAAGGATGACTACACTACAGATACGCCATCTGTCTCGTCAGACGAATCTTCACCTGGTAGAAGACCTCGCAAATATAGCCATAGCTCATCCTCTGACGGATGGAGCACTGATGATGAGAGACCACAACCTTATTACAACTTTCCTCAATACCATCCAGGTCACCCGATGGCATGGCACCAACCCTTCCCCTTTTATCAACCACGCCCAATGCCACCATACATGCCTTTTTTAGGCCAGGGCAGGGGCAGAGGAAGAGGCAGAAGACGAGGAAGAGGCAGGAGAGTTCATTGGTCTCAGGAGGAACCACAGATGGTCACAAGGAGCCAGGGCAAGACCCCCCCAACCAAGATCTAGTGGTAAATTTGTCCTCTAGGCCTCTCTCCCTTTATGAAACAAGGGTATTGAATAAAGGATTGGGGTACGTTCCTACTCCTAAAACTGACCCCTTTCGGTTACAATGTGAACTTTCACGGTTCTTCAGAAAAATTTGTCTCCAATTCTTTTTCAAAGATAGACCTACTGATGACTCCCCTCTGGACTCGGGTCTTAGACGACCTTCAAAGTTCATGCCTCCAACTTCCTCCATGCCCTGTGAGGTTCTAGCTTTTGAAAAAGCGGTTACCTCTGACGTTATGAAAATACGACCAGAACATAGATTCATCAATATACCTAAAGCTGAGAATGAGGCACTCCGAGATATATCCGCTGATACTAATATCACCATCAAACCAGCGGACAAGGGAGGTGCGATTGTTGTGATGAACACAGAGGACTACAGACAGGAATGTCTCCGCCTTTTAGGTGACCCCACCTACTATGCTCAGATTGATCAGGATCCTACAGCTAGCCTGCAAACAGAGATCCGTGGTATGATAGAGGAGGCCTATTGCAATACTTGGATATCTCAGAAAGAAGCAGAATTTCTAGACACTGAGGATCCTCGTATTCCGTACTTTTACTGTCTCCCGAAGATCAATAAGGGCAGATCTCCCCCTCCTTGACGCCCGATAGTCTCAGGGATTGGGTCCATCCTCGAACCATTAACCATATTCTGTGACCATTTTTTAAGACCGCTTGTACAACAATCTTCCACTTACCTCAGGGACACTAAAGATGTCCTTAATCTCATTGAGTCCATCAACTCAACAGTCCATGTCAATGCCCTCATCACCCTTGACGTCGAGGCGTTATACACCAATATTCCACAGGCAGCTACACTGAAGGTAGTTGAGACATCCCTTCTGTCTGCTAGTTTACATTCAATGACTCCTGTTCACTTCATCATGCATTGTGCTAGCTTAGCCATGACTAAGAACTTTTTTCAGTTTGAGGACAAACTCTTCCACCAGATTCGCGGCACTTCGATGGGGAGCACCTTTGCCCCGAGCCTAGCCTGCATGTATATGTACGATTTTGAGCAACGTTTTATCTTACCTGAGTCTAACCCTTTTTTTGACAACATAAAATTATGGCGTCGGTATATAGATGACATTCTTGTCATATGGCACGGCCCCATATTTGAAGTAGACTCGTTCACCACTTGGATAAATGGTCTGGATCCTTTTCTGAACTTTACATCCTCTATCTCTACTACAGAGATCTCCTTCTTAGACCTGTTGATCAGTATTGAGGAAGGCAAATTGAGAACTCGAACCTTCCATAAAGTGACGGATCGGAACAGCTTGTTATTATATGACAGCTACCATCCCAAGGCACTAAGAGACAATTTACCGTATGGGCAGTTTTTACGCCTCCGACGGAACTGCAGCAATCTGCAGCTATTTAACACCCAAGCCTCTGATTTACAGACCAGACTACACGACCGTCACTATCCGAACAGGGTTATTAATACAGCCTACAAGCGAGCTAAATACAGTGACAGAGAATCACTACTTCAGTTGACTCCTAAATCCACGGAAACCAAACTTACCTGTGTATCTACATTTACACCACTCTCTAATGCAGTCAAAAAAATAGTTAACAAAAGATGGTCAGTCCTCTGTAGTGGGGGTGAGAGTATTCCCAAGCCTGTTTTTGCCTTTAAGAGAACTTCCAACATTAAAGATGTGCTGGTACATACTCGACCAAGACCCACCATGACCCCGACCAATCAAAGGTCACTTTGGGACCTCCCTCCAGTTAAGGGCCACTTCCCCTGTGGAAACTGTAATGTTTGTTCGCTCACTAAACGGGTAGACACCCTTGAACTAGAACCCTTACTAACATGGCGATTGATGAAACATACCAATTGCAATACTCGCAACTGCATTTATCTGATCACATGTCCATGCAACCTGTGATACGTAGGGATGACCACACGACCTGTAAAAGTTAGGATAAACGAACACTGCAGCAACATTCGCTGTGGACGTGCCACGACGAAACTTAGTATCCATTTTATTGAATCTAATCATACACCAGATGACATGTGGTGGGTAGTATTACAGACCTGTGCCCTGACAGGTACTCGCCCTCTCTTTGAGCTTGAACAACGTTGGGTATACAGACTTAATACCCACCGTCGAGGATTGAATGACGACATACCTTGGTTCAATCTCTCAATATAGATGGTTGGTGGTGTTGTGATTACTCACCCTTAGTCAGGACCCATTTCCGACTGCTTTAATATGCCACTGACAGGGTCTCTGACAACACCACATTTTTATTTTACCACTCTTTCTACAAAACGTATTTCCTTTTATTAACACAAGTAGTTGATGACCGTTTTTTTCAGAAATCACGTGGGTGGAAAACCACCATCTCATTTCAAAACTGCGACTGGAGTTTTTATTTACTTTTTCACCCATTGTTCTGGTAACTATTAACCAGCCCAAGATGGCCGCCGTAGTGATATGCACAGTCGCGACCTTGTGGGTGAAGTCCCTTCTCCCTTTCAGACCACGTTGACCAAGCCTAATGGAGTTGCTTGGCAACTAAGTGATTAATTACATCACGCGCGCTCTACACGCGGACTATTTATACTCGTAGTTCATGGCTCGTCTTGTATCCGGGAACGTAGCCGCGGGGGTAGGTGCTCCAGTGAACGCCGGAAATCACGAAAGTAAGTGCTCCCGGCCCGCTAAGACCGCTGTTTGGGACGCGATACTTAGATCGCTTGTCTCCCTATATATTCTCCTTGGCTACCTGGACTGTATACGCTGCGCGTATAGCGGCCCTCATTAGCAATCGACTTGAAAACGCAATGACGGCACAAATATATTCCCATTATTTGGGCTATATGTTACCCACATGTATATGTGATTCTGCTTAAAATGGAGTTGAACTAATGTGTATAGAACACCCTAGTCCCCCCCTTCATTACTTCTTTCATTTATTGCTGAGTATCAATTTTTTTTTTATATACTCAGTATTTGACTCTAACTAACTTAAGTGTATGCTTACCTTGTTGTATTCTTCATCCTGAAGGCTGGCATTTTACAGACTTCAAGTGCATATATTATATACCAGGTTGTCGAATATTATCATCATGTAACCTATGAAGTTATACTGGTGTGTTATGGGTCCTATTGTGTGCGTGTTGATGCATACTACACTTTATTTGTACCCAGTCTGTACTTCCAACTATACATAATTTTTGTTTACTTCCAGTGACCATGTTATAGGTTTAACGGATGATTTGGTAACAGAGACATCTTGTTCCATTGTCATGTATCTATGTTTATCTCATAACTAGATTCATTGTGAACCGGGCAACAGGCCTGCGTGATCCCATGATACCCTTTCTTTAATGGAGATGGTAAGCCCTCCTATATATTATGAGCATGGGTTGCTATCATCCACCTTATCAGTATGAGTTGCACAGTTTGTCACTATGTTTTACTTTTCACTTAAACGTACTACTCTCCGAGTGCAGATGAAGTAGTCACGCCATTTACTAACCACAGTTTTCTCCCTGTACCTAGGGTGACTGATAGGAAAGGAAAGCCAGTCCAGTTTACCTCCAGTAAGTGACTGATGACGTCTTGACTGTGAGCGTTAAATTGCAGGAGCTGATGATTTTTTCCTTTTTCCTCTGTTTTCAATTGGAGAAGTCCAATGATAAATTAGGTCCTGAAGAAGCGTCAGGGGATCCTGTTGGACCATAAGAGACGCGAAACATGTCGACCATATGACCATATATTGAGGGATTGCGGATAAGCACCGTCTCCCTCTGCCCTCAAATTTCTTTGTACGAGTGTTTGAGCATTATCTCTTGTTTCACTCCCTTGTTTATTTTTTTAATCTTGACCAATTCCCAACAGCAAGCAATAAATGATTTAGTGAGGGATTTGAGCCAATTTTACCTTTTTTCTTGTTCTGTCCTCCCTCTTTTTGGGACCCACACTTGGCCCCACGGCTTCATCATTAACAAAAAGATCTCCGGCAAAGAGCCCCCCTTCGGGGGGTGCCCGTCAGGCATTGCAGTGCCGGCCTGACGAGGAGCTGTCCGATGATGAAGCATGACACCAAATATGGTGTGTGAGGACTTGTGCTCCTGATTATCAGGACTCTTTCCCATCTTCCTTTCGCTCATTTTGGAACAGTGTATTATATTATATTATCATGCCCAGGGGACTTCTGTCCCCTGGGCATGGTCATTGGGCATAGTGGCATGTAGGGGGGCACAAATCAGGCCCCCCTATGCCACAAAAAAAAAAACACTTACCTGAACTTACCTTAATGTCCCTGGGATGGGTCCCTCCAGCCTTGGGTGTCCTCCTGGGGTGGGCAAGGGTGACAGGGGGTGTCCCTGGGGGCATGGGAGGGCACCTCTGGGCTCCTTCAGAGCCCACAGGTCCCTTAATGCCTGCCTTTTGCAGGCGCTAAAAAATGGCGTAAAAGCGGCCGTATGTCATTTTTTTCGACCCGCCCACTCCCGGGCGTGAATTTTGCCCGGGAGTATAAATCCGACGCACATGCCTCGGAGTCGATTTTTTAGACGTGAATGCCTACCTTGCATCTCATTAACGCAAAGTAGGTGTCCACGCTAAAAAATGACGCAAACTCCATGGACTTTGGCGCTAGACGCGTCTAACGCCAAAGTATAAATATGGAGTTAGTTTTGCATCGAAATTGCGTCAAAAAAAAGACGCTATTCCGGCGCAAACGGAGTATAAATATGCCCCTTTATCTTAGAGAGACCCAGGACTGATTAAACTCTATCCTACAAGAGATGGATTGGAAGACTTCCAGGCCTTAGTTTAAACTGGGGGAAATCAGCCATATTTTTACCTCATCACAAGCACAGCAGAGCGGAAATGGAAATCCGTCTGGAATGGTATACTGAGCCAATTAAATATTTAGGCCTTTGCTACAAAAAAGATGAGAACCTTAGACTAAGTTATGGCAGTTGGATCAGCAACGTAGAGGAACAAATAAGGCGACAGCTTAAATTGCAGCTCACAATTGCAGGCAGATTAGAACTAATCAGAAATGTCAGTCTCCCTAAATTTATATATTTTTCAATAACATAACCATCCCACTAAACAAAACCTTTTTCCAAACTCTCATGACTTTGCTTATCCAGTAAAGAGTCCACTATAGCCGTATTACGAGAGTGTAGCAGTGCTCAAACAGCATTTGAAAGGAGATGATTTGACTGATTTGATTTGATTTTTTTTAGGCAACTGGGGCAACTCCCCTGCCCCCTTGTATTCTCGCGTACTCCTCATGACCTCCCTCTCCCAATTCCACACCAGTGCCTCAGTGATATAGTGCTACAGCCGAGGATACCGGAGGCCAGAAACAGAGGATAAGCCACTAGGGTACACTCCTCTAGGGAATCCGCGCTGCTGAAGGAAGCTGCACCGCGAGTCTACAAACTCACCCCGCTTTTTCAATGGCTTTTCCTGCAGCTTTTCCGCACAACAACCACTCCCACTCCCACTCCTTCTCCTGCTTCACACTGCACCGCTACCTGTGGGCTGTCTGGCACTACCGCTGAGGCTAACAGCTGAAGCCCACAGCGGCGCTACGGGCCTGGAGGCAGGGAGCAGAACGGAACAGAGCAAGAATCACCTCGCCAAGTCACCACACAAACTCACACCTGCCGGATCTGATGAGTTTGCTTATCAAACTAGCATGACCTAGAATTTCATTTGATTTGCTGACCCTAATTTTTAAACATGGAGGCTTTACAATCTTCAGCATGGAACTGCATTACGTATGCTCACAGGCACATTTTTTATACTACTGGATACTTCCCAGTGCTATATGGCCTACCTAGCAGTGTAGAGGAATGTAGCAGATCCTATACTGCACCAAACAGCTTTATGGTCCAAAATAGACAAAATTAACATAGTAAATTCCACTGCAAGCTTTTGGGGTAAACTTAAAGACAAAACTGATATCAGACTTTTATGAACACCAAGGCCCATATTTATACTTTTTTAGCTCCGCATTTGTGTCGTTTTTTGACGCAAAATCGGCGCAAACTTACAAAATTCAGTTGGTCTTTGTAAGTTTGCGCCGATTTTGCGTCAAAAAACGACTCAAATTCGGCGCTAAAAAAGTATAAATATGGGCCCAAGTACCCCTCTGTCACTGCATCCTCTATTTCCTGTGGCTCTGGAAAAATACACAATTTGAACATTGTAAAATGGAGAGACCTATACAAGGAGGGACAATTATTTTCTATAAACACTTTAAAATCTTAGGTTCGTGATCACTCTACTGGACACATGAGGGAGATCAAATTGTATTAAAATATTAGTGGCATACAAGTTAGCACATGATGATTAATTAACATAGATTTGAAGGCCTAACAGAGAAAATAATGTAGAAATGTAAAATGTCCATGTTTGAATCATTCGTATTAGACATTACATTTCAACATGAAAGATATTCAGCATTTATATTAAATGAAGTACTGCTATGAATTAATGTTGAGTGTTTTATTAAAATGAATATTACAATCGAAGTATAAAATGAATATGAATTAATCAGACATATATTGATTTAAATGGATTTTATTAACGTGAGTTACCTGTGTGCAGAAAAAGAAACTTATGTTTAATTCAGTTCTAACATGTCCTAAATAATGTTTGCAATTAAATAATTTGTTTTGAATATTTTATTTAAAATTATAAGGTGCGCAATTGGTTTATTAATGTATTAATGTGTATTAAGGCTTTCTTAGCTTGGCTAGGCCTAAAAGATTCAGGGCCTGATTTATGGAAAGTTAGCGCCACCTTTGCGTCATTTTTTGACACGCAAGTGGTGCAAACTTACAAAAACAAATTATATTTTGTATGTTGTTGCCGCTTTTGCATCAAAAAATGACATAAAGGCACTAACGTTTCATAAATCAGGCCCTTAATTTGCAGCAGTAGAGGAAAATACTTTTTTTTATGTCCCCTTCAGCCAGAATTCTTTCTCTAGGTTGTTGATGTGATAATGAATGTCCTATTGTATTGAAGGCAAGGAACATATCTCAGAATTAATTATGCAACAATACTTGTTCTAGCAGTCAAAAAAAGGCAGGAAATTCACGATTCTCATGTGAACTGTGTTTGTTTATTTTGTGTATCGTGAGAAAAGGCCTGAAGTAACAAACAATTAGCTAACGTAATAATTTGTCGGAACTTTGTGAAATCATTGAAATGACAATGTACTTTTGCTGAGAAAATCTGGAAGAGTTGCAAACTTGACGGTGCCACTGGCAGCCATTGCACGCTGAATCTTGTACGTAGAAATGAGCCCACGTAAAGGACCAATCAACGGATCATCAATATTTTTAATTAGTGAGGAAATTTGGAAACCTGGAGTTAGTTCAGGCTGGAGTTAGTTTGTGTGACTGTGAGTCCACTCCTGCTCCAAGTCTGTCCAGAACTCTGCCAGAGTCTGTCTACTCCTGTTTTAAGTCTGCTGCTATCACCCTCTATCATTTCCAAGTCGCTTGATAAGTTTCCTTTTAGTCTTAATTGCCCATCTTCTTATGGTGTTCAGTACTAATATTCCCAACTAATTTTGAACTGCTGTCTTGTCCTATGTACAGCCTGTGTTCTGTACTGTCCGCATGCAGCTGTCAACGGAAGTCGGAAGAAAGTGACAATTCTAGCTGATGAAATATTTCTATCTACTGTCCCATGAGGAAAGGTATAACTAAATGTGGTTTCTGCTTCCCTTTTCAGTTTACATAATTACACCAGCATGTTTTTATAGAGAGTAACCCTAGCTAGATGATTTTTCCAAAGTATTTTTGTCTCCTCTTTTGATTTTGCCTGCATGTGTTAGTCCTTTCCCACACACATGCAAGTCTGAATTTGTGTTAGTGATAGGAATGGACCAGCCCTGAAATCTGAATGTTCAAACTGTAATTTGATGATTTACTGATGTCACCATTATCTGCTTTGAAATCTGATTGTAATGTGCATATTGTGTTGTTGCTAATCTGTCCAAAATCCATTTCCTTTGGAGGGTTTAATAGTATTGATGGTTAGTAGGTTAAATCTTTGCAGATGTTTCAGTCAGCCTATGGTTTTCATGCATGTTCATAACTTAATTTTACACAGCACATACGTTACATTGATTTTGGGATTGTAATAAAGCCTTGAAACTTTATTTAGATTGGAGCTTGATTTAATGCTAAATTATTCATGGTGTCCAGAATTGTTGATGGTTTAATGTCATTGATTTATGATTGAATGAATGTAGCTACTACACTCTTCGCCAAGTTCAAGGATCTAGCTGACCTCAATTGGTGAGAATAGGGATGGTGCCTAACTAGCGTTCTTGTGGTTTCTGAACCCGAGGTGGGAAGAAGACCTCCACGAGTGTGCCAGAAAACATTTCTCTACCTTTCGCTCCCACAGAAGAAAATCCAAAGGTAAACTGGTCACTCCTGTCTTTTCATTCAACCAGTGCAATGTAGCCCATTAGGAAAAGTAGTGATGATGAATACATCCAAGAAATGAATAATAGTGTTTTACAAGAAAATATAAAGAGAAACCCCTGCACGCATAGTCCCAGCATGAGAAGGATAGTATACATATTTTGGAACTCTCCTCACACAGGTCGGACTGGGACAAAAATAGACATTTGTAAATCATGACCATTTTGAAGACACACCCTATGAGTATTTTGCAAGTTATGGGATACTGAATGCATTTGTGTAGTTAGCTGCAGCTAATGTTTGTTGCAACATTAGGGAAATCGTCAGTAAAAATCTGCCCACTTAGCAATAAAACAGTCCCAAATACCACCTGATTGCCCTATAGACCCGTCCAACTCTGACCTCACATGTGAATAATGGGAGTACTCCTGCTCACAAACAGGTCAACTTTTACATAGTGACAGATTGCAACTGTTACATTATAGGTATATACACTGCATTCAGTACCACCCAGCAGCGCTGCATTGATGAAAATGCAGATTCCAGACTTCCAATGTGAATGCTGTAACGCAATGTTATGCTATCTATATTTAAACACCGATTCCATCTTGACCACTGACTCTATTTTGTGCTTAGCTTAGCTTCAAACACAGTCACATCGGTGGCACAGGTATTTTTCCATCCTCAGCTTGTTTTCTACATTGAACACGTTTTCACTCTTTTCACCAGAGAAGGGAACATATCATAGGGGATGCAACAATGGCAAGAGTATACAAGAATGAGAATGTTCATAGCAGGGTAGGTCACGGCTCTGTCTTGGAAATATACATTGGGATCTGGCCAATTCTTTTGAGTGTTTTTCAACACAGACCAAGTACATCCAGCGCTTGAATTTCACAACGTACTCAAAGGGAGGGTGAAGGTAACCAGAACCTTCCTCTTGGGTTTGTTTAAGGTATATAAGGTGGGGAAACGTTGCACTGAGGCAGAAGAAGCTCATTGTGAGGGTGGATGCACTGCTCATGAGTCCCAGTGGGGAATATTTCTCCTGTCTCAGCTGTCCAGGGTTTCACAGCGTGACGTTGACAAGGACAAGGATGATGTTGGATTCGATCCCCATGGTGATGCATTTTTATTTCTTAACTATCTAGCTTTGCTGTGTGCATGTATAAATATATATATATATTCACTACATACATATATATTGTTGATATATTGCACTTTTTCTGATTATTATTATTCAACTGCTGTGATTATTTTAGTATCTGCATGTGTTTTGCTGCATTCAAGCTAAATTCTCATGTTAATATTTGTGTATACTCTCATTTGAGACCTGGGAAGTGCCCTAATAAATTCATTATTCAGACTAAGAGTGCGCCATTCTTTACATTCTTTAGCCTCGTTCCCTTTTAGTTTGAAGTTAAGCAGAACACATGGAAGAGACAAGATTTTATACCTTTGCATGGAAATGTTCTATAATCAACACTGGGAACATGTTATAGACACTTTGCAAACATCATGGAGATACCTATACTAGTGTTTATGGTGGTTGCATTGCTGGGATGTGCCAAAAAACATACCATCCACCAAAAAATATTACACTGTCTTTGCATTTCTGCTATCCAAACACTTGGTTGCTCAGCGCTGGGGGCAAGACTGAGACCCAAAGCAGAGTGTATGGGTACTGAAGTTAGCATACTGTAACTACTGGATCTCTACAAGGCCTCTCGTTCCAAATACATTTGCCCCTTATTCAGGCAATATCTACTTTTCGACACTGCAGTGGATGATGAACAGACTCGTATTAAGAGGGGTGAATCCTGCAAACAGAGCTACAAGCAATTGGAATTTACACAGAGTTAGATTCATGATATACCACTTTCTTACATGGTTTTATGTTTTAAGCTTTCAATGAATAAAAGACTCTTTTAAAAAAATATAGCCTCAGTACAGGCCCCGGATCAGAGACAAACATCTTCATGTAGATGCTCTTCGGAAGATGCAGGGATTTGCCAAAGGTGAGATTATATTAGGTTGGGGACTTAAACTAGGTAGCTGATGTCAAGTTGGACCACTCCCAAGAGGACGCTGGCCATAGTAATCAGATGCTTTATAACTCAAAATATTAAATTTGGTATTTGGGGTTGTTTGATTTGTGGATGGAGAAACACACACAAGGTAAACTGTACACACATCACATATCACTCCGACATTCACCAAACATATTCCAGAATAGATACAAACCTTGTCTCTGGTGGACTAGTGAAGAGAAAAAACACACGAAGAAATAGGAGTAATTTTGGTGTCTGAGCATCCCCCCCCTTAACCCGCAGACTCACAGGAAATGACACTGCACCAAATGAAAGTAATGTTCCCTAAGAGATGTAGACGAAATAGTCTGAGCGATAAAGGACTTTCTGCCGGCGAGGGACACTCACTGGAGTAAATTGTGGCAACCTTAAAAACTGTGATTAGAGATAAAAATCATAATGGCAGCCACACCCCACAGAACGAATAGGACCTTAATACAGGGGAAATTAGAGGTTGACCTGAAAGCAGCCAAAGGAAGGCATAAAAAACACAGGCAGTATAGCAGATCTGCTCCAGGTTACCATGTTCAGAATGCATTGGAACAAATTGCTAGTAAATGTGTCTTAGAAAGCACCATGGGCACTCAACCAGAGAACGTACGAGTTTGGAAAGAAAGCACATAACCTACCAACAGAAGCATTGCACAATAAACAACACAGGGATACAATACAGTTAATAAAAGGCAATGATAATTAGCTCCTATTCTATTACAGAAAGATAGGGGAAGTGTTTAAGAAAGTGGATGCTGCATTAAATAAACAAGATCCTCCCCCTCTCCCCCTAGCAATTCACAGATGCCTTTCTAAGCCACATAGAACTCCAGAGGCTAGAGGCTGAGCAAAGAGAAAATCTCAGGGCCCCAATAAGCGAAGCCGAGGTCAGAAAAGCTAGAAACATCTAAAATGTGAATTCTATAAGACCTTTATAAACCATTTGGCTTGTATCCAGACCAGTCTGTTTTGGAAATCATAAGAAAAAGACAAGTACTTCCAACAAAGTACAAAGTGGAACTGATAGTCTTCCCAAAGCAAGGGAAGAATGAGTTGTAGCGCACCTCATGCCTACCTATTGCTTTTCTGAATTTAGATCATAACCTACACATGACAAATTTAGCCTAAAAATTGTCAGGTGTTGCCTGTCCCAGACATTATACATATAGACCAATCAAGTTATATTCGTGACCAGCACACATTTAACAATATAAGGACAGCATTTCTCATTAAACAAGATAACAATAAGAGGACCTCAATGGCCCTGTGTACTAAGAAAGCATTAGACAGGGTTAGTTAGGGATTCCTGAAGAAGGATGTGCTTAAACCTGGCATAGGTGAAGATTGGGTGTGTATGTTCTTTGCCCACCTACACAGGCCCAAAGGCCAGAATTGCATAAAATCAATTGTCTATGTCAAATTAAAGATAGAAAGGGGTACAGCTGGAATGCCTGTTGTCCCTGCTGTGTTATGTACTGCCACTGAATCCTTAGCATAGGCCACATGCCATTATGCGTTGAAGGGATGGAAGTTAGAGGAGAATTTACAAGGTACCTTGTTTTTGTGGATGACATACTACTGTACCTGATGGATCTCACTGAGTGCCATTCAGGCTTTTCTGTCAGTTTTAGAGAAGTATGGAAAAGAATCAGGGTGTAAGGTCCGATGTATTGATATAGACACAGAGAAGGGTTTAAAAGAGACTACAGGACTCTACAGCATTTAGTCAGAAGAAATAAACAGTTAGATATTTGGAAATAAACCTATGTAAGACTATAGCGAACCTCTACAGAGCTAAACCATATCCTATTATTGGAGGGAATTAGGAAATATCTTTGAAAATGGTCAATATATCTCATGCCTAGGAAAAAAAATGCCATGAAAATGTCAGTGGTGTCAAAACTCCTATATGTATTTCAGGTGCTTCCAATTGAGGTGAAGTGCAGAGTCCTAGATGACATTCAGCAAAAGCTCCTAAAGTTCATATGGGTGGAGAAATTGTCTTGAGTCCCCAAGTAAGTCCTGAAAAAGCAACACATGAAGTTGGAGAGTCTGGGTTTCCAGAAAATACAGGACTATTACCATTCCTTACATCTAAGGGCAATAAGAAAATGGAAAAAGTGGTATTCAAATAAACACTGGGGGACTTGTTTACAGGCCCTTCTGCACCAACGGAATGTCACTTTTAGTGATGGACCAGCGATGGACACTGCAGGGCCATATCGACCAGGCCCCTTAAAGCCCCCTCTGCATGGCTTTTCATGGCTTTGTAGTTATGGACTGATGCACAGCAGCACAAGTCCTGCTGCCTCACCCTGCAACAGGGAGGTGTGCCATGGGTGTTATAGTGGGTGTTCCCAAGTAACATCCGTGGCATTTGACACATTTCCAGATTTATGAGATTTTGTGAAGCTGGGAATGCGTCAAAAGCATTGCCTCCACAGGGGAGGTGTAAGGAAGGTGCAATGAGGAGAAATACCTTTATTTCGCCAAATTTTTCCTTTTTCTATGTGTGCTGCAGCACACATAGAAAAAGGAAAACACCTTGTGATTGTTTTTGTGCATGAAGGTGATCCTTCCTACACAATCATCCTTGCAACATAGATACCGTTGCACCATGTCTGCATTGTCACATTGCCAGCGCAGGGGAAAGGGACAGGAATGCGCCCTATATCATAGATATAGCACATTCCTGCCCTTTTCTTTTGACGCCGGGCAGCACAGCAAGAAGGGTTGCGGTGCTGACCTGTGCCAAAAACTTGCAACTATGTTGATAGGGACAAAGTGGCAATAGGGAAATCTCTTTGATACATTGTGTGTCTTCTTGTAAAAGGCAGACTTCATAGACTGTTTGCTAGCCATATCACAGAAATGGTCGTAAAAATGTGGAACTCGCTTACCAGGCGACATCCCGTCACCACTCACTACTGTACACAATTATGTTGACTCCACCTTAACTCCATTGACTGGTAATGCATAAAAGGCTTGGCTTGAAGGGGACAGAAGAATGCTGTCAAACATATACAAGACAGGAGAAATTTTTAAGAAAGTTGTAACCAATTATATGAGGTGTGTGACACTGAGTTTTTGAATACAGTGGAGGAACAAACGTCTATGTGACAAAAATGGTCATCTAAGTAGAAAAATATACACCTCTGTAAAAAGGTATAAGTCGTTTTGCAAAAGAGAAGTTCTGGATGGGATAAATGAAACTAGTGGAAGCAAAGAAAGTTCTGAAGTATATTCAGGAGATGGAATGTTAAATGGTAAAAATGCAAAAGAGAATACATTTCCTTTTTAGAGGGAATGCTTCTGATCCCTCTTGGCCATAAACCAAACAGGGTAAGATGTCAAACATGTACAAAAAGGAAAGACTAAAGAGGAAAACAATGAAAGGAAATCCACAATGGAAAAAATTAAATTAAAGCTCATTTGGAAGTGTGATATGGGAAATAAATGAAATGCAAAAAGGACTACAAATGGCCATAATGGACCTATCAGGAAGACTTCTCTCTCTAAAGATGTAGAAAATGTTCTAAAAAGGACTAACTTTTGTTCAAAAAGACATTTCAAGCTGGTGGAAACTAAAATTGATGTGTATAAAATCACACGCACACTAAAGTTAGTAAAAATACTATGCTACCAAAGATAAGAAATAAATTGCATGGCACCCCATTCAGGCTGAACATATGTCTCGTAACTTGACCATACAGGATCTCAAATTTTCAGTCACTCTAGACAGCCTAGAACATGATAAGAAGCTGAAGATGTAAACAGCAATGAATATACTGTAGTCAGACAATTCAAAATTGAGCAATTAGGAGCAGGATTAGGTAATTTGCTTAAGAGATCCAATATTTTTCCCATACTTCCACTCGGCAAAAAGGTAGATTTATTCTTTAATTATTTAATGAAAGACGTTGGTTAGATGAAAAATGGTTCAACAAGGAAACTGAAAAAAAATGATGACAGCAAAACTACCAAGCAAGCCGACAAAGGTGGGAACATTGGGGCATATTTACAAGAAAGTAGCGTATTGGTCCAGATGCGCCACTTTTCTTGCATCACCTGTGTCCTTCCTAACGACATCATGGTTGCACGTATTTACAATATGGTGCACCATGGCAGTCATTAGGACAATGGCATCAACATTTTTGATGCTATTGTAGCGCTTTTCTGAACTAATGTCAGAAATCTTGATGCTAGTCCATCAAAGCACAGGGAGGCCTATCGATTAAAATTGGTGCGTCATTTCAACATCTGCTCTGGGCAGGTGTTAAAAATGATGGAAAAAATGGCACAGTGAAATGATGTAAATTTCACTCTACTATTTTTTCGGGCCTCCCTTCTGCTGAACGCCCCCCCCCCCCTTTGAATACAGTATGCCTGGGGCAGGCATAATGTGGCACAAGTGTTTACAAAGAGGAGCAATGCCAGAATTGCACCACTTTGTAAATACGGCTCAGGAGAAAGGCCTCCTTAAAAAGAATTACGCTAGGACAGCCAATGTGGCACTAGGGGCTTGTAAATATGCCCCATTGTCTTTCAGTCTAAAGAACCTTCTTGTTCATTAGAGGCATGCAGAAAATTAAATACTACCACGCGCATTAGGAGAATTGAAGAGAATCCAGTGTCTCATATTAAAGTGATATAAACAGAGAAATTGATGAACTGGAAAGACTTAGGCATCCTTCATGAAGATAAAAGTCAGCTATTAATGGTGGATGGCAACCATGCATTTCCTACCTAAGGTAGATAAAATTGCTGCAGATCCTCCTGGCAGACCAACAGTGTCAGGCATTGGGTCCCTATATGAAAGAATGCCCAAATTCAATAATATATTTTTGGCACCCAAAGTTAAATAACCTGTCTCACACCTACGTGACACAATTCACTTCCTTTCTCATCTACAAAACATCGCATGAAATGAAAACTATCACATGGTAACCATGTGCTTCACTTCTTTATACACAGATATCAAAGACAAGTTAGGTCTAAATGCTTACAAATTATTATTTTTTAAAGGAGAAAACCCAAACATTTTAACATACCACCATGATATTGAAAACAATCGGAATAACACTCAAGAACAACTATTTTTTAATTTAGCAATACCATTTTCATTGGGCCGACAGAACTACAAAAGGCAATATTTTTGTTCCAAGATATGCTAATCTAACCATGGCACAGTGGGAAAATGTATTTCAATGGTCAGATGAACATAAGAAATATCTGGAAATAATTGCAATCTGGTTGTATTGTATAGATCAGCGGTTCCCAAACTGTGGTCCGTGGACCCCCAGGTGCCTGTGACACATTTTCAGGGGGTCCGCAAGCCTTGGCCAGCAGGACCGCACTTTTCTAGCTGGGGCCTCTCGCTGAATGTTTTTATATTTATCACTTGATTTGTTTAGCAGTTTTAAAAGCACTGCAACAGTCCTTGTACATCCAACATCTTTTGGGCAAAAATAAAAGTGCCATAATAACTCTGGTGATTAATGTACCTGCTGGAGAGAGATGGGAGTTTTGACTGGTGATAGTTTTGACTCATCTAAGGACCATGCAGAGGGTTAATATGCCTGCTGCAAAGAACCTGTATCAAGCAAAGAACAGTATTTTATGTGCATAGCACAGTGGGTTGCTGCTTTTGTCACAGAGATCCCTTTGTTAATGTGCAGTTCAGAAGTTACAATCATATTCTAGCACAGTGAGCTATTAACTGCCATCAAACAGCTGTAGGCAAACTGCATGGCACAAATTAGAAAGTTATTTTCTTTCCAAGCCTTTCATTATCCTTATGCTGCTAAAAAAGGTTGGCTTGCATAGAAACGCATCCTTATTATTAAAATCAATGTTAACCGCTGTGTTTTGTTCTGAATCCTGAGTCTGTGCTTCTCCAGACCAAGGCCTCTTAGAAAATGCCTACCAGAATGGACGACATGTGAATCCTACATCTTGTAGTCACCTGTAAAGTGCTCCGACACCTACACTGGTATGAGAGATGCTATAAAACTTAATTGCATGTGACAGAGAGGCTATGAGGAGATGAGAGGTCCTTATGGTGTTCCTTCCTTTCCCTACCCCATATTTATGTAAAAAAACTGTCTCAGAGCCTATGTACCTAAAAAATAATAATTGCTTGGGAAATGTAGAATCTGACCAAAGGAGTCAGCTTTCCTAAATAAAGCCAAAAATTGAAAAGTTAGTCACAGAGAGGGAGCGCCAACCTTCCAGTTAAAATGTAAATAAATATTTTTCGAGTATTTCGAGTATTTGTTTGGTGTGTAGTTGTTTGTGTATTTTTGGGGAATTACTGTTTTAATGTTTGAAATTTAAATCGTACAAATTGCTTGGGGGGCCCGGCTTCCAGTAATGATTCAGTGGGGCCCACAGCATTCAAAAGGTTGGGAATCACTGTTATAGAGGATCTTTCCCTGATCTGGGATGACACTAAAGAGAGCTATGAAGAATACATTTATAATTCGAATGACAAACCCTATATTATTCATCTCATACAAGTTATACATTATGAGAAAGGTACGTTCCTTGGCACACTAGTCCTGTTACCAGGAGGAAAAATGTAGACAACCATTTATAGGAAAACCACAACTACTAAAAAATCCTACTTGCATCCAACCATCGTGATAGAAAAGTGAAAGTGAGCACACCGTAGGACAAATATTAAGAGGTAAAATGAATTGTTCTACATGAGACAAAATGCAAAAACATCTGGTGAAGGTGAAGAAAACATTCCTTTTGTGTAGTTACCCAAAAAAAGGTTTCAGGCAAAGCCGAAGAACACATGCTAAAAGAAAAAAAAGAAAAACCTTTGTCAAACAAAAAGAGAAAAAAGATGCAGAACAAAATACTGTTATATTAAAAACCACATTCAATAAGGCAGTAAATAGAATTAGAGGAATACTCCAAAACCATTGCTATGGACTTAAAATAATCCGGATCTAAAAGAAAGAATTTGGTCTTGCCCGATCTTAACATTCAGAAAGGTACCTTCATTTTCCATACCCCTACTGAAAGTTATTTTCAAGAAAAACGTACACCAACTTGGTTGAAAAAGAATAAAAAATGGACCTTGATATACCAGAAATGCAAAGGCTCTAAACGGCATAACCACACAACACTATGAGACTCAGGGTATTAAATACACAAAGGAAAATCACATGCGAGAGTACTTGTAAGAGTAGTTTTGTGGTCCACGTTCGAAAATGCCCTTGCAATATGAACTATATATGGCACCTGACTTGTCAATTGCAAAAAATGGATTCTTGAGCACATACGACCCATAACAAATAATGATTTAAATTATCCAATGACACAGCATTACCAATTAGAACACCCTGGTTCTGATATCTTAATCGTGTTTTGAGGCATTGATCAAGTAGTCAAATCAATCTGAGGGAAACAAAGAACAAAAGCATTAAAGTTTGTGTTTTTTAACCACAAAGAAGGTAGTCAGTAATGTTGCTTAATTTTTTTTTACAGAAGGTAAGCGGTATACCCTGTTCGAATGGAGAGACTACTTTGACAATGGAATGGGGACTATAATACATTTGCAACTGAAAACATTGGTACTGAATGTCCAAATGTGGAATACAAAAATGTGATGGGCGGAGTGCTTGAATTGATCACACGTTCATGGTAATGGGTTGTCAGACAGTGGAATTAAACCTGCCTTCTGTAAACAGCCAAAGTAACTATTAGTAGATACATGTGTGCAACTGAACTTAACATTACCTATAATGTACCACAAAGTAAGTGAGGAATGGTTCTGTGAAAAAAAATCCCTATTTCTGTGGTCAACCCCATTTTATGTAGAACTTTGTTGCATGGTTACAGACTCTGCACGCCTCGGCGCTACCACCCCGTGGCCAGTGTATGTGCTCTGACCCATAAAACATCTAATTAAAAATATAGTCTATGGTATAGTGTGGCAAGGAAACATGTCTTAAGGCCTACCAATCTAGCCTGACTACTACATTTTAAACCTGCAGTCTGACAGTCAAAGTAACTTTTTTGATAGGAAAAACATATTTCTTTTAAATATTAATCACCCCTAAGTAGGGCATGTAACCCACAAGGTACAGAGCTCAGTATTCAAAAAGTGGATCATGCAGAAATTAATTATTGGCATGTTTCCACTGTGACAAGCCCCAAAAGCTATTTTCACTATGGAAGGATCTGGCTTGCTAAGTTTTGTTTAGGACAAACTAGAGAAGCAGTGCAACCACTATTTTTAATATCTCTGAAAAATCCAGTTCAACTGTGAAGTTTGAGTTTTAATAGTTATTTAGGAAAAGTAACTTTTAGAAAGTTATATTGTCTCTGCCACAAGCTCTTGGGTGTTAATTTATATTAGCCAGCCGGCAACTGCACCTGTTAGTGCTTAACCTCAATGAGATGTTAAAACTGCTTCCACAGCAGAGATAATGGCTTAATACTGATGACAGGATGGGCTGCGGGTGAGGTATGTCATGCCTGTAATCCGAAGAAAAGGAGCTGGATTTAATTTACATCAAAAGGATAAGGGTGAGATCTTCCATTTACAGTCAATTGTACATGTAAGCCTGAGAAATTGAACCTTTGGATCCTTACACACCCTGAAGCTGATGGGGCATCAGCTCAGTGGGATGAGGAGCTGGTTCAAGAAACAGTTTGGTATTGCTAAGAGAGACTGTGCTGCTCATTTCCATTAAACACACTCATGACTGGCAGACATGCTCTCTTGAGGGGCAGAAGACCTGTACCATCTTTCAATTTCTTTTAGAATGTTGGGATGCCAGATAGTTTGCAGTAAGGTAAACAGGATGTGCTGCGAAAGTGGGACAGATTATTCCCAGGAACATTTTCCTCATTGGTCACTGTGTGTCCAGGAATCATCCCTACCCACTGTCTATTTAATCCACAAATTTGAAACCTCGGCACAGCTCAGCAGAACTTCTTATAGACCTGTGGAAGAAGAGGACTGAACTTGCTGTCTGAAGTCTTTTAGGGGACCTGAAGGGTTGGACCTGCTCCCACTAACTAGGACAATGAAGTGGGCTCCAAGAGGTGGTTTAATGCCCTGTGTGGCTATGGGGACATCAACAGCTGTGGGAGACCTTTTTCTGCTGTGACCAGTTACACTAAGAGAGGTCTGGACCCTGCTAGTGGCCTCGCTGGGGGAGAGTCTTGAGCCCTATGTGCTGCTCCTGAGGTCCTGGGAGCCTTGGTAGTGCCCAGAAGAACTTTTCCTGAAATCCCTGAAGACATTGTACTTCCAAATCTTCAGAGAAAGGGGATCAGCCGTCCCAGTCAATTCACCCAAGGGTGACCTCACTGGGCTCCAAAAAAGAGTAGATCTGTAAGTAGAAATATTGACCTGGCGAAGGTGTGAAAATTATTTGGATGACATCATCTACATATTGAAACTGTTCACTGGTGTGCATTTTCTAGAGCTTTCTCAGGTTCCATGCTGTAACACATTAAAAGGTACTCTATTCCCACTCTGAGCTTTTTCTTCCAAACCAACAAATTCTGCTAGCCCTTGCTGAATGTCTGTCTGGCTTTGAAGGAACTTTGCCAGATACAGCCAGCTGCTTTGCACTGCTGGATGAATTTGACTTCCATTTCAGACACTAAGGGCCATATTTACAAGACCTTAGCACCTCCTTGCGCCACATTAGTGTCATTTTTTAATGCCAATGTGGCTCAACGAGGCAGAAATTGCCATGCTATATTTACAAAGTGGGGAAATGCATGCATTGTGCCACTTTGCAACCCCTTGCGCCACATTATACCTGTGCCAGGCATAATGTATGCTTTGGGGGCATTCCGGCGATGGGAGGCCCGCAAAAATGTCATAATGAAATCTAAAAGATTTAATTGCACTATTTTTGGTGTCTTTTTTAATGCCTGCTCAAAGCATGCGTTAAAAGGACTCACCCACTAAAATCAATATGTCTCCCGCGAGTCTTGTCGCTAGTGAGCAAAGCACCACAATAGCGTCAAAAAATTTGGTGCTATTGGCCTTAAGTATGCTGTGGTGCATCGTATTGTAAATACGGTGCACCCATGGTGTCATTAGGTGGCAGTGGGAGGGCTCAAGAAATCTGCCGCATCAGTACTGATGCACCAGACTCCTGTAAGTCTGGGCCTAAATCTGAAGGTAAAAACTTTGACTGGAGAAAATCGGTTTGGTATAACCGAACAGAGCTCATCACGAACAGTACTTACTTTTGTGCCCATATTTATACTCTGTTTGCGCCAGATTAGCATAATTTAGTTTTTTACGCAAATCCGGCGCAAACTTAACTCCATATTTATATGTTGATGCTAGACATGCCCAGCACCAAAAATATGGAGTTTTTGTCATTTTTTGGATGCGTGAAACCGCATTGCGTCAATGAGATGCAAGGTAGGCGTTTCAGTCCAAAAAATGACTCAAACACCCTAGCGCCATTTTTATCCAACAGGGCAAAAATGACGCACGGGTAGGAGGCGAACCTGAAAAATGACCCAAAGCCCGATTTGCATCAAATTTTAACGCCTGGGTCAGGGCAGGCGTTAAAATTAGGCAAACACACCACTACTTAAGGAAAACACACACAAGCAACATCATTTCTCAATAAGGACAACATGGAGGAGCTACTGATGCAGCATGCCAGACAACGCCGAGCACAGGACCAACAGCAGCAGCCACCACCACCCCAAAGTGCCCCCCAAAGGCAACGCAGAAGGCAGGAGAGGGTATTCAGGACCAGGACAACCCCCCAGGGCCTCAGGGAACAGGATATCATCAGGAGGTATAGACTCAACTGCCACGGACCACTGACAACCACTAACAATGATTATTTCAGTCATAACATTGTTTTTTTAAATACTTTCTGTTTACCCCTGCTGAAATAAGGCTGCATTTAAATGAATATTTATATCCCTATTTGAAAGCAGTCACAGACATGGTGGTCTGCTGAGCCCAGCAGGCCAGCATCCCTGTGAGTGCCGCCATTCCCAAGGGGTTTGCAAAATGAGTCCTACCTCATCATTATTCATGAGGTAGGTCATTTGCTACCCCATTTGTGAATTGCAAACAGTGTCATTGACAGTGTTCTACCTCAGATCATCCCACTTGTTAATTGCGAGTTGCTAAGTCTCGCAATGTGTGACTCACAAAACCTGATCTTGGTGCATATGGCCCTGAGTAATACATTTCAGGTGCAATGACAACACCTGTGCCCATGCATTCTGTCAATGATGATCAGATATGACACTGTCAGCATACCATATTTCACTATTTCGGGACAGTAAAGTGGGCAATCCATGTTTAGTGCTACATTGTCATCATTACACACACATGATCCCTGCCATCATGTTGGCAAAGGGTTTTAAACGGCTTAGGGGACACTGCCAATGAGGCATTTGTTACCTACATACCACTGTTAAACATCTGTTATGGACCACTGAATGCACGATAATTGCTGACTGAAAATTGACCCACATGTCCATCACACACTTAATCATTGTCCCTTGATGCACAAGCCACAATACCTGAGTCACTTGTATTGCAGTGCACCAGGGAAGTGCCATTGACATTTTCACCCAATTACAAATCATGACATGGAGTACCATCTGAAATGGATTAGCCATAAATCTTTGTAGTCAGGTTTAGCACCACATAATGTTTAGGCCCAGTGCATGTGTGCATATGTGTGTCTATCACTCACTGGAATGTCAGTGTCAATGCGAGTTTGTAGTGGTATATCTTTTGGAGTGTCTACATGCAGGATTAGAAGCTCACGCGTATAAAATGTTACACACTGTGATATGTTGTCCACATGTTTGTACAGTGATCAGACATTGAGCATACATTTCCTTTCGACCTCTTACCTGTGGACCGGCTCCCTATACCATCGGGGAAGTGGCTCGATTTGAGGACCCAGACGTATCCAGTAAGTGTGAAAATGTCTGTCCTGTGTATTGATTGCAGCTGTTTTGGGAGTGACTCTAGTGTGTTGCACTCATTGCAAGATATGATGAGCTGGCACGTTATCTGTTATATTACTTGACTGGAGGTTGACATAGTGTTCCATGCAAGGGTTAAACATTCACAGGCAGAGAGTCATATCCTGGGAGTCTTGTACTGCGCAATAGGCAGCAGCATGTGAACAAGGTGATTAGTAGCCACATGTAGGCCCACATTTGAGTTGGAAGTGCTCCAGTGTCAGAATATTGTCAGCAAGTCATACCCTCATTTTCACAAGACAGTGATGCATCAGTTTTCCACACAAAATTGCGCATCCCGGTATTGTAATGTACATGTAGGACTGTATGGGTAACTGTCCCCCAGCATCTAGCTCCATATGTTGTACTCCATTTACGTGACACCTATGTGGTATGTAATAGGCATGCATACAGGTCAAGGCCAGACGTGTGCTGTCATCAATGTGGGTGATTTTGGAAATGTGTAGGCAGATCAGGTGTTGATGGTTGTCCACAAATGGAAACATGAATGTAGATGTGATTGACCAATGGATACCTCATTCCTAGGTGGCAGCCCTCCTCACATGTGTTCCACTCACTAAATCCATGTACATGTGCACATGGCTTCGTGGTTGTCCTCGACAGTTGTGATGATGTATTGCATGCCCATCCCCCCTGAGGCACAGGGGTAGGGGAAGAATATATGTAGATAGATGTGATGGTCACAGTGTAGATGACAGTCATCTCATTCAAGCATTCATGTGTCTCAAATAACACCGACCCCTCATGATTAGCAACGGCATACCATCCTGCCAATTACATATATAAATCACTGGTCTTGGGTGCCTTGAGGTTGACTCGGATGATAAGGATTAGTCAGCCTGGCCCATGTTAAGTACTTGCTGCATTTGCATTGTGACACAGTGCACTACATCAATGCACAGATCACTTTATTTGGTACACCTCTTGTTATGCTTTGCTTTGATGTTAAATACTTGAAGGTTATGCAGCATTGCCATTTCATTCCTCAGAGACAATATATCATCTGTACTGTGATTTGGACTGCATGTGCAATTTGAGGGAGAGTGTTAGATTATCATCTGTACATGCATCACACAATATTGACACTGATGGTTGCCTGTCTCACTTTTACAGCTGCCAACATAAATGCAGCGGAGATCAGGGATTTCTAGAGGTGGGCAGTGAGTTACAGACATATCTTGGATGTCGAGTTTGGGTTCCAGAGGATGGCAAGACGCTATCGGAGAAAGAGAGCCACAGGAGAATGGCGGGCTTTCAGCCAAGGGGGACCAGCATTGGCCACAACAGGTGGAGCCATCACCACAACTGTAACCAGTAGAACAGCAGCCACCAGAACATCAGCCCCACCTGCTGCACCCTCAACCTCAGGACCAACACCCACCACACCTGCTGCACCTTCCATACGAGCACCACCAACCACCACACCTGCAGAAGCAACTACATTTGGTACACAGACCACCACATCAGCTGCTTTGGACATGGCCGCCATTTCACAGCTCCAGAGGGACATGCGGAAAGTCCTTAAAAAGCTTGAAACTCTCCACAGGACAGGGAAAGAAATAGTTGGAGGCTGAAATCAATAAAGAAAACTCTGAAGAGGGCAAACCTCTGAACTCCTGCCTTACCCCTAATTCCGGACAGGCAGGTGTGGTTTTAAAGCTGTCATCGTTTGGGGCCTGTGTTGGAATGTTGGGCACTGTGGGACGTCTGCCTGCAGCCTGATGTTCATCTGAACACTGCTAAACTGAGTAGTGTCAATTTCTGATGAGGTCAAGTATACAAAATTCACACCTATGTGTTTTAATTGTACTCCCAGCTGATGCTTTTGGCCAATCACTCTTACACAGCCATTCCTGCTGTATGTTGTGGGTGTGGCATGTATGTTTTGAGGCAAATGTCACATACACAATGACTTTCTTGTAGGGGATGTGGCCAGCATGGAGTTTAATCTTGTAGATACCTTGGGCCTGAAATATAATATTATTACTCTGCATTTGCCTCATTTTGTAACGCAACAGCAGCACAAACTTACAAATTACAATGATATTTTGTAAGGTTGTGCTTCTTTTACTTCAGAACTTAGGCAAAAGCAGCACAGAAGAATTAGAAGTCATGGCCCTTGTGCATAAATATCTGCCCACATTATTTCTGCACTCTGGTATTGACACTCTGTGACCATTGACATGTTACATGCATCACAAATCTCCAGCAAAGTAGATGTGTCACAGAGACAAAGTGGTTGTGTAGGTGCAGTTTATTTTAAAATGCTGTAGTGAAATATTTACATAGCCCATGTGTGTGACCCCATTAGTGTAAAGCATTCTATTGTGGCGCATCACAAGTGCAAGGTTGAGGGACATGTCATTGGACATGTTGAGATGAAATGTCATTCAGTGCAGAGGAACATGAATTGCCAATTGGGTAGTGAGAGACAATTGTAGTCCATAGTGGTAAGGTTAACAGTGTGTCGATGAAGAGTGCATGCCACCAACTGTAGCAACACTGGCATGTCGTCAAGCACAGGACAAAGAAAAATCAGTGACCATGTGGTATGGGCTGGTGCAACCGGGTACTCTGACCAGTGAAGATAATCTGTTCCACATCTTCATCCTCTGATGTGTGTGTCGTCTCCTCTGCCCTTGATGGTGATGGTGGTGTGTTTGAGGGGGCAAAACATACTTCAGTGGTTGGAGAAGTGGACTCCGAATTCCCAGCAGCTTCCATCTGTGTAACTAGATATGGCATAACTGAAGCAAGGAGGAGCTGCTGATTGTTGAGTATGGCTGCAACATCCCTGTGGTAGGCAGCCATGTCTGCCCTGAGGGAGTCCAGCTTGTTGTCATGCATGTAGCTGCAAGATTGGGAGAGTAGGTGTTGTGTCGACTCCCTCAAAGCAGTAGTGAGGTCCCTCACACACTGTTAGACTCCTTGCAGTAGGGATTGTGTGACTTGTATGGCTGCTGACTGTTCTGCGGATGTCATCATGCACATGCGCATTCCCTCAAGGCAGGCTGTCATAGTTTGCATCCCCACCTGCACCTCCTTGGCCAGCTCCCACTGAACTCCCACACCTGTCCTCTCAAAGGTGGTCCCAGTGTCATCAGGATCCTCAGCTGCGTTTGAGCTGGCAGGTCATACTATTGGGGTGGTGCGTGGGCCCTCGGGATGGCTGCTACATGTGTGCTCCTCCTTGCGACTGGAGGTGCCTTCTAGAGGGTTCCCAGGACATCTTGCAGGGTTTCCTGGCTGATGGTTGTCAGCTGGTCATCCAGGTCATCAGGGTAGTCCAGGACAGAGAGATCCACAGGAGAGCCATCTCCCTCTGCAGTGAGATATTGTACAATTAGTGTGTCTGTGTTGTGGCAGTTGTAATATGATGTCACTGACTTCCTATCGGTGGTACATTGTTGGTGTGCTGATGCCACATGCACCACGCATAACAATATGACCCTGTCCCAGTCTATCATTTTTCACATACACCTATACGGTGCTGAGACCTAGCACCACACCATGTATTGCATTTCCATTAAACTTTTACAGGTGTCACCATTGGTAGTTTCTCATGTTGATGTTTGCGTATGTGTGCTACATTGCCTTGCACTGATGGGCCTGGCAGAGTTCCATGTCCTCTTATGACTGTGTGGGTGTGTATACCTAGCTACACACATATGTCCTCCCCCTCGATGCAGTTGTTTTAGCACTGTGACACCTGAGATGTTGCATGGTGGCGTTGCAGTTATTGTGATACGGGCACAGGGATAGACCCTGCAATGGGCAGCATGGGTATGAGATTACTGCTGTGTACTTCATAATGTATGTGACAGTGCCTGATGTTTATTGAGTCTATGGACATGAGCAAATTACAGGACTTGCACTTGGATAGGGATTGATGGCGATTGATCACATAGTCATAGTGAACCCTCATTTTGAGTGTGTTTGTGCCATGGGCTCCTAACTGCCATTTCCTAATTGACCAGAACACACAGCACAGGTAGTAGTGACAAATGTTGTCAATGGTAAATGCCGCTTGAGCCAATGGCCTGAGACTGAGCATTGCCCTCTAGTTTGCATTCTGACAATACCAGCTGTCCTGTGACAGCAGACCAGTTTTACGTTCTACCCTACCCTCCGGGTCTGCTTCAGCATTTCCACCAGTCTTGGCATGGCAGTGTACCCCCATGCAAAGGTTGTTGGTGTTGTGTTGTGCTGTGCACCTTGATGCCCCTGCACAGCCCATGCACCCGTGCTGTGTCCCTTTGCCCTTTCCACTGCATGATTTTCATGGATGACATGCATTGGGTAGTAGGTATCTACCTCCCCCTTCTTGCAACTGACATTTAGGCATTTTTGTCCCCTATGCAACTTACCCTGCATATGTGTTGTTTCCTGGGAGTCTGGGCTGTCCTGTCCAGCGATTCCTGTGATGATTTCCTCCGGGATGATGGCTGCAACCATCTCCTCCATCTCATCCAGGTCCTCTTGCGGGGCTGGACTCCCACCTCCGGTCTGCAGTGCTGCCTTCCTGTTCCTTGCCATTTTCTCCTTTGTCCTGCGCTTGCAGTCATGCCAGCGTTTCTTACACTTGGTGACAGTTCTCCTGACCTCTGCCACACTGTTAATCTTGTCCACAATTTGTTGCCAAATTGCCTCTCTCCTCCCAATTGGCAATTTAGAGGTGATGAATAGTTGATGCTGGTGCTCCGTCACCTCTCTGACCTTCATGCTCCTCTGCACTGAAGCAACACTTCCTCTTCTTCTTGTCTCTCCCCTCGGTCTTGTCTATGTCCTCCTGGATGGTTCCTGGTTATGTGGGGTCTCCCGGGGGTCTCTCCTGGGATCCATTTTGGGGCTCCTTAGCACTGTTTTCTGCCTTTGCATCTCTTTTTGACACTTGTGGTAAAACATTGCGCAAACCGGATTAGAGTCACTTTTCCTGCATTAACGTAATTTTGCCTCATGACAAGGCACAATGGTTAGCGTCAGGAAAAATTACTCTAACCTGTTTTTATTGCCACCATGCATCAAAGTATAAATATGAGGCACGGATGGCATTAGGAAATGACACTAGCCCGAGCATAACATTTTTCACCAAAATTTGTTTGCAAAGTTTTGCCTGAACAAGTATAAATCTGTTGAGTGCTTACTTTCTGTTGGTGCTATACTTTTTCTTGTTGACTTTTCTCCTCAGTCTTTAAAAGTTAATGTCTCTGGTTCCCTTTATTGTATTTTTGTAGGCTGGATGTCATTACGTTTATTTAATTGTTTTGTTGTGGGATTTTATTGGCTTATGTTGACTTTTGAACTGTTTTGGTACTTATAAATGCTTTCAGGTTTTCTTTCAGTTAGGCCTGTCTGCTCTGTGCCATAACTACCTGGGGTTTGAGCTTAGTTGCATATTATTGACACTTTTGTCTGGACAGGTTAGTGATTTTATTACTTGCAGTGGATAACCATTCACCCTAATTAATAAACCACTTTCCTGAGGCATCCTTTCCAGCAGTTTAACCACGCAGTTTTACATTTTGTTTTAACACATGCTGATGCTTTAAATCCACTAGTTGACTCTCAGCTTTATACTTTTGGCATGCGTTGTGTTTTGGATGAGAGAGTAACCATCCTTTGAATGGTTGTATTTATCCTCTAAGGCTTTGACTGGGGACAGCAGACCAACATGTCTGTGACTGCTTTTAAATAAAAAAATTTTTTTTAAATGCAGCCTGTTTTCATTTCAAAAACAAAAATTACAAGTTTTCTTTTCATTTTTTCAGTGCAGGCAGTGGTCTGTGGGACCAATGACAGCTCTGAAAAAATATTTTCACATGCATTCACAAATGGGAAGGGGTCCCTTCCCATTTCGAATGGGTCTGCAGTGCTGCCTTCCTGCAGTGCTGCCTTCATGGTACACAACCACTGTGATTTTTTTTGTGACCACATTCACAATCACAAAACAATAATACATTGCACTGTGACTCGCAATTAGGAAGGGAACGCCTCTTCCTAATTGCAACTTGCAAATCCTTTTTGCGATTTGAGAAAGAGATTCCCGAATCGCAAAATTGGGTTTGTGCATTGCAAAATGCTTTTTTCTTGTCACAAAAGACCGATTCGCATTTGTGTTGAGAAAAAAGCTTTGAACATGTGGTCCTATATCTCTGCCAATGTCACTTGTAGAGCATAGGTTTTGTGGGAAGATGTAAGCACCATGTGTTTTTCAAACAAGAAAGCTCTCAGTCTACTTAGCTTGTCAAAATTTACATTTGAAGTAGCAATCGAAGGCCATATCTCTGCAATTATTGTCCATTGCATTGGAGAAAAAAGCACATTACCACAACAGGTGACAATTTGGGTGACCGAAACAACTTAGGCAATTCCAGCTAGCATTCCACAACAGTTCTCTTTGTTCAGAACCAAATAGTTCCCATTCCAGAGCACCTGGAATGCTGGAAAAATCAAAGGGACAGGAACTCCCTTCAGATAAAAGGATACAGTTGCTACTGAAGCATTACATACTCCATGCAAAGACAGCTGATTACAAGTCATCGAATGGCTCACAGAAGTCTCACACTCTCTTCCGCAAGGATAGACCTCTTTCATGCCATTGAAACATTTGTATGAGAATGGCAGATCCCACAACTTATGAATATAACTCTCTACTAGCCTTTCATATCTGCCTACAGGAATGTGCTTCAAGTATAAGGTGAATTAAAGTGTGGAAATGGGCAGATTAATAACCCCATGAATTAACCTGATAGCAGATGTTATTTCTGCCACAGTAAAAGGCAACTTTTCAATGCTAAGTATGACATAAGTTGCTTCTTTCTAAGCTAATATTTGTTGCTGTAACGTTAAATTAAATGTGGCAAATAGGTCTTTCAAGCTAACATATTGCCATGGTACACAACCACTTTTTAGGACTTGTAACGTTCAACCTAACTGCAAAATGGACTTTAGGTGGCTTTGTTCGTGCTGTAAAGATGACATGCCATTTTGTATAATGTAAATTTCAGAAGAAATGATCTTGTTGAGCATGTATATGTGGTTGGACAAAGTGTTCATTCCATTACCTGCAATGGCTAATGCTTTCCGTAAGTTCTCCTGATCTATTTACCATAACTGGGCTGCGGCTTTTATTTGGAAAAGTTTCCAAATTTCATAATAAAGTGTATATAAGAAGCACTTTTTTTTATTGTTTTCTGGGACCCAAAAGGAAATCATGTAGATAGATCTGTGTCTTCTGACAGGAGACTGAGGTGTTCTTTTTTGACTGCTAGGGAGGAGGATTTCAGCGCTTGACTGTGGAATATTTTATTTGTTGACAGATGTCACAGCAAAGGACATACTGTTTGATCTGTTTATATAGACCTGGCCAGTAATGTTTTTGCAATAAGTAAATAGTAGCCGCCACACCTGCATGGGCAGAAGCAACTCCATTATGCACTGCTTTTATCAACTCTGGTCTCTGATCCTGGTTGGGGAATCACACGATCACCCAACCCTGGTATTGTTACAAACGCAATGTTCTGTGCACTTATGTGGTAGGAATATTTGGCAGGATACGCCTTTGGCAAAGGCTTGCTGTCTGCTGAGGCTTTCACAGCAGCCAGTGTTTCGTCATCCAACCTTGTTATAGAATGAGTACGCGCAGCAACAGAAGCTGTGGCTATTGCTAATTTGGCTGATTCATCAGCCAAGGTATTTCCTTCAACGTGTATGCCTACATGTTGATGATCCAGTGTATGAACTACATGAGCATTGGGTAGCATTTCTTTCAGATCTGATACTTTCCCCACAGTAATCTGTATTTGATGGTGTTCCTGTTTGAATCTCTGAACCCATTTTGGCGCAAGTAATGCAGAAATACATTAAAGGACTGAACATAATAGTACGAATCACATACTATTAGTGTTAGCTGTGCCGGACCCGTCTGTTCCTGTGCCAATACCAGAGCCTTAAGCTCTGGCAATTGTGCAGTGCAGGCCCCTTGGGTCTGTGTATAAGTGTTTTGAGGAAGGAATTTGCCATCCTTCGTGACACTCCTTACAACTGCACAGGCTATGAAGTACTGTTGTTTTGTGCTTACCGCTAATTGTGCTGAACCATCAATATAAATTATTGTTTGATATTGATCAAGAGGCACAATATTTCTTGGCATTGGGTATTCAAGCTCATGTTGAAGGAATTCTTGGGCCTGACGTTTTGGGTCAAAAACATAATCTACATCAGTGGCAGTCAGAGACATTGGGTCCAACGTGAATGTAGTGCTTTAGCATTTGCGACACTGGCTTTTGTAACAGCCTTGAAGGCTGGTATGGGGGTTGCAACAATAATGCACTACCACTGGGCCAGATGTCTCTCTTTTATGACAATCAACTGAACAGCAGTCAGAATCTTTCCTGTGGGAGTAAAGCATTGTTCAGCTGTGAAGTACAGGTGTAATTTGTATGCTATTGGTACAGTATCACCTTCATTGAATGTTACATAGATGAATTCAATGGCACTAGCAATCACTCTGAAGACCATATTTGTTTTGTTATCACGTGTGTACAAGTGTTTTGCTTCAAGCATGTCCTGCTGCAATGCTTTTAGAATGTGTGTATGTTCAACTGTCCAATATTTACTTGAAACATCAGGGTGTATTAAATCATACAATGGTTTATTGGGTTGTGCATAGCATGGAATGTAAGTTCTGACAAAGCTGAAAAAGTCTAATAACGGTTGCAGCTTTTTAATAGTGTTTGGTGGTTGTAATTGTATGCATTTTTCTTGTGAGGGGGAGCCAGGCTTGTTCCTATATCTGTCAACTCATTTCCCAAAAACAGGACAATGAGGAAGGCATTTCTCTTGAAATGTAATTTATAGCCTATTTTGCAAATATCAAAACAATGTGGATATCTGTCTTAAATGTTCCAAGAGATCACAATCCATTAGGTAGATATCATCTACACAATACAACACCTCAGGGTCAATCTTATGTAAAATGGATGGTACATGTGCAAAGAACAGTCCCGGACTGTTCTTATGCCCCTGTGGGAGCCTACAAAGTTTTCTTTGGGAGCCTAATATGCTAAATGCTGTTAAATCCCTGCTTTCAGGTGCTATATTTTGGCAGAGGAACCCAATGAAGATATCCATGGTAGGTTTTTATTTTTTGCGCACTAAATTGTTAATCAGTGCTGTGCCATGTACATTTTGGATAGCAAATGTGTGTGTATGACTAATTAAGTGTCTATAATCTAAGACTATTCTATAAGAATGGTCTGGCTTAGCTATAGGAAACAGGGGGTTGTTCTAATAGGTATTATGTGGTATGGAGAGTATCTCTCCCACCCCACATGATTGCGATACAGTGCAGGGGCTTGTGCCAATGCCCAATCTACTGCCTAAGCTTGCCCTATTTTCCTAGGTACAAGAGGTGAGAAAGAAGGCATAATAATTTCTGCACCGAAATGTAAGATTGCGTGCAAATTCTGGTAGCCAATACTTTTCTGCCAATAGGATATCATAGCACGGTGTCAATTTTCCCCAGAATATTACTTTAATTGTGCACTCAATGTCTCCTTCGAGTTGCAGTTTCAGTTTCAATTTGTAAACTGTGTCAGGGGGTGAGACATGTGTGTCTGCAGTTTAGACTTCTATATTGTCATTAGTTGCTGTTGCATCCAAAAGCACTTGAAGATTCTGGCAAACTATTGCGACCTTGGCCACGCTGTCTAGCAGAGTCAGTGCCCACTTCCTGTTCTTCAATAAAGCTCTCAACATGGGTGGCATTGCGGGCTGAAATAGCTGTCACCTTTTTCTTTTTAAACTGTGCTTTCTGTTGGGGAGTTTCTCTTCCTTTGTTATGGATGTTTCAGCTGGGCGTTGTGAATATTTTCCTCGTTTCACCTACTTGTTTGACTGTTCAGAACACCCACCTCTCTCATTTTGTTTATCTGGTGTGTCATAAAAGGAACAAGATTGCCGTGTATCAGCATATTGATATCTATCTGGAGTTTTAAAACTATCTCTATTTCTTAAATTGTATCATTTTTCAGAGGTCTCCAGACACAGAGATTCTCCTCTCTATTTTACATTGTATTTATGTTGTTTTTGTTTGTCCAAGCATTTTTTAGAACCCTTCATTCTTGTTTGGTAGAATCCTTATTGGATTTACCTTCTATTTGTGGTTTACTCGGTCTGGCTCCCAAACTGTCCCGACCCATACTAGAGCAGGTCTCAGCGATGATCTTTGGCAGCTCGTTCTCTTGATCCTGTACAGGAATATCCCACTGCCACATGCAGACTGCCAAAGCTACTGCTTCCCCTTTAAGGATATTTAACATTATTGAGGATACCGTGGCAAAATTGCCCATTAATTGTATCCCCAAGTTTAGGGCCGGGGCAGCCCCGTACTCATCTTGAATTTGTTTCAACACTTCCAGAAGATTCGCAAGTGTAGGTGTACCCTGTGTGGTAGTGTAGAGTGCATTAAATACTGCACCCCATGTGGCACAGTTGTCCACCAAGGGAACCATCCCAAATGGCAATCACATTGTGAGAATTCTATGTTTATCTGAGGGTCCGGTATGGGAAACACTGCTTCCAAAATACATATTTTTTTTGTGCTAGCCAAAACAGAATTTCTTCACATTTGGTGGGTACTTTACCCATAATTAAATGCATTGTCGCAGGATTAATGCCTTCCGTGACCATATGTAGTTGTGCTGGAGCAACCTTTGCTTGGGCAGTATTTAATGTTTGCATCACAAACCATACTAAGCATCTACATACTTGTACTAAATCATTATATGGCGGCGCACTTCCGATACCACGATGGTTTTAGAATTTGAGTGTGGTGTATATGTGGCCAGCTGTGACCATGTAGGGACTTCAATACTTACAGGACCTAGTCTAACATTTTTTGCAATGTGTGGTAGGGCACCATCAAGCCAATTTTGATGCTGTTGATAAGATAAAGGTATTTCCTAAATATGCATATTGTTAGAAATGAGGTCTTTAGTTGGCAGTCAGGTTTTCCCCCTGTCCAAGCAAATACCCTCACTCTAGTCTGGGTAAAGGAGAATCACTCTAAGTTAACCCCCGCTCACCCCCTTGGCAGCTTGGCACGGCAGGCTTAACTTCAGAAGCAAGGTGTAAAGTATTTGTACCAACACACACAGTAACTCAGTGAAAACACTACAAAATGACACAACACAGGTTTAGAAAAATAGATAATATTTATCTAACAAAACAAAGACCAAAATGACAAAAAAACAACATACACAGGTCAAGTTATGAATTTAAAAAGCAGAAGAGTCTTAAATCCTTTAGAAAACAGTGAGAACTTTGTTAGCATACAAGTACCTGGATAGCATCAAAATAAAGCTGCACAGGCGAGTGTGCGTCGGAAAAAGGCCAGCGATGCGTCGGTTTCTCACTCGCAAGCAAGAGCATGCATCGTTGCTCCTCCAGTCGGGTTGGCAGGCGTTGTTTCTTCTTTCCCGCAAGAGAGTGATGCGTCGATCTGCACGGGCACCTCGGGTCCAGACAGGCTTTGCGTTGCTTTTCCGCGCCCAGTGATGTTGCATCGAAAGCCAGTCGCACAGTGTCAAAAAACCGCGCTGCGTGGGGGCTTGCATCATTAACAGCAGCTGCTGCAGGGTTTGCGCATCATTTCTCCAGCCACGTTGCGTCGATCTCCCAGCCGCGATGCAGGTGGAGCATCGATTTTAGCCACAAGGCCGGCGGCGCATTGTTTTTCAGCCGCAAAGTGGGTGGTGCGTCGAAAGTTTCCCAGCATGGCAGTCTTTGCGTGGATTTCTGAACTCTTCCACCAGCTGCACCTTTCAAGGGCCCAGAGACAGGTTACGGCACCACTTGGTAGGCAGGACTCTAAGCAGAAAGCCCAAGTGCTGGCAGAGAAAAGTCTTTGCTGTCCTTGAGACTTCAACAACAGGAGGCAAACTCAGTTTCAAGCCCTTGGAGATTCTTCACCAGTGGGAAGTCACACAAAAGTCAGTCCTTGTCCTCTCTCACGTAGAAGCAGCTACTGCAGGCTAACCCAGCAAAGCACAGTCACAGGGGCAGTCCTCCTCCAGCTTCTCAAGCTCTTCTCTTTGGCAGAGGTTCCCCTTGGTTTCAGAAGTAATCTGATTTTCAGGGGTTTTTGGTGCTCTTCTTATATCCTTTTCTGCCTTTGAATTAGGCCTACTTCAAAGGAAAGTCTCTGTTGTTTTCAAGATCCTGCTTTGCCCAGGCCAGGCCCCAGACACCCACCAGGGGGTTGAAGACTGCATTGTGTGAGGGCAGGCACAGCCCTTTCAGGTGTTAGTGACCACTCCACCCCTCCCCTCAGCCCAGGTGGCCTATCAGGATATGCAGGATACACCCCAGCTCACTTTGTGCCACTGTCTAGAGGAGAGGTGCAAACAACCCAACTCTCAACCTGACCCAGACAGGGAATCCACAAGCAAGCAGAGCCACAGAATGGTTTAAGCAGGAAAATGCCCACTTCCTAACAGTGGCATTTTCAAACACACAATCTAAAGACCAACTTCACTAAAATATGTATTTTCAAATTGTGAGTTCAGAGACCCCAAACTCCACATGTCTATCTGCGCTCAAAGGGAATCTACACTTTAATCATATTTAAAGGCAACCCACAGGTTAACTTATGAGAGGGATAGGCCTTGCAACAGTGAAAAACAAATTTGGCAGTATTTCACCATCAGGACATGTAAAACACATAAGTACATGTCGCACCTTTAATGTACACTGCAACCTGCCCATGGGGCTACCTAGCGCCTACCTTAGAGGTGTCTTACATGTATAAAAAGAGAACGTATAGACCTGGCAAGTGGGTGCACTTGCCAAGTCGAATTGACAGTTCATCAATCATTTTAAAGGTTCAAGCTTGAACAACCTACAATCAAAATAAGTACTGCCTATCTTAGCTGGGGAGGATATGCCTAATACCAAAGACATCTCTGTATAGGGTAATTAGGCTGTCTTTACCATGAAGTGAGAAAGAGATACTTGGGAGATCCGTAGTTCAGTGCCTAACCAATGTTGGAGGTGCCATGTCATAAATATGTTTGCTATAATAACAAGACTGCTTTATTTGGGCGGCAGCACCACCGTGTCTGGGGGACTGAGTCTGATCCTGCACTGTGTGACAGCTGCCAGCCTAATGCTTCTGGCCAGCTAGAAGCACCTCACCAGTACCAAAGAGTAAAAGGTGATTTGTGGCAGCACTTCACATAATATCTGGATTTCTCAGGGAAATCGTAGTGGAACTGATCTCACCTCTTTCTCTCAGTCACATATGTCTCACATAAACAAAGGCAAAACAGAAGCAGGCCCAGGTTCAATACTTTTTATTGAATCAACTGCATTCTATATAAAAAGGCATTTTTATTGTGATCATAAGGATGATAAAACATAATACAATAGGGCAGTGACAAGGAAAGTGGAACAAAGGAAAAGTCCCACCATACTGTCACAACAATGGTTCTAGAATCCCTACCTGCACTACTAAGGTTCTATACAAGATTATGGAAGTGTAAATTCTAATCTGGCCATCAGTCCCCTGGGAGAACCCCATCCCCCATACCTGTGATTGTAGTTAAAGAAGAGGTCTAGTGGTCTGCAGCGAATCCTCCTACATGGAGGGAGAGATTGCTACAGGTCTCAGCAGAAACTGCAAAGGCGACATGCAGTGTATGGTGGCAACTGGTTGAAATTCCCCTCTATTGTGTATAGGGCAATAAGGTGTTTTTTAATAAAACATCTGTTTTTCTGAGAAAAGTGTCTTGACGTGACAACACGTATATTTCTGTGTATGAGAGTTGGGGACATGATGAATGCTTTGTGCCGGTCATAACTCGTGGCTTATCACATTCAGCCTTAAATGAAGCACAGAATGAAAATGAAAATGTTGTGCAGAGAAAATAACATATTTTTGTTTGGAAAGGCAAGCTGATAAAATAATAAAAACATCTCCACTAAGTTAAGACTTTTGCTAAAATAATAGAAGAATAAAAATGCATGCCTCAGAGTAAAAGGACACAAACTACAGGCCCAGACTAAAATAACGTGTCTGTGCAGTAGCTAAAATAACCTCACAATAGTGTGCCATTTGATTCAGTGGTTGCAGAGATTGTGTGGCCACCAGGACAGTTTGGTAGATGTTCTTCTTCGCCCTTGAATTGTTCATGGAAAGGTCCCTTTACTGTTCCAGAGAGAAATTAAATACCACAGCAAAGTAAATTCAAGCCCCTCACTTGGTTTAATAAAAGAGACTCCAGGCAAAAGAAAAGGACATTTGGTAAACTCATGTGTGTAAGTAATGAAGCCGCCAAATCAGTTAATCATTTTTCAGTGAAATGCAGATGGTGCTCTGAGTGGGAATGGTGGATTGGGGAGAGTCATTAGTGTGCTACTGTTCACTATAATGTGCTACGTTGATGCTTATCCCATTGGTTCCACAACAATTTCCAAGACTGACTTTGGATAATTAGCAATCAAAGTCACCCTGGATGAATACCACTATCACCTGTGACTGTCACATTATCTATATATTGAAACTGTTCGCTGGTGTGTAATTCTGGAGCTCCCTCAGGTTCAACACTTTAGCATATCCAAAAATTATTTTGGAGATGGTATGTCAGCATTGTGGGTATTAACAAATCCAGAACCTCATTTAGATTTTGGTGATTATTCGCATTCCAGCAAACACCAAATGTTAACAGCCACTACTCTTAAAGGTCCCCTGACCATCTTAAAGGCTGTTCTGCCTCACAGCCTTATTGCCTTGTCAAAGTGACAGTCACCCTAGACTATTTGGCCCAAGGCAACTGTCACTGGTTTTCCCTGTGAATCAGAGTCCACAACACGTGGCATGTTGAACAGAGGCAGAGAAACAAACAATAGCCCCCACATGCAGGAAGAAAACTCCCTGCCCGTCAGGGCAATTCTTTTTTAAGTTTCACAGAAGCAATCTCCTGAATTGGAAGAAAATCTTTCAACCAAGCACCAAAACTTGTAATTGCTACCCAATTGGCTAAAAAACTGAAATGCAACTCACCACCACTTCCACGTTCCGAAACAGCGGGGTAATACTCAGAAAAAATAGCAGCATAATTTATGGGAAATTCCAAAGTTTGACCTTCAAATACCCCAGAAGCACTTTCTTGTAGAATTCCAACAAAAAGAGCCATTAATAGCTTCCCATTATCCAGACCAACACTACTTCAACATCCCAAAGCAGCTGGCTGAGACCCAGACAAACAGAGCATCAGTTAAAGGAAACTACAAAGATCAACACTGAGTCACAGCCAGAAGCACTTCCTCATAGTATTCCAACAATAAGGAGCCATTAATACATCATTCAGATCTGAGGGATGAGTAACCAACATTGTACACAAAACCACAGGCCTTTCAATAAATTACCATAGCTGGCTTATATATCCTGACAAGAATATCAAAGCTAACCACCAGTGATATACAATTCAATGGATCAAATAATTCCTACCCTGTCAAAACAAGCAATTGCCATGCAAGCCAACCTGTTACAGAAAACAGAAACCACTTATATAACCACTTCCTGGACCTTCAACCAGCCGTCTTTTTCACACAGAAACCTTATTGGGTTACACAAAACCCACCCTACATGAGGCGATTCCTAATGGTCACTTGGCCTTCTTCAGAAATCAAACAAATGTGAACACTAAAGGAGAACCAGTGGTGTTCCAGCAGTTCACACTATTTACGTTCTTCATTAAAGATGGCACCATCTCAGAATGCAAAGCAATACTCATTTGCTTCTATTCATCTGCAACATTTTTAGCTTCATAACTCCTTAGAAAGAGAACCCCCAGGATAATGCATTTGCAGAAACACTCTTTATTCTATAACATGGATTTTAATGGCACACCAAAACCACTGCATCTGTCAACACCAGGACAGTGCTCGCTCTACGGGCATCTAGAATGCAAAAACCCAACACTCGCAAGATAATGTAATTTATGCATTGTGATGATATGTTATTGTTTAACCTTTTGCATTGCAGAATTCCATCCAAAAGATTCATTTTTAAGGTGCTTATAAATACTGTACATTTGCAATGTATTGCTGCAGACATTCAGAGTGTGTTAGGGTGTGGTCCCTTTCCAGGGCCTTCCAGAGACTTTCCCTGCAACATGCCTGGGCGTGGTTCTAGGCTGGGCCAAGACTCTATAAAAGAGAGTTAGCCCAACTTCCAGTGCTCACTATTCAAAGGTCCCGGTGCAGAGCAGCAGCTTCTTCCTGAGCTCCTGTCCCGGCGGCCTATTTGGATTTTCCAGTCTTCTCCACTCATCTCTCATTGGTGATCACTGTTTCCAGGCGGTAAGACGGTGTTTGGACATTTCCCAACACCGTAATTGAGAATTTTCATATTCTTGATTTTAATTCTTGAATAAATAACAGATTACTTGTGCGCTGCCATTTTTTGACATTTGTATGGTGGTTTGCAAATAGGGAGGATGGCAAATTTATTCCATAAAGATTTGACTTCGTTATTACATGGTTGTTCATTGCGCGCTGATATTTCTTGACATTTACATGATGTTTTACGAGTTGGCAAGACATGCAACTCGTTTCATTAGCATTTAACTTTGTTGTTCATTGCGCGCTACCTTTTCTTGACATTTACATGGTGGCATTCAAATCTGCGAAATGCGCGATTCACTTCTCATGTGTAATTCATGCTGTTCATTGTGCGCTACCATTTTCTGGCATTTACAGGGTGGCATTTGAATCGACAAGACGCGCGATTCTTTCCGTGAGTGCTTTTCATGTTGTTCATTGTGCGCTACCATTTCTTGACATTTGTATGGTGGCATTTGAATCAGCAAATTGAATCACGCAATTCTTTCCTCGTGTATAAATAATCAAAATTACTGTGCGCTACACTTCTAAGACATTTTCATGCTAGCATTTCAAGTTGACACGTTGCGTGATTTATTCCTTGAATCTACATTGCGTGATTTCATGGTGCACAATCCTTTATGGTGTTTAATACTCATATAAAAATCTGCAATGTGCGCAATACACTTCCCAATGTTTTTTCTGAGATGAACACAACAATACCAGAATTCTAGATGTAATGCTGTGTGTTCCTGATATGCATTCTTAAAAGGAGATTCATATGGTTGTTTAGAAATTGCTCAGAGTGTTTCCTGATTCTCATGCGAAAGTACTTGAATCTGAAAGTCCTATTTAACTTTTCCTGTTTCCTCCTCAGGTATTCGGTCATCTAAAGCCTAGTCAGTTTTAGGACTATTCTAGGGTTGTTCATGTTTTTTGGAAAAGATGAAGCTTAGAGTTGTAGCATGGTACTGAATTCATGAGATGTAATTTTGATGTTGTGTTTTAACCTTTTGCTTCCTACAGGTCTCCTTCCCAGCTGTTCCCGTCCTAATCCCCTTTTCCCCACTTGGACTCTCTTAGACTCTGTGATAAATCTAATCAGAGTATTGGAGCTGTCTTGTGGTGGAAGTGTTGGGAACGTGCACAGACCCCGAGGATCTGGTGACTCTGACAGCATCCTAGGGGATCTTAACATTTGTTTTGATCAACTAAGACTACACCAGAGATCATGCCTACTCACTAGCATAAAGAATTTATCTTCCACCACTAGTTCCAGAACAGTCCTAATCAGCAGGTAACAACCTTCATGCTATACTGACCCCAGTTACCTTGATATTAATCACAGGTGATCCAGTGGATTATGGAGCAATCAGCACATCATCCTGTTTTACCGTAACACCCCTTGGATATCCCAGGTTCCCTTAGAATCCAAAGCAACCATGGACTCTAGTCTACAGGCTAACATTTAACTATACCAGTGCTTCTTAAACTGTTTAGAGCCAGAACCCACTTCATAGAATAAACATTTGTGACCCACCTACCTTTAATAGACACGAAGTAGCATTTTTTTGAAGTAACAAATGCATCGTGTGGTAGCGCACTGTCATTTACAGAGTGCACATTTCTCATTTAAATTGCCACTAAATTTGCAAAGACATATGGGGTAGATTTATCTAAATGTTACGCCAAACACAGTACAACACGACACCTTGGTGTACTGCATTGTGTGATAGGGTGAGGGCAGGAATGTGCCATTTTTGTATCATTATATGACACATTCATGCTCTCTCTTTATATTGGCACACTATGTTCTGCTAAGCACTGACGCAGGCACCCTTGCACCATGATGCAAGGGTATCTGAGTTGTAGGCAGGAGTGTTTTTGTACAGGAACGTATACTTTCCCCCAAAAAAACAATCCTGGGAGGCTGTTTCCTTTTTCTATGTGTGCTGCATAATGCAACACGCATAGAAAAAGAAACATTGAGGAGAATTAAACATATTTATACTCATTACACCTATCCTGGGAAGGAGTAGCATTTTGACATATTTCCGAGGCTACCACTCATGGTAAATCTGGGAATGCATAAAAATCCATGTGTGGATGTATGGAAGCACCCACGCTCCACCCATGGAATGCCTTCCTGGGCCAGTCTAAGTCAAGGCATTGACTTGCACTTCCTTACGTTACTCCAGATTTACAATCCACAAACGGCCATGCAAGATAGCCCTACATGGCTTGGTAAATATCACTCTAGGGTTTGTGTCGGCCTGCATCCCCTTGCGTGGCATAAGGGTGATGCAAAACCTTAGATAAATCTGCTGCGCAGTTTTACTGATAAAACTATATTGTACGCAAATGACAATGTGTGGAAATAGGGTTTCAGTGAATATTTATCATTTGTGTATCACCAAGTAAACTGTCTTCATTTGTGATGATGCAATTAAAATATTTGCTTCCTTCACACTTCAGAATTGCAAAAAAACATGCTTAATTTTTGCTTTCCTAACAGCTGAATATGTGCGGTGCATTCGTAGGGGTCTACATTTTGTTGTGTGTTAAAGAAAAGGACATCTTAGACCTCTGCTTTTCTCTGTACTGAAGCAAGATTTTCACATAATTCAATTTTCTTTCTCTGGCTGCAAAGCAACAGAATTTGCAAATATCAAGGTAAGCAGCAGTTTGTCAAAGAACATAGCCTGACAGTTGACCTCTGTATCCCAAGTAGAGCAAATGTAATAAGATAAATACAGAATTTGAAAGCATCCTTATTTATTGATTGAACTATCACGACCCTCCAGTGACACACAGGTCCTCGTTCTGAGTCTGGCGGTCACTAGCCCATCAGACTCACGGATGGCGGTCAGACCGCCGCCAATGCGGAGGTGCAAGCGCCTCATTACAACCCTGGTGGTTGGGCCGCCAGGGAACCACCAGTCTGGATGTGGCGGTGGTCCTAATACTTCAGGTCAGTGTTGCCCTGGGGATTACTATCTCCTTCTCCGCCAGCAGTTTTATGGCAGTGCCACCACCATGAAAATTCTGGCAGAGAAAGGCGTGCAGGGGGCCCCGGGGGGGGGGCGCTGCACTTTCCATGCACTTGGCATGGACAGTGGAGGGCCCCCCTGGCCAGTACCATCGCAATGTTCACTGTCTGCTTTGCAGGCAGTGAACATTGCAACGGTGCTGGTGCACCCTGTGCTTCACAGCATTGCCGCTGGCTCGATTATGAGCTTGAGGCATTGCTGAAGGCTGTTTCCCGCTAGGTCAGTTGGCCGAAACCTGAGTTTCCGCCCGCTGACCTAGCGGGAAACTCTTAGTGGGGCCGGCGTGTAGGCAGCCTGGATAGCAGCAACCTCCCCATTGGAAGTTCGCCAGACGGTGTAAACTGTAGCCAAACTCAAATTGTGGCGCTCATTATAAGTTCGACGGACAGTTTACACCATCCACTGAACTTCAGACAGGGAGCTTGCAGCACTGCCCTGGCAGACTGGGACCGCCGTCACCTCCAGACCACCGGGATCTCCCATCCTGGTGGAGCTGGCGGATCCCACGTGGCTTGACCACCGGGGTTGTGATGAGGTGCTCGGACCGCCATCTCTGAGTCTGGAAGTCCAGTGAACTCCAGACTTGTAATGAGGCCCTGTAGTTTTGCAGGAACTACTCTCTGCCTTTTTCTGTTTTGAAATAAAAATGTCATTAAACAAGTTTCATCAATGGCTAATGAATATGTTTGACCTGGTAATTTCTATCAAAATAGAATTAATACAACTGCTCAAAAAGAAAGCTGCATGGTTTAACATGATGAAAAACTCTGTAAGGCAGAACCCAGATGCATTGAACGTATATGGAGGAAAACATTTGATAGTAATGACAAAAAATGTCTCCAACAGCAATGCATAATTTACAGAGCCCCCATCAAATAGCAAAAAAGATATCACTAAACCCTTCACTGCCTTTAGATGTCCTCACAAATAGCTCTTCAAAGCAGTCAATCAATTTCATGACACTTGCAATATCTAAATAAGCATTCAACACTCTCACTAACTTTGTGTTGCATTACCAATAGGGGAGGGCTGAGCTCCTGGAGTTCCACATTGCAGAATTCCATGGAGTTGACTAAAAACTCTGAGGAATTTCGCAGAGTTCTGCATGCTGAGGAGTGCTGCATACCCTACCACCCTGTCCATGATGCACCCTACTGACGATGGCGGATTTTTCTAGAAAGCAGCGCTGCCCTCCGGATAGAGAACCCTTGTTCCTCCAGCCTTTCCCTGGTGGTACCCCCGCCAGGGAAAGGCTGGTGGAAGGGGTGCTCCGGGGCCCCCTGGGGGACCCTGCACTGCCCATGCACTTGGCATGGGCAGTGCAGGGGCCCCTGTGCACAGCCCCAACGCGCAGGTCACTGCCCGATTTACAGGCAGTGATATGCATGACGGGTGCTGCTGGACCCGCTGCGCTGCGGCATTGATGACAGCTCCATGTGGAGCCATCAGCAATGTCCTGGCCCGGCTGGGGGAAACACTGTTTCCGCCCGTCGGCCCAGTGGAATGTATATTATAGGGCCGGCGGGGTCTTCTAAGGGCTGGCGGTCTATGTTTAGGGGATCCCGCCGTGTTCATAATGAGCCCCTACATTCCTGGATTTTGGAAAATGTTTTAATGCCAATTAGCCGGCCTGGTTTTCAACTGAGTTACTTTATTTTGAATCATTGTTTAACTTGAATAATTGTTTATCTTTGCAGGAATTTATCCGAAGATCCTTGCAGTTGATAGGGGTATGAAACTGCTGCTTCATGAATGTCTGGGTGGCCTTTAATTGAGTGAATGGAGAAATTCCTTGGTCAGAGTTGAAACACAGGCTGATTCCAGCTGGGTTATTATAAATTTGAAAGCTACTTTAACACTTGGGTTCAAGTTGAACTCCTGAGAGAATAAACCTAGGAAAAATACCCCTTTCATTTTTTGAATAGATATGTCCATTTTTAATTTTCTGTACTAGATTACATTACTGAGGAAATGACATAAATTGCTAGACCTGATTACTTTTTGCTTGTCACAAGAGCAATGGCAGTGGTGCAAAAATGTGAGACAGAGGAAGCAGCTGTCAGCTATGGTGACCCCTGAAAAACATCCACGCTGCCATGTGGTATGCACACTTCGAGGGAAATAAATGTTAGACAATGTGTGACAAATGAGGTCCACCTAGACAAATTAATAAAATATAAATGCTGATGAAACACTGGCAACCTAGAGGGATGTCACACAGTGTTGTCAGTCACATTTGCGGTGCTGCTTTTATGTCACCTGAACTGCAATCATGTCACCATCTTGTAACTGAAATTTCATACTACCAAGACATTTTTATAATGAGTCAAAACTGGTGACTTAACCATTAAGATTTTAGTGAGTAAGAGAATAATGATGTACAACTGACAATATACTTTAAAACACACAAAAGGTAATGCCCCAAGTGGCAAGGATATGCTCAGACTTAGGTCAGTTCTAACGTTGCCACTGGAACCAAGCTACACTTGACTGATGAGCCCCAATCAGGGCACAACCAGACTTGGGTTTCAGGGAGGACCTGGCCTGACAGTTTGGGCTGGATTGTTCTTACTGGAGCAGGATCATGACTGATTTGAATGTGGTTAAGTTCAAATCGAGGGGGAAAGTGGGCAAGAGAACAATGGGTTGGAATGCTATCCTGAGCGATTGATAGTGACCTTGTTGCAATCATCCCTCCCACCACCTTTTGTGTCTTTTTGATATACTTTGTCATGGAAAAATACTATGAAGAATATTTAGATGCTATCCATATATGTATTGCACTGTCTATTGTAGCAGCAACGTTTCCTCTTGCTGCTGAGTCTGAATGGCAATGATATCTAGTTTAAGAATCAGACAGACAGTACAAAGGTGAAAAGAATGTTGTTGAAAATTGTAGAAAAAGTTTCTAAGAAAAAAATAACTCTGAGCCTTTGAAAGAAACTAACAAAGGGCAGATTGTCATCAACAATACCCAAAATCCCCAGGCACAAAAAGCAGTATCATTAGTTGTTTCTGTAAAATAGCTTAAGTGTCACGTAGGTTCTCATTATCCTAATGAGACTACTGGATTTAAGCGGCAGAATGACTTGTACTGCAGGGGACTGAGTCTTAACCTGCACCATGTGACGCCTGTCGGGCTAATCCTGGTTTTGCTCCGGCTAACTAGCAGTGCCTCATCTCCACCCAAGATCAGGGATGTGACATAAATGACTCCTCAGGGAAATCGTGGTCACTCAGATCTCATCCGTTTCTCTCAGTTACGTTAGTCTCATGTATGCAAGGACAATCAGAGGCAGAGTAGAGTTCAATAAGGTTTTACTGAAGTAACTGCATCTTAGATAATAAGGCATGTATTGCAATAACTAGGACGATGAAGCAAAATAAGATTAAGATTGTGACAAGGAGAGTAAAACACCAAAATAACGCTACCATGTTGTCACTACAGTTTTTAAGAATAGTTCCTACCTAGGCTATATTAGAGCACAGCATGTTAAGCTGTAATTCTGCCCTTCAGGTTCCCCCTGGGAAGACATCATCCCTCATACCTGAGCAAGAGGCATGCAGTCTACATAAGCAGCTGCAGAGAAGCACTCAACAATCAGCATATATTCGTGGTCATCTGTCTGGAATCTCCCTCTAACGTACATGGGTCCAAGTAGTGTTTTGATAATAAAACAGCTGATGTCCCAAGAAAGGATCCCCACATAAGAGTATGTATATTTCTGTGAACATGGAAGACAAAGCGTACCACTTTTGCTGGCAACCTATCTTACTGCAGCCTTGAGAAAAGCACAGAGTGAAAGAAATGTCTTGTTTAAGAACGGAGTGCTGACCTAGGCGAAGGACAGCTAGAGAGAGAAAATAAAAACAAGAACGCAAATGTAGCTAATGTTAAAATAATATAATGAAGCCAAATAAAAACATATCTAGGTTAAAATGCACAGCGGCAGGCCTAGTTTGCTACAATAACGTGCATAAAGCTATAGCTAATATGGCTACACAACATAAGTAGTGTCTACATGTAATGACATCAGAAGGTTGCTCTGGGTATTGTCTGCATAGTTGTAGGGCGTTTGATTGATTTCACAAGGTGATGGAGAAGGATAGATAGACTTTTAAAATTAGAGGTGCAATTGTTGATCCCTCTGGGTTAGTGGGGACTTGAATGAAAGTAGGGAACCAGTTTGGGATTTATCATTGAGGAAAGATTGTAACCATTTCCCTAAGGCACCCTGCATACCTGTCTTGTTATGTCTTTGGGCTAGTGTTTATGATCAATGAACTTAATTGTCAACAGCCACTCCATTGGTGTTGTTGGATTTCTTGAGGTCATCCATATAGAGCAAAATGATGATTCATTCCTTCTCCGAATCTTAAACCTTTCTGTCTGTCTGATAGTAGGTTGTGCTGTTCAATGAAGATTAATATCTGGAAGAGGACCTCTTTTTGTTTAGGTTACCTATGAATCATACATTTGCTATCAGTCTGTAGTTTTTTGGATCGCAATAATCACACCCCACTTTGTTTACTACAGGTTAGATGAAGGGTGTTTTTAATTTGTCTACAAATTTGCCAGTTTATAGGATCAATTATCTTTAACTCTGGAATGGCAGCACAGGATTCTAGAAAAATGGTTTTAAAGATGATTCGTTGGCATGGAACTGTCACAGTGTCCTTTCCTCAGGATCTGCACGTTGCTGAACAAAAGGCCTACCTTCCGGCGTCACCAACTCAGAAAGCTATTATAGCACAGAGTTATGATGAAGCCAGTCGGGGGGAAGGGAATTAGGGTAGGGAAGAGCAGGGAGAGAGATCTGAAAAGAAAAGGTTAGAACATAAATGCACTTACTCATTCAAAGAAATGTAACTCATCAATAGAATCTTGACTAAATGCATCTCCGATATATCAGATGGAGACCCCTTTTGAAATTAGGGCAAAGCCCCTTCTTTGAAACATGGCACAAGAATAAACTACGACCTCAGAACCAAGAGATGGCAAGAGCTTTGGACTATGATCATACTCAGAATATCAATCCTGTAACATCTATGCATTCATACCATAAACCTTTGATCATGACCTAGAAAATCTCAAAGAATTAAATATGCTTTTCACATATTATGCTTTCCAAAAAACAATGAAATCTATGATTTGCTTATCTTCAAAAATACTTTCACATTCACAACTATAAAGGCCGAAAAGTTTTTACTCATTGAACTTGAGCGCTTTACTTATAATACCGGGAAGCGCTTTTAATTGTCTTGTCTGAAGCGCTACGCTCGTTATGCTAAGGGGGCGCTTTACTCATGTGGCCAGAATAACTTTGATGGTTGTGCAAAGAACCTTTTACTCCTGTGGATTGAAGCGATTTGATTGCCGTGCCAAGAGCGCTTTACCTCTGTGGACTGAAGCGCTTGAATTGCCGTGCCAAGAGTGCTTTATATCTGTGGACTGAAGTGCTTGAATTGTCGTGCCAAGAGCGCTTTACCCCTGTGGACTGAAGCGCTTGAATTGCCTTGCCAAGAGCGCTTTACACCTGTGGACTGAAGCGCTTGAATTGTCGTGCCTAGAGCGTTTTACATCTGTGAACTGAAGCGCTTGAATTGCAGTGCCAAGAACGCTTTACATCTGTGAACTGAAGTGCTTGAATTGCCGTGCAAAGAGCACTTTACACCTGTGCTCTGAAACGCCTTTGATCGTTGCGCCAAGGCCGCTGTACTCTGGAAACTGAAAACGCTTTGCTCGTTGTGCTAAGGGGCGCTTTACCTCTGGAAGTAACGACTTCCTCCAAAATTGGATTCCTCAAGGCCTTACCGCTACGAGTACGACCTACTTGTTTTTTAATTCACCATGGAAACAGGGATACTTCGATTGGATGTCACTCTGCCATGCAGGAACTCTGCTCTTCTTCAGAGAAACCCCCATGAGGTCTGACTGCATTGAAGTCTTCAAAATAGTGAGCAACGTGCTTGGGTGTGGCTGGGCTTTATAGGCCTGCCACACCCCAAGATGGCTGCTGCCTCTAAAAACATGGGAATTGTAGTCACTTCATGGAATAGCACTGATAAGTGCATCTTGTCCACCAATGTCCTGAACCTGCAGCTCTATGAGCTTTGCCACAGGGCAGACGACGTTGATGGCCACCTTTGGAACAAGAGGGGATAACAAGTGGTGCGCATAAAGCGCTGCAGAGCCGCGCAGCGGAGTTTCAGGCGGGCCTGGACCGCGCATGGTCTTATTCCTGACATTACACCCCTCTCCCAAGCGCAGTCCAGGGCCCAGTTTATCAGGATGGAGAAGGTGAAATCGTCGCACCAAACGTGGTGCATGAACATGTGTTTCAGGTCCCCAAGAGTCATTTGCCCGTCCGTATCCTTTCCAGGATATCAAGTACCAAAGGGAGGACCCCCTATATTTAGAGTCTAAAATAAATCGCACCTCATACTCCCAATGACCTTGGACTAACAGAGGAGCAGGTTGTGTGACGCTTGAGGGCGAAGCAGGTTTAAGAAGCGAAGTGTGAAACACTGGATGAATTTTCAAAGACAATGGTAATTTTAGCTTATATGTTACTTGGTTCACTTGTCATAGTACTTCATAGGGCCCTATGAATTTTGGATGAAACATATTTTTATTTTTTAATACAAAGTTTTTCGTGGCTGACCAAACTCTATCTTTGTTTGTATACTGAGGACCTGGCTGGTGTTTTTTGTCATATTGCATTTTATATTTTTTCTTTGCTTGATGAAGATTTGTTTGCAATTGTGAATGTACCTTTTTCATGTGTGTTAGCATGTCCATGACTGCTGGAGTGGTTTGAGTAGAGGCAGGTAACGTAACTGGCAAAATGTGCGGATGGCGCCCATATAAACCATAGAAAGGAGTTGAGTTTATTGAAGAGTGGTGAGAGTTATTATAAGCCAGTTCTGCAAGCCACAAAAGATCCAGCCAGGTTTTAGGAGACTTTGTTGCGTAACATCGTAAATATTGTTTCAGAGTTTGGTTTAGTCTCTCTGTTTGACCATCCGTTTGTGGATGATAACTAGTAGATAAAGTCGAATCAATTCGTAAGGCTTTGCACCATTGTTTCCAAAAACGTGCCGAAAATTGTGTTCCTCTATCAGAGAGGATAACTCTTGGAAATCCGTGAAGACAAACTATATTTTCTAAGATGATAGTCGCTAAGGTGTCGGAAGTTGGGAGCCCTTTACAGGCAATGAAGTGAGCATACTTGATAAGGCTGTCCAATAGAATGGTTGTAAATTGTTTTATTTGAGGAAGACCAGTAATAAAATCCATAGAGATATGTTCCCATGGACGATTGGGAACGCGTATAGGTATCAGCAGACCTTTGGGCTTGCTATGTTCGCTTTTGCATCTTGCACATACTTCACATGATTGTAGCATTTGCTGAAGGTCGTGAACAAATGTAGGCCACCAAAAATACCTTTTCATGAGTTCTGTTGTTTTTTGAGGACCTGGGTGACCTGCCAGAGGATGACTGTGTAACCAATGAAAAGCTGTCTCTCTTAACTCCTCAGTAGGCAGGAATACTCGAGATTCATGTAGAGGTAAGCCTTGTTGAATAGACCTCTTGGTGTCTTGTTGTAACCAGTCTTGCCACTTAGTGATGTGAAAATGATTACGAATGAGATCAAATAATTTCTCTGCAGCTACTAAACACAACACTTTTAAAGGTGTTATAATAGGCATGGGTTTTTGTTCAGTAGGTGTGATTGAAGAATCTTGTCTAGATAATGCATCAGCCTTACGATTATCTACTCCTGGTCTAAAAGTCACTATGAAATCAAATTCTGCAAAGAATAGCATCCATCTTAGTTGTCTAGGAGTTAGTAATCTGCCAGAACTCATAAATTGTACATTTCTATGATCAGAATATACAGTTATGGGGAGTTTCGCTCCCAATAGATAATAGCCCTCATTACAACCATGGCGGTCGGTGTTAAAGCGGCGGTAAGACCGCCAACAGGCCGGCAGTAAAAGAAAATGGAATCACGACCATGGCGGAAACCGCCAACATGGACAGCCACTTTAACACTCCAACCGCCACTGCGGTACAAACAAACAGCATGGCGGTCACCGCCAACAGACAGGCGGAAGACAATGTACCGCCCACACTATTATGAGAGGCCAATCCACCACCTTTTCCGGGGCGGATTCAACGCGAACAAAAACACGGCGGAAACAGGACTTGGAAGGGGAAACACTCACCTCTACACAACTCACAAGGAACCAGGACGCCATGGAGCCAGAACTCCAAATCCTCTGTGCGATAGATTTCCTGCTCATCTACCAGGAGCACGAACGACGGCGGCGACGACCACTGTGAGTACTGCACCTACAACACAGGGGAGGGGGGAGAGAAAAGAGAGTGACACACACACGCAACACATAATAGCCCCACCCCCACCCTCATCCACAACAACACACACACCAATACATGCTGCAACAATAGATTTACACTCCCCAACCCCCCCTGGGAGAACGCAATGACAAAAGGAAATGACTTGAACGATTGTAATCAATAAAAATCCATTAGTCAAAACTTTAAATACAGTATAAACAATTATGTACACCAACTGTACAAGTCCGGATAGTGCACCATTCAAAATCCGTGGATCACTGGGCACAAAATGCATGGGCGAGGCCCACACTCGATACCAGACTGCAAACAGAGAGAACACTGCTGGGGCATCAGATCGAAATGAAACAGGCACCTCAGTCGGATGAGTGCACAACGCCAGCTTCACGAGGGGTCTCCATGCCCATTGATGTATCCTGGGGAGTGCAAAGCCACAGTCTTTCAAGTCCTTTCAGTGGGTGGGTTGCCCACTGCTCTATCCTGGGGAGTGCAAAGCCACAGTCTCTCAAGTCTCTCCAGTGGGTGGTTTGCCCACTGCTGCATCCTGGAGAGTGCAAAGCCACAGTCTCTCAAGTCCTTTCAGTGGGTGGGTTGCCCACTGCTCTATCCTGGGGAGTGCAAAGCCACAGTATCTCAAGTCTCTCCAGTGGGTGGTTTGCCCACTGCTGCATCCTGGGGAGTGCAAAGCCACAGTCTCTCAAGTCTATTCAGTGGGTGGGTTGCCCACTGCTTTATCCTGGGGAGTGCAAAGCCACAGTCTCTCAAGTCTATTCAGTGGGTGGTTTGCCCACTGCTTTATCCTGGGGAGTGCAAAGCCACAGTCTCGCAAGGGGATGCCTTTCTCCACTGGTTCTGGAAGGGGCTTTGTGCCCAGAGTGCTTCTTCCTGCCAAGGACTGAGGTAGTGGATGTGATAGTCCACTGGTTCTGGAGGGGGCTTTGTGCCCAGAGTGCTTCATCCTGCCAAGGACTGAGGTACTGGATGTGATACTCCACTGGTTCTGGAGGGGGCTTGGTGCCCAGAGTGCTTCATCCTGCCAAGGACTGAGGTAGTGGATGTGATACTCCACTGGTTCTGGAGGGGGCTTAGTGCCCAGAGTGCTTCATCCTGCCAAGGACTGAGGTAGTGGATGTATCTCTCCACTGGTTCTGGAGGGGGCTTGGTGCCCAGAGTGCTTCATCCTGCCAAGGATTGAGGTAGTGGATGCCTTTCTCCACTGGTTCTGGAGGGGGCTTTGTGTCCAGAGTGCTTCATCCTGCCAAGGACTGAGGTAGTGGATGTGGTACTCCACTGGTTCTGGAGGGGGCTTTGTGCCCAGAGTGCTTCATCCTGCCAAGGATTGCAGTAGTGGATGTGATACTCCACTGCTTCTGGAGGAGGCTTGGTGCCCAGAGTGCTTCATCCTGCCAAGGACTGAGGTAGTGGATGTGACACTCCACTGGTTCTGGAGGGGGCTTGGTGCCCAGAGTGCTTCATCCTGCCAAGGATTGAGGTAGTGGATGTATCTCTCCACTGGTTCTGGAGGGAGCTTGGTGCCCAGAGTGCTTCATCCTGCCAAGGACTGAGGTAGTGGATGTGATACTCCACTGGTTCTGGAGGGGGCTTTGTGCCCAGAGTGCTTCATCCTGCCAAGGACTGAGGTAGTGGATGTGATACTCCACTGGTTCTGGAGGAGGCTTGGTGCCCAGAGTGCTTCATCCTGCCAAGGACTGAGGTAGTGGATGTGACACTCCACTGGTTCTGGAGGGGGCTTGGTGCCCAGAGTGCTTCATCCTGCCAAGGACTGAGGTAGTGGATGTATATCTCCACTGGTTCTGGAGGGGGCTTGGTGCCCAGAGTGCTTCATCCTGCCAAGGACTGAAGTAATGGATGTCTTTCTCCACTGGTTCTGGAGGGGGCTTTGTGCCCATAGTGCTTCATCCTGCCAAGGACTGAGGTAGTGGATGTGATACTCCACTGGTTCTGGAGGGGGCTTGGTGTCCAGAGTGCTTCATCCTGCCAAGGACTGAGGTAGTGGATGTGATACTCCACTGGTTCTGGGGGTGGTCTTTGTGCCCAGAGTGCTTCATCCTGCCAAGGACTGAGGTAGTGGATGCGACACTCCACTGACGGTGGTGCAATATGCAAGCTGGCCAAGCTCCTGGAACTGACCACCAGCCTCATACGACTGACCACTGGGGATGGCAGCTATGTCTGCAGTGGTGCCACTGGCTCAGGATGTCGTGGGCCGCTGGCGGTGCTGGTGGCGGTGTCAGTAGCGGCGGTGCTGGCAGCAGTGTCAGTAGTGGCGGTGCTTGTGGCGGACTCTGTGGAAACAGTGCTGGGGGCGGGCTCTGTGGCATCGGTGCTGGCGGCGGGCTCTGTGGAAACGGTGCTGGCGGTGGGCTCTGTGGCATCGGTGCTGGCAGCGGGCTCTGTGGAAACGGTGCTGGCGGCGGTCGTAATTGCGGCGTGCTGGTGGCGGGCTCACTGACTGCGGTGCTGGTGAAGGCCTCAGTGTCTGCGGTGCTGGCGGCAGTGCTGGTGGCGGGCTCACTGACTGCGGTGCTGGCGGGGGTGCTGGTGGCGGCGGTGCAGGTGGCGGTGCCGGTGGCGGTCATGTCCGCCGTGCAGGTTGGTGTCGACGTGGACCTGCCTTTGATTTTTTTGCCACTTCCCCACCTTGATGGTGGCGCAGCTGTCTTCCCACTTTCCACTTTTGTTTTGCCTGCGCCCTTGGTGGCAGGTGTTTTCGCCTTCTCCCTCCGGGATGTGGGCAACTTTTTCTGTTTTGGAGGTGGGGGAATGTCCTTGCACTCGCTCCTTGGGACACTGGCAACCCTGTCGCTTGACACACTCCAGAATCCCGCTATTGCTGGCACCACTTTGACCGGTGATGTGGTGGCTGAGGTGCTGGGTTGGGACCTGGAAAGGTGGGCCCTAGGGGACGGACGGGGGGGGAGGTGTAGGGAAGAGGTCAACATTTGATAGGAAAAGCTTTTTAGACACACTGGGACGGGTAGGTGGAGGGGGTTTGGGAGTGGAGGAAGAGGTAGTGGATTAGGAGGTGTACGTTTGCTGACTTTGGGTGAAGGTGCATGGGCTGGAGGCCGTTGTGAGGTGGATGGCTGTTGGGTGGGTGTGTGACTCCGTTTGTGTAGTTTGGGAGGAGGGCTCACAGACACACTGGGAGAGGTCACAGGGGATGTGTGAATGGTAGTGGAGGTGGTGAGTGCACGTGAGCGGGGTGTGGTGATGGGTGTGCTGGTGATGGACGTAGTGGATGAAGATGTAGTGCATGCATGTGTGAGTGGAGACAAGACAGGGAGGGAGGAGGGAGATGTGGAGGAGGTGGACACAGTGGAGGCAGTGGATGTTGGTATGTCTGCATGGGTATGGTGCTTGTGTGAGTGCCTGTGGGATGTGTGGTGATTATGTTTGCCTGAGCCACCCTTGTGTGTTGAGGTGTGTGCATGCTGGTCTGATGGTGTGCTTGAGATAGGCTGAGGTGCAGGAATTGGGTCTGGGTGGAGGAGGTTGGAGGAGGGAGGCTGGGCACAGGGACAATGGCTGCCATCAGTGCTGAGGCCAGAGCCTGAAATGCTCGCTGTTGGGCTGCCTGGCCATAATGAATGCCCTCCAGGTATGCATTTGTTTGTTGCAAATGCCTCTCTACATCCTGGATGGCATTCAGAATGGTAGACTGCCCAACAGTGAGGGATCTCAGGAGGTCAATAGCCTCCTCACTGAGGGCAGCAGGGCTGACTGGGGCAGGGGTTGAGGTGCCTGGGGCGAAGGAGATGCCCACCCTCCTGGGTGAGCGGCCGTGGGACACACGCTGAGGGGCTGCTGGGAGGGCGTTGCTGGTAGGGGGGTGGCGGCTGTACCTGTAGATGCGGTGGGCACAGAGGGGCCCGCCACCGCAAGGGAGCTCCCATCAGAGGAGGAGTCAATGTCACTGGTCTCTGCTCCTGTCCCTGCCGTGGAGCTCCCCTCGCCCTCCGTCCCACTGGTGACTTCATACTCCGTTGTCTCACCCTTCAGGGCAATGTGGGATGCAGCTCCCTCTTGCTTTGGTGGCACTGCTCCTCTGCCTGATGATGCTAATGCACACAAGAAGAGGGAGACCACAAAAAGGGGGGGGGGAAGAAGTACGACATGTTCAGTGCATGCAATACCGCTACTGTTGGCGGACACTACAGAAACAGCAGCCCTCTGCACTACGCCATGCACTTAGAGTTCCCTAAATAATCACAGGGACATGGGGTACAAGGCCTATGCCCGATTGCTGCACACATGGAAGTCACAGCAGCCTGACTAGGTGTAGATGGCTCTTCCACTGGTGGGGTTGGGGTGCCACATAGCCTGCCTCACAAAGTGTCCTTGCCTACAAAGGTCTCCCTGGCCTAGGGTAACTCACTGCCCACCTCCCCCACCCAGACACCTCCTAATGCACGCAGTCAGATGGATGTGACTGTACTCACCCCCTTTTGGCTGCTGTGATGCCCTCAAGCGCCCATCCAACTCCGGATACGCCACCGCCAGGATCCGGAACATCAGGGGTGTCATGGTGCGATGGGCACCCCTCCCACGTTGGGAGGCCATCCCCAGCTGGGCCTCCGCCGTCTTCTTGCTCCAGCGGCGAATGTCCTCCCATCTTTTCCGGCAGTGGGTGCTCCGTCTGTGGTGGACCCCCAGGGCCCGGACGTCCTTGGCGATGGCATGCCAAATATCCTTCTTCTGGTGGGTGCTGACCTACAGGAATAGTACAGGGGAAAAGGAAAAACGTTTACCGTCCGGACCGCCACAGTCATTGGCCCACATTCCCACCCTTGCCCTGATGCACATACACTCACCGTCCGCTCATGCAGGCCTCAGCCCCCCCTCCCTGTATCTTCCATCCACACCACTCCAAACAGGCATTGCCCATACAGCATGCTCACAGTGTACTCACCTGTTTGTCTGGAGGACCATAGAGTAGCGTGTACTGGGGGAGGACCCCATCTACTAACTTCTCCAACTCCTCCAAAGTGAAGGCAGGGGCCCTTTCCCCAGACACATGAGCCATCGTCGCTTCCAGACACAGGTCACAGCAGCACTTGCAGTGTAGGTCTTCTCCTGTCGAAGATCAGGTATCAAGGGAGTGAACAGACAGAAAATGGCAGTCACGTCCACGGCGGTGCGTACCGTCACCGCCGGCGTACATCGTCATTGGCTCCTCAGACCCATAGGGCCCAATGTTAACCAATGCAGTATTGCGCCGCGCTCTTCGACCGCCTACCGCGACGTTGTACAACGCCTGCGCAGTTACCTCATATCCCCTTGTCCCACATTACAGGTCAGGCAGCCGCCATTTCAGGTGGCCACATGGCATTATTTTTAAATGCGTCACACATATCTAGGCCTTGCATACACACAGTGACAGGCACTTAGCGGATTGACAAATGTGTGCAATAAATTCTTTTTTTACTACCTCAGTGTTGACTGACTCTGTGCTCGCTGTTCTCGTCCTCAGGGCATGTCCACTGGGGCAGGTGAGGAGATGGCGGCATCCTCCAGTGTATAGACCGCTGGTGGACCTGTCGACAATGGAAGACAGACACATCATTATCACTTACAGACTTGATCGTGCCACAATCCAGGAACTGTGTGCCCAGTTGGAGCCAGACCTGATATCAGCTATCCGCCATCCCACAGGAATCCCCCCTCTAGTGCAGGTCCTGTCAGTACTCCGTTTCCTGGCAAATGGGTCTTTTCAAACAACAGTGGCCATTGCATCAGGGATGTCCCAGCCTATGTTCTCAAACGTGTTGTCCAGAGTGTTGTCTGCCCTGCCGAAACACGTGCACAGCTACATCGTTTTCCCTCAGGGGGAGGATTTGCCCACAGTGAAAGGTGACTTCTATGCCCCGGGACATATCCCCAACATCATAAGTGCCACTGATGGGACACATGTGGCCTTGGTACCCCTCCGCAGGAGTGAACAGGTGTACAGAAACAGGAAGAGCTACCATTCAATGAATGTGCAGATGGTGTGTTTGGCTGACCAGTACATCTCCCATGTGAACGCCAAGTTTCCAGGCTCAGTGCATGACGCTTACATTTTGAGGAATAGCAGCATCCCTTATGTGATGGGGCAACTCCAGAGGCATCGTGTGTGGCTAATAGGTGAGGACAAGGAACCTATACCCTGTGAATAGTTGTCTGGGACTTGGGATGTCCCTAAGGGTTAGTGTGTGTCTAACAGTTGTCCCTCGACATTTGCAGGTGACTCTGGGCACCCCAACCTGTCATGGCTACTGACCCCAGTGAGAAATCCCAGGACAAGGGCAGAGGAACGCTACAATGAGGCACATGGGTGAACTAGGAGGATTATAGAAAGAACCTTCGGCCTCCTAGAGGCCAGGTTCCGGTGCCTCCATATGACAGGTGGTTCTCTCTACTACTCACCAAAGAAGGTGTGCCAGATCATCGTGGCCTGCTGTATCCTGCACAACCTGGCTTTGCGACGACAGGTGCCTTTTCTGCAGGGAGATGGCCCAGAAGGAGGTCTTGTGGCAGCTGTGGAGCCTGTGGACAGTGAAGAAGAGGAAGCAGAAGAAGAGGTTATCGACAACAGAAACAACGTGATCCAGCAATACTTCCAGTGAGACACAGGTAAGAAGACATCACTGCCTCCTACATCTCATACAATTGTTAGACCTATCATATGTCTGTCACTTTCACCCAGTGTATGGACCCTGACCTGTCACTTTGCCTTTCCATTTCACAGATGTGGGTCCCACTGTGTGACCTTTGCTATGTTACCTCATGGACTAGAGCAGTGTGACATAGGTATGTTGGCAATACAATGGATATTGGTATGTTCCTTAGTTATAGCAAATATACATTTGTGAAAGCACAGACTGACTCCAGATTGTTTTGTGATTCAAGGGTCTTTATTTAAGTGCAAATTAGTGGAGGGGGTTGGAAAATGGGCAGGGGTGATGGTGGAGGAATGTCCATGGCAGAGTCCAGTTTTTTGCCTCACAGGTGCATTGTCAAAAGGGGCATAGGAAGTGGAGCTAGGGCAGTTTAATGATGAACAGGGTGACGAAGTGGGACAGAAGGATGACATTCAGAGTGGTCTCATTTTTTGGTGGGGGTCTTGGCATTGTTCTCTGTTTTTGTCCTGGATCTCAGGGACCGTTTGCCGGGTGGTTCTCCATCTGCAGGGGGTGGGGTGCTGGTGTTGTGGTCCTGTGGCGGTGCCTCCTGTCCACTAGCGCCGGCGGAGGTGGTGGGCAGTTCATTATCGAGGCTAGTGTCAGGGGCCCCTTGTTGTCCCAGAGTGTCCCTCCTAGTGTTCATAAGGTCCCTCAGCACCCCTACAATGGTGACCAGGGTGGTGTTGATGGACTTGAGTTCCTCCCAGATCCCCAAATACTGTTCCTCCTGCAGCCGCTGGGTCTCCTGAAACTTGGCCAGTACCGTTGCCATTGTCTCCTGGGAATGATGGTACGCTCCCATGATGTTGGAGAGGGCCTCGTGGAGAGTGGGTTCCCCGGGCCTGTCCTCCCCCTGTCGCACAGCAGTCCTCCCAGTTCCCCTGTTTTCCTGTTCCTCTGTCCCCTGAACCGTGTGCCCACTGCCACTGCCCCCAGGTCCATGATGTTCTTGGATTTGTGGGTTTGCCTGGGTTCCCTGTAGTGGTGGACATACTGCTGCTTGACGTATCCTGGGGACAGAGGGATGGGCCTGCTGGGTGGGTGCTGTGCTGGTGTTTCCTGAGGGGGAGGCTCTGTGGTGGCATGTGCCAGTGTGTAGGGAACAGACTGTCCCGAGGTCCCAGATGGGCCGGGCTGGTCATCTAGATCCAGTTGGACAGAGCTGTTGTCATCACTGTGGGCCTCTTCCTTGGGGGGGTGGGCATGTCTGGAACCTCCTGTCCATTGACGTTGGGTAGGGGTCCTGCAGGGGTGTAAAGGCATGATTATTGCATCTGTGTGTGCCATTGTATGCAATGGGTGGGTGACCCTGTACCCCAGTGCTTACATTCTTGTCTAGGACCTTGTGTGATATTTGGTTTGGGGACCTGTGTGGGTATGTGTAGTGGACATGCTTTGGTGATGGGTGTCCATGCTTTGGTGTTGCATGCAGGGCTTGGTGTTGGGATGGGTTGGTTGCGATAGTGGGACATTTGTGAGGTGTTGGAATGATGGGGTGAGGGTGAGGGTGGGGTATGTGATAGCATGCAGGTAGGGTGGGGGCTGTAATAGTTAAGATCTGACTTACCAGAGTCCATTCCTCCTGCTACTCCTGCGAGGCCCTCAGGATGCAGTATAGCCAAGACTTGCTCCTCCCATGTTGTTAGTTGTGGGGGAGGAGGTGGGGGTCCGCCGCCAGTCCTCTGAACTGCAATCTGGTGTCTTGAGACCACGGAACGCACCTTCCCCAGTAGGTCGTTCCACCTCTTCCTGATGTCATCCCTAGTTCTTGGGTGCTGTCCCACTGTGTTGACCCTGTCTACGATTCTGCGCCATAGCTCCATCGTTCTAGCAATGGAGGTGTGCTGCACCTGTGATCCGAATAGCTGTGGCTCTACCTGGATGATTTCCTCCACCATGACCCTGAGTTCCTCCTCAGAGAACCTGGGGTGTCTGTGCGGTGCCATGGTGTGGTGTGGGTGATGTGTGAGGTGGTGTGTGTTGTGATGTGTGAGGGGATGTGTTTGTGTATGTTGTGTGAGGTGCGTGGATTTTGTGTGAGTGATGGTGTTGTGTGCCTGTGGATGCTAGTTTGTTAATGGTGGTGTCTCTCTCTGTGCTTCGTTCTCAATTTTTTGTCGTAGGGGTTTGTGGGTGATGTGGGTGTGTGTTTTATATTGGATTGGGTATGTGGGAGTGGTGTGTGTATGTGTATCAGGGGTGTGTATTTTGATTTGTCCAATGTGGTTGTGTTTTGTAAATGTGTGTGTATTTTGAGCGTGGCGGTGTGTACTGCCAATGGAATACCGCAGCGTGGATTCGTGGGTCATGATAGTGTGGGCGTATTCCTGTTTGCGTGACGGTGGAGGTTTTGTTATCCCCAGTTTATCACTGACAGTGTGGGCGTATTCCTGTTGGCGTGACGGTGGAGGTTTTGTTATCGCCACTTTATCACGGACCTTTGGTGTGGCGGACTTGCGTGGGTGTCTAGATTTTGGCGGATTCCGGCCTATGGGTCGTAATAGCTGTAGCGGATTTCCGCGGCCGCAGCGGTGTGTTGGCGGTCTTCTGCACGGCGGTAAGTGGCATTTACCGCCAATGTTGTAATGAGAGCCAATGTCTCCATTGTTTAAAAGCATTATGAATTGCTAGTAATTCTTTTTCTGCTATGGTGTAATTCTGTTCCGCTTCGTTCAATTTTCTTGGCGCATATGCTATCGGGTGTAATTGTCCAGTTTTTTTCTCAACTGCAGTAGCAATAGAGTGTTGAAGATTTCCTTCTTTGTTTCGTCTTGAATGAAAACATTTCTTTGCACCAGAATAAGAAGAAAAACCCAAAACCTGGTTGCGCCAGTCTATGCATGGATTATATAACATTAACCACGGCATTCCTAAAATAAAACCATATTGAGGTGCTTGGATTATATCAAAGCGAATTATTTCACAGTGGTTCTGATTCTCATCATCTTTGCAAATCATTTGTATTCGTGAGGTTTGTTTAGTAACGGAACTTCCTGCCAACTCACTACAATCAACTGCATACACAACTTCTGGAACCTTTTTCTTGACACTGGGTATATGCAAGTCTAGTGCAGTTTGTTGGTCCACAAAATTTCCTGTTGCCCCTGAATCAATTAGAACTTGTACATTATGTATTTTTCCCCGCACAGTCATTTGTACTAAAATTCGAAAATGTTTGACATAATGATTTGTGCAAGAGCACACTGAAGGGATTGTCAATTTGCCCAAGAGGTCTCCTTCGTTTTTTCTTGGGCACTTTAGTTCTCCTGTGAATTTTCCAAAGCAACCGCTATCTTTTTCTTTGTCACAAATGTTCGATTAGTTTTGGCTTTGGGTTTCTTTTGACATTCTTTCACAAAATGACCCTTTGTTCCACAATACAGACACTCACCATTTTTTCGACGCATGTCTTTCTCCTCTTTGGTCAGTGGTGGGCGAACAGTTCCGATATCCATCGGTTCTATCATAGAATTTGAAGACAATTGAAAGTGTCTGGATCTTTCCATTCGCCCGTTGGGTTTTATCAATTTTTTCCTTACTCCTTTTCTTTCGGAGCGTCTGTGATCTATCCGTAGGGTTTGATTAACTAAATCAGTTCAAGTTTCTGGTTGTGGTTCAACTTGGGCCAATACATCTTTTTAGTTCGTTTTTTAGCCCTTGATAAAATACTGCTGACCTTTTTTCCTCAGGCCAAGCGGTTTCCACTACTAACCGGTTGAAGTGTGACAAATACGTTATCAGGTCTTTGTTTCCTTGATGTAATTCTAGTAGCTCTTTGTCTGCAGACATAGTTACTGCGCGTCTGTCAAAAACCTTTACAAATTCTTCTACAAAACGTCACCAGTTATATAAAAGAGGACTGTCTAATCGGACTAATGGCATTGCCCAAGTAGCTGCATCACCATTCAGATATGATATGAGGAATGCAATTCTAGATTGTGCATCCGGAAAGGCACTAGGCCGACACGTAAAATGTAGTTCCACCTGGGTGAGAATTTGAACCTTATTGGGGTCCCCAGAAAACCTCTCTGGTGCAGCTAAAGGAATCTGTGTCAGCACATTCATAGCTATGTTAGTAGGTGCGGAAGGCGTAGGACGAGACTCAGATTCAGAACCATCCACCTTACTCTGTAACTGAGTTACTTTATTAACTAAATCAGCTGTAACATTTTTTGAGTCTTTCAAATCCCTTTGCATCTGAGTGACTACTTGTATAAGGGTATCTAGGGTGGCCTTTTTGCACAGCTCACGTACAGACCAAAAGGAAAGTATAAACTTGTGGGCTCACTATTCTGTCACAGTGTCCTTTCCTCAGGATCTGCACGTTGCTGAACAAAAGGCCCAACTTCCGGCATCACCAACTCAGAAAGCTATTATAGTACAGAGTTATGATGAAGCCAGTCGAGGGGAAGGGAATTAGGATAGGGAACAGCAGGGAGAGAGGTCTGAAAAGAAAAGGTTAGAACAAATATGCACCTACTCATTCATAGAAATGTAACTCATCAATAGAATCTTGACTAAATGCGTCTCCGATATATCAGATGGAGACGCCTTTTGAAATGAGGGCAAAGCTCCTTCTTTGAAACATGGAACAAGAATAAACTATGACCTCAGAGCCAAGAGATGGCAAGAGCTTTGGACTTTGATCATACTCAGAATATCAATCCTGTAACATCTATGCATTCATGCCATAAACCTTTGATCATGACCTAGAAAATCTCAAAGAATTAAATATGCTTTTCACATATTATGCTTTCCAAAAAACAATGAAAATATGATTTGCTTATCTCCCAAAATACTTTCACATTCACAACTATAAAGGCCAAAATGTTTTTACTCATTGAACTTGAAGCGCTTTACTTATAATACCAGGAAGCGCTTTTACTTGTCTTGTCTGAAGCGCTACGCCCGTTATGCTAAGGGGGCGCTTTACTCATGTGGCCTGAATAACTTTGATGGTTGTGCCAAGAACCTTTTACTCCTGTGGATTGAAGCGCTTTGATTGCCGTGCCAAGAGCGCTTTACATCTGTGGACTGAATCGCTTGAATTGCAGTGCCAAGAGCGATTTACATCTGTGGACTGAAGCGCTTGAATTGTCGTGCCAAGAGCGCTTTACACCTGTGGACTGAAGCGCTTGAATTGTCGTGCCAAGAGCGCTTTAAAAGTGTGGACTGAAGCAGTTGAATTGCCGTGCCAAGAGCGCTTTACACCTGTGGACTGAAGAGCTTGAATTGTCATGCCTAGAGCGCTTTACATCTGTGAACTGAAGCGCTTGAATTGCCGTGCAACGAGCACTTTACACCTGTGCTCTGAAACGCTTTTGATCGTCGCGACAAGGCCGCTGTTCCCTGGAAACTGAAAATGCTTTGCTCGTTGTGCTAAGGGGCACTTTACTTATGGAAGTAACAACTTCCTCCAAAATTGGATTTATCAAGGCCTTACCGCTACGAGTACGACCTACTCATTTTTTTATTCACCATGGAAACAGGGATACTTCGATTGGATGTCACTCTGCTATGCAGGAACTCTGCTCTTCTTCGGAGAAACCCCCAGGAGGTCTGACTGCATTGAAGTCTTCAAAATAGTGAGCAACCTGCTTGGGTGTGGCTGGGCTTTAGAGGCCTGCCACACCCCAAAATGTCTGCTGCCTCTAAAAACATGGGAATTGTAGTCCCTTCATGGAATAGCACTGATAAGTGCATCTTGTCCACCAATGTCCTGAACCTGCAGCTCTATGAGCTTTGCCACTGGGCAGACAACTCTGATGGCCACCTTTGGAACAAGAGGGGATGACAAGTGGTGCGCATAAAGCAATGCAGAGCCGCGCAGCAGAGTTTCGGGCGGGACCTGGACCGCGCATGGTCTTATTCCTGACAGGAACCTTCCAGGGCCTAATAAATTTATATTTTTGATCAAGTTAATAGATTTGTATTCGGTTAGTAAGATACTATGCTAATTATGTATTCAAAGTAGTCTGTTTTTGTTGCAAAGGTTCTGATATGAATTTGCCTCTTGCCTTTGAGTAGAAGATTCAAGGTTTGGTGCTTTTCAGTGACTTGTGTTGGTAATTAGGGGTGGGCAGTGAGCTGCACTCCACTGGTGGAGTTAATAGGGTATTTGCCACTCTGCACCCGGCAGAGGAGCAGCAGTCAACGGCATGCTCACTGCAGTCCAGTCATGGGCCACACAGTCCAAGTGCGGACAGTCTGAGCTTGAGCTGTGTGGCCCATAACTGGGCTGCACTTTACACTCAGCCCAAAACAACATTTACCCCGCTATGACAGACTTTGCTTTCTCCTGGTCGGCGACGTGCAGCTGCTACAAGCTGCTGCTGAGGGACTGCACCGGCACCATCTCTGGATCCAGGCCTCCCTCCTTTCACTGTCCTCAGCAGCCCAGGAGCAGGGGGCAGAGGGAGGCAGAGAGACAGACTGTTGGCAACGGGACCCTCCTGGACCCAGATAAGACCTTTGTTTCGCTTTCTCTTCTATGTGCACATGGGACTGGCACTGGGCATGGACAGAATTTGCATATTGGGGGGGTCTGTGCTTGGAAAAAATGAAACATGCAGTCACAGCTCCACTTGAAATTAACCTGTCTCCCCAGAGTCCCTGGGAAAGGAAGTTGTGTTATCGGGTGCGGTGCTGAGGCCAGCAGGGAGAGATGAGACCGCATGAGCATTAGCTGCTCGGTGGCAGACCCGCAGTCCCAGTCACATAGATATGTGTGTGGTCTGAGAAAGTGTATTGTATGTGTTGCATGCACAATTGCTGTTCATCACATGAAAGCCTGGCCTTATGACTCTGGCATTGCTGGCAAAAAAGCAACAAACAGGATTGTTTTCTATATGTAATGTGTTTAAGGACTAAAGAATTGAATGTAACAAACACTATGATCGAGTGTACTTTTCAGATGTGAGATAATCCCTCGTGCATTACAATGGAAGCAATTAGTTGGTGGTGGAGTACTACACCTATTAGCCAATAGCATGGGATGAGAACGTTTCTGTCATTCCCAGCCCTAAGAACAGCTTAATACTGCTCTGTTTTGCCAAAAAAGGTAACTTCTTCTCCTTTATAAACCACTATTAAGCAGACATATTTCTTCTGCCCGCCATAGTAGATTGATCCCAAATAGCCTGTGAGAGACACAACTGGCAGCCTTAGATAAATTAATTCATGTTATGGAATTTTGTATATTTTCATTTGTGATAGCACTCATTAGCTTTTCATCTACATCGTTTGAATTGGGGTGTAGTTCATGAGGACCATTATATAAGTTTCAGTTAAAATTTTCACCCAGAACATCTTCTGAAAAATAATGCCCTATGGTTTCTATTTTTCCGTTCAAGGTTTCTCCTTACATTATTTTTATCTCTAATTATTAGTGAATCACATTGCTATTTAGGCAAACATAGACATATACCAGTTGCCCCAACAACCTGCATTTCTCCTAACACTTTTACAGCCTCTGCCAAATAAGTTTTTAAATGTCTGGTTATTCCACTGGAATATTTGGAGTGAAGTCCCAAACTGCAGAAAAAGTAGTTTTAAACTGAATAATAAACAATGATCACTTTCTTCTCGCTCTTGGATGTAAAAATTATTACATTTGACAAATAAATCTAATTAGGGAAATAAATAATTGCTAATGCATTTCCCCAAAACATATTTAAAGGTCTTTGATATGATACAGGCTTATTCATAAACCTTTGATTTAACTTTATTAAATGGGATCGCTAACTTAGAGGGTATTCAATGCATCCAATAAATTGTAAATGAAGTCATCAATCTTTTCCACCTCAAATTAAAAATTGAACTCTACTACTATGACCAACTTAAATAACAAAAATGTATGTCTTCACGTATCAAAATATTCTCTTAAATCAGGAGCACATTGCTCTTTTTCCAAATTATTTTCTGATTTTAAATATATACTTAATAGCAATACTTATTTAATATCTTCACAATCTTCAATACTTTCCCTTAAAAAGTATTTCATTATTATTTCTGTACAAATACTATTTAAATCAGTTGATATGAGCAGAGCTTGACCTCCATATGGACGACCACTCTTCCCACATTAAGCATGTCTTTAACACATTGATCCATTAGGGAGTAACGTAAGAGTAACCAGGGTTCCTCGATCAATACGTGTTCTTTCAAAATATGATAAAACCCATGTTCAGATATCTGCCATGAAAGAGCACATAAACTTAATTTTCTGTTAAATATGAGCCTTCGGGCCACATGTACGTATATTTGGAATTCTGATTCCCTAATTGCGATTCCATGCAAATCGTAATTAGGGAATCGCAATTCCAAATGTAAGAAACTCCATTGAGTTTCTTTTGCGATTCTCAGTGGGTCGCAAATAGACCTGCCTCATTAATATTATTGAGGTAGGTCGCAATGTGCGACCCACTGGGAATCGCAAAAATCACAGGGATGGTGGCCTGCTGGTGTTAGAAGATCGCCAGCTCTGTGATTGCTTTTAAATAAAGCAATCTTTTTTTTAAAATGCAGCCCGTTTTCCTTAGAGGAAAACGGGCTGCCTTTAAAAAGAAAGAAAATGAAACGTTTCAGTTTCATTTGTGAAGAGTAGGCAGTGGTCCATGGGACCACTGCTTGCTCTTCAAAAAAGTTTTTCCATGCATTCCCCTTTGCGAATGGGTAAGCACCAATTTGAAATTGGTGCTAACTGCGATTGTTTTGCGACCCCATTCACGATCACAAAACAATCATACATACCATGCTTATGCAAGTCGGCCTGTTTGCGACTAGAAAAATGCTTTGTAGATGTGGCCCAAAGTCCCTTATTCCGAATGGCCTCTTAATTGCGGTAGAGCCAGAAACGGTAATTATGTGATGGGTGGTGTTTCCAATGGAGGCTTCATGTGAAAATCTGGAAGAAAATGAGGAATTACTGAGGGAAGGGGACCTGGAATTATCCATTTACAAGTGAGTCCTTAATTCTTACTGGACACCGAGGATCAAACTTGTTATGGCATAGATTTTCGTCACTTCCAGAATTACCGATTCCCATGCCATGGTTAGCTTTGAGGGAGGAGAACTATGAGCTATTTTCTGAGCCAGTCATAAGAATGTCTTTAATAGTAAAAGAACAATCATATTTTCATATATGCACTATGAATAGGCATCACTGAATATTACATTTAAAGACTTTTGATAGGGATTACACGCACATCTGTTTAGATTATAGTTTTTAATAGGTCGAAAGGTCCAGCCCTAAAATGTTCGATAAGTTTCAGTGCATTAACTACGAGGACAGTATACATTTCACAAATTGGAGACATTACTATTTGGAGTGAAGTTTACAGGAAATAGAAAACCAATTGCAAGATAGATCTGTTTTCAATTTCATTTTTTGTTTTCTGTCGGTGCAGTATTCACTGCCCTTGAGAAATGGTACTTCTTTAAAAAGGATGCGCTTGAAGTTATTCATTGTAAAAAAAAACATTCAAGCACCTCTTAAAAAGCGTTCACATGAAAAGATTATTTCATCAAAGGCCTTGGCGGTTTGAAATGTAAACGTAAAACAAGGACAAATTTGTGACTTTGAAATCTTGCCATATTTTGTTAAAGGCGAACACACCCCAACATGTTTCCAATGAAACATCAGTTTGATAAAAATATGTACCAAGGTTAGCCGAGAAAAAGTTGCCGGCGTAACTAGGTCAGGAGAATATGACTCGTATGAAAAACATATAAAAGAGTTGCAGCCATTGCCATTGTGCACCTAAAGTGAAAATATGTGAAAATATATTGTGTAAGTGTTCACCGTCTTATCTAACTCAATTTTAAGCCCGTTTACAAATACACCACCATATACACTTAAAGCATTTAGAATTGGAAGGTAACCGCGGAGGCAAGGATGCAACAGAGCTGCGTATGATAATAATGTTCAGCTACCTGGAGTGGTACCGTTGAGATAGAAGGGAACGCTGGCAAACATGGGTGGTGTAGAAAGGGGTAAGCGAGGGGGGCCCATATTGTGCAACTGTCGGAGATGAACCTCGGTGGGGCAATGTGGAGTCACTATGCAAGTAGCTCGGGTGGCTACACCTGACCCCTTATAAAGTCTGGGATGCGAGTATTGGGGGTATTCAGACTATTATACTGTCCCAAGAGAGCAATCGGGGGTTAGTGGAATTAGAGCCTGAGTTTGTTTTTTGGGGTGGGTCGAGTAGTCGAGAGAGCAACAGCTCTCAGCTGTGAGCCAACGAGCAGCAACACAGCGATCAGGAGTCCTCCATGTGCAAAGCCACTGCCAGTTTCCGCCCAGTGAGAAAATGTGACTAGCTAGAGCTTAGGGAATGGGGTGAGCGACAAGTTGTAGTCCATCGTAGTGGGTTTTGTTTTGGCTAGGATAATGGCGAGCGCCAGGTAGCATGCCTTAGGTTTATATTTGAGGGGCATCTTGTATATACCCAGGGCCCTGCCTCCCAGGACGTAATGCCCGTTATTCCTGACTCATTCAAGCGGTGACAGAACAGTACTCGAGTAAGTCAGCAACTGGGGGAACTCCCACAGTATGTGCTTCAAGTCTGCTTCCAGGGTGCCACATCTAGCGCATGTGTCCAGGGTACCGGGGAATATGCGGGCGAGCCTCATAGGGGACAGGTATGCCCTGTGGAAGATATAGACTTGGAAACATTTGAAGCAGATACTCTGAAACACTCTCCTCGAATATGCCACCACCTTCTCGCATTCTCTGTCATGAAGCTGTCTGCCAAATTCCCTCTCCATTGCGTCCCTCAGCAGCGGTAGTGTAGTTGGTGTATGGACCATTAGGACTTTAGTGACCCAGCAGATGTCTTTACAGCTGCTGCAAATGGTTTGCAGTGATTGTATGAGTTGGTGCATGGTGAGTTTTGCTTCCTGGGTGAAATAGAAATCCCTGAGGGCCCCCTCATTGAAACATATAAGAGAAATTGACCCTCAGGGAGTTAGTATTGATCAGTCAGCGCCTGATTGTGCTGAACATCATGAGCTGTCCTTTCTGAAACCAGACTCCCATGGTGGAAAGACCAACCTGTTCCCAGGCTCACAGATGGCATTCAGAGACATGGCTTCTCCGAATGTGGAAGCTGAGCAATGGGATAGCTGTGGTATGAGGGGGTCTGGGTTTGGTGAGTCTGATTGCTGTCACAAGACAAGAAAGGGTCACTCGTAGAATGAGGAGGTAATCACAAAGAGGTCGGGACTTAGGGGAATTTAGTAAATGGAGGAACTCCTGATGGGAGAAGGTTGGTTGGTCAAGCCTGTGTCCTCCAGGAAATGACCTGACAGCCAATGCCAGCTGGAGTGTATGGAGTGCCACCCGCCTGCGAGAGTCATTGTAAATCAAGTACCCAGGAGTTTATGGCACTTTCAGAAGAGTATCTGTGGAAAGGCCACTGGAAGTGTTAGACATTAGACCTTACAAACTTAGGGCAGTCTTCTCCTAAACCTTTTGCCTTTCTCTTCCAGTTTTTACTGAATTCATTTTTTTTACATTAGAACTCAGCACATTTTATCACTGCTAACATTGCTAAAGTACTAGTGCTTACTCCTTTAAACATGGTAACATTTACTTACACCCAATTGAGACATTTAGTTTACCTGTAAAACCCTAGTAAAGTGGTACTACCCATACCCAGGGCCTGTAAATTAAATGCTACTAGTGGGTTTGTAGCACCGATTGTGTCACCCACTTAAGTAATCCTTTAAAAATTTCTCAGTCCTGCCATTGAAGCCTATGTGTGCAGTTTGAAACTGTTATATTGACCTCACAAAATAAACCTTTTGCCAGACCTAAATCGTCCTTTTTAATACATATAAGTCACCCCTAGGGTTGGCCCTAAACAACCCCTAGGGCAGGGTGCAGTGTATCTAGAAAGGTGGCATGCATTTTTTTTTACCTTTACAGGTCCTAGTAATGAAAAATTATTGAATTTGTTTTCAGTACTGCAACGCTTCCCTCTCCCACAGGATAACATTGGGTTAAGCTATTACATGTAATAAGTGATCAGTTTCAATTGGGTAGCAGGTAGGAATGTAGAGTTTGGTCTCTAAAGTATTTAAAACTCTCTTCCATGATAAAGATATATTTTAAGCCACAAGTATGAATATGCCACTTTTAGAATGTTGCTATTTTATTGCCCCAACCATTTGGCATCTGCAGCATGTGTTCTGGGTCATATGACTAGATGTAGCTGAAAGTTGGCTTTGTGTATTGTTCTCAGATAGTGAGACAAGGGGGACTAGATATTGGCAGAGTGGGCCATCTCCGACTTGATAGAATGGTGGAACTGTCACTCACTCATTTGCACATCACAAAGAGTGTGCTTCAGCACACTCACAAAGGGTTTCACACATGTCGTTTGTGCCCCCAGATAAGCTGGGGCAGGGTGGGGAGGCAGGAAATTCTAGGCACTTCTGTAGGGGGAGGATTATAGAAGCGTTTCCCACTTCAAAGTGGGTGGTAGGTATAAATAGTGGACCCACAGATCCAACTCTTCAGTACACATCTGGACCTCTGGAGGATTCAGAAGGACTGCAATGCTGCTCTGCTGCAAGAAGGACTGCTACTGTGCTGCCCCGCTGTCTGGGTGAGAAGCACTGGACCTGCATCTTGAACCTAGGCTCACAAGACTCTCTCCAAAGTCTATTTGGCTAGCCCCTGATCAGATCATCTGGTACAGAAAAGGCTCCAGGTACCTTGAACCTTGCACCTGGACTCTGCCTTCCATGAATACTGCCCCAATTGATGCCACTCATGTCCTAGAGCCTTGAAGTGGGTCTGAAAGTGCTGTACAAGTTTAGCTGTGGACAAAGCAGAACTGACGTAGCATGATGCATCACCTTGCAGTTCCGCATTTGAACCACTGATGCGCAATGCATCCCTGGTTCAGGACCCCACAGCTCCATGGATTGGCTGCTGCATGATTCATCCTCCCTTAATGCAGGGCGTCACATTTCAGTTCCACAGCTCCTTGGAACCACTGCTGCGCAATGCTTCCTTGATGAAGTACCTTGCATTGCACCCCTGATTCTCATCGGAACCTCCACTGTGTAACACATCTTCTATTCTGGACCTCTCAATGCTCCACATCCAAGATTTAGGGTACTTTTCTCAGCAGGCCTAACTTGGTCTGTGTATCTAGCCCACTCTCCTGAACTTGTGACTTTGTCCCATTCCGATGCGACCAGATAACCACTGTTGGGGCTTTGTGCTTTTAAGCACTATTTTTACCTAAAATATTTAAAATTGCATATCTCTGGTTCTACTAATTTGATTTTTGTAATTTTGGTGTCAAATAATTTATTAAAATGAACTGTATTTTTCTAAATTGGTGCCATAGTTTTTCTTGTGTCATGTTTTCACTTTTTTAGAATTTGTATTCTGCATAAATACTTTACACGTTGTCCCTAAGTTAAGCCTGACTGCTTTTGTGCCAAGTTACCAGAGGGTTAAGTACAGGTTGATTTGGGGTTTGCTAGTGTTTCACCCAGACAAGAGTTGTGGTTGCTGCTTCAGTAGTGTTTGATCCCCTCAACCAGTAACCCAAATTTCTACAGGAAAGTTCACAAAATAGTAGAGAAAGCAGGGAAGTATTACTATTTTAGCTATGGCTAAGCGGCCCATGATCCACAGGGGAGGTTTCTCCAAATGTTTAGCTGTAATCTGGTTGTGGTTACTACTGCTGGTAGGTTACCATCAAGCACATCCAGAAAGGTGTGTTATACCTGGATGCCTAGATAGTGAAAGGAGCTCTCTCCTAGGTCCAAAACCTGCGGTGTAGCCCTTGGAGTTAAGGGAAAGATTCAGGATTTGTTCCAGCTGATGTGTAACCCTGAGATCAAGCCAAACTCCACCAGAAGAGAGGCGCTAGCCATGAGCTAAGAAGGGATGTCCTTAAGATAAAACAATGCTTCATCGGCATATAATGATAACGCATGCGGGCTGTCAGATAGGGGAATGCCCCACTCCACGCCACCAATGCGTGCCCTAGCAGCCAGTGGTCCATTGCAAGTACAAATAGTACCAGAAAGAGAAGGAAGCTTTGGCTAGTGCCCTATCTGGCCTGTATGAACTCAGAGAGGTGCCCCCCCTAGTAAATTCTGATTGAGGGGTTGGTATACATGAGTAAGATGAACTTGGTGATATAAGAGCCAAAGCCAAATTTGGGAACTACTTTGAATAAGTTCTCCCAACTGAGGATGTTGAAAGCCTTTTGCAAGTCCAGACTCAAGGTCGTTGCATGAGCCCATGTACCCTGGATGGCCTCTATAGTGCGATACAGTGGACAGATATTTAAGGAGATATTCCTGCCTGGGATGAACTCTTTTTTGTTCCTTATGGCCTAGGCATGGAAGCACCTGCTGGACACGAATAGCTGAGAATTTTATAAATCATATTCAGTATGGATAAAAGGTGGTAGGAATCAAGGTCAAGGGGCTCCTTTCCAGGCTTTAGCAGAGACACCAATGAAGCCTCACAGAAAGTGAAGAAAAGAAGCCTGGACCTGTATTGGGGCATAGATGCTCCTGATGAGGAGAGGAGGGATATTGTCTGACCTTGAAAAGTACAAATCTGCTTTCAGGATCGATTTCCTGTGATAGGACCTCCAAGGCAATATCAACTTCCACCCAAATCATTATGCCTCTGACAAAAGCAGAGTAGTTGCATAGGCCTGGCTCCTACACAGCTCTTGAAGTCTAGCACCTTTGATATCTGTGATGAGATTAATGGAGCACTGCAATGTGTACCCCTTTTTGTTGAAGGTCTGTGTGTATATGTTAATGTTTGGCTGGCGTCACAATGCCATGGTTATTCAGGATATTATGTGTTAAGCCCACACATTCATTGTCTCAAAAGGTTACTCATCCCCCAGATTCCCACATGGAGGTAAACATGTTGGAGGCCTAGGTGTCCTATGTGGTAGTTACCGGGCTCTGGCAGGGAGAGGGGCAGAGAACCTGCTTGCAGCACTGATATAACTGGTTAGGAAACATTAGAATATTAAGCAACAAACAAAAGTAATACTGCAGGTCAAACGGTCAGCTGTCCAAACTGGTTACCCAATCGTCCAGTGAAGAGGTGGGAATAGTGGAGCGAAGCTGTGGTGAGTCAGTCATGAGTCTAAGCCCTGGAGATGAAAAGTTGGTGAGGGGTTGACCACCGTCTGATAGAGAAGGAGTTCTCGGACTCCCCCCCCACCAAAGAGCAGTTGTTGTGACCATTGAGTACCCCAGGGAGCATAGCCCAAATAGGCACAGTCCAGGCACAGTCCAGGTCCCCAGGTTATAGGGCTGAAACCATGATATGTAATAGTGGCTGTCAGGAGGCAGCCAGGACAAAGGGGCAGTGATGAAAGTAAGCGGAGGTCAATCTCTGCTGGGGTCCAGTCAAACGGCGAATCCAGACAATTAAAGGAGGTCAGTTGCCATCTCAGGGGGTCACATGTGGTCCCGGGTCAGGATCCAAATTAGTGGATGCAGGTTAATGTCTGTCTTTCGATGTATCTGAGGAGGAATTCAAGTTGTCCCCTGAAGGGTCCCAGACGATTGCTGCAGCATCTAACGTTGACTGGTGGCTATCCCGCATTTGTTCCTGAGACGTGTCCGGAGTCAGGGGAGAACAAGCCCGCTGTCTTTTAAAGCGCTGATGGTGACTGCACATTGCAGGACCAGTTCCCGCGAGTTAGTTGCCGCTTGTATTGGGGATCCAGTGTTCTCTAACCAATCGCAGGCCTCAGATGGCTCCAAAAAGAAGTATGTTTTGTTGTCCATGATGATTTTCAATTTAGAGGGAAACAGCAACACATATTTGATCCCCATTTCAAGAATTTTTTGCTCAAGCCCAGGAAACAATGCTGTTTGGCGTTGGACCAATAGTGTGTAGTCTGAAAAGATGAGGATACGGTTGTTGTTTCGAACAATCAGTTTTGTCTGCTGTGCCATCCGGAGGATTGCATTGCGGTCTTTGAAATGCAGGAGTTTACCTACTATCTTGATGGATGGGGGGGGCTGGTGGCCCTTTTGATTCTAGAAAAACGGGATAAGGAACGGTGATCACATAAGGTCTTTGAACCATGTCTTCAGGTGGTCCACAATGGTGATTCACTTGTTCCCCTGTGGGCAGCCAATAATGTGTAGTTGCTGTGCCCAGCCAGGTCTTCTTCATTTTCAGACTGGACCTCGAAAAAAAGGATCCATTCTGTGAGGTCCCATAGTTGTTTTCGTGAATTTGTTTTTTGTGTCTGAAGCTCAGCAAGGGCCTTCTCAGAGTAAATGACTCACTCAGAAATGTTTCTGTTGTTGCAATTAAGAAGGTTAATGTTGTAGGCTATCACGTCAACTATTGCATCCAGGTGCACCTTTGAAGCCTTGATTGATGTGAGAATACCGTCCAATTTGCCCAGAATCAAGGGTCAATTTCTGGTGCAAGGTCCCTGTTAAGGGCCCCGTGGAGGGGGTACCGCCATCTTCACAGGTGTTATGCATCCAATCATGTGTTTTCTAGGGGTTCTGTATAAATTTGGCCCGCTTGCCCCACCACCGAAATTGTCCTATGGGGTGGGGAATCATGAACAGCTTAGTCATGTCCAGTCTCTGTCACTCTCTTGGGAGGGACGGGTTGTACTTAGGTCTCCATCTGCCATTTTTTTATGCTGCAGAGTGCCGCCGTGCTGAGGCAGCATGTCTTGTAGTGGAACCCTGGTAGGCCAAGTCACAGTGACTTAGGTCTGGCTAAATCCAGGGATGGGTTGTATACTATAAATTAGACCCACTTGCCCTACCACTAATACTAATCTATGAGACGAGGCAGCATGAGCAGCCATGCCTGGTCTCTGTCACCCCTTAGGAGATTCTGGAGGGTCCTTAGTCTGTCGTCCACCCCTTTTTTAGGCTGCAGTGTCTCATCTTGTGATAGGACCCATATAGGCCTGAAATCCAGTTAAACACGCCCGGCTAATTCCAGGAAGGGTGAAGGGCTGAGTGCTGTCAGCAGAGTTGCACCACGGGTGTATTAGGGTGTTCCAAGAGGCAAGAAACAGCCGGAACCTCCATTCTAAGATCGCAGATCAGCCCTTTTGTGAACACAAAAAGGTATTTTGACATGTACCAGACCCAAATAGGGATTTGGTAACCTGTTACTGAATCACAATTTGGGGATACGGTAGTAGTAAGGATGGGACATCTTGAGGGCATCCATTCCTAATACGGACTCGCAGTTGTACATATGAATGTTTTGAGACCGAAATGCAGTCACAAATCATTTGCACTTTACCACCAATTTCAAATTTGTGGTAACACACAAATAGGAAGGGGTCCCCAAGGGACTCCTTGGTCTTTGTGAATGTTTATAAAAGCAACTTTTCAGAGCAATTTTTCATTTTCCTAAAAAAAATGAATATTCTTTTTTAAACTCATCCCATTTTCCTTTGCAGAAAACGGGCTGCATTAAAAAAAAGGATTGATTCATTTAAAAGCAATCACAAATATGATGGTATATTGACCCCAGCAGGCGACCATCCCTGTTATCATAGGGATTCCCAATAGGTCGCAAACCGAGACCTACCTCATTAATATTTGGGGATAGGTCTATTTGCAACCCACTGGGAATCGCAAATGAAACTCAAAAGAGTTTCATAGATTTAAAATACTGATTTCTCAATTGTGAGTCACAGAAAACTGCAATTAAGAACTCGCTATTTCAAACTTTCCTCCATGTGGCCCTAAGATCTGATGCCTTGTACACACTTAATTGCGCCTCTCCTACAACTTTGAATTAAAAAAAATATATATATTCTTATGTTAAACTGTATTTCAAATCAGTATTGTGTTACCCTTAATTCATACTAGAGCAGACTAGAAATGAACGCAGTGCTTGCAATAAAACTTCTACTTAACTTATACATTTGAGTTAATTTGCACATTCATCAAATTTTTGAAAGAGGGTGTGTTGCAGTGGAGAGGACCCCTTCTGGATTCTGCCAATGATTATATTTGTAACTTAAAACAACTTGTTTCATATAGTGATTTTAGGTCAATAGTTAAAAATATTTTGTCAGAGTTGGAATTGGCAACCCCTTGCGAAATTGCTTTTCCAAAGTATGCTCTACCACTTCATCATGGTCAAAATATCGACCTACAAAATATCGAATCCACAATATTGACTACCTCTATATCTTCAAAGTAAAGATGTGTCGACGTGTAGAGTTAAGAATAGTAAATCTATTCTCATGTATATATAGTTACTATGATGTTAAAGCGGTAATCGATATTGTGGTATCGATATTTTTGCAGGTTAATACTTAGACAGAGATTAAGTGAGATACAACTCTCCACAGTAACTGCACTGAAAGCACTCTGTGTGCAATATTTCACTAAGGACAATTACCAGGCATAGAATAACTGCAAGAGTAATAAAAAAGTAGTGTGTTGATTTAATCAATGAATATTATTAGGATGCCTGCGGAAGAAAATGTCAAAACTGAATCTTTATCAATGTGTCAATATGGATTAATAAATGGTCTATAAACAACAGTTCTACTGCCAGAATTTCCACCAGCCATTGTGGCTGTGTAAAATCTGCCACGTTTTATGTTGGCCGTTCCTCACTCAAAGTGGCTGTTTCAGCCGTGGTATGAACAACTGTGTGTGAGAACCTTTTGGCAGAAACTCCACCAAAATCTGTTAAGCACAGTGGAATTTACATCACCTAATGAGGGATCTGATTATGTATCGCCAAAGGGACTCTACATTGTCAATGTCACATATTTCAACCCTGGATCATTTCCAGTAAGTTAGGGCTAAAATACTTTTGTGAAAGTTCAGTGCCATGTCCATGTTGGTTTTCACATTGTCTATCTCTTTTAACGATGCTAACTCTGCCAAACCTGGTGCTGGATCTGTCACATTACTATGGGTGACTGAACCAAAACTATCTTTGGTAGAGTTAGTACTCTAGTGACCCAGACGGCAGAGAAGAGCGTGTCCCAGCCGGCAGAACGTCTACTAGCTATTGTTCTACAAACTGGGCAGCTGTGTTGGCACATGTGCAGATGAATGATCCACATTTTTGGGTTCTCCTTTGCCACCCTCTGCTAAATCATGCCCTCGTTTTCCATAAGACAAGGTTTTGGCAATTCAGACTCCGAAAGGCTTGCACGTTAAATTTAGTAAGGCAATTCATTAAAACATTTTTAAAAGAGCAATGTATTTGGAACAACGATTTCCAATGGTGTGAGCATCTTATTTCACACAAAGAAGGCCACCGTGCATCGCCGTGTTTATAGCCTAGAGGGCCGAGGATATGGCTTCTCCCCAGAGCACGATTAACATATACTCCAGGTGGCCTTGCAAAAAGGAAAGCAGCCACAGCAAACTTTTAACTAGCTTCACGAGTCTCAACGGAAATATGAACCCTGCCAGTAGAATATTAAATGCCAGGTGTAATTGAACTCCAAGGTGTAGTAGTGTTCCAAGACGGTTAACAGGTTGTACAGGTCCCACCTGAATCCCCAGGCACACAAGGACAAGCTATCAGAATCCGCCTGTTTCAGACATTCTTTAGTTGTGTTTACTCATTTTATTTGTACTTTTTAAATAGTAACAGTCCATGGTGCATATACAACGCCGCTGGACATGTAACAGAAGCAGTCCTAAAACAGAGCTTATTCAGTGCTTAATTTGTGCAGATGGTGGTCGATGAAACTCTGTTTTGGCAATAAAGACACATTTTTCATCGTCAGACTTTGACCCAGAGCAAGATAGGAAGGCAGAAAAGAAAGAAAGAGGAAGAGAATAATGTGAAAAGAGGAACAAAGAGACAAAACAAGTAGGGAAAAGAAGCCACCAGATTGTAATAAAGAGGGAGAAGTTTAGCGTAGTGGTAGGTAGTGGCAGGAATGAAATCAAGTCTAGACAGCCTTGGTAATCAGCAACCACAGCATTTGGCAGAAACAGTGACAGGCTCCCAAGAGAAACTGTGCTGCCCTCGCATCATTTAATGTCATTGTATAGCAACACTTGCACCAGAACAAACCTGTGCTCAAACAATTAGAAATTAAGAAAATGTATTTTCAAAAGTGAAAGAAGAGACAAAAGGCCGATTTGGAGTTTGATGGATCGGTTACTCCATCACAAACATGACAGATATCCTGTCCACAGTATTACGATTCCCATAGGTTATAATGGGATCTTAATCCAGCAGACTGGATATGCATCACATTTGTGATGCAGTAACCCCATCTACCAAACTCTAAATCAGGACCTAAAAATCACTTTCATTTTTCCTAAATTTAGTAGCAGAGATAGAGTAACAAAGTTTGTGTCAGGATCTCCATCGGACACGTAACATGACCTATGAGTAAAAAGTATTTTTCATTAACAGTTCCATAATACAATTTCTCAATTTTAGCGCAAGTTGACATTCAATTTATAACAGTGACAGCTGTTAAATTTATTTGCTGCTTTCTGCATTAGGCAAGAGCAAAAATAATGCAAAATGGTTCTACCTTGTTTGCACAACTGGAAAATCTGCATCATATGGTTCCCATTTTCCCTTGCCCTGTTCCTCTTTATGGCAATAAAAAATCTTAGGCTTAATTGTTTGCAGGAGTTGCATGAAAAAAATATTTTATCTTGACTCCTCTGCTTTCCTTCTCTAACTGTTTTACATATCAGGAAATCAACTCAAAGGTACTGGAGCACTTTACATGAGCACCAGTTACATTCACCTTTTAGGCATTGGGAAATTAATGGATTTTCCCAAAATCACAGGATTTTTGAGCCAGTGCTGAGACTCGAATCTGATTCTCCAGTTCCAAAGGCAGCAGTTCTGGCCATAACACCACAGCCTCTCTTAGCTCGCTTTTCCTCTCTTCAATTCTGCATTCACTCTTGCATAGATTGCATGTAGAAGGGGTGAGCCGATGAAACTCGAGCCAGGCCCGAACCTGAAGGCTGGCCCTAGCACAGCTGGAGGTCCTGTTGGAACCTCGAGTGCAAAACGAGCCAAGCTTTCATGTGGCTTCTTGCTTGCCACCCTCCCTCTACCCTCATGCACAAATAGGAAAACATCAATCATAAACCTTTGAGGTAAAAAGGGAGAGACAAATAGATACTCATTTTGCCGCTGATTTGCACTAAGGAAAATCAGAAAACTCACATTAATTGCTGATTCACCATATAACCAAATTGTTTGATATTCAGCAAATGTTATATTTGACCAATCATCCATTTTCTTCACATTGCTCATGAAAGCACCTATTGTTTTTAGTTTAAGAGACTATACTAATGCTCTTTCTATATGGATCTGGTCCCACACAGATTTCATGTGACAGCTGTCATACCTTGCAGTTCACGAATGGCACTGTCACCAGGATGGGGGCAGGGCAAGGTAGAGTAGGCCAGTGATTCTAAGTTCATGTTTAATCACTTTACTCCTCAGTGCAAGACTGTAATGTGGTTTGTTAATCTCAAAGCTTCCACATTTTATAGAAATATACCTTTTTTGATTTTGAAGAGACTTCATTATGATTTATGTGACGTTTTGTTGTATAATTTACATGGCACTCATTTTCAGGGCTCTGCACGTACATGGGCTGTACGAGCCAAACCAGTCCTTTGGCTCGGCTCTATTGATTTGTTGGCTCTCTCGCCTTTGATTCCCTGTAACTTATGCAGACATGCGGACAGTGCTCAGTCCTTTAAATAAGTGTTGAGAAAATGCGGCCTCTGTTTTGTTGAAATTGTGCGGCTCACCTCTAGTCAAGGGTGGACTGGCCATTCTTCTCTCTGATGTTTTCCTGGTGGGTTGCAGGCTATGGGTCTGCTTTCACAGCAGGACTGGCCAGCATTACCCAACAACACACACTCTCAACATTATTCGGGCTGGTTTCGAGTAGTTTCTTCCTGTACTTACAACCTATTTTCCCATTGCCTTGTTAAAAGTCATAATAACATACCCGAGAAAAACACTTGGCAGTTTTAAAGCAATGAATTACCAGGACCATGACAAATTACTCCAGACTGCCAAAGATTCTGAAGGGTTGCTACTCCTGAATCGAGTCGAAAATTATACCTTTATTAACAAACTATGTATTAGGCACGAGACACCGTGACAATAGATTATATTTCTATAGTTACACTTAAACATTCAATGGTGTCAAAAACGTAAATTGCACATATTCAGCTTGTGACACGTGCCAAGTTGTAAAAGGAATGTTCTTTGTTGTGAAGTAAAGTAACCAGTTTAAAGAGCAAGAAAATACTGGTGAAATAATATTTTAAGAATATCGAAAAGGTGAATACAAGCATGATAGGGTTTTCAAATATGCTATTTTAAAAGACACATAGAAGGGACCTCTACAATGTTGATACTGTTTATTGACTTTTTTTGAAAAAATGCAAACGAGGACTTGTATAAATTCAATAAAAGTGGTAATCAATGTATAAAGTGAGGAGAAGTAAGTAGTGTGAAAAGTCAATCCAAGAAGAACTACAGTATTGAACTTGGGAGGCAGATTTATTGAGAGTGGCACTGCACTGAGTGCAGCGCCACTTTCCCTACGCCCCTTAGCACCCCTCTATCGCCACCATGAGAGTGCCGTTTTTAAAATTGGGTGCACCATGGCGCATGGTAGGGGGCAATAGAGTAATCTCTCATGAATCTATTGATGTACTCTGCAGGAGTAGTGCCAAAAGATTGGCACTACTCCTGCAGAGTACATAGGGCCCCATTCTAAAGAATGGAAGAACCCTTTTAATACCTGCTCTTGAGCAAGCGTTAAAAGTGCCCTAAAAAATGGCGAAATTAAATCTCATAGATTTCCTTATGCCATTTTTCCGGTGCCCCTATCGGGGGAACCCCCCCCTTTGCATACATTATGCCTGGTGCAGGCATAATGTAGCACAAAGGGTTACGGAGTAGACGCCTCAGTGGGCTACATTAACATAAAAAATAATGACGTTAATGTGGCACAAGGTGGTGGTAGGACATTATAAATATGCCCCTCAGATTTTGTATTCGTGGTAACTGTTAACTTTCAGATAGTGGGGAGAATTTTGACAGAGTGGCCGTATGTTTTTACATACTGATCACCAACTGAAAGCTGCCAAGGATACACTGGTTCCAAAGAAAAAAATAATATTTAGTGGCACAAATTGAGTAAAGTGAGATTCTAGTCTCTTTCCGGATCAAATGAGAAGTTGTCCATTTTACACAAAGTGAACCGAAACCACAGGCACAAACAAGAAATAAAACAAGCACACCCATCAGAGAAGCCAAGGAATTAATTGTCATAGACTAAAATACCTTCTGAACCGCTCGGTTTAGTCTAATTCAGGTTAGAATCAAGCTGTAGATTGTGCTGCATATTTGTAAATGAGCCACTTTTATCATAGATCACCTTTTGTATCATAGACTAGTGCCAGGACACTCTATCAGGATGTGGGTGCTTTGTAAATTCAGGAATTCAATCACCCGCCTCTACACTCAGGGGCTTATTTACAAGCCCCTCTGTACTGCCGGAATGTCACTTGTAGTGATGGTCTGGTAGCGCACACAGCAGGGTCATAGCTATAAGGCCACGTAAAGCCACACTCATGGCCTTGTAGATATGGACTGAGGCAACGCAGCACGAGTTGTTGCGTTGCATCACTTTGCAAAAGGGAGTCATACCATTGGCTTTACGGTGGGTGTTCCCAATTAACACCCATGGCATTTGAAACATTCCCAGATTTACACAAGATTTCGTAAACCTGGGGATGCATCAAAAGTCAATGCCTCACCAGGGGAGGTATAAGGAAAGTGCAACAATGAGAAATACCTTTATTTCAGCTTTTGTTCCTATTTCAACATGTGCTACATTCTACAGCACACACAGAAAGAGGAAAACGCCTCTCATGACTGTTTTTGTGCAGGAAGGTGTCCCTCCTGCACAAAAATAATCATCCCTGCAACGCAGACAACCTAGCACCATGGTACAAGGGTGCCTGCATTGGCACGTGGCAGCCCATTGTGTGCCAGCCCAGGGGAAAAGGACAGGAATGCACCTTATCTCATAGATACATTGCATTCCTGCCCTTTTGTTTTGGCAGTGCAGCACCTGCAGTACTGCCCTGCACCAAACCCTTGTAAATGAGGCCTTCAGTCTTGTTGCCTCAATATTGTCAGCCTGACTGTCAGACTATTTATCAGAACCACCAAGCTCAAACTAAAGTGTGACTGTTAAAAACGGGGTCCCTGGTTGGCAGGGAGGTTACCCCTATCCAAGCAAGGACCCTCACTCTAGTCAGGGTAAGGAGAATCACCCTCAGTTAACCCCTGCTCACCCCATTGGTAGTTTGGCACGAGCAGGCAGGTGTAACTTCAGAAGCAATGGGTAAAGTATTTGTACCAACACACACAGTAACTCAGTGAAAACATTACAAAATGACACCACACAGGTTTAGAAAAATAGTTAATATTTAACTAAATAAAACAAGACCAAAACGATAGATATCCAACATACACAAGTCAAGTTATGAATTTTTAAAGAATGAGAGTCTTAAATCCTTTAGAAAACAACAAGAACACTGTTAACATGAAAAAGTACCTGGGTTGCATCAATATAACACCGCAAGGGCGAGTGTGCGTCAGAAAAGGGCAGCAATGCGTTGAGTACTCACTCACAAGCGAGACCGTGCGTCATTCCTCCTCCAGTCGGGTCGGCGTGCGTCATTTTTCCTCTCCGCAAGAGAGCAATGTGACGATCCGGACAGGCACCTCGAGTCTGGGCAAGCTTTGCTTTGGTTTCCGTGTCCAGCGATGTTGCATCAAAATCCGGTCGCACGGTGTCAAGGAACCGAACTGCGTGGGGGCTTGCGTCGTTAACAGCAGCTGCTGCAGGTGTTGCGCTTCGTTTCTCCAGCCGCATTGCGTCGATCTCCCAGGCCGGCGGTGTATTGTTTTCCAGCCGCGAAGCGGGTGGTGCGTCAAAAGATTCCACGCACAGTGGTCTTTGCGTGGATATCTGTCCTTTTCCAACAGCTACACCTTTCAAGGGCCCAGAGACTGGTTAGAGCACCACTTGGCAGGCACTACTCTCAGCAGAAAGCCCAAGGGCTGACTGAGAGAAATCTTTGCTGTCCCTGAGGCTTCAACAACAGGAGGCAAGTGGGAAGTCACACAAAAGTCAGTCTTTGTCCTCTCAAGTAGAAGCAGTTGCTGCAGGACAACCCAGCAAAGCACAGTCACAGGCAAAGAGGCAGTACTCCTCCTCCAGCTTCTCCAGCTCTTCTCTTCGGCAGAGGTTCCTCTTGGTTTCAGAAGTCATCCAATTTCCAGGGGTTTAGGTGCTCTTCTTATACCCGTTTCTGCCTTTGAAGTAGGTCTACTTCGAAGAGAAGTCGCGGTTGTTTTCAAGATCCTGCCTTGCCCAGGCCAGGCTTCACTCACACACCAGGGGGTTGAACACAGCATTGTGTGAGGGCAGGCACAGACCTTTCAGGTGTAAGTGACCACTCCTCCCCTCGGCCCAGAAGGCTCATCAGGATATGCAGGCTACACCCCAGCTCCCTTTCTGTCACTGTCTAGAGGTGAGGTGCAAACGGCCCACCTGTCAAACTGATCCAGACAGGGAATCCACAAACAAGTAGAGTCCCACAATGGTTTAAGAAAGAAAATGCCTACTATCTAAAAGTGGCAATTTCAAACACACGATCTAAAAACTAACTTCACAAAAAAATGTATTTTTCAATTATGAGTTCAGAGACCCCACACTCTACATGTCTATCTGCTCCCAAGGGGAATCTACACTTTAATCATATTTAAAGGCAGCCCCCATGTTAACCTATGAGAGGGATAGGCCTTGCAACAGTGAAAACTGAATTTGGCAGTATTTCACTGTCAGGACATATAAAACACATTAGTGTATGTCCTGCCTTACACATACACTGCATCCTGTCAATGGGGCTACCTAGGGCCTACCTTAGGGGTGTCTTACATGTAAGAAAAGGGAAGGTTTACACCTGGCAAGTGGTTACACTTGCCAAGTCGAATTGACAGTTTAAAACTGCCCTCACGGACACTGCAGTGGGAGGTCTGAGCCATGTTTACAGGGCTACTAAGGTGGGTGGCACAACCAGGGTTACAGGCCCATTAGTAGCATTTGAATTACAGGCCCTGGGCACTTCTAGTGCACTTTACTAGGTACTTACTAGTAAATCAAATATACCAATCATGGACAAGCCAATGGCCAAATATAATTTATACAGGGAACACTTACACTTCAGCACTGGTCAGCAGGGGTAAAGTGTCCAGAGCAAACAAAACAGCAAAAACAGTCCAGCACACGGAAAACAACCTGGGAAGTAGAGGCAAAAAGTTAGGGGAGACCATGCCAATCATGCCAAGTCTAACAGTGACTTTATGCTTTCCCTTTTAACCATGGTCTTTGGTGACTGGATTGAGAAGGGAAATTTGCCTTCAAAGTCTTCTTGAGTAAAAGCCTAGGCCTAAGCCTAGCTCAAAGGAGTGGGGCTGCAGGCCAAAACTAGATAGAGTTTTTATTGTTTGACGATGCAATATTCAGGCAGTTTTGTTGCTTATTTAAAAGAACAACATTTTTACCCCTTTACTGCTAACCCTTTTCTCTCCCCCCCACCCCCACCAGTTTAAGCCTTGTTTTGGCTAGTTGGCATAGCTTGCACTTAGGCCTCCATCCATAACATTTGGTCCACATAAGCTATCCGCACCAAATTAGCTTCTTTTTTAGCTAATATCCTGGGGATTCTAAAAGTACCCAGGGTTTGTGGATGCCGCAGGAGGGGACCGAGAAATTAACAAAAATATAATTAAATATTTTTTCTTTATGGTAAAATGGGAAACAAAATGCAGCAGAAGAGTCTGTTTTTTCCCTGCAAATAGCATCTATTAAAGTTTTGTTAAAATCACTATCTCTCCAGCCATCATTAACAGGCAGACTTTATTCAGAAAACCATTCTTTCAACACAATCTTGGCATTTAAGTGAGAACTATCCCATTTTCCTATTTTTTATGTGCTTTGAATCTCCTTCCAGTTTATGGTGGAAACTGGTGTGAAACCCATGAAACTACACGTTTCTGAAAATTAGACACATTTTTCATTTCAGCAAGGGGTAATTTGTGTAGATCCCCCAAGAGTTTCCAAAAGAAACTGTTGAAATAAAATAGTAATGAAAATTAGTAGGAAAAGAAGTGCGTTTGCGACAATGTTTTCATTTGTAACTTCTTATCATGATGGCCAAATTATAAAAGCAATTTACCATTACATATGCTAGAGCTTTCTGCTTATGGAGATATACAGGGATTGTGGGTTTTCCAAGAATTCAAGGAACCCAGAGCCAATAAGTGAGCTTCACCTTGCAATGGCTTTTCATTGTCTTGCCGGTATAAAGCAATTCATATGGTAAAATATAAACAGTGAAAAATTTATATCAAGGAAACCTATGTATTTTTGAAATGGGCACAAGATGTGGAGTTTAGAAGCAGTGGTTATTTGCACATCTCTGAATCTATGGGTACCCATACTAACATGTGAATTGAAAGGCATTTCTCAAAATTACTGATTTCTTACACACTGTTTTACATTTGGAAGGTGCAAATGCAGAGAATTATTAGTGGTAATAACACTTGTTGTACTATTCTGGGTTTCCCTAATCCTCCCAATAAAAGTGGTACCTCACCTGTGTGCTTAGGCCTACTGCCCGCAACAGCAAATGGTCCAAAATGCAACATGAACACATCGCATTTTTCCACTGAAAATTGACCGTGTTTTCTTGCAATGTGCCTAGCTGTAGATGTTGGGCCCTAGATCAGCTGGCACCTAGGGAAACACAGCAAACCTATATTTGTGAGAACTAGACACCTAGAGGAATCCAGGGTGGAGTGACTAGCGTGGCTCTCACTAGGATGTGTTGCCCAGACTACTTTGCAAACCTCAAACTTTGACAAAAACAACACAATTTCCTCACATTTATGTGATGTAAAGTTCTGGAATCTCCTGGGAGCCACTAACTTCCTTCAACCCAGCATTCGCCCAAGTCTTCTGATAAAAATGGTACCTCACTTATGTGGGTAGTCTTAGGGCCTATGACAGGAAATGGGCCAAAGTGCAAGGTGTACACATCACATTTTTCTATAAGTGGGCAGAGATCACGGAGTCACACTACGCTGAACTTTGCGAAGTGGTAAAAAAATAGAGTTCTGAGGGCGGGAAGAGTTTCTTCTTGTGCCCGTTCATATTGTATTTTATGTCAAATGGAACTCAGAGAATGTTTGTGCATTCAAAGCTGCACGGAAACAGCACCACGCGGTTCTCAAGGCTGCGACCATCTTGTTTTTTACTCTGTTTATGGTGCTGGCCTGTTTTTTCATTCCTCAATAACCTTTCCAATCCTCCACCCTTCTAATTAATCTACCCCTGTTAGAAATGGGGTCTGCATTTGGCAGTGGGTTGCACCCTGTCCAAGGAGGGACCCTCACTCAAGTCAGCGTAAGTGAGCCACACAGCTAAGATAACCCCTGCTCTCCCCCTTGGTTGCTTGGCATGAGCAGTCAGGCTTATCTCAGATGCAATGTGTAAAGTATTTGTACACCCACACACAGTAACACAATGAAAACACTTCAAACGTACGCCACACCAGTTTAAAAAAATAAGCAATACTTAGCTGAGTAAAACAATACCAAAATGATTTTAAAAAAATCTAACGTACACAAGCAAAGATACTCATTTTTAAGGATTAAGGGCCATATGTACGAACACATTTTCCCATAGACACAGAATGGATAAAATCCTTTGATACATCTGGCCCTAAATCTCAGTAAAGCGTTTACAAACACAATAACTCCAACTAGGGCTATCATGACATCTTGATGAAGTCATTCCCAACTGTCTGACACCATTCGAGAGTGACTGCGGGCCGGTCACCGGGTTGCAGGAACACCAGGTACTGTGCAAAGACTTTGCACAAGTCGGGGTGAGGCACTTCTGGGGCTGGTGCGCTGTCACTTCCTTACTGCTACCGGGGAGGTGAGTCATCAGTTACTTACTGCTAGACAGAGGAGGTGATGCCTTACAGTTGCAGTGGAGGTGATGCAGCTTTGATGGCAAGGCATCGGTTCCTTGCACTCCGACGGGGCCAGTGAATCCAGCAGGTTAAGACACGAGGTGTCGACTTCGCAGTGTCACAATCACACCACGGGCCAAAGGTGCTGTAGCGGAGTCGGGGTCGAGTGTCACGGATGTCGGTGTCAGCAGTCAGGACTCACGTGTGGCTGGACTTTGGAGGCGCTGCAGTGGTGTGGGACCTGTGGCGTCAGTCGCAGTCATTGCATCAGCAGAGACCACTGCTCTGGTGCAGGAAGTGGCGCAAAGTCGGACAACAGCATCAGTTCCAAAGTCGCTTTGGAGTCGAGGTACTTGGGCACATATTTATACTTTTTGACGCAAAACTGCGCTAACGCAGTTTTGCGTCAAAAAAATTAGCACCGGCTAACGCCATTCTGAAGCGCCACGCGGGCGCCGTATTTATTGAATGACGTTAGCCGGCGTTAGGCGCCGGCGCCGTCTGGTGTGCGTTAAAAAAAACGACGTACACCAGGCAGCGCCGGCGTAGGGGGAAAATGGAGTATGGGCGTCCAAAAATGGTGCAAGTCAGGCTGAGGCAAAAAATCGCCTCAACCAGATTTGCGCCATTTTTTTTTCACTCCCAACCCCCATTGAAATGACTCCTGTCTTAGCAAAGACAGGAGTCATGCCCCTTGCCCAATGGCCATGTCCAGGGGACTTATGTCCCCTGGGCATGGTCATTGGGCATAGTGGCATGTAGGGGGGCACAAATCAGGCCCCCCTATGCCACAAAAAAAAATTAAAAAAAATACTTACCACAACTTACCTTTTCTTCCCTGGGATGGGTCCCTCCATCCTTGGGTGTCCTCCTGGGGTGGGCAAGGGTGGCACGGGGTGTCCCTGGGGGCAGGGGAGGGCACCTCTGGGCTCATTCTGAGCCCACAGGTCCCTTAACGCCTGCCCTGACCCAGGCGTTAAAAAGAGGCGCAAATGTGGGGTTTTTTGCCCCGCCCACTCCCGGGCGTCATTTTTCCCCGGGAGTATAAATCCGACGCATATGCATCGGAGTCATTTTTTTAGGCTGGAATGCCTACCTTGCATCTCATTAACGCAAGGAAGGTGTTCACGCCAAAAAATGACGCTAACTCCATGAACTTTGGCGCTAGACGCGTCTAACGCCAAAGTATAAATATGGAGTTAGTTTTGCGTCGAATTTGTGTCGAAAAAAATGACGCAAATTCGGCACAAACTGAGTATAAATATGCCCCTTGGTTTCTTCTTGGTTGCACAGAACTCACTCCCAAGGGCCTAGGAACTGGATTTGGCACCACTTTGGAGAGGCAAGACTCTCCTCAAGAGAGCCCAGGTGCTGGCAGATGAAGTCTTTGATGACTCTAAGAATTCTAACAGGAGGCAAGCTTAGTCCAAGCCCTTGGAGAACCTTTGGAAGCAGGATACAGAAAGCAAAGTTTAGTACTTTCAGACCTAGGACAGAAGCAGCAGGCCAGCACAGCAAAGCAACAAGCAAAGTGTCAATCCCTCCTACAGCATCTAGCTCTTCTTCCTGGCAGAATGGCCTCAGTCCAGAAGGATTCTAAAGTTGGGGTCCCAGAGGTCCAGTGCTTATTTTAATTTCTGACTTTGAAGTAGACACCCTTAAAAGGAAGGCTTTGTAGTGCACAAGACTCTGCCATTCCGAGCCTTGGCCCCAGAAACATTACAGGGCGTTGGAGCCTGCTTTGTGAAAGGACAAACTCAGCCCTATCCAGGTGCAAGTATCAGCTCCTCCCACCACAATAGCCCAGGAAGACCCATCAGGATATGCAGGGCACCCCTCAGTTCCCTTTGTGTGCCTGTCTAGAGTGAATTCACAAACAGCTCAATTTTCATCCTGACCCCGACATGTATTCAACAGCCAGGCAGAGGCCCAGAATGTTTAAGCAAGAAATGCCCACTTTCTAAAACTGGCATTTGCAAACTTACAATTTAAGAACAAAAAGCAACTTCACCAAAATATGTATTTGTAAATTGTGAGTTCAGAGACCCCAAACTCTATATCTTTTTCCGCTTCCAATTGGGAATCGCACTCAATCTTTATTTCAATGCAATCCCCCTGTTTCCTTTTGGGAGAGATAGGCCTTGCAATAGTGAAAAACTAATTTATCAGAACATGTAAAACACACTAATACATGTCCTACCTTTTAAATACACTGCACCCTGGCCAGGGGCTGACTCGGGCCTACCTTACAGGTGACTTACATGTAGTAACAGGGAAGTTTTGGGTCTGGCAGGTGGCTGTACTTGCCAGGTCAAACTGGCAGTTTAACACTGCACACACAGACACTGCTGTGGCAGGCCTGAGACATGGTTACAGGGCTACTCCTGTGGGTGGCACAATCAGTGCTGCAGATTCACTAGCAGCATTTGATTTACAGGCCATGGACACACATGGCTCTCTATACTAGGAACTTACTAGTAGTTCAGACATGCCACTCATGGATGAACCAATCATGAATACCATTTAAATAGAGGACACTTGCATTTTAGCACTGGTCAGCAGTGGTAAAGTCCTAAAGCCAGCAAAAATGAAATTTAACACAGCATCAAAAACAGGAGGTCAGAAGGAAAAAGTGAGGGGAAACCCTGCAGAAAGGGCCATTTCCAATAACCCCTCATTATTACTTATTGTGTTAGTGTGTCTTTTTGTGTCTGTGTGCTTTTATGTTTTTTACTTTTTTTGTGCTTTTTATGACTTTTGTATTTTTGTTTATTTTTTCCTTTTACTTCCTTAGTTTTTTTCTTCTTTCCGTCTCCTGTTTCTTTTTTCTTCACCCCACCACCCAGCGCCATGGCAGAGCAGTGCAATGTCGGCAAATAGTGGAGCACAGCTCCATGCCCCCTTGAACAGCCAGCAGCAGCTGTCTACCTTCTGGGCGGCAGCACCACTAAAGGGTGCAGCCCCGTCCCATCTTCTGTGAGGCAGAGGCAGCAGCACTGGTTTTCTATGTGCAGCACCACCTTCCCTCCATGCTGGCAGCAAACAGCAGATCTGGCAGCCCCTGGCCCTGTGGGGGCATCAGCTGCATTGGGGGAGGGTGTGCAGATGTGTTCGGTGCACCACCCAGGTCCAATGCACTACTCAGCAGCTGACACACCACTGGGCAGATATCATCGACTTTAACAGGACCTGCTTGCCCTACTAGGCATTGAGATTCCAGGACTTGGTGAATATTAACTATGTTATTGTGTTTGTGTTCTACAATGCAAACTTTTTTTTTCTAAATACCATACTGCTCACACTCAGAGGTAAGTTATGTATAGTTTATGTTAAGAATATTATTATGCGATCCGATTAGAGCTAGGCAGGTGCTCGGCTCTACCTCATCGCACTTGTCGGTGCTCACTTTGCCTGATTATTTAAGTAGCCATTGCAATGAAGACTCCTCTGTCCTCCTGTCACTATGTGAATTAGTGATATCAGTGAGTTAGCGTTCTCTGTGACTTTCTTTATGTAGCTCGTACAGACCCAAGCAAAAGTGATGTCTAGAACTAGTATATATCTATGCATTGCAAAAAAGAGAGACTGAGTTGGTCCATGAAGGGGGTTTGAGAAAGGAGAACAGAATCAAAGATCATTCATTGCAATGCATTAGTTCCAAATGTAGTTTTTGTTGAGGAAATTTGGAATAGGGATTTTAGGATTAGTATAGCCAACTCAACGATAGTCGGTACTAGTACCATAGGCAATCTGATTTAGGTAAGTACAATGTTACAGCGTTTGCCTGTTTTAATAATTTTGTGGAGCTTAACTGTACCACTAATCTATTCTTTTATTCATCTTTATTTCTTACATCAGCACCCAAGGGAAGAAGAGGAGAAGCAACCAGGCAGGTCCAGGAAGAGCTACAGATGGGGTGCTGGCCACTAGCAAATCAGCTGAGGGTTCTGCGCACCCCAGTAAGTCCTATTATTTATTATTAATATTTCCCTAACTTTTACCTCTGCCCACTATTGTACTACTTTAATTTTGCCTTGTTTAATTTTTTTATACTGTCTCATTTTTTTCTATCTTCCCTATCCAGATTCTGTTTAATTCCCCTTATAATTGCATTATCGTTTTCATCCTTATTTCATGTTTTTTTGGTAGCTAACTTTTTTTGGTCTGTACTAGTCTGAAGATTTCTTCTGCTTTGTTGGTAATCTTTCCCTCTCCCCTATATATCTTGTTGTATTGGAAGACTAAGAACAGATTTTTAGTACTCTACTGTCTACTGTGAAGATTGCAGGCCCAGGTAAGATAGTGTTAAATAATATTCACCATGTATGTGTGTTAAGAAGGCTTTCTTTTTCTTGTTCATTCTCTAACAGCTATAAAGAGAGTGGCCTGATCATGGACTACCCACCTCAACCACCAATATGTGTTGTGTAATTCATGTATATAGCATATCAGCAGTTTCCATGACAGTGCAATATGGCTGGAAAGTATGACATCCTATTACGTTTGCTAATCAACACCATGGGCCTCATTATGACCCTGGCGGTAGAGAACCGCCAGGGCCAACGGGGGCGGGAGCACCGCCGACAGGCCGGCGGTGCTCCCTTGGGCATTCTGACCGCGGCGCTTTGGCCGCGGTCAGAAAGGGAAAACCGGCGGTCTCCCGCCGGTTTTCCACTGCCCCTAAGAATCCTCCAAGGCGGCGCAGCTCGCTGCGCCGCCAAGGGGATTCTGACAATCCTTACCGCCATCCTGTTCCTGGCGGCTCGCCCGCCAGGAACAGGATGGCGGTAAGGATTGTCGTGGGGCCCCTGGGGGCCCCTGCAGTGCCCATGCCAATGGCATGGGCACTGCAGGGGCCCCCGTAAGAGGGCCCGCTAGTATTTCACTGTCTGCATAGCAGACAGTGAAATACGCGACGGGTGCAGTAGCTCCCGTCGCACCTTCCGCATCCTCGTGGGAAGGGAGTTTTTCCCTGGGCTGGCGGGCGGTCTTTTGGAGACCGCCCGCCAGCCCAGGGAAAAACTCATAATACCCTCCGCGGTCTTTTGACCCCGGAGCGGTATTATGGAGGGCTGAATTCTGGCGGGCGGCCTCCGCCGCCCGCCAGAATCAGAATGAGGGCCCATGTGTCTTTCATTGATCAGACTCGTCATCATCATAGGCTATATAGCTCCGCCCCTCCATTACAAAAAGTTTTTGGTTGGCTTGACTACCAGGCTTGTCTAACATTGTGAACCAACAAAATGTCCAGGGTTTTATTTTGATAAAATATACTGCAGTGGTAACCAAACTGTAGTGGTATAGTGCGGTTATATTTTTAAAAAAATGCAGAGGAGGTGTAGCTGGCATCTAAAAAATGTATAAAGGCGCTTTGTAGCCACCCGAATGCTTCCGGCTCAAATTCTACTGCAGGAGCAAAAAGAGCAGGAAGAGAAGTAGCGGCAGGGACAGGCGGTGGTAAGTCACATTGTTGCTGATTTACAATTATTATTATACTCACTAGCTACCAGGGTGTCATCATGACTCATGATCGTGACCCCCCCGCTTTACCAGCTCCAGCGGTGGTTGAGTTATGGCCTCTTCTATCTGTAACTCAGCAAAAGCTCACATAATGTACGCTAAAAGTGATGGTTTGATGGAAAATGGGAAAGAACTTAAGGGTAAATAAAAGATTGGGTGATTTGAGTGAAAGGAAAGGATGTGTGGGTGGGTGAAAAGAAAAGTGGGTGAGATTGGGTAAATAGTTAGCTCACCTACTTCACTTACTTTGTTTTATGGTTATCAAAGCTATAGTTCAAAGTGTGGGGGTATTCTAATTTGTGTTCTTCTAATCCCTTAACTCACTGTATTTGTTAAGCGAGGCAGATATGTTTCCCACTCATCATCAGTCATCAACCCCCTCCCTACCCATGGAATTTTGCCACAAATGACTGAAGAAGTGGAGTCCTTCAGTTAGAGAAGTGGGCACAGAGTCAGGAGTGGCTGGACAAGGTTAAGCTTTTAGGAAACACACAACACAAGGTCTTAATGATGATGTTGATGGGGCAGTGTGGAATATTGCTCAGGTAATGGAGGGTTAAGAGGGAGTTAGTGTCACTTTCACCACATCCACCTCAGCAAGTGTGTAATTCATTTAGGGTTTAAAATTAAGTAACACCTCGATAAATCACACAGCCCGGCGGAAGAGGGCCAGGGGCTTGATGAATGGATGAAAAAGGGGATTTGGGGAAAGGTGTAACAAAGACAAACACAAAGACAGCACTACACAAAAGAAACCAGAGTAACATTCTTTGGGGCACTGAGCAGGACACCATCAACAATCTGTTGTAGAAGGAAACAACAAATGGATACGTATGACACAGTTCAGTTAAATGCACTGCAAACAGACCTTCTGCCCCCGAGAGACCCAAAATAGTATTTCTCTAAATGTTATGTCTTCTAGATTTGAAAAATAAAAATCACACTCTTGGGTGCCTGACTGAACCCATGTTGTAGGTAAGCTGGAGTGTTAAGCTTTCACCACATTTTGTTCATGCAGGAGAGGACTAGGAGAAGACCTGCATATTGAAAATCAGCAACTTTGTTACAGAGTAAAGGAGAAGGACAAAAGGAAGCAAAGTACGCCTAATGAGGAGAGGACTCAGAGCAGGAACATAAAGAAGAGTTTCACATTCGAGCCAGCAATGCAGCAAACACACACTCAGAGCACTGCTCTACAGTCCATAGAGCTAAGTGAGTACTAGGTCACAGAGTCTTCGCTATCATCATGGTTTCTCTTTGAAGTCGATAACTTTCTCGTTCTAGCTGTTGAGGTAGTCCAGTCCTGAGTCCTTCCATCCTCCTCCTTCTTCTCTGATTCTGAGTAACTCCGTCCCAGTCCCAAACTGAGCAAGGTAGTAATGTGCAGTGCACTGCTGATGAAGAACAAAATAGAGACAGAGAATTGGAGTAGTTTATGTAGATTTGTGTTTGGTAACTAAAGTGACTGGTCCAGTCTATGAGGAACCATAAAAAGGAGTGGATCCTACAGGTAAAGTTTGTTGAGTTTGAAAGGCCAATCACTTTTAGGAAAAAAAATATCCATCTGCCCCCAAACATTGCAAAGCATTAAAATCTAGTTAACACATTTATTAAAGTCCCTCCGTCATTGTCAGCTACCACATTTAATCAATCATCAGTCATGATCACTCAGTATATCACCACTCATTGGTGCAATAATTTCTAGCTCTCTCTTCCAATCCAAGCAAGGTACTTGATTGATGCAAAATATTATTTAATCTTTTATGATAGCAAGATATTGGAATTTGGCATCGGCACTGGCAGTCTTTTACTCAATGATCTTCTGGGTCAACCCTGCTAGAAAGGATAGGCAATGGCATGTGAAGGAGCCAGGCACTGTCTCCAATGTCCTGAAGAGAATGTGGGGGCTTCTTCGCTGCTCACTGGGCCAATATATTTTTTTTTGCAACAAAAGAAAGAAATAAGTTCAATGAGAAATATTTAAAATGTTCCATGGTGGCACTAGCATTCCCAGTCTGGGAAGTAGAGTTTGTTCTCAAACTCAGGTGGTTCACCCAGAAGTTGGTCAGCAAATACACTTGATTCTGACCAATCATCCTCTTTCTCCTCCTGTGGTGTTTCGTGAACAGTGTAATCAGGTGGTATAAAATGCTTGGTCATTTTGATCATGGACTGTCTCTCAATGTTTTGAGGCAAGAGACTGGTCCTTATCAGTGTAACAACTGCAACAGCTGCACTATACACATGTTCAGCAGACACTGTGGCTACAGGACAAGCCAGATACTTTATTGCCAGCCTGTTGAGCTCTGGCCATTGGCACATCTTCCCATACCAATACATCAATAGGTATTGATCCACATACATCTCTTTTGGATCATCTCATGGAACATTCTCTGAAGTGTCATTGGGACTACCACTTGCTTTACCTCTTTTGCCTTCACCTCTGCACTGGACTTAAAGACCTGCCACTTAAGACCAAGCCAATGCAGAGGCTCGGTGTGATTCTTCTGATGCTGTTCTGGCCAGTGTTCTTGTTGCTAGTGTTGGCTGCTGTAAGACAAAACTGCCCTCCCTGGAAGTTGAAGGTGGCACCCCAGAACTGCAGAGTGAGACTCTAAGTTCCAGCTGGTCTTCTCCCAGTTCTCCGGCTTGTTCAACAATCCACCTCTTGTATTTTGAAACATACCCTTCAGAAAAAGGAATAAAAGAGAAAATATTTTTTTGGGAGCGTGGATCAAGTAGGGTGGCACAGATATACTCTTTGGATGAGATAATGTCATTTTTCAACCTTGAATTAGAAGTCAAATAATAGCTTAGGCTCTCAACCAAGGCAAGCACTTCTGGGTTTTCATTCACACCTCTGAGTGAAAACCTTTCAGACACCTTTCTTTAGCTGGTCCTGCAGCAAATGCTACAAAAGGATAGCTTAGCCCATCATACTGTCCTCCTTGTTAACGTCCTGTGTGAAAACCTCAAAAGGGAGCAGCATCTGTGTCAGGCATTTGACTAGGCCCCATTTGACTGCATCCAATGTCATAGCTTTCCCAATTGCATCCCCCCTTAGAATTACATAGTCATTTATCTGTATGTACTGCTCAAACAGAAGTTGCAACATATGATAGGTTGCATTCCAGTGGTACTCTGTTAACGCGCTGAAAAATCGGCAACTGTTTACGTCCTTTAAAAGAATTGCTGAACTAAGTGCAGATTCATTTATAGGTGGTCAATATGTTGCTGACTGAGGGCCTGATTACAACTTTGGCGGAGGGGGTTAATCCGTCCCAAACGTGACGGATATCCTGCCCACCGTATTACGAGTTCCATAGGATATAATGGACTCATAAAACGGCGGGCAGGATATCCGTCACATTTGGGACGGATTAACCCCCTCCGCCAAAGTTGTAATCAGGCCCTGTGTCTTCTTTTTTTTAAAGTCTTGCACAACCAGGTTGCTGCAGTATGCCAAACACAGGACCCTGAAATAGCAGCCGTCTGCCCTGGCCTTGATTATATTACTGTCACTGTCCAAGGCAACAAATCCAATTTGGAGATCTCTGGGCCACAGCCATTAAGACACCTTGCTATTAAATTCGTCCAAGATGTTTGCAGCTTTATGTGATTTCTACATGGCAAACATGGCTACTATTGTATACCACCAACAATTTCTTCAGGGGCAAGACTTGTAGATAGGTTTTGCTTTTTTCCCAGAAAAGAGATCCAGTGTGCAATGATGCAGATGTAATCAGTTGCTGGACAGCTGGTCCACAAGTCTGTCGTCCAGTGGATAGTGTGGACAACACTTTGCTGCAAAGCTAGTCCAACCAATTGCAGCACATCGTGATGCAGCGCTGGAACAGCAACTCTGGAAAAATAGGTCCAACTTACAACTTTCCATTTTAGGCAGATGGCTGCCACAAACTCTAAGAATCCCACTTCTTCTACAAAAGAAAAAGTGGGAGGTCCAGTGCTAACATTTTGCCACCTTCCCATTGTACACATGTGCCATTGGTTGGTTGCCGTCGTAGGGCCCCTCCTGTCTGAACATGCCCATAATTGTGCCCTGGATTTTCTTCTTTTGTGGGGTCAATGACGCAGACAACTTTTCTGATGTAGGTGTTGGTAGGTTCAATGTGTGTCGTGGTTCAGTCGCCATTTGCCATGGTGTCTCCATCTGACTCTGAGTCTTTCTGTGCCAATGTGAGGTCGATGAGGTGGGTGATTCTGGCGAAAGGCCAGGGATAGGGTTGCTTTGTGTGAGGATGTCACCCATTTCATCCTCACCTTCCACTGTGATTTGGCCAGTTGTAGCTGATGTTTCCCTGCTCTCCTCACCATCACCACCATCACCACGTTCAGGCATTTTTTAAGGAGCTCCTCCCTTCGCATTATGTGATGTTTTTTCATATGGGTTGTTTGGCCTCAGGTACCATAATGTGAACCACACTTACCTCAACAAGCACTCTCGTGGCAAATGGAGCATATTGCGATGTTCTCCTCCTGTTTGCTAATTTTAGAAAAGTCCCAAACTGAGGAGGAGTACTTTCTTACTGGGCTACTGTCAATGCCTTAAGAAGACCTGGAGATAGGTGGGTTTGCTGATTACCTCTCTGAAGTGCATACTTCTACTGAGGTACGAGTTGGTGCATGTCTCTGCAGGTTGGATAGTAATGTTGGACTCCTATGTGCCAGCTTCCACAGTGACTGGCTTATCGTCATCATCCTCCTCATCATCCCCTTCCATGATTCTAAAGCTTTCTGGAATTTTTATTTTTCCTTGCCTTTGCTGGCATCTCCCAGACTCTGCTGGGGTCCACTCCATGTCCCTTTTAGCATCATCAGAACTGCTGCTTGGAGAAGAAGGTGGAGTAGTACCCTTCCATTTTTTTGCTAGAGACCTGGGAGCTATTGAGTCTAAAAGAGAAGGTTCTTGCTTGGCAGGAAGCACAACCTTCTGTTCTGCTACAACTCCGGGAAGATATACCATTGCTGGCTGCAGTCCACTTTCTTCTGTTTTCTAAAACGATTGGGTGGTGCTTCACGAAAGGGACAAATCCATTTTAACTTCACAGCTCGTCACTGTCACCATGATTGTAGTGGCTGCCTCACTTACAGACCTGGTCTTGGGCTTAGGTTGGGGTGGTTCTGTAGATACAGGAGTGCTCCTCCCCAGAGGTCAGTGTAGCAGGCACACATCTCCCGAAAAAGGTTGTGGCTAGCACACAACTGGTGGAAACCAGCTTCTTCTCACTGACCACTTTCTTGGGAGCAACTTTATTTGGAACCATCTTAAGCTCTCAGTTGGCAATGGCAGAAAGATGCACATGTGTAATAGTTTGGGGGACTGGAGTAACTGTACAGGCCTTCTCTTTGGCAGTACTGCGGGTGATGTGACATCTCCTGTCTTGTGCACCTTAAAAGCAACGAAGCAAGAAAAACATGTAGTTAGTGAAACGTGGCATTGTTGTAGGTTGAAGCAGTACAACATACTATAGAATATCATTCCAAATCAGGAAGCACAACATGCAGATATAGCTCTTTGCTTTATCTCCATCTGTTTTAAAGGAGACACCTGTGGCAGTCAGAGAGAGCTGAATAGGTAAGTGGAATAATCCTTAAAAAACCTAGCAGCAAGGTGGTCCAAGGAAAATGGAATAATCAGTAAAAAATGAATTATGCTGCTGATTTGTCTGCAGTGTGCTGCAGCCAGGGTTTCAGGGGACACCCCTGCAATGGCGACCAGGGTGGTGTTGATGTCCTTCAAGTCCTCCCAGATCCCCAGGTACTGTCCCTCCTGCAGCTGCATGTTCTCCTGCAACCTGTCCAGAATCTGGCCCACCATATCCTGGGAATGTTGGTATACTCCCAGGATCGCGGTGAGTGCCTCCTGGAGGGTCAGTTCCCTGGGCCTGTCCTCCCCCTTTCGCACAGCAGTCCTCCAAGCTTCCCTGTTGTCCTGTGCCCACTGCCACTGACCCCAGGTCCCTGATTGTCCTGTGTTTGTGGGGTGGCCTGGGGTCCCTGTAGTGGTGGACACACTGCTGATTGACGTGTCCTGGGGACAGAGCTATGGGCCCGCTGTGTGGGTGCTGTGGTGGTGTTTCCCGAGAGGGGAGGCTCTGTGGTGGTGTGAGAGTGTGCCTGGATAACCGACTGTCCGGAGGTCCCAGATGGGCCAGGTTGGTCATCCAGATCCAGGCGACCAGAGCTGCTGTCATCACTGTGGGCCACTTCTGTGGGGGGGACTGGATGTTGGTGGCACCTCTTCGCCGGTGACATTGGCTGGGATACCTGTGAGGATGTAACTGCAGTGTTATTGTTTCTGTGTGTGAGATATTGTGCATGGGTATGTTGCACTCTATGGTTGTTATTGCTCTGGCAGCTTTGCCTTGTCTGAGTTGTTATTTGGTAGGCTAGGTGATTCTCTCTAGTGTGCATGCTGTGGTGATAGATGTCCATGCAGGTCTGTGAGGGGTGTCCATGCATTGGTGCTGCATGTAGGGCTTGACACTGGGATAAGTGGGTTGTGATGGTGGGGTATGTGGTAGGTGGTGGAGTGATGGGAGTGAGGGTTGGGTTATGTGATGGCATGAAGGTAGGGGGGGAGATAGTAGTAGAGAGTTGACTTACCAGAGTGCAGTCCTCCTGCTCCTTCTCCTGCCAGGCCCTCAGGATGCATGATTGCCAAGACTTGCTCCTCTCATGTTGTTAGTTGTGTGGGAGGAGGTGGGGATCCACCGCCAGTCCTCTGTACTGCGAGCTGGTGTCTTGCTGCAATGGACCGCACCTTCCCCCATAGGTCATTCCACCTCTTCCTGATGTCATCCCTTGTTCTGGGGTGCTGTCCCACGGTGTTGACCCTGTCCACGATTCTCTGCCATAGCTCAATCTTCCTAGCAATGGATATCTGCTGCACCTGTGATCCAAATAGCTGTGGCTCTACCCGGATGATTTCCTCCACTATGACTCTTAGCTCCTCCTCTGAGAACCTGGGGTGTTGTTCTGGTGCCATGAGTGTGGTGTGAGTGGTGTGGGTGAGGGTGTGTAGGGTGATGTGTTGGGGTGTGCGTTGTGAGGTGCGTGGGTGGTGTATAGGTGATGGTGGTATGTGGCTCTGGCTGTGTGGGTGCTCTTGCTGTCTCTCTCTCTCTGTTGGCAATGGTTTGTAGTCATAAAGGGTTGTGGGCAATGTGGGTGTGTGTTTTATAGTGGTGTGGGTGTGTGGGTGTGGTGTGTGTATGTGTGTCAGGTGTGTATTATTTAAATTGTCCAATGTGGTGTTGTTTTGTATGTGTGTGTGTATTTTGAGCACGGGGTATCTACCTCCAACGGTTTACACCCATGGAATGTCCGCCACAGTGATTTGTGGGTCATCATTTTGTGGGCGTAGTTCTGTTGGCGTAACGGTGTGGGTTTGGATACCGCCAGTTTATCACTGACCTTTGGGCTGTGGCGGTATAGTGACGGATTGGTATGTGTGTGTCGTAATATGGTTGGAGGTTATCCGCCGCTGCGGCGTTATGTTGGCGGCAGTCAGCATGGCGGTAAGTGGGATTTTCCGCCAATGTCATAATGAGGGCCATAGTGCTTATGTGATTAGATGAGTAATTACTCGAATAAAATTATTTAAGAAGTTTATTTATTATATATTTTTATGTTGTTACAGGAAGAATGGGGCCGGATGGATATATATTTGGATTTCCTTTGTCTTCACCCCTTCACCCTTATGTCTAGTCACTCGTTAGGCACTGGGTGTAATGGTATACAGATAAGGATGTTTTGCACATATTGTTTTCTTTTTTATGCATGTTTATGAATTATATTAAAGCTTAATGTGGCATCTACAATAATGAACAGACTAAGATTATTTAACATTCATATATTCTGAAATGTTATTGGGATTTCCCATAATTTGATGAACAACACAGTGTGAGATGGTTAGAGGGATAATTTGATCTATTATATACTATACTGGAGTGGCCCAAAAAAAATGATAATATAATTTTATTTTGCTATGTAAGCCATTTGCTGGTTATAGATATATTATATATATTTATGTTTTTGCATTTTCCCTGTACTTAGTTTTGAATATTATGTACGAATGAATTATTCACAGATTTCACTTACGCATTCATTCAAACACAATAAGCCACACTGATATTAACAATTATGGAAAGTGGGATCAATATACTGTCTCCTTCTTTCTTTCTTTGGTCCTGTTTCTATGCGACTGAATACAATTGTATTTAAATGTTAATGATTGGATGTGTAATGCACCTGATCAAGGCTGCGGGAACAGCCGAAACGCATTGTGATTAAAGCTCATCACTTTCTCTTCATTTTTCAGATCTCCTGAGTGTGTGCGTATTTCACAGTTTATATATATATATATATATATATATATATATAGATAGATGTGCATGTTGTATATATTATATATTTATATATATCAATTTAAGTGTTTTTGTACATTTAAGTGTTAAAATATTTTTATTTGATTCTGTTAACATTTAAAGTTACATATTTTTGTTGGTTGTAAATATAAAATGTTTATTTTTTAAATGTACGTCATTGTTATAATTTTAATTCAAATGTTTTTGAAAAAAATGTTTATTTTGAATTGTTATTTTTTTTTAACTGGAATGAAACAGTGGCTGTTGCCATGGTGTAGATAGAATTAGCACCTAGTTACCATAGGAAATAGTTTATTGTTTTGCTATTAACTTTTGCACTGTTTGCCAAATCCTCACAAAACTTCCAAAAAACACTTCATCCACTTCCATTCTTGCTGAAAACCTTTTGTGTGAATCTTAATTTTTTTGCCTTTTCTTTCTTAACTGTTTAATAGCTCTGTTGATTACGTGCTGAAAAAACAGTCTACTGATCCATCAATCTTGTTCAATTCCCACCCTGTCTCGCTCCTTCCAGACTGCGCAAAAATGCTGGAAAAGTTGGCCAATGTGCAGTTACCCTGCTTTTTGGAGGAGAGTCATTTTTTACACCATTCTCAATTAGGCTTTCATCTGCAGCATAGAAAAGAGACTGCTTTACTTGAGGTATTTGAGGACATAAAATATACCCTGGATGGAGGGAAATGTGCTGCACTTATATTGCTTAATTTCTCTGCAGCATTCAATACTGTTGCTCACCCAATTTTTCTTCAGCAGCCGGGCATGACAGGATGGGCCTGGAGATGGATTAAATCATTTTTAGAGGAAAGCGAGTAGGATATTTGTCTGGCACCTTTCAAATTGGCAAACAAGCAATTAAGGTTTGGGGAGCCTCAGGATTTATCACTCAGCTCCACATTATTTAACCTGTTTTATACTGATGGTACCCAGCTGCTCTTGATATTTGATCCCAACTCGGCAGACATGGGCTCTATATTTCATTCTTGCATGGAAAATACACTGACCTGGCTACAAGATATCCATCTACAATGTCATGCTGATAAAAATGAGAATCTTCTCTTTGGTCATGTGGGTGAGCAACAGGTGTACAATTGATGGGCGAGGACTTTTCCACCCCTCCTCCATCAACTTCAGTGGCTAAGAATCTTGGAGTCACGAATGACAATAAGCTTACTGCTTATAACTTATAACTGCTGGATTTCGATCGTTTTGTACAAATAAATTAAGAACCTAACTATAACATCCCTGTAACCTTTGTTTTTTTCAGTGAATTTCTCTAATTTTTTTAACGTAAAGTTATTTTAATTAACATATGTTAATCCAACCACCTCTGCTCATGGCCTTTGGCAGGACCTGGCTTACAGGCAGGCTCAGAAGCCAAGTCCTTAAAACCACCCAACCCCGCACCACGCACAGCCTTTGGCCAGACACAGTGGTGGTTGGCCACAGGACCTGTCTCTGTTAGTGGATCTGTAAGTGGGTGTGTGAGTGTCTGATTGGGTCTGGAAGTGGGTGTGTGAGTCTATGAGTGGGTCTGAGTGGGTGCATGAGTGGGTTTGTGAGTGGGCACATGAGTGTCTGAGTGCATGTGTGAGTGAATTAATTTGTGTGAATAAGTCTGTGAATGTTTTATTTAAATTTTTTTGCAAATTCTTGAATATTCTCGTACATTCTCGAATATTCGAGGATATTCAAGATATTCTCGAATGTTTGCGAATATTCATGAATATCATGCATGGTCAAGAAAAATCATTTTAAACCCATATTTTAACCCTCAAACACCCCTATATCACGCCCCTGGGTTCAGGGTACATCCACCCTGACCCCTTATACCACTTATCATTTCTATTTTCAGCCAAGGGGACCCTTTACCATAACATAAATAGGTGGCCCCAACTTGCTAGTCAGGTTGCAGCCAGCCAATAACAGCATTCTTGTTGTCAAACACATTCGCAAATTTACCGTGATCGCTGCAAAAGCATTGCAACAAATTCAGAACTAGAGATAGACAAATTTATTTTCTTTTTAATATCTCCCAAACTACTGACCAGATTTATACCAAATAAGAGAAATTGTAATCTGCATACAGAAAGCCGGCTTTCTGCCAAACTTAGCATAATTCCATCAAGTGGTTCTGGCTGTAGTCGTGTAAAAAAGGTCCTATGGGAATTAAAATGGGATCCCAACTTTTTTTACCCCCATTTTTTCTCAGCCTCTGCTTGACGGATCACCCCCTGTGCACCACAAGAATCACCGGGGCACTTTCTTGGGAAAGTTTGTGAAGATTCGTCAAACCGTGCCAAAGACATAAGGTAGTCAAAATCGATTTTTCTATGGTAACATGGTCCTAACTATAACAGTTGCCACTAGGTAATATATATATATATATATATGTATATATATATATATATCCTGAATTAGAGAGATTTATACTGAAATTGATGACCAGTGATCACAATATCGCAATATCAGGTTCACTACAACCCATAGCAGAGAACATTGTCATGTGACAAATTTGATACTACAGGCCAATAGTGGACATTCAACGGTGCTGAAATGGAGCACACTATACGGACAAATGTTAAGGGCAAAGAGGATTTGCACAGTGGTTTTTGAGCATGAGAAAGAAGTGACCAAGATGATGAGAAGGTTTATTCAACATGGGTACTCATTACCCTCATTATGTGGAGCCGGCAGTAAGTGCTGCCACATTACGAGTTGTGTGGCTTGGCAGATGCCAAGCCTCCACAACTCTGCCTGGTCCGCAGGTGCGGTTGTACCGCCGCAGCCGGAGGTGAGCACCTCCAACCTGGCGGCAGGCCTCAGCCTGCTTGCTGGATTACGAGGCTGCAAACCACGTGGCTTTCTGTGGCGATCACCCCGCCACAAAAACCTGGACAGTCATGCACCAAGCGACAGGAATCTCCATTCCTGTCACTGGCTCACACATGCACACATGTCCCCACACATGCACACATCCCCCACCCATCCACACTCTCACAAACACCCCCACCCCTTCTCCCACCCATGCATTCACATACTCAGTCCTTCATCATACGCATACATCCACGCAGACATCTCCACTCAATCGCAAACATGCACTCAGACACCCCCACTAACTCACAAACATACACTCAGACACTCGGACTCACTCGCATTCACCCACACAGACACCCCCATACACGCGCACATACATGCACACATACATTCACATTCACTCGCATACACGCATGCATTCAACACCGTCCTCTGCAGACACGCACACACGCACCCACACACACAGACACCCTCCTCTCCTTTGGACGCCCACTTACATTCTCTGTTGAGGAGGATGTCCGGGAGGGGATGGGTCCTGGATGTCTTATGGCTTGTAATTCAGTGGGCGGAGTCCTGCTGCTATGACGGTGCTAGCGATGCACCCACCTCTTCGGAGTCAGACTTCTGCCCAGAAATGGAGGAAGTCCTCCAAGGATTCCTAATATGGCAGGCATAAGACCACCAGCAATGGCGGTCTTTTGCCTTCAGCGGCTTTGGCGAAATGAGGCCCTAAGTCTTTTAACAATGCTCAACAAAGAGCCCATGAGAAACAAAGGGACTCCTTACTTTATGTACACAGTAGGAGGTCACTTACAAGGAATAGTAACAAAGAAACACAGAGACTATTTCTGGGATATGAACAAGCATATTTAGTCATTAAGAGGATTTAAAAAAAGATCTGCCACAACCTGGAAAATGGTGAGCATCCAAAGCAGTTCTCTGGCCCGGGACCGTTAGTAACATCTCATAAATCAAGATCCTTGGGAGATATCCTAGTACAGAATTTTTATGATCCCGAAAGAGAAAATAATTGGTTGGGGAGATATCCTAGTACAATGCTTTTATGATCCGAAAAAGGAAATAATTGGTTATTGGAAGGTAGGAAGGGCTTAGTCAAATATAATATATGGAAATGGATGAAATCAGAAAACATATAAGACATTTTAAGGACACACAGTCAACATACAAGACTGAATAACCTTTAACATAGAAATTGTAACATATATATACTTGAATATGGTTGTGGAAAGTTTTACGTTGGAAGAAAAATTGGGAAATTAATAATAACAATTCTCTGGCGTATAACAGCAATTAGAAATGCAAATAAGAGCTATCCGATGGCCAATCATTTTGAACAATATCATCAGAAGTCATTATCAGGGTTTAGGTACTATGGGATTAAGCATATAAAACACACCCTCAAGGAAGTGATAGAGAAAAATAGTTGAAAAGGGACGAATCCAGATTAATTTTGACAGTGGGCATGGAGATACCATGGGGACATAACACAGATGCAGAGCTTTATATACTTTTATAGGTTCTCAATCACGAAGAGACATTTTTAAATTTCTTGTGCCAATATGCCTAACAGAAAGGAATGTTTCATAGATCTAGGAGTAACAGTTGCATATTTTTTAAGGTTTCTTTCTCAGATATACATGGATGGTCTCCGTCACAATAATTATTTACTAACCATTCAGAAGTTTATCAAAATACTTAGCACTTAATCCTCACTATTATATCTGTAGATCAATACACAGATGTGTACAATGGTCATTGATGCGCAATAAATTAGTAGAGTTACTTAATATAGCACCAAGCGCCTTACTCATGGACCAGTGCAAAGGACCAGGGGAATTAGAGTCCACAATCGGGACATCAAGATAGGCACTTTATAATTCAATGTGAGTAATGGTGCAATATGGAGCATTTAGTACTTTATACTGACCTTTATGCAAATAGTGTATCTCAGCATATTTGCAATTAACCAATGTGCAATACATTTAGGAGGCACTTTATTTAGCACCTATCACTTTATTTATTGACCCACATAGTTTATTAGAGATTTCAAGTCCTGACTAAGGGTATTGATATAAACACTCCAAGCTTATATGTGAGGACTAGTGTAATAGACAAAATAAGTTGAATGGGATGAATTCAGGATAAGCACAATTCTTTGTAGATAGGCATGAGTGTAAAAACACAGGGGTGGTTTCAAGAGAAGACCCATGCACCACCGATGGATTGCCTCCTTGACGCTAAGTAGTGCAAAACAGAGCTTTGTCTTGCATTGATTTTTTGGGTAATAATTCAACGTAAATCTTGATTTGTGTTGGATTGTAAATACCAGAGATTGTGCATCAGGTATGCTTTCAAAAACAAATAAGAATCAAATTCAAAGTTACTGACCTGATGATTGCCTTCAGCAACCTATTAAGTGACTGTGGTCACTCTTGTTGGGCTGTGGGACACAAGAGGCTCTAAATTGGTCTTGCCACACCACTGTCTAGATAGAACATCTTCCTCACCCCCTCATCTTATGTCCTGAATAAATGCAGCACATTTATACTTTTGTGGTATGATCTCTGCACTCAGAGGCAATGTCTAAGGCTTTCAATGCAAATTAAGTCCAGTGACATCTGATAACAGGGTCCCCTTTGTGTCAAAAATATTATGGAGTGTTATACTGAGCAAAACAAGGTAAGAATATTGTCGTTTTGTAATACTTTTAGACTGTAAAGTAATTCATTTTAAATGCAATTAATGTGGTTGTAGTTACATAGTTACATATAGTGTAATGTAAAGTAAATGATTACTTTACTATATTTAGATGTGTGTGTGTATATACAGCAAGCCCATTTCACATTTCAGGGTTAGAATGACACACAAATTATACAAAAAAAAAAAAGAGAACTCTGGGTACTGCTTGAGTTTAGATGGACAACAGCTCAAGTAAGGAGCACCCTGCAACACCAGCAACTTGAGAACTACCCAGAGTTCTCTCTTCTTTTTTTGCATAATACATGATGCATCACTATAGCCCTGAAAGGGATCTGTTTTGACTTATACTGGGTGCTCCCTTGTGTCTGGACAAAGCTATACCAGAGCAAATCTAGAGTGTTGCGTGCTTTGCAGGGTACTCCTTACTTGAGCTGCTTCTCCATTTAAACTTGAGTACTACCCCAGGAGTTCCAGTAGGTAGCTGTAGTTAGGACCCAGTTTCCATTAGAAAAGCATTTTTTGTTTTGCCAATAACTTTGATGAATCCTAACGAAATCTTCAAATCTACTTTGACATTCACTTCAGCTGCTGGTTTAAAATATTCTGGGTGATTGGTCAAATGGGGCTGAGAAAAAGGCCCCAAACTAATTTTTCCACTGCAATTTCCCATAGGGATTTTGAACATGACTACAGCCTGAACCAGGATTAGACCAAATTTGGCAGAAAGGTAGTGTTTGTTCCAGAAACCATGCTTTTAGCGATTTGGTGTAAATCCGTTCAGTAATTTTTTGAGATATTAAAAGAAAAAGCAATATAGATATCTAGGGACTCAGATCCTCTGCGGGTCAGACAGTCCCTGTGCTGAAATCTAAATGGCTGCCAACACTTCAGCAGATGGCAGCCATTTTGGGACCGAATTAAGCCGAGTCCCACCCAAAGAATGTAATAGTAAAGAAAAGGGAGCAGCGTAGGAAAACCCTGATCCCCTAACCCAAGTGCTAGGGTCCCTCTGGGAGCCTTCTGGGGCAAACAAAAACACTTTTTGAAGAAAATGTAAACACAATAGGAGTGAGCCCCCTGGTGGGACTGGTCCTGGGGCATGTGCTGTAGAAAAAAAGGGTGGAGGGGAACCACCACCTCTCTGGGATTTATGGGGATTTGTGTAAATAATAGTGGGGGGGCATTGACCCCCCTCTTTGTGCTCATAGAAGCAGCAGGAACCACAATCTCCTCAGGCCTTTGTGTAAATAATAGAGGAGGGGGGTCGCACAGACTCCTCTCCTTGTGCTCTTCAGAGCCCCGGGAACCACCACCTCCCTGGGGCTTTGTGTAAATAATGGAGGGGGCCTGCACAGACACCCTTCCTTGCCTTCTTGCGAGCTCCGGGGACCACCACCTCCATGGGGCATTATTAGAAAATTGGAGGGGGGGGCGTGCAAAAACACCCTCCTGTGCCAAAAGAGGAGCCCCGGGTCCACCACCCTCCTGGTGCTTTAAAACTAAATTAGAGGGTGGCCACTTGGGTCCCTCTCCTTCTCCTTGTAGTGCCCCAGGGACCACCACCTCCCCAGGGCAACATTTGTAAATAAAGTGGGAGAAGTTGCGCAGCCCCTCTCCCGGGCCATATAAGGCCCCAGTGACCACCACCTCCCTGGGGCTGGCCCATGCAAACTGAAAGGAGGGAGGCCACACAGCCTCCCTCCAGGAGCCATTAATTGCCTTGGGGACCACCATCCCCCAAGGCTGGCTCCCTATCTCTCAAGGTGTTCACCATCTAGAGATAGCAGTTTGCTTTCACTTGGTTTGAGTTTCAACAGCTCTCATCAAGTGAAGGCAAACTGTAAGCCTGCTCCCAGCAGGCTGGAGCAGGAAACCTGCTCATATTGCTGTCAAGCCGGAAGGAAAACAGATGAAAGGATTGCTCCTGCACGCAGGAGCAATGCCGGTGAAGCTTTGTCCCCACCACATACACATAAGTGGCATGCAACGTCTTCCTGCATTTTACCAGGATGATGGACAGCTTACTAAAAAGCCTCTGGAGCATATTTCCTTCTGATTTTGGAGATGTCTTCTTAAAGCAGAGGAAGTACTCTTGTATTGTGTAGCTCCAACTCTTTGTACTCTCCTTGTCTTCTCCACACCAGGATTAATTTTATCAGTATGAAGATATTTGATGAACAATCAAATTGTCCAAATTATGGTATGCGGCACAGGGTTAGATGCATGCGGGTAACCCCTGCTGCATTAAAAAAAAACATAGAAATTCACTGATAAAAAACATTACAGGGACGACACAGTTAGGAATTTGCATTTAAATAACCTTTGAAATTCACAGAAAAAAATAAAGGTTACAGGCACATTATAGTTAGGTTCTGAATTTACAAGCACAAAAACATAGAAATTCAGCTGTTCTTGTTAGAGTTATTTCAAGTAGCTATAACTTGTGCCCTAAGGTAAGTGTAACTTGTGCCCTCATCATGCACTACTAATTACCCCACATATTACATCTCATTCCTCATGGTTCCTAACATTGGGCAGTCTGACAGCCCGGACTTCTCAGCTCTGTACAGTTGGACAGCAACAGCAGTCATTCCCAAGAGTAATGGGAATGCTACATCTTACCTTAGTCAACTGTGAGAAAGTGGATTATTAATTGAAGCGGGTCATAGTCCTCTTCAAGTAATAATGGAACTATTCCTAAGTAGGGCCAATTATGTCTCAATAATTTAAGCCCGAGCTCAACCCTTAGCTGAGCTGCAAGAAAGAGCAGACAGATTTAACTTAGGAGAAATGTGTAAAGCATTTATCAGTACCAAAATAGTTAAAAAATAGAACATTCCACTCCAATATATAAACTTAGTGAAAAGTTTAATGAAAAAATAGACAACAAAATGACAAAAATCATGTGGATGAACCAGAGTTATGATTTTCCAGCTTTTAGATGTTTCTAAAGCCAAGTGGCAATTGCAGGTGTCTCAGTGCACTAGATCAGGTTAAGGCATACGTTAAGGTCGATGACGATGGAGCACATGTTGGATACTGGGACAAGGTTGCATCTGGTAGACATTTTTACCTTCAGACTTACACATTTTTTTGGAAGTTGCAGATCCTCAGCAGGGCAGGGCTGCAGTATGTAGCTGAGATGAGGCCTATGAGATCAGATAGCTGTCAGACGAATTCCTGATGAAGCCGTTGACTTTTAGTTGGAATGCTCAGAGCAGGAGTATTTTAAATTCCACGCTAAGAGAAGTTTCCTCATGGGCTGGATACTTTAAGTGTATTCTCTCAGTAAAGATTTCTAACTTCTTGGAAACGTTTTTGGAAGTTAAAATCTTTTTTCACCAGGGCAAACCAGAAAGTTTAATCTGACCAGCAAAGTGATGACAGAGGCTCAGGTATGGTGGTGATCCTGTGGTAGTGCCTCTTTTTGTTGCCAAAAATCCTTGGAAAAGTTTCTAAGTACCAGTGTTTAGGGTTAGGCATGAGGTATGCATTCTGACACTTTTCGAAGGGTCCCAGGATCTTAGTGGCATTACTTAGGGATCAGGACTCACTCCAAGGGAAGTCACCAGCAGGATCCAGGGCAAGACTAGTTGGCCCTAGTCACCTGGGCTCTTCAGGAAGGTGGGCTCCTTATAGTTTTTGTAAACCTTTAGCTTAACAGGAAGTAGAACAACTAGCCTATGAAATCAACTGTTCTGCTCTGGGTTCTTGTGGGAGCAGGTCCAGCCTTTGAAGTTTCTCTCCACAGGTTACAGCATTCTACTTCTGTCTTCCTCAGGTATAGCAGTGTTCTCAGAAAGGTAGCTTGGGGTGCCAAGTTTAAGCCTGGCACTGGCTTGTCAGTGGGGGTGACTCTCTAAACAATAAGAAAAAAAAATTCTAGGGACAATTCTACCCACTTTGACATCATTTTCTGGGAGTGCGACCCTAAACAAATCCAAAATGCCCTGCTCTGACAACATCCAACATGAAGGAATCTTTCTTCCCTTATTCAGAGTTCTTGGCACATCCCTGTGATGTGTCCAGAGAAAGGAACCCCTCCTACAAACCCAGTTCTGGGACTGTGATTATTGCCACTCCTGCTACTTGTACAATGGCGAGAACAGGGATAGGTGTGAGGTGCATCTGCCTGTGGTGGGGCTGCCTCTTTGAAGCTTGAAGTTTGGGCTTATATTTTTAAAAAAATGATGGAGCGCGACGCTGCGCCAAAATTGGCAGCTCCACACCCCGTCAATGCAGGGATGTGGTGTATTTAATTGAATATGGCTCACCCCTGTGCTGTGTCCTGCGCTTGTGCTAAATTAAGCTGCCTGTGCCAACACAGGCATCCTTGCACGATTGTGAGAGGTTTGACTGTTTATGTGTGGGAAGGTGTCCCTTCCTGCACATAAACAATCACTAATGGTGATCTTGCACTTTTGTGTGTGGTGCAGAATGCAGCTCACACAGAAGGGCCAAAGCATTATTTTGTAATGATTGTTCATGTGCAGGAAGGGACACCTTCCCGCACATGAACAATCATGTCTGGTATTTTGCTCTTTCTAGGCATGCTGCAGAATGTAGCACACATAGAAAAAGCAAAAACGAAGGGGGAATAAAAGTATTCCTCCTTGTTGCGCTTTACTAATGCCACCCCTGGAGTGGTGTTAGATTTTGGCGCTGCCTCTGGTTTACAGAATATCTAAATCTGGCAGTGCCAAAATGCAATGGGTGTTGCTGTGGCACACCCACAGCGACACCCATTTCATGCCCCTTCCACGCAAAGGGCTGCATGTGAAGGGGCTGTATTTACAAGGTGGCGATAAGCCACAAAAAGTGGCTTAATGCCACCGTGTAAATACGACGCAGGGCATAGCACCACCAGAGTGTCGCCAAAAGTGATGCACCAGTGGCACTAGGGGCCCTTAAATATGGCCCTCGGTGTCCATATCCCCCGGACCACTGTGTTAGGAGGAGGTAACCTCCTCCCAGCCAAGGCTCTTTAGTTCTGTTTCCTGAGAGCAGTTCACACTTCCCAGAAGGCTGCTAGGTGACGGGCATTATCTTAGAAAGGGCTACCAAAGGCTTTAGGCAAGAAAATGCCAACTTTCTTAAAGTGTAATTTTAAACATAGCAATTTAAAATCTGACTTTAGCATTATATTGGATTTTAAATTCCTATTAATCTGAATCGTTGAATCATGGGTCTACCTATTCTTAAATTGAAGATATACATATAAGGTGTTATAATGTAATCCAGAGCTTTTCTATGGAGCAGCCTTGCCACAGTGAAAAACTACCTTGAAGAATTCACCGCCAGGACATGTAAAACTTAAGAATACATGCTGGACTTATTAAATACCCTGCTCAATGCCTTACGGATGCTTAGGGTATAAGTAATGAATGATAAAAAGGAAGGTTTAGGCCTGCAAAAGGTGTATTTAATCAAATCAAATTTGCTAGAATTGCACAGCTAGGCTGCAGTTGCAGGCTTAGAGTCATATTTTTACTTGTCACTTTAGTGGTGTTGCAGTGAGTGCTAGAGTCTGCTAGTGACATTTAACTTATAGCAAGTTAAATTTACAATCAAGTTAAATATGCCAATCAGGGATTTGCCTATTATACATGTTTTAGGGGTCAGAACACATTCAGTGAGCACTGGACAACAGCATGCCCAGTGTTCAATAAATTCATACACCAGCATCATCAGTCCACACATTTTGTGGTGAACATGCAAAAAGTCACAATTCCTTACAGTAACCCACAAATACAGGCAGGGCCTTCCTGACAAACAACCTCCAGGCACCATCATGCCTCTTGTTTGTTTAAGCCAACCACTGCCAACTTGATGTTCACTTATGGCCAGACAGCTGTTAATGCATTTCAGGATCGTATTCTCAATCCAGTATCCTCAAGATGTGGGTTACACCTGGGGGTCCAGACGATTGCCTGGGGGCACCACAATGCTGCATCTGCAAAGCAAGGGCTTGGGAATGGTCCTGTCTCCTCATTGCAGTAAAGCTTTTTGAGGTAAAGATGACTAACCAGGTGGCACACCGTGTTTCAGGCCACATTGTCCATTGTACCCTTACAAGCTACTCCCCTGATCTTGCTGCAAAACAGTCAGTGCTCCAGTGGGGTAGGGGGGTGCCTTAATACACAAACCATTAACATCAATTCAATGAGGGCACATGGTAGCCAGCTGCTTGCATGCTCTTAATCCAAGCAATAGTCTGTTTAACTTTTAGATAGCGGGCCTTAGGCTGTTTAGTACTTAGTAAGAAGTCTTCTGCTGTCTTTTGTGTCACACTTCAGCACAAAAATAAAGTAAAGTAATTGATTTGGTACCAAGTGTGCAGTAGCAGTAGTCAGGATTCATTGCTAGGGAGCAAAGGATGGCACATGACAGAGAAGTGTAGTGCAGATATGATTTGCATATGGTTTGCACTTGACTAAAAGGGTTCAGGTCTAAAACAGATGCACATGACCGATGTGTTACTTTTCTTAAGCAGGGCTGTACTCAGAATTAGGGCCTTCGCCTGAATGAATTCCATATCCCCTTAATGAATCATACCTCTTGAAAGCTCAGGATGGAGAATGAGAGATGTGGGCAGACACTCATGTTACCAGGCAAAGGGTGGAGCGAAGAACGAGAATGAGCTACACGCCAAGATGTTTTTGTTTCTGCTTCTGATGATATCAGATGGCCTCTGACTACTGTCCTCAACACATTCCACTGACCTCTTTCTGATCATCGTCAGTGACATTTTCTAGAGGTGGACTGTGTTTTCTCCATAATAGCCTTGTCCTTTAGTAAATCAAACCTGAATTTCTACTCTCTATCTGATCCATAAATCATGGGTGGACTAAAGTTGAGCCTTATAGGAGTGTGATTTGATATGACTATGCAGCGTATATTGTGTTGCTTATGCATTGTATCATTAGGACGACATTAGGAGGTGCTCTCCACTTATGTATGTTGCATACACTGCAGAATAAAATGTGTAATCTAGTTGATCTGACAGTTGCATCCTCCAGACATCATTAAGGCCCACAGTAGATAGACAGCCTTCAGGTCTCTGTTGACAATGAGCTTGACTGTTCGTGGCTGGAGGAGGGCCTATATGTTATGTTATTTGTGACTATGTTTAATTATCCCCCATGATCACATCTTTTGCTACTGTTTAGAAAAGGTTTACTATTGATTCATTAGGATAAGCAATTGGAGCTCCTCCTGAATTGAGGCTTTATCTCCATATATTGTAAAGTTTGCCAGTTATAGCATCATTGGAGACTTCAATATACACTTTGATAATAATGCTTGTAAGACAGCCTTCTCACTAATTGAGGATTCTATGGCCATGGACATCCAGCTCATTAACAATGGGCCAACTCATCTGGCTGGCCATTTGCTTGATCCTATTTTTTCTAATGAGAAGAGCTTGTGAACCGACCAAGCTCTACCTTTGCCCTGGTTGGACCATTATAAATTCCTTTTTACTCTTAGGATCTCAGGCACACTTAGGCTTGAAGCATCCCAGCCCTCTACTAAGGGTAGGAACTAATCAAAGTTGAACATGTCCACCCTGAATTCCATTCTAAAGCCTACATGCCCTGACGTACATAACTCTGTTGACCAGGATACGGCCTTAGTAGATAATTGGCTGGGATCAGCATTGGACTCTCTTATTCCAGTTACAACTAAAAAACATCACAGAGCACACACTCCAGGCCCCTGGTTTAAAAACACACTACGCAATAGTAAAAAGAGTTGCAACTCTCTTGAGAGGGTAAGGTGTAAATTTTATCACGCGCCCAAGAAAATGAAGCATATCGTCACCTTGAAAGAATATCATAAAAGCTGTTATACTGCTAGAGCTGCTTACTTCTAACAAAGTTAGTGCTGCCCAAAACTCCAAAAAACTCTATGTCAAGTCGTTAAAACACTATCCGATCCTATAAATGCAATTCAGGCTGTCTCTCTCTCTCAATCACAGTGTGATGAGTTAGCTTCTTTTTCCTTAAGAAAAGTTTTAGATATTCAAGCAACACTCTCCTTGGCACAAGACTATAATTTGAGAGATATCCCTGGCCATACCTTCTCCATAATGGAAGGTAATCTGCTGTACAGCCTGCATGATATGAACCATTCACTTAGATCCTTTCAGCCTGTAGTCTCTGCAACTCTCAAATCCTTACTTTCCTCTATTAAATCTGGTTCACCACTTGATCCTTGCCCTCCTTTAATATTTGATAAATTGGAATCTTCCTCTCTGGACCTTCTCATATATCTTCTTAACACCTCACTTTCAGAGGGCTCGGTTTCTAGTATATGGAAGCATGCCATGGTTAAGCCTTTATTTAAAAAACCTAACTTCGATCCTTCCAGTTGGGGGTAATTATAGGCCTGTCTCTCTTCTGCCTATTCTGTCCAAAGTATTGGAGAAGGATATAAATAAGCAACTCACGGCTTATCTGGAAATTAATGGCCTGTTTCACTCTTCAAAATGTGGTTTCAGAGCGGATCATAGTACAGAATCTGCCCTCTTAGCCGTAATCGTACAGCAACAGCTTCACAATGGGGACTCATCTGCTCTGATTCTGCTATGTCTCAGTTCAAGCGTTTGATACGGTGATCCACAATACTGTTCTCCAGAGACTTGAGACAATGGGGTGGAGGATCTGGCTCGTTCTTGGCTGAGCTCTTTTCTTAAGGATAATGTCTTTCAAGTGCACACACATCAACATGGCTCATTACTCCAGCATTTACCATCTGGGGTCCATCAGGGGTCCACCCGGAGCCCAACGCTTTTTAACGTTTATGTAAGGCCACTTGCAGACATTGTAGAAACATATGGTCTTACTTTCTTGTCGTATGCAGACCATACACAGATTGTGGTCTCCCTGTCCTCTCATGAGAAATATAATGCAGAGGCCTTGAAGAACTGCCTCAATCAAATGTGTATCTGGATGAATTTAAATTTGCTGAAACTAAATGGAGAAAAGACTAAGGTGGTCATTGTGAATATGGCGGAGTTGGACCGCCCTGCTGGCAATGGTGGTGTGGACCGCAGACAGGGTGGCGGTGCGGACCGCCATATTATGAGTGCGGCTGTGAACTGTGAGCAATACAGCCACCTCACTGCCTGTACCGCCAGTGCGGTACGACAGCGGTGGCCATCTTCAGGCTGGCGGAAATGCCAATCCCGCCCACCGTATTAAAACTCACCACACCGCCATGATTTCTGGGGCGGAACCACCACCAAACAAAGCCTGGCGGAAAGGAGCTGTATAAAATGAAGTACTCACCTTAGGGACACAGATGAGGCTGACGACATGGAGCATGAACTCGAGATCTTCCCAGTGCTAATCCTCGTGATTCATCTCCAGGACCTTGACTGCCAACGAAGACGCAACGGTGAGCACAAGCGCCTAGCACACAAGGGAAGAAAGGGGACAATTACACACCCTCCCCCACACTGACTACCATGCCCACATACACACACCTACACCCATACACATACACACCCTCCACACTAACACCCAAATGCACAGACACACACACACACAGGCCAAACAAGGTGCTCTCTCAGCACAGATATACACAAACCTGACACATGCAGAGAAATAAATAAATGGATGCACATACCTGTGTATACGACTCTCCTATACTAAAATACAGGATAACAGAATATCATTGGACCAATATGCCTGTTGGCCAGATATATTAAATGAGTATACAAAAGAAAAATAAACTATGTACAAACAAGGCCATGGGTCAGTCCATAGAAAATGTCTGAGTGTGCCAACAAGGGTCACACTTGACTCCTACCACGACCATGGCCTCCAAAGGACAGAGGTATCAATGGGGCAGGCAGGGTCTCAGAGGGTAGGGGGCCAGGGGAGGGGTTGGATAGGGTGTTGACTCAGGTTTGGAAGAGGGCGACTTGGGCTTAGGAGTCAGAGGGGGTGGGTGGTTGGGCTTGCCCTTGGAAGGAGTGGGAGTGGGCTTGGACTGTGGGGGTGGGAGTGGGATAATGCATCCTACAAATCTTCTTATTGGTGGGGAAGGGGCAGGGGACTGGGAAGGGAGGGCTATGGAGGAGCTTGAAGGGGAAGGACTGGATCTGGGGAGGCCGCAGGAACGTTTGGGGACAATACGGGGTGGGCTAGTGGGTGCAAATAGTTCAACACGGGAAAGGAAACCCTTTGTAGGTGCATGTGAAGGGGCTTTGGAGACAGGTTTGGGAGTGGAGGATGAGGGAGTGGTTGTAGGTGATGTAAGTTTGCTGCAAGTTTATGCAGGTGCATGCTGAATCTGCTTTTGTTTGGTGGATGAATGTTGTGTTGATGAGTGTGAGCATCTGTGTGTATTGGGTGGAGGGGGTAGAAAGAGTGTGTGAAGGCAGGCAGCCAGTGTAGACGGATGTTGTGGTGGTGTCTGTTGGTGTGGTGAGTGTGCTGCAAGTGTAGGATGACGTGGTGAGTGTGGGTGTGGTGTATTGGGTGCATGTGTGGATGAATGCTGCAGTGACTGTGCAAACGGGGGCATGAGCAATGACTGAGGGTGCAGTGCATGTGGCTGTGCATGGTGAGGTGACAGAAAGGGAGGAGGAGGGGGTGGGGGATACAGTGGGGGAAGTGGGTGTTGTGTTTGCAGTTGTATGTGGAGTGTGTGCATGCTTGTCATGGGACATGTGTTGCTTGTGTGTCACATGGAGTTTCTTGTGTGTTGTCTTGGGTGTATGCTTGTCTGCATGTGTGTGATTGGGATGAGTGAGGGGAGAGGGGTGCTGGAAGGGGCAGAGGTGGTCAGAGGGGGGACAGAAAGACCAGGGACACTGGCTGCCGTCAAAGAGGAGGCCAGAGCCTGAAAAGTTCTCTGTAGGCCAGCCATGGCACTGTGAATGCCTTCCAGGTAGGCTTTGCTGCATCCGGGATGCCATCCCCTGGATGGTATTCATGATCATTGTCTGCCCTACAGAGATGGATTTCAGGAGGTCAATAGCCTCCTCAGTGAGGGCAGCAGGGCTGACTGGGGCAGGGCCTGAGGTGCCTGGGATGAAAGAGACGCCCACCCTCCTGGGTGAGCGGGCACGGGTAACTCTGGGGGGAGCTACTGGGAGGGTGGAGCTGGTACGGGTGTGGGGGAAGATGGAAAAAATTGGGTGGTCCCAGAAGGGTCCGCCACCACCAAGGAGCTGCCATCACAGGAGGTATCAGAGTCACTACCAGCAGTGGTACTCGCCTCCCCCGTGGTGCTCCCCTCCCCTCCAACCCACTGGTCCCCTCAGTGTTGGTGGTCTCTGCCTCCTGGGTCCCATGGGCAGCAGCATCCCCACTCACCAATGCCCCTTCTCCGTTGCCTGATGATGTTAAAGCACAGAAGGAGACAAGTTGACAGAAAGGATGGGGTGGAAAAAGAAAGGGATGCAGGCTGTCAATTACAGTACACATATGATGTAGATACAAATGCAGTCATGCACATCCCAAAAACTATCCCCCACTATTACCAACTCCATTAAGGTAAGTTCCTATGAAAGGAAATCCAGCTCCCACACTACACTGACATATTGATGCTACACTGGCCAACCACATCACCATCCAGTCCCTACATCCCCTTCCAGGCAGACTATGGCAATCTGGGAGTGATCCAGTTCCACTAGAATGTGACAAAGGGATGAGGTGGTACATCACATCTACAGACTAACCCATAGGACCCATTACATGGCCACATTCCCACCCATACCCAGGCAACTGCACAATCCCAGTGACTCAGGGGGGCAGCTGCATGCCCACACCTGACCATTACCCTGATACTACCTGTTACCCACCCTATTGTACCCAGCTTCACAGTACAAATTACATACAGAACAGTGGTGGTACTCACCCTCTAGTGGCTGCTGTGCTGCCTTCAAGCGCCCATCCAACTCTGGATTGGCCACCGCCAGAATGCGGGCGGGGATCAGGGTCCTACGTGCACCCCTTCCTCATTGGGAGGCCGTGTTCAGCTGGACCTCTGCAGTCTTCCAGGCACAGCATCACAGGTCCTCCCACCGCTTCCTGCAGTGGGTGCTCCATCGGTTGTAGACCCCCAGGGTCCGCACTTCCTTGGTGATGGCTTTCCACATCCCCTTCTTCTGATGGGCGCTAACCTGCATGGGAGACACATAGAAAAAAATGCTGTAGGTCTAGCTTCCACATTCACACTCGGGACACAAAACTACACGTATCTGTACCTCAAACAATGACTCCCAATCATGTCCTTACACACATACATCCTGTCACACTTCACCTATCCATTGGGACATCCAACAGTCACACACATATGCATACGCAGCATTGGCACACACTCCTAGGACACTATATTGCCACTCACCTGGTCCCCTGGTTGGCCATGAAGCTTGGCTTACAGAGGTAGGACCCCGTCCACAAGCTTCTCCAACTCCTCTGAGGAGAAGGCCGGGGCCCGTTCCCCTGTAAACACGTGCTATTTCTACAACCAAAGGAGAGGACACAGCAGCACACGCAGTGGAGTAGTGGCCGTCTCGATATACAGGAGTCAAGTGGCAAGGGCTACACAAAATGGTGGTGAGGACTGCTTCTGTGTGCACCGTCACCCCCGGCGCTGATCATAATTGGCTACTGTTTTCCCTAGACACCAAAACTAACCAATCAGAAGTTGTACAGCCGTTCTGACCGCCTACCGCCATGACGACTAATGCCAGCGGAATGATGTCACTTCCACGTGGCCTCCACATGTAGGACAGGTGGCTGTCATTTTACGAGGTCAACTTGTGTATACACAGTACAGGGACAGTGTTTATGGTGGAATAGTAATACCTATAAGGTCAACATGGTGAAATTACATACCCAGTGACCAATAGCATGGGAGCATCCACGTCTACAAGAGAATATGTTCCTGGCCCACCAATCTCAACACATGTCATAAATGTGTGCCATGGCTGCCTACCACATTCTAAAGTAATGTGTGTGCAGAGTTAAAAAAGTTCTAGCTACCGTGTCAAGAATTTTAGATTCTATTAAGGACACGGAGGTGAGGATTATGCTTCCTCTTCACTTTACTGACAAACACAGTAGCCAATAAAATATAGGATAACTTCAAAACTACAACTCCCATGAGCCCAAGTCCACCAATCATGGCTATACATTGTCCACATAAATAGTCTGAATGCTACAGTCCTTCCTCTTTCTTTGCTGCTGCAGCAGCCAGTTAAGTGACGCGCATTTATTGTTATTGATTGACTGTATTTGACTTTGCGCACTGCTGCATTTTCTTTCCTTCATACTTGATTTAGGGATCTTCGATCCCTTTTTTGTTTAGTCAGCTGGCGTGGAGCAGGAGCAGGCCGTGTGTGGGTCCAGGCTCACAATGAAGAGGACGTAGTCCTCTTTCTGTGTCGCCGGCCGCGCACGCGCGTTGAGCCGGATCGGAGTTTTTCCGATCGGCTTGCCACGCGTGTCGGAAGGCACACAGCTTTGGTTCTTCACAAGTTACCGGCCTCATTCACCCGACGGGCTGTAATAATATGCATTAGAGCTTTGCTCTGGGGGGAATATTGCAATTAATATTCCTTTATATATAAAGTGACAGCAGGTGACTCCCTCCACTTCCAACTTTCCGGCAGAACAAGTTTATTTACTTTGTTCACCTGCTTCAGGGCTTCCCCCGCTAACTCCTCCACTCCTCCCATATATTATTATGGCGTACTACGCCAATGAAGATGAGCAGTACCAAGAACTGCAGGAGATGCCTATTGAACATCAGATGGAGGAAAGACTGGTGGAGGCACTTGGGCATCATGTGCAGGACTCCGTGAACTGGGCTCTAATCCAGGCCTTGAAGCCTTTTTCCCAGGCTTTGACTAATTTTGGCAGAAGAGAGTTTTTGGGCGAGAGCAGCCAGCAGCCTCGCTTGCAAACTGGAGAGCCTAAGGAGGCTCCCGGTCTCTCTCTGCAATGCTCCGGAGGTTCTTCCTCGGCGGAAAGTGAAGAGGAAGCATAATCCGAAGCCTCCGGTGCTGACATAGAATTGTGTATGAATGTATGTGATACCTATATACAGACAGTTGACCGCTACACATCATTGTGTTTTTCTCCACCATAGCCATCGACCCATGTGGAGAGGGAAGGCTACACCAGTGTACAGACCCCTTGTTGACCTGGCTTGCTATGGTGGAGCACCACATTATCATCAGTTATCGTCTCAACCGTGCCACAATTCATGAGCTGTGTTCCCAATTGGAGCCTGCTCTACTGCCTGCCAAATGAAACCCCCCATGCTATCCCTCCAACGGTACAGGTACTATCTGTCCTACATTTTTTGGCTACTGGATCCTTTCAGGTGACTGTGGGCTTGGCATCCGGTATGTCACAACCAATGTTCAGCAATATCTTGGCAAATGTCCTAACTGCCTTGTTGCAACACCTCCAGAATTAAATACAATTTCCACAAAGGTCAGATTTTACCACAGTTAAGTCAGATTTTTATTCAATTGCCAACATCCCTCATGTAATTGGTGCCATTGATGGCACACATGTTCCCTTTATACCACCCGGAGCCACTGAGCAAGTGTTTCGGAACCACAAAAACTTCCATTCCATAAACGTGCAGGTGGTGTGTCTTGCACATCAATGCATTTCAAAGGTGGCAGCAAGATTCCCTGCATCAGTCCATGACGCCTACATTTTGAGGAACAGCAGTCTCACACAGCTCATGGCACAACTACAGGGAGATAGAGCCTGGCTATCTGGTGAGTGTGCATGTGGCAGTTTGGCAGTGCTACCTGACTGAACATGTTTGGCATTGTACGAGTGTTTGTCATGTGCTATCTTTCTCCCCTCTTCGCAGGTGATTCTGGCTATCCTAACATGCAGTGGCTGCTGACACCTGTGGGAATCCCAGGACGGGGGGAACCAGTACACTGATGCCCATGGTCATACCAGTAGAGTGATTGAGAGGACCTTTGGGCTCCTGAAGGCCAGATTCAGGTGCCTGCATATGTCTGGAGGATCCCTGTGCTACTCCCCAAACAAGGTGTGTCAGATCATAGTAGCCTAATGTATGCTGCACAATTTGGCCCTCATGAGACATGTTCCACTACTGGGGATGGAGGATAGTGATGGAGAAGGAGAGGAAGATGTGGACTCCAGGAATCAGCTGATTCAGCTCTACTTCCAATGAGTCTCATGTAATTGTTGCACTGTGAATTTGACTACCCTGGGCAGGATCTCAGTTGCAGTGTTGCGGTGCCGCCTGCCCCTTTGCTATTGCTACATCATGGTGTAAGAGGTGATGTTTGTGGACAACCCTGGCCAAAGCTGTGACAAGAACGTGGCCTAACCCTCTCAGTACATTGTATACATTCTACATTTACATGCATCTGTACATATCTGATTATGAATGATGGTTTTCAAAAGCATGTATTTTGAATAAATAACAACATCTGTTGGCATGCTCAACCAGTGTTTATTGAAGGAGTGAGACAATAGGGATCGTACAGTGCAAGGGAGTGGACAGATGGTGAACAATATACTCAGTGCAATGTCCACTACTGCTGGTAGCACAGGGGCAGTGTCCAGGGGGCCATAGGTATATGCAGATAGGGCAGTGGACAGTCAACAAGGTGGCTCAGTGGCACACAAGGCAGACAGTTCAGGGCAGAGTCACTTCCCGGAGGTGGTCTTGGCTACAGTGTCACTGGGATGTCTGGGTCTCCGGCCATATTTGCGAGGGGGTTCCTGGGCTACAGGGGAAGGTGTGCTGGTGGCCTGTGAGTTCTCTGGCAGGGCTACCATTCCACTGGTTGCTGCTAAGATTGAGGGCTGGGCTGTATCCTAGCTAGTGGAAGGGGCCTGCTGGTGGGTGGTGGAGTCAGGCATGATGTTGGGCATCCTCAACAGCACCCCTGCAATGGAGCCCATGCTGGCATTCAGCTGTTTCCATTGCTCCATGGCCTCCTGCTGGTGTGCTACCTGCAACCTCTGGTTATCCTGCAATGTGGCCAGGATCTGGCCCATCCTGCCCTGGGAGTGGTGGTATGCATCCAGGACCTCTGAGATGGTCTCATGGACAGCAGAGTCCCTCCTTGACCCAACCCCATGGGCCAATGAAACCCTCCCAGTGGCCCTGGCCCCCTATGCCTGTGTTCCCAGCACAGGTCATCCAGTCCCACTTGCACTGGGACCTCAATCATCCTGCCTGGCATGTGTGGTGACTCCGGTCTCTTTACAGGTGGGCAGACAGTCAGTGGCCTTGTGACACTGGTGTGGGGGCGTTGGCCAACAGCTGATGGAGGTAGCTGAGTGGTGGGGGAGTCAATGGTGTCCTGGGTGGGGCTCCTGGGGGGTGAGTGTCCAGGGCTGTGGGATGGGCCAGGGTAGTCATCTGGGTCCAGACATCCAGCTGGACCGTCATCACCGGGGCCTTCTTCTGCTGGTTGACTAGCACTTCTTCGCACCTCCGGCTGGGTGGCATTTGCAGTGGTACCTGTGTGGTAGTACAAATATTGTTTTGTGACTCCTGCAATGTATGGGCAGTGTGGAATGTGGATAATGGTGTGGTGGTAGTGCTATAGGGGATATGGCATTGACAGTACTGTCCCTTTGTATAATAGACGTGGTATATGTGTCTAGTTGTTCCCATTGGCATGTAATTCTCCTGCCTTCTGCACCCTATGCTGTCATTGCCATATCCCTTCAAGCACTTGCCACCTTCTTAATTTGCTTACTTCCCCAGTAGTCTGCATGCAGGGGCCCTTAGCAATGGGTGTCATGCATTGTTAGTTGAGGGATTGGTGGTGCATTGTGGCTAATACAGCATACTTTACATGCCGGGGATGGTCATTGTGCATACAGGGATGGTTCAGGGGTTAGTGGGGAGGTGTGGGCATGCAGAGGATATGGGTATGGGGGAATGTGTATAGGATAGGGTGTTTAGTGGTAGTGACCGGGGCAGGGTGAGACATTCATTATAGATGTGGCAAATGGTAGGGGAGTATATGTGACTTATCAGAGTCCAGTCCTCCAGTGGGTCCAGTGAGGCCCTCCGGGGGCACGATAGCCAAGACCTTTTCCTCCCAGTCGCTGTATTCGGATGGAGGGTGGGACCACCGCCAGTCTTCTGTATTGCAATTTCATGTTGTGACACCATGGAACGTACCTTCCCCTGCAGGTCGTTCCATCTCTTCCTTATGTTGTCCCTTGAGCTTGGATGGTTTCCCCCTGCATTGACCTTATTCACAATCCTCTGCCGCAGATCCATTTTCCGGGCAATGGATGTCTGCTGAACCTGTGCTCCAAACAGCTGTGGCTCGACCCTGAGTTTTTCGTCCACCAAGGTCCGTAGCTCTCTGTCAGTGCAGCTGGGGTGCTCAGGGGGTGCTATTGTGTGTATCCTTGCAGGCAGGTCGCTTCCTCCTCACCACTGCTCCAGTAAGTGCTGCCATTGTTTTGGGCTTGTTTGGGCTTGTCTGGGCTTGTCTGGGCTTGTTTGGGCTTGTTTGGGCTTCTTGGCTTCTCCTATCCCGGAAGGCCCCGCCCCCCTCCCTCCTCCTCAGAGCTCTTCCTGCTCCTGACTCCTGCTGCCCCGCCCCCGCACTCCCATTGGAGAATTCCCTCCCTCCTCCCAGCTGCCACTCCCTCCCACCTCCCCTCTTATGCCAGCCGCAGCGCGGATGCACCGCTGGTGCAACGAAGCCGCACCAAAGGCAAGCCCGTCTGCGCCCGTCCGCACCAAGACCGCGCCCAGTGCCAGACCCCCTGGCCAACACGCCTCCCGCACCACCAAACACCTTTACACTGCCAACGAACTCCAGACCCTTAATCCAGGATGCTCCTTCATTTCCTTCCAGTCCACACCGACGCGCACCAAAGGACCCTTCTCCTGCAAAGCCTGCAATTTCAACTGCAACCTAACCTCCAAACTCCAAATCAAAACAGACAACCGCCTAAGATTCATTCTACTTAACACCCGCTCCGTCCACAAACATGCAATTGAACTCTGGGACCTCCTGACCACATACTCGCCCGACGTCGCATTCCTCACAGAAACCTGGATGAATTCGGCCTCAGAACCGGACGTAGCCATAGCCATACCAGAAAACAACAAGATCACCAGAAGAGACCGAATCAACAGACAAGGAGGAGGAATCTCCATAGTCCACAAAAACACCATAAGAGTCTCCACCAACTCCCATGACAACATCAACCCTGCCGAGCACCTCCACTTCAAAATCCACATCAACGCCAACAACACACTCAGAGGAACACTATTCTACAGACCCCCTGGACCCAGACCGCAGTTCTGTGACGCCATCGCCAACGCCATCAGCTCCCAAGCCCTCGCCTCAACAGACTACATCCTCCTTGGTGACCTAAACTTCCACCTAGAAAATAACAACAATATCAACACCACCAACCTAATCGACAACCTCACCAACTTTGGCCTCAAGCAACTCGTCACTACACCCACCCACTCTGCAGGCCACACACTCGACCCCATCTTCTCATCCAGCAACCACGTCTCTTTCAGCCACACCACCGAACTCAGTTGGACAGACCACTGCTGCATCCACTTCTCCTACCAAAAACCAGTCACTCACCACCACCGCACACAACCCCCCCGACGCATCTGGAGCAAAATATCAATGGATCAACTGATCTCCACTCTCGCCCGGGCCCCACCCCCTGGGACCCCAGACCCCAACATAGCCACCACCAACCTGCATCGCTGGATAGAAGATTGCGCCAACACCCTCGCACCGCTCAAAAAAAAACCAAACACCTACCACAGAATCAAGGCCAGAACTACAGGAATCCAAACGGCTATGTCGCAGAATGGAAAAAGTCTGGCACCTTGACCCTACCAACTCTAACCACATCGCTTTCAAGGATGCCCTACCCAAACATCACCAACTGATCTGCACCACCAAAAGGACCCACTTCAAAAACCGCATCAACGCCAACGCTCACAACAGTAAAGAGCTCTTCGGCATCGTCAATCAGCTCTCCAACCCCAAGACCTGCTCCAATGATCCCCCGCCATCACAGGAGTTCTGCAACTCACTGGCAACCCACTTCCGTCGAGAGATAGAAGAAATCCACAATAGCTTCAAACCCCAGACCCACCAGCTGACTACAAACACCCAAGAACCCAACCCTCCAAGCAACACCCACCTCCTCAACACCTGGTCCCCCGTCAACATAGAGGACACCGCCACCACCATGGCCTCCATCCACTCCAGATCACCATCGGACCCCTGCCCACACCATATCTTCAATAAGGCAAACATCATCATCGACCCCCACCTCTGCAAAACCATCAACAGCTCCTTCGAGTCAGCCACCTTCCCAGAAAGATGGAAGCACGCAGAAATCAATGCCCTGCTAAAGAAACCAAAGGCAGACCCAGACGACCCCAAGAACTACCGGCCGATATCCCTCCTCCCCTTCCCAGCCAAGGTCATTGAAAAAATTGTAAGCAGCCAACTATCCCGGTTACTGGAATAGAGGAAGGTACTCAACACCTCCCAATCAGGATTCTGCAGAAACCACAGCACTGAGACTACACTCATTGCTGCCACAGACAACATTAGGGCCCTGCTCGACGAAGGAGAAAGAGCAGCACTCATCCTCCTGGACCTCTCCGCAGCTTTCGACACAGTATGTCATCACACTCTCCGTACACGCCTCCACAACACTGGAATCCGCGACAAGGCACTCGACTGGATCTCGTCATTTCTCTCAGGCAGAACCCAGAGAGTCCGCCTCCCACTGTTCCTGTCAGAAGCCTCCAGAATCATCTGTGGCGTTCCCCAAGGATCTTCGCTCAGCCCCACGCTCTTCAACGTTCACATGGCCCCCCTCGCCAACATCGCACAAACCCACCACATCAACATAGTTTCCTACGCAGACGACACTCAGCTCATCCTCTCCCTCACGAAAGACCCTACAACTGCAAAGAACAACCTCCATAACGGACTTCACGCCATCGCCAGCTGGATGGAATCAAGCCACCTCAAGTTAAACACAGACAAGACAGAAATCCTCATCTTTGGCACCAACCCCTCAACTTGGAATGACTCCTGGTGGCCCACCTCCCTAGGAACCGCGCCCTCACCCACCACCCACACATGCAACCTAGGCTTCATCTTGGACTCCACACTCAGCATGACTCAGCAGGTCAATGCATCTCCTCTTCCTGCTACAACACTCTCCGCATGCTCCGCAAAATCTTCAAGTGGATTCCCGTCGAAACCAGGAAAACTGTCACCCAAACCCTGGGCAGCAGCCGATTGGACTATGGAAACGCCCTATATGCAAGAATAACAACCAAACTCCTAACAAAACTGCAAAGAATCCAGAACGCATCCGCCCGCCTCATTCTGGACATCCCACGCCGTGGCCACATTTCCCCCCACCTCAGAAACCTTCACTGGCTACCAGTATCAAAGAGGATCACCTTCAAACTCCTCATCCACGCACACAAGGCCCTCCACAACACAGGCCCAGCCTACCTCAACGACAGACTCACCTTCCACACCCCCACCCGCAATCTTCGCTCCGCCAGCCTCGCCCTTGCCTCCATCCCCTGCATCCGCCACACCACCTCCGGAGGAAGATCCTTCTCTCACCTAGCCACCAAGACCTGGAACTCCCTACCACTCCACCTTCGCCAGACCCAAGACCTCTTGACATTCAGGAGACGCCTCAAGATATGGCTCTATGACCAGTAGCTCTCCCCCAGCGCCTTGAGACCCTAACAGGTGATTAGTGCGCTCTATAAATCCTTGATTGATTGATTGATGTGGGTGGAGTGCATATGTGTGTGATGGGTTTATGGTCTGTGGGCGTTGTGAGTGTCTGGTAGTTGTTGGCTGGTGTTGATTTGGCATTGCAAAGGATGGTGGGATGTGTGTGTGTTTTATGGTGGTGTGTGTGTGTCAAGAGTGTGTATGTGTCTCTGGTGTGAGGATTTCGTACTGTCCTATGTGTGCAGTTCATGTTGGTGGGTGCCATTATTCACTGTGGAGGTCTGTACCGCCAATGTAGGACCGCGTTGTATGACCGCCGTGCTGATTTGTAGATCCAAATTTGGTGGGCAGTCTGTTGTTGGCGTGGCGGTGGCGGTGGCAGGTTGCTGTCCTCCGAATTTCCACCATTGTTGTCCCTGTCATGAATTTGGCTGTTTTTGTACTCATAATACAGCAGTATGGTTATTGTGGCCACCAGTGGTCTTTTGGCGGGTGCCAGCACGTCGGTAATAACCGCCAGACTCATAATGAGGGCCTAAGGTCCTACTGTACGGCAATGGTAACCATCTCTGGGGGTCCCATCTGTGGCCGGATATAACCGCCACACTACCAACTCCAGTCCCAGTAGAATTTTTGAGTCTGGCTGAAGGACAGCCTGTATATGATCCACAAAATCACCAAAGTGTTGGAAACCTGCTTTGGTATTCTTAAATGGCGTAGAAAGATTTTAGTCTGCCTTCCGTTTTTTATCCCAAAGAACAGTTATTCAGGCTATAGTCATGTCAAGGTTTGCTACCGAAATGTTCTCTACCTGGGTGTTTCAAAATATCTTAGGAGACTAAAGGTAGTGCAAAATGCCACCCCCAAACTTCTATTACATCTACCCAAGTTTCATCCTACGGCCTACTTGCTGTGTGAGTTGCATTGGCTTCCAATCAAGCATCAAGTGATATTTTAAGCACTCTGCTATGTACATACATTTTTCTCAAATTCCGGACCTCTTTACTTAAAATGTTTGGTGTTATTTTATACACCACGTCAAACTTTTCGTTCAAGTAACGCAGATTTAGTTCCAGTTCCCAGAGTTAAAAGGAGGAGGAAAGGAGGCCGTGCCCTTTGCTTCATAGACCCAAAGCTGTGGAATTCTCTCTCCCCCTGAGTTGAGAGCATTTAGATCTCTCTTACTTTTCTGTAAACAGCTGGCAACTTTGCTGTTTTAACCATCGATCTTAGGGTCAACATTTGGGCATTCTCTAAATGCCAGTGCTGTGATTTAGTGCTGAGAAACCCATAATTGGGTAGGCAAGCACTTTATAAATTCCAGCTAATAATAATATTTCTCCTGACCAGTGGTAGGCGAGTAAAGGTTGACCACTGTATGTTTTTATGTGCTTCTTTGTGAGAGCAGTGATGAAGATGTTCTGGTAATGTCAGTGTGGTTTGCAGGACACCCCCCGTGTTTTGTCCTGTCAGGATTACTACACTTCTTTTTATATCATAAGCTGAACTGAGCTATTGTTCAGAGAACTTTTTTGATCTAGACTGGATCGAGTGTTCGTGACGCACATGAGTTTATAGCAACATGCAAACATTAAGGGGCATATTTATACTCCGTTTGCGCCGAATTTGCGTCGTTTTTTTCGACGCAAAACTAACTCCATATTTATACTTTGTCGTTAGACGCGTCTAGCGCCAAAGTTCATGGAGTTAGCGTAATTTTTTTGCGTGAACACCTTCCTTGCGTTAATGATATGCAAGGTAGGCGTTCCCGTCTTAAAAAATGACTCCGATGCATATGCGTCGTATTTATACTCCCGGGCAAAAATGATGCCCGGGAGTGGGCGGGTCTAAAAAACCCGCATTAGCGCCATATTTTAACGCCAGGGTCAGGGCAGGTGTTAAGGGACCTGTGGGCTCAGAATGAGCCCAGAGGTGCCCTCCCCTGCCCCCAGGGACACACCCTGCCACCCTTGCCCACCCCAGGACACCCAAGGATGGAGGGACCCACCCCAGGGACATTAAGGTAAGTTCAGGTAAGTATTTTTTTTTTTTTTTTTTTGTGGCATAGGGGGGCCTGATTTGTGCCCCCCTACATGCCACTATGCCCAATGACCATGCCCAGGGGACATAAGTCCCCTGGGCATGGTCATTGGGCAAGGGGGCATGACTCCTGTCTTTGCTAAGACAGGAGTCATTTCAATGGGGGTTGGCCGTCGTAAAAAAATGGCGCAAATCGGGTTGAGGCGATTTTTTTGCCTCAGCCTGACTTGCACCATTTTTGGACGCACATACTCCATTTTCCCCCTACGCCGGCGCTGCCTGGTGTACGTCGTTTTTTTTCACGCACACCAGGCAGCGCCGGCGGCTAACGCCGGCTAACGTCATTGAATAAATACGGCGCCCGCATGGCGCTTCAGAATGGCGTTAGCCAGCGCTAATTTTTTTGACGCAAAACTGCGTTAGCGCAGTTTTGCGTCAAAAAGTATAAATATGGCCCTAAATTTTAAGTCGTGCAAAATATTTTAAATTGTTGGTCTATATACCGCGAACTCTACCCAGGAGCATCAGAGATTTATTCGGTCCTTGAGTATCAGACATTTATTTATCTATTTTAAGGTACGGGGCCATTCAGACATTGGCCCAGAACCATAGAATGCTGAGTTGGCGCCGGGACTTGAACCTGGTGCTCAGTCAGTAGCTCTGGACGTTTAGGCCACATGTCTTCCCTTACAACCTTACGCTTTATTGACGCTACTACTTCGACTTAAGTGCCTTATATGACCTAGTTTAAATTTGCCTCCTTATTATTATGGTTTATTTCCAAATTGTTCATCGAATTTAGGCGGAATCTGACGAATCATTGTTCATTACTGCATAGCCTAGCGGCCTACATATGATCAAAAGCACTCAATCCATATTAGCACAGTTTAAGTAATAATTAATATGAGCCACTTAGCAGCAATGTTTTTCTTCTCTTTTTGCAGACAGCATGCGCTGGCAGGGAGCTTGTGAAATAACATGAATATTGTTAGATTTCTATATATGTCTTTAATTATTATTCAGACGTGTCCCGAAGGTGTTACTTTTTCATTATACCACCTTCAAGATAGCTTTTTGATTTTCTGTGTTCTGAATATGTTCTTTGTTGTAAGAAAATAAGGTCTGATGCGCTACTTTTATCTGAAAAGATGTCTTGAAATGATGAGCGTAATTACGATTGGGAATGAGTTAACTGTTAACTCAACATTTTGGAACCGTTATATATCTTAAAAATTCAATTTTGCTTACTGTTTCCTGCTGGCGTGCCTCATGTTTTACTCCAGTTCCTTTACTTTTACATTATTCGCTCTTCAAATGTCCTTCACGCAGCTTTCTTAACATCTTGACACCCATCTCACCTTGTGGCAGTAATTAGTGGGGGTAGCCTCCAACATTTTTTGGAGGGGCTCCTCCTAACATGTCACTTAGGCTTTCCAGTTCACAAAAACGGAAGATCCCAGCTACATCCGGGTTTGGTCACCAGGGGATGCTTAGCTCTGCTCGGACTGCAGGGGCCTTAAAGTGTTATGCACTTGAATCACAGATCGAGAGGTGCCAGTCATACAGAAAATAAATTAGAGTGCAAACAGATTCTGCTGTCGCATAAGAAGAGGTTTAGACTTATTCTATTTTCTCCACGCCCACAATTATATGTACCTGAATGTTATGTCCGGGTCTATGGCTTTCTGAACTTGTTTGCACATTTTTCTACTTGTTTGCACAGGTTTGAAATCTGTGTTGAAATTTAGCAGCTCTCTCTTTTTTAGGGATGTGGAAATATGCGTTCATATTTTGTGACATTTCGCACAACTACATTAAACTTTCAGGAAATTACATCAAATGTGGTTTACATCTGTCTTATATAGCAATTTTTTATCCCAGTGTGCACCTCGCATAAATATGTTTTCCAATATACCAGCAAGCGACAAGTTCCAGTAGATAATGCCTCTGTGCAGCACATTTTCAGCAGAAACCAGTCTCCCAAAGTTCAGCCACATTGTGAAATGAAAAATTCGAAAATGTAACAACTTCTGCATACCTAAAAATGTAAGAATATCACCAATTTCGTCCATATCTGCAAAATATTTTCAGTAGAAACCAGTCTCTTGTGGGCAGAAAGTGTGCAAAACTGGAAAATGCAAAATTCGAGAAATTTAACAAATTTTGCATATCTAGGAATTTGGGAACTCCACAAATTATTCCTGAGTCAATAATATTTTTCTACTTCTTCCCACATTAAGCATTATTTTCTTTTTTTAATTGCCATATCTGAAATTGAATTTATATTGTGATAAAGCAATTGTGAGAGCATGGAGCTGCCATCAGAGTAAAAGGAGAGATTTATCTCGACCATTGTGTTAACGATGCTGGTGGTGCCATAGAGGAAAGACCCACACAGTCCCACCATCACCATCAGGCTCCGCAGACCGCCGCAGTCCAACCACCAGGTCCCAGCAAGTGGAAATTGAGAGTATAAAGGAAGCAACTCACCTGCAGACAGTGTTACATGTCCTGTGCCACCATGTAGCCCATCACAAACATCCTGCCACTCCTGCTGCCCATCAATGGAGTCCAAAATCCACTACTCCCACATCACAGAGCACTTCCACCTCACACCCCCCATGACAAAGAGAAAAAGGGTCAACACATGTTCCTGATTACATTTGAACAACAGCTGTAATTAGCAAACATTATCTTGACGTCAAGAAGGCCCCAGCAACAACTATATCAAAGTGGCTCCTATGTGTACCACACCATATGCATGTATGCCACATGAACTGTCAACAGTTTCCTAAAGTTAAATCAGAATCTTAGACAACTCCAATTGCATGAGTGAAGCTATGCAACACAGTAACCATTGAACAAGTAGGGGACCTCATCCCCTTTATTGCTTTGCCTCATGGAGCATGCCTCAGTTACTTGTTGTCATACAATAGTAGGGAAATGCCAAGCACATTCCCACATATTCCACACAAGGTCATGCATGCATCTATTTGTCACATACACAATACCACAACAAAAAAACAGATGCTCCAAAATCCAGTCATGTTGCTGACAGCAGTATAGTAGCCTGCAGAAGGTTACATGGAAATACTCTTGTCACACTGGAAACATATCAACAATGCACACTTCACCATGTGTAAATTGTCCTGATGGAGTCACGGAGCTCTTACTAATGTTGCTCAGATATGCAATACATTTGGCATGGAAATGTACACTGTAAATAAAATGGGCAAATTGGCAGGGGGGTATGTTTCAAAATGCACAACACAATGAATCAGCTAGCCTCAGGGAAATCACTTCTACTGTATGGCACCCCTTACAATGATATACTGTCATTGCATCAGTAGAACTCATTTGTCCTTTGTATGTTGGAGAAGCCCAGTGATTCTCAAGTATATGTAGTAGGCCCTCAACATGTTGCTCAATGGGGAGCTACCTTATTGTCCCCTTTTTTGTCCTGCAAACCCAGATGTCCGTGGATGAATGGCTTTACCCAACCACATATAACTTCCACATAACTGCAAGTCACTTCTTGATGCATGCCAACAGTGAGGTAACACGTCTTCCCCATTCACATGTGTGGAGCACTTTTCTACATGATGCCCTATCAATGGCATTTTGGCCAGTGTCCGTCACCCCCTCTTGCGTGGTCACTGCTGCTGCTGCTACTGCTGCTGTCTCTTCACAGAGCCTGCTGGCTCTATGTTCGAGGCTCACCTCCACCTGCAGGCACTCACCAGCGCCTTATCCCTGGTGGTCTAGAGGCCATCTGTGTCTTTCTGTTTTCTGTCTTTCCTCTTTCTCCTCCTTTATCTGTTTTTACTCCTGTTTTCACCTCTGTCTCGCTTCAATTTTTCTTTCACCCTTTTTTGCTCCCCCGCGCTTCCCTGACAACTACTGCTACCCCTGAGGCCCCACCCTCGTAGCGCTTCTCGCTTACCACCCTCCCACCTCCCAGCTGACCAATCCCCCCCTTTCCTTCTTAAGGGTGGCAGCTGCGTAGTGAGGGGTGACTTCACTGAACTTTTTGGCCAGTGTCTGTCACTCCCTCCTGCGTTGCCACTGCTGCTGCTGCTGTCTCTTCACAGAGTCTGCCGGCTTTGTGTTAAAGGCCTGCCTCCACAAGCAGGCACCTGCCTGCACCTCATCCCTGGTGTCCTAGTGGCCATCTGTGTCTCTCTGTCTTTCCTCTTTCTCCTCTTTGGTCTGTTTTACTCCTGTTTACTCCTGCTTTTACCTCTGTCTCTCTTCAATTTTTCTTTCACCCTTTTTTTGCTCCAAGGCCCTTCACTCGCTGCCACTGCTGCTCCCGTGGACCTGCCACCCCACCCCCCATAGCGTTTCCTGCCCTCCAGCCTCCCAGCTGATGAACCCCCTCTCCCTCCCCTTCTTAGTGTGGCTGCTGCATGGCTGCGCAGTGGGCGTGCCAATGGCACAATGAAGGCAAGCTCATCTGCTCCTGTCTGTGCCTGGACCATGCCCAGTGCCACGGACACTGGATCTTACACCACCCACTGATACGACACCGGGACCCTCCACTCACTGAACCCCGGATGGTGGAGCACCTGCCACCCTGCTTCCCCCAAGGACACCCACAGACCTTTCTCATGTCACCACTGCCACCTCACTCTCTCTGCACACCAAACAGCAGACATCACAGCACCAGAATCGCCTCCAGATCACCTCAAGTGCATCCTTCTAAACGTCCGCTCCCTGCACAAACATGATGAGGAGATCTGGGACCTGAAACACACCACCCGCCCGGACATCGCTGTCCTCACTGAGGCATGGACTAAAACATCATTCGGAACAGACATCGCCATCCCTCTGACTACACGCTGCTCCACAAAGACCATCCATCCAGACCAGGAAGCGGCATAGCCATTGCCCACAAAACCACCCTCCGACTCACGACGAACACACAGGAATTCATCCCCTTCAAAGAGCATCTCCACTTCCAAGTTCACACCATCCCGAAGACCACCACCTGTGGCACCCTCATATACAGACCACCCAGACCACACCCAGTGTTCAGCGATACCATCATAGCCCCTCACGCACTCATCATCAGCAACAACATTCTCCTCCATGACCTCAACTTCCATTTCAGCAACCACAACACCTCATCACTACTCGAGAACGTGGAAACAATCGGGCTCAAGCAACTGGTCACCTCACTAACGCACACCGCCGGACACACCCTCGACCCCTTTTATTCCGCCAGGAGCAACATCCTCATCGTCAACTGAACTCCACTATACTGGACTGACCACCACCACATCCACTCCTCCATCTCCACACCCACAGCACGCTCACACAATGCGCCCCTCCTATAGAAAATGGAACCAGACCTCTGAGGAGCAACTCATCAACACCCTCAGCAACTCACCACCCCCAACACGACAGATGCCAACAACTCAGAAACGCAACCTACACAAACGGATTACCGACTGCACCGACACCCTAGCTCCACTCCGTATGACCACAGGGAGACACTCTTGCAAGAAAGCCAGCTGGCTCACCCCGCATTCCGGAATCAAAGCACTCATGCAAGAGGCTGGAGAAGAAGTGGAGGAACAGCAAATCCCCGGAAGACCTTGTAATGTTCAAATCGTCCACTAGATACCACCATGGCCTCACCACTCACAACACTAAAGAACTATTTTACGTCATCAAAAAATTTGCCTAACCACAAGCCGAGACCACCAACATCCCTCCATCTCAGGATCTCTGCGACAGACTTCTCACCTTCTTCCATCAGAAGATCAAAGACATCTACAACAACTTTGGACCCCAAGACTTGCTGAACTCACCAACGACACCCCTACCAGGACCCTCCGAACCCACAAGACTCCTGCACACCTGGACCCCCCTCACGACAGACGAAACCCGCTCAATCCTGAGCAGCATCCACTCCAGAGCCCCTACCGACTCCTGTCACCACTACATTTTCAACAAGGCCAGTGCCTCAATTGCTCCAAAACTCTGCAAGACCATCAACTGCTGGAGTCAGCAACCTATCCAGAAGCCTGGAAGCACACCAAGATCCGACCACTTCTGAAGAAACCCACAGCCCACCCAATGGATCTCAAGAACTACCGCCCCATCTCACTGCTGCCCTTCCCAGATAAGGTTGCCGAAAAAGAAATCAACACCCAGCTATGCCAACACATTGAGGACAAGAACATCCTGGATGTCTCCCAATCAGGATTCAGAATGAACCACAGCAAAAAAAACACCCTGCTCGCTGCCACATATGACATCTGCTCCCTCCTCGACCTCAGACATACAGCAGCCATCATCCTACTTGATCTTTCAGCCGCCTTCAATACAGTATCACACTGCACCCTATGCACTAGACTACACAGGATAGGCATACCCGGCAAGGCCCTTCAATGGATACACTCTTTCCTCACAGGCAGAACACAGAAAGTCAAACTCCCGCCACACCTGTCAGAACCTACAGACATCAGCTGTGGAGTACCCCAAGCATCATCTTTGAGCCTCATGCAGTTCAACAGCTACATCAACCGGCTTGTCCCTATCATCAGGAACTATGGTATGAGCATTGTCTCCTACGCAGATGACACCCAGCTGATCATCTCCCTGACCGAGAACTCCTCAACTGCCATGAAGAATTTCAGGGACTGGATGGAAGCAGTCGCCACCTGGATGAGGGAGAGCTGCCTTAAGCTGAACTCTAACAAAACTGATATCCTCATCATGGGACCTTCCTCCTCAGTCTGGGACAGCTCCTGGTGGGCTTCAACACACGGCAGGCCCTCCACCACCACAGACCACACACATAACCTCAGCATCATCCTCGATTCAATGCTCACCATGACCAGGTCAACTCAGTCACTTCCACATACTCCAACACCCTCCGATTCCTTCAAAAGATCTTCAGATGGATACCACTGACTGCTGAAAAACCATGACACACAACCTAATCATAAGCAGACTTGACTATGGCAACCCCGTCTATGCCGGAACCACCCAGAAGAACATGAATAAGCTGCAACAAATTCAGAATGCTTTTGCCAGACTAGTCCTAAACATTCCCATCAAGAGCACATCAGAGGACACCTGAAAAACCTCCACTGGCTCACCGTCAAGAAGTGGATCAATTTCAAACTCCTCATGCAAGCCTAAAGAGCCCTCCACAACAGCAGACCCAGCTACCTCAACCGACACATCACCTGGTAGTCCCCTTCCATACCTCTCAGTTCATCTCAGCAGTCACTCGCTGTTAGAAATGGGGTCTCTGGTTGACAGTCAGTTTGCACTTTGTCCAAGCAGAGACCCTCACTCTATTAAGGGCAATGGAGATACACATTTAAAATAAACCCTGCTCACCCCCTTGGTAGCTTGGCATAAGCACCCAAGCTCATCTCAAAGATGCGTAAAGTATTTGTACCAACACACACAGTAATACAGTGAGCACACTACAAAATGGACACCACACAAGTTTAGTAAAATAGGCAATATTTATCTAAACCAAACAAGACCAAAATGACTAAAATCCGACATACACAATTCAAGATATGAATTTTCAAAAGAATAGATTCTTAGACCATAAAAAACAATGGAAACGTTGCTTTTACACAAAGTACCTGGTTTGCATTGAATATAAAGCTGCGTTGATCCAGCAAGCGTGCGTTGGAAAAGTCAACGATGCATTGATCCCTTACTCGTAAGTAAGGCTGTGCGTTGTTTCTTCTCTGGTCGGGTAGGCGATGCATCGTTTTTCTCTCCCACAAGAGAAGGATGCGTCGATTTCCGGATGGGGCACCTCGGATTCAAGCTTGTTCACAATAACTTTGGCACCCAGCAATGATGTGTGAGAAATCCGGCCTCACATTCATGGAAACCCGTGGGGTTTGTGTCATTTTCAGCAGCTGCAAACGGGTGCTTGCGTAGTATCTCCAGCCGCGATGGATGTGATGCATTGATTTCCCAGCCGCTATGCAGGTGGTGCATTGATTTCAGCCACAAGGAGGAGTGGCACGTCGTTTTTACAGCTTCGTTGCAGGTGGTGCTTCAAATCTTTCCCTGCATGGCTTCCTGTGAGTGGATTTCAGACCTTGTTCTGTCAGCTTCACCGTGCAAGGGCCCAGGGACTGTATAATGCACTACTTGACAGGGCAGGAGTCTCAGCAGAGAGTCCAAGTGCTGGCAGAGGAAGTCTTTGATGGCCCTGAGAATTCAAAACAGGAGGCAAGCTCTGTCGAAGCCCTGGGAGATTCTTCATAAACAGGAATATAACACAAAGTCCAGTCTCTGTCCTCTTTCAGGCCAACCCAGCAAAGCACAGTCGCAGGCAAAGGGGCAGGACTCCTCCTCCAGCTCTTCAGCTCTTCTCCTTGCCAGAGGTTCCTCTTGGTTCCAGAAGTAAAATCAGGGGTTTTAGGTCCACTACTTATACCCCTTTCTCTCTTTGAAGTTGCCCAACTTCAAAGGAAAGTCTCTGTTGTTCACAAGATCCTGCCTTGCCCAGGCCTGGCTCCAGACACACATCAGGGGCTTGGAGACTGATTGTGTGAGGGCAGGCACAGCCCATTCAGGTGTAAGTGACCACTCCTCTTTCCACTCTAGCCCAGATTGCCCATCAGGATATGCTGGCTACACCCCATCTCCCTTTGTATCACTGTCTAGTGGAGATTCACAAACAGCCCAACTGTCAGTATGACCCACACAAGAAATACACAAGCAAGCAGAGTCACAGAATTGTTTAAGCAAGAAAGTGCCTACTTTCTAAAAGTGGCATTTTCAAACTGACAATTTAAAAACCAACTTTACAAAAAGATGTATTTTTAAATTGTGATTTCAGAGACCCCAAGCTCCACAACTCTTTCTTCACCCAAAGGGAAACTGCACTTAAAAGATATTTAAAGGCAGCCCCCATATTAACCTATGAGAGAGATAAGCCTTGCAACAGTGAAAACCGAATTTGGCAGTATTTCACTTGTCCCACCTTTAACATACACTGCACCCTGCCCATGGGGCTACCTAGGGCCTACCTTAGGGATGCCTTAAATGTACAAAAAGGGAAGGTTTGGGCCTGGCAAGTGGGTACACTTGCCAGGTCGAATTGGCAGTTTAAAACTGCACACACAGACACTGCAGTGGCAGGTCTGAGCCATGTTTACATGGCTACTCAAGTGAGTGGCACAATCAGTGCTGCAGGCCCACTAGTAACATTTGATTTATAGGCCCTGGGCACTACTAGTACACTTTACTAGGGACTTACTAGTAAATCCAATCATGGAAAAAGCCAAGTACACATACAATTTACACAGGGAGCACTTGCACTTTTGCACTGGTCAGCAGTAATAAAGTGCCCAGAGTACCAAAAACAGCAAAGTCAAAGTCCAGCACACAGTCAAAAGCAGAGGCATAAAAGACAGGGCAGACCACGCCAAGGATGCCAGGTCTAACTATCGCCAATGTTCCCCACATAAAGAAGTCCTCGGCTGGAGGAAGATCTTTCACATACCTAGCAGCAAAAGGTTGGAACTCCTTACCCCTCATCTCAGAGAGTCGCTATCGCTGCGTCAGTTCAGGAAGGACCTCAAGACCTGGCTCTTCAACTTATCTCTGAGGACACAACCCTCAGTTCCTTGAGACTCTATGGGTGCGTAGTGCACTTTAAAACATCTGATTGATTGATTGATTGATTGTGGGTAAACACTGTAGGCCTACCTGCCATGTCCCTTATTGCTACTGCATTTGTACATGCCAAATGGCATGCTATGATGGGTGATGATATGTGTTTGCCAAAATTAAATGGTGACACACTGCTGTCAGTGGCACCTCACGAAATGTAACCCCATTAGATATGTTCAAGTCCAAACACAAGTTGGCATGCACATATATATGATGGAATACAAAAATTAATGAACACAGATAGACCATGCATGAAACATTAGTATACACGTTTTGTCAAAAGAGAAAGGGACACATGTTAACATGTAGCCACAAGGAATTTTAGAAACAGTGATGGCACAGAAAACAGTGAATGAACATTACCCACTTAAGAAGTGAAAGTATGGTCTGTCACATAAATAATGGCTACCTTCAAGTGACAGAACGTAGTGAGGCACCAGCACTCGTCACACACTGAAGACAAGTTGCCTCTGGGGGGCAGATGCCAATTTACTCACTTGACCGGACACATGGCCGAGGACAATGATCCATCACTTGTTTTTCTATGGGCTCTAACACTGAGTAGTAGTGGTCTGTTGTGTAGAATTTAGACCCACTACAACAACAAACATTATTTGATTAATCAATGTACACAGCCATGTGTTGTTCCTGGGGAGCAATCGTTTGGTGGAGTGTACACGGTCGTGTCCTAGGTCCCTGGGCCAATAGGCAAGGCACATCAGTAGGCACCAAATTCCATACCTACACAAACAGTTACTCATCTTGTGTGTCACACATGGCCTATCCCAATCGTGAGGGGGGGATGGCAAAACCTAACATATCAACTTGGCTATATGACAGGCATGAATAAGCCCTGTACTCACCCTCTTGTGGCTGCTGTGCTTCCCTCAAACACACATCAAGCGCTAAGTAGGCCACCACCAGAATGAAGGCAATTGGAAGGTCATGCTCCAATGTGTGCCCTGCCCACACTGGAAGGACAGCCAAAGCTGGACCTCAGCGATCTTCCGTGCCTAGTGTCCTATGTCCTCCCACCTCTTCCAACTGCGGGCGTTCTGCCAGCTATGGACCCCTAGGGTCCATACCTTCTGGGTAATGGCTCTCCAAATCCCCTTCTTCTGATTGGTGCTGACCTGTATAGATGCAAGAGACAAATCAAATGATTGCAGACACATGTTTCGGCACAAATGGTTGTGCCACACACATGTCAGAAACACAAGCACAAAATGCACTATTTGTCAACACACCATAAGTGTAAAGCGCAAATGCCAATAAGTACAGGGGCATGACTACACAATCTTGGAGTCTTCTGTAGACTAACCTCCTACACTACTCAAGGCCTACAATGACTAACCAAATCTAATGACATCACGTAGTCCATGCTCCATCAACATGTACTGTGATGTCAGCCACAATGACACACTACACACCAATGTGGCTTCTGAAGGGTACACTCCTTAGGCCTGACTGTACAAACACATTTAGACTCTACAACATTGGCTCAATGCATCCAGTCCCTACAGGCAAGTACCATAGTACAGACTTCACACTTACACTTGAGTGACAATGAAAGGGCTGTCATGGTGGGTCAAAAAGTGTCTTTCCTGAGCATGTGTAGACCTGTGGTCTGAACAAATGCAGACTCATACCACTTCAGGGTGGGTTTCTGTGGTATGTACCTGCACCACAGAACACACCTTTGAACATATGTTTCTAACCTACAAAGATATGTTTTGTTCATTATCTGCTATTATCTGCTATTTAACCAAGCTACTGAGTTACATGTCCGGGCCTCCAAAGATTTGTCACACTATCTGCTCTGTGGGTTTGTCATTCGTGCAATACGCCCACACAAGACAAAAATGACTTATGTGAAGGTGACAACTGAGCTGTGGTAGTAAGGGATCTGACACGAGTCAAAAACACACATTGACAATGATGCAAAATGCACATATGGACCAGTTCAGGGAGCTACCTCAATATCCATTCCTCATCTAGTCAGGTCAACAGGGAGTGGACACTGCCACAGTTGCATAACCACAGTCACTCTCCCACAGCTTGGAGTATGTTCTATACTGAGAGATAAATGAGACAGACCCTGGTCTCTGCAGGCTGAGCATTCAGAACCTACATGACACTCGCATTTCCATCACTTCCATGCATGACAATACATCATGTGGGCATCAGCAATGTGGCTGTGTGGCAACCTGAAGGGCACAATAAGTCATGACACCAGTTTGGCAAGGGCAGATTTAGGGTGAAAAATCTGTTGCACAATACACATTGCTTACAAGATCCTCAAATGCCTCAGCCAAGATGCATACACAGCTCATGCTGTGATGCACAAACATGTTATCCAACATTTACAACCATCATAAACAAGGAAATGTCATTATATGGTAGTAACGTCTCATTGTCTAGTAATGTGCATGCAACACAAGGAGGATCTAAGGCATCAAAAAGCCTTACACAACAAAACGTGAATGAGCACAGCATATGGTACTGGTCTACAAATACCTGCACCATGTACATCCCATTGATGACACACAAACTGCAACTACAGGCACACAAGAAGTCTAACTGGCACACGGGGGGCACATTGCCGCCCATGAGGAGGGAAAGGATGGTGTTGAACAGAGTCAACTGTGCCTATGAGGTTCTTACCTGTTCCTCTGGTGAGACATAGAGCTGACCATACAGGGGAATGACCTCACTCACAAGCCTCACCAGCTCCTCTGGAGAGAAGGCAAGGGTCCTTTCACATGCTGGACGTGACATGATTGCTCCCAGAAGCGGCACACAGCAGTTAAAGTGGTGATGGTATTGCTGGCAGCAATGCTGGGAGTCAAGTGACTGATTTTGCACAACGTGCATACATTTACACCACTTAACCGATCATCACCGTCAACAGGCACAGCCATTGGGCAGCAACCGCCACAGGCAACAACTTTAGCCTAAGGCTGTTTGTGCAGCGGTTGGTACCGCCCACCACACTGACAACTTCTGCCAGTAGACCCAGGCGGGTTCCTGCTGTCCAGTGGAGTAGGTCAAGCGTCCTGAATTTTGGTGGTTTGAAATACTGTAGATGACCCATGTTAAATGGGTCACAACAACAATATATGTTTAGCATCATCACAAACATACTCGTTCTCTGTTGTTGTGTAGGTATGACTACAAACATCAGTGTAGTGTGTTGCAGGGCCCAGATGGCATATGACAGTGGTGCACGGTCCCCAACAATTTTGGTGGTCAGAAAAAAACATCACATTTCGGGGGCAATTTTGTAGCAAATTGTTTTGTGTCGCCTGATTCCATCTTGTGGACACATGTGTTGACGACCATGGGGGTCACATTTGACCCTTGTGTAGTTGACTGCTGTGATGTGTACTGGGTGTAATGTATTTCCAGTCAGAAATGATTTGTCACATGATATTGTTGGTATGCATCATGGATGTTGCTGTGGACACAGTGACTAAGGTTCCTAATGATGTCTTTTCACACATAGGTACCTTAGGAGAGGGAGGATGCGACAATCTCCTATCCACCGTCCATTGCCAGACCCTCTGACCATAGAGGAATGCCAGATTTCCCAGCTCTACTCTCTAAATGGGCAAACAATAGTGGATTAAAGCCATCAGCTGGAGGTAGATCTGAGCCCAGCTAACAGGAATCCATACTGGATACCACCCATTGTTCAACTCATGGCAGTATTGCACTTCCTGGCCACAGGGTCCCTCCAACATACAGTGGCCCTATCTGGTGGTATACCCCAATTTATGTTCAGTCTGGTGTTGAAAGATTTCCTCTCACCAATGTTGAAACACATTGTCAGCTATATCAGGTACACCCGACATGAGGATTAATCCAATCTCAAGGCTGACCTCCATGGTTTTAGCCACCTCCCACATGTGGTGGGGGCCATTGATGGCATACATGTTGCCTTGGTACTTCAACAGGCCACTGAACAAGTCTCCTGCAACAGAAAGAACTTCCATTCCATTAACATGCAAGTTGTCTGTTTGGCAGATCTCTACATCTCAAAAGTATGTGCCTGTTTTCCCGGATCAGCCCATGATTCCTTTGTAATGCGGAAAGTACCATACCCCAGCTGATGTCACAACTGCAACTACAGAGGGCTTGGGTGGTTAGTAAGTCATGTCTGTCCTGGTTGTGTGCGAGGAATGTCAGGTGCTACAATCATGAAATGAGTGACTCGTTGCACTTATGTCTTATTCCTTCACAGGAGACTCAGCATATCCAAACCCTCCTTGGTTATTGATGCCGCTGAGGAATGCAACTATGTCAGGGGAAGTCTGCTTCAATGAGGCCCATTAAAGAACACAGCGGGCAGTGGAACAGCCTTTTGGGCTCCTGAAGGCCAGATTTTGCCATCTGGACAGGACTGGTGGAGCCCTCCTCTACTCACCCGTAAAGTGTGTCAAATCACTGTAGCATGCTGCATGCTCCAAAACATCGCCCTGCTGAGGAATATCCCATACACCCCAGAGGAGGAGAAGCCTGCAGTGCCACTGGGTAAGAATCCTGAAATACCAACTGAAGATGATAGTGGTGAAGAGGAAGGAGCTGACTTGCAAGAAGATCTCATCCACATCTGCTTCTCATGAGTATAAGTATGTCATGTGATGTCATGAGTATAAGTATGTCATGTGATGTCATGACTGTGAATGCACAATAAACTGTACTTGTGAGAAGGTGTGGAGTTTAGTGTTTTTTAAACAGTTAGGGAGATGATACTCTAAAAAAGTCGGCCAAAGGCTGATTAATGAGCTAGCTTTTGACACATTCCCACCTTGATGATGTTGGTTTGTTTGTGTCAGATTCCTTGCAATATACTTTGTTTTCTAGATGCTTGTGGTGTGATGCGTCGTATGTGTAGTTTCAAGCATATATGTCTTGTTCTGTCCTTTGGACAGGTACCTTCACCATGACATCTTCAGGTGGGCATTTCAGAGTTGTGACATTGGCAGGTATGTGATGCTGTTCTGACATCTGAAGTGGACATGGATTGTTCGAGGTAATGTAGGTCACAGAGTTTGGGTATAGGAGACCTGTGCCAAGACAGCTTACACAGTGTTTGGTTGGAGTTTGGAAGTGCCCATTGGACTTGTTTTATGTCTTGTGATGAGCCTGATGCATCATGTCTGTCACCATGTGGTCAGAAAATATGTAGCCATAGACAATGACCAAGTCAGTTCCCATTCACATTGGCTAAACACTATTTTTGAATGACCTGTATATAGCTGTAGATGTGTTTCACCATTGTAGGCCACACTGCCTGTGCCAAAACACTGACATATGTTTGTATCATACCACCAGATGCATGTGCATTTGACTATGATGACCCAGCAATCAGAAAGTGATGTACTGCCATCTGTCTGAATCTTGGATTATGCGATGTTGGATAATTTTGGTGTGGTATGTGACAAGGCTCAAGTTGGATACACCAACCACTTCAATGTTTGCCTATTTTACAGGACAATGTCTGGCAAATCTCTTCCTTCCGTGGTCTGGAGGTCTGTATCTGTAAATATGTTAATTTATTCAGTATGAGTCAAACATTTATGATTTCCAATAGTCCTGACATGTTGACAGCCTATGCGCTGAACACTGTAATACAATTTTTAGTTTGACCAGACACTTGTATGTATGTGTTTGAATGGGATGGTTATAATCCTGAGCTAGATTCTGTGTACATTCAATATATCCTATGGTTCACATTGTATGGCATAGCTGCATGGCTAAATATGAAATCAAAATCAGCAGACAATGAGTCAGTGATTGGTTCTTTTAAGGCGAAGCTACAACTAACAGAAGACAAGTGTGACATGAATCAACAAAAAATAAGAAGTGTGAAGGGTCAGTTGTGGTGTATGAAATTAAGTTGTAGGTAATCCAGTTGTGCCAAGTAACCAAAGTATTGGGTGATTTGACATGGCATGTGTGAAGCATGCAGGACCTACTTGAATCAAGCAGCTGATGATATGTGCCGATCAGTTGCACTTTGAATGATGGAATGAAAATGACATCTTACCACCAGTGCAGCCAACACAGTGGAGAGGCAACATATGCCTTTGACCATTTGGAGGCCTAGTTGAGTGCACATGCAGACAAACCCAGGACTTTGGTGTATATGTGACTCGAGTCATGTGCACAGTCCTGTGTCAATACGTCTGCTACCAATACCAATCTGATGATGCATCTTGCGGCTTTAGGAATACTTGTTGAACACACTGGGTAAGGTGTCCTTCCTATCCTCAATAGTTTCATCTTGCATTAGTGAGTCAAGATGGAGCTAGGTAGACAGACACATCTTCAAGTTGAGCATGATTTATATCTTGGTCTCTCCAAGGTGAGTAAACTTCAATAGAGAGTTGGCAAACAAGGGTATTTGCACAAGTGACCACTGGGCTGGTGTTTGGAGTCACAAGAACAGGGCCTATTGGGCTTGACAATCAGGTATCTCTCTCTACTTCCCAAAACTAGACAAATGGTATGCTCCCAGGTAAGTAAACTTCAATGGAAATGTAGCACACCAGGGTATTTTGACAAGTAACCACTGAGCCCGTGTTTGGAGTCACAACAACAGGGCTGATTGGGCTTGGCCGTCAGGTATCTCTCTACTTTTCAACACTAGACACATGGTATTGTCCCAGGTAAGTACACTTCAATTGAGAGTTCACAAACAGTGGTATTTGGACACGTGAACACTGGGCTTGTGGTTAGAGTTAGAAAAAGAGGGCCTCCTGGGAGTTGCAGTCAGGTCACTCCCTCTACTTCCCAACACTTGACAAATGCTGGGTATTACATATCTTTATGCAGGCTGCATTTAGGTGTGCACATACATTTATAATTTGGGACATATTATGAATCCTGGAATGTGTTTTTGGCATTGGAAGATTTACAGGTACCCTTTGGACATATGGCACGTGATAGGCCTTGGTAGCTGTGATGTTGGGTCCAATTGTACACATTGACAGTGTTTAAACTCATATACTTTTGGCACTGAATGTTGGCGAAGTACATGAACGAGACAAAAGGTGAGCTGTGAGCATGCATAACATTGCATTTCTGTGACCGTTTTTGTGCTGTAACTTACCAGACTTCACTCCCCTAGGTATTCCTGCCAAGCCCTCAGGATGCAGGATGGCCAATACCTTCTCCTCAAAGGGAAACAGTAGTAATGGGGCACTGGGAGAGCAGCCACCAGTCATCTTGACCTCCAGATGGTGCCTGGAGACCAGGGAATGGATCTTGCCCCTGAGGTCATGCTACCTCTTCCTAATGTCCTCCTTTGTGTGCAGGGTGGTGCCTACAGCTTTCACTCTGTTGATGATCCTGTCCCACATTTAAATTGTCCTACTAAGAGGAGTATGCTGGACTTGGGCACCAAGCAATTGTGACTCTACTTTTATGATTTCATCCACCATGACTCTTAACTTTGAGGAAATTCGATTTTTAATACGATCGTATCGACCCGCCATTTTGTGGCCCACCGCCATTTTATGTTGCCTTCACTCAGGCAGCACAGCGAACAAAGTCCTTTCTGCCTTTTCTGCTTATTCTGCAACATGGTGTTCAAAACAGTCTTCTGCCTCTATCTTTACAAGACTGGTATTAAGGTCTGACCGAGTACACTAATCCCTGTCTGGTTTTCTAATCCTTGTTTCAACTATCTGTAGGCTCACACTATTCTCCGCCGATCTTATCTTATCGTCTGGCCTTCGCTGTCCTTTGCTAGTATTCTCTCATTTCACAACTGTCCTCCAAACGCACACAAACTTATCGCACCACATGCAACTTCGTTGTGGATCGGTTAATGAATTAGTTCAAGGGAGGGGTGACAAACACAGCTGGAGGGGAGGCAACCTTAAGTCACTTGATACTTTGTTCTGTCTTGTTTTTCCGACATTTCTATTGACTCTGTTCTATCTTTACATCATTCTTACTGGCTCCTTTCTATGTGTTCTGGGAGTGTATGTAGTTAATAAATGGTTTTTATACGGTATATAAGATTGTGCGCCACAAAGTAAAGTGGCAGTCTCCTGAGAACATACCTTGTGTACTTCTTGGACAACTGTACTAGCTGCAGCTAATAAAATCTGATCTTTTACGCCTGTGTCCCGTGTCTCTGTTAGTTGAGGCAGGTGAATCCAAGGAGATTTTAGGCGTACCCTGCGCCGCCAGGCCCATAAGGTTCTGGTTCTTAAACTGGCGCCCAACGTGGGGCGGCTTCAGCGGTACCGGTTCTGCCTGAAGGTCGTGAGGAACCCCGCAAGAAAATTCTGGAGGAATCGCGAGCCACGTCAAGCGACCCCTGTATGTCGAAGTGGTCCGAAGGTCTTTTTCAGCGCGGTTACTCCTTCCTGACGGCTACTGACGACTGCTGCCCTGACTGCCGCCCTGCCTTGGCCCTTTCTTTGATGATGTATGGTAAAGCGAGACGATAGACGGGCCTCTGTTGGTGTAAGAAGACATCCTTAGTTAAGTATTTGGTGGGTCGCGCCCACAAATTTTGGTCTTTGTTTTGTCCTTAGGTCCTTAGATTTGGCCATTGCAGTGGCCAAAGCCGAGGGGTAAGTGCATTTGTGCTGTGTAAACTGAAAGTTTTACCCCCTTGATGTTTGTGAACAGCCAGTAAAAATCGTGAGATGTCTGGTCTGACTAAGTTTGGAAAACTTTGTTGCTTTGGTTGTAATAGGGACTCCCAGCTTGAGGACTCCTGTCCGATTCCTTCGGTTGGAACTCCCACATATGAGCTCTATTCTAAACATGGTGTTGGTCCTATTGCCTTTAATAAGACATGGACCCGATATACAAAGAAAGATGGTGTTTTAAAATGGCCAGAAAATGGTAGTTTCGAAACTGATGTGCTAGATAATTTAGAAGCAACGTTATTTAAAAGAAAAGCCCGGCCGGCAATGTTTGACTCTTTTCGCCTTTGGCGTAAGGAAGCCAAACAGAGAGAAATTAAACAAGCGAAACGAGATAGGAAAACACAGGGAATGACGATTATACAGGCTGCTCAGCAATTCAAAGATGATGAAATAGATAATGCAATGGAAATTTCAGACAGACAGCATCGAATGGCAATAGATAAATGCTATCCGACGTTGCCTATCTCTTCCCTTGATAAAAGAAAAGATTTTGAGGAAGATTCCTTAATGTCCCACTTATTGAAATTGCCTCCGCCCTATGTACAAGGTGCTAATGCACCCCCGATGTTACAGCCTGTTCAGCCGCCAGTTGTGCTTCCGCCTGCTCCAGCTTTTCCACATTTGCCTCCTCAAGTATTGCCTATGCCAGCTTTGCCTTTAACTCCTTTGCCTTCTGCTCCTTTGGCAATTCCTAATGCTCCTTTAGTTAATTCACCTAATACCTTGTCCCCTATCCTTATGTCAAATTCTCCATCTACGCGTAAGCGATTTACCGATACTGTCTCTGGTCTCTTATCACCTTTCTTTGAAGCTTTAAACGTGTCTCCAGCTTTTTCTCGAAGACAGTCTCGTAGTCAATTCCCAGACTCCGAAGAGCGAGAAAAATTGGACTCACTTGCTTGTAGATGGATCAAGAAGGGTCCCCAATATAGTACGTCTGATATTATGTCCACCTTTCTGCAATGGAATGCACCTACGCAGAGATATGTTTTTAAAGTTATGTGCGATACTCTCGCTAAAGAATGGGAGGATATGAATTTGGGTTCGGTCCCACAGGATCTGTTAGATGTTCAGGCTGACTTTGACAAAGGACTTATTGTGGGTCCTAAGGTTGAAAACGCTGTCAGAACACTTATTTCTTTCAGATCCCTATTGTTCTCACAGACTTTTCCCGATTCTGATCCTTCAGTTAGGACAGCACTGAAAAACTATCCCATGAGAGAGGTTTCTCCAATATGGAAGGAAGAAGTTGCAGCAGCAGGTGCTAATCCAGCTATTCCTGCGCATTTTCAGCGCATATGGATACATGTCCCCTGGAAAAGGTCTGAAGTTTTAGCACTTAAACAGTCACTACCAGATTCACTCAAAAATCCTGCTGGTTACTATAAAGAGTTGTCGCAAACAGTTGATGCATGTACTATGAATCTAGCAGATATTGACATGTTGATGGGAAATGTAGTTCCACAGACAATATGGGCTAAAATTCGTAGAGAGGATCACGCTCAAGAATTAGGCGGCGATTGGAACGCTATTATTGCCGCAGATAGAGGTCAAGTAGGTGGTGCAAAGCCCGACGCTTTGATCTCAGAACTCCCTGGTAGGATTATTACATTAATGAAAACAATGATGCCTGCTTTGAGAGTTAATTGGGATAAGCTAGCAGCATGTAAACAAAAGAAAGATGAAAGTGTTTCCGATTTCTTTACCCGATTCGAGGAGACATTCATTGATCACAGTGGTCAAGATATGGCTACAGAAGGGGGACAGCGATTATTTGTGGATAAGTTCGTATATAACTTGCTTCCTGAACTATCACACAAGCTAAAAGACTCCGAGAGTTCATGGGCAGTTTCTTCTTCCGCCCAGATATTGGCTACTGCACAATATTATGAAAATAGAGACAAAGAAGAAAGGGAAAAACAAGAGAAAAAGACGAAAGAATTAAAAACTAAAGTTCTCTTGCAACAGGCTTATCCTCCTCGTCATGTTCAGCCTCAGTTTCAACAGCCTCCGCAGTTTCAGAGGTTGTATCAAAAGCCTGAACCATTCATTCCAAGACCTTTGCTAGGTCCCAATCAATGTGCTTATTGTAGGGAGGAAGGTCATTTTAAGAACAATTGTCCGGCATTGTTGCAGCGTAATGGAGCAACATCTGCTTCACGAGGTCGTGGTGGTCTTCAGTCAGCAAATAGAGGTAGAGGTCGAGGTGTGTTAACCCAAGGGCAGCGTTCTTTTGTTCCTCCAAATTCCGGAAATTACTTTGACCAGCAAAATGTTAGGTCTACACAGTATTACAGTGAGGATCAGTATATTGAAGGAGGGAATGAAAGTCTTCATTTTGAATAGGACAGCCATGGACAAAGTAAGGGGGTTACGTCAATTCCAGTGGATCAGAATGGACCTTATGTTAATGTCACTACAATGGGTGTTTCAGAGCCATTTCTTTTAGATACTGGTGCCATGAGAAGCTCTATCATTCATTCTAAACTCCCTGGCGCACCTTTGTCTGGCTTAACGAATGTATCTGTAGGATTTTCTGGCGCCCCTGTTCGCAATCCAGTTTCTTGCCCTTTGCCTGTTTCAATAGGCCCTTATGATTTAGAAGCTCCGCTTCTTCTGACGAATGGTTGTGGTGAAAATCTGTTGGGTTTAGATCTATTAAAAAGAATGCATGCTACGATATATTGTTCACCTTCTGGTGTATACCTCACTCTAGGACAGAAAATGACTAGTCCAATGTACTTATCAAAAGATCAATTTCCCCCTGAATTGCTTTCTCTTCCCGAAACGCTTTGGGCTACGGGTCCGAATGACGTTGGTTGTCTTGAGATCCCACCTTATGTTGTTACTCTTAAGCCCAATGCTGAAATGCCACGTATTCCGCAATACAGAATCTCTACTGAAGGTGAGAAAGCACTTCTGGAAATTGTCCATGATTTGATTCAGAAGGGTGTGGTTGAGGAAACGAGAGGAAATACATGTAACAGTCCTGTTCTTCCGGTTCTTAAACGCACTGATCCTTCTCAGCCTCCTGCTTATCGTTTTGTAATTGATCTTCGGGAGGTAAACAAGATTGTCGTACCGCAGTTTCCTGTAGTCCCAGATATCACTGCTCTGTTGACGATGATACCTTCTACAGCGACTTGGTTTTCAGTTATCGATTTAAAGAATGCTTTCTTTAGTATTCCCATCGCCGAAGAGAGTAGAGATATTTTTGGTTTTTCCCTCGGAGGCCGAAGCTTCCGGTTTAAACGCGCACCTCAAGGTTATTGTGAAAGTCCCTCTGTTTACAGTCAAGCTCTAAAATGTCATCTTGATGCCTTTTCCTTACCGTCCGGTGCCGCTCTCATTCAGTACATGGATGACTTATTAGTTGCCGCTGATTCAGAGGAGATTTGTAAAAACGTGACCGTTGCACTGTTGCGTCATTTGTTTGATCTGAATCACAAGGTTTCTCCTTCTAAATTACAATATGTCTGTCGCGAGGTGACTTATTTGGGTCATCTCTTGTCAAAGGAGGGACGACGATTGACCCCCGAACGAATTCAGGCAATTGCACAAATGTCAGTGCCATCCACACAAAGAGAGGTACGTGCCTTTTTGGGCATTACTTCTTATTGTAGACAGTGGATTCCGAGTTTCTCTTTATTGGCTAAACCGCTGTTCGCGCTAACTTTAAAAGATACGCCTCAGCCTCTTCCGTGGACTGACGAGTGTCAGAAGAGTTTTACTGATTTACGTATTGCTTTGTGTTCTGCTCCTGTATTGGGTACTCCTGATTACAGTAAGCCCTTTACGCTCTATGTCCACGAAAGAGAGGGTTGTGCATTGTCAGTCTTAACGCAGCGTTTTGGAGATCAACAGCGACCATGCGCATATTTCTCAGCTACGTTAGATCCAGTAGCTAAAGCATTGCCTAGTTGTCTTAAGGCGACAGCGGCAGCAGCAATTTCTATTCGACAGTCTGCTGGAGTAGTGCTAGATAATACTCTCATTGTTATGGTGCCACATGCAGTGGATATTTTACTAAATAGGACAAAAACGCAGCATCTTACGAGTGCTCGGTTGTCCGGATATGAGCTGACGCTTTTGGCTAGTCACATACACATCAAACGATGTAATACCCTGAATCCAGCTACTTTGTTGCCTCTTCCAGAAGAGAGAGATGTCTCTGAACAGCATGATTGTTTTCTCCGTACTGAAGAAGAGACTAAGGGTAGAATTGACCTAAAAGACACGCCATTAGTGAATCCAGATGGAACACTATGGGTAGATGGTTCTTGTTTCAAGCTCCCGAATGGAGATACAGTTTCAGCCTACGCTATTACTACTTTGCATACGATTGTGGAGACAGCACGCATTAGACATAATTCAGCTCAGGCAGCTGAATTGATAGCCTTAACTAGAGCGTGTGTGTTATCCGAAGGAAAAAGAGTAAACGTGTACACTGATAGCCAATACGCTTTTGGTGTAGCGTTTAACTTTGGGCGCTTATGGAAGGAAAGAGGATTCTTTACTTCCCATGGTACTAAGATACAACATGGTCAATTAGTGACTGAACTTCTTGAGTCACTTACAATGCCTACTCAGATAGCGATTGTGAAGTGTAGTGCACACAAAAAGATTGTGGACGATGTTGGTCGAGGAAATGCATTTGCAGATGAGGTAGCGAAAAAGACAGCCAGAGACAACACAAGTCGAATGTATGTTGCAGGTCCCGCAAACTGCGTAAGAGAAAAGGGAATGTGTGAAGATACAGTAGAGAGTGTGAAATCAATTCAAGGAGAGGCTACGGAGAATGAGTTGAGAAAGTGGAAGGAAAGTACAGGAATGTTAGATGAGATGGGATGTTGGGTTGAATTATCAGAACATCAACGTTGGCTGTTACCAGATGCTTATGTACTACCTGTAGTTACTATGGCACATGGTCCAGCTCACCTGAGTGCAAAAGGAATATGTAAACTTCTGGCTCCAGTGTGGCAAAATGAGGGGATCCCAAAGTGTGCAAATAATGTAGTAAAACATTGTATTGTTTGCTTGATGTACAATCCGGGAAAGGGAACCCCAACTCCAGCAGGTCATTTTGCTCCTCCGACATATCCATTTGAGGTGTTGCAGATCGATTATATTCACATGGAACGATGCAACAACCTCAAATATGTTCTGGTGGTAGTATGTGCTTTTTCTAGATGGGTAGAAGCCTACCCTCTGAAGGACAATACTGCTTTATCAACTGCCAAAATACTTTTGAAAGAATTCTTCCCTAGGTTTGGTTTGCCGCGCATTGTCTGGAGTGACAATGGGAGCGAATTTGTGGGTCAAGTCATGCAAAAAGTTTGTGCAGGTCTTGGCATAAAACAGAAGTTCCACGCGGCGAATCACCCACAGTCGGCTGGTTTAGTAGAATGCTACAATGGAACCTTGAAGCTTAAAATTGCTAAGGTGCAAGCTAGCACAGGACTTAATTGGCCTGATGCTTTACCATTGGCTCTTCTGTCCATCAGAACAGCAGTACACTCTCGTTTGGGGCTTAGCCCTTACGAAGTGATATTTGGTCGCCCAGCTAATGTATGGGGAGTTCCTCGCCCTAAGAAATACTCAGACTTGCCATACCCGATGTTGATTGACTACTTGCATGACCTTACAACTAAATTGCGTGTTCTTCATCAACAGGTTCAGAGTGCTCTACCAGAGGCTTCCACAGACCCAGGTCATTCCATCCGACCAGGTGACTGGGTCTGCACGAAAAATTTCCAACGACAGAGAAATTTGGAGCCCAGATGGAGAGAGCCACGCCTGGTTCTTTTGACCACAAGAACAGCAGTTAAAGTCGAAGGAAAGAAAAACTGGGTGCATGCCGTGCACTGCAAGAAAGTGCCTTTGCCCTTGCCTTTCGATCAGTGGGTCCGTAGAGGCATCAGTGACTCTGAAAGTGAGAAAGTTCCGCAATTTGTACCATTCAGTGATGCGCGTCTAATTGGAACACTTTCTGAGAAAGAGGACGACGACATCCTTCAAGAAGCAATACCATCGCATCGTCGCTTGAACACGACAAATCCAGGAACATTGTTTCAAAACCAGACTGCCTCTGGACAGGAACGCTATAATTTGAGACCAAGACCAAAGAACTTGTAACTTTCTCTCCTATGTAGTACTCTATCCCGGTTGCAGGGTCACGGTAGGAGTCTTAGTCACGACCTGAGTAAGTGGCAATAGGCCTGCAGGACCTCACAGTGTCATAGGACGGTAGATAATCGTGACTACAGTGATTGAGGAAGATTGCCGTGAGCATCCACTTAGAAAGATGGAGGCTACATTAGATAAAAGAGAAAGTAAAAATGTAAAGAATAATTGTAAAGAAATATATAGTCGTTGTAGTATTGCTCTATGCGTCATTATATTGTTGTGTATTCTTTTGGCATCTGTAAACTGGATCATTATTACTCTGCAGCAAAAAGTTGTCTCTTCTCCTACCTCTACATCTTCTTCTACTATCTCTCCGCACCTATTCCACACTCTTCCCCAGCATGAACTCATCAGAAGAACTGAATACTTTAACAATTCCTTCGTCCAGTTGTTACATCAACATCAGTTAGTGATCAATACAACTGACTGTTGGGTGTGTGGACTCATACCACATACAGTAGAAAATGGAATGCCATATTTAGTTCTTCCATTCTCCTATGAAGGTTCCGCTTGGGCTTATTTTGTCATTTTCAATAATGCATATCAAAGTAAAATTAAACAACCTGTCAGTTCACATAGTGTTGGTTCAGATTTCAGTCATAGTTTATTGATAAAGGGAATGGTAGCTATGGCTAAAATCATGGAAAAAAGTGAAGCTTCCATAGATGAAAGAAAAGCATATACCAATTGGAACATAACTAATTACATTTCCAGCCTCAATGATAAGGTTAAGCAAGGAAAATCTCCTCCGATACGGGTCATACCCCAACAAGGAAATTTCTGTCTGCAAGTAAATGGTAGAACTCCAAACACCGGACAAAGAGAAAGTTTATGTTCCCATACATATGTTTATTCAGCCCTGAATTCACCGCCGTTAGTACCATCTCAAGGTACATACTTCGTTTGCCACGATAGGGCTTATACATGGTTGCCAGCTGATTTTTCTGGTACTTTTTATATAGCCTTTCTTCTTCCCCCTACATACACCGCTCCTGCGAACCATCATAAAAATAGATATGGCAGAGGGATTGTGGATTCGAAAGACACAACAGGACAAGAGGGAGGAGATTTCCTCAGAAGATTTCTTCCCTTCTGGGGTCCAATGGCCAACAGCAGAAATATAAGGCAATTGGTTCGTGTCGTAGAAACCACCATAGACATCACTGTAGGAGCTTTAAGTAACATTACAGCTGAACTACAGGCTGATCGTCTTATGACCTTGCAGAACCGTGTTGCCTTAGACTTTGTTCTTGCGGACCGTGGTGGAGTATGCAAATTGATCGGATCAAGTTGCTGTATTTTCATACCTAATGACGCTCCGACAGTATACCAAGCTATCTCTAAGTTACACATAATCTCCGAGTCGATTCATCAGGACGAAGGAGATTGGTCCTTTTCAGCGTGGTTTTGGGGATTACTGTCCAAATGGGGTTGGAAGGTATTGACATTCTTTGGAGTAATTTTAGCTTTTATATTCTCTTGTTGTCTTTGTATGCACTGCGGTCCTGTCGTCTGCAACCTATGTGCTACTGCATGTATTCCCAAACCCAAGTCACAAAGAACAGAGAATATCAAAATGATGGTACAGCAACAGCTTGATGACCTCATGGCCATAGACATCGACTCAGATTAACATGAGTTTGTGTATCTTGCCTGAGTTCTGGCAAAAGGAGGGTCTGAGGAAATTCGATTTTTAATACGATCGTATCGACCCGCCATTTTGTGGCCCGCCGCCATTTTATGTTGCCTTCACTCAGGCAGCACAGCGAACGAAGTCCATTCTGCCTTTTCTGCTTATTCTGCAACATGGTGTTCAAAACAGTCTTCTGCCTCTATCTTTACAAGACTGGTATTAAGGTCTGACCGAGTACACTAATCCCTGTCTGGTTTTCTAATCCTTGTTTCAACTATCTGTAGGCTCACACTATTCTCCGCCGATCTTATCTTATCGTCTGGCCTTCGCTGTCCTTTGCTAGTATTCTCTCATTTCACAACTGTCCTCCAAACGCACACAAACTTATCGCACCACATGCAACTTCGTTGTGGATCGGTTAATGAATTAGTTCAAGGGAGGGGTGACAAACACAGCTGGAGGGGAGGCAACCTTAAGTCACTTGATACTTTGTTCTGTCTTGTTTTTCCGACATTTCTATTGACTCTGTTCTATCTTTACATCATTCTTACTGGCTCCTTTCTATGTGTTCTGGGAGTGTATGTAGTTAATAAATGGTTTTTATACGGTATATAAGATTGTGCGCCACAAAGTAAAGTGGCAGTCTCCTGAGAACATACCTTGTGTACTTCTTGGACAACTGTACTAGCTGCAGCTAATAAAATCTGATCTTTTACGCCTGACAGAGTGTCCCGTGTCTCTGTTAGTTGAGGCAGGTGAATCCAAGGAGATTTTAGGCGTACCCTGCGCCGCCAGGCCCATAAGGTTCTGGTTCTTCAACTTGTCTTTAGAGAAACTAAGATTTTTGGAACATGACATGGTGGATAAAAAGTGGGGTGACAGGCACTTACTTAACAGAGGAACTACAATAGGGAGTAAATGGACAAAAGTGTGTGCAAGGTATTATATGGGATGGTGATAAAAGAGGTGCCTACTCTATGAAAAATTCAAAAATCGGTGGTCATGGTTCTTCGGCATCCAATGGAGATTGAAAGCATTGTGGTCTGTAAAGTAGTGTGTTTTATAGTGTGATTTGCAGGTGTGATCACTGAAACCGTATGTGCCAGCTGTGTTGTTTTTTAATTCATCCAATGTGCAGGTGTCTATTACTTTGCTGACCTCAGACCGTGGTGGTCAACCGCCATTGGCTAACTGCCAGGAGACCGCCATGGTGACTGTGTGATTGTAAGAGGCTTGGTGGTTGGCCATGGCGCTGACAGCGCTGGCGGTTGGACTGCCTACATATGAGCTGCCGCGTCACTGGTGGTCTGTCCTTTTTACTTGGCGGTCGGAAGTTCTGCCTGCCTGGATTGTAATACAGTGTTCTGTGGACCACCTGCGTAGTGGTAATTTTGAGACTGCCAACATGACGGTCCGGCGGTCCAACTACCAAACTCGTAATCAGGCCAAAAGTTGCCAGTGCACATAACATCACAGAGAACATATCTCTAGTTTTTCACCCAGTTCTAGGGACCACATTATCAGAACAATAAACACAGGAAAGACAAGAGTATATTCCTATAGCCACAAGTCCTATGAGAAGAGCCTCAATAATGTAAAATGCATAAGGTGAAGAAAAGGAGGATCCAGATTGGACATTCGTAATCAAAGGACAACAAACAAAATAAAAGAGTGATGCAATGTTCTTCATGAGAGTGCTCATAAAAATCACAAAATGACTTTTCAAACGTGGTAGTTGAGGTTTAGAAAAAGTATACATTTGTCATGGATAGGATAAGATAGTAAAGGGAGGAATCTACAAAAAGCTAAATTGATAGAGTCCAAAAGTAGGGCCTAAGTATATCAGCTCTTGATATGGATACATTGGTATGATGAAGTAATTGTTTGGGGGGGCGTGGCCAACCACCTAGGATGGGGGATGAAATTCAATTAAACTCCCAAGAGGCGCCCAGAAACTGAGTATCCCTCGCATTCTGAGACACAACCACTACCTTGAGGCCTGGAGAATGCTGACAACTATCCCCTCTCTCTGGAATGCCTGGTCCTGCAATGGTGAGGGGTGGTGGTCAGACTAGTTATTGCCCTTGTGGAGATCACGTAGCGGAAATGGCTTAGGCCGGACAGCACGGCGTACTTCACTTGCCCTCCTGTGCTGGAAGACCTGGATCCACCCTGTGCATCTGGGTGAGCCTCCCTCTGGATCCGTCAACACATGGCGTTGATGCCTGTTGATCTCTGTTGATCTCGGGTGGGGCCTCAGGACTTTCTATAAACAGGGTGCCCCCTTCCAACAGCACAGCAGCAGCCAACCCTGGACTATGATCTGAGAGGAGAATGGCACACAGGCGTTCTGCTGTAACCTGCTTCCTGAGGGACCTTTGGGCTTGACACACAACAGGAATGGACATACCAGCCCGGAGGAAAATCACTGGCTCGTGCTACACGGCTTATCATAACACATCAGATTGAGGTACCTTCAATTCAAAACAGTGTATCACCCCCCAACTGGCCATTTTATGAAGAGTAAAGTACCCCTCGTGGATTGACCAGCTCCATAAGGGGGTACAAACCTCTTGCATCACTATAAGTATTGGAGAGCCTCCGCCTTACTGTAGGCCTAAATTCTCCCAGCATACCGAGTGGGGCCCAAAATGTCCAGATGCTGCCAGGAGACCGCCAGACATGCTGGCTCAGATTTCATTACTTGCTTCAGTCTGCCATTAACCCTATGTGAGAAAGAAGCCTCTTTCTAGCATGGTTTCCCCCACTGTTGGCCTGTTTGTGAGTGTGTATCAGTGTGTTTTTACACTGGGATCGTGCTAGCCAGGACCCCAGTGCTCATAGATAAAAACCTATATGCTAGTGTATTTTGCCTGTCTCACTGGGATCCTGCTAGCCAGGACCCCAGTGCTCATAGTTTGTGGCCTTATGTGTATGCCTATGTAGTGCCTAACTGTGTCACTGAGGGTCTGCTAACCAGAACCTCAGTGCTTATGCTCTCTCTGCTTTTAAATTTGTCACTGTAGGCCAATAACTTAATTTACCAATTTCAGTTGGCATACTGGACCCTACTTATAAGCCCCTAGTGTATGGTACCCAGGTACCCAGGGCAATGGGGTTCCAGTAGATCCATATGGGCTGCAGCATTTTTTTGCCACCCATAAGGAGCACAGACAAACCCTTACACAGGACTGCCATTGTAGCCTGCGTGAAATAGTGCACACACTATTTCACAGCCATTTTCACTGCACTTAAGTAACTTAAAAGTCACCTATCTGTCAAACCTTCACTTGCTGAAGGTTAGGTGCAAAGCTACTAAGTGTGAGGGCACCCTTGCACTAGTAAAGGTGCCCCCACATAGTTCAGGGCCATTTCCCCAGACTGTGTGAGTGCAGGGACGCCATTACACGCGTGGAGTACATATAGGTCAATACCTATATGTAGCTTCACAATGATAACTCCGAATATGGCCATGTAACATGTCTAAGATCATGGAATTGCCCCTGATTCCAAATCTGGTATTGGGGAGCCAATTCACATGCATCCACCATGTACTGCCAAACCAGCTCTCTGAGGATTGCACTGCAGCTACATCTGCTGCCACCTCACAGACAGGATTCTGCCCTCCTGGGGTCCGGGCAGCCCAGTCCCAGGAAGGCAGAACAAAGTATTTCCTCTGAGAGCAGGGTGTTACACGCTCTCCCTTTGGAAATAGGTGTTACAGGCTGGGGAGGGGTAGCCTCCCCCAGCTTCTGGAAATGCTTTGAAGGGCACAGATGGTGCCGTCCTTGCATAAACCAGTCTACACTGGTTCAGGGACCCTTCTCCTGTGCTCTGGCAGGAAACTGGACAAAGGAAAGGGGAGTGACCACTTCCCTGTCCATCACCACCCTAGGGGTGGTGCCCAGAGGTCCTCCAGTGTGTCCCAGACTTCAGCCATCTTGCTTTGCAAGGTGTGGGGACACTCTGGAGGGTTCTGAGTGGCCAGTGCCAGCAGGTATCATCAGAGACCCCTTCTGATAGGTCCATACCTGATAAGGTAGCCAATCCCCCTGTCAGGGCTATTTAGGGTCTCTCCTCTAGGTTCTTTTCAGAATCTGCTTGCAAATTTTCTTCAAGAATCCTCTGCAACAACTTCAGAATCTTCTGACATCGGATCAACTGCAGCCTGCTCCAAGAAACGCTGTAACTGAAACAAAGTGTCTACAAGAGACACTTTTCTTCAGCAACCACAGCTCCAAGTCAGCAACTGCAACAGTTTCCACGGTGTTCACGCTCTGGGGACTCCCTGTCTTCATCCTGCACCAGACAAACCGAAGAAATCTCCTGAGGAGTGAAGGAGTCACTCCCCTGCTCCAAGCAGGTACCTTCCAAGACAACGACCTGTCCCCTAGGACTCCTCTCGCAATGTCGAGCATGCTCCTAAGGACACAGAGGGTGGACATCATCGACATAGACTGTCCTGGGGACCTGCTGGCGCAATTTGGAGGAGGTAAGACCTTTCCTTCCCTGAGAATGACAGTACCCCTGTGTACTGTGTCTTCTTCACCTCCTGAGGCCTCTGTGCACTCTTTGCAAAATTCCTTCAAGCACAGCTTGGCCCAGGTCCCCAACACTCCATCCTGTGATGCTCAACTCACTGAGTTGTTCTCCGGCAGCGTGGGACCTTCTTTTTTTGTGCTGCATCAACTGCATTTAGCACCTCTTTTGAACCCGGATCCTGCGACTCCTAGGGGTGCTGGCTGGCATCATGAGGGCTCTCTAAGGTGCTGAGAGCACCCTCTTCCTCCTCACACAGAGTTGAGGCCCCCAGGTCCCTCCTGGGTCTATCCAGCATCATTTTGATGTAAAATGCACTTTTGTAGTAGCCAAGGCTTGTTGGTGACTTCGACTAACCAGGGACTCTTCTTTTGCACCATCTTCTGGGTTGGCAGGGGCTCCTGTCCTTCCTGGAACTTCTTTCGACTTCTGGTCTTGGTCTCCTTCGTTTGCAGGTCTTTAGGTCCAATAATCTAGCATTTGTTCTTGCAGACTTGGTTGGCTGCTGTAAAATACCAAAAACGAGGTGTAGTGTGTCCTAAGGAAACTTGCAGTACTTTACTTCTGCTTTTCTGGGCTCTGGGGTGGGGTAATTTATTTACCTTTACTGTATTCTTACTCTCCCAGCGATTTTGCACACACTACACTTGTCTAGGGGGAATTTTTGATTCACATTCCACTTTTTAGTGTATGGTTTGTGCGCCACTAGACCTATTTTCTCCCAGTGCATTCTACAGGATTTCCTACTGTTTGCATTGTTCTATGACTATTTACTTGTCTAATTTTGGTGTCTAGTGTATATATTGTGTATAATACTTACCTCCAGAAGGAGTATTGTCTCTAAGGTATTTTTGGTACTGTGTCACCCAAATAAATACCTTTATTTTTGGAAACACTGAGTATTGTCTTTAGTTGTGTATGAGTACTGTGTAACTATAAGTGGTATTGCAGGAGCTTTGCATATCTCCTTGTTGCTGCTCTGCTATAGCTACCTCTATCATCCTAAGCTGCTAGAACACTACTACATTTCACTTATAAGGGATAACTGGAACTGGTTTAAGGTGTAAGTACCCAAAGTACCCAGTACAAACCAGGCCAGCCTCCTACACCTTAGAGCTGTACAACTGCTGTGCTCACCATCCGCCGGGACAGGCATCCCTGAAGCACCAAGCGTGCTATTTGTTGGATACCACTGACATCTCTTTTGGGCCCCCATTGAGAAATGCTATAGAAACCAGCCAAGACCACATCAGCCTATTGGCCCCAGAATTCATCCTACAGGTCTGCACAGCGGTCCCCATGCAGTTAGTATTCACAAAGCACAGTGGGCAGGCCCCGGGCCCCAATATTTTTATAGCATTGATTGATATGTCCCTGACATGGACTGTTCATTAGAGATGTGAGGGGGACACAGGCATGGGGTTGACCACACAGCATAAGAATAACCTGATGAGCGCACAAGGTCAGACCACGTAGGTAGTACTTACTGTCACAGAAGCAGTCATCTTGCAGCCTCTCCATGGTTAATGAGCATCTGCCACGCTTGGTGCCCTGATTCTGGATCTAGGCAACTGCTCTGCCCCCCTGTTGATCATTTCAGGCCTACTTATTGAAACTGACCCCTGTTCCTCCTGAATGTTGACAGGGGATTCTCCAGATCATCCCTCTCCACCATGTGTAGGGCCAAACCCACCATAATGCCCATGAGACATGAAGAGAGGTTCTATAAGCCCTGATCTACACCTGCATGGCCCCTGTAACAGGGATACAGAGCTCACTATTAATTAATGGGCATCACCAGATACAGCCTTTATGGGCTAGAGTTTGATGCCTTAAATATATCCTTCAGTGTCACCTCCGTGACTGCAGTGATATTAGCATAAGTTGCATTAAAGGATCAAAGCAAAGTCATGACAACTCACAACGGGGAGGTGTTTGTGCTGACCTGACTGCACAGGAGTGGACTATATCCCACCTAAAATGCCCACCATGACTCTAGACACATTGGATTGATTACTGTAAGAAATTTGAGACTCAAAAACAGCAATTGAACAAAGGCACAGGCCTGATCCGCAATGACCATCGCATATTGATCAACAGGGTCGTAGCCACGGAGATATACCTTGCAACACTAGCTCCTCAACAGAAAGCCCCCGCAAATGAACTAGAGGAATTACGCTAACAATTGCACCATCTACACGACTGAGTGGAAGATGTGGAAAGCAGAGCACAATGTAACAGCGTGCACATTGTTGGAATGCCTGAGGGCAATGAGCGATCCAATGCCACAATGTTCATAGAAACTTGGTTGAAGATTGAGGTGGCTCCTCAGGGGCTCTCACACATATTTACTTTGAGAAAGATAGAACAGATTACCCACTTGTCTCCCAGGCCCACTGTGGCCGGTCTCATGAACGTCAGAGACGGAGACACAGTGTTCCAAGAAGCCAGGGAAAATGTTCTGATACATGTTAACAACACTGTGGTGTCCCCCTTCCCCGTTTACAAACTAGTTGTGCAACGTAAATGCAACACAGAGCAGAGGGTCTCCCCTATGCCTTTATGTCCCCAACTCACCTGAGAGTTGTGCATAATCAGCGAACTCTGTTCTTCAACACAGAATTGGTCTGGGACTGGCTTGAAACACAATATCCGAATGCCCGTCACCCCCCACCCCAGAAAACATTGGAAGGCCCCATTTAGTAATACCAACAACGTCGCTGAATAGGAACTTCATGATGACCATCTTCCCAGGCTGCTCCCTCTCCCGAACAGGCACTGAAAGAGTCCGGTGCTGTAATAGAAATTGTGACCTCAGCCAGAGGGGCTGCCTCAACAACCTCCAACCAGCCCGTTGAGTGCTGCGGCCTCGGATTCCAACACAAGCATGGGGTCTTCTCCCCCACTGGGACACCGCAAACATTGGACACTCTAATATGACTCACCTGTCACCAACACCTGCGCACAAGATGCATGACGTGTACTGCGGGAACCTCGTTTCCCCCTAGACTCATGTATCGAATCTGAGGTTTAAAACATACTCTAACACGGTTCTTTTCATTTATTTATTTCCTTTCCTGTAGCGCCTCCACATGGAATCAGCGTTCTTGCTTTAATGCTTGTTAAAATATGTCTAATTCTAATGACTCACTTGGCCAGCCCCCAGGGCAGGTGTTCCAATTTCTGTTTATTCGGCAAAAGTTGGTTTTATTGGTGGAATGAACGTTCGTCGCTGGACCTAGTTTTGGGGATTGTTAACAGGTGTTTTACAACTGTCATGTCCTGTGTGAGATCTCATTAGTTCCATCATTATACTAGATATTTTATAAGCGCCAGTGGTGACAAATAGCTTTAATATTTTGACATGTAATGTCAGTGTGATGGGATCGGCCCACCAATGCCACCGTACTCGCTCTCAAATTAACCGCCGCAAGGCCCACATATTTACAGGGACCTCACCTCTACTGAGTTCTACAAGTTATGAACAAAATGAAGGGCCATATGTACGAACACATTTTCCCATAGACATAGAATGGGTAAAACCCTTGGATACATCTGGCCATTAGTACTGAGTAGTAGTTATGCACCAATCTCAGACCAAGACATCTTCCTCTCACATCTCTGCTGTGTGCTGTCTGATTAGTCCCACTTACCATGGATAATGGGGGGCAACTTCAAAGTAGTAATGGGCACACAGCTAGACCGCTCCTATCATCCCTGCCCAGTACCCCCTCAATTAGACAGGCAAAAGCACTGAGATCCTGGGTCTCAGGCTGGTCACTATCGGATGCATGGAGAGAGTTGAATGTGGGAATGCAACAATAATCGTTTTACTCCCCTCCACATACATTACATTCCTGCCTTGATTGCATTTTATGCCCTACACATATGCATCCAAGTATCACTGGCTCCACGTACCTGGGCAAACCGTGACTGACCACACAAAACTAGAGCTCACAGTGTCATGGGGCCGCATTCCTGTTCACACTTGGCATCTGCAGTCCATTTATTTAGAGGACGCAGTGTATCCAGAGACCCCGGTTACCTCCATCACCAATTATTTTACTGAAGACACAACACTACTTCATCACCTCTGACTGGCATTCAAGGTGGTCATAAGGGGAGTGTCCATATCCATGGTGGCTGGGACATGACACTTGGTCCTTCGAGACCTTACTTCCACAGAAATGCAGCTGGGGAACCATGAGCATGATATAGCACACAATGATTACAGGACAGGGGAATTACATGACTGTCGTACTCAATCTGCAGAACTCCTCGAGTGCCTGAGAATTATTGATCACGACACATACACATAAAGAATGCATACTGAAGGGGACAAAGTTGGAATGTTTTTAGAGCATATAATGCACCCACAATTGTCCCCCACTCCTGTCTAATCAATATGCACACTCACAGGTATTCGATATACGACACAACTAGATATTAACACCACCTTTAGAGAATATAATGCCCATCTTTATAGACCCCGCCCACCTCTATCCCCTCCTACCCTTGCAACTTTCTTGGCTGGCCTACACCTACCCCAAGTACAAGGGCCATACTGCGCAGAACTTGCAACCCACTTAACGCATGAAGAAATAATTTGGCCTATATCAGAACTCCCCTGCAAAAAGACTCGTGGACTGGACTGATTGCCCTCTGAATTCTATACCACCTTTGCTGCCTACCTAGTACCACGTTTAAAATAATTGTATAACACCTCATTAGAGCTAGACACCCTTCCACCCACAGTTCACACAACTCGTCAAGCCCTGGTAACATGTTTACTCAAACCCGGCCGTGACCCGGATGACATGTCCCCTTTTAGACCATTGTCTTTATTAAAACACAATATAAAATATTGAGCAAAGTACTGGTGAAAAGGCTACTTTCTATTCTCCCAGCTTTAGTCCATGCTGTGTTCTGTTGCAGCACCTCCTTAAGTATTAGACACGTCTACCAAGTGATGAAGGCAGCTAACAATACTTGACCAGATGCCAGTGGCGGGCCGTCCTTTTTGGTGGTGGGGCCACCCCCCCCCCCCACCTTTTGCCCCTCATGAAGAGTGTCTGTCAGGCTGAACAAAGGTCAGCCTGAAAGACACTCTCCATGTTCAGCTCAGGCAGCCAGGAGCAGACATCCGCGATTTGCGCACACTCCTGGCTGCCTGAGCTGAACTTTGCTGGGCAGAGGAGGTCACAGCTCCTATGGGCGTGACCTTCTCGGCTAAGCAAAGGTGCCTCGAGGCCCTCCCCTGGGTGCCGAGGAAAGCGTCACCAGTGGACACTCTCCTTGGGCGCTTCAGGTTTAAGCCCTGAAGTGCCCAGGGCGAGTGTCAATCAGTGACACTTCGTCATAGAGTGGAGTGGGGTCAGCAGTCTCACTGACCGCATCCCACTCTGTGACGAGACTGGGACTGGAGGCTGAAGGTAAGTGTGTGTGTATGTGTGTGTGTATGTGTGTGATGGTTTGAATTGAATGTTTGGTGCTCACGTGCATGTTTGAATGGTATGAGTGTTGTTAATGGATGTGAGTGCGTGTCTGTGTGTGAAAGAATGAGTGTGTGTGTGTGTGTCCCGCCCACCCCCCTCCCACCTAAAGCTGCTGGCCACCACTGCCAGATGCAGGATGCCTCTCCTTTGATCACCAACAGACATTCCATATTCTAACTTGGCAATACATATTTGCTACTGTGACCAACTTTGGCATTCCCCTAACACCTAACATATATTAAATCGATAAAACTCTTATACATGAACAAAACAGCACAAGAACAAATCGGGCCCCACATTTTATCAGCCTATTCAATTTACTGCTGCAACAGACAAGGTTTTCCCCTGTCCTCTGTCTTATTTGTACTAGCATTGGAACCCTAACACAAAGAATCAGGCAGCTAGCTCGTGCCTGGGCTATAATGATGGTGCCACAATGCCATGTTGTGTCACTGTATGTGGATGATATTATATTTATGTGAGTGACTTGACTGTGTATCTCGTACCACTAAGCACCGTACCCAGCCTTTTCAGAGATTCCTCAGGTCTCTGAGTTAATCATACCAAATCCTACACATTTTCTTTCACAGAACATTCCTTGAGGTTATCATTAGGCACTTGTAATATCCCAGTTGCCTCCCATACCTATTGTTATCTTGGAATACAGATCTACCGGTCTCTTGCTGACTTACTAGAAAGCAGTTCTTAATTTAGTCTCTTGCTGACTTACTAGAAAGCAGTTCTTAATTTAGTCTCTTGCTGACTTACTAGAAAGCAGTTCTTAATTTGTGCTTATTGTTTCCGGTGCTGAGCATCGGGACTTAATTGTTAGGGCTGGGGCTTATTCTTCAGCCTCAAGCACTTTCTGCTAGCAACAGACACATATGAGAAAGACGGAAGAAGGAAAAATTAAAAAGCGTCATAAAGGGAGAAAGTAGAAAGTTGCAGGATGAGCTGAAGGGGCAGGGGTGGCCGTAAATGTATTGAAGAGGCCCGAGACGGCTTCAGGATTACGCTGCCTCAGTATTCAGTGCTGGCAGATTTAATTAAAGCAGTCTTGTGTTTAAGAGAAGGGCTTTGAGCACCGGCACCTCTTTATTTACAAATTAAGCACTGCTAGACAGTAACTTAACAGAGACCATCAACTCTCTACGAACACCGGTCCGGTCCTGGGTCACCCTCCCTTTATCAATGATGGGCCGATTGGTGCTCTCTAAAATGCTGAAGCACTCTCTGCTGTTTTATTAATTTGTAAACTTACCTATAGTGGGCCCTACAACTTACTTTAGGTAACCTAATACCCTGCTCACCAATCTGATATGGTTTACAAGGAGACGCAGTGTACAGGTAATATTTCAGAATTAAAAAATGTGTAAGACATCAATGTTTTTTTCACTTCAAAATACGTAAATTCATGTTGTTGCAGTTTCCACTTAACCTTCACCATATTGGCTGCTTGAATGTGTATAGACTGTTAGATTTATTCCAATGGCTGTAGAACATCAAATAAATCAATCATCGAGCTTGAAATGAATGGAAAGTGACTATTGAAATGTGAAATTGTTTGGTTGTACACATCAATAACATTTAAATGAGCAACACTGAATTTTGGAAATGATGTTACTCATGCACAGATACAAAACTGCAAATTGAATAAGAAGAAACAATAAAATTATTTTTTCACTGATATGTTCAAGAAATAAACATAATTGTTCTTGTAATTTAAAAAAGTGTTATTATGATTTTAGGTCGAACACACAATCCCTTTGACCTGTTGTAAGTATTGTGGGCTTTTAACCACGTCCATGTCACGCCTATTACTTTCACTCATTCATGGGCTTGCCTTTCAAAAATTACTTGATGTAATTGGTAAATGGTTTATGTTTGTCCCACCTTGAGGCTGTTTTTGCCACGCCTTGCAGACTGCTCCTGTTATATGAATTATTGTACAATTGCTGATATACTTCAGCGTGGGCGAACTATTTCTTTTGTCTCTCCCCTTCGTGCTGCATGTCAGCCATGGCACTCACAGCGCAAACAGACACAATAGTGTGAACTCGATCAGAGGAATTGGAGCACTGGTCACATTGTTCACAGTTATCTAATCAGAGTCATTTCTTGTGGCTCTCCGCTGAAAACACTCGAAATTGGTGAATGCTTTACCTAAAACAGAAATCCTCGAAGTGAAAGTAGCTCTCCAGGCACAGCGGAAGAGCCAATACTACAATATTCACTGCACTCAGGTAAACTAGACCGATAATGCTTTGCAGTGCACTACTTTTACAAAACATTTTTGCTCATAACTTAGCCTGTGGTGGACCTAGGATAATGGGACTATCACTGAAATGTTCACGACAACGTGTACTTTCTGTTTACATCAGCTTTTGGTCCCCACACTATGTTAGGGGGAACCCTAAAATAATAACCCCTCCCACCATTCAGTGTCTCTTTAAGTGTTCTTGTGGTTGGAACTTTTGTTATGCACCTGTGAGGTGTTTGTGTTTTAAGGGCCTAGTTTGTAATGTCATCATAATAGGCCTGTTATTTTTGAGTATATGTAATGCCCTCTTCTCTAGAGAATAAATCTGTGGTTAAACTGCATTATTTGCTGTGTTTTTTGGTGTCGTTATGTTCTTTAGGACTTAATGATATTGTTATGTTCTCCTGGACTTAATGATAGTTATATCACCATATTTCATACAAATGCTATTTTCATTTTGATGACCTGTAGGGGCTGTTCAAAGTATTATTGTCATATTAGCATTTTAAATTATTTGGCACAGAAACTTGCCCCTTAATACTTTGCAGGGCATTACCTTTACAAAACATTGTTTCTCATAACTCAGCCTGTGGTGGTCCTAGGACAATGAGACCACCTTCAAAACATTGAACAAAATGTGCTCTTACGGTCTATATCATCTCTGGGATCCCACACTATATTACTGGGGACTCTAAAATAATAACTACTACCACCATTCATTACTTTCTTAAGTGGATTCATGGCTGGAACTTTTGTTTTACAGCTAAGAAGAGTTATGTTTTGTGGGTCTTTTTTGCAATGTTGTTGCAAGAATTCTGCTAGCATTATAAATGGTTAATGTACTATGTTATTTAGAAGCTAAATATTTGGTTACATTGCATTACTTTTTCCCATTATTTTAATGTGGTTATGTTCTCTAAGGGCTGATTGTGTGATTATATGACCAGGTTATTTCCAAATGCTACTTTTATTGCGATGTTCTGTTGGGGCTCTTCTGAGCATTGCAGTCAACATGCGGTAATAGTCATGGCACTGAACTGGCCCCATAATGCTTTGCAGGGCTTACTTTTACAAAGCAATTTTTGCTCATAACCCGCCTGTGGTGGTCCTAGGACAATGGGACCGCCTTCAAAACTCTACGTATTTCTTACATCATCTCTGGGTCCCCACATTATGTTAGCGGGGACCCCAAAATAATAACTCTATCCTCCATTCAGTGTCTTTTAAGCTTTTTCATGGCTACAACTTTTGTTTCACAGCTGGGAGAAGTTTTGTTTTAGAGGCCTTGTTTATAATATCATTGATGTAGGCGTGCTGGCCCTGAAAATGCTCTCTAGGGACTATGGGGCATATTTATGGTTTTTGATGCAAAACTGCGCTAATGCTTTTTTGGGTCAAAATCCTGAGCGCTATTCCATAGCGTTAGCCGGCGCCATATCTATGGAATGGCGCATGCTGGCACTAAGGAATGGCCAGCGTTTAAAGAAAAGATGCTAGCTGCCGAGGGGATTCCGGTAGGGAAATAGTGCTAGTGGGTCAGAAATTACACTAGGCTGGTTAGTGGCAATAAATATGCTGCTAACCAGCATAGCGTCATTTTCTGACACACTACCACCCAAAAATGACTCCTGTCTCTGTAAAGATAGGAATCATGCCCACCACCTCAATGGCGAGCACAGGTCCCTGGGCAAGGCTATAAGACCCTGTGCCAGGCAGGAGGCCCCATGTAACGGGCCCCAATGGCACATAAAAAAATAATAATAATAAAAGTAAAACTTTTAAATAAAGTTAGAAAATAATGAAATAGTTACCTATACTTACCCAAGATGGGGTCCCCCATCCTGTGGAGTCCCTCTGGTGTGGGTAGGAGTGTTCCTCATGCTTGGGGTTGGCATCTGTGGGCCCATTCCATGGTGTTTGGCCATGGATATGGGTCCACAGGTACCCTAACGCCTCGTCTGATGCAGGCGTTAAATAATGTCGCTAAGCAGGCTTAGCGTCACTATTTGGGTCTGTATACTCCTTGTGCGTCACTTCTGCGCTAGAGTATAAATATGGCGGTAGTTAGCGTCATATTGTGGACGGGAATGCCTACCTTGCATCTAATTAGCGCAAGGTAGTTTGCTGCATCCACAACATGAAATTAACTCCTATATTTTGATGCTAGATAGGTCTAGCGTCAAAATATAAATACGGAGTTAAGTTTGCTGTTTTAGAGTAAAAAAAATTACGCTAACGCGGAGCAAACCAACCATAAATATGGGCCAAAGTATATGACTACACTGCATTACTTATTCCCTCCAGGGTAGGGGTCTTCAAACTAGTTCTGAGGGGGGCCAATTACTTTTATTTTTCAACTGGGGGGCGTGGTATTAAAAGGTTTGAAGACCACTGCTGTAGGAGCTAACAATATGGTTACATGAACATGTTTCTTAGAAATGATATTTTGTTATGGTGCACTCTAGGGTCTAATTATATAGTTACGCTGCATTACTTTCTACTGTTTTTTTCATGGGGTGATTCCATCTAGGGGCTAAGAATATGGTTACATGGCCATGTTTCTTACAAACAATATTTTTGTTATGGTGCCCTGTACGGACTGTTTCGAGCATTGCAGTCTAATGCCAAAAGTTTGATTTCTAATAATAAGTTTGTATGACAATTGTAAATGTTTTAATAATCTCTCCTTATTACAATTATGACCATAATTCATGCCAACCTAATATCCTGATTACACTATGACTGTTTGAACACTGTTGGGCCCATATTTGTACTTTTTTTACACTGCATTTGTGTCATTTTTTGATGCACAAGTGGTGCAAACTTACAAAATATAATTGTCTACATTCTTCAGGACAGTTTGAAAAGACTACTATGCTAGCATCAATTGCATGGTATCTTAAAGTTTCTTTAGTTTGTTATTATTGTGTTCGCACCAGAGCAGGTAGCACTAGAAAATTCAAAACAGACATGAGAAATTACCTTTGGTACATGCCCTTTCCTAAATGCTGTCTCTGGTAAGACCATCTTTAATATTATACAAGTAAAATATTAGTGCAAACTTTGTACTAGCATTTGTCTCAAAAGTCATGGAAATTGCCTGCTATTTTTCAATGGCCACACTAGGGTTTTCTTTTTCAGCTTCTCTTAAATAAGTACCCAAAGATTTCTCCATTTAAATAACTCGTTTTGAAGAATGGACCATGTATAACTACAGTTCATATAAATCTTCATGAATTCCTATTTAGGCCTATATGTATACTTTTTTAGCACTGCATTTGCGCCGCTTTTTAACGCAAACGCGGTGCAAACTTACAAAATACAGTTGTATTTTGTAAGTTTGCGCTGCTTTCGTGTAAAAAATGACGCAAATGTGGCACGAAAAAAGTAGAAATATGGGCCTTAGTATTCATTTTCAGATAAACGTAAGCTGACTGAATTGCTAATTGCAGACTCAAAACATGAATTGTTCCACAGACTACAGAAGAGATGGAAAATCATTAACAGCCACCTTTTGTCTTTGGCACAGGAAAAGACAACTTTCCAAAAAGATAATGGGGCTTATTTAAGAATAGTGACACTGCACAAAGTGAAGCACCACTTGTATTGCGCCCCTTAGCACCCCCCTAATGCCACCATGTGTGCGCTGCATTTAAAATATGGCGCACCATGGCGGTAGTTTGGGGACTAGCGTCAGAATTTTTTACGCTAGTCTGGTGCTTTGCAGAATTAGCATAAAAAAATCTGATGCTAATCCTGCAAAGCACCCAGAGGCCCATTGTTCACTTTTCCTGTGCCCCTTAATGCCTCTCTAACGTCACCATGGTAGCGCTGTATTTAAAATACAGCACAACATAGGCAGTAGTTAGGGTGACTAGAGTCATAGGGGCAGATTTATGGAAAGTGGCACTGCACTCAATGGACCAAGTGCAGCGCCACTTTCCCTGTGCCCCTTAGCAACCCCCTACCACCACCATGTGTGCACCGTATTTAAAATACAGCGCAACATGGCACAGGGTAGGGGGCAATAGAGTCATTTTTAATGACTCTGTTGATGTACTCTGTAGGAGTAGCACCAACCTGTTGTCGCATCTCCTGCAGAGTACTTAGGGGCCCATTCTAAAGTATAGACCCCCCATTTAACGCCTGCTCTTGAGCAGGCATTAAAAGTGGAGTAATAAATGGCACAAGGAAATCCCATAGATTTCCTTGCACCCTTTTACTTGCTCCCCTAACAGGGGAACACCCCCTTTGCATACATTATGCCTGGCGCAGGCATAATGTAGCGCAAAGGTTTACAGGGTGGCACAATGCATGCATTGCGCCACCCTGTAAATACAGTGCAGGGATTTTGGCCTCGTTGGGCCACATGAACTTCAAAATAAATTACATTATTGTGGGGCCAGGTGGCGCTAGGGGCCTATAAATATGCCTCAACATGTTTTACGCTAGTCTAGGGCACTTTGCAGGATTAGCGTAAAAAATCGACACACATCCTGCAAAGCACCCAAAGTCCCATTGTAACAATAGGAGCCTCTTTTTAACGCCTGCACTTAGCAGGCATTAAAAAATGCAGATAAAAATGGCGCAAAGGAATCTCATAGATTCTTTTGCGCCATTTTTATGGCCCCCCCCCATGTGCCGGAACATCCCCCTTGTATACATTATGCCTGATGCAGGCATAATGTGGTGCAAGGGGTTACAAAGTGGTGCAATGCATGCAATGTGCCAGTTTGTAAATATGGCGCAGCGTTTTTCTCTTTCCAACGCCACATTAGCATAAAAAAATGACACTATGTGGTATTCGAATGGCATTGTCGGCTCTTAAATATGCCCCAATGTATTTTAATAATTGTGAACTAAACTAATAAAATAAAAGGAGATGAATAGGTAAAATGTCAATTTTCCTCAAATTCGCACTAGTAAGCACACACAGTTCACCCATGCTGTGAGGTCTGTTCATATTTCAGCGGTCGGTACATGGGGAAGGGGACAATGCAGACACCATGGTAAATGGTATATTATTAATTCTGTGAAACCAGTACACAACATCTCCCATCTAAGTTGCTCCCACACCTCCTGCAAATTGTGTCGCTGCTCCGAATGGCATTGACATGTATAGGAACATATATTCAGAGGATGTGTGTGAGGGGGATGGCAAAGATCCCCCAGATATGGCTTGTTTGTTTGGTAGTTGGAAGTTAAAGTCAGGTATGTCCTCCTGCACCCTAACATATATGGAGACCTTCTTAATGTCTCAGTAACAAGTAAAACCTTTCATTTTAAACCAGTACTTCTTGTCCTTTCTGCCATGGATTTTTTTCCCCTTGGTCAGTTACACGGAGGTACACTTATGTGAGACCATCTCTCTTTTTGTGATCGCCACCTTTTTACTGACTGGCATTGCTGCTTTTGGGACTTTTTTGTTCTGTCCGCTAAAACTAAACCCCAATAGAAATATTTAACCTTCCAGTAAGACTATATAATATGGCGTAGAAAAATGCACCAGTGGCATGGAAAGTTCAATGTCAGCAATGGGCTGGTGCACATGTTGTGTCATTCACTAGACTGGCAAAGTAAAAGTAAACATTGCTTCAGTGTGTCTGCTGCAGCTTTTAAACGATCAGGCATCCTTTTTGACAGGAAAGAACACTACTTTTAAATATTTCATTTTTTAACACAAGCTAACGCCATTCCCTAACTCCATCCGTGTGCCATATTTATAAAATGACGCATGAAGGTACTAAGGAATGGCTAGTGCCTCAAAACAAACAAAGACGCTAGCCGGTGATGGATGGAATTAGGGGCAAAAATGTATAGTGTAAAGTATAGACAGAAGTTATTACCACTACCCAAATGCCCACCACAGGGGACCAGTGTCCCCAGGGCAAGCCCAACATACCCAGTGCCAGCCAGGGGTCCCATGCAAGGGGCCTCCAGTGGGACACCACACACATACACCAAGACTTACCTGCAACTTACCTGGGATGGGCTCCCTCCTCCTGTAGTTTGCCCATGGTGAGGGTGGTGGTAATGCTGAGAATTGGGGTGGGCATCATTGTGCCCATTCCATGGTGTTTCCCCATAGAAATGGGCCTACCTGCACATTAACGCTTGGTCTGACCAAGCGATAAATATTAGGTCTGCCTCCCACTTGCATGTAATTTCAGTGCCGGGTGTTAAATATGGCACTGGGAGGCTAGTGTCATTTTTAGGAAGGGAACGCCTTCTTTGCATGTCATTGACGCAAGGTGGGTTGGTGCTTCCTAGAAATGATGCTAACTCCAATATTTTGACACTAGACGGGTCTAGCTTCAAAATATAAATATGGAGTTGAGTTAGTATTGCTTTAGAGTCATAATTAATGATGCTAAAGCAATGCTAACCTTCCATAAATATGGGCCTAAATTAATCATCCTGAAGTAGACCTTGCAGACTACAAGGTGTGGTGCCTACTATTTAAAAATGGTACGTAAAAGAATTTAGGGATAGATTTAGGAGCCCCTAACCCCACCTTCGCGCCATGCTTAAGTGACACTTTCTCCACGCCATATTCACAAAGTGGCGCAATGCATGCATTGCAGCACTTTGTAAACCCTCGCACCACATTACGCCTGGCGCAAGGAAATTTCTTAGATTTTTGGCACTTTTAACACCAACACAGAGCAGGCATTAAAAGAGGGCATGCCATTATTTAGAATGGGCCTCTATGTACTCTGCAGGAGTAGCGCCAAAATGTTGGTGCTACTCCTGCAGAGTACATCAATCGCGTAAAAAAATTATGCTATTGCCCTCTACCCTGCGCCATGGTGTGCCGTATTTTAAATGTGGCTCACACATGGCAGCGGTACAGGGGCACTAAGGGGTGCAAGGGAAGTGGCGCTGCACTTGGTGCAGCACCACTTTTCTTAAATCTGCTCCTTAGTGTTGGCATGCACCAACAGTGATTAGCCCCCAAAAGCTTTTTCACTGTAAAGAGCTGTAAGTGTTTAATGTGAAACTTAAATTTCAGATTAAATAATAATTCTACTATCTTTAAATTGGGATAAACTAGAGAGATGATTTAACATCCATTTTTAATCTTTATTAAAACTCAAGGGGCATATTTATAAACCCCTTACGCCAAAGAAGCATCAATTTTTGTAACGCTCCAGTGGTGCAGACTTAAATATCATATCCATCAGGCTATACAAAGCCACTTTGTGTGTCTTTGAATGCCCTCATAGATATAGAGCCAGGCAAAGCAGCGCAAATCACTGCTTTGCCTGACTTTGCGAGGAGTTCCATCTGTGTTGGGATGGGTCTTTCCATGCAAACACCCTTGGATTTTGATGCTTCCCTAGATTTGCAAAACCATGTAATCCTGGGGATATGCCAAAACTCACGCCTCCAATGTAACAAGGAGAAATATTTATATTTCTCCTTGTTTTTTCCTCTTTCTATGTATGCTGTACTCTACAGTGCACATAGAAAGAGGAAAATACCTCTCAGGATTGTTTGAATGCAGGAAGGTGACCCTTCTTGCACAAAAACAATCCTGCCAACAACACAGGCACTTTTGCACCATGTTGTCTGGGTGCCTGCGTTGGAGCTGGGCTGCCAATACGGCGCCAGCTCTGGGGTAAAGGACAGGAATGCACAATATTACATAAATACAGTTCATTGCTGCCCTTTCACTTTGGCATAGGGCAGCTTAGCAAGGTTACTTGCTGCGCTGCCCTCTGCCAAAATCCAATAAATGAGGGCCTCAGTTCATTGTTGAAGTCATATTTGTAAGAAATATTTAGGAAAAATAACTTTTAACCATTCAAGTTTGCCTGTCTAACTTCCAGTGGGGTAATTAACATCAGCCTGCAAGCAACTGGACTCCATCAATGCTTCCCCTTAAACAGATGTGAAAAATGCTTTCAGAGTAGAAACAATGCCTTAGGCCTTTTTGCAGGAAAACCGGAGTGGGAGGTATGTGACTTTTCTCAGCTTAGGAAGGGCAGCTGGAGAAGGATCAGGATCCATTAGCTTGAAATTGCCCACGGCAAGGCCTACCTATTCATAGTCAAGTGTAAAGGGAGACCTGGAGAAGAGACACCTTTGTTCCCAGCATGACACAAGCGCAGTGGGAGATGGATCTGGTCCCCGAGCTAGTGTGGTGTAGTTGAGGAGGAGGGGAATGCTGAGTTCCATAAACACACCAATGGCTGGCATACCAGAAAGCTATAAGAATAGAAGGGAACTGTCATATTGGATTTGCCTTAGAATAGTGCACTGTGGGTCAGTTTGCAGTAAGTCAAACAGGATGTGCTACAAAAGTGCGAAAGCTGCCCATTGGAACTGTTTTTTCATCGTCCATCAGTCATCCCATCCACTGTCTAGTGAATCCTTCGAAAGTGGTACTCACCAACTGTTCTTCAGAATACATCTGGACCTGAGGATGAACAGAAGAGCTTTTGACCTGCTGGCTGTGACCTGTATGGATACCTGAAGGACTGAACCTGTTTCTACTTGTACCCACACTGAGAAATAAACTCCAAGGTTCAATTGGCTGACTTCCAGTCTGACTGCAGGACACAACAAGTTGCAAGAGGCCCTTTTCTTGGAGTGCCCAGATGACAAGTAGTAACTGGACCTGGACTGGCCCTTGCTTGTGTTGAAGCTAATATGTTAATTAGAGATATTAATAAGTGTTTATGCATTTTGCATAATAATAAGATAATAATAAAATTGTTGGAAAAAATGTGCCCTCGGAGAGTGGTCACCAAGATTCACAAATGTACTAATAAAAATGAATAACATGTTTGAAATATAGAAAATGTATTAAAAATCATGTAGTAGTATGTCACATTGAGATATATAACATATGTTTTGCATTATATTGTAGAATTCACTTAGCTGAAGTTGTGGCCTAGTTTTGTCAGGCCTCATGCAGAAGCTGAATTGCTAGCACAAAGTAGAGAAGCTCATATGCTGGACTGACCCTGAACTGCTTATTGTTTAATAAAATCTGCTCAGCAAAAATCTGGACTGTGTAAAGCAGATTAGATGTACTTTCCCAGAACTCGAACAATGGAGACACTGACTGGAGAAGAAGATGCAACATTTTTGATACCTGACGAGCCGGATGATGAGAACATCGTACAGTGAACCAATCAACAAACACCCTGGGAATCGTGTAATACTAGAATTCATAGATTTGAAGAACTGAAAGTATTGGGTAGCATCATAACTGGTGACTAATTGACCAATTAGGAACTGGGGGATAGTCTGGGTGACTTTGATATAATGACGTGACAGAAGGAGAGAGTTCAGATGTTAGGGGCAGACATTGGAAGAGAGACCTTAATCCGAAATTTATGCGATATTGGGGGAGAAGAGATTCGAGATTCTGTCATTGTGCTCATGTTCTTGAGAGCCTGATGCGATGTTGATTGATTGATGACCTGAAGACGAAGACTGACTTTGTTGCTGATCCATACCGTGGATAGGTAGCTATGACAATGTGACTGATTGACTTTTTGTGCCTTTTCTTTCTAGGTACCAACTACGCTGTTTTCTAGTTTTTCTCCTAACTAGATGTTTTTCCAAATTCATGTTCTAAACTGTTTTCACATGAAGTCCCACATGCTAATGCTAATCAGGGTTAGGTAGAGTTCCCATTCTGAGACGCTGACATATACGGTGACAAATGATTGATGGACTGATTTGCTGAACTCTGCTACTCATGTTAACATATTCATCATTCATCATGACGAGGCATTAGAACGCATGTTTTCTAAAGTTCTGATTAGATTATGTTATTGGCGGTCACTAATGAATTGATCTTGAGTGGAATCAAATAAAGTTTGATTCAACCTCATGACTTAGTATTATAACCAATAGGGAAATAAAATTGCTAAACGTATACTGAGTTGTGGTTTTTCATAAAAGTTGACTAATATCTGCTTATTGATTTGTGTATTGATTATTGATGCACATTGGTTACATCATAGCTAGGATACTCCATGCAAATCAAAAGGTTCATCGACCGATACACGTCCCCTTGTACGTTTAGTTACTAAGGACCAGGTGCACTAGCACTTGTGACTTCTGCTGGAATAATTTCTGGTCTGTAAGTGTTGTTCCTGAGCCTTATAAGATACCAAGACGAACTGCTGTAGAAAGTCAGAAAAGTTTTTATTTAGAACATTTTGGGAGTTTCAAGACCATCAGTACATCATTGGTAGATCATGGCAACTATGAGGCACAGGAGTCTTTGTCAAGAAGACTTTGTTGGATAAGGCTTCCAAATCTGCCCTCAGACAGAAGGTATAAATCTTGACTGGGGGAAGACCTGAAAAGTATCTGATGCACAAGAGGACTTAGGTGGTTGAGCCATTTATATTTTTCTGCTCAGTGCTTTTCCTGCCAAAACCCACAGCTTCAGCTGGTTATCATCCAACAGCCACTTGACAATAGACTAGAGGACTTTTTCAGTTTCAGTCTTCAGCCTTGACCCGCTGGAGGAGTTTGTTTTCCATTTCAGAATCTAATGGCCTGATTTCAAGTTTGAGGACAGGGCACTCTGTAGCAAATGCCACAAAGTATTCTATCCACCAAACTCATTTGGAGACCCCATTGGCCATGCTGATGGAAAGCTTCCTTTTTTCAAAACTTCACTAAAAGGTAAAAACTAGTGGTAAGGGACAGTGAACAATAACAAAACCCCCACACCCTGGAAAGAAACTTCCAGGGTCTGAGGGCATTAGTTTTTATTTCAGATACAAACTCCCACTCTTAGAGCAGGATAACCTGCTTGGTGTATCCAATTTTTGCTCCATCACGCCTTGAATTGTACCTTGGTCCTGGTCAACCCCAAACAGTGACTACTTCTTCTTGACACTTTTTGCCTTAACATTTTAAAAATTAATGTCACAAGCTTTCCTTATTGGATTTTTGCTTTTTGTGTAATTTGGGTTATTTCATTTGTCTCTGTTTTTACAAATTAACTGTAGGATTTCTATTGTGTTCTGTCTTGACATTGTTTTGGTACTGCTAAATACTTTACACACTTTTGCTTAAGTTAAGCCTCTCTGTTTTGCACCATGGCTATCAAGGGTTGAAACCAGGTTCATTGATCAAACTTGTGCTGTACCTAAAAGGATTTTGGGCTTGTTACTTGGGAAGAACCCACAGCTTCCCCAACTAATAATTCCTTTTCTTATAACAGTCATACATCAGTATATCTTCCAATACAAATGCCCTGCTGTACCTTTTTGTTGGAGGTGCTGGAGTGGGAGATTAGAATGTAATATATGGAGAAGGAAGAAATATGCTTAAGGCTATCCATATATTTATTCACTGGTCCTGAATGTCCCTTTTTAAATTTAATTCCTGCGTTTCAGACCTATATTGGCAGTTTTGTAGGTATTTTATTTAGTTTTCCTTCTTTGAAAGCCCATTCTAACAAATGTGGAAGAAATCATTTTCTATGGTGAAAGAGAGGAATGGAAGAACCTATAGCATGGACCGTTCCTCCTGAACCAAGTAAAAGGTTATAGTATTGTTAAATTGGAATGTCATTTTGACCTTGAGATCTGCAGACCTGAGTTCTAACTCTGAGCTTAACCAACAATTGTGCAAAAGGAACAGAGAGATCAAGTTGTAAAATGTCTTACGCTTTTATGCTAGAAGCAGCATTGAGCTTGTTTTCACCAAATCTGGCTAGATGTTAGTTTAGTATGAACGAAAGTGAGAAATTGTAGCAATGTTTATAGCGTGTGGTCTGTTTGTAACTAATACCCAGAAATGCTTTGGAGGCAGAGGTTATAGATACAATGCATGCACATTTGCAAATCAAAAGAGAACTGTCACTTCCTCTGCCACTGCTGCTCCACCCTTTTGCTGTCACTACCTTTCTATTTCACAGTGGCACATGGTCATTATTTTAAATTTTCATTATTTAGTATTTTCATGGGATGGAAATGTCCTCTGCATAGTAAAAGGCAGTGTACTTCTTTCATGATTGAAACAACTGCATGTGAAACAAGTGTCCTGATTATACTTTGGCCCATCCAACAAGCTAATTTGTCATTCATATTGATGCCTAAGCCTGTTCATGATGGGTCTGAGGTCCAGAAACTGTTTTGAGACATGGAGTGACACCCTGGGCATACTCTTGCATTTACATCCTCTGTGCATGTTGAGTTTGTGAATGTGATGTATATTTGGTAGCACAAATTCTTAAGGTAGTGAGTGTATGGTTGGTGAGACCAGCAAGATCCAGTTTGGTTTGCTCTTGGTTTTACATGGCACAAGGTGGAGCTTGGAGAAAAGCTTTATCCAACACTAGACATTTAGGGGCATATTAATACTCTGTTTGCGCCGAATTTGCGTCAAAAATGTTGATGCAAATTCAGTGCAAACCTAACACCATACTTATACTTTGACACCCGACCCTGCGAACGTCAAATTCAGCAGTTTGCGTCATATTCTGGATATGTGAAACCGCCTTGCGTTATTGACATGCAAGGTAGGCGTTCCCGTGCAAAAAATGACTTTAAGGCCTGTGCGCCTTATTTATATTCCTGCTTCATTTTGCCGTAGAGGAGGGGGCGGGCCTTAAAAAATGGCCCTCAGCCTGATTTGCGCTGTTTTTTAACGCCTTGGTGAGGGCAGGCATTAAGGGACCTGTGGGCTAATTTCCATGGTCTCTGACCATGGAAGCAGTCCACAGGTGCCCTTCCCTGCCCCCAGGGACAACCCCTGCCACCCTCACCCACCCCTGGAGGACACCCATTGATGGTGGGACCCATCCCAGGTAAGTACAGGTAAGTAGAGGTAATAGAGGTAAGTAATTTTTTTTATGTGGCATGGGGGGCCTAACTTGGGCCCCCATACATGCCACTGTGCCCAATGGACATGCCCAGGGGACAGAAGTCCCCTGGGCATGGCCACTGGGCAGGGGGGCATGACTCCTGTCTTTGTTAAGACAGGAGTCATTTCAATGGGGGTTGTGAGTCAAACAATGGCGCAAGTCTGGTTAGAGCCATGATTTTTTACTCTAACCTGAATTGCACCATTTTTTGACGCACAACCCCCATTCTTCCCTATGCCTGCGCTGCTCGATTAGAGTAACTTTTTTTTACTCTAACCAGCCCGCAGCGCCGGCTACCGTCAATCCATAAACAAAGCGCCCACTTGGTGCGGTGCATTGGAATGGCGTTAGCGGACATTACATTTTTTAACGCAAACCAGCGCTGGCGCTGGTTCGCGTCAAAAAGTATAAATATGGCCCTTACTGCCTGCATTCCTGAAGCTGAAGAGGAGGTCTAGACACTGAAGTGTGGGATAGTGGAAACAGGGATGCCTCTTGAAATTATATGAACATCTTTTAGCAGACAATTGCTTATTGGTCCTCCCTGAGCACTGTGATTTAGTTAATTGTTGAAGGATGGGGGTCGGATAGTCTCTCCCCAATTGCTACTTAAGGAAGGCTGATGACATTTAGGTGCAGAGGTTTCACACTTCATTGTTCCCATGTTTTGGGATACTGCTGCTTGGAACCATCATCAGCACTACCTAGTGTGAGAACTGCCCTCTTTCACAACGGCCATGGGCACTCTGCAGCCAGAAGTATAATTTTGAAAGAAATCACTCCACAATTGGTCCAAGATCTTGAACAGTGTATGAACGTCAACTGTCTAGAAACTGATTATAAAGGTTGGACCAAGACCATATAGATTGGTTCAGGTTCTAAATTCCTCTTGACCAAGGAAGGGCGTGTTCTGCAGAATGCTGAAAGAGCTCCTGTGATCCAAGGCTGGAGTATGTCCAACAGCAGTCTCCCAGATGTAAAGGTGCATCCCTGAATTCCATGCAACTTACTAGAGAGCTTGCAAAAGGAGGGTCTGGCCCAGTAGGAGAGGCCCAGCAGCAGTGCTCTTGGAGTGTGGGGTGCCCAAAAGAGGAGACTGCTAACAGGAGTGGAACTGGTGCTGAACCAAAGAACTAAAAGTCTCACAGTCTTCTTGTGTGATTTATGTGGCAAGCTACATGAAACATCATCAACCCCACGCAACAGCATTATATCTGCATCAACCTGACATTACCTGTAGGACCTGTTCTGTCTTTGCTCTTTACGTGCTACAAGTCCTGATATCATAGCTATGGTGTAGGACCCCCCCACCAGTCTGGAGACCATGACTTATGAAGATGATTGACCGCTGTACAGCTGACATGCTGTTCTGCATCCATTGTTAAGACCTAAGCAGCGGAACCACTGCCCATAATCCTGCCCGCGTTGATTGAGATGACGGTGACTCTGTGACAGTGAGGGATGCACTGTCAAACCCTGTGCCAGACAATATCCAAGCAAGCAGGTACTACAAGGCCTAAATCAAGAAACTGAGAGACTGTGCCTTGTACTCGGAAAGATAATTGTGCATGTTAAAGAGATTAACAAGTGCCATTGAAAATTCTGATTGATCAAGATAAGATATGAACTGAACAAGTTACTGAACAGACTAGTTACTCCCATAGCCAATTTGTTAAGACCACCTGTGCCTGGTTGCTCCCCATTACCTTTTTAATTGCTAGTAGAAGTGAATATTCGGTCGTGACATCTATTTAGAACGTTGTTAAATCCTTGTAGTTATGTTTTTTTTACCTTTGGTAAAACCATGTAGCTGAACCACAAATAATGAGTGTTGTATTTCGTTTTACTGTGAGAATAAAGCACTTCTCTTTTTAATAAGACAAGCAATGGTCTGGACAATAAATTGTTTTGGCTATTGTTTTACTGCTTGAGGTCTGTGCCTCAAAACCCCACACTACATCCCTGAGAAGTCCTTGACTGCTTACTGATGCTACCCTGATAATCTATTGTGGAAGGGTTGTAATTCACAGTTTGTAAAGACTAAATTGACCAAAGGACACCAGAGCCAAAGGACAACAACAACCAGGGTGGTGGCCCAGTAGGCCCTGCTGTGCCCTGTGGCCACCCAGTTTCTGACAACATCAATTTGTTGTGGAAGAATCAAATGTACCTGGCAATAATATGAGCTTTGTATCTAAATATGCACACAGTTTTGCTCATGTAATTAATTTGTCAGATAGAAGAAATATAGGCTGGCTGTAAATTAAACATAGGATTTCACCGAGGAGGCAAAGCACTACTATCATCATTTGAATTGAGGTAACAATTTGGCATATATAAGAGCCCCTAGCACCAACTTAGCAGTGCCATAACGTCATTTTTTTTAATGCTAAGGCAGAGCTAAAGTGGCTTTTTTCCGCAGCATATTTACCCCTTCGGCCACATTATGCCCGTGCCAGGCATAATGTATGCAAGGGTGGTGTTCTGCACTAGGAGGCCAAAAAAATAGTGCAGTGAAATTTAGCAGCTTTCACAGTGCCATTTTTGGCTTCTGGCATAATTGTTAATGCCTGCTCAGAGCAGGCATTAAAATGACGCTCCCATAGAAACCCATGGGCCTTATTGCACTTTGCTACACTAGTGTCACAAGCGCCACAGTAGCATAAAAAATGTTGATGCTACTGTGCTAACGGCTGCCATGGTGCACCATATTATAAATATGGTGGAACCATGGTGCAGTTAGGTGCCGGTAGTTGGGGCGCAGAAAAAGTGGAGCATCAGCTCTGTGCCACTACTTTTTCTTAAATGTGGGCCATAGTCTTCTCTGTGAGTGTGCAGCTTTTTACGCAAAGTAATTATCTGACAAGGATGACACCTTGCTTGGACCAGCAAATTTGGTTACTTTTAAGTTTAGGCAATATTAAGCAGAACTCTGCAAAAGAGTATATCCTGTTCTGGCCTGGTGGTACACACTCTTATCTCTGCAGCCACTCTTCCTCATCTGTAAGCCCTATGACTCGATCCACCACGAGTCACAATCGACCCAAAATATGCATAAACGCATGAAAATTGATATATTTTTGCTTGTGAGGTATAGTCAAGAGGATGCCGAGCAGAAGTAAATGCATTTATCCCGCGTATTTCGATGTAATTTATACTGTTACTGCTTACATTTGTGCAGATGTCAAAAACATGCAAGGAGCGGGGAGCTGACAGATCAAGGAATGGTTTGCCTTGTGAGTTTGTAAATGCCCACAAAGTTGTAAGACTGTGGGAATGCACAAACTCCTCTCCAACCCTTTCCCACCTTTAAAAAGAGTTGGAGAGTTACTCACTAAGAGGCTGGAATAAGCTCCCTTTACAAAGTGGGAAGGTGAACCAGGGCCGGCATTCGCACTGGTGGCACCCGATGCAACAGACTTTTTTTGGCATCTCCCTCCCTCGAGATCTCCTGTCCCTCTCTGCCATACATTTCATGTTTTTAAAAGCTATTTATAGTTCACTCACACTCAAGGGCTTATATACTATGTTTGTGCCAAATTTGCATCATTTTTTTACTCACAATTTGGCGCAAACTTAACTCCATATTTATATTTTGACGCTAGACTCGTCTAGCGTCAAAATATTGGAATTAGTACCATTTTTTGAATGTGTGCACCTACCTTGCATCAATGAGATGCAAAGTTGGCGTTCCCATCTAAAAAATGGTGCTAACCTCATAGCCCTATATTTATCCCCCGTGCTAAAATGGCGCACGGGTGGGAGGAGGGACTCAATAATGGTGCAAAGCTTGCTTTGCACCATTATTTAACGCTTGGGTCAGATCAGGTGTTTGGGGACCTCTGGATCCATTTCCATGGTGAAGCACCATGGAATGGGCCCACAGGTGCTCACCCGAAGCCCCAGGAACACCCCAACCCACACCACATTGACACCAGAGGATGGATGACCCCATCCCAGGTAAGTAGAGTAAGTGTAGGTAAGTATTTTTAAAAGAGATTTAAGTGCCTTTGGGGGCCCTGACATGAGCCTCCCTGCATGGCACTGGGTGCAATGGCCATGCTCAAGGGACCCTGGTCCCCTATGCTGGCCAGTGGGGTGGGGGGCATGACTCCTGTCTTTTCTAAGACAGGAGTCATGTAGTATGGATGGTTTTGCATCAGAAAATGACGCTAGGGTGGTTAGAGGCAGTTTTTTTGGCTATAATCAGCCTAGCGTCATTTCTTAAAGCAACACTCCCTTCCCCCATATTGCCACCCCCTTCCAGCTAACATCATGATGCTAGCCCACCCTAAGCGCCGGCTTCCGGGATTCCATAAATTTGGTGCCTGGCTGGCCCTTTGGAATGATGCAAGCTGGTGCTATACCTTTTGCGTTTGCGCAGTTTTGCAACAAAAAGTATGATTATGCCCCTCAGGTTTGTGATCTGCATGCTACACGTTCTTTTCAGCAGGCACATTAACCCTCTGTGCTACTTTATGATGAGTCAAAACTGCCTCTACAGAAAACTCTGATCTCCCATCAGCAGTAACATTAATCACCATAGTTGTCTTGACATTTTTATTGCTGCCTGAAACTGCTGGACCCACAAAGAAGTTTACTGCTTTTAAACCTATTAGTAATTTGTAAACATAGCGCCCCGACCAAAATCACTGCTAGATCAGCTGCACCGGTCGCAGCACCCTACAGCCGGCCCAAAGGGAACAGAACAACCCCAGATTCTGAGGGGCTGTATGTTTTTGTATGGGAAAATATGTTTTCTTCGTGGAGGAGATTTGTTTTAAAAACTGCACAATTGTACAGCAGATGTACCTTCCCCCGGGACAGGGATGAGCAAAAATATCACACAGTAATACATGTAGCACACCTGGAACCTTGCGACTGGGATGGTTTTCCAGACAGTGTTCTGAATTACCCATAGTCGTAAACCTGCACCTTTTTGTAGGAGTACTCCTGTAAGTGCACAATTAATACATTTGAAGAATCGGTCTCGCAATGTTTTGGATGTGGCCTGAAATCTGTCTTCCCGTGCATGCAACACACCTCTCTGCCATTGTAGGTCACATATCCTTTTCTTATACCAAAATATTGCACGTTATTTTCGAGCGCATTCACTTTTGTTGGCACTTGGTACTACAGGACAGTTGTTGTGGCATAGAAGCATGTTGCCGTTACAATTGTTATGAAGCATGTTAATTCCCAAGGTCCCCACAAGATGGCACCTTGTGACCTCGGGTGCAATTATTTCTCATGTTAAATATATGTTTAGTGTCCAGTGCACGTGTTGTGCAATTGGTAGACTGCCAATAGCTCCCTCAAACACCATGAAGTCTCATTCTCAAAAGTAAGCCATTTCAAACCTATATAATAGTGACTAATCTATATTTGATACTACAACTACCTGTGGAGGCATGAATAAGTGACAAATAATTGGGTAAGCCTGTATTCGTTGGTGTACAAGATATACAGTCTCCTCCTCTACATACCGCCTGACATTGAAAATACAAGAACGTTTAAATCTACATAAGGTATTTTAAATATACAGTGGTCGAATAGAGGAGCACTGTGTGTCATTGGGAGTTTGGGGGGGATGAGCTTGCCTGGGTCCCCCCTAGGACTAGTTGATTGAGGTGGTGCGTCCCACAGTGATCCAGGTTGGTCATTGGTCCAGAAATTTCAGTGGGTGGGATGTAGGAAGGGTTTGTTAACAGGGTGGTGGGTGTGGGCGGCATCTTTGGCCATTGTCACACCCAGGTGCAGGGTGTGGTTGATTTCTGGAGTGAGGGAATGGTGGTAAGGACATGGTGATACAAACTAATGCAAAAGAATAAAGTTGACAGACCGGGTGCTGCAAAGGCTCATGGTTAGATAAGTGGGGAAGCGGTGTCAACCCCAAGCATTGATGAGCCAGGTAAAGATGATGGTGATGTTTTGGGGGAGGGGTAGTATCAAGAATAAGAGATTTCCCTATATAGTGGTGTGGATGCCTTTGGGGGCGCATCTCACCCAGCAGATAAGGTCCGTAATGAGGAATTTGTTGACATTTTCAAGTTGTTGCCTGGGGAGGTACAGGCAAAAGAGGGTTGGAAAGAGGAAGAGTGGGAGCTTGCACATAGGCCAAAGGTGCCCACCACCATAGAGAATTAGACTTCTGCTTTCTTAATCTTCTGAAGTGTGTATTGTGAGTGAATCCAGAGCGATGTGTTGCTCTTTTCAACCATATGGATGTGGTGTGGAGAGTGGAGATGGACTATGGGGGCTTTGGTTGGTTCAGGTATGGTCAGGAATTTCATGCCAGTTTAGTGCTTAATCTTGAGAAGGATCGGGGGAGATAGATAATGAGCTCTGGATGCAATGACTTAGCATGGCTAAAATTGTCCCGCTGGTACTCACTGTTAGTAGGTTGCCTTTGCAGTACAAGCCTTTTTAGAGGCGCCCCACCAATTTTGGTGTGGGGACTTTTAGGAGGGGTCATTTCCCCTTAAATGGGTGTTGCTGGTCCTTTAATAGAGGAGACTGTACAGGCCTCCAATGTTAATCTGGGCATGACTCCAACGGTCGGGGGAAGCATCCATTGGTCCAGTGTTTTGGGGGGTCAGTAGGGATGACAGGGAAACACCAGCAGAGGGGAGGCAGTGGAAGAGGTCAGATGCAATGGGTGGTGGGAGAAGTGCTCTACTCCTATTAAGTTTCAAATCTTAAGTTAATAGTTGTAGTTCTCTCCTAAGCAGGAGGAAGCTAACTGTTTGCACTGTTTTTTTTTTTTTTTAAAGGTTTTTGTTTGTGTTTTTAAGGACCCAGCATTCAGAGAAGGGCAAAAAATGTGAGGTCTGCATTTAACAATTCAGACATAGTGAGGGCCAACCTCGACAAGGAGCTTGTCAGGGGAGGATTATTCGGCCTCTGCCTGATTTAACCATTTCCCCATTGGGTATGGTCCCTAAGAAACAGCAGGGTGCATTTAGATTGATTCATCACTTGTCTTGGCCCGTAGAAGAATCTGTAAATGATTTTATAGCCAAAGAAAATTCTGTGGTACATTATGTGTTTACTGTTGAGGCCAATGTCTTGGATAAGTCTTGTGTAGCAGGAGCGAAAATGGCAAAATCTGATATTCAATTGGCCTTTACGCTCTTGCTGGTATATCCGGATGACTTTTCTTTGTTGGGTCTGCAGTTTTACAGTTCTATTTACATAGATAGGATTTTGCAGATGCGTTGCTTGGTATTGTGTTAATTGTTTTAGACTTTCATCTCTTTGCTACAATGTTTCTTAAAATTCCAGAGTGGGGTGCATCATGTGATGCATTACTTGGATGATTTTCTCTTGGTGGCAAAGGGTGGTTCTGGTGAGCATTGGAGCTGTTTAAGGCATCCATGGTGGAGCTCGGTGTTCTGTTAGCTCCGGACGAGACGGAGGGTCCCAACACATGCATTCATTTCTTAGGAATTGAGACAGATTCCCAGAAAATGGAAGTTCGTTTACTCAGAGACAAGGACCAACAGTTGATTTTATTGTTGGAGGAGCCTGTGGAGGCTGTGCCCAGGTTGGAGTTAAGACAGGTTCAATGTCTTTTGGGTCATTTGAATTTTGCTTGTCATGTGGTGAGTGTCGAACGTGGTTTTTGCAAGTGGCTTGGTTTTGTGGTGAAGGGCACTGTTTCACCTCACCACACGGCAAGATTGTGTGCCAGTATTCAGGTGGATCGCAGTACGTAGATAACCTTCTTTAGGAATTTCAATGGTGTGACTATGTGGAGCGATGACGAGAATTGGCTGTGGCAGATGCAAGTTTTTTTGCATGTGCCAGAGCACATGGTTTTGGTGTTTCTTGGGAGGGCCACTGGGCAACAGAGGATTGGCCAGAAGCATTGAAGTCATCCAGACATAGTATTGCCTTTTTGGAGTTTTTTCCCTTAGTGGTGGCTATGGTGTTATGGGGTAATTCACTGGCTAACAGGCGGGTAGTCTTTAATGTGTAAAGCAAATCTTGGTCAATTTGGTGAATTCCTGTATCGCACAAGATGAGAAACTTTTGAGCCTGCTGAGGATTTTTCTATTGGGATGCTTGAAGTTTATTATTATATTCAAGGCCCTATACATTCCGGCTGTGAATAATGGTATCACAGATGTGCTACCTCATTCTAAGTGGTAGAGATTCAGTGGACTTGCACTGGGAGCAGACGCAAAAAAGACAGTGATGCCATGGGATCTGTGGTAGCTGGGAGACTGAGGATGTTGCACTTGTTTCAACAATCCATTGCAGCTTCAACTCTCAGGAGTTATGCACAGGCTTGGTCTGAATTTGTGCATTTCAGTGCTTCCACAAGAGTGGATGGCCTGTTGGCATTGTTACAAAGGAAGGAAGATGTGGTACGTTTTATTATGTTGCAGATTGATGCCGGATTTTCAGCAGTGACTATATTGGGTAGGATGTCAGGGATTTCTTTCTAAGATAAGTATTTTTGGGGATATGATCCAATGGAGGGTGAAGTTTGTAAATTAATTGTTGCAGGTGGGCTAGGGAAGGTGGGGCTTGGGTAGACAGGAGGCTCCCTATTACAGGAAAGTTATTCAGGGACATCATAGTTGAGTTGGGGGAAATATGCTTCTAGCCCTGGGCAGTGGTTTTGTTTTCTCTGTGCCTGTCTTGGATGTTTTATGGTGTTTTTCGAGTGTCGAAATTGTATACGAAGGGGAAGGGATGGAGTTTTTAGAACTCCGTGTTCTGCTTGGAGATTGGAGTTGTCCCAAAAACTCCGCTAGCCCCGCCAGTGGATTGGAGCTCATCAGTGCGTGCTGCAGCCCAGTTGGGCTGGTCATCATAAGTGCAGACCGTCTGTGCTTACACTGTGCAGCCCATCGCTGGGCTGCAGCGCGGATCGGAGCAGAGGAGAAGGCAGCCGCTAAAGAGGAGGACCCCCCGGGAAGACCCAGTTAAGTCCTCTACTTTCCTCTCCCCTCCTCTTGGTTGTTGTTTGTGAACACTGGTGCACAAACAAGGACTGAAATGGCAACTTTCACTGCCTACGGCCCTGGCCTGAATTTAGGCCAGGGCCTTAGGCAGTGAAAGCTGCCGTTTGAGGCCTCTTGTGCACGTGCCTGTTCCGTGTGCACAGCACACGCGCAGGCCAGTGCACAATAGGCCTGGCAGCTATCAATTCCTATGGCCCTGGCCTGAATTCAGCACAGCACACAGGAAAGGCCGGTACATCAGAGGTCTGAAACAGCAGTTTTCACTGCCAAGGCCCTCTCCTGAATGCGCCTGATCGCGGAAGTGAAAAGCAGGGTCGGCCCTGGCTGACCAGGCTCAACCCTGCTTAGCGCTTCTGAGATTTTTCATATTCAGGGCCCCGCAGTTCACGGAACACCACCTCTGTGGAATTCCACTGACTTTTTTTTAACTCCACAACATTCCGCAGAGTCGGACTCCGTGTACTCCTTCCAGGCCTAGTAAGAAGGGGATCCGGATATGGCTGGCTAGGTCCAAAACAGATACATTTATGCGGGGGCCAAGAAGTTCTCTTGGAACCAGGCGTTCCGCCAACATGTCCGGTGGGTTGCTGGCTTTCTTTTACTCAATTCTTGGCCATAGACTCGAGATATGTGCTTGTTCATGAGGATGGGTCCCCTTGCATTATTTACAGATACTATCTGCATTGAGGATGGCATTGCATACATTGAGAATTTCTGCTAGAAATTATGGCACACACTAATTTCATATAGGAGCAACTATTGAGGTCAGAAGGTTGGGCACTTGCTTCAATATAGAGCAATGGAAGTCGCGATTTTACAAAAAATGTTTTCACGCCACTCTGCTTGATGCTTTAACCATTTGCCATTTTGTTATGACTCCTAGTTGCATTTCCTGTGGGTAATTTTCTTTTTCTTTTCAAGTTGTGTGACAGGTCCCGGCAATGGCACTTCCACAGTGTGGATAGTTGGGCACTCGTTCGTCCGTTGGGCAGTGAATCACAGCATTTTGGCAGGCAGCTGGAAATTAACAGAGTTCATGTGTTGGCTTGGTGCAGTGGGAAAAGGGGCATATTGTGGTGTGAGCTGTTGGGTTTACTCTTTAAGAGATTAGCAGCTGGTTTTTGCTTGGACTTGTTGGTAGTGCACCTCAGGGAGAATGATTTGATGTCTTTATCAGGAACTGGCCTGTTGGAAGCAATGAAGGTAGACTTGGCAAGGAATAAAGAGGGGTGGGCTGGAACACATATTTTTTGGACCAAGTTGGTGCCCAGAAGGTTTTGGAGATGTGCGCAGAATTCTGGCACCATAGGAAAGCCAAGGAAAATGTTCAACAGGTAAATGAGAGGATTATGCAATGATCTGGGTTTTTCTGTTTGCAACATATGGAGATTGTACAGGATGATGTTCTCTGTTCAGACAGAATGGGGTAAACTTGTCCCTACTTGGCAACAATTTTTGGGTGTTGCAATTGAGACTTAAGATCACTGACCTTTTGGGGGAAACGTTTTGGGTTAAAGGTTACAGTTGGAGGGGAAGTTTCTTGTTGGGTGGGGCAGGAAAACGCCTGCAGGTTTTCCTGGTTGGTGGGTTAAAAGTCATTTCTTGGATGAGAGGGAGGTCCGAAAGCAGAGCAATGTGAGGTCAGAGATTGTTGAGCAGGGATCAAAGAGATGGAGGGCCAAGGGTAGCAACGCAAGTCAGAGACCAGATCAGAGGGGTTCTGGATTTTGGGTACAAGGTTTGGGATAGGAACGTTCATTTCAGAGGGGTAAGCTTCATTAGAGGGGAGGGGATAGGTGTGTAGGTGGTGTGATGTATTAGTGAAGTTGGGTCATTTTGTAAGGCTTGTTTCCTAGGTTGTTTATAAATTTGCCAGAACTGTTCTATTAAACCAGCCTGTTACCCCTTACACGAAGTGAATGTTGTGGTTTGCACACAGTCTTGCTTGATGAGTAATTGAAGGTAGATGGGTTGCCCAGTCTCGCCCTGGGCTAGTCTGGTGTGGTGTTGTGCCCCACAGCGCTCCAGGGCGGTCATTGGTCTAGAAAGTATAGTGGGTGGGTTTATAGGAAGGGTTTTTTAAGGGGTTGATGGGTGTGGGTAGCCTCTTTGGCTGTTGTAGGCAAGGTGGAGACCCAGGCAGAGAAGTACTGGGTTTGGGTACAAGGTTTGGGATGGGAAGGGTCATTTCTGGGGGGGTAAGCTTCATTACAGGGGAGGGGTAAGGTGCTTAGGTGGTTGTGATGTATTAGTGAAGTTGGGTAGTTTTTCAAGGCTTGTTTCTGAGGTTGTTTATAAATTTGCCAACTTGTTCTATGAAATTGGCCTTTTACCCTTCACATGGAGTGAGTGTTGTGGTTTGCGTGTCATCTAGCCCAAATTAATGAGAAGAGCACAGTCAGCAGAGGGTCGGAATACAGTGAGGAATAACCTCTACATTCTCTGTCCACGAACATTTTTCGGCATTACACCTTTTCCGTGTTTCTCATATCTCCATACACTATTTCTCATTTGTGCTGCACCACATGCTTCATTTGTGTCCCTGAGTGTCTCTAGGGTATCTGCCATCTGCATCGCCTCTGTCTGTCATTTGTGCACCCCTATGTCTATCATTTATCCATTTAGTTTCCTCTTTTATTTGTGTCTCAGTGACCCTCACTAATGCTACAATGTCCCTCATGTATAACCCAGTGCCCCTCATTTATATCTCCTCTGTCCTTCATTAAGCCTCAACATCAAATATGTTTTATTTTTGCTTCTCTACCCCGTCTTACACCCCAAAGAATCTATTTTGTGCAACCCTCAGTGGTCCACACTGTACCCCTGCATGCTATTCTACATACAGAAGAGTGTTTTACTTTATATGCCAGCAGGATGTAAGGCTTCCTTCCTCTCCCCTTTTGCTCTAGGATTGGTTTACTTGTTGTGTTTTCCTTCTGGCTTCCTTGCACAAATGAAGCATTATGACACTCCAGTACCTGAGGGAAATTGGGACAGGACGATGCAGCTCATACTGAATTCAGCAAACCATATGCTCATTAAAACATCTTGCACTGAGGTGGGGTTCTGGGCACAACAATCAGTGCCTATCCAATCAAGAACTTGTTAGCCATGCAAGCCCTAACATGCCTTCCTGGTTACGTTTCCAGAGTCTGGATCTTTCTCCTGCCTGTGTACGCGCCATGCAACCACACTGGTCCAGTCTCCTTCAGGCTGTCAGTTCTCCACAAAACACAATACTTGTCTATTTTGTCAGGCCACTAGCAGTCACATACATCCTTCTTGAACTCTTCTTCAATGTGCATTCCTAATTGAGTAACTGTCTTCATCTCAGCTTTGCCATACATCTGCGCAGTGCCTGTGCATGGGGATCTTACACATGTCCATCTCATATCAATGCTTGCCATGTGCAGGCCCATTAACTTTGAGAAAATCAATGAGCGAGGAGGTGGTGGAGCCTCGGCTGGAGCAGGGCTTCATGATGACAACTGCATGAGAGACACTTCTTTCCAGTCCCTCCAAAAAAACAAAATCTTGCCGGGGGTGACACCGATGTCCAGGGGCATGTTCACACTCCTCAATGGACATCAACTGCTTAGAGCCACCAAAGACAACCTGGAAGCCCACTCAGTGTAGGTGTTTCCAGTTTGCCTTACCTGCCACTGTGTGATGTCACTACTTTGCTGGTGACTGTGTGAAGGGAACTGGTAGTAGGCATGAGTGTGCAGGTCTGCATCTTTGCTCTCAGTTATTATTCTGATATGAAACAAGGACTGATGTTGGGTGTTTATTGTGATTCAACATTAAAATCGTAGTTATCTGTAAGAAATCTAAAAACGAAACCACTTCTATCCAGCCAATCTGTTAAAAATTATGGGGCATATTTATACTTTGTGCCATTTTAGCGTAATATTTGTTTACACTAACACATTGCAAACTTAACTCCATATTTATATTTTGACGCTAGACCCGTTTAGGGTCAAAATATTGGAATTATTGTTAATTTTTGGATGTGTGAACCCACCTTGCATCAATGAGATGCAAGGTAGGTGTTCCTATCCAAAAAATAACGCTAAGCTCTGAGCACCAGATTTATTTCCCCGTGCAAAAATGATGCATGGGTGGGAGTTGAACCCAAAAATGGCTAAGCTTGCTTAACATCATTATTTACCACCTGTGTCTAACCATGCCAAAAGGTACCTGTGGTCACATTTCCACGGCCAAACACCATGGAATGGGCCCACAAGATCCCACGCCATGCCCCAGGAACACCCCACCCACACCAGAGGTGAGCACCAGGTGAGTAAGGTAAGTTTAAAATATTTTTTAAAGTGCCATTGGGGGCCCTTACATGGGGCCCCCTGCCTGGCACTTGGTGTAATGGCCATGCCCAGGGGACACTGGTCCCCTGTGCTGACCAATTGGGTGATGGGCATGACTTCTGTCTTCACTAAGACAGAAGTCATTATTGGGTGGTTGTGCGTCAGGAAATGACGCTAGGCTGGTTACCGGAATGATTTTTGCCATTAACCAGACTACTGTAATTTTCTGTCGCACAACCTCCTTTTCCCAATACCTCAACCCCCACCCGGCTAGCATCTATTTTTGGACGCTAGCCCAAGTTTAGTGCCTACTTGTGCCATTCCTTAAATATGGTGCCCGGCAGCTGGCGCTGTAGAATGATGCAAGCCGGCGCTAAACTTTTTGACACAAAACTGAGTTAGCGCAGTTTTGTGTCAAAAAGTATATATAGATATATGTCTCTATATGTTGATAAAAATATATATATATATTTAAAATGTCTCTATCAAGTCCAGAACCTAAAATCTTAAAGGGAGCCAAGAGTTGTGCTGGAGTGTAGAATATTTGGTCTTAGAGTGCATCTGCTCTCCTGCATTGTATCAACAACCTGTTTTGTGTCACGTTTGGTAATAAAGTGGTGCCCAAAGACACAAACTAGTTGTAAAAACACTGAGAAGTACTACTTGCTTCATAGGACACACCTAAGAAAAAGCCTGCAGGCATCACAGACGGATGTGTGTCATGTTGCATCAAAAATAAACACAAACCTGTGATAAATGAAGTATTCATTATCTATCAACCATTTGACCAGAAGAGCTTAATCTTCCTCATAACTGGGCTGTCATGTTTTCAAAGTTTATATTTACTGGATTTCAGTGGTGTTTTCCCAGTGGTTTCTGAATATTTTGAAACAGTGCTTATCAAGGTTTATTTATTTGCCTACCCTCCAAAATAAACAACAACTGTGTTTTCTCAGTATGCCAAAGGTGTTGTTATAAAGCACATGCAGGGTGTGTAGAGTCTTCCCATTGGCAGTATGTCCAATGGACTTATGTGAGACTGTTTTAGGCAGTGTATTGCAGTTTAACTCACACTCACATCTAATTATCCTCTCTCACTCTACCAGGACTCTGGCCCTCATTGCGAGTCTGGCGATCGCATGACCGCCAGACTCGCGGTAGGGGTACCACCTTATTATGGTGGGCCCGCCACATTATGACCACAGCAGAGCAACCACGGTCGGACTAGCGACACCGCCAGGCTGCCGCAAGCCAGCAGATTGGCAATCCCGGTAGTTTTCAACCTCCAGGGCAGCACTGCTTGCAGCGCCGCTCTGGGGATTACGAGTCACCATCCACCAGCCTTTCCATGGCAGTTTGCACCGCCATGGAAAGTCTGGTGGAATGGAGGACTTGGAAGGCAACTAGGGGCCACTGCACAGCCCATGCACTTGGCATGGGCATTGCAGGGTCCCCTATGCACAGCCCCATTGCGCATTCCACTGCCCTAATTACTGTCAGTGGAATGAGAAACGGGTGCTGCTGCACCAGCTGCACTGCCACATTGGCACCAGCTCCATTAGTACGTCAATGTTAAAGCCCTGTTCACTGCAGGGCTGTCGGGCGGACACACTGTTTCTGCCCGCCAGCCCTGTGGTAAAGTCCTATTAGGGCCGGCAGGGTTCAGGCCGCACAGGCGGTCTGAAGGTGAGAAGAGTTTGTAGGGAGGCCTCTTCCACCCACCAAACTCTTAATGAGGGCCTCTGTCTTGTTCACAGGACTATTAATGGATTTAAAAAGTATGATTTCTATATTCAAATGTTTTAAGAAATAAATTCCTGGTTTGACTAACACCAGATGAATTTGTAGGCCTGCATTCTATGACACCTGAAACTTGATTCTTTCAGCATGCTTACCATTACTTTTCTACACTCTCTGCATGACTACATTAAGATGGTGCAGCTGTTGTGTGGACATTCATAGATCTCAAGTGTCCATATGGCAAATGTATCAATTTAAATCAGTCCTGACCATTTAACAGCCAACACATTGTTTTCTCTGACTTGAAAGTTTGCTTTTGACATGGTAAGTATGGCTCAAAAAAGCCAGTTGGGTAAAAAGCTAGGATTAGCTGAAGGTATCACAAATACCAATGAAGAAACTTGCAGCTATGACTGTAGTTTGTGTGTGGAAAGTGTGTGTGTCTTGCATCTTATTTTCCTCACTACCCTATGTGCATAGTGACAGCACTCCTTTCACAGGTACCTGGTACTACACTGAATGTTTAATGCCTGGGGTAATTGGCAGTTTATCTGCTGCACTCATTACTGAGTTGTTAGAAAAGAAAGCTAATACATTAAAGGGTTTTACCCATTAGTGCACATCGGTTAAGATTCTTATCAGCCAGTAATTTCACCAATCAGTGAAAGAATTAAACACTGTCAAACTATAATTGTGATAATTACCTTTTCTTTACAGTATATAAAATAATTAAACCAGGCCTAGAACATGCTTGTAAACCCTGCACCTTTAACCCAACAACACAAACCCAAGAAGAAACAAAAGGAAGAAGAAAAAATAATTTAGTGGCATGCCTAAGCAACAACACTCAAGCAGAATAACTTTACCCCAGTCTTTTGTGCTGCTACCTTGTAAAACAGTGTTAAATTGTGTTGGCCTCTTCAGGAAGAAATATACTCAGTTCATTATTGCTCTCTTTCCTTTCTTTGAATGGTTTAGTTTGCAGTTTTGCAAGTATTTCTTAGTGTATATATATTTACACTGATGAGGGCTATTTTATTTTCAGATGGGTTTGATCAGTATTTATTGGTTTAAATTTAAAACAGGATAGCCTACTCGTAACCTGTCACTCCAAAAAGGATCTTGACATGATCATAGTCATACACCTCTCCCTGACTACTCAAGTGAATTAAGTTAACAAAGAATTGTGTTCCATAATGAGATGCCTAAGCGTGAATCTTAACTTACGATTCCACCAAAAGGTACAACGATAGTACTCTCTCATTTTGACTATGCCACTGATACATACCTCTGAACAGTTTACCAAGTAATCTGGAATCTATAGAAGATCCACACTGCAGCTTTGAGACAACATCTTAACCTTAATATCAAGTTGCACAGTACACCTGCACTTCGGTCTCTACCCTGGCTGTCTGTGGGTAAAGTATCATGGTAAAAGTAAAAGGCATAGCTCATAATACCATAGGTGGCTTGCTTCCTTGATCGAAAACTCCTACCTACCCCAAATACAGGGCTTTTCGATGTAGGCTGGCTCTCCTCCTACCTGCACCTTCCTTTAAAAACTCATCTACTAGGAGAAGTTCCTTTTCAGTCTTAAGAACTAGTATATAGGATCCGTTCCCTGCAAGAGTAAGAGTAATATTCAATCACCTTGAATTCTGAAGCATGTTAAAAACCTGAGTTTTTACACATTTATAACTTCATAGTTATAATAAATTCTAGAAATGAGCAGGTCTCAACATGAACAAATGTGTCTGTTCATACGTTATTTGGAACTTCGTGCTTAAGCACATTGATGTCACTGCATCTCCAAATCTCATAAACTTCACCTAACACCTCCATAAATGTCAATCAGAAGCGTAGTTTCCCACTCCAAAAAGAGTTCCCAGGATCTTGATGCAGACCAAAGAACTTTGAGAGCATGTCAGGTTGAAATGTTATGCATTTGGTATAGTATACAATAGAGTACAATAAATTGCTCATTGTGCATTTATCCTTATGCCGCAGGTTTTTATGCCGGCTGAACCAGCCACTAGTCATTAATTTTTGCTTATCTTGAACAGCGAAACACACTCCTCTTCATTGCAACTTACAAACGGCATTGAAAAAACTTTGATCAGGCGTCTCATCAATATAACATCAATAAGTGAATCCTTAAAAAAATGTAAAAGAAAATTTTGTTATTATTATTTCTTTTTCATCAAGGGTACTATGCTCCAATCATGTGCTTTTTTGCACAAATCAATGTTCTCAGGTGTGGTAGATCAATTAGATGTACCAAAGTGAACGAGTTAAACACACACTTGATGACGCAGAAACAAAGGTTTTACATTTATTAGCGCATAAACGTAGTGCTGCAATAATCAAGTGTGACTTTAACCGAACTAATAAAGATTGTACGGGGACAAATGTGCCCTCAGAGTAGTTCGCCAACATTTATAAGCGTGCTTTATATAACGTAATGTATTAGAATTGTACTAATCTGACATAACCGTAAACGTGTGCCATGACTTGCTTGTTTGAAATGTTTTAACTTAGCATAACTTTAGTGGAGGCTTCGGCCTAGTTGCCTTGTCTCACGGTTTAGATGCTCGTGTTTTTCTAATGTGCTAATAAAACGTGTATTCTTGCTTGAAGCTGTACTTTTCCAGTGAGATCGGTTCACATGCTTATCTTTAAGGTTTCGTGCCAGCCTGGCATCTTCTTCTTTGCTCCAAGGTCAATCTGCAGGTGCAGACAATGGAAGCTCTGAAAGTGAGTTAATTGGTAAAATATGTTGCAACTTACGTTCCCGACTCCAAGGATAATGTATGCCTAGGTAGAAGCTTGTGAATTGTTGTTTTTGATTGGACAATTTGAAGCCAACCTATGAACCCTCCAATGGAAGACCCTACTGGATTTGAACTGTTGTTTATTTAAACCCGGTGCACAAGAAGAAAGCAGCCATTACCTATTAGCCATCAGCCATTAGACATTGGCCATTACCTGCCATTTGCAGGACATTGCAGCCATTATGGCCCATCTTGCCGACCTCGTCATTTTGCCATCTTCTACGATGCCAATTGATGTTCGACGCCATTTTGAATGAGACTTTGATGCTTTCTCTAATCGAGAGAAAGAGTCTTTAAGTAATTCTCGCCCTAGAGACTTTAACTTTGATTCGTCCCTTTGCATAAAGTAGTAGTTATGTCCTTTTATCTTGCCGCTGTGAGGCAATTGCCCCGTCCACCCTGCCCCTTTGCCCCCGTCCCATGCTGATCGAAATCGGTACCTGTGAGACGAAGACTTCCTTGAATGCTGATTGAATTTGGTAAATATGAAAGGAAATTGTACAATTGCATTGTGTTTCTTTTTAGGTAACCAACTGCTGATTTTTGATAAGAGCCCTAGTCAGGAGTTTTCCAAATCAATGTTGCTAAATTGTTTTTGCATGAAGTCCCACATGCAGATGCTAATTTGAGGTCAGATGAGGATTCATTTGTTGCACGATGCAATTTGAGACCTTGTTATGCTGACTAATGTATGCAATTAGCTCATTACAGATTATAGTTTTAGTGGTTTGCGTTGCTATTATCGAATGTATTGTTATTAAAATGCTGCATAGATTGCATCTTTTTCGCCGTTATGGACAGCTATTAATGTTCATTTACATATATCATTTGGTGTTGAGACACATTTATATTGTGCTAGCTTTGTTAATATAGGCAAATAAATTCATTAACTTTGAATGAACTGGTGTGGTTATTCATGGCCGAAAGGTCATGGTTCGCCGAAATGTTTTCTGGATTAATTGTTAAGTGTTATGTTGATCAGGGCATTGCTTATGTTCGTTATTGATTATTGATTAGATTAAATTGACTAATCTCGGGTGAAGAGAGCCCCACTTGGTCAAAAGATTCATCGACCCAAGAGCGTCCAAATACAGGTAATTTATTAGTACGGAACGCTCTATCAGTAGATGGTAGCAGAGGATGGTTTCGCCCTTTGGGACCCCGCTCGAGAGGTAACGGTTCCGCCCTTTGGGACCCCACTCGAGAGGTAATGGTTTCGCCCTGTGGGACCCCACTCGAGAGGTAATGGTTACGACTTTTGGGACCCGACTCAAGAGGTAACGGTTGCGCTCTTTGAGACCCCACTCGAGAGGTATATGGTGTTGAATTAGATTTTTCTTGGGTAAAACAGATTGAGAGAATGATGATGCCCTAAGTCCCCCGCGACTTTCCCGGGATCTCGGAGCTTGCGAATGGAGAGAATGGAGGTGTGAAATCGGCGTTGGCGGTACTAGTGACGGTATTAGTGAAGTCAGGGTTTTGCGATTGCACAGCTTATTGCCGCAGATTGTTTGAAAAGGTTGCGAGGATTTTAGAGAATAGCGGAGGTGCGACTCCGAGTGTGAGAGTAGGTAAGTCGTCGAACTTCATGTGCATGTGGCGCGTTGTGCAGAAAAAGGTCCACGTGGTTGTTGTTGTTGAGACGGGCCCTGCGAGGTCAAGAGACTCCGGAGTATGTTGAAAAGTGTATAAGACACTTGGTTTATGTTGTGGTCTGGTCGGTTTAATAGGTTGACCGGGCGTGGTCAACGAGTCGGTACGTGTGTTAAGGGAGTGAAAGAAAACTTCGACTTCGGGCTTTGACAAATTCTAAGTGCACTAGAATAGATCATTGACAAGTTGAGAGCAGAGTCTGCGGGTCAGGATTTGCTTGCGAAAGTGGGGACCGAGAAAGATGGAATAACTGCCGAGGCTAGTGAAAAATCCCTAAGGTCCTGAAGCAATTGTGTTACCCTTCCTGTAGTAAACCGACAGATCTGTTTTATTATTATTTGGTTGCTCGCGATACATGCCAGAAGTTGTTACGAGAGGAGCTGAGTGAAGGAGGACTAGCCGCGAGGCTTTGTCAGCCGCAGTGTGTGTGAGTGTGACTTCACTAGGAGCCGCGCTGGGATAGGTTGGTTGCAGAGAAGGGTCGCGCACGTATTGGACGCAGTCCGTGGGGCTCGATTGGAAGGGGAAAGGCAAGCGAAGAGTATTCCGGGAATTAAAGTCACCTATTGATTACAAACTTTGTGAAATAAAAGACGAGAAAATGAAATTTTTTAAAGCATTAAAGAGTGCGATGAAGGGGGAGTCTTACATTAAAGCGAGCGTAGGAGAGGAGACGCCGCCCGAAGGTACACCAGCTTACATTGTAATGGGGGAAAAAGGGGTAGCTCCGTGCCTTTGGCTAAAGCAATGGCACAAGCTGACAGAGAAACATGGGAGCGTAGCGTTCCCGGTCCATGGGACATTCAATATAAGGATCCTAGAGAATTTGAGATTCGCGATGTACGACATGAAGGTACCTCCAAGGCCAGCACAGTTTGAGGCTTTAGCAATTTGGGAACTGATGGCTAGACAGCAACAGCAAAATAAGTTCGAGACCAGGATAAGAAAGGTAGAAAAGACACTAGCGGACGCTAGGTGGGATAATGCACAGAAGGTGTGGAGGTCAGATGTATTGCAGGGGATAAAATTGTTTCCCGCAATTACTAAGGAAGAAGAGGAGACAGGTAAGAAAGCTACCTGTAAGACAAACAGGAGGTGTTCCAAGGATAGAGAGGACGAGGAAAAGTTGAGAAGAGAAGAGGAGTTAGAGGATGAGGAGTTAATCATGCAATTGCTGAACGACCGTCCACCACCTTATGCAGAGAGTGGACAAGGTCCAAGTACCAGTTCTGCCCCTCCGGCACCGGTACAGAACAGTGAAACTCAGAGTTCAGGAGCATCATCGGGATCTAAGGACCCGAGTTTACTGTTCACCCCGCAGATACCGCAGGTTAGGAGAATATATCCAGATGTGCCCATGTTGAAACCAGCAGAAAATTATCAGCCGCAGGTCCCAAGGTACTACAGCAGTGATAACAGTACGGGAATGATTCTAGATCCAACCGTAATGGGAGGACAGAATGGTCGCAACCCAACATTGGCACAAGCTGGATCAACCCAGTTTTTGATGCCTCAAAAGCAGATGCAGGGGGGAACTGCACATGCTCAGATGACTGGGAGTCAGATGGGCATGCCGGCAATGATGACCCATAGTTTGGGAATGAACATGTCTCAGAACATGGGGAATGGACAGAACGCAGATGCGATATCCCTACCCATTACTGTAGGTCCACCGGTACCTTTGTACATCCAGCCTAACCCAGGTATGAGCAGTCAAAGCTCAATGGTGCAGAGTGGGATGGAAAGGAGGTGCATTCAAAACACTCCAGAGACAACTCCGATAGCGGCTCTGCCAACTGGATCTGGGTCCTTGATGGAGTTTAGTCCCATATGTGCTCAGTCAACACTGGTGAGGTCGAGTCCCCCACTGATGATACCGCTATCATCGAACACTGAAAAGTTGCCGCAACCATCAATGGCAGTCGATGTGAATGCTACACTGATGGGGTTGAATGCGCAACAGCTGACACAGTGGTTCAACAGTCTGAATTCCACACAAAGCTCAGCCAGTGGGAAGGGAGAAGACTATCTGAATAGGGTCAGGTTGAACATGGAAGCACAGGAATTGGTGGAAGGGACTATGGGTGTGAATAGGTTAGAGTCCTACTCGGAAGAAGAGCTGAGGTATCTATGTCCCAGGATTACGAGAGAAGTGAACAAGGTACATAGAAGCTTGCAAGAAATAGCTGACAAAAACGGGGTTGATATAGACAAGACGAAACACTTGAGCAGGAGCTACAGGTTGGATTTCGGGACCACGGATTTTGAACACATGAGGTCAGCAGGCATGAAGGCGCACCTTAGAGAATTGCTGCAGAGTGCACAAGTGTGGAGGTGCTTGGACAAATGGGAAAGCAGATGGGTAAAGAGAAAGGAAAAGAGGAAAGACAGTGTTCCAGAGCTCAACGAGAAAAGACCACAGAGTAGTGATGCAGTAACCATGTTACCAATGAGGGAGACAGCAGGGGGAAAATTAATACATGTACCATGGCACAGAAGCGACATTCAGTCTTTTACGGATGATTTTCCCAAACTGAGAGAGAAACCGATTGAATGGTATCAACAGACTGATAGGTTTGTGAAACTTGCGAAATGCCTTTGGGAAGACCTGAACACTCTCTTTGATATTGTGGTTCCGGCAGATTTGTGGGAGGATTGCAAAAGAGCTGTAGGTTGGCCGACAAGTGAACCGGAGAGAGACAGGGATACGGGTGCACCATCACCTATGGTGATGAGCTTGTACTATAAGGTGATTGAGCATTTGAAGACGAAGGTTGCCGCGAAAAATGTGGATTGGCAGAAGATCGATCGAACTGCCCAAGAGGCTAAAGAGTCGATTCATAGCTACTATGAGAGGTTGTTGAAGGCGTTCAAGAACTACAGTGGCACGGAAACAATAGAGGCGAAGGACATGCTTCATTTTGTGTTTAGATTTGTGGAAGGGCTGAGACCAGAAATAAGTCAGATGATAAAGTCGCATTTGATTTGTTGGCAATCGAAACCTATTGATGAGGTGTTGAATTATGCGAAATACTGTAGCGACGAAATTGAAGTGAAACAGAAAAAGTTGAAAGAGAAGGTGATGATGATGCAACTTAAAGCAGCTCAGACAGGTCTGCAAGGTTTGCAAGGGTTGCAAGGGTTCCAACAGCAGGTACCGCAACCGCAGCCGCAGTTGCAGGGAAATATGGTGTTTCAGCCACAGGCGAGAGGCAGAGGCAGAGGAGGTTTTGGGAATAATGGTCCGGATTTGAGCACTGTTGTGACTCCGAATGGTGTGCAGGCATTGAAAAAGGTGATGCCATGTCACGTGCGCGGAATTGTCGGTCATTGGAAATGCGAGTGCCCGATGGTGGTGCAGGAAGGTGCAGGTGTTGGTCAGCAAAACAATGATGTCAATGCATTTCAGACAATGAGGGGACCGAAAATGAGAGGTCCAAACCCACATTTTCAGACCATAAATCAGCTGCAGGGATTACAACCTATGCAGCCGCAGCAGATGCAGATGCCCCGTATGCAGATGACGCAAATGCAGCCAATGCAACAGCAGTTTCCCATGGTACCTAATCAGCAAATGCAAATACCTTTGGCACCAATGAGTCAGCAGCAAGTGATGGTTCCTCCACAGGTCTCGGGTCAGGTAATGAATACAAATGGCACCGTAAAACAGTTCCCATTACACAGTGAGAGTGGAATAAACAATGTATGGGAGAGTAAAAGTTCAGGAGAGGAAGGAGATTGTGTGCTTGCAGCATCCTTGGAAGTTGATCAAAAGGGTCCGTACGTGGAGGGAAGAGTAATGGGTCATCGTGTCTCATTCTTGGTTGACACAGGAGCCACACGTTCAACTGTTAAGAGCATTGAAGTACCAAATTTGCCACTCTCAGGGAGAACAGTTCAAGTGGTGGGAGTAGCAAACAGGCACCTGACGAACCCAATAACAGATCCAGTACCAGTCAGCATCGGTAACTATCAAGGGTTACATAAATTTGTGGTATGTGACTCAAGCCCGATAGCACTGTTAGGGAGAGACCTATTGTGCAAGTTAGGATGTTCGATTATGTGTTCGAACGATGGAATTAAAATTTCAGACGAGCAGTGATGGGGAAGAAGAGGACAGTGTAGAGGGGGATGAGATGGAAACTGTCGATGAAGAGTATCCTCTGATTTGCCTTTTCCCGATGATAACTGAAGAAGATATTCCAGCTGAATTACGGGAAACAGTCGGAAAGGAAGTGTGGGATATGACAGGGAAAGAGGTGGGATTGATGAAAGGAGTGGAACCAGTGAAAGTGACTGTAAAGCCCAATGCAACCTTTCCCCAGACCCCACAATACCACATGGCACAAGACACCCTCATGAAAGTTGCCCAACTCATTGACGAATTTGTAAAGCAGGGAGTACTGAAAGAAGTGTTAAGCAGTCCATGTAATTCACCAATCATGGGACTAATAAAGCAGAGTGGAAAGGTCCGAATAGTGCAGGACTTGAGGAAAATAAATTACATCATAATCAAATGTTGCCCTGTCGTACCAAATCCAGCTGTGATAATGTTTCAAGTCCCTTGCGATGCCGAATGGTTCTCAGTCATCGACTTGTCACAAGCATTCTTTTCGGTGCCTCTTCATGAGGACAGCCAATTTCTCTTTTGTTTCAAATTCTTAGACAGAGTTTACAGTTGGTGTCGAATTCCTCAAGGGTTTTCTGAGTCACCGTCAATATTCAATCAGATTCTAAAGAAAGACTTGGAAGCATTAGAATTGCCATTCGAGTCAACCCTAGTACAGTACATCGATGACTTACTGATCGCATCTAAGACAGAAAGTGGCTGCACAGCCGACACCATTGCTCTGTTGAACCATTTGGGAAGGAATAGACACAAGGTGTCTCCTTCCAAGTTGCAGTTCTGTCAGAAGAAAGTGAAATACTTGGGTCACCAGATAGAGAAAGGGTCACGGAGAATAATGAAGGAAAGAATAACAAGTGTACTTCAAATGAGTCCACCAAAGACAAGGAGGGAGGTGAGAAAGTTTTTGGGAATGGTGAGCTACTGTCGCCAGTGGATTCCCAACTTCTCAACTCTAGCAAAACCTTTACTGAAACTGACCCAGAAGGATGCCTTGGATCAAATTGAGCTGAAAGGAGATGAGATGGATGCTTTTATTGAATTGAAGGAATGCATGTGCAGGGCTCCAGCTTTAGGTATGCCTGATTACACAAAGCCTTTCACACTGTTTTGTCATGAACGTGATGCATGTTCTTTGTCTGTCTTGACTCAAGCCCATGGTGGCATAAACAGACCAGTAGCATATTTTTCGGCTACTTTGGATCCGGTCGCAGCAGCAATTCCAGGGTGTTTGCGCGCCGTAGCAGCAGTTGGTATCAGCCTCACTCAGAGTGAAGGAATAGTGATGGGACACCCAGTAACAGTCATGGTCCCTCACTCAGTTGAGATACTTTTGACCCGCTCCCGAACGCAACACATGACTGGAGCAAGACTCACAAGGTATGAAACGGTAATTCTGGGCTCACCGAACGTGCAGCTGAAAAGGTGCACTACGTTGAATCCAGCAACCTTGCTTCCTGGTGAAAATGCTGAAGTTGAGAACGCTGAAGACGTCGAGCATGACTGCCTTCAGGTGACTGAATTTTGCACAAAACCTCGACCTGACATTAAGGATACTAAGCTTGATGAAAATGACCAAATTGTTTTTGTTGATGGTTCATGTCTAAGAGATGGGATGGGAATTTTGAAGGCAGGATATGCCGTATGTACTGTAACAGGTGTCTTGGAAGCGTCCTGGCTTCAAGGAGTCTATTCCGCACAAGTAGCAGAACTTGTAGCCCTTACAAGAGCATGTCAACTGTCTGCATTGATGAAAGTCACCATTTACACTGATAGTCAGTACGGGTTTGGAATTGTACTTGACTTTGGGCAACTATGGTCACAAAGAGGTTTCCTGACTTCTTCAGGATCCCCAGTGAAAAACGGGGAGAGAATAAGGGAATTGTTACACGCCATTCAAATGCCAGCCGAAGTTGCAGTGGTAAAGTGTAGTGCTCATACAAAAGGACAGGACTATGTTTCTCTGGGAAATGCATATGAGGATCAAGTCGCAAGATTTTGTGCCTTGAACTGTATATTACTCAGAGATGAATGGAATTCGATAAGTGAACCAGAACTCGAACCAGCTGAAGCATTTGCCTTGAAGGTCGTAGATACAATGGATGAACTAAAAGCATTATAGAATAACGTCAGGGAGGATGAAAGAGATTCCTGGATTAAATCACAATGTATAAAAAGACCAGATGAGTTATGGGTTTCAAATGAGGGAAAATTTGTTTTGCCAAATAGTCTCTTATCACAGCTTGCGCGGTTCTATCATGGGCAGGCTCACCTAGGGAGAGATGCCATGATAAGATTGTTCAAAACTGATTGGTTTAACCCCAGATTCCGTCAAGCTGCAGAAGCAGTTTGCCATCGATGTGTCATTTGCCAGCAGATGAACCCAGGGAAGGGAACGGTTGTGAACGCGAGCCACATTGGTAGGGCGAGCGGCCCGTTTAGTAGAATGCAGATGGACTTCATTGAGATGCCTGTGCATGGAGGTCTGAAGTATGTGTTGGTGATTGTGTGCATTTTTAGTCACTGGATTGAAGCATACCCCACACGTAGAAATGACAGCCTTACAGTTGCAAAGCTATTGTTGAGGGAGTTAATACCACGTTTCGGATTCCCGATCTCTTTAGAATCAGATAGGGGAAGTCACTTCAATAACAAAGTGATAAAGTTACTTTGCGCAGCGCTGAACATTGAGCAAAAACTGCATTGTAGCTATCGCCCAGAAGCATCAGGACTGGTGGAACAGATAAATGGTACACTGAAATCAAGAATGGCGAAAATATGTGCATCGACAAATTTGAAATGGCCTGACGCATTGCCTTTGGTGTTAATGTCAATGAGAAACACCCCTGACAGAAAGACTGGATTGTCTCCGCACGAAATTCTCATGGGCAGGGCTATGAGACTTCCTGCAGTTCCCGCAAACGCGCTTTTGAATATTACAGATGATATGGTGTTAGACTACTGCAAAGGTCTGGCTGACGTGGTTCGCTCTTTCTCTCACCAGGTGGAAGCGACCACCTTGCCACCGATTCAAGGTCCAGGACACACACTGAAAGCAGGTGACTGGGTCGTGATAAAGAAGCACGTGAGGAAGTCGTGTCTGGAACCCCGTTGGAAAGGCCCTTTCCAAGTGATCCTGACGACAACTACCGCTGTGAAGTGTGCGGGAGTTCCCAACTGGATTCACGCCAGTCACACAAAGAAAGTGTTGTGTCCCACAGATGAGGAAGTTGAAGCGCTGAAACTGCCAGTGCCTGATAAAACAGTGCTGAGCGCTGAGACAGAGCAAAACCGAACTGAAAGCGAACAGGCAGAAACAGGAGAGAGAGAAATATTCTCTGAGGACGAAGCAACAGACTCACTTGGGGAAGACCAAGGAGAAACCTCAGACAGCGACGAAGCAGCTGAAGGTGACAAAGAGCCTGAAGCAGCTGAGGGTAGCAAAGAGCCTGAAGCAGCTGAAGGTGACAAAGAGCCTGAAGCAGCTGAAAGTGATAAAGAGCCTGACGAAAGTAACGGTGACGAAGGGCTCGAAAGAGGTGAAAAAGCAGGAGAGCCTGATCAGAGGAGGGCTTTCCCAGAAGCAGACGATACAGAAAAAGAAAAAGAGAATGTGATTGATTCCCCAGAAGGAGGGGACAAGGCAGAACAGAACGAAACTGTTCAAGCTTCCACAGAAAAGATTGCAGGTCCATCAAATGGACACGGTGCAAAGAGGAGACTAAGTATATCACCAATAAAACTAAGGACTAAAGAAAATTTGAACGACGGAGAAAGGCCAAAAGTGAAAGAGAAAAGAAAGGAAGTGTCTGTCGTGGTACCAACCTCAAGTGAAGGAAAAGACTTGGCCAAAGAGGAAAGTACCAGTGAGGCAGAATCGAAAAGAGAAGCAAAATTGAAAAGGAAAAGGATACCAAACAGGAGATATTCCGGTCCAGAATGGGCATATGCAGTCAATGACGATTGGACTGACGAATTTGTATCTCTAAGCCTCGAGAACGAAGAAGAAGAGATACCAATAGAAAAGAAAAGTTTTATGGACAGTGTTGATTGAAAGGGTGATAAATGACATTGCTTGCTACAATCTAACGTGATACAACCAGCTGAGACATTGCTAAACCGGATAAGACACTTGCTGAACTGATAAAAGACTGAGTTATTGCCGAATTGAGACAAATGCTGCTAACCAATAAGTGACTGGCCTCTTGAAGAAAACTGTGTGAACATTGCGCTCGTTCAGCTTTGTAACTGAATTGCTAAATAGTTTCTTTATAGGTGCTTCTAGCTCTCTGATTCTATACAGATCATGGCTACACAAAACAGTAGAGTGAAATATTGTAAATATGCGTGTATAGGCTTGATAATTGCATGTGTACTAATAATAATGGCAATAGTGCTTGCAATGCATGGAAAGGGTGAGAATGAGAAAATTGATGCTTCTACTTTTGCTCCTGTTACTGTCACTGAACTAACCGCATTGAAAAGACTAGAATTAGATGAGAGACACTTGCATGATAAGAAGGAACTTTCGTATAATGTTTTCTATCGCTTGCTAACAGAATATGTTGAGACTATGGATGCGAGAGATTGTTATGTGTGTACACAGATACCGACATCAGTAAAGGAAGGGGTGACTTATCACCACATGCCTCTTACATACGGGATTACATGTAGTATAGTGACTTCTAGATTTTATGGTCAAACTAACATACAGTATTTTTACTCAAATTATGATGTTACCTTTGCATATGTTCCTATAATAGCGCAGCTAAGCCAGATTGCTAAAGATTGGGATGCTAAAATAATGAGGGAATTTTTCGAGCCAATGGAACCTTTTGAAACGGCTCACGCTCATAGGGAAAACCTTACCTGCTCGCTCTCTGCAGTAGAAATAAGCTTTTTAGATCGCACAGATGATAGAAGGGCACAAATGAATGCGAAATTAGAAAAGGAGCTAAGTAAGAGGACTTCAGTAGATCATTATGATTTTGCCGCAATAAAGACACAAGGGAGAATAGCTTTAGATGCTTGGCATGTAGGGAAATTTTTTATATATCGAGGTGAATCTTATTATGACAAAATTTTCGTAGGAGCGAGTGAGTGTAAACATACGTTTATCTTTAAGGCCAAATGGACATTCATGATGAACTGACTTGACCCTGTCATTCCAGGTGTATATTACATTTGTGGGTATAATGCCTATTATCGTCTTCCGAAAGGATGGTGGGGGAGATGTTATTTGGGTATAGTGTTCCCAAAAGTTTATCAACTGGATGACCTATCGATGATTAAAAAGACATCTGGATCCCATCGTATCCAGAAAAGAGAGACCGCAGCTGCTGTGGTAGGAGAGATATTTGGAGCCATGATTCCTTCATTGGGAGTTGTGTTGAATTCCATCAAAATAAGAAAGTTGTCTACTATAGTGGATAACATGTTGACAAAGTTTTCAGGTGCTATAATCCTGATAGATGCTGAACTTGCAGCGGAAAGAGCTATGACTCTTCAAAATAGGCTTGCCTTAGACATTCTTTTAGCAAAGGATGGAGGCGTTTGCAAAATGCTTGGTGCGTGCCACTGTTGCACGTATATTCCCGACAACAGTGTGAAAATTAAAACTATGCTTGCTAATCTAACAAAGGAGAGTGCAGACTTGAAGGAATTGAAAGAACCAGGAGTGTGGGAGAAGGTTGGAAAAGGACTTGCTTCAGTGGGAAATTGGATTGGGGGAATTTGGAATGGAATATTACTAAAAATAATACAGGGAATATTAATAGTACTGATTTGTATCTTTGGAATTTGGGGAATAAAAAGGGGAATAATGATGATTATGGCAAGAATTAAGAGAAGAAAGGAAGAGAAAATGATGAAAAGAATGGCAGAAGAATACAAAGCGAAAACTAGGGGAATTAAAAGGAAAAGAGAACTGACAGAATTTTAATGGAATAAAATTTGTGGGAATAGTTTTGTGTGATGACAAGTAGTCATCAGAGGAGGGATTGATGACGCAGAAATGAAGGTTTTACATTTATTAGCGCTTAAACGTAGTGCCGCAATAATCAAGTGTGACTTTAATCGAACGAATAAAGATTGTACGGGGACAAATGTGCCCTCAGAGTAGTTTGCCAACATTTATAAGCGTGCTTTATATAACGTGATGTATTAGAAGTGCACTAATCCGACATAATCATAAACGTGTGCTATGATTTGCTTGTTTGAAATGTTTTAGCTTAGCACAACTTTAGTGCAGGCTTCGGCCTAGTTGTCTCATCTCACGATTTAGATGCTCGTATTTTTCCAATGTGGTAATAAACGTGTATTTTTGCTTGAAGCTGTACTTTTCCACTGAGATCGTTCACATGCTTATCTTAAGGTTTCGTGCCAGCCTGGCATTTTTCTCTTTGCTCCAAGGTCAATCTGCAGGTGCGGACAATGGAAGCTCTGAAAGTGAGTTAATTGGTATAAAATGTTGCAACTTGCGTACCCGTCTCCAAGGATAATGTATGCTTAAGTAAAAGCTTGAGAACTGTTGTTTTTGATTGGACAATTTGAAGCCAACTTATGAACCCTCCAATGGAAGACCCTACTGGATTTGAACTGTTGTCTATTTAAACCAGGTGCACAAGAAGAAAGTAGCCATTACCCAGTCATTGCAGCCATTACGGCCATTATTGGACATACCCGCCATTTTGCAGGACATTGCAGCTAATATGGCCCACCTTGCTGCGACGCCATTTTGAAAGAGACTTTGATGCTTTCTCTAATCGAGAGAAAGAGACTTAAATGATTCTTACCCTAGAGACTTTAACTTTGATTTGTCCCTTTGCATGAAGTAGTAGTTTATCTTGCCGCCGTGAGGCAATTGCCCCGTCCACCCCTGCCCCTTTGCCCCGTCCCATGCTGACCGAGAAACGGTACCTGTTGGACGAAGACTTCCTTGAATGCTGATTGTAATTGGTAAATATGAAAGGAAATTGTACAATTGCATTGTGTTTCTTTTAGGTAACCAACTGCTGATTTTTTATAAGAACCCTAGCTAGGAGTTTTCCAAATTAATGTTACTAAATTGTTTTTGCATGAAGTCCCACATGCCGATGCTAATTTGGGGTTAGATGAGGATTCCTTTTGTTGCACGATGCAATTTGAGACCTTGTTATGCTGACTAAATGTATGCAATTAGCTCATTACAGATTATAGTTTTAGTGATTTGCATTGCTATCATCGAATGCCTTGTTATTCAAATGCTGCATAGATTGCACCTGTTTCGTCGTTATGGACAGCTATTAATGTTCATTTACGTTTATCATTTGGTGTTGAGACACATCTATATTGTGCTAGCTTTGTTAATATAGGGAAATAAATTCATTAACTTTGAATAAACTGGTGTGGTTATTCATGACCGAAAGGTCATGGTTCACCGAAATGTATTCTGGATTAATTGTTAAGTGTTATGTTGATCAGGGTATTGCTTATGTTCGTTATTGATTATCGATTACATTAAGTTGGCTGGTCTCGGGTGAAGAGAGTCCCACTTAGCCAAAAGATTCATCGGCCTAAAGAGCGTCCAAGATACAGGTAAATTATTAGTACGGAACGCTCTATCAAAGGTAAGGGCCAGAGTATTCCTATGGGACTTGAGGAGGGCCCAGGTAAAATAGAAACGGTAAGGGTGTGTCTGGGAAGGAGCGTCAGGAGGAGTAAGGACAGGGAAATTCTTACAAGTCCAAGGCGGTGACTTGCTCTATGTGGAACACTTCAAGAGGAAATGTCAGATGAAAGACCCTGACCCACCAGCATCCTTGATAGCAAGCATGCTACATGTGGGTGAAGAGACCCAAGAGGACCTGGTTGCACTCAACCTAGAAGCTATTGAGATCTGTGAGAGGAATCAAGATGCCCTGAAGCGCATTCATCCTAACACAATAGGGTTTGTGCAGGATGTTAGTATCAATGAGAGCTAAATGCCTGCCTTGGGGGGATACTGTAGCCTTCCTCACTATGAGTGAGAGGAAGTACATTACACCAATGGAGATGCTCAGTGGGACAAGGGATACATGTTTGGTAGCCAGTGGAGAAAGTATGGAGTATCCACTTGTCATGGCTGAGAATTTGCTTAATGACAAGGCAGCCATTGTTGATATCGGCGTAAGACAAAAGCAAGGGGCTGGTTGTCTCTTGGGCAATGACTTGATTGCTGCTGGCTTGGTGCAGGATCTGAAGACTTTATGGCTTAGACTATGTTAGCCGTGTTGAACAGAGCACTGGCTGCACATCAGTCTTACAGTGGAGCTGGGATTGATTCATGAGTTAAGTGGACCAGGACAATGTAGTTTGCAGGAAAGGGCAGACTCTACAAAGGCAGTGACAGTTGAGACCTTTGCTTCTGCCTGAAAGGGAGAGGAGAATGTGGCTCCTGAAGTGGACCAGGTGCATTGCTGGGAGCCAATTTCATCTCATGGGAGAGATGTGTGAGCAAGCTGGTGTTACATTCCACTTCTCTACAGCATGCCACCTACAAGCCAATGGTTTGGTAAAGCAGTTTAACTCAACACTGAAGACTGTGATGAGAACTCTGCTGAAGAACCTCAGGAGAAAGTGGGATCTTCTCCTGCCATGTCTCTTATTTGCCTACCGTGATATTCCACAGAAGAGGGTAGAGTTCAATTCCTTTGAACTTCTGTATGCACACCCAGTGCAGGGTCCACTCACTTTAGAAAGGGGTGGGAAGGAACCTCAGAGTCTCCACAGAATGATGTGATATACTATGTGATTTGCGTCAGGAAGTTGATGGTGCAATATATGAGTCAGGCAAAGGAAAGCCTTCAGCCAGACATGCGCTGATGAAAGAATGGTACGACCAGAAAGCTACACTGGCTGACTGACTCAGTTAGCCCTAGAGTTAACTCATTAGCAGCAGATGGAGGTCAGAGAGGTGTTGCCCGATGGTTCTCTGAGCTGGGTTTTGACAGTTTGTAAGATCACTGGTACCTGTGTTGTTTTCTATTGCACATGTGTGTATGCATAACAAGAAAGCCTGGGCTATTTACCTTTGTGAAATATTGGTTCAACTGCATACCATCCATGTGTCCAATTTACTACTCCAAACCACCAGTTACCTTGTGTTTCCAGGTCTTAAAAGAGAGCTTTGACTGGAAATCAAAATGACCCCTGGCTGTATTGCTCAAAACAGCCACGCACTACACGAGACCTCAACAAAAATAAAGCCATTGGAGCATGGTTGTGTCCTAACAGCTCATTGTGCTGTAAACACAGCTTTTCCTGAAAGCAGCCCCTGACCTGCCATCTACCCTGAAAATTCTAGAACAGAAGCATGGTGACTCGAGCCCGTCATTGCTCTGGGGTGGTTTAGTCGTAGTTCACTTCAAACAAGCCAATACTCCAACATCTAGAGTGCGTTATGTTGTCACACCAAAACATTAGACTGCAAACACGGTGTCCATGCCGTCTAGTACGTTTCTGACGCTGTAACATGTGTTGTAGTCATCGTTCTTAGCCAAAAGGAGATTATGCAAAGCATTCTTGCTTGAAATTCAGTCACAAAATAGATTGTTTTCTGCACACAATTGTATGTAGTCCCTGCTTCCACGTAAAAGAAAGGATAGTGTGTGTGTGATCTCCATTTTAATTGCAATAAGCATCCCCCTGAAGACAATTCATTATGCAAATATCGAAAATCAATCCCTTTCATACCGAATTCACGCGAGTCCCTCGCTTTACTTAAATGTAGATGCTTGAAAACGCTTCTCTTACAAGCTTGCTAAAATGCATTGTATTTTCGCAGTCTTCAGTTAAAACAAGCAGTGGCAAAGCCTGCCAGTCTGTCATTTACAGGATGGCTGAACCTATTTTGAAGTGTTTCATTTATACAATGCAGGTTATCTACTGGCGTAATGATACCTATGCCAACATGAGAGAACCAAACTGGGGAACAAAATGCATCTAGAGGTTAGAGATGCGCAACTGACAGAAACAGCACAGGGGAAAAATAGTACCCAAGGCGTTGGGAGAAAATGGAGGTGGAGCTAGGCAGAAAGAACGACTCGGACAATGATCACAAAAGAGGCAAGGAGCTGGTGCAAGAGTATACGTTTCCCATCTCAAAGATTCTCCAGCCCATGACGTGGCGATCTGTGGTATGATATTCTACAGGGGAATTCACAGAGCTTAATTTGAACCAGTGGTTGATGGTGGGGCCACACGTCCTTGGAATTCAGAGTGCCAACATGTATTAGCACTGGTTGTGGGTTTCTGAGCAGAGCTTTGGACACTGGCGCTCATTCTTTTGTAAACTACGCACTGGGAATACATGGGAGCATTTCTACCGAAAATATGGTTATACTCCATAGTGTTCATGATCAGAATTTCACAGATCGCCTCATCCTCGGAGTGAATTTCGGTAAAGACGACATTCCAGTGATATTAATGCTTCATTGGCTTCCAGTCAAAGGATTAAGGACCCTGTGCTTCATGTGTAAGGCTCTTTATACTTAGACTACACCAATCAGAGCATTGCCAACCAATCATACGTCAAGGGTCAGCCACCCAAAAGAGTTTCAAAGAACATACAGCGTAACACGAGTGCTGTGTTGGCCGAACATGTCTTGATCAGGGTCCTTTGAGGAAAACGTTCTCACCTTTAGAAAATTCCTAAATAAAGACAGACTCCTTCCAATTGGCTTTCAGGCTGCGATCTTTCTAATATTCAGTCTCTCGAGTCAACTGTGCCTCTTAGTTTGAGAATCATCTCAATTGATCACCCATAAACCCACAGTTGATTCACACTTTTCTACGCACTTTGAAGTATTCTTTGGCTGCTCTAACATTACACACATTCAATAAACTAGCAAACGTCTATTGTGATGCTCGAGAGAAGCAAAAGGCAGTGGAAGAACAAACATGCAGGTAGGAAGAAACAAAGACAGAAGATGGCACATAGAAGCAGGATGTAAGGGAGAGGAAATAGGGAGAAAGCATTAGGATCCAAGGGTAAGGAGGAACCCAGTACTTGAGGGAAGCACAGACGCAAAAGCCAGACTGAGAGGAACGAAGGAAGAGGAGGCACGGCCAGAGTAGAAGGTTAGAGGCTGCACGGATACAGGAGACCTAGCCAAGAAAGAACTTGCACAGAATCAGAAAACCAAGATGTGGCCACATGAGTAGATTAGGTACCCTTTTTACAAGAGCTGTTTTCAAATATGCCTTTAAATAAAGCTATTAGCAGAGCACATTTTAGAGCATTTTAAAATCATTTTCATCTGGTCAACGGCTAGGTCATAGCCTTGTAAAATTAGCAGTCAGGCCAATGTACCTCTGATGCCACGTAAATTAATAAGCTTTTATTTTGCAAAAGATGAACGTTTGTTAAAGTGAATTGCAAGCTGTAACCTACTTAGTATACACGTTCGACTGACCTGATTTGTAGTTTGTTGTGTGGTAGGATATTACCCCAAGGTCCCACTAGTCCTCGTCCCAGTCATCACTAATTGGAGATAACTATCTCTGTGATAGAAAAAATAACATGAGAACATGAGGAATGCTGGGATATCCACTCCCCAGCCCCTTTCTCTCTTCTGACCATCTAGGACGTGAGGTTGTCGTCCATGCTGGGCTTGGGCAGCTGTCATCTTGACAGACTGCTGTTTGTAAAATTCAGAGATAAGTGCCAGACCAGTAGCCTTCTATGTACAGTGAAAGAAACCACTGCGGCGGCAGTTCTTTTGAATGTACAAAAGGCTTTGTGGACTGGCACTCTTGATTTTGATAACCGTTTAAACATGTTATTGTTTTTTTAAAAACAAACTCTCAAAGTGGGAGTTTGTTTTTGAAAAACAAAAGCTAATCACTTCCACACTATGGGGTTTTTCTCCAAGGGTGTTGGGGTTATTTCTCTTTTTTTTCTGTCCAGGCTTTTCCTGCTGGTAGGGGACAGAAAAAAGACATAACACTGTCCTCCATAAATAGGGAAGGTGGTTGTAACGTCCTTTCTCTGTCACCCCCCACTCTGTAAAGCTATCGGCCGAAGTTCTCCATTGAGGTAGCCAATGGGGCTCTGTCAATGGAATCTTCAATCTCTAAATGAGGTAGGTGGATGAAGGGCATGGAGGTTAGAGTACTCTGTTTCATTTGGAGTAGAGTACCCTCATACAAATTATAAATTAGGCCCTATGTGTCATAGTTTCTATAATAATTGATGTTTAGCACTATGCTTGCTTAAAATGTAGTAGTTGCTTTCGAATTGTGATTGGGAATTCCATCTCAAGAAAAATCCAAAAGCATTAAAACTGTAAACCTGCCCAACATAAGATTTTTGCCAAGAGAGCTCAATTCTGTATATCTACTGGTATGTGAAACAAGCAGTTTAGCAAGAAAATGCGACCCCCAAACCACCTAGTAAGGGAGAAGATGTTATTGTCTGTCAAGAAAGAAGTCACTAGGATACCTGAAGATCTTTCTTAGTAGATTTTAACTCAACGACTAGGGATCACAAACCTCTATTTTGTTGAAAGCAGCCTTGACCAACTGACATTTAATGGAGTTTTAAGTAGGTTTACTTAACTTCGTTCTTTGGTGCCTTGAATAGTTGCCAGTAGTAGGCATCCGGGTGCAGTAGATTTTCCTAAAGGAAGAGCAGTATGACATTGCTCCTGCTAAGAAACAGACAAGAACTACAATATAGTTTGGCCCACTGCAGATAGTTCTGATTGCTCAGTTTCGAGACTAATTGCCTAATTCTCAAAAAGCAGTAAGCCTGCAGTTTAAAAAAAAAATACTAAGATGAACGGGTGTTGATTTACTAATATTTGGAATTCACATTCATTGGCAGTAGTGTGCCTGGAAAGGTGCACCAGTCACACTTTTCTGGGTACTGCCAATGTCATGTGGCAGCCACATAAACAGCAATTTATCACTGCATGATTGTTGGCAGGCTGCAAGCACACATTGTGCAAGGCAGCCCTCCTATGCAAATACACATATTGTTTTGGGATTTTTTCCCACGGTAAACATCCTTTCTACAGCTTGGATGGCTTTATTGCTAGCATAGTGTAAAATCATAAGCCGACCTAGGTATGTTCTTTTTGATGCCTGTCAGACACAAATGGAGCAATTGTTGTCCATAAACATAGGTACATAACCAGTGCTTTAAATGGGTCAGTACTGTCCTGTACTGAGGTCCAGCACTTTTTTATTTTGAGAGGGAGAGTACCTGCACTTCTCAGGAAAAACGTAATACTTTTAATTGGAGAGTACCGGCACTTCTCAGAAACAAGCAGGTACTCTGGTACAGAGTACCTGCACTTTTATTTTTCCATTTCAAGCATTGTACATAACTGAACATTGCTTTGTGAATCAGCACCAGGGGCTCCTGCCATTTAGAAATTCAGATTCCCCTGCCTGTGTGACAACTGTGAATCATTGCCCTCACATAACTTGCAAAAATAGCTCCATAAAATAATTTTAGGGGCTGATGACAATCCCACGAAAAATGGGACATACTGTGTATAGTATACAGCTACACCGGATACATGAACTGCAATGCCTGGAATGTCTGTGGTATGCCAACCAATTTGGTCAATAGTTTTATGAAGATGACAACCAATGTTATTGGCATTTGTTAAAAAGACATCTTGCAATGTTCCCTGAAGTCCTGATTCAAATGCTTCAAGGTGCACCAAGGCGGCAACTACTGTCGTTGAGATTAACAAAGACAGCTCGCTGACAATTTGGTGACAATGGCACTAAATTAGTGTTAGGTGGTGATGGGTTTCTCTATGGTGTGTTAAACCAAGACGGGACTACGTCTGTGGAATTTCCTCCAACACATTATCCCTGCGCTGAAGGAAATTCTGCCAGTAACACAACTGTAAGACAGTGGCGGCCGGCAGCTTTGGGAGGGGGGCGGGCGGGGCACAAACACACACACACACAAACACACACACACACAGGCTCATTCTTTCACACACAGGCACGCTCATCCATAAACAACACTCATTCCATTCAAACATACATGCACGCACCAAACATTCATTTTACAAGATAACACACATTCATTCTTTCACTCACGCACTCACATCCATTAATAACACTCATAACACTCAAACATGCACACGCGCACCAAACATTCAATGTAAAACATAACACACATACACACATACATACACACACACACACATACATACACACACTTACCTTGAGCCTCCGGGTCCCAGGAGGGTTGGGACTGCTGCCTTCCCTCACTGGCTGACCTGAGGTCAGCCAATGAGGGAAGGCAGCAGTCCCAGCCTCGTCACAGAGTGGGATGGGGTCAGTGAGACTGCTGACCCCACCCCACTCTGTGACGAAGTGTCACTGATTGACACTCGCCCTGGGCACTTCAGGGCTTAAACCTGAAGCGCTCAGGGAGAGTGTCAATGGGTGACGCTTTCCTCGTCACCCAGGGGAGGGCCTCGAGGCACCTTTGCTGGGCCGAGGAGGTCACGCCCATAAGGGTCGTGATCTGCTCAGCCCAGCAAAGTTCAGCTCAGGCAGCCAGGAGTCTGCGCAAATCGCGCATGTCTGCTCCTGGCTGCCTGACCTGAACATGAAGAGTGTCTTTCAGGCTGACCTTTGTTCAGCCTGACAGACACTCTTCATGGGGTGGGGGGGCGTGGCCCCTCCGCCCTAAAGGACGGGCCGCCACTGCTGTAAGATTTAGCACTTCTTTTAGGAAACAGAATTTTCTGTTACCAGCTAACCCTAAATCGCGTCCAGAGTCTTCGGCTGCATCACATGAAGTGAGAATAGGGAGTATTAATTTAAGACAGGTCTCTGCCAGTGTTTTGGAACTAAGTGAAGTCTTCAATAGTTAAAGAGTTTGAGCAGTGTTTGTTACTACCATAGACAGTGGTTGATGGTTGTTTGCCATGGGAACTATGCAGGACGGTGCTGCTGTTAGTTTAACAGTTTGTTGTAATCAATTACATAAAAAACTCTATGAAAATGCCTAAGGCACTGTTTGCACTTTTTCAAAGGGCAAAGTGCAAAGTGCAAAGGGCACATTATAATGAACATGACGGGAACTTACAATGAGCCGAACGGTACAGACCACAAGAGAGAGAGCTTGGTGCTCCAGTATATGAAGGCAGCTGAAAAGAAAGATTATTTCTGTATCTAACTAAGAAGCCTACTTTTGGACCCAAATGATTTCCCGAATTGAGACATTAGAGCTCCGAGTTGGGAGAGAACTCCCTAGCTTGGTTCTTTTCGTAGACCTGTTTGTGTTGCTGACATACAAGAGACAAGAGGCAAGACACACATGCAAGTTATGTGTGATTGACAAGCCACAGTACCCTCTGCCACCCATGAGGCCAAATGATCCACTACACAAACTATCCAGGCAAGGTTGATACGAAAACTTGCAAATGAGAGGCTAAGTCTTCTGACTGCAGTATATTGTCTATATACCTAACTGGAGCGTTCATGATCTGGGAAGGAGGGAGATCCCCTAGGCCCTGTTCTTGTAGACTAGCTAGACCACACATCAAATGTTGGCCAAGAAGAAGACAGCTTCTGTTGTATGTAAAATGTGTGTCCAACCTTGAAAGACATGTGCAGCATGACAAAATCTGGGCCCTGAGTTTAATCTGTTGAGTTGGATAACACAACCTTGGCTGAGGAAGGCTCCAGCATTAGGTTAAGGCCGTCCATTGAGGGAGCATCTGGTTGCCAAGCAGTGAGCATAAGACATTCTCTACACAAGGGGCACAAGAAGTTCTCTGCACCATCCTTAGAAAAGGATCGAAAAAATTTAGTCGGACACTAGAGCCACTGACAGAGGATTCTGTGTCCTAATTTCTTATCAGAGGGAAGCAACTGTATTCCTGTGATATCCCCCCACCCGAAATAACATTGAGGAGAGATTGCTTGCTAGTCAGAATTAGATTTTTAAGTTTCAAAATAATTTTTGAATCTTATGTGCATTTACTTTGACACACAGGTTTGGGCAAGGCAACTATAATTCAAAAGCATGCCTACCTAACTGCTGATGTTCTCCCAGAAACTGGGCAGAAGGTTCACCCAGCTATGGCTGGGGGTACTTCTACGGGATATTTCATCTACTTACTGTAAGTACCTATCATTTTGTTTGCTCTCTACCTCTTTTTACCTCCTCTAGGGACTTGGGGCCATATTTATATGGGAGTTATGTTGCAATTCTGAAATGTAATTTATCAAGACACGCAAGGCCACCTTGAGTGGCCCTGAGTGACATGAGAAATCCAAAGTAATGCAAAGCAGTGCAAATTGGTGTGTTGAGTTACTCTGCCCCAGGGAGGCATTCCATGGGTTTTGTGTGAGTGTTCCCTCGCAACACCCATGGATTTTGATGCATTCCCAGGTTTACTAAAAGTGGTAGACCTGGGAATGCACCAAAACTGCTACATCTCCTCAAGTGAGGCATAATGAGGAGAAATATGTTTATTTCTCCTTGTTTTTTCCTATTTCCATGTGTGTTGCATTCCGTAACACAGACAGAAGGATGAAAATCCCTCAGGGTAATGTTTCTGTGCAGGAAAGTGACCCTTCTTACACAAAGGACACCCTTCTTGCAATGCAGGCAACCTTGCACCATGGTGCAAGGGTGCCTGTCAGGGTACTAGGCAGCCAAAATGGTGCTAGAAGAGGGAAAAGGCAGGAATGTGCTGTATTATTTTAAATGCAGCACATTCCTGCCCTTTCCCTGTCATGCGGCACAGCAAGGTGACTTGCTGTGCTGTGTTGCATGACTTTCTCATAAGTATGCCCCTTCTTCTGTATTATTTGCCTCAGTTTCAGCAAGTTTCAAAGTATGGGCACAGTCTGTGTTTTGCCTGCCAGCCGCAATACCAAAATCTGATATTAATCAAATCTATTTGTCTGTAGGGTATCAGTTATATCAAAAACACATCATTTAACTGTGTGCCCAGCATGGGAACTAGTGATAAACTAGTGCTAAAAGTGCATTCAGCAGAGAGACTAGTCAGCACATATGCACTGATAACTCGTCAGAACCTTGATAAGTAAACTTACAAGGAGACACATCTAGGCCAATGAACCTTTTGACCACGTTTGGGGACTTCCCAGAACGAGATATTCAATTTGCATTGCAATCAATAAATCAATAACTCTATCAATATGCACAATGCTAATCAATAAAGCTAATCAATATCATTAATATAGATCAATACAACAAACGCACCATGACCCTTCAGCCATGAATAACCACAACAAATCTAGTAGGCGTTAGGATATTTATTCCCTATTAGTTACAATCTAATATCATGTTTATTCGTCTCAACAATAGCAAGCACATCACAACTACTAAAAATTGGCAACTCGAGCAAAACTTTATCAAAGCATAGATCATGAACATTAGAACAAAGCACGACATTGATATGAAGCAACTTTAGCAGAGTATCATTAGTACATTATTCAACAAAGCAAGAATTCAGTCATTTGTCTATTTGCATCCGATATTAGTGAACTCCTTAACTAACCTCGAATTAGCATCAGCATGTTGGGCTTCATGCAAAACAATTTGGCAACATGAATTTGGAAAACATCTAACTATGGTCTCTATCAAAAGAGCAGTTGGTACCTAGAAAGAAAAGGCAAACAGACAATTACAATTTATCATCAGATAGTTACCTATCCGAATGAGACAGCAAGCAGCGTCAGTCTTCGTCCTCAGGACATCAGTCGATTTGCCATCAGCCAGGATCAAACAGGTAAGTCTCAGTAGGGCATAGCAAGAAAAGACTCTTCTCTCATAAGGAGGAGAAGTGCATAACACGCAAGGGGGTAGGATGAGGATGGTTTAACGTATCAGACGGCTAAAGACAAACGGGGTCATTACGACCCTGGCGGCCGGCGGTAAGCTGGCGGTAACACCGCCAACAGGCTGGAGGTGTTCCGCCAGCTATTATGACCGTGGCGCAATAGCCACGGCCATACCGCCGGCCCCTCCAACATACCACCAGGCTTCCGCCTGGCGGTCATAATCCCCAGGGCAGCGGTGCAAGCATCGCTGCCCTGGGGATTATGAGTCCCCGACCGCCAGCCTGTCCGTGGCGGTAAACACCGCCATGGAAAGGCTGACAGTAAGGGGACTTGGGGTGCCCCCTAGGGGCCCCTGCACTGCCCATGCACTTGGCATGGGCAGTGCAGGGGCCCCCAGGCATTGCCCCGTCGCGCATTTCACTGCCGAATTTCTGGCAGTGAAATGTGCGACGGGTGCTACTGCACCCGCTGCACATCAGCATTGCCGCCGGCTCTATTGCGAGCCGGCAGCAATGTTGATGTGACTTTTCCGCTGGGCCAGCGGACGGTAACACTGTTACCGTCCGCTGGCCCAGCAGAAAAGTCATAATAGGGAGCCAGGAATACCGCCGGCAATGGCGGTATTCTGGCTCCCGCAGCCTCGGCGTTTTTTTAGAAAGACCGCCGAGGTTGTAATGAGGCCCAAAGTCTCTCAGAATGACGAGGAGTCACTCAGTAATGGCGGGGAAGAAGAATGGCTCCGAATGGCTGATTTCTCTTTGGGTCACGCTGTTATATCAAAGTTGTCGAACAAGTCTCTAATTTCCCATTGGGCAATATTTGGTGCATCGTTATCTCTGTCCAATAATCCATCACACACATTACTAGAATTTTCACCTAAGACAGTTCTCATGCAGTTGATTGGCTCCTGGGATTGACGTCTTCATCGGGTGGAATGTCAGGTAAGAAAAGTTACACTTGTCGCTCCAGTCAGTAGTTCCATTGTCTTCTCCTAGCCCAGGCGACCTTGCACCTGTTGCGAATTACATTGTTGAATTCGGCAAGAATGTCTCCTTGAGCAAGTCGGGTCCCAAGAGAAATAATTTACTACAGCTACACACATATCTCTAGCTTCTGGAAAAGTACAGCTTCGTGTCCTTCAGGAAAGCAGCACATTGCACGTTAGAAAAACACAATTCATATGAGACCAGGCAGCTAGGCCCAGACCCTCGCTAAACTAAGGCCTAGTGAGTAATTTAGCATAACCCTAATACATAACTCTTAATGCTAATACAAAGTCATACATTAGTACATTGTTAATTCATTATTAGTCAGTTTCATTAGTCATCGTATACATTGGTGGCCACTCCCTGTGGGCACATTTCAAACACGTACATTATTTTTCTTCTAGGTTAACATATCTTTTACGCGGCTTCATTACACATTATATTGCAAACTTTTCATGTTAATAATAATTTTAAAGTTCACACTCCAACAATCCCTCCTCTGATGACTCTTGTCATCTTACAAATCCTTTCTTTTACAATTTCATCCTAAAATTCTCTCATCTCAATTTCTTCCCTCAACTTTGCCCCTTCTAATTTTGCTCTAAACATTTTCTCCCTTTTCTTTTCTTCTCTCCTCTTATTATTTTTTGCCATTTTTAATTTAATTCTTTTACTAATTTTGCATGACAGCCATAATCCAAATAAGCAACCTAAAACAATCAATATTCCCTGTATTATATTTGCCAATATCCCATGCCAAATATTACTAAACCAACTTCCCATTTTAACAAGTCCCTTTCCAACCTTTTCCCAAACTCCAGGTTTCTTCAGTTCCTTCAAATATGTACTATCTCTTTTTAGGCTAGTAAGCATACTTCTAATCTCATTAATATTATCAGGTATGTAAGCACAACAATGTCTCTCATTAAGCATTTTACAAACTCCGCCATTTTTCACTAAAAGAATGTCTAAAGCAAGCCTGTTTTGAAGAGCCATAGCCCTCTCCGCAGCCCGTTCAGTATCCATCAGGAGTATGGCCCCTGTAAAATTTGTCAGCATGTTATCCACAATAGTAGACAACTTTCGAGTCTTTATGGAATTCAAGATAACTCCCACTGAAGGAATTATTGCCCCAAATATGTCTACTACACCAGCAGCAGTCTCTCTCATTTGTCTAGTACGATGTAATAGACAATTTCGGAAACCTTTTCAAGTCCTCTAATTGATATATCTTTGGGAAAACTATCCCCAAATAACATGTCCCATACCATCCCTTTGGAAGATGATAATGAGCATTAGGTCCACATATATAATAAATCCCAGGGGTCGCTGGATTCTGTCCATTTAACATGAACGTCCATTTACTCTGAAACAAAAACACATGCTTACATTCACTCGTTCCCACAAACACGTTATCATAATATGACTTTGGTTGCGTTAAGCAAAGCTTACCTGTAGTGCATCTACAGCTAATTTCCCTTGTTCCCTAACCGCACTGTAGCTCTCACTACTAATAAAAGCTAGCCGCTGCAATCCTTTCTCCAATTTCCCCTTCAATGTCCTCCTTCTATCTTCCGTGTGATCTAGAAAGCTTTTCTCTACAGATGTAAGCAAACCTGTCCGATTATTACGGTGTGCATAATTTGTACTAATTGTTAATGTTGCTTCAAAGAACCCCTTAACTAATTTTATGCTATAGTACTTAGCTACACTATTTAAATCCTCTATGATAGGCACATAAGAAAACACAAGATCGTGGTTTGAATAAAAGTATTGAATCTCTTCCTGGTTATAGAATCGTGTTAGTAATAAACTACAGCTTATCCCATAAGTTAGAGGCAAACTGTGGTAGGTATCTCCCTCTTGAACTGAAACAGGAATCTGTGTGCACACATAACAATCTTTCGCATCCATAGTATCAACATATTCACTCAGCAAGCGATAGAAAACATTAGTTGATAGCTCCCCTTTTGCGTTAGTTCCCTCATGCAAATATTTTGTGTCCTGCGCGAACCTCTCCCAAGCTGTTAGTGTAGCGGCGGTATCAGGAATTGTAGCATTGTTAGTTTCACTCTTATCCACCAATGACATTCCCACAATCAGAACTATGATGAATATTACACATACAACACCCAAACCAACACCCAAACATTTACAACACCTACGTCCCCTGTTATCATCTCTAATGTTAGCCATGATCTGTAAAGAATCAGAAAGCAAAGTATTATTAGTTCAAACAACAACCAACAGAGGATGGTTAATGACACTTTTTTTTTTTTCTTCAACAAATTAAAGCAAGCGAAAGTCTTTCTTCAGCAATTATTTAGAGCTTTCACATTCACTCCCAGGATCCTTGTCAATTTAGGTTAGCAGCTTGTCAAAACCAGTTCTAGAAAGTCAATTCAGGTTAACAGTGTCACATCCAGTAATTTATCAGTCTCTTTTCTCAGTTTTCCTTAACTAAATTTTCACATCAACACAGTCTCTGTCTCTGGTCAGACTCAGATGCCAAAGTACTGACCTGGGACTTCTCGATCAAAACAGAACGCCAAGAACTCTTGTTGCCACTCAGCTGACGTTGCATATGCCCATTCAGGCCCTGCGTACCTTCTGTTTGCTACTCTCTTTCTTTTCAACTTGCAATCACCCTGCAACTCTCCTTCACTCAGATCTTCTCTTCTTGTTGTATCTACTTCCTCCTCTATTGCATCTACAACAACCACCTTTACCTTCGTAACTTGCAGTTCTGGCCACTTATCTCCTTTCAGTGTCTCTCTGGTCTTTGATCTTCCCTGTGGCAACTCGTCGCCCTCCTCTGACTCTATGGTGTTTTCTCTTGATGGACCTGCAATTTGCTCAGGAGGAGTCTGGACACTCTGACTTTCTTCCGCCTCAACTCCTTCGCCTTCTGGGTCAGTCAGGCGCTCAAATTCTTGTCCATATCCGTCTGCTTCTGGGAGAACCTCCTTCTGACTCGGTCCTCCTGGTGCCTCAGTTGAGATAGGCTCACCGTCACCCCTCTGGGTCTCTTCTCCTTCGTCTCTTATTGGAGTGACCAAGCTGTCCTCAACGGGCTCTCCTTCTGTCTCAGTTCCCCTTTGATTACTCTCCGGTCCTGAGACTTCCATCTCTGTTGTTGGTACTTTCAACAACTCAATTTCCTCATCAGTTGGACACGTCACCTTTTCCGTATGACTGGCATGGATCCAGGTTGGAATTCCCGCACACTTCACAGCAGTGGTAGTCGTTAGTATTACTTGATATGACCCCTTCCAACGTGGCTCCAAACACGACTTCCTCACGTGTTTCTTGATGACAACCCAGTCACCAGCTTTCAGGTTGTGACCTGGATCATTTATCGGTGGCAGTGTGGTAACTTCCACCTGGTGAGAGAAAGAGCGGACCACTTCAGCCAGACCCTTGCAGTAGTCCAACACCATATCATCCGTGATATTCACAAGAGCATTTGCAGAAACTGCAGGCAGTCTCATAGCTCAGCCCATGAGAATTTCATGAGGAGACAGTCCTGTTTTCTTGTTGGGCATGTTTCTCATTGACATTAGCACCAAAGGCAATGCATCAGGCCATTTCAAATTTGTAGCTGCAAACATTTTTGCCATTCTCGACTTCAGGGTACCATTCATTTGTTCCACTAATCCTGATGCTTAAGGGCGGTAACTACAATGCAACTTCTGCTCGATGTTTAATGCTGCACGCAATAGCTTAACCACCTCGTTGTTGAAGTGACTTCCCCTATCTGATTCTAAAGAGATCGGAAACCTGAAACTTGGTATCAATTCCCTAAGCAACAGCTTCGCTACTGTGAGACTGTCATTCCTACGTTTCGGGTAAGCTTCAATCCAGTGACTAAAGATACACACAATCACTAACACGTATCTCAGACCTCCACACACAGGCATCTCAATAAAATCCAATTGCATCCTGCTAAATGGACCTCCTGCTCTCCCAATGTGGCTCAAATTCACCACTGTCCCTTTACCCGCATTCATCTGCTGACAGATGATGCACCTGTGACAAATCACCTCTGCGGCTTGCCTGAACTTCGGGTTAAACCATCCAATCTTGAACAACCTGATCATGGCATCTCTCCCAATATGTGCTTGCCCATGGTAAAACCTTGCAAACTGGGATAGAAGACTGTACGGCAAAACCATCTTCCCTTCATTTAAATCCACAAATCATCTGGCCTTTGTACACATTGCATCCTAACCCAAGAACGTTTCTCATCTTTGCGGGCACGTACCTGCAACAATTCAATTCCTCCAACGTGTCAACCACCCTTAATGCGTAACCTGTGCATGTCTCATTTTCTGTTTCAGGTAACAATTCCCACTGATCCTTTAATGATATACAGTTCAATGCACAAAACCTTGCGACTTGATCCGCATATCCATTTCCCATTGAAAAAAAGTCTTGTGATTTCAAATGAGCACTGCATTTCACCACAGCAATTTCATGAGGTAACTGAATCGCGTGGAACAACTCCTTAATTCTTTCACCATTTTTCACTGGAGAACCAGAAGAGGTCAGAAAACCCCTCTGTGACCATAGCTGGCCAAAATCATGAACAATTCCAAATCCGTATCTGCTATCAGTGTAGATAGTTAACCTCAAATAGGCCTCAGCGTGGCAAGCTCTAGTAAGAGCAACCAATTCTGCCACTTGAGCAGAATATACTCCATCAAGCCAAGACGCTTCCAAGATTCCAGTGATTGTACACACAGCGTATCTGGCTCTCAGCACTCCTACTGAATCTCTTAAACATGAGCCATCAACAAAAATAATTTTGTCATTTTCTTCCAATTGGGTATCTTTATTATCAGGTCTCAGTTTGGTGCACATTTCTGTTACCTCAAGACAATCATGTTCTACATCATCAGCATCCTCAACTTCTGTATTTTCATTTGGAAGCAAAGTTGCCAGGTTCAGCACTGTACATCTTTTCAATGTTACATTTGGTGACCCCAATATGATCATTTCATATTTCGTCAGTCTTGCATTTGTCATGTGCTGCCTTTTGGTATGGGTTAACAAGATCTCAAATGAGTGTGGGACCATAACTGTTAAAGGATGTCCCATCACTATGCCTTCACATTGTGCGAGGCTTTGACCAACTGCTGCTACTGCACGCAGACAACCCGGTAAGGCTGCTGCAACTGGGTCCAAAGTAGCTGAAAAATATGCTACTGGTCGGTTTACACCTCCATGGACCTGTGTCAGGACAGACAAAGAACATGCATCACGTTCATGACAAAATAGAACAAAAGGCTTCGTGTAATTAGGCATACCTAAAGCTGGAGCCCTGCACATACACTCTCTCAACTCGATAAACACCTTCATTTCTTTCTCTATCAGCGTTAGGACATCTGGCCCATCCTTAACCATCAGTCTCACCAATGGCTTGGAGATGACTGAGAAATTCGGGATCCACTGGCGACAGTAGCCCACCATTCCCAGAAATATCCTAACGTCTCTCTGTGTCGTTGGGGGATTCATCTGCAATAAGGCGGTCACTCTTTCCCTGGATAACTTCCTCGACCCTTTCCCAATTAGATGACCTAAGTATTTCACCTCTTTCTGGCAATACTGCTCCTTCTTTGGAGACACCTTATGCCCATTCTTTCCCAAGTGGTTCAGTAAGGCAATCGAAACATATTTGCAGTCATCTCTCATTTTGGATGCAATCAACAAATCATCAATGTACTGCACTAGAGTCGATTGAAAAGGCAATTCCAATGAGATTACAAATCTTTCTTCAGTATCTGATTGAAAATGGAGGGTGATTCTGAAAATCCTTGGGGAATTCAACACCAACTGTAGACCTTGTCCAAGAATTTGAAACTGAAAAGAAATTGGCTGTCCTCATGAAGAGGCACAGAAAAGAACACTTGGGACAAATCTTCTACTGTGAACCACTCTGCATCGCATGGAACCTGGAACATGATCACAGCTGGATTTGGCACCACTAGGCAACACTTCACCACTATGTCGTTAATTATTCTCAAGTCTTGGACAATTCAAACTTTCCCACAACGCTTCCTCAGTCCCATTATTGGTGAATTACATGGACTGCTCATCACTTCTTTCAGGACTCCTTGCTTCACAAAGTCTGCAATTATCTGTGTTACCTGTATAAGGACATCTTGCACCATGTGGTACTGCGGTACCTGGGGGAACACAGCATTTGGCTTCACACTGACTTTAACTGGTTCTACTCCTTTTATCAGACCCACTTCCTTTCCTGTCAAGTCCCACACTTTCTCTTTGACTGTCCCCTGCAAATCTGCTGGCAGATCAGTCACTGTGAACATTGGGAAGAAGGTAATCCGAGGAAACTCCTCATCTGTCGTCTCAGTTTCAGGCTCTGAAATCTGTCCGTCATCCCCCTCATCGTCACTGTTTGTCTGCACCTCAATTCCCTCATTGGAACAGGTGATAGAACATCTTGTCTTGCACAGTAAGTCTCTTCCCAGTAGGGACACGGGACTCGAATCACAAACTACAAACCTGTGCAACCCCTGGAAAGTACCAATCTCAACCTGAACCGGATCTGTGATCGGGTTTGTCAAGAGCTGATTCTCCACTCCTACTACCTTTACTGTACGTCCCGAAAGAGGCAGCTTTGGAACCTCTGCACTTCTGACTGTAGAGCGTGTAGCTCCTGTGTCAACCAAGAATGAGACTTTGTGACCCATCACTTTCCCTTGCACGTAAGGTCCCCTCTGATCTACCTCTAAGGACGCTGCAAGCCTGCACTCTTCACCGTCTGAGCTCTCATCCGACCATTCATCTTTTTTTCCATTCTCACCACGCAATGGGAACTGTTGTACTGCGTTATTTTGACTCATTCCTTGACTTGTGACCTGTTGAGGAAGCATCATAGTAGGCATGTATCGACTCTTTGGCCTCTTGCGCCGTTCAATCAATCTTTTGCCAATCAATATTTTGCGGCGACACCTTCTGTTTCAAGAACTCAATAACCTTATAGTAATACCTCATCACCTCAGGAGACGGTGCTCCTATGACTCTATCCCTTGCCGGTTCCGCAGTTGGCCAATCCACACTCCTCTTGCACTCAAGCTACAAATCAGCTGGAACTATAATCTCAAAAAGAATATTCAGGTCTTCCCAAAGACCCTTCGCAAACTTCGCCAACCTATCTGTCTGCTAGTACCACTCTATTGGCTTCTCCTTCAGCCTGGGAAAGTCATTTGTGAATGACAGAATGTCACCTCTAGACCATGGGACATGGACAAGGACCACTCCTGCTGTCTCTCTCATTGGTAACATTTTTATTGTACCATATCCGGCACTGGTTTCGCCTGCTGTTGTTCCGGGCAGTCACCTTTTCATTTATCTCTTTTCTTTGCCCATCTGCCTTCCCACTTCTCTAAGGCTCCCCAAACTTGTGCACTCTGCAGTATTTCCTTAAGGTGTGCCTTCATCCCAGTAGACCTCATGTGATCAAAATCCTTGGGCTCCAAATCTAACCTGTAACTCCTCTTCAGATGTTTAGTATTGTCTAAGTCTATGCCCTATTTATCTGCCAGGTTTGCCAACTTCTGGTGCACCTTGCTCACTTCTTTAGTTATCTTTGGGCACAGATACCTCAATTCTGCTTCAGTATATGACTCTAGCCTGTTCACTCCCATGGTCCCTTCAACTAGCTCATTTGCCTCCATACTTAACCTCACAAAAGTCAGGTACTCTTCACTTTCCGACCACTATGCTGTCAGAGGAGTGGCCTGTTGTGACTTTAACTTGTCTAACCATTCATTCAGTTGTTGCGCAGTTAAACCTTGCAAGGAGATATTTCCAGCCTGCATCATCAGTGTTTGCGGTACATTCGCACCTGAGATCTGTGGAGTCAGCAGTCCCAAACCTGATTGTCTCATGGTATCTGGAGGAACCCCAATCGGACTGAAGTCTAACAGAGACCTAGATCTCTCTATTGTCTGTTCCACTGGAGTCATCCCTTGAGAGCTCCCTACAAACCCTCCTCTTGTCACTTCTTGGGTCATTACTCCCTGATCACCTACACTAGGCTTTGCCTGCGCATACAATGGTACTGGTGGACCAACTGTAATAGGTAAGGATATGGCGGCTGGCGGCTGCCTACTCCCAAAACCTGTGGACCATTAGCTCCCAAATTCTGATTGATTATCGGTGCTGTGGCTGACTGCGGCTCCATGACCGAGGTGTAATTCGGGACCATCTGTTGCTGTGCCTGAGGCAGTAAAAGTGGAGTTGGCTCAGTCTGTATTAGCTTTGGTCTCTAATACTGGGACAGGGTAGAGCCTCTGAACCTGTGGTGGCTGTAACTGAGATTGCATCTCTGGAGCAGTAGACACACAGACACTGTTCTGTATCGGAACTGGTGTCGCAACAGTATTAACCTGTACCGTGTTTATTGTCCCCTGGTTCTGCGTCAAATTTATAGGACCTGCACTAGTACTTGGTTTCTTATCATCTAGGGCATATGGCGGTGGTCGATCATGTAGTAACTGATTAAGGAATTCATCATCATCTGAGTCATCTGCCTCTGCCCAGGACTTCTTAGTCTCCTTTTCTTTGCTAGAACCCTTATCCGTCTTACAAGTGGCTTTCGCTCCTTGGGTTCCGCCTTCTTGAGTTATTGCTGGAAACATCCTAACTCCCTCTACTATTTCTCTTCTCCAAACCCTCTGTGCGCTATCCCATCTAGCTTCTGCTAGTGTCTTTTCTGCTTTCCTCATTCTCCTCTCAAACTTCTGTTGCTGTTGTCGTATTGCCATCAGTTCCCAAATTGCTAATGCCTCAAACTGTGCTAGCCTCGGAGGTGGCTTTTGCTCATTTAACACCCTCTGCAAATTTTCCAAAATCCTTATATTGAACGTTCCGTGCTCCGGAAACGCCAAACACCCTTCTTTCTCTGTCATTTTGCACCATTGCTTTAGCCATAGACATGGAGCGACTCCCCTCTCCTCCATTACGGCATAAGCCGGTGTATCCTCTGGCGGTGTAGGCTCCCCCACACTCGCGGTAATGTACACATCTCCCCTCAAAGTGCTCTTTAAAGCCTTGAAAAACTTCATTTTTACGGCTTTTTACACAAAACGCCACACTCACATGAAGTTCGCCGACTTCCCTACTCTCATACTGCGGAGTACGCACACTCCTACTAAAACATTACTTGGCCTAAAATTCTCACAAACCTCACAATTCACCTGCGGTATGCATAAGCTGTGCAAGCGCAAACCCTACGTCACTCACGCTATCACTGGAACGCCGAGAACATGCCCAACTCACTTCGGCAAGCTCCGAGATTCCGGGAAAGTCATTTGGGACTTAGGGGCACTTCATCTCTCCAATTTGCATTATTTCAAAAACAATTTTCAAACACTGGTCCCGTGTCCTAGGGCCCCAAGGGGCCAAAACCCTCCTCTGCTACCAGAACTGATAACGCGCCAGAACCTTGATAAGTAAACTTACAAGGCAACACGTCTAGGCCAATGAACCTTTTGACCACGTTTGGGGACTTCCCAGAATGAGATATTCAATTTGCATTGCAATAAATAAATCAATAACTCTATCAATATGCACAATACTAATCAATAAAGCCAATCAGTATCATTAATATAGATCAATACAACGAACGCACCATGACCTTTCAGCCATGAATAACCACAACAAATCTAGTAGGAGTTAGGATATTTATTCCCTATTAGTTACAATCTAATATCATGTTTATTCGTCTTAACAATAGCAAGCACATCAAAACTACTATAATTTGGCAACTCGAGCAAAACTTTATCAAAGCATAGATCATGAACATTAGAACAAAGCACAACATTAATATGAAGCAACTTTAGCAGAGTATCATTAGTACATTATTCAACAAAGCAAGAATTCAGTCATTTGTCTATTTGCATCTGATATTAGTGAACTCCTTAACTAACCTTTAATTAGCATCAGCATGTTGGGCTTCATGCAAAACATTTTGGCAACATGAATTTGGAAAACATCTAACTATGGTCTCTTTCAAAAGAGCAGTTGGTACCTGGAAAGAAAAGGCAAACAGACAATTACAATTTATCATCAGATAGCTACCCATCCGAATGAGACAGCAAGCAGCGTCAGTCTTTGTCCTCAGAACATCAGTCGATTCGCTATCAGCCAGGATAAAACAGGTAAGTCTGAGTAGGGCATAGCAAGAAAAGACTCTTCCCTCATAAGGAGGAGAAGTGCATAACAGGCAAGGGGGTAGGATGAGGATGGTTTAAAGTATCCGACGGCTAAAGACAGTCTCTCAGAATGACGAGGAGTGACTCAGTAATGGCGGGGAAGAAGAATGGCTCTGAATGACTGATTTCTCTTTGGGTGACGCTGTTATATCAAAGTTGTCGAACAAGTCTCTAATTTCCCATTGGGCAATATTTGGTGCATCGTCATCTCTGTCCAATAATCCATCACACACCTTACTAGAATTTTCACCTAAGACAGTTCTCATGCAGTTGATTGGCTCCTGGGATTGACGTCTTCATCGGGTGGAACGTCAGGTAAGAAAAGTTACACTTGTCGCTCCAGTCAGTAGTTCCATTGTCTTCTCCTAGCCCAGGCGACCTTACACCTGTTGCGAATTATACTGTTGAATTCGGCAAGAATGTCTCCTTGAGCAAGTCGGGTCCCATGAGAAAGAATTTACTACAGCTACACACATATCTCTAGCTTCTGGAAAAGTACAGCTTTGTGTCTTTCAGGAAAGCAGCACATTGCACATTAGAAGAACACAATTAATATGAGACCAGGCAGCTAGGCCCAGACCCTTGCTAAACTAAGGCCTAGTGAGTAATTTAGCATAACCATAATACATAACTCTTAATGCTAATACAAAGTCATACATTAGTACATTGTTAATTCATTATTAGTTTCATTAGTCATCGTATACATTGGTTGCCACTCCCTGTGGGCACATTTCAAACACATACATTAGTTTACTTCTAGTTCAACATATCTTCTATGCGGCTTCATTACACATTATATTGCAAGCTTTTCATGTTAATAATAATTTTAAAGTTCACACTCCAACAGCACACAAGATGCATTTATGCCCCATAGGACCAAACGTATACAGAATCATAAGACTACTTTTTAATCTCTCTGGTGGAAGATTCAATTTTTCTGAAAATTAAATGGCATGTGGAACGTTTTAATGAATACATAATTTCAAAAATAACGTGGCACACACTTATTTCTAAATTATATTTGCCAGCAGATAATGATATTTCCTTAATTCACTGTGTCCAGTACATCAAGCTATGTCAGGGTTTGCCTTCAGCAAGGCCATATGCATGCTAATGACCCTGCTTGGGATCTCTCACAACTATGTCACTCTTGAGCTACTCCCCAAAAATGTGTGAGCAACCCACAAAGATCAATGACTGGACTCAGTAGCTGATGTGGTAACCCTTGGCACAAAGTACTGCATGTTTTGAGCTCTATAAACTCTCTTTAAGGGAGGGATGCATTCTGAAGAAGTACGATGATGCCTGTGTAAACCATTTGCTGAAGAAACCATCCAGAGCAACCAAACAACAGATCAATGGCACAGTGTACATTTCTGTCCTAGAATTTTAAAATCTATAATCTGCAAACAGCTGCAAGCATAACTGGACAGTGGAGAGATCTTGGATAATCATAAATTGGTTCATTGGGCAAGCCATGTAGCAGAGACTGCAATATTAACAGTAAGAGAAGTAGGATCTTCTGTACCTGTTGCAGCCTTGGATAATCTTGAACACCAAGGGGCAGATTAATACTTTGTTTATGCCGAATTTACGTAATTTTTTTAACGCAAATTCAGTGCAAACCTAACTGCGTATTTATATTTTGACGTTAGATACGTCTAACGTCAAAATATAGGAGTTTGCACCATTTTTTGGATGCGTGCACCTACCTTGCATCAATGAGATGCAAGGTAGATGTTCCCATCTAAAATATTGTGCTATCCCCATAGCCCCATATTTATCCCCCTGTGCTAAAATGACGCACAGGTGGGAGGAGGGGCCAAATAATGGTGCAAAGCTTGCATTACACCATTATTTAACGCCTGGGTCAGACCAGGCGTTAGGGGACCTGTGGACAAATTTCCATGGTGAAACACCATGGAATGGGTCCATAGGTGCCCTCCCCAAGCCCCAGGAACACCCTTACTCCCACTAGAGGGACACTGGAGGATGGGGGACCCCATCCAGGTAAGTCTGGGTAAGTATTTTTTTTGTACATCAGGGGCCCTAACATGCGGCCCACTGCATGGCATAGGGGGCAATGGCCATGGCCAGTGGACATTTATCCCCTGTGCTGGCCATTGGGGTGGCGGGCCTGAATCCTGTCTTTCCTGAGAGAGGGGTCATGTTTTTGGTGGATGTGTGCTAGGAAATGACGCTAGTCTGATTAGAGACTTTTTTTTGCCTCTAACCAGGCTAGCATCATTTTTTTACGCAAACCCTCTTCTTCCCTACCGCCACCCCCGCCCTGCTAGTGTCGTCTTTTAAGACACTAGCCCAAGTTTAGCACCGGCTTGCACCCTTCCTTTAATATGGCGCCCGGCTGGCGCTGTGGAATGGCGCAAGCTGGCACTATACTTTTTGCAACAAAACTGTGTTCGCGCAGTTTTGCGGCAAAAAGTATATATCAGGCCCCAAACCCTTCCAAGTGGAATATTTAAAGTCACTGTTTCTCAGAGGAGACTAGCAATTTGTTCAGTACCTTTTTGGAGGACAGAATGTTCAGAGTAGTAATGGGTTCATTTCAACCAAACCAATAGGAAGTACATACAAAGTTCCAAAGGGTCCAGCTCTCTCCTGGACAAAGTATAATGTGACATGTAGGCAATATACAATGTCCTGAAAGCCTCAAGGGTAGGGTTTTGTGTTGGCTCAGAAGATTCTCAGCAAATGTGTGTTTCTTCATTTATATGGGTTGGGATATAAATACGGTGAATTAGAATGTTTGGGGTATATTTACTAAAATACAATTGTGGGCTGTGTTTGCATCACAAAAATGATGCAAATATGCAAATCAACACAAAACCTTTTCTTTAATTTACCCTCAAATGGAAGCAGCACAAAGCAGTGCCTAGTGCTGCTTTGCATTACTCAGTGCCAACAGGACATTCCATGCATGGTGCATGGGCATTCCAATGCAACCACCCATGGTTTTTGACGCACAGCCTTGTCTAATAAAAGAAAGGAAACAGGGTTTTGCAAAAAAAATAATGCCCTTTTGAAACAGGCGCTATCAAGGAGAAATGCTTTTAATTTTTCTTTCTTTTCCGAATTTGCATGTGTGCTGTACTGTACAGCACACATACAAAGCGGGCAAAAGTTTAAAGTTAGTCTAAGCATAGTATTTTGCACTGGAGGGCACCCTTCTAGTTCAAAACGTATACTAGACTCACATAGACACCTTAGCACTATAGTGCAGAGGTATGCACATGGCTCTTGATAGCCTGATTGTGTGCTGGAACTAGAGAGTGATTAGTAGAGTGCTATATCTCTAGATATGGTGCTGCCCTGCTCTTTCCTCCTCGATGGTACAGTGTGAATGCCTTGTTGCCTCCCATCAGATACATCATGATCGTGAAGCAGTTTCTGTTGGGTTTCTGGTGCCTAAGGGTGGGAGAGCTCAGTTGTCAGAATGTGGCTGCTCACCTCACCTTCATATAGCTTGATGAGTTGAACCAGGACCAGGCCCTCCACGTGCAGTCTCTTGCGGAGTTCTCTACACAAATAATTGACTGGCATTTTCAAGGATATAGCTTCAAGGGGGTGTTTGGGGTGGTTGGGGTGTTAAAAAGACCCTTATAAATGTACTTTCTGATGAAAAGTTGGGTAAAGGTCCTTTCAGTGGTGTATGGTGAGTTCTCAATGGGATTTTACCTTGGATTTTTGCATACACACAGAAATAAAAATACACACACTCGCACTCTCTGTTTTGAAAGCCCTCAGAAATTATGGTTATTTTACAAAATATTGTGTTTTCTCTCAGTACTCTTACCAATCCACATTACTCTCCTTTTATACTGCCTGGTAAGCCCCTCCCATCCACCCTGCTTGTCGTATAATGTATTTTAACATTATATGTCATTGTGATTGTCTGGAAATCTGAAACTCACAGACCCCCAATCTTACTGACCAAGCTACGCCCCTCGTCATTTTCATTCAGTTTCAGAGAGGAATCTCCTCTGTCTCATCAGCTGGATCCTTGAGTCAGGAAGAGCTCTGAAAGCGCACCTTAGTTGAGTGAAGACAACTATTGGGGCTGCTTAAGGCCCCACAGTATGGAGAGCTCATTGCCTGAGGCATCTTGAACAGTGAAGTCTGTGAAGTCTGAAAATACTATCTTTTGTGAATATGTAAAGGCTTCCAGAGGCGTTGACGGCTCTAGAGGTTGTCACTAGCAGAGACATTTGAGACACTTGAAACTCCTAAAGATATAGAGACTGCCAATGCAAGAAAAACCTGGGACTGTCAGTCCCACAAAGACTGTCACCGCTGGGGAGATTTAACAATGAAGAAACATGTGAGACAGCCTCATAGAGGTCGAAGCATTCGTCTCTGCCTGTGACTGATTCACCCTGTTTACAATGATTTAGGTTGCTTACAAGAGCTTATTAACTATGTATTTGCATGGAGGTTGCCTAACCTAATGCAGGGCTGGATCCTTGTGGTCTTAGGCCCACTCTCTGGTGTGCCTCTTATTCCACCACGAATCGGGGGCTAATCGTGTGACCTTCTCCATCTAGCTACTCGGACAGTGTCTGTAAGTCTCTTGTTCACTCTGGGTGTCCCGTCACTCACCCTCATATGCTGTCACTCTCTTTCTTTGTGTTATTTCTGGGGACTGTACTTTTCTATGCATTGGTTCTCGTGCTACAGTGTTTCTCTCCGTTTTGACTCTTGAGGTTTCAGTATGTCTTACTGTTGTAGTTTTTGTGTAGCTCCGGGTGAATATCTTTCTTAGTGAGTTGATTGACAGGTTGTCTCTTGTAGTCCCTCCTACTGCAGACTTCTTATCCCTACTGCTGCAGGATGTCTGTGTCTATCCCCAAGATTCTACTCATCCTAGAGTGCTCCCACCAGCAACTGTCTCTACGCCTCCCTTTGTCCCTGAGCCAGGTTCTTCTTCTCTTTCCAGAGCCACAGTCCCTTCCTCTCTTTATAGGTGAGTGAATAAATACTGGCGACTTCATATAAATAATCCAGATTACATGTTATGCTTGTCCATTTGAAACCAAGCCTCGTTGTTGATTGGGTAGGTGACAGGACTTTGGGTGCAAGACAACCATTGCATGCCTCTTAGGCTCACTGTATCTTTTTCTTTTGTCCCTTCCTTTCCTCATTCCTTTCTTCTTATTATTCATTTACTTCAATTTCACTTCTGTATTTTTTTTAAATTGTTACACACTTAATGTTTGCTTAGCATATATTAATGTCAGTGCCACAGGAATTATGTGATTAACAGATGCGGCATTTCCTGCACAATTTTGGATGTGCCGCACTTGCCATATAATCCATCATCTGCTGCATAACCTGCAGAGTGTGACAAAAAATAGTTTCTGGCTCAAATGTGTGTTGCCGTGCAGTAGAATGCCCTTTGTAAAGGTTGACTGGTAACCTTTCTGCTGACTATTGCTATATTTGGGTGTCTAATATTAAATTAAATTACATTTAATTAAATTGGTACTAATGAGGAGAAATCTATGCCCAGACAGTGGTAACAATGTAAAAACAAACATTTGCAGTACATTGGGATTCCCCATTTGCTCGAGTTAAAGCTATTAGCGTTGTAAACTCCTAACCTGACTTTTCTTGCCACATAAACTGAAAATGAAAAGTAAAACAGTTTCACATAAGCGAGTTGATGGCCGCCATGAGCCCAAAGCAGACACACAAAAGGAAACAGAAGTTTGCTCACAGCGAAACGTATTGGCAAAAGTGCAAATATCCATGTAACATGGTTGATGTCATGCAAAACACTCGACTATTGCCCAGGGAGATCGCACTGCCTATGAAATAAAGAGAAAAAGTAGTCCAGAAACCATACCAAAAACATGGAGCCTCGTATGTTTGCAGTAGTTGGCCGGTGCGCTTGAGGCGGGCCAAACATCAGAAAAAGGCATGACATATGCATGCCTTTCACTAATTAAATCAAGTGAATTTTGTAAGGCAAGCCCACGAACCAACCAAACTGATGGGCGTGACATGGGCATGGTTAAAAGCCCACAGAGAGATTACACCAGGGACACAGTGCTTTGCGCGCTCAACCCTAATGACAAACATTACAAAATAATAACAATACTATCACACAATGTTCTGCATTACACCACAGTTTGCCTTTTCATACTGCCTAACTTAGTTAACCCTGCTGCATGAGATAGCCGTCCCTGCCACATAATTCCAGTAGCTATGACTTTACTGCTGCAAAAAAAAAGGGGCAAACTCAGGAGTGTTTCAATATTTCTAGAGTACCTCCTCAGAACTGCCTAGAGCCTGGAGCCATTTGACCAATTTCTTTGAGAAAATGTGGTGGAAAGTGTACCGTTTTGCCATATGTTTTTCAAGATTTCCTTCTCCTGTTCACTGCAGTTTGGAACAGTGTCCATGCCACACCACATTCACACTTCGCCAGCCACCACCAGACCTTTTGAGGGGTGTAGTCCAGCCGTATAACTAAACTATACCAATAAAAGCATCATGCACTTTTAGTCATTCATCTGTATCAGTGTGAACGGGCACATTAGATTATTACCGCATTCACCAAATGACTGCATTTTCCTATGCACATAGATTGATGTCTTTTATTTATTATATTTTCTGAGAAAAAAAAATAAACACACGTTACAAATAAATGTACGGATAATACAACACAAACGCAAAACACATTTGAAAAAAGAAATACATTGTAGTATTACATCACACAGCCAGACTACGGAATGCAGTGGTAATAAGGAAATTTGTATTGATATCTGAGCTAGCGTAACGCGGGCTGATGCAAATATTGAAACTTTCGCCCAAAACAATGGTGTATTCATTATTATTCCGTTTGCTACAAATTGAGCAGGTTGGCGTTAGCAGGGTTGGAGGCAGGCGGTCTGACAGTTGTCACTCTTCCCTTTTTGTTTTTCACCAACCCATTTGGATGCTGAAAACGGCCCATATGGCACAGCTGCTGCACCAAGCTTTTGAATTTCTGTGCTTTCAATGCCCGCAGCAAGATGCTTATTGACAGCTCCTCACACTGTTTCACAACAGCCCATTGAGGAAAGCTCTCTTTAGCTTCCCTTTAGGCGTGTAAACAAAACTGTACCTGTGGGTGTCCAGTGGATTGTTTAACAGTATTGATGAACAACCTGCAAACACAATGCAGAGAACTGTGGAGCGCTTCATGCATTAGTTATTTCAAAACCCAATGTATTCTCTTTTCTTTGATGAAATGGGAGGAATGGGTTACATTTGCTTAAAATTAAAAACTGTCCAACTCTAAATTGGGGCCTCAGGCACAAAACAATACATTTAAATGAGACCGATTGGGTGGATTGGTTTTTTTCTGATAAGCATTTTGATTGTTGCACAGCAGGATGCGCAACAGGCATGTTGATTATTGCGCAGCTGTGTGTGCAATGCAATGAAGGTCGAGGACACCAGTGAAGCCTGGATAATCTTTAAAAAAGCCTTCGTGGTCCAGGGTTTTGAGCATTTTAAAGCTGATATTTTTAGCTGAATCACGCTGTTTGTTGTTTGCCAAAATACACAGGGCAAACTACATTGCTTCCTTGACAAACACACAGTTTGGCAGTGTCAGTTATTAAAATGTGCGCGCACCATCTTGCAGGAAGAGTTATTCTGCACTGGCACTGTCCCGAGGGCGTATTTGAAGTTTAGTATTTGATGACTGCATATTGCGAAATAGCTGGGAATGCAGCACGATATTCTGCCACTTTGTGGAAATCTATACAATAAAACAGTTGTCGGTTATTAACACGCGCGTCATAGTTGTCAAAGCTACTTGTGTTCCAAATCCCCAAACCATTAACCTTTCTTATTTTTGTCAGTATAATATGAATTATTTACGTAAACTAGTAGGTTCATATTTTTCTAGAATAAAAAAATTATAGCAGATTGTTTTGTGGGTGGGGGGAGAAAACGCCATATTGTGGCACTTCAAATGAAAATATTATATCTGTACTACTATAGATGAGATATATTTGTCACGCCAATTCACCCTGCCTTTATACTCACTCCACTGCCACTCATTGCTGTGTCATTCACTCCTTCCATATTCACTAATTACAGCACACGCAATCTCAGGCTCTCCCTTGGTCCATCACTCTCTTGCCTTCGCCCACCGCAGCCTTCCCAGCTCACTCACACAGTCAGTCCTCCTTCCATCAATCACTTCATCCCTCAGCCGTATCATAACTCACTCCATCAACAAGTCACGTTATCACTGACGTTATCATTAGCTCACTGCATTCATTGCTCTCTCCAGTCATTAGTTCCTACTTGTCTTAACCATACACCTGTTGCATTATTTCCTATAGCATTTTCTCAAACACTCCCTCACTCTCTCAGTATGACCAAAGGTAACTAAAAATAAGGCCAACTACAGAGCGGACATTACTGAAAACAGGCTTTGGGTACTGCCTGTTCGAAAGTTGCTGGAGAACTTGAGCTCACAAAGAATAGCCTAAAGAATCATCTTAGCTGTGTGAACTCAATGTCCAAGGGGAATAGAATCCAATACCTGGCATCTAAAAAGCCAATTATTAGATGCCAAATTATGTTCATATATAAACGGCTTCTAAAATTGGAGATATTTTCCAAGTAATTGTAGAGTTCTTTCGGTCTACAAGGAATGATATGTATTATTACTAAATGAGGGACATTCTCTGTATGCATTTAAAGAGGATCCACATGTACTAAAATCTGATCCTAGGTTCAAAAGAAATAAATAAGTGATATTCTTGATTTAGAAATATACTGTTTACTAGAAAGTCTGAAAACCACGTGGACATTAATAAACTGCCCAATATGTAGTTGAAGATCCTTGTTTAGTCATAGTTCAACCACAAGTTCACAGTGGCATTTACAAGGGATCACGGAACGCACTGTAATACATTCGAATATTGTTCCCTATTGAGTTATTGATAACTGACAGAATATCGGAAACGCAAATATTAGAATAAAATATTGCAAAAAGAAATATTGTGAGGACAGAATATCTTGTCAAAAATATCAAGGACAAAAATATTGAGAAGGTAAGTGCAAATAGGTAAGTAAATATTTTCCATTCCTAAATCCACATCTACGTACCTTTAAGCTTGATAGATTGTCAAGGTACATAGATATGGCGTTATATATAGTAAACATCGCTCACCTATAGAAACTAACCTTCAGAATGCTTTTGTCCTCGACATTCTTGACACTATATTTTGTTCACACACATTATTTTGCTGATATTTCGTCTGCACACCTTGAACTATATTACACCATTGTTGCTGGTAAAACTAGAATTCAGATAGAATTTTGGCAGCTAGGTAGCCTACCGCTTCAAGCAGTGACAGTTTCATTGAAAGAAGGTGTTCTGATGCAGAATGAACATTTTATTTGAGCCAATCAATTTAAAAATAACAATTTAGACTACTTTTATGTCCAGTAATTTGGGAACAGGGGCCCGCCACTGGGACTTGATGTTATTCAGGTACTATGGCAGAGTGTTTAAGTTCATCAGCCTAAAGTCAATGTTCACTAGAATCAGTATATGATTGAGAGAATAACTGGGCAGTGCAGGATAGGAATGTGAAAGGTAGCCAGTTTTGAGACAGTCACCCTGCTCCAAAGGCATTAAAAGCAATTTCCATAATGGTTTTGTAACCAAAGCAAAGTCAAAAGAAACCCCAGGAAATCAAAAATAATGTTGTTCAGTGAATTCTCATTAAAGACAATAGAAGGTGACTTCAATCTGGCAGTTGTAAAATTGGGAAATTTGAAAAACATACTGCACCTTGGAATCATAAGTTCTGAAAATGTGAAAGATTGCAATTTTTTTATACAAGGCAAGACCAGCAGTAAATGCCATTGGATGATTCATAAACAAATTGCTAGTTAAATCGCAGTATATATTTAAATGATAATGTGGCTGCAGTTGGTGGAATACTTTCTTACGGTTCTGACCACTGGGGGTAGACAATATAACCAAACTACTTTTTTTGTTCCAAGATTGCTCCTTCTACCACCTGGTTTTGAAATGGCAGCCCCAGAATATGACAGGCCACCAACTAATATTAAATCTGCTATGAGGCTCCTGCTAAGCTATGTGGGCAAGAGTAAATAACCATCTAGTGGACTTTGCATCGAAGGTGCAGGCCCTATTTGAAAAACAACTTTGTCTTTTTTACCTTTTCAAATGAGGGACACTAATTGCGTCCTCGCATCCTGATTGATGACATAATAAAACCCAGTTCATGTGCAACTAAGGTGAATCAGCATAAGAAATGGAAACAAAGCCTTGAAAATCAGATGTCTCTAAAATGCCACAAGACCATTAGGATCTCATGGTAAATTATCTTTTCAACATGCTCATCGTTACTGAGACGCACTCAACTCTTCTCAAGAAGGAATATGCACTGGTGGGAGCTGGTGCTCTGATGTAGGCACAAAATGATGCCAAAGGTATACCTTGCAAAAGGGAACCATGAGTCTTCGTGGACTCTGTCAAATGAGGACTGGAACCCAATGGATAAAGGTCACTCTGGCTCGGGAATTGCATGTGATGGTAAAATGGAGGTCTTAAGAACCTTTTTTTTTACTCTGCTCAGCATAGAGCAGTCTATGAAGAAAGAGACTTACAAAAATTCCATGTTACACCAGCTTGTAGACTATCAATCACAGCCCTCTAAAACTACAAAATAAACGTGATCCAACATGGGGGTGAAGGGAGCAATTATTTGTACTTTAACCTTCCTGTGTATTTAACTAAGCAAAAGGGTTTCACCCTAGCATCCTTGAGTTACCATTAAACTGTATCACTTGTTTGTATGCCGTCATTGAATGTCTTCATTCACTTTTCCATGCACAGGAGCATATCTTAGCTGGTAAGATTTGGGGGGCGTGAATCTCAAATTCCCCAACTAAGAATCAGTGGGCTACAGGGTGGAGTAATAAGATGTAGTGACCAAGGTTTGGAAGGTACAGTGTCAGTAATGGTTTGCATTAGGTGGGCCTCTATCTAGAGTGGTGCAGTCAGAAAAAATATCATAGTTTGGGATGCTCTCCAAGCACTTGCCACTGGTTAGGTTATTAGCAAGCATTCATTCCATCATCTTTCGGGTGTTTATTTGCCAGTAATATGCCTGGAAATATAAAACTAGCACAGGTTTCCAAGCCTACTAATGCCAACGCTTGTGAACTCTAATAAGTAATGAATTTGCACCCATTGAAGGAGTACTTCTATGAGTGCAGAGATGTTTTTGGTAAACCAGTCACTACGTAGATTTAAGTTTCTGCTCCAGAAAATGAACTGGTTAGAAGCTCTTAGTGAAATGAGACTACAGAAGAAAATGAACACACATATAGCAGAGCCAATTCAGGGCCCCAAAGTCCCAACTACCAAGCCAAGATTGCATTTAAGGGAATCACACCTCAAACCCCCTCCGATGCTACACCTCTGTCCACTCCACTTGAGCCTGGTAGTCCTCCATGGGAACTCATGACTACAGTCACGTACAGCACAGTGCCCCTGCTTAAGGATCTTGTACGTTAAATGTATTTTCACTCCACACGTTCTTCATCTCTGTGATGAGAAGCCTTGATGGTAGAGTTGTCAAATATATATGCACACGGAACTCAATGTTTTCAGTCCTCACCTTTTACAAATGTTTTAATCAAGTGACTGACAGCCTCATGTACTGAGCCTGAGACACAAATAAAGGTAAGTGACCTGAAACATTACTAGTGCAAGCCTAGCCAGAGCAGTCCCAAGAGTCTGGTTTTGCTCTAAATGTCTGTGCCCGAGATATGGCTGTGAAAATATTTAGCATGTTCATCGTGCTACAAACACAATATATACAAATATGATATAATCTTTTCAAAATAGTGTATTTCTTTAACATGTGGAAGTTTTTCACCTTAGTACATCAGACTATAGCAGGCACAGACAAATATTTATTAAAAGCTCGCCCCCAGAGACAACACCATTTGTAAACAAGGAGGCAAGTCAGTTTTCATGTAAACCCTAAACTTGGCCTAGATTCTTATTACAGATAAAGCAACATTACTGTATTTTAAATAGGAGGTGCTTGTACAGCCCACATCCTGAACTCAAGTGCTCTCATATGTGAAAATAAATAAAATGAACACTATAAAGTAAAATAAAACGTTTGCTGAAAATCATACAATTTGGACAAGCAGGGAAGCTGCTATTGATTCAAGGTTATCTGGTTTCACTGGTATATCTGTCTCTGACTCAGCTGTTTTACTTCAAAGGTCATTGATTTGTCTTTTATTTTTGTGGAAAAAAGAACCTGACACACACATAGCAGACTCGAATCAGGGCTTTAAGACCTAACTATCAAGCACAAATGCATTTGTTCGGAGGGTGTCACACCCCAAACACCCCCTCTTCCATCCGAAGTTACGTCCCTGCTTATGCACTTTGTTCAGTCTAGTGGCACATCAAAATCTTTCCAAAAGTGAGTTAAGCACTTTTTATACTTTTTATGCTCCTATCCTGTTAATTTTATAGTTGTTTTCGTTTTTAGTGATCTACCTGTGAAAGAAGTCATAAAAGGTGAAGGGCAATTAAACTTAATTCCTTTCTTTGTTTCTTCGTTCCTCGTACGTACCTTAATATTTACTTTTAAATATTGTTGTACCTGAATTGCATGGCAAAATCTGACTGAAGCAATATTAGCAGTAAATATACCTTTCCTAACTTGCAGCCATTACTATTACTATCAAAAATCGGTGTGTGTTTTTTGTGGGGTTCTTAAATGTTGGTACTTTTCAGACTTTTTATTTACCTTTTGAATTTCGCATTCATAGTCTTTTACATAGACATTAAGAAGCATATTTATACTCTGTTTGCGCCGAATTGCCGTAAAAAATTTTGACGCACATTCGGCGCAAACCTTGCCCCATATTTATACTTTGATGCCCAACCCCGCGGACGTCAAAAATCCTCAGTGTGTATCATTTTTTTGATGCAGGAAACCGCCTTGCATTAATGACATGCAAGGTAGGCGTTCCCGTCCAAAAAATGACTTTAAGGCCTGTGCGCCTTATTTATTCTCCTGCGTCATTTTGACGCACAGGAGGGGGCGGGTCTTAAAAAACAGCGCCCAGAATGATGTGCGCCGTTTGTTAACGCCTGGGTGAGGGAAGGCGTTAAGGGGCCTGTGGGCTCACTTCCATGGTCTCTGACTACAAAAGCAGTCCAGAGGTACCCTTCCCTGCCCCCAGGGACCTCCCCCTGCCACCCTCTCCCACCCCTTGAGGGCACCCATGGATGGGGAGACCCATCCCAGGTAAGTTGAGGTAAGTCTTTTTTTTGTTTTCAAGTGGCATAGGGGTGCCTAATTTGGACCCCTCTACATGCCACTGTGCCCAATGACCTTGCCCAGGGGATAGAAGTCCCCTGGGCATTGCCATTGGGCAAGGGGGCATGACTCCAGTCTTTGCTAAGACAGGAGTAATTTTAATGGGGTTTGTTCTTCAAAAAATGGCGCAGGTCCGGTTAGAGCCATGATTTTTGCCTCAAACCTGACTTGCACCATTTTTTGACGCACAGCCTGGTTAGAGTAATTTTTTTTTTACTCTGACCAGCCCGCAGCGCCGGCTAACGTCAATCCATAAATAAGGCGCCAGCATGGCGCTAGGAATGGTGTTAGCCGGCGGTAAAATGTTTGACGCAAACCAGCGCCGGCGCTGGTTTGCGTCAAAAAGTATAAATATGGCCCTAATTATTCTTACATTCAATGTATAATGCATAGCGTACCATATAAACACTTTGTCAAAAATGTATATACAGTACAGTCTTTCTGTTGCCTTATGTATGTCCTCCTTTCACATCACAGCCACTTATTTCGTTTCTTATATTTTTTAGGTTTTATTTTTTGGCAGTTGGCAAATTATTGTATTTCAGTGTTGATTCATCTACATTTTAATGCTGGTTGAGAGAGTCAGCTAGTCTCGTCCTTTTTGATCAGTGCAAATTGCCTTCCTTCTCAGTTCTGCAATTGACCATTTAGGAACATACCTCTCCTGTAGTACATATTTAGGTCCCTCCGGCAGTTTCAAATGTAGTGCTATCCATTTGCATGCCAATAACAAGCTTAGTGTTACTAATCTATATTGCATTTACCTATTCCGTGGATTCTGGCGTAGTCCAAACATACATTTTTTGAGTCATAATGCTATCATGAGGCCTGATTATTTAGTTTGGTGATACAAAAGGATGATTCCACCCCAGTTTGGATCCAGCCATATACAAATCAGTCTTGACCCTGTTCCTCATGGAAACAGTCCAGCCCGAACTACCAAGCCAAGTCCTCCCTGGACCGGAAACAAGCATCCTGAGACCGGTTTCAGGGCATCACCCTTCATCAGCAGGCTAGATTGAATCCAGTGGCACAGTGAGCAAGGGACCCACTTCTAACAAGAATCCTATGTTCTCGAGTATATAGTTATCTTGATGGCATGCATTTAATATAACCCTACCAACATTATTGAGAGCTTTACCCTTAATCTAAAGTTAAACACATCCCATCAACCAGAGGTAATAATGTCTTTGGCTGCACAATACTCCAGCTAGGTAATTAAGGATTTATCTCTGTTCATCCACCTATTTTTTGCCTGCCGAGAAGTATTTTACATACTGTTGCACAGTATACCTACTTAAACAATATGAAAAATCTTATTTACCATGTTTAATTATTTAGGCTTTTATCATGAGTCACGGTTAATCCCTAGAGGCCTGGTAGCAAGAGTTACCAGGCCTACCGAGAATTATAAATTGTATGTTTTACACGGAAAGCATCCAAAATCTCCTTGTGAAACACCAGAGAACAATATGCAAGATTTGGCACAGAAACACAGATTCCTCTATATCATTCCCCCAAAACAAGTCATGCCCATTATTTTCCTACCCCTGAAATTACCAGGACTCACCATCCCCCAATAACAGTAATTTGGAGGAGGAAAATAATGAATATTATTCCACGTCACTCGTAAGATTGCCTAAATAGTTCTATGTATAAAATATTGTTTGAGGACCCAATGTTTTCTGAAAATGTGATAAACATAGTCAATTTTATCCACACAAATATTTTATATGAGCAGCCATCTTGAGTGAATAAGAATATACACGCTCTTAATCCAAGAGCATTTGCGTTGTTGTTGGAATACCACAGTCTACATAACACTTACTGTGAGTGTAATGCATCAGTTAAATATTAATTTTAAGATGTGTAAATGAAAGCCCTTTTCTTGAAAAGACCTTCTGAAATATATAGATGTGTTCTGATCCTCTACCATTTTCCCATTAACATTAGTAAGTTTGTACTGAAAAACAGAAACTCTGTGGGACAGATTTACTAAGGCCCAAATCTAAGAGGGCCTAGTGCCTCCTTGTACCACATTAGCGGCATTTTTTAATGACGCTAATGTGGCCCAACATGGCCAAATTTGCTGCACCATATTTACATTGCATTGCACCACTTTGTAACCCCTTTCGCCACATTATGCTTGCACCAGCAATAATGTTTGCAAGAGGGGCATTCCCTGATTCAGGAGACAGCAAAAATGGTGCAGTGGAATCTAAGAGATTTCACTGCACCATTTTTAGTGGCTATTTTTAATTCCTGCACGGAGCAGGCGTTAAAAGAAGGCATACCATTGTTTTCAATGGGCCCCTATGTACTTGGCAGGAGTAGCACCAAAATGTTGGCACTAATACTGCATAGAACATCAATAGCTTCAAAATGTTTGATGCTACTTCCCTTATCCTGCGCCATGGTGTGCCATATATTAAGTATGGTGCACACAAAGTGGCGGTACAGGGGCGAAAGAAAAGTTGTGCTGCATTAGATGTAGCAGCACTTTTCTTAAATACATGACTAAGTTTTGACAAATGGCAGGACTAAAGTTGCTGTAATACGTTGCACCTAAAGGGTGAGAGGAAAACAATGCCCTGTTTCCTAAGATGCGGAGCTGTGTCCTTCCCTCCAGCACTTGAGCACTTTAGACTGGCATTCACCAGCTCAAATACCCTTGTGCCATAGTTCAAGGGTGGTGTTCTCTGTTAAGCAAGTGGAAAATGATGCTTTAATATTTTTCCCAGATGATATATGTGCTGTACAGTGAAACACACCTTGAAAATTTGGAGACAGTGTGCTCCACTATTATGCCTGCCTTGAGGAGGCATCACTTGTTTAGCCATATCATATCTACAAATTTTAGCACATAGGAATGGATGGAGATGTTTGAGTGCTTGGGAACTCTCATGTATCACCCATGAAGGACTCCCTTGATGTGAAATAGTAGAAAATAGTGTGCAGTGCTAATTTGTGTTACTTTAGAGAACTTTCCAATGCATATCATGATTTCCGTTGGGAAGTAAATCCCACCACAGCACTTTGCGCCAGGTTTGTGTCACTTTTCCACAGGGATATAAAAAGATGTAACACATTTTTCCCCACAATTCCCAGCTGGCAACTAGAACTTTGACTGGGCTTTGCTTGTGGCCTCCGTAGGGCACCTTGAAATTCTCTACCAAGGGTGCAAGGGGTTTAGAAGTGCATTGCTGTGTTTGCCTGGCCATCAGGAAACAGTTTGGGGCCTGCAGTGAAAAATACCAGACTGGCAATAACATGGTGTCAGACTGAATTTCAGATTTGTCACTGAAAAAGGCTCCAGTATATCTGAAAAAAATGACAAAGTCCCTATCTGTTTTCAGACTTAAAAACTTTTTCAAACTAAAACCTCAAAAACTGCAGAGTCCTAGTGACTTCCATTGTTTCAATGGGACTAATTCACTTACTGTATCCAACCATACATTGTGGTAGGCCTCAAAAAGTACCTAGGTTCCGGTCTACCACTGCCGTAGACTATAATTGGCGCTTCATGTTTTTTTAAGCTACTTTCACTTAAATCTTTAAACATTCATCTATCATGTTCCCCTTATTAGATTTGTGTTTTTTGGTCTTATTTTATTCATAAAATATTGCTCTTCATTTCAAGATTCGTTGTGGAATATTTTTGCATTTTTGTGAGTTTTTTAATGTGTATGCACTACTTAAATACTTTACACATTGCTTAATTTAAGCCTGACTGCTTCATGTCACACCCCCAGAGACTGAGCACAGGATCATTTTATTTCATTTATGTGACAACTAGCAGGTGGTGACCTTATTCTTTGAGTTCAGCTCTTGTCCTCCCAAAATAATAATCCACTTTCCTACAGTTCCACTAAAAAACACGAGAACAAGAATATGCAATTTAGATCCAGAACGGTTGGATGTATGCTAATCACTAAAATAACTAAATCCAAAATTGCATACATTTATTCTAAAGGAATATCATTTACATAGTGAGTTTATTTCATGAAAATCTGGCAACTATGGGTCATCAGTCTACATTATAAAAACTTGGACCAAATAAATAAGAGGCATGTGCAGGGACAAATGGAGTTTGTCAGGAAGCTTTTAGGGAAGTAAGAAATCATGGTTCGTAAAGTACATGCAGAGAATGTTCTTTATAACTAAAATATGAAAATGTTATGTACATAAAATGAGGAACCCTCCAAGGAGTATGTTAATGATCAACACACAATAAATTCTTGATAGCCAACTAAGCTAGCTTCTAAAATTTCAGTTCACAAAGGTTTTTCTTTTCTACAAGTACAAATCACTGACACACAATGTGGGTGTAGCTTACTCCTTACTTTTAAAGAGCAAGTTGAACTTTGTGAATTAGACACGCAAAATCTATGCTGTCAAATAATGCGTATTCCCATGTGCCTTTCGTTGGATGTTTTCCATTCTACTGCTGATCTTTCCACCAAACCTTTCCTGGAATAGAACTCCTTACAGTGATAAAGAGTTTTTCTTCTAACCCTTTCTAGAATCACTTCTCTACAGGAATAAGCTTAATTCCTCAACAATATTTAAAAGTCAATGTATTTCCATGGCTCTAGCAATTCCTCACTCTCTCTTCTCTTACAGATTATTCACATGAGGTTCCTTGTGTCTCTCATCATAAAATTTCAGAGACATAACTTACAGTATCTTTGTAATTTTCTGAAGGGAATTTTTCTGATAAATACATTTTGCAGTGTGGCCACCTGAACCTCACACAGTATTCCCGGTGAAGCCTTTCCCGATAATACACAGTTCGTTAATATAAGTTTATTTATCCAGCATGTTGTTCTTTTTATGTAATACACCAGCAGAAGATTTCTCTCGCTCTGCCTCCCCATACATCTGGTGTCGTTATGCACGTAGTAAATTACCCTCTCCCATATGTTGAATAGTACAATTCACTGAGGAGTTGTGTGACCATTTTAAGAAAGCAATGGTGACCTACTACACACTTTTAAGGCGAGTAAGGGGGCATTTTATTATTTATTATACATGAATTTACAGACCTTAATTAGGAGCTGCTAACAAAAAAACAAAAATTTGCTTTATGAGAAAGGGGGGGGGGGGGGGATTTTTGCTGAGAATTACCTTGAGGCTCATCTGCCCACATGCCCAGCTCCCATCGACCTCCTTTGAAATTGAATAAAACAAAAAATACAAGGTTTCTGGGGCTGCAGCCGATGTCCTGGGGTATTTTCACACCCCTTAATAGACTTTACTGCTCACAGCCTCCAAAGAGGAGCTGTAAATCAACACTTTTCAGTGGTTCCTAGCTCCTCTTGCCTGCCACTGTGTGATTTTGGATCCTCCGCTGGCGACCGTGTGAAGAGAGGTTAAATCATGTGACACACGGGCACACTGTGTGAGTTGGCAGGTTTGTTAATTCTTCTTACAACACTTTTTATTTCATGATCTTTTCCTTCTACTTTTGAAAGAGGTTCTCTAGTTTCAGGTTTGCAATAAAATAATGCCAAGCCAGATTGTCAATTAGGTTTATTCGGATATTTAGCCATTAAACGCAATACAGTAAAAATATCATAAGTTAAGATAGGATATAATACGTTTGAAAGGTTATAAACAAATATCATCAAAGGCACATAAAGTGCAAGTGTCCATGCCCCCATCAGAGGTTTTTTTAAAGAAATGAAAGGATGTAACAGATAAAAAGTATGGTGTAAAAAAAACTCATGATGTTAACAAGGTGCTAAACCAATCTTGGCCACACTTTGCATTTTGATACCTCTGCTATGAATGAACCAAGCAGCGTGCAGAAATTTTGCTACAGCAATAACATTCACTTCTCTGGAGTCAGAGTGAAGGACACGTAGAACAGACCTATAATGACGAATGCCTAGAAACTTGCACACCAGAATGGGCCAGTGTTTATGTGGCTTGATGTAGGTGGGTTATAAAAAGGCAAAGTTGTGTAATATTTCTTCATTTACATTGCAAGAGGGGCATTTAGATGAGCTACAGTACTTCCCCCCCCCCACCTTACACAAATGCTATTCAAAGGCAAAAACTCATATCTCCATTTTAAATAAAGCTGAGCTGGCATAACATCAGGGAGAACGTCAAAGAACACTTTGTACCCAGGGGCAATTTTCACATATAGAAAACGGTCAGTCAGGTTCTTATCTTGACATATTTCAACTCCCTCACCCATAGGTATTCCTTCAAGTGAGCTTTTATCAAGGATCGGGATACTCATTTTGCTGATTCTGGGGTTTTCCAGAAGGAGCGCAGCCCTATTTCATTAAGCATGGAGTTAATGTCGGCAAGCCAGGGGATTCTTTCACAAACCACTGTGTTTCAAAGAGGATCCAACTCGTCTATGGATCACAGCCTGTGCCAATACATAATATTTCTGGATATAATGCTTTGATTAATGTGGTTTACCAATAATAAAAAATTGAGGGAGATGAGCAGCACTCTGTGGAAGATTGAGGATCAGTGGCGGCCGGCAGCTTTGGGAGGGGGGCGGGCGGGGCACACACAGACTAATTATTTCACACACAGAGACTCACGCATGGACGCTCATTAATTAACAACACTCATACCATTCAAACATGCACGCACGCACCAAACATTCATTTTACAAGATCACACACATTCATTCTTTCACACACACACGCACGTACATCCATTAAGAACACTCATAACACTCAAACATGCATGCGCGCACCAAACATTCAATGTAAAACATAACACACATACATACACGCACACACACACACTTACCTTTAGCCTCCAGGTCCCAGGAGGGTTGGGACTGCTGCCTTCCCTCATTGGCTGGGAAGGCAGCAGTCCCAGCCTCGTCACAGGGTGGGATGGGGTCAGTGAGACTGCTGACCCCACCCCATTCTGTGACGAAGTGTCACTGATTGACACTCGCCCTGGGCACTTCAGGGCCTAAACTGAAGCACCCAGGGAGAGTGTCAATTGGTGACGCTTTCCTCGTCACCCAGGGGAGGGCCTCGAGGCATCTTTGCTGGGCCTAGGAGGTCACGCCCATAGGAGCTGTGATCTCCTCAGCCCAGCAAAGTTCAGCTCAGGCAGCCAGGAGTCTGCGCAAATCGCGCATGTCTGCTCCTGGCTGCCTGACCTGAACATGAAGAGTGTCTGTCAGGCTGGCTTTTGTTCAGCCTGACAGACACTCTTCATGGGGTGGGGGGGCGTGGCCCCTCCACCCTAAAGGATGGGTTGCCACTGTTGAGGATGCTCCTAACAAAATTATTTTGTGCTCTACAGAGATTGTCCATGCTAGCATAACCCCATAATTCAGCACCATGCATAACTTAGCTTTGTACTTTAAGATTGTAAATCTCAACTGTTGGGGCAAGGAAACAGGCATATGCTTTCTTGCGCATTTTGGACACAGCGCTAGATACTTGCTGGAGTTTCACAATGCTCCTGCTAATGTGCGTGTTCCAACTCAACCTATGTGATAAACAGAACCCCAAATAAACAGATTCCTGCACATGATCAAGGGGTACGCCTTCCACCAAAATATTTGATCTGGCTGCCTTAGTGGGACTGGACACCATGAAATTGGTTTTGTTGATGTTGAACTCCAAACCCCAATTGCTAAAGAAGTGCAAAAAACGATCTACTATTGCCTACAGACCATTGGGTGTTTTAGAGATTAAGAGCATGTCGTCTGCAAAGAGCAGCGTCAGCATTTTACGGGAGCCAAATTTGGGAGCATCGTTGCCAGGGAAATCCAGAATTTGGACTAAATCATTGCTATATAACATAAGGAGTGTCAAAGCCTGCAGACAGCCCAGGTAAACACTGGTCTCGATGCTGAAAGGGTCTGTGAGCTCACCCTTGCTACCATATCTGACACGGGCTGTATTATGAGCATGCAACCTGATTAAAACTGATAGAAGATTAGAAGGTACACCCACCTGCTTTAAAAGTCCCCACCGTATAGTGAAAATATATGTGCCAATATGTAGGTTGTAATTTGTGACATACACCTTTCTTAAGAAACTTTCCAAGATAGATGTGTATTACAAAAAATAAAAATAGTACAATAAATACTTACAAGCTTCTAATTAAATTGGCTTTCCAGGGGAAACATTTTGAGAAAATAGAGTTGAAAATATAGCTGTGATATTATTTGTTTAAGTCGGTGTGGGGGGTAAAAGAATACTGTCAAAGTCTTTGAATATTCTGAAAACTTGAACCACCCATGCCCAGTTGAACTGATGATGGGCAAAGAGGTATTTGAGAATGATAGAAAAAATCAGATCTTGCAAGGGACTGATTCTACAAAGATGCATGCTCTGGGCTATGACAACAAATCACAATCTGTGGAATAAAGTTGCTCAAGCCACAAATAGAAATTGACAAATTGAAAAAGTTGGCTTGAAAGCATATGTAAGGATAGTGAATGTATGTGAAGGAACAGGCCAAAACTTTATGACACTTTGGCACATATTTAAGAAAAGCAGTGCTGCACACAATGCAGAGCCACTTTTAATGTGCCCTTTAGCGCCCCCTACCGCCACCATGTGTGTGCCATATTTAAAATACGGAGCACTATGGCGCAGGGTAGGGGGATATAGCGTAATTATTTTCACGCTATTGATGTACTCTGCAGAAACAGGGCCAAAAGCCAAAATTATTGTGATTATCCTGCAAGGTGCATAGGGGCCCAATGCAATCAATGGCATGCCCCCTTTTAATGCCTGCTCTGAGCAGGTGTTAAAAGTGCTGAAAAAAAAATGACGTAAGGAAATCTGTTAGATTTCCTTGTGCCATTTTTTCAGCCCTCCTAACGGGGGAACGTCCCTTTGCACACTTTATGGCGGGTCCATGCATAGTGTTGCACAAAGGGTTACAAAGTGGTGCAATGCATTCGTTGCGCCACTTTGTAAACATGGCTCAGCATTTTTGGCCTTCCAACGCCACATTATTGTACAAAAACGACACTAGTGTGATGTTAGAATGGTGCTAGGGGCCCTTAAATCTGCCCCTTTTTTTGGAGTTAAGGGTATTGTATGCCAATTGACCATGCTCTCCAGATGCACTTCCTGGGCTATAGAGAGGAGAATTGGAACTTTTTCAGAAGTCCTAAGGAAACTTAGACCTACTGGGCTCAAATTGCAGCAATAACAGTGATTTACCACTCATGTCCCAGAGCTTTGCCTTGCTAACAAGCCGAAACTGAGCAGCAAGAACACCCCTCTAGCTCTTGATGCTCAAGGTAGTGAAGTGGAGCAAACCAAGGCTTACTCATGGATGTGGTGTTGGGTAGAAATGTAAAACTAAAAAATTCATATAATCTCAGCCAGTGCTTTTGCTTAAAATAACACACAACAAAATACTGTACCTAAATATCAGAGGGTGGTCAAATGGTACGCAGATATTCATGAAATAATCACTGAGAAGGAGACACAGCCAGTACTTTCTTAAGTTGTTCCCATGGTGAGGTCTTGTGTCATTATAATCAGTGCACGTTAGGACACATTGTTTTTTTGGGTGAACTCGTATGTGATGTCCTTGTGATACATCTCTGAGTCCCTGTATCCCCCCCCAAAAAAAAGACCATGGTTAAATAGAGTGTGTGTTATCTAAATTTACAGTACACAGTGTATGCTACCTGTCCATCTGGTATGTACTCTGGGGCAACCTCTCCTATGAACGGCTGGGTAGAAAAGAGCTGCCTCGCTCTTGATCGGGTGTCATTCCACATGGCTCACTTGGAGGGGTCCTGCTGACTCTGTTCTGGTGCAGCCGGCACTGACGCAGTCTCTGGTCTCTGCATTTAAGTCCCTTTTCCGTGTGCTCCAATTGCACTCAAGTGGATCATCACTGGGGTGATTTTTCTTGTGTCCAAATACAAACCCACCCCCAAACAAAGAAAAGAGCTATTTACTGGCTGCCATGAATATCCATAAGCATAGGTCAAGTAACTGTATATTTCTGTGTGAACGTGGAGGTAGCGTCAACCTTCACCAGGCAGTTTGTTTTCTTCTGGTGAGGTAACCAAATGTCACAATTTTATCAGCAGTCAGCCATTACAGGCACTACTTTTTCTTTAGGGGAAAATAAGGGATGCGGTTGCAATTTCTGTCAGTGCCAAGCACGTGCAGCTTATTCTTGTCTTGCTGCAAAGACACCAGGGACTCGAGATCTTACCACACAGTCTTGTGGTAAAGATCCTTCCCTTGGTTTCTGCGTACCACTTTCAGTTCCTCCTGCACTTTTAGTCCTCCTTCTCTAGGCTGCTTCTTCTTTGCGCAAGGGTACCTCCAGCACTTTTACTCACCATAAATCAACTCCTTCCTTTAAGGCAGACTTAAGGCACCTTTTGTCCTGGCAGGTTGTAGAACCTCTAGGTTTCTGCCCCTGAACCTGGAAAAAAGTAGTTGGATATAATTGACTTTAACTTTGCACAACAGATGTTTCTCTGATTCCTGTTGATGATAAATCTTGGCACACTGTGGGTTTCTTTCCCATATTTATGCTGGGTTTGCAGACAGATGTTGTGTGTTTTACAAGCCTAGCACTGGTGCTGGTTTCAAGCACAAGTCAGCTCTTGGATTGTGTTTTCGCTGAGGCTGATCATGCTACAGATTTTGACCTCTTGTGTCAGCAGGAAAGTGGGATACAGCTAGGAGCTCCCTGACTTGAGAACCTCAAACAAAATCACAGAGGAAGGAGAGTGTTAAGCTCCAGACATGTAATTTGGTAAGACGAGCTTTATTAAATACCACCAACCCACAGCAGATGCAAAAAATTCCAACCCTCACCAACTGTCAAGACTCCCCGCTACCCAGTGACCTCACCTGGAACCTGGATGACATGTAAGTTCCAGGCTATGCCCAACATTCCTAGATAACCACAACACATCCCCTTTACATACATTAAAATATTTCACAGAAACAGAGAAGGAAGAACATTTAAAGAATAAACAGGATAAATAAATAATAACATAATATAACTGTGTGGTGATGACCAACAGTACCCACAATGCACAAAGGCATATAATATCGGAAGTTACAAATTATCAAGGAACATAATCACTCAACCACAATGGTCTTGAGCGAAGTCTGGAAGGAGCCTTGATGCATGGTGTTGCCTTAGACCCGCTCAGGGAAAAATCTTCTCTTAGGTCAGGGCTTAAGTCAGGGGAATCTGCCACCCGGTTATTCCATTTCACTATTCTAGACATGCTCCACACATCTCCATTATTAAGTACAACCACATTCTTCCTAACTTCCTTAATGCAGAAAGGACCTTTGAAGCTTGACTTGCCCTTGGTTCTAAACCCAGGATCCTTCAGCAACACCATGTCACCAACCTTCCATTTGACACTAGAAACACCATATTTGTAATCATACCGCAATTTGTACTTACATTGGTAACCCCTTCTACGATCAGACGCTCTACTAAGTTTCTCTTGATCAAGATCCCCTAGATCAAACTTATCCCTAAACCAAGCAGGATACATTTTGGTACATCCCGATCTACCTCTCATATATTCAAAAGGGGCGATACCAGTGATACTATTGGGAGTATTACAATATGCCCACCACTGGTCTCTCAGAAGATCCGCCAGGGGAGCTCTGGTTTCAATTGCTTCTTGGACACAGGATTTTACCATTCTGTTCATGCGTTCAGCAAGACCATTGGCCTGAGGTAAATACAAGGCGGTTTTCAGGTGCACAACGGCTAAGGAATCCAAAAAGAACTTCATTTCCTGAGAAGTTAACTGTACACCGTTATCTGTGATTAAATGACTAGGTACACCCTCCCGAGAGAATTCTTCCTTTAAAAACTCAATCACAGTTCTAGTGTCCACAGAATTCACACATTTAGTTACCACCCACCTCGAGGTGTAATCCACTATGAGCATGACATAACGCTCATTTGCAGGTAGGAGATGGAAAGGACCCATAAAGTCAAGTCCTAATTTCACCCATGGTTTCTCTGGAACTGCAACTGGGGAAAGTGGAGATTTCACTACAACTTTGTTTTTATCATTGCGTGCACAGGTCAAACAATCCTTCACCACTGCTTCTACATCCCGATCTAAACCTGGCCACCAGTATACTGTTCTTAACCTTGATTTAGTCATATTCCTGCCTAAATGACCCTCATGAGCCAAATTGATAATTTTACTCCTCAGACTAGTAGGAGGTATGGATTTAGTACCCCGGAATAATTCACCACCAATTAGAGACAGTTCATCTCTTACATTCTAGTACCCCTTTAAAGAATCGGAAACGTCCTTATATTCGGGCCAAACTTTCACTACGAGCTCTGCAAGATCATGCCTGTCAGAATCCTGAATAGATGCAGTCTTCCAATCATCTTCACTTACGGCCAACTCCCTCACCCAGTTAACCTCTACCTCATTTTCAGACTCATCATCACCACCAACCGATGTTCGGGACAGGAAATCTGCCACGAGATTCTTTGGCCCAGGCACATATTCAACAGTGAAATTATATTCCATTAATCCTTCAGCCCACCTTTTTATCCTGGGCGTCAATTCTTCCCCTTTCTTAGAAGAAAATATTTGAACAAGGGGCCTGTGATCTGTTCTCACTATAAAAGGTAAACCCCACAAATAAAATCTGAAGTGCTTAACTGCCCACATGCACGCGAGTGCTTCTCTTTCTATAACGGAATACTGTTGTTCAGCACCTTTGAGGGATCGGGACGCAAAGGCAATTACTTTCTCCTCCTGGTTAACCCTTTGGATCAATACCGCTCCCAGTCCCTTCATACTGGCATCTGTGTACAAGAAGGTTTTGGCATGTATATCGAAATGTCCTAAAGTGGGCATCTTCCCAGTACAATCTTTCACAAAAGTGAAGGCAGCTGCACACTCATCTGTCCAAACAAATTCACACCCTTTCTTTAGGAGAGATCTCAGGGGTTGGGTCACACTCGAAAAATTGGCAATAAACTTAGAATAATACTCTGCTAGACCTAGAAAGGATCTTACCCCATCTCTATCACCGGGTTGAGGTGCCCTGACAATGGAATCAACCAATTCTAACTTGGGCTTGATTCCCTCATTAGATATAGTATGGCCCAAGTAAGTTACCGAAAAGACTCTAAACTTGCACTTCTCCCTCTTCACAGTCAGACCAGAACGGGCCAGCTTACTCAACACCTCTCTAAGAACTTTGTCGTGTTTTTCCACAGTACTGCCATGAACTAAGATATCATCTTGGAAAAATAAGACTCCAGAGACTTCCCCTAAAATCTTCTTCATGATTCGTTGGAAACATGCAGCCGCAGAGGCCAACCCAAAGGGCATCCTTAGAAATTGGTAGGCTCCCACTGGCGTCACAAATGATGTGAGATGTCTAGAATCAGGATGCAAAAGAATTTGGTGATAGGCTGAGGATAGATCTAACACACTAAACACCTTCGAACCACCCAAACCCGACAATTCTTCAGAAATGTTGGGTAAGGGTTGGCGATCTACCCATATATGCCTGTTGAGGTCTCTAAGGTCCACACACATACGGATCTGCCTCCCCTCGTCTTTGGGTGCCAGAACAATGGGAGCCAACCACTCAGACGATTCTATCTCTTCAATTACACCAGCGCACAGAAGCTTATTCAACTCTGCTCTGAGTGGTTCTAACATCAACTTAGGGACTCTTCTCACCTTGTGCACAGAAGGAACAGCACCTTTCTTCAGGATAATTTTGTGTTCGAAATTAGTTAAACATCCCAATTTGTCACTAAAAACTTGAGGGAACTCCTTAAGGATCTCAAGATTATCATTCCCGTCATTCACCACCATAACCTGACACTTAGAGTTGGGGTCTAACTTAATTCCCATGTCACGCTGGTGACGCCAACCTAGCAGGTTATTTCCACGCTTTGCTACATAGACTTTCCCCATAGTGGTTTTGTTCTGAAATTGAATCTTCATGACCTTATACCCAATTACTTCAATCTTAGTGCCACCATAACTAACAGGATTGATATCAGGCTTAATTAAGGAATGAAAGTCCTCCCCAAATATCGCTCGCCAATTTTTGTCCCCCACCATGGTGTAAGGAGATCCTGAGTCTGCTAAAACTGTAATTATTCTGCCATCAAGCTTAATAGCACACTCAGGCATGACAACTGGCCCAGTATCGACAACTTCACCATTGTTCTCAATATGGTTGATATCAGGTTCAATATACAAAATCATCTTGCTAATATTATCAGTTACAGAATCTAGTCCACATTTGTCACTATTGCAGACCCTAGCATAGTGGCCTTTTTTCCACATTTTCTACATAGAGAGTTTTGGGCAAAACAATTTGAGCTGTTCGCTGTGTGTCCAGAGTTGCCACAGTGATAACAACGCTGATGTTTGGCTTCTCTCCTCTTCTCCAGAGTGGGTACAGGTGCTTTGCTGTCGTTGCTGACCTTCGAAACCTCTTCACGAATCTGAGGTGCCTGTACCATGCATAACTTGTCTTCTTCATGGTCATTCATCCTTGATCCAATTGCTGGTACTTTCCATTCCTTCCACAATTGCAATAGCTTCTTTCAAATCTGGGTTCTTCGTTAACAACTTTTCTTGAACCCTCTTATTGTTTGTACAGCAGACTAATTGATCACGAAGGAGGGAATCCGGGATATCACCAAAGTCACATGTAAGTGCTAATGTGCGTATAGCAGCTACAAAGTTTCCTACACTCTCTGATTTGCCTTGGAATCTTACAAAAAATTTGTGTCTTTCCAAAACCACATTGAGCTTTGATTCAAAATGTGCAGCTAAAATTGCTACTGACATTTCATAAATATCTCTGGGTTCCCCCTCCGCCCCTCCTACTGGAAGAGTTTCAAGACTATCATAAATGTTCCTGCCCTCAATTCCCAAATCATGCAATAGAACAGCCTGTTTCCTAGCTGGAGAGAATTCCCCCCCCCCAATTGCTACAAGGTAGGAGTCAAAAAGGTTCTTCCAACGTTTCCAAGGAAGAATAGAGTCCCCTTTGTCTGATAAAAAGGGGGGCGGTTGAGACATCATGGGAGTAGCCATAATGAGTTTGGAATTTAAGCCTTAGAACAGGTGAACAGGTGAAGGTACAGGCAACACAAGTAAATGGACACCAGCAGAGGTAAAGTTGCGCTTTCTAGAGCATTTAAATGTATTCACTGCAATCTGGAAAGCTTAAGATAAAACGGCAACCCTGTACTCAAAAGTAGTTATGGTCGCAAGGCAAAATGAAAACAAACGTCTTACAGTTTGAAGTTCTTAGACTTCACATTGAACATTCCGTAATTGAGCCATAACGGGTATAGAACAAAAAATACAGTGTGCAGTCTAGTGTTCAGCCGAAATGGACATGAGCGAAACAAGCGAAACTTCACACCGAAATCCCGTAATTGACCATAACCGGCACGGAAACACCATGCAAACTGCGGTCTAGTGTTCTGTACTCACACGCGCGTCATACTTCCAGAGCAAGGAGACGCGTTGCTATGGTTGCGCGTGCCGCTCCTCGTGAACTGGAAGAATTGTTGAAAGACGCACTCTTGCGCACAGTGAAAACTCCCCGAGTGCGGAGAGAAACCGTTGAAAGGCTCGCGCTGAGAGGTAACAGGGAGCCGAAAATAGGTGGAAAAAGGGAAGAGAAAAAAATGTTTTAAAAAATACCAACGATGACTTTGGAGATAGCACTGCGCGTCTCCCGCTGCGTTGGAGATTCCGATTTTCCAACACCACACCGCATAAGGCTCCAACGCGTCAATCACCACCAGGAAGCTGCCCAATTACATCTGCTGCAAGTGTAAGAGGAGCAGGGTCAGTGCTGTCAGGATTTTACTGTCTTCAGGATCAGGATCTCCAAGCCAGGCACCCTCGATCAGCCGTTCTCGAACAGAGCAGAAACGCAGATGCCAACAGGAAGAAGATGCGTGGGTTCCGAGTTGGTGGTGACTCCTCGTCGCCAGTGTTAAGCTCCAGACATGTAATTTGGTAAAACGAGCTTTATTAAATACCACCAACCCACAGCAGATGCAAACACTTCCAACCCTCACCAACTGCCAAGACTCCCCGCTACCCAGTGACCTCACCTGGAACCTGGATGACATGTAAGTTCCAGGCTATGCCCAATATTCCTAGATAACCACAACAGAGAGGCTTCGTAATCAACTCCCTCTCAACTGGTTGTGGGTAACAATTCTGCAAAAGAGTGGAGAAGGAACTGAGTAAGAGTTTTCTCTACACTACAAAGAGATGTTCTGTTTCCTACTCCACATAACCTGCACAACCTAATGCCAGGTCCACTTCAAAGGACCTCAGCAGTGGTTCGGAGATGCCCCTTAGCTGCTCCAGGAAAAAGTGAAGAATTTAGGTGATGTCCTGTCCCTGCTGGAAACTAACTCTCATGCAGACATCAGCCTTGCTCACACACCACTCTAAATACTCTGCAAAACACTCCCTTCTGTGATCATGAAGTCATTGGAGCTGGAAAACAAAGTGAAGTGGTTTGGGGTCCACTAGTATATTCCTTTTCCATGCAGGGTATGTGTATCCACTGTCTAAGGCTCTGGAATTGGTTTGGTTTGGTAAACTTTCAAATGCAATTTTCTGGCTATCTCTCAGATACAGCCTTTTTGCTAGGTGGTGGCTTTCACAGCTAGTAGCAATGATGCTGGCTGTAAGAAGGATTGTCCAAAACAAGGGCCCAATTAAGTGTGAGAGTGTCTCTGCACCTGGCTGTCATCAGCCCTTTCATAGCAACAATTAGGGGTTGAGGTTTCTGCCTACAGTGTGAGCTTCCATTTTAAAGAAGGGCCTTTAGGGCAGACCTCCTAATCAGAGTTTCTCAATGAAAGAAGAGGTAGATGTTTCTGTGACATCCTCCAAACTCATGGTGTCCCATAGTAATGGCACTTGGGAGTGGTTCAGGGCATGGTAGTGTAGTTAAGGAGAAAATTAAAGTCTAAAAACCAGAATGTAAGCTTAGATCGTGAGTAAGGAAACAGTGGGTAAATGGAAATCAGGGATAGTTGGTATTATATTAATGTTTTTGCTCAATGTGAACACACAGAAAAATACAGAATATGTTAAGGTTAAGACAAAACACATTTAGTGACAGTAAATAATATACAACACATAGAGTTGAACTTATTTGCGAAACACTATTGTAAATAGGAGTTTTGACAGGATTAAAGAATGTCAAGCAAAACATTGATTAGAAAGACGTCTCAAAGCTCAGTTGCAAAGTAAGGAAATTGTTATGGTGGTGGCCAACTTCTATGGTCCAATCATTGAAAATGTTGCCTATTTAAATCATTTATTGTTATTTTTTTTAATGTAAGAATATACTTTCCAAAGAGGATAGTGCTAAGTCACCTTATCCCCAATCCATAAGACCTCTTATAAAAAATTGCAATCACTGAACTGAGGCTAGTGCAAGAAGGCAACTTGCATTAAAGGTGTAATGTTGAATTTACAATTGAAGAACATTTGTAGCATCCGAAAATATTGGATGAAAGGACACATTTGTGCTAGTAAATACTGTGTTTGTCAATCACAGATTGAGGGAGGGCATGATTTATAGTTTGGTGGATGGGATGTACTCCATCAGGACAACAAAGTAAAGTACTCAGTTTTCCTGAGGGAGTAACCACCCAAATTTAGGGATGTCCCTCGGCCCAGTGAACATCTCTTGCTTATACAGGAACAGGTAGCTCCTGTAAAAGCACTGAAAGTTTGATGTACTAGTCCATCAACATGACAGAGCCATTCAATAAACTTTTGATTGTTTTTTTATTTCCAAAAAGAAAATCCCAAAGTGGGATTTTTACTTAAATAAAAAAGAAATGACCCTCTTGACATGGGGGTAATTTGCAGTTTCCCCTGCCTGCTACAGCCAAGTTTTAACCAACTATGATAGACAGTGAAAACTGGCCTTGTGTTTGCCCACTCTATATACGGCAAGTGAACACTTAGGCGATGTCCACACACTGAAGTTCCATCTGACTCTAAATGGAGCAGGCAGATCTTTGCATTGGCCGAGAGGGTACTCCATCACTATTGCAATGGAGTATCCTCTCTGCTGGTGTACCCCCTGAATATTGAATCAGCAGTACTGCTGCGACAGATTATCAAGGGCAGAATATCAAAAATAAAATATTGGCATGTTAGTAAGTCTAGATTTCCTAATCCTAACTTATATATTCAAGGTACATAGATGTGAAGTTAAGAATATTAAATCTATACTTTCATATGAGCACTTACCTTTCAATATTTTGTTTCTCAATATTCTGTCCTCGATATTAGTATGCCATGAAATTGTTGGTGTCAATATTCAGTAGTACAATCCCTCTTCACCAAAGTCTAAATCGGGTCCTGCCTATTTTAGTAAATAATGAATGCAACCTTTTTGTACATTAAACACATTCATACATGCATGTTTCTGCAGGGTCATCCCCGGACTTTCTTTTGCCTTCCTCCTCGCCTTTTTCCCAAATTTGTTTTTGTTGGCTTTGGGACTCTGTGCATTTTACCACTGCTTACCAGTGCTAAAGTGCCTCAGGCCTGCCATTGCAGAGCTTGCAAGTGCAGTTTTAAACTGTCATGTCGACCTGGCAAACTAAACCTTTTGCTAGGCCCAAACCTTCATTTTTAATACATCAATGTCATCCCTAAGGTAGGCCCTAGAGCGACCCAAGGGCAGGGTGCAATGTATTTAAAAAGTTGAACATGTACTTTTGAGTTTTACGCGTGCTGGTAGCGAAACATTCTTAAATCTTTTTTTCACTACGGCAAGGCCCATCTTTCCCACAGAACAGAACATTTGCCTTACAACCTTTTATAAGTCTTACTTTCAATAGGGAAGAGATAGATTTTCCAAGTTTGGTCTGCAATCACAATATAAAATCGCAATATATGTGGAAGTCTGATTTTAAATTGCACTTCTGAAAATGGCACTTTTAGAAAGTTGGAATTTCTTATTTTACCCATTTGGTGTCTGCTGCCTGTTTCTGCTTACGTGTCTGTGGTGGGATAACAGCTGGGCTTTGTGTATTTCTCCTAGACAGCCACACGCAATGGGAGCTTAGGTGTGACCTGATGGACCTTGATGAGCCGTCCTGACCGGATGGGAGGGAGGAGCTGGGCATAACCTTACTTACACCTGAATAGGTTGTGTCTTGTCCACGCATAAAGGGCAGCATACTCCTCTGTAGTGAGTCTGGAGCCAGAGCAAGAAGGGCAGGGACTTGTCATGTCAAAAGGCATGTCTTTAAAGTCTCCCTCACATCAAGTGGGTATAAGAACTGGACCTCAGACACCACCAATTCAGTACACTTCTGGACCTGTAGATACTCTGCCAGGAAGAAGGACTGTTGTGTTGCTAAAGGACTATCACTCTGCCGGACTGCTACTTTGCTGGATTCCTGTCTTGCCATTCTGACCTGCTGCCTGCTGCCCTCTTGCCTGAGAGTGAGAACAACTGGACTTGCATCTCTCCAAACCAGAATCTAGAGTGACTCCAAGGAATAGTGGCTGGCTGCCTGATCTCCAGTCTCAGGGACAGCTACTGCACCTGGACTCTGCCATCTGTGATTCTGTCTTGCCAAGTGGTGCCACCCGAGTCCTGGACCCTTGAAAGGGGGCCTAAGGTGCTTTGTGCAGCAGAATGGATGCATCCTCTGCTACAAGAGCAAAACCAACACATCACTGCTGCTACGTAGAACAGAACAGGTGCATTACGGATACTGGGTGGGTCGGAACCAACACAACAGACTGCTTCAGAACATTAAACATGCCTTCAGAACTGCCACTGTGTAACGCATTCCCCGGACAGAGCTCCTTGCATCTCTCATCTACGGCAGCCTTGACTATAATGCAGAGCCTCTGCATCATCACTACTGAGAGGATCACAACCAATACATTGTCTCAATTGCACCACACATTCTCGACACCAGTCTTTGCATCGCAAGCCCCACCAACAGAGTCCTCAGCGCTTCAGGAACTCACACTGCAGAACCTCCCCATCTTGGAACCAATGCATTGCCCCAGCGGCATGATGCCTCTTTGTTTCAGACCCACCCAATGCTGAACAACCAGGATTTAAAGTACTTTGGTTCAGCTGGCCTAACTGGGTCCCTGTAGCCTAGTTGTGCTTCTTTGGGTAAGCCTGAACTTTTGACTTTGCCCTAGTCCAGTGCAACCAGATATCCCCAGTTGGTGTTTCTAATTTCTAACAGCTGTTGTACAGGTTATTCTTTTGAAAATCATACCTCATATTCTACATATTAGATTTATGTCATTTTGGTCTTGTTTTATTCATTAAATTAAGTTCTATTTTTCTAACCTGTTTTGCATGGTGTTTCCACTGTTTTACTGTTTGAAGTGATGCACAAATACTCTGCATATTGCCTTCAACTTAAGCCTGACTGCTCTGTTCTAAGCTACCAGAGGGTGAGCACAGGTTAATTTGGGGTTGGCTTGTGCCTTACCATTACAAGAATTGTGGTGGCTGCTTGATCAGGGCTCACACCCCAGTCAACCAACAACCCTGTTCTCAGAACACATGTTTAATTTGCTAAGAAAATTGGGTACACTCAGAGAAACATAACACAAATCATATCATTACCCCATAATGTATGAAATTCTTGGGCATTTAAAAACACATATGAAAGCGTTGCACAGTGTCCTTAGTAACTCCCCATAGTGATCATACTTATCTAGTGCAGAAAGTGTTATGAATGTAAAGAATTTCGTAATTGACTCTACATGCACATATTATATAAGCATTATGTAGGATATGCACCTATAGGTTTGGTGAAATTGACAATGCTCTAACATTTGTGAATGCCATAGGCATAAGCATTTACACTTAGACACTTATACTTTAAGCAAGGTTAGTAAGTTCAAAGAAGTGAGTAACATTTATTTTTAAATCACAAATACAAAAGTATCTACCATGATTGGCTTACATTGTACATTTAAATTTCTAATACTATGAATGTGGATTACTAAACTTCTAGAAGTATGTTTACTCCAAAACACATTTTACAGATTTGTACAAAGCTAGCAGCAACTACTAGTCCCTGTGTCTAGGGCTTCGACATCTGAAATGGTCACAACAATATGCATTTGAACCCAGTACCCAGTGAAAAATGATATGTGTGTTGATCGATAAGTAAAAAAGCTGCTATTCACACTAAATAAAAAATTGATTTTGACTGGTCAGTTAATTCAAATGCTAGTGCAAAAATGCCAGTCGAGAGAACAAAATTGCACAGATGTTGGCACAAAGCATTAAATTTGGCCTCTCTTCTGGTAGGTCTACACTAATTATGCTTGAGACAAGTGAACAAACAGCTGTTTTGCATCGACTGCCCATGCTGCTGGAATTAATCAAACATATTGTCCTCTCAGACAGCAAAACTCAACCAGTGCTGGAACAAAAGTTGGTATCATGGCTCTCACTGACATGTGGTAGTGTGTATGTAATGCTATCAGAGATTCTATAACTATTTGTATGGTTACATTTCTGTTGAAATATGGATGGAAATGTATACATACAGTGTAAGGATATGCTTTTTACTTGAACCATGTCTTGGTAACTGTTGCATGAAACATCTGAGGGTCATTTTTTGTATTCCTATAAGCAGCATAACAATCAAATATTAGGTATATTCCTGAAGAAAAGATAGCAGCATCCTGTATTGCAATGAATTCGTCTTTATTGAATTTCCCCTGGAGAACACTTTAAATAGAGATGTGAAAAAAAACACTGCAGTGAATTTAAGATTTAAAAATATAAAAATCTTGAATGTTATATCTGGCATCCTTGGTGTGGTTCCCCCTGTCTTTTTGCCTCTGCCTCCTGTATTTTTGACTGTGTGCTGAAGTTTGTTTTTTGCTGGTTTTGGTACTCTGGGCACTTTACCACTGCTGATCAGTGCCAAAGTGCAAGTGCTCCTTGTACAAATTGTGATTATGATTAGTTATCGAAGATTTGCATATTTGGTTTACTAATAAGTCCCTAGTATAGTGCATCATGTGTGTCCAAGGCCTGTAAATCAAATGCTACTAGTGGGCCTGCAGCACTGAGTGTACCACCCGCTTCAGTAGTCCTGTAAACATGTCTCAGACCTGATTGCAGTGTCTGTGTGTGCAGTTTTAAACTGCTGTGTTGACCTGGCTAGTGCACCCATTGCCAAGCCCTAACCTTCCCTTTTAGTACATGTAGGGCACCCCTAAGGTAGGCCCAAGGACTAGGAAGCCCAATGGGCAGGTTTGTATTTAAAAGGTAGGACCTGTACTGGTGTGTTTTACATGTCCTGATAGTGAAATACTGCCAAATTCAGGTTTCACTATTGCAAAAGAGCTGAGGTGTGCCTGCATATCCTGGTGGGTCTCCCTGTGCTAGATCGGTGGGAGGAGCTGACTTGCACCTGAATAGGGCTGTGCCTGTCCTTAAACAATACAGTCTCCGATCCCTAAAGTGTGTCTGGGACCCAGGCAGGAGAGGCAAGGTCTTGTGCACTACAAAGACTTTTGTTTGAAGTTTGCCTACTTTAAAGGCAGAAATGAGTATAAGTATTGGACCCAAAACACCAGACATTTGAACACTTCTGGATCAAGATAAGACTCTGCCAAGGAGAAGAGCTGACGAGCTGTGAAGAGGAGTACTGCCCCTTTGCTGTGTGTGCTTTGCTGGGATGGCTTGCAGTTGCTGCTTCTGCTTAGAAGAGGACACAGACTGGACTTTGCTGTGTATCCTGCTTGTGAAGTTTCTCCAAGAGCTTGGACTGAGCTTGCCTCAGGGACATTAAAGACGTCAACTGCCAGCCCCGGGTTCTCTTTCTGAGGACTGTGTCTTGCCAATAGGTGCCCACTCCAGTTCCTGGGCCCTTGAGGGTGAAGTCTGTCAGAAAAACAAGAAGAACTATGGCAGAGGAGCTTCGCCACCCACCAGCAGAACGAGCTGCAAAACTTTTACAAGAACATTATAATAAACTATGTTTATTATCATTTTCTTGTAAAAGGGGCAGGGCCACAAACGATGACAGGGATGCACTCCCCCTCAGTGTGCATGCATGTTTGGCCGGCTGTCTTGAACCAGCCAAACACATATGCCGCTAGGCTCTCTCCAACCCGGCAATGCAGCAGGCAGAAACTCTGACTCTACTTCGGAATGCCCTGGCTGGGCACTACATCAAATCCTAATGCCAGCAGCATGAAAGCAGTGTTAGGATTGGATGCAGGGCAGGCTGAGAGCCTGTGCCTGCAGTGGTGGACCGAGGAGAGGCGCAGCGAGAAAGGTACTTTATTTTTAGAAAGTTTCTTTTTGTTCATCCTTTGCCCACAAGCCACGCTGCCCCACCCCTTTTCCCTCCCAGAAGCCGCCAATGCAGGCACACTGACTCTGGACGGCTCCAAATCCGGCGCCGCTGCCTGACTCCACACTGCTGCCTGCACCTGAAGCCCTGTTCTCCACTGAGGTGCGATGACTGTGACCAACACAGCAGGCCTGACACCACTGCAGCGTCTCTGAAGTCCTGCAACATTGTGAGTCCCAAGTGGCGTGTCACAGACGTTCGTGACACCTGACCCCACCGCAGCACCTGTGTCCCCAAGGTGTGACCGCAACACTACAAAGTCGCCTCCTCACGTCTTTACCTGCTGGACTCATCGACCCCGCCGGATTGTAAGGGACCAACTCCTCACCGCCAATGCCGCCTCACCTCTGCTGCCTCTATAAGGAACTGACACCTCACCTCCCCTGCTAAGCAGCAAGGAACCAATGCCTCACATCCTGTGTAGCTGTACGGAACCAGCGCTGCACCAGCTCTATCGATGCCTCACCTCCCCGACTCCGTGCCACTTCTTTGACTCTACCTCCTTTTTAAGGTACTGTACCTGGGGTCCGTGTGACTCCGTGACCAGCGTCGCACTCCCTCACGAGTGGCATTGGACTGTTGGGAACGACTGCGTCACAACACCTTGATAGCACCAGTTGGAGCTATTGTGTTTGTAAGTGATTTTACTGAGATTTAGGCCGAATTTAAGAAACGTGGTGCTGCATCCAATGCAGCTCCACTTTTCTTGCACCCATAAGAGCCACCACACCGCCACCATATGTGCGCCATATATAAAACCGTGACGCAGGGTAGGGGCAATAGTGTCAACCTTTTTTACACTACTGATGTACTGTGCAGGACTAGCGCCAAACTTTTGGCGCTAATCCTGCAGGGCACATAGGGGCCCATTGAAAACAATGGTATGCCCCCTATTAATGCCTGCTTTGTACAGGCATTAAAAATAGCTGCTAAAAATGGTGCAGTGGAATCTCTTAGATTTCACTGTGCCATTTTTGTAGTCCCTCTAACAGGGGGGACTGGCACAGGCGCAAGGGGTTACAAAGTGGTGCTATATTTGTAAATATAGCGTGGCAAATTTGGCCTAGTTGGGCCACATTAGCATCATTAAAAACTACTCTAATGTGGCGCAAGGAGGCACTAGGCCCTCTTAAATCTGGGCCTTAATCTTTTAAGGTTCATATCTTTGCTTCTGTGTGTTGGATTTTTGTCGTTAGATAAATATTGGCTATTTGTCTAAACTGGTGCAGTGTCCATGGTAGTGTTTTCACCATGTTACTGTGTGTAGGTACAAATAGGTAACACATTGACTCTGAGATAAATCTGACTGCTTGTTCCAGGCTACCAAGGGGGTGAGCAGGGGTTATCACAGGAGTGTGACTCCCTTACCCTGGCTAGAGTGAGGGTCACTATTTGGACATGGTGCATACTGACTGCCAACTAGACATCTCATTTCTAACATCAAAGAAATGAGGGGTATGGTTTGACAACTCATAAAAGTTGGTATAAAGAAACTAGCATATTTTTTTTTAAGAAGTGCTTTGTTTTTTTTAGTGAATCACTTGTTTACCGCAGAACTGTGATTAATTTTGTGATTAGGAGAGCTCCTTTGAAGCCCTAGCTTCATACAAAAGGGAAATAGAATCAGAAGAAGGTAAGGCACTGCCGTTCAGGAACTAAATACAGTGAATTATATTAGTCATAATTTTCTCACTTTGTACTTGCCCCATCCAACATTTTAAGCCCCCACCAGACCTTTATAGGAAGGAGCAAGAGAACGAGGCCCTGATGAGCCTCAGCATCATGCTCTGGTATGCAGAACAATGAGAAGAGCGTGTGCTGCCATTTTGAAAGCCTGCACTCTGAACAGTGTGAGTTGCACATTTGCACTGTCCAGTGGCCACTTCAAGTATTTTAAATGTCCAGGAGTGGCCCACAACTCAGGAGAAGAATTCCCATACATCAAGTTAAGCCACACATATGGACCCTACGTATTGTGTGCAGTTATCAAGCCTTTTTTAAGGTCCTCCTTTGGTGTGTTGAGCCCAAGAATTGTTGTAAAATGCACTATGCCGAGACGGCCCATGGTTAGTTCAGCATGTTTAGATTAAGAAATACCAGGACCTTAAACCATAAACTCTGATACCATCCAATTTCTTCACATACATCCATGTAAGTACTATGGTCAAGCCAAATAAACGCAACTGCAGACCAGAGGTAACTTATCACTAATCAAAATTAGCTCTCCTCCACACAAACCCTAGAAACAGTTAGGGCCATATTTATACTCCGTTTGCGCCGAAATTGCGTCGTTTTTTTTGACGCAATTTCGACGCAAAACTAACGCCAACTAACGCCATATTTATACTATGGCGTTAGAGGCGAATAGCGCCAAAGTTCCCGGAATGTGCGTCATTTTTTAGCGTGAACCCCTTCCTTGCGTTAATGATATGCAAGGGAGGCGTTCCCGTCTAAAAAATGACTCCCAGGCCTTTACGTGGTATTTATACTCCCGGGCAAAAGAGACGCCCGGGAGTTGGCGTGGCTAAAAACGGCGCATTTGCGCCACTTTTTAACGCCTGCTCAGGGCAGGCGTTAAGGGGCCTGTGGGCTCAAAATGAGCCCACAGGTGCCCTCCCATGCCCCCAGGGACCCCCCCTGCCACCCTTGCCCACCCCAGGAGGACCCCCAAGGATGGAGGGACCCACCCCAGGGACATTCAGGTAAGTTCAGGTAAGTATAATTTTTTTTTTTTTATATATTTTTTTGGTGGCATAGGGGGGCCTGATTTGTGCCCCCCTACATGCCACTATGCCCAATGACCATGCCCAGGGGACAGAAGTCCCCTGGGCATGGCCATTGGGCAAGGGGGCATGACTCCTATCTTTACAATGATAGGAGTCATGTTGATGGGGGATGGGCGTCGAAAATAAATGGCGCAAGTCGGGTTAAGACGATTTTTTCGACGTAACCTGACTTGCCCCATTTTAAGACGCCCATGCGCCATTTTCCCCCTACGCCGGCGCTGTCTGGTCTACGTGGTTTTTTCCCACGCAAACCAGGCAGCGCCGGTCTGATTGCGCCGTCTAACGCCATTCCATAAATACGGCGCCCGCATGGCGCTTCAGAATGGCGTTAGACGGCGCAAAACTTTTTGACGCTAAACTGCGTTAGCGCAGTTTAGCGTCAAAAAGTATAAATATGGGCCTTAATGTAGCTATCTCTATTGCAGTGGGCATATGCACCTGGCTCCACAGAGGCAAAGACATACCAACAACACATGGTTTGCACAAACTTGGAAGAAACCCAAAAAGAATATTGTTCCCAACAATGATCATTCCACAAATCCTAGTCCCTTGAATTGGATCTCATTTGTGAACACGAAGAGACTAACAAGAAATTAATCTTTAATGAAAAAACACACTTCTTTCAAAAGATCAAGATGCCTTAAATGATCCTTGAGAAGTCTGAAAGGAAGTCCACATATTCACTCCAATGCTGCCGTACCATAGACAAACAAACTTTGCCACTATCTAGGCATCTTTTCGTATAAGAAATACACATAAGCAGGACAGACATTGCCCAGAGCAAACTCACATACTCAAACAACACTGAACCACAGAACCTGACACCCACCTCCAACTTCATTTTCACTTGTGCCAACCCTGAAATCTTACTAACACCTTTAAAGTGCCTTACACATTGTGGAACAGGCCTTGTTCTCGGGCAATGATGACACACCCGCTATTCACTTTATGGTAAAGGGGAAAACTGTGACAGAGCAGCCCCGTCTTTTATTTATAGAATCTGTCCGCGCTCTCTATGACGGGTTGGACAGGATACAAAGTATAGGAGAGTCCGAATGGCTCTCCTGACGGCTCTCTACATCCCTCCCATGTTTTGCTTCACACAGAAGGGACGCGTTTGCATACACAAATAAATGACAACCCAACAACAAACCCCAAGAATGAAATGGGAAAGGAAAAATAAAAAGAAGAAGAGAAAAAGAAAAAGAAACAAAACCAGAAAAATGTACTAATCACACAACCTGTCCATCTGGTTCAAACTCAACCGCCTGTCTCCAACATTTCAGCTTTCCCACTCTTAAAACGTCCTCTTGTAGCCAACGCCTGGCAATAGCGGGAATCAGCCAATGAATGGTGACACTGCAATACAGTTCAGGACCGACCAGCTTTACAGACAAAGGTGGTCATTCTGACCTCGGCGGTAAAAGGCGCTTACCGCCGGTCAGAAGACCGCCATAACACCGCCGCCTCCGTGGGAAACCGCCACGGTCATTCTGACCCGCAACAGGCAAACCGCCAAAAACCCGACATCCACAAAAGTCCGCCACACCAACGGGCAGCGAAAAACTGGCGATGACCAAACCTCCACCGTCACGCCAACAGAAATATGCCCATGCCATTCCGACCCACGAATCCACGCTACGGTCTTTCAACCGCGGTATTCCATTGGCGGTACACACCGCCGCAGTCAAAATACACACACAGCTCCAAAACACTGTCACATTGGTCATTTTGAAACACACACACCTGACACACATACCAACAACACTCCCACACATCCATACAGCTATAAAACACACACCCACATCACCCACAAACCCCTACGACCGAAGATCAGAGATGAAGGAGAGAGAGACACATCACAGAATAGAGAGCTACATCACACAGAGGCACACTACACCATCACACACACCACATAGAAGCACAAAGCACCACACACCAACACACACATCACCATATACACCACCCCACACCTCATCCACACCACCCCATGGCACCCCAAAGGCACCCACGCTTTTCGGACCAAGAACTCCGGGTCATGGTGGAGGAAATCATAAGAGTTGAACCGCAGCTCTTCGGCTCACAGGTGCAGCACACCACTATAGCCAGGAAGGCGGAGCTATGGCAGCGGATCGTGGACAGGGTCAACGCGGTGGGACAGCATCCCAGAAATCGAGACGACATCCGCAAACGCTGGAACGACTTAAGGGGAAAGGTGCGCTCGATGGTTTCGCGACACAACATCGCAGTGCAGAAGACTGGCGGGGGACCCCCACCCACTCCACCCGAATTCACAGCATGGGAGCAAGAGGTACTAAACATCCTGCATCCTGATGGCCTCGCTGGAGTACACGGAGGAATGGACTCTGGTAAGTACAATCTCAACTACTTTACCCCCCCCCAGCATGCTAACCCCCACCACCACCCTCACCCCCAACCCCCATCACACATCCTCCCTGAGAATGTCTCTCCAGCACAACCCACCCAACACCAACCCCTGCATGCCCCCACAAACTATGGACACCCATCACCCAAGCTTGACCACTGCACATACCCCCCCCAAAACACCCCCACAACACCTCCCCCAAGGGAATGGCAGCACTGGGGGACAAGAGCACCAATCAATGGCACGCAATAGCACACACAGAAACAATAACCATACTCTCTTACCCCATGCAGGACCCGAACGCCAACACACCGGCCAGGAGGGTCCAGAAATGTCCATCCCCCCCCGGAAGAGGCCCCCAGTGATGACAGCAGCTCTGTCGACCTGGAACCTGATGACCAGCCCGGACCATCGGGGACCTCTGGACAGTCGGTTCCCCACACACAGGCCACAGCAGACCCAACCCCCTCTGGGACCAACAGCACAGCTCTCACCCAGCGGGCCCATGCCTCTGTCTCTAGGACAGGTCAATCAGCGGTGTGTCTGCCACTACAGGGCACCCAGGCTAACCCACCACCCCAACAACAACAGGGACCTGGGGGCAGTGGTAGTGGGCACACCGTCCAGGGGACAGAGGCCTGGGGAAACAGGGCAACTCGGAGGGCTGCTGTGCGACAGGGGTGGGAGGAGAGGCCCAGGGAACCCACTCTCCAAGAGGCCCTCACCACCATCATGGCAGCCTACCACCACTCCCAAGAGACGATGGCGACGGTACTGGCCAGGTTCCAGGAGATCCAGGCACAGCAGGAGGAACGCTACATGGGGTTCACCAATCAACTCACCAACATCTCTACCGCTATGGGGAGCATATTCCAGGCCCTCAACCGGATAGAAGACACGTTGCGGGACCATGTGGCACCACACAGGGCCCCTGTCACTAGCCAGGAACAGCCTACCACCTCCGCCGGCGCTAGTGGACAGGAGGCCCCACCACAACGACAGGCCACCAGAACCCCACCTCCTGCTGAAGAACAACCACCCGCAAGAGGAGCCTGAGATCAAAAAAATCGACAGAGTAGGATGTCAAGACCCCCGCCAGCATGAGACACCCCCTGAAGTCATCCCACTGTCCCACATTGCCACCCTGTCCAACCTTGAACTGCCCCTGCTCCATCCTTCCACAGGCATATGGACAATGCACCTGTGAGACTGAGAACTGGACTCTGCCATGGCCATTACTCCACCCCCACCCATCACCGTGTTTATATCATGTACCATTATCTAGCACAAAAAATAAATCACTCAATGCACTGAAATCAAACAGGAGTCAGGCTGTATTATTTACAAATGTATAACACATTACCGATCAATTATGTTCTGTTAACTTTGTGCAGAACACATACCGAGATCAATAAGCATTAGTCCATGGGCTAACCAAGCAGTAGTCACGGAGTGGGTCATACAGCACTGAAAAGGGAAGGGAAAATCAAACATCAGTTTAAAAGAACTGGGGGGTCATAGACAAAGTTGAGAAGCAGGAGGCTTGCAGGAAAAGTAAAATGGCGTGGTTGATTCTTACCTGTGTGCTACTGAAAATACTGTTGGATAACTCTGTCCCTGTTGTCTGTGTCGTCCTCTGAGTCTTCCTCCTCTTCACTCTCCGCAGGCTCCACAGCTGCTTCAACACCACCATCTGGACCATCCTCCTGCAGGAAAGGCACCTGACGTCGCAATGCCAGATTGTGAAGCATACAGCAGGCCACGATGATCTGGCACACCTTCTTTGGTGAGTACATCAGGGATCCCCCTGTCATATGCAGGCACCTAAATCTGGCCTTCAGGAGCCCAAAGGTCCTTTCTATGATCCTCCTAGTTCGCCCATGGGCCTCATTGTACCGTTCCTCAGCCCTGGTCCGGGGATTCCTCACTGGGGTCAATAGCCAAGGCAGGTTGGGGTAACCAGAGTCACCTATTAGCCACACACGTTGTCTCTGTAGCTGTTCCATCACATAAGGGATGCTGCTATTACGCATCACATACGCGTCATGCACTGACCCAGGGAACATGGCATTCACATGGGAGATGTACTGGTCAGCCAAACAGACCACCTGGACGTTCATAGAATGGTAACTTTTCCTGTTTCTGTACACCTGCTCATCGTCTTTTGGGGGGACTAAGGCTACATGGGTCCCATCAATGGCACCAATGATGTTGGGAATATGTCCAAGGGCATAAAAATCACCCTTCACAGTGGCCAAATCAACCTCCTCAGGGAATATAATGTAACTCCGCATGTGTTTCGTCAGGGCAGACAACACTCTAGACAAAACTTTGCAAAACATAGGCTGAGACATTCCAGATGACATGGCCACTGTTGTCTGGAATGAGCCACTTGCAAGAAAATGGAGGACTGACAGAACCTGCACCAGAGGGGGAATTCCTATGGGTTGGCGGATGGGGGACATCAGGGCTGGCTCCAGCTGGGCACACAGTTCATGGATAGTGGCACGGTCAAGTCGGTATCGTAGTATGATGTGGCGTTCTTCCATTGTCGACAGGTCCACCAGCGGTCGGTACACGCGAGGATTCATCCTTCTCCTCGCAAGTCCCAGCGGACGGTGCCTAGGAATGACAACATGGAGCACAGAGTCAAGCCAATCACTGGTACGTTCACAGCTTGCATAGCACACGGTTATCTATGTTTTGAAAGGCGTGTATGTGTGGCAATGCAAGGCCTAGGCCTGTGTGTCGCAGTAGAAATTATGCCATGTGGGCCCTTGAAATGGCGGCTGCCTGACCTGTGAAGTGGGACAATGGGATGTGAGGTCAATGCGCTGGCGGAGCACACCGTGGCGGTAGGCGGTCGAAGACCGCTACACGGAGCCGCATTGGTTAACATTGAATGCTATGGGTTTCAGGAGCCAATGACGATGTGTGCCGGCGGTAGCGGTACGCGCCGCCGCGGTACGCACCGCCGCGGGCGTGACCGCCATTTTCTATCTGCCTAATCACTCGAGACCTGATCATCCACAGGAGAGGACCTATACTGCAAGTGCTGCTGTGAACTCGGTCTGGAAGTGACAATGGCTGCTGCGACTGGGGAAAGGGCCCCTGCCTTCACGTCTGAAGAGTTGGAGAAGCTCGTGGATGGGGTCCTCCCCCAGTATGCGTTACTCTACGGTCCTCCAGACCAACAGGTAAGTACACCGGGTGCACATGGAATGGGCGATGCCTGTGTGGAGTGGGGTGGATGTAAGTTGGTGGGGTGGGGGGCGAATGAGGAGTGCAACGCACGACAGATGAGAGCATGTGCCATATGGCAAGGTTGGGGAGGGGGGGCCAATCACATCTAACATGCAGTAAGTTGATGAATGTTTCCTTCCCACCCTGTACATGTCACATAGGTCAGCGCCCATCAGAAAGTCGAGATTTGGCGTGCCATCGCCAAGGAAGTCCGGGCCCTGGGGGTCCACGTCAGACGGGGCACCCACTGCCGCAAGAGGTGGGAGGACATCCGCCGCGGAACCAGGAAGACCGCCGAGTCACTGCTGGGGATGGCCTCCCAACCTCGGAGGGGTGCCAGTCGTACCCTGACCCCCCTGATGTCCCGGATCCTGGCGGTGGCCTACCCTGATTTGGATGGGCGCTTTAGAGCATCACAGCAGACACAAGGGGGTGAGTATCAGCACATTCTGCTATCTTTCTGCGCAGTGGAGGCGTCTGGGTGGGGGAGGAGGGTTGTGGGTGACATTAGGCCAGGGCGCTTTCTGTAGTGTAGTCCTCTCCCTTAGGCATGGCCCTGTGCTCCCGGCCCCCACCTCTGTAGGGTGACAAGTACAGCTATTGATGGTCCAGCCTCACACATCTGCGCGTTTGTCCTCTCTTGACCTGTTGTCTTAGTCAGAAGTACTGAGTAGTGTACCCCGAATGCGCGGCTTAGTGCATGAGGCTCCTGTGTCTGTCCTCTCCGCCAACGGTGTTGACATTGCATGCACTCAACCTGGTCTTCTTTTTCTCCCCCCCCCTTCTTCTTCATCTTCTTGTGCATGTGTGCATTAGCATCATCAGGCGGAGGAGATTTGGCATCGGAGCACGAGGGAGCTGCAAGTCACAAGGCCCCGGTGGGCCCAGGAACAGACACAGAGGGCACCAGTGATCCGGAGGGCGAGGGGAGCACCACAACGGGGACCGGTGGTGAGAGCAGCGACACAGATACGTCCTCGGATGGGTGCTCCCTAGCGGTGGCGGAAACATCCGGGACCCCCGCCTCTACAGGTACAGCCGCCACCCAGCGCACCAGCCCCGCCCTCCCTGCAGCCCCTCAGCCTACTCTCCGTGCCCGCTCACCCAGGAAGGCGGGCGTCTCCTTCGCCCCAGGCACCTCAGCCCCTGCCCCTGTCACCCCTGCTGCCCTCAGTGCGGAGCTCATTGACCTTGTGAGGACGCTCATTGTTGTAGTGCAGACTACCCTTTTGAATGCCATCCAGGGGTAGAAAGGGAGGTGCATCGGAGCAATGCCTACCTGGAGGGCATTCATTCGGGTCAGGCTGCCCATCAACAATCGTTCACTGCTCTGGCCTCAGCACTGACGGCAGCCATTGTCCCTGTTTCCAGCCTCCCTCTTCTGACTGCCTCCAGCCTGTCTCTGTCTCCTGTTCCTCAGCCTATCCCATCCACACCATCTGACCAGCCTGCACACACCTCAACACCCAAGGGCAGCTCATCCAGACACAAGCACCACAGATCCCACAAACACTCACCCAAGCAACACCCAGATGCAGACATTCCAACAGTCACTGCCACCCCTGTGTCCCCCTCCTCCTCGTCTCCCTCCTCCCTCCCTGTGACGTCTACACTCACACCTGCATGCACACCAACATCAGCCAGTGCTTCCATCACCACCACACCCTCCTGTACAGTCCGCACGCGTGCAGTCACCACCCCCACTGCCATTTACACGTCCCCTGTGTCCTCTCCCACTGTGTCTGTCACCCCCTCTTCCAAGACACACAAACGCAGGCAGCCACCCACCCAACAGCCATCCACCTCACGACAGCCTACAGCACCAGCACCTTCACCCAATGACAGCACACCTGACTCTCTTACAACCACATCCTCTTCCTCCACTCCCATCACCACTTCTCCTACCCTTTACCTTGGTCCTAAAAAGAAATTCCTGGCTAATCTTAACCTCTTTCCCTCCGATGACCTACCCCCTCCATCTGCAAAGAGTCCCAAGAGCACCACAGCCACCACCAGCCCAGCTTCGGGTGTCACTGTTGTGCATGGGTTCTGGAGTCCACCCTTTGCCAACAGTGACACCTCAATCAGCAGCAAGGACACATCCAGCCCCCCCCCGGCAAGAGGACCAAGAAACACAAGGGCCGCCGTGCGAGGACTGACACGGCTGCCCCCAAGGAGCAAACTTCGCCCACTTCACCAGCCACATCATCTAGGGGAGGCAAGGGCCCGAGAGCCCCATCTAAGGAGCGTAAGGGCAGCAGGGCGGAGAAGTCAGGCAGCAGGAGCGCGGAGCAGGTGGGCCCCACATGCCACATCCCAGCTGGAAAGGAGGACACCAAAGGGCCCAGGACTCCGTCCCCGAAGGGTCCAGAAGCATCACGGTCGGAAGGCGACTGAGCAGGGAGTCCAGGCCAGGTCTGGCTCCCTTGACCTACTGGATGTGCACCGCTGAACAGGGCCCGCCGTGGAGAAGAGCACCGCTGAACAGGGCCCGCCGTGGAGAAGAGCACCGCTGAACAGGGCTCCGCCGTGCAGAAGAGCACCGCTGAACAGGGCCCGCCGTGGAGAAGAGCACCGCTGAACAGGGCTCGCCGTGGAGAAGAGCACCGCTGAACAGGGCCCGCCGTGAAGATAGGCACCGCTGAACAGGGCCCCGCCGTGCAGAAGAGCACCGCTGAACAGGGCCCGCCGTGGAGAAGAGCACCGCTGAACAGGGCCCGCCGTGGAGAAGAGCACCGCTGAACAGGGCCCCGCCGTGCAGAAGAGCACCGCTGAACAGGGCCCGCCGTGGAGAAGAGCACCGCTGAACAGGGCCCGCCGTGGAGAAGAGCACCGCTGAACAGGGCCCGCCGTGGAGAAGAGCACCGCTGAACAGGGCCCCGCCGTGCAGAAGAGCACCGCTGAACAGGGCCCGCCGTGGAGAAGAGCACCGCTGAACAGGGCCCGCCGTGGAGAAGAGCACCGCTGAACAGGGCCCGCCATGGAAAAGAGCACCGCTGAACAGGGCCCGCCGTGAAGATAGGCACCGCTGAACAGGGCCCCTCCGTGCAGAAGAGCACCGCTGAACAGGGCCCGCCGTGGAGAAGAGCACCGCTGAACAGGGCCCCGCCGTGCAGAAGAGCACCGCCGAACAGGGCCCGCCGTGGAGAAGAGCACCGCTGAACAGGGCCCACCGTGGAGAAGAGCACCGCTGAACAGGGCCCGCCGTGAAGATAGGCACCGCTGAACAGGGCCCCGCCGTGGAGAAGAGCACCGCTGAACAGGGCCCCGCCGTGCAGAAGAGCACCACTGAACAGGGCCCGCAGTGGAGAAGAGCACCGCTGAACAGGGCCCGCCGTGAAGATAGGCACCGCTGAACAGGGCCCCGCCGTGCAGAAGAGCACCGCTGAACAGGGCCCGCCGTGGAGAAGAGCACCGCTGAACAGGGCCCCGCCATGCAGAAGAGCACCGCTCCGCTGGGCCCCGCCGTGGAGAAGAGCACCGCTGAACAGGGCCCGCCGTGGAGAAGAGCACCGCTGAACAGGGCCCCGCCGTGCAGAAGAGCACTGCTCCGCTGGGCCCCGCCGTCTCAAGCACCGCTCCGCTGGGCCCTTCCTCTCAAGCACTGCTCCGCTGGGCCCCGCCGTCTCAAGCACCGCTCCGCTGGGCCCTTCCTCTCAAGCACTGCTCCGCTGGGCCCCGCCGTCTCAAGCACCGCTCCGCTGGGCCCTTCCTCTCAAGCACCGCTCCGCTGGGCCCCGCCGTCTCAAGCACCGCTCCGCTGGGCCCTTCCTCTCAAGCACCGCTCCGCTGGGCCCTTCCTCTCAAGCACCGCTCCGCTGGGCCCCGCCGTCTCAAGCACCGCTCCGCTGGGCCCCGCCGTCTCAAGCACCGCTCCGCTGGGCCCTTCCTCTCAAGCACCGCTCCGCTGGGCCCTTCATCTCAAGCACCGCTCCGCTGGGCCCTTCTTCTCAAGCACCGCTCCGCTGGGCCCCGCCGTCTCAAGCACCGCTTCGCTGGGCCCTTCCTCTCAAGCACCGCTCCGCTGGGCCCCGCCATCTCAAGCACCGCTCCGCTGGGCCCTTCCTCTGAAGCACCGCTCCGCTGGGCCCGCCGTCTCAAGCACCGCTCCGCTGGGCCCTTCCTCTCAAGCACCGCTCCGCTGGGCCCCACCGTCTCAAGCACTGCTCCGCTGGGCCCCGCCGTCTCAAGCACCGCTCCGCTGGGCCCTTCCTCTCAAGCACCGCTCCGCTGGGCCCCGCCGTCTCAAGCACCGCTCCGCTGGGCCCTTCCTCTCAAGCACCGCTCCGCTGGGCCCCGCCGTCTCAAGCACCGCTCCGCTGGGCCCCGCCGTCTCAAGCACCGCTCCGCTGGGCCCTTCCTCTCAAGCACCGCACCGCTGGGCCCCGCCGTCTCAAGCACCGCTCCGCTGGGCCCTTCCTCTCAAGCACCCCTCCGCTGGGCCCTTCCTCTCAAGCACCGCTCCGCTGGGCCCCGCCGTCTCAAGCACCGCTCCGCTGGGCCCCGCCGTCTCAAGCACCGCTCCGCTGGGCCCTTCCTCTCAAGCACCGCTCCGCTGGGCCCTTCATCTCAAGCACCGCTCCGCTGGGCCCTTCCTCTCAAGCACCGCTCCGCTGGGCCCCGCCGTCTCAAGCACCGCTCCGCTGGGCCCCGCCGTCTCAAGCACCGCTCCGCTGGGCCCTTCCTCTCAAGCACCACTCCGCTTGGCCCTTCCTCTCAAGCACCGCTCCGCTGGGCCCCGCCGTCTCAAGCACCGCTCCGCTGGGCCCCGCCGTCTCAAGCACCGCTCCGCTGGGCCCTCCCTCTCAAGCACCGCTCCGCTGGGCCCCGCCGTCTCAAGCACCGCTCCGCTGGGCCCTTCCTCTCAAGCACCGCTCCGCTGGGCCCCACCGTCTCAAGCACCGCTCCGCTGGGCCCTTCCTCTCAAGCACCGCTCCGCTGGGCCCTGCCGTCTCAAGCACCGCTCCGCTGGGCCCCGCCGTCTCAAGCACCGCTCCGCTGGGCCCTTCCTCTCAAGCACCGCTCCGCTGGGCCCCGCCGTCTCAAGCACCGCTCCGCTGGGCCCTTCCTCTCAAGCACCGCTCAGCTGGGCCCCGCCATCTCAAGCACCGCTCCGCTGGGCCCCGCCGTCTCAAGCACCGCTCCGCTGGGCCCTTCCTCTCAAGCACCGCTCCGCTGGGCCCCGCCGTCTCAAGCACCGCTCCGCTGGGCCCTTCCTCTCAAGCACCGCTCCGCTGGGCCCCGCTGTCTCAAGCACCGCTCCGCTGGGCCCTTCCTCTCAAGCACCGCTCCGCTGGGCCCTTCCTCTCAAGCACCGCTCCGCTGGGCCCCGCCGTCTCATGCACTGCTCCTCTGGGCCCCGCAGTCTCAAGCACCGCTCCGCTGGGCCCTTCCTCTCAAGCACCGCTCCGCTGGGCCCTTCATCTCAAGCACCGCTCCGCTGGGCCCTTCTTCTCAAGCACCGCTCCGCTGGGCCCCGCCGTCTCAAGCACCGCTCCGCTGGGCCCCGCCGTCTCAAGCACCGCTCCGCTGGGCCCTTCCTCTCAAGCACCGCTCTGCTGGGCCCCGCCGTCTCAAGCACCGCTCCGCTGGGCCCTTCCTCTCAAGCACCGCTCCGCTGGGCCCCGCCGTCTCAAGCACCGCTCCGCTGGGCCCTTCCTCTCAAGCACCGCTCCGCTGGGCCCTTCCTCTGAAGCACCGCTCCGCTGGGCCCGCCGTCTCAAGCACTGCTCCGCTGGGCCCTTCCTCTCAAGCACCGCTCCGCTGGGCCCCACAGTCTCAAGCACTGCTCCGCTGGGCCCCGCCGTCTCAAGCACCGCTCCGCTGGGCCCTTCCTCTCAAGCACCGCTCCGCTGGGCCCCGCCGTCTCAAGCACCGCTCCGCTGGGCCCTTCCTCTCAAGCACCGCTCCGCTGGGCCCCGCCGTCTCAAGCACCGCTCCGCTGGGCCCCGCCGTCTCAAGCACCGCTCCGCTGGGCCCTTCCTCTCAAGCACCGCACCGCTGGGCCCCGCCGTCTCAAGCACCGCTCCGCTGGGCCCTTCCTCTCAAGCACCCCTCCGCTGGGCCCTTCCTCTCAAGCACCGCTCCGCTGGGCCCCGCCGTCTCAAGCACCGCTCCGCTGGGCCCCGCCGTCTCAAGCACCGCTCCGCTGGGCCCTTCCTCTCAAGCACCGCTCCGCTGGGCCCTTCATCTCAAGCACCGCTCCGCTGGGCCCTTCCTCTCAAGCACCGCTCCGCTGGGCCCCGCCGTCTCAAGCACCGCTCCGCTGGGCCCCGCCGTCTCAAGCACCGCTCCGCTGGGCCCTTCCTCTCAAGCACCACTCCGCTTGGCCCTTCCTCTCAAGCACCGCTCCGCTGGGCCCCGCCGTCTCAAGCACCGCTCCGCTGGGCCCCGCCGTCTCAAGCACCGCTCCGCTGGGCCCTCCCTCTCAAGCACCGCTCCGCTGGGCCCCGCCGTCTCAAGCACCGCTCCGCTGGGCCCTTCCTCTCAAGCACCGCTCCGCTGGGCCCCACCGTCTCAAGCACCGCTCCGCTGGGCCCTTCCTCTCAAGCACCGCTCCGCTGGGCCCTGCCGTCTCAAGCACCGCTCCGCTGGGCCCCGCCGTCTCAAGCACCGCTCCGCTGGGCCCTTCCTCTCAAGCACCGCTCCGCTGGGCCCCGCCGTCTCAAGCACCGCTCCGCTGGGCCCTTCCTCTCAAGCACCGCTCAGCTGGGCCCCGCCATCTCAAGCACCGCTCCGCTGGGCCCCGCCGTCTCAAGCACCGCTCCGCTGGGCCCTTCCTCTCAAGCACCGCTCCGCTGGGCCCCGCCGTCTCAAGCACCGCTCCGCTGGGCCCTTCCTCTCAAGCACCGCTCCGCTGGGCCCCGCTGTCTCAAGCACCGCTCCGCTGGGCCCTTCCTCTCAAGCACCGCTCCGCTGGGCCCTTCCTCTCAAGCACCGCTCCGCTGGGCCCCGCCGTCTCATGCACTGCTCCTCTGGGCCCCGCAGTCTCAAGCACCGCTCCGCTGGGCCCTTCCTCTCAAGCACCGCTCCGCTGGGCCCTTCATCTCAAGCACCGCTCCGCTGGGCCCTTCTTCTCAAGCACCGCTCCGCTGGGCCCCGCCGTCTCAAGCACCGCTCCGCTGGGCCCCGCCGTCTCAAGCACCGCTCCGCTGGGCCCTTCCTCTCAAGCACCGCTCTGCTGGGCCCCGCCGTCTCAAGCACCGCTCCGCTGGGCCCTTCCTCTCAAGCACCGCTCCGCTGGGCCCCGCCGTCTCAAGCACCGCTCCGCTGGGCCCTTCCTCTCAAGCACCGCTCCGCTGGGCCCCGCCGTCTCAAGCACCGCTCCGCTGGGCCCGCCGTCTCAAGCACCGCTCCGCTGGGCCCTTCCTCTCAAGCACCGCTCCGCTGGGCCCCGCCGTCTCAAGCACCGCTCCGCTGGGCCCTTCCTCTCAAGCACTGCTCCGCTGGGCCCCGCCGTCTCAAGCACCGCTCCGCTGGGCCCTTCCTCTCAAGCACCGCTCCGCTGGGCCCCGGCGTCTCAAGCACCGCTCCGCTGGGCCCCGCCGTCTCAAGCACCGCTCCGCTGGGCCCTTCCTCTCAAGCACCGCTCCGCTGGGCCCCGCCGTCTCAAGCACCGCTCCGCTGGCACCTTCCTCTCAAGCACCGCTCCGCTGGGCCCTTCCTCTCAAGCACCGTTCCGCTGGGCCCCGCCGTCTCAAGCACCGCTCCGCTGGGCCCCGCCGCCTCAAGCACCGCTCCGCTGGGCCCTTCCTCTCAAGCACCGCTCCGCTGGGCCCTTCATCTCAAGCACCGCTCCGCTGGGCCCTTCCTCTCAAGCACCGCTCCGCTGGGCCCCGCCGTCTCAAGCACCGCTCCGCTGGGCCCCGCCGTCTCAAGCACCGCTCCGCTGGGCCCTTCCTCTCAAGCACCGCTCCGCTTGGCCCTTCCTCTCAAGCACCGCTCCGCTGGGCCCCGCCGTCTCAAGCACCGCTCTGCTGGGCCCCGCCGTCTCAAGCACTGCTCCGCTGGGCCCTCCCTCTCAAGCACCGCTCCGCTGGGCCCCGCCGTCTCAAGCACCGCTCCGCTGGGCCCTTCCTCTCAAGCACCGCTCCGCTGGGCCCCGCCGTCTCAAGCACCGCTCCGCTGGGCCCTTCCTCTCAAGCACCGCTCCGCTGGGCCCTTCATCTCAAGCACCGCTCCGCTGGGCCCTTCCTCTCAAGCACCGCTCCGCTGGGCCCCGCCGTCTCAAGCACCGCTCCGCTGGGCCCCGCCGTCTCAAGCACCGCTCCGCTGGGCCCTTCCTCTCAAGCACCGCTCCGCTTGGCCCTTCCTCTCAAGCACCGCTCCGCTGGGCCCCGCCGTCTCAAGCACCGCTCTGCTGGGCCCTGCCGTCTCAAGCACCGCTCCGCTGGGCCCTTGGCAGTGTATATAGTATCATTTTGTTATGGATATTTTGCGTAGTTGACCGCTCCATATCAGAGTCTATTTTTTATATAAATTTTTCGTCCCAATTTATTTCTGTCTTTGCATTCTTAAGGGGGGTTTGGGTGGTGTCACTGTGCATTGTTGCTCTGCATTAGTGTGTACATAGTTTGAGGGGGGGTCGCATATGTGTGTGCCGTAAGCTTCCCTCCTCCCCCCTCCTGTGTGTCGTAGGTGCAGTACTCACCGTTGTCGTCTGCGCTGGAGTTCGTACTCGTGGTAGATGAGAAGGTAGACGAGAGCAGGTAGGATGTTTCATTCGGGTTCCATGCTGTCCTCCTTCCTCGTGGAGTGTGTTTTGGTGCGCGTTTTCCCGTTCGTAGTCTGTTTCCGCCGTGTTTTTATCGGCGGGGCTCCCGCCCCGGAAAAGGTGGCGGATTGGTGAGTTGTGATAGTGTGGGCGGTACATTGTCTGCCGCCTGCCTGTTGGCGGTGACCGCCACGCTGTTTGTCTGCACCGCCGCGGCGGTCGGAGTGTTAATGTGGCGGGCTGTGTTGGCGGTTCCCGCCAGGGTCAGAATTCCATTTTTTCGACCGCCAGCCTGTTGGCGGGTTGGCCGCCGCTTTATCACCGACCGCCAGGGTTAGAATCACCCCCTTTATATCACTTTTCAGTGATATCTCTACAACTTTCCATTGCAACTTTATTCTTTTGACCTACAATTATCCTGATAAATATTCTATATTTTTCTAAACACTGTGTGGTGTATTTTTGTGGTGCTATATGGTGGTATTGTATGATTTATTGCACAAATACTTTAAACATTGCCTTCTAAGTTAAGCCTGACTGCTCGTGCCAAGCTACCAGAGGGTGGGCACAGGATAATCTTGGATTGTGTGTGACTTACCCTGACTAGAGTGAGGGCTTTTGCTTGGACCGGGGGTAACCTGACTGCCAACCAAAAAACCCATTTCTAACAAGGACCTATACTGCAAGTGCTGCTGTGACCTCAGTCTGGAAGAGACAATGGCTGCTGCGACTGGGGAAAGGGCCCCTGCCTTCACTTCTGAAGAATTGGAGAAACTCGTGGATGGGCTCCTCCTCCAGTATGCACTACTCTACGGTCCTCCAGACCAACAGGTAAGTACACTGGGAGCATGCTTTGTGGCCAATGCCTGGGTTGAGTGGGGTGAATGAACGATGGTCGGGAGGGGAGCGAATGAGGCATGCATCAAACGGCAGATGAGAGCATGTGCCACATGGCAAGGGTGGGGATGGGGGGCCACTCACATCGAGCATGCAGAAAATGATTGTTTATTTTTCTCCCCCTGTACATGTCACATAGGTCAGCGCCCATCAGAAAATCGACATTTGGCGTGCCATCGCCAAGGACGTCCGGACCCTGGGGGTCCACAACAGACGGGACACCCACTGCAGCAAGAGATGGGAGGACATCCGCCACGGGAGCAGGAAGACCGCGGAGGCTCTGCTGGGGATGGCCTCCCAACGTAGGAGGGGTGGCACTCTTCAATTGACCCCCCTGATGTCCCGGATCCTGGCGGTGGCCTACCCCGATTTGGATGGGCGCGTGAGGACATCACAGCAGACACAAGGGGGTGAGTACAAATACATTCTGCTGACTTTGTGCGCAGTGGAGGTGTCTGGGTGGGGGAGGAGGGCTGTGGCTAACCCTAGGCCAGGGTAATTTCCGTAGGCTAGGCCCCTCCGTTAGGCATGGCCGTGTGCCCCCGCCCCCCACCTGTGTAGGTTGCCTAGTACAGCTAATCATGGCCCTGTGTCACCTATGTGTGGATTTGTCGTCCATAGGCTTGTAGGCCATGACCCACGGATTGAGTAGTGTACCCCAAGTGCGCGGCGTAGTGCAGGGGGCTTCGGTGTCTGTCCTCTCCGCAACTGTGTCGCCAATGCATGCACTCAACATGTCTTTATTTCTCCCCCCCCCTTTTTTTTGTGGTCTTCCTGTTCATGTGTGCATCATCATCAGGCGGAGGAGAAGTGGCATCGGAGCACGAGGGAGCTGCATCTCACATGGCCATGGAGGGCCATGCAACCGACTCGGAGTTCACCAGTGAGACGGAGGGCGAGGGGAGCTCCACAGCGGGGACACGTGGTGACACCAGCGACACAGACACGTCCTCGGAAGGGAGCTCCCTTGTGGTGGCGGCAACATCCGTGCCCACCCAACAACAGGTACAGCCGCCACCCAGCGCACCAGCTCCGCCCTCCCAGCAGCCCCTAAGCCTTCGCCCCGTGCCCGCTCACCCAGGAAGGTGGGCACCTCCTTCGCCCCAGGCACCTCAGGCCCTGCCCCAGTTACCCCTGCTGCCCTCAGTGAGGAGGTCATTGACCTCCTGCGGACGCTCATTGTTGGGCAGTCTACCCTTTTGAATGCCATCCAGGGTGTAGAAAGGGAGGTGCACCGGAGTAATGCATACCTGGAGGGCATTCATTCGGGTCAGGCTGCCCATCATCAATTGTTCAACGCTCTGGCCTCAGCACTGAAGGCAGCCATTGTCCCTGTCTCCTGCCTCCCTCCTCCAACTTCCTCAACCCAGTCCCACTCCCCTGTACCTATGCCTATCCCAGACACACCTACAGACCAGCCTGCACACACCTCAACACCCAAGGGAAGCTCATCCAGACATAAGCACCACACATCACACAAGCATTCACCCAAGCAACAGCCACATGCAGACATGCCAACACCACGGCCTCCTCTGTGACCCCCTCCTCCTCGTCTCCCTCCTCCCTCCTTGTGACATCTCCACTCACACTTGCATGCACAACATCATCAGCCACTACGTCCATCACCAGCACACCCACCAGAACGCTCCGCACACGTGCAGTCACCACCCCCACTACCATTTACACGTCCCCTCGGTCCTCTCCCAGTGTGTCTGTCACCCCCTCTTCCAAACCACACAAACGCAGGCAGCCACCCACCCAACAGCCATCCACCTCACGACAGCCTCCAGCACAAGCACCTGCACCCAAAGACACCAGACGTGACTCACCTACAACCACATCCTCTTCCTCCACTCCCATACCCACTACACCTATCCTTCCCACTGCTCCTAAAAAGTTTTTCCTGTCCAAAATTAACCTCTTTCCATCACCTGACCCACCCCCTCCATCTCATAAGACTCCAACCAGCACCTCAGCCACCACAAAACCTGGACCTACAAGGACAATAGTCCAAGGATTTTGGAGTCCAACACCTTCAAGGCCAGGTACTTCGGCTAGCAGTAAAGATACAGCCAGCCCACCCCCTGGAAAGAAAACCAAAAAAGCCAGTGCCCGGCGCGAGAGGCCAGAGACAGCAGGCTCCATGGGCACTACACTGGAACCGTCAGGAAGTGGGGTGCCACCTGGCACACCGACAAAGGGAGGAAAGGGCCACAGAGGAGCAGGGAAGGGTGGCAAGGGCAGCACGCCTGACAAGTCCGGCAGCAGGCGAGCTGCCCAGGAGGGCCCTACCAGCCCTATTCCAGGGGTGAAGGAGGACACCCACGGGCCCGGGACGGCAGCACAGGAGGGCCCCGCAAGCGAGAAGACGGATGTGCACGAAGGGCACTGCAGCCACATGTCGGGTGGCGAGTGAGATCCATGTCATAGCCGGATCTGGTGCCCTGGAGACACATGTCAAGCACCGCTGAACAGGGCACCGCCGTCTCAAGAACCGCTGAACAGGGCCCTTCAAGACAAGCACCGCTGAACAGGGCCCTTCAAGACAAGCACCGCTGAACAGGGCCCTTCAAGACAAGCACCGCTGAACAGGGACCTTCAAGTCAAGCACCGCTGAACAGGGCACCGCCGTCTCAAGAACCGCTGAACAGGGCCCTTCAAGACAAGCACCGCTGAACAGGGCACCGCCATCTCAAGAACCGCTGAACAGGGCCCTTCAAGACAAGCACCTCTGAATAGGGCACCGCCGTCTAAAGAACCGCTGAACAGGGCCCTTCAAGACAAGCACCGCTGAACAGGGCCCTTCAAGTCAAGCACCGCTGAACAGGGCCCTTCAAGACAAGCACCGCTGAACAGGGCCCTTCAAGTCAAGCACCGCTGAACAGAGCACCGCCATCTCAAGAACCGCTGAACAGGGCCCTTCAAGTCAAGCACCGCTCCGCTGGGCCCCGCCGTCTCTGCACCGCTCCGCTGGGCCCTTCAAGTCAAGCACCGCTCCGCTGGGCACCGCCGTCTCTGCACCACTCCGCTGGGCCCTTCAAGTCAAGCACCGCTCCGCTGGGCCCCTCTGTCTCTGCACTGCTCCGCTGGGCCCTTCAAGTCAAGCACCGTTCCGCTGGGCACCGCCGTCTCTGCACCGCTCCGCTGGGCCCTTCAAGTCAAGCACCGCTGGACAGGGCACCGCAGTCTCATGCACCGCTGGCCCATTGGCAGAAGGGGCAGGGCAGGATCTGTGTCGGCCAGGGCTGCACGAAGAACTCTGGGCACCATGCCTCCTCCAGAACCAGTGGAGTCTGTAATCCACCGGATTGACTGTGGCTTTGCACTCCCCAGGATGGCACAGTGGGCAATCCACCCACTGTAGAGACTTGTGAGACTGTGGCTTTGCACTCCCCAAGATGGCACAGTGGGCCATCCACCCACTGTAGAGACTTGTGAGACTGTGGCTTTGCACTCCCCAGGATTGAACAGTGGGCATGGAGGCCCCTCGTGGATCTGGCGTCGTGGACTCATCTGGCTGAGGTGCCCCCCCTTCCCTTCCCCTGAGGTGCCTGTAGTTTTGCTATCTGATGCCCCTGCAGTGTTCTCTCCAATGGATTCGGGTATCGTGTGTGGGCTTTGCCCATGTGTTTAGGCCCATTGGCCCACGAACAATGGCTGATACCCAATTTGCACAGGACAATTTACATTTGTATATTTAGTTATGGATGTTGGATATATTTTTTAACTTAGCCGTTCAATATACTTCAAGATTCATGAACATTTTATTTTGTCTTTGCATTCTTCCGGGGGGTTTGGGGGTGTCACTATGAGTTGTTGCTCTGCATTGATGTGTATGTGGTTGAGGGTGAGGGTGGGTGTGTCGCGTATGTGTGTGCCCATAATTTTCTGCCTCCCCTGTGTCGTAGGTGCAGTACTCACCGGTGTCTTCTGCGCCGGCGTTCGTGCTCCTGGTAGAGGAGCAGGAAGACAATAGCTGGTAGGATGTGTAGTTCGGGTTCCATGCTGTCCAGATTCCTCGTGGAGTGTGTAGAGGTGAGCGTTTTCCGTTCGTAATGTCTGTTTCCGCCGTGTTTTTATCGGCGGGGCTACCGCCCCAGAAAAGGTGGCGGATTGGTGGGTTGTGATAGGGTGGGCGGTACATTTTCTCCCGCCTGTCTGTTGGCGGTGACTGCCGCGCTGTTTGTATGTCCCGCCGTGGCGGTCGGAGTGTTAAAGTGGCGGTCTCTGTTAGCGGTTTCCGCCAGGGTGTTGGCCGCCGCTTTAACACCGACCGCCAGGGTTGGAATGACCCCCAAAGTCTCTCAGCTGACTGTTAGGTGCTGGGTTAGGACGCAAACAATACTTAGTGCTTCGAGCGAGCAATCCTCCCCTTCCAGGGTCATTAAACGGCAAGTCCACTACAGAAGGTACTGGCCCGGGAGCACTCACAGCTTCTTCGTTTCCACTCGCCGAGACACCAGTCGCGTCTTCGTCGTTTTCTTCTTCTTCAGAGAAGGCCAGACCTCCCGCTTTCCGAAAATGGGACACGTTCCTTGTGACCCTCTGTCTACCTCGGGCAGCCGTTATCATTGTACCACGAATGCCGATGACTTCCCACACCTCCGGTTTGAACGGCGTTTTGAACTTCCCTCCAGCCCGACAGTTCTTCACTACCACCCGGTCACCTTCCTGAAATTCACGATACTTTGTTCGCCGCTTTTCATTGGCTTTCTGATTATTCATTTCCCAACACTTCTGAGTAGCTTTCACATCTAGTGCAGGTGGCTTCCATTGAGGGCCAGCCGGAATGTAGTCTCATGGTGAGACTTTGAACATCAAAGCTGCTGGAGCACACCCAGTGGTACTATGAGGTGTCTGGCGATAGGCACTCAGAAACTGCTGTAGTCACTGTTCCCCTTCTTCTCTTTGTTCCACACCTATCCTCAGTGCTCGATTCAAGGTCTGCATGAATCTTTCAACATCACCGTTGGCCTGAGGCCAGTGCGGCATGATCTTGCGGTGGTGAATGGCCAAACCATAAAGGAAGGAGCGAAACTCTTGTCTCTGAAACGGTGGCCCATTGTCTGTCCTGACCTCATCAGGGAGCCCAAATAGCGCAAATGTCTTTTGAAGTACTGGCCGCACATTTTCAAATGCAGTGGACGATACCACAGAAAATTTTGTATACGAATCTGTCAGCCGCCCATCAGGGAAACTTCCAAAGACCATGCTTACTTTTGCCCATGGTTTTAGACTGGCAGGTTCAGTAATGATTGGGCAGCTAGGCCGTTCTGCAGCAGTGATAATACAGGGGTGACACGTCCTCACCATTTTGTCAACTTGGCAGTCCATGCTTGGAAACCACACCTTGGCACGCAAACAAGCCTTTGTCTTTGCAGCGCCTTGGTGCCCCTGGTGTGCTAGCTCTATCACTCTAGTCCACAGGCACTGAGGGAGTACAATCCGCCTTCCCCTTAGGACCAGTCCTTCCCTGCCAGTAGATAGCTCATCACGCACCTTCCACATTCCTTGCATCGCCACTTTATTTTCCAGATTCGACCCCTTTGATTTTTCCAGGAAGTGCTTCCATTTCCTGTGAGCTAACGCCTCCTTAACCAGTTTCATTACTTCATCTTCCTTAGTGGCATCCACAATATCCTCTACAAGAAGAGCATTGGGACATGCAGATTGTACAACCATGCTAACAAAGACTTCTGTGCTCTCATTTTCTTGGGAGGCATCAAGTGTTTCTGGGGACGGGTGACGAGATAAGTAGTCCGCTGGGTTGCTTACCCCTGGCCGATAAACAATGGTGGATCGGTAAGGTTGAAGCAGGACAGTCCACCGTTCAATCCGAGGAGGAGCCAACCCTGGGCTTCCCGTAAACAGTGACACCAGAGTTTATGATCAGTCACCACCTGGAATTCATGCCCATAAAGATATATATGAAAGTGCTTGCAGGCCCACCATATTGCCAAAGCTTCCCCCTCGATCTGAGCGTACCGTGTTTCAACTGCCGACAGCGCTCTGATGGCATATGCAACCGGAACCCACTTCTGATGCCTTTGTTCCTGAAGAAGGACAGCTCCCAGTCCCACGGGGCTCGTATCTACCACTACCTCCGTCCGTTTGAGAGGGTTAAAGAAGGCCATGATTGACTTGTCCAGCAGCGCTGCCTTGATGTCTTCAAATGCATTGCTAGCGGCCGGAGTCCATTCCCAGCGATGATGTACTTTGGTGAGTTGCCGAAGAGGCTCCGCCATTGTGGCAAGGTGAGGTGTGAACCTTCCACAATACGTTGCCATTCCCAGAAAACTCCTCACCTCCATGGGACTTTGTGGAATTGGGGCTTGACGAATAGCTTCGGCCTTGCGTGGATCTACTTGTAAACCATCCTTCGAAAAGATGTATCCCAAAAAATCTACAGATGTTTGATAGAATGCACACTCTTATGAAGCGTCAATCCCGCTTCTGACAGCCTTTGCAACGTGGCCCTCAGATGACGATGTTGCTCCTCTCTAGTCTTGGAATGTATTAAAATGTCATCACTTAAGTTGATCACCCCCGGCAGCCCCGACGATGTCTCTCTGATAGCATTCTGGAACACTTCGGCCGCAGAGGATACTCCAAAACTTAACCTCCTGTATCGTTTGAGTCCCACATGTGTTGAGAAGGTGGTGATGTTTCAGCTATCGGGATCTAGCTCCAGCTGGTGATAGCCAGCGTTAAGATCTAGTTTTGAAAACCACTGTGCCCCATTTAAGTCTGCGATGATGTCATCCATACTGGGCGTTATGTGCCTTTCCCTCCGGATGGCTTTATTGGGTATGCACATGTCAACACAAAGGCGAACTGCCCCAGGCTGCTTGGGCTTCGGCGCGATCACCAGAGGCGAAACCCACGGCGTTGGCCCATCTACCTTTTCGATAACTCCCTGATCCTCGAGTAGCAGCAGCTCCTTTTCCACTGCCGGTCGCAGGTGACATGGCACAGGACAATGTCTCAGAGCGACTGGGGCAACACTTCGGTCTATATGCAGTCTAATTTGTTTCCCTTTTAGCCGTCCCAACCCCTCAAAAAGTTGCAGAAATTCACTGATTAGGCGTTCTACATGAGAGTCATACACTTGGCGGGCAAAGAACACCAGTTCCAGATCCTCCGCAGTGTGGCATCCAAACAGGGTTCCTCGATCTCATGTCACCACATAAAACTTCGCTTGTGTCGAACGTTCTCCGCTGGCTACTGACACCTCCACCATGCCTTTCAGAGGAAGGGGCTCCCATCCTCCATAGTTGTATATCTTTGTGGTTGTTGCGGTGAGGGGCGAGGTGGGAGTTAATTGTTGAAATAGGGTCTCATCCATTACATTGACGGTCGCCCCGGTGTCAATGAGTACCGAGGCTAGTGTACCATTGACTCGTACATTACTCATAGGAGGGGGGCGCTTCTTTTGTTGCCTCCCGCCAGTGAATGAGATTACAAAGATGTCCTCCTCCTCGTCTTCCTCAAAGACAGGTATTCCAGATGCTGCACCTTTCCTCAACTATTCATTCTCTTTGGTTACACTCCTCACTTTGACATCCTTTCCTTTTTGGTCTCCTTGCTTGCTTCTTCCAGACCTACACACTTTCGCAAAATGATTGCCTTTTCCGCAGCGATTACAAGATTTTCCTTTTGCTGGGCACCCCATTGTTGATTTGTGTTCATACCCGCAGCTTCCACAAACCCGTTCACTGGGTCTAAAGGGGTTTGGCCTGCGCCCTGGTGGTTGGCGTGTCTGGATGGTGTCTACTTGCTCTTCTTTTACCTGGAGTGGGCGTGCGGATGAGGATGCTGCCAACGACTGTCCCCGCACCGCCGCCATGGCATCTGCCCAAATTGCTGATAGTTCATGCGAGCGTGCCAGGATCAAAATCTCGTCGAGGGAGATACCTTGCTGGCGTAGAATAAGCTTACTTAGGGCATTAGACCACCACCCCTGAATGATCTGGGCTCTGATCTCTTCCTGCTGGTTGAGTCCTACACACGAGCTTGCTAGCTTTCTCAGTCTTGCGTAAAACATGTCTATTGACTCAACCTCTGTCTGTTGCGCCTGACAAAGCTTGAAACGCTCATAATCTGAGTTCAGTTGAGGGTCAAAGTGTTTGTTGAGAGCTGTTACAGCTGCATCAAAGTCCGACTTGTCGCCCTTGTCTGGGAGTGAATCGAACAAGTCTTGCAACTCGTCGCCTCCCATCAGCAGCATGAGTGACCTGCGCACTGTTCCATCAGTTTCACTCGTGGCACAGAAATAGTTGTCTAAGCGGTTTAACCACAGGCGCCACCTTGGTGCCGCTGTGGCCGGATCAATCAGTTGGCTGAACGAGGGTAGCGCCATGACTGAGGAGTGGGGCCTGTTGTTTGGATGAGCAGGGGGCTGGGGGGTTTCTTGTGGTGGCACGCTCATGTTGTCTCTTCTGTGTGCACTGTCTGATTAATTGTAGCTCCTTTGTGGACATATCTATTGTTGTCTCTGTTTTTTTTTGTTTGTTTGCAGGATGCTCCTGAACTGCTATTATATATAGTCTTTATTATTATTATTATTATTTTTCTTTTTTTTTTCATGGAGGGACACCCCCTTCTCTTCCCAGTGGCCCTTGCTCTCTGGGCACCACTCTGCATCAATGGAGTCCTCTCACAGTGGCCCTTGCTCTCTATGACCACTCTTCATGCTAGTCTTTTTTTCTTGGAGGGACACACCTCTTCACCATTGCTCCACTTCACTTGTTTGTCTTTTTTTTTTGGGAGGGACACACCCCTCCGCGTCCGTTCGCTTTACTTCTCTTGTTAGGCCTCAGTCGGCCGGGGCGCGAGCAGTACTTTATGCTGCCGTTGCCTGGCAGCATCCACCCACTCCTCAGAGCACTCGCTCTTCCCGCTTGGTTCTTCTCAATGGAGGCACGCAGGGCGGGGCTCGTGGGGCGGGGCTCACCTTTTCTGACCGGCGGGCCTTCTTTCCGCATGGCACACCGGCTTGGCCCTCACGACGGCCGGAGCACTTCTCATCCTCCCGCCTCGCGTCAGGACCACAGGACCGTGTGTCGAGTCTCCACAGTGCCGCCCGGGCACTCCGAGGTAAGCGTTCGCTTCTTGTGACCCAGTGCGGCCCTCTCATGTGCAATAAGCCGGTCACATTACTTCGGCGGTGCTGCCGATCTGGCCCTTCTTGTTGTTGGGGGGCATTCTTCCCCACCTCGGTTGGTGTGGTGAGCACGAGCAGGTGGTTATACTCACTGCTCTCACCGGCGTTGTTGGGGTGTGTGTTGACTCGCTGTTTGTTCGATTTTTTTTGTTTTGTTTTTTCATCCGCCGCCCTGCTTCTTGTTTCAGGGCACTGGTGACTCGCGCGGGTAACCGTGATCCCGCCTCGTCGTCAATGTGGAACAGGCCTTGTTCTCGGGCAATGATGACACACACACTATTCACTTTATGGTAAAGGGGAAAACTGCGACAGAGCAGCCCTGTCTTTTATTTATAGATTCTGTCTGCGCACTCTATGACGCGCTGGACAGGATACAAAGTATAGGAGAGTCCGGATGGCTCTCCTGACGGCTCTCTATACACATCAGGAAAAATGCCGGTGCTCCATATCCATACTGCCGTCAATGAAAGACATGCAGAGATGATTGAAGATTGAATATTCACTTTCATCAACAGTGGAATAGTCTCAATTACCTTCAAATGGTGTCTCAGTATTCCACTTCTAAAAAGTCCTCTCTTGACGACCTAACTCAGAACAACAACTACAGAACAAATTGAAACTGATCGCATAGTGAATACGGGAAGAATGTGAGTATCTATGTATGCACACATCCAGGAATGCATATGAAAATGTATTTTGCGAATACTGGCAAAAGTCAATACTATGCAATCAGAAACCTCAGTTACGAAATTCTGTAGCAAATCAGATCATACAGTCTTGCATTGCAAGGGTTCCAGAAATGGTGATCTGAAAAAGATATTTCTATTATGCATGGTCTGTATTTCAAGATATAAGTAAACACTTGAGATATTTACAGAATTGGTGGTGGGGTGCTTTTCTCTCACAGCAGGTGAAATATTCGAGCAATCTCTAGAAGTTTTGGCAAATTTCCCCCAAAAACGTATAGGTTAAAATCCATTTTAACAGTAACCTAAAACATGAACTGTGAATATCTTTAGAGGTATCAAAGATCTTCTGTTTACCTTACATACATCTGCATCTCATGGTGCTGGAGTACAGCTAATGTATTCTGCAATTTGTTGTGGTCTACAAAAGGCAATGACACATTGGGGACACGCGCGAAATAAGAGCTCCTAAACTGCCTCTTTTCTTCCATAATTAGGCCGTGTTCAGTGCTAACGAGCGCCTAAAAGTGTTCACAAGTGAAGCGCAGCAGCTGGGGCTGGGCTGGACTATTTTTAAGTGAGCTTAACCTTTGAACAGGGCATTGACCACTTCTTTCACCTTCAAGACCTAGCAGAGAAATCATTGCACAGCCAAGCTGTTCATCGTTACATTACTGTCAAATCTCTTCATGGCAATTTCATTTTTTTCCTATTTGCTTTTTCAACATACCGATTTCTCGGCCAGTGCATCTGCATATAAAATATGCTAAAAAGTGGATGCGCGCCTTGCAACCCCAATCTAACTGCTGGGCTGATTTCAATTACCGTATCAGTGGGAAGTAAGAAATACCTTTATTTCACACACCATTTCAAATTCAAGCAGCGTATCCAGCACGTAAGCATTCTTTACATCGGCAATCACCTGTGAAATCATATATTTTATGCACTTTGCGCTGACATTTCAAGCAAAAGCTCAGAATTCTGTGCAGCACAAGCTTTCTTTCAGCACAGTGACACAAGTTCAGTTTGCTGATTATCATGGACTTTGCTCATGCGTTTTAAATAATGCATATTTGATGGGCAGTATGCACAATAAAATAATTATTCTTTGTCCAGAAATATGACAAATGTATGAACCATTATGAAACATGTTATGGTTGTTATGGTCTTTGACTAGACAGTTTATCGAATTATAACATTTCAGTTTTTGCTTATTTTTTAAATGTATTTATTTGTTTATTTCTGGAGTTCCATAAAACTCTTGGTGTCGCCTTTGGTATACTTTATAGTGCTGCACCTGAGTAAAGTCTGGATATTGATTCGAAACGGGTAGTGAAAGCAGGGTGTGATGAGGGTGGAGAGGTCAGGTCAGGGTGCGTTGACACAGCCAGGTACCACAGCCAGCGCTGCATAGCTTGACTCTGTGCTGTGCCATTTGCCACCTATCCCTTCACACACTCTTGAGGGAAAGGGGTCTGTGGGCACCCTAAGGGTAGGTATGGGCGGTGTGGTCGTTTGGTTGGACCAAAGATCTGTCATGGTGTGTGGTCTGCGGGAATTACAGTTATAGTTGGACTGCAGACCTATGAGATATGGTACACATTTCCTATTGTTCACTTTTCTCATAGAGATGCATCGATTTCCAGGCAAATTCAAGTAATGAACTAGTTTAAGATCTGGCAAAGGTCAGCCAAGCAGTATTTTAACTATTTCTATTAATGTCATGCTTCTTACCATTTAATTTAGTTTAGTTTATTGTTTATTACAAATGATCATTCAGAGGCATCTGAGCACCAGGATGTAAAATGGATTCTTAGTTGTCAGATGAGGATACACATATGCCTAAGTGGCCTTCCAAAAAGATTGGTGATTAATAAATTGATCCATGCTGGAGGAGAGTTTCAAATCTTAGGGGCAAAGGCTGAAAAGGTTTGACCACCTACTCAGTACATCTCCAAGAAAGGACTGCCATTGGAAATAGAAGCTCATTCACAAGACAGTAAATTGTGATTTCCCACATAATTTGATACTGATTCACCCAAGAACGCCTTTAAACCAGTGCCTACTAGTAGATTGGCTTAGACTGGATTAAAATCGAAACAAAATGCTGGAATTATTCAGTGAACAAATTCTAATCACCGGGGTGAAAATCCATAATTCCTGATTGTGTGAATAAGGAATGGGATTTTCCCTCACAAATTGAGCTGATCCATGTTGCTCTTAGACATTCAAAAAACTATTGAGAATCGGGCCAATTATCTTCATGTGTGTGAAAATTAATGGAATCATGTCATGTAAAACTTAAAAAAATTCCATCTAACTATTCTGGCTGCCATCCAAGATTCTGTAATGTAATGTGGTCTCAAATAAACCCCACCTCACATCCACACACAACGCACTAATGTTTTCTTAACACATCACCTTGTGTTTCTGATGCTGCTGTTAAATAAAATATCACCTGTAAACAGCTTTTACAGCACTGGAGGTCAGTAGCCACTTAAAAAAATATCTACAAAAAAGTTGTCAATTTATTTAACATATGTCTTTGTCAACAATCATCAAACCTTGTCCACTTGTAAATGAGTGTCTGAATTAATATTTGTTTTCTATAAGTTCTCCCAAGTTATTGCCACTTCTCATTTTCCAGGAGTAAGGCACACTTTATGAATGAATCCTCGAACATGCTTGAAATGGTTCTGTAGGTTTGTGCAATTGACCACAACACAAAACCGTATTGTGCACTGTCAAAGATTCTTCTTAAGAGATTTAGATAAGTTGAAATGCAATATCACTACCATTGTTGACAATCCCATGGCCATCATGTTAATATCTGACTGACAGTGATATAAATATCTCAGAGCAAGCTGAATCACCTTGGTTTTGACAGCTCTTTGTTGGTGAAGGTAAACAGTGAGATGTTTGTTGTCCATGCCTGCACACAATTCTCTCTAATATTTTCTAGGAAAATGTGAATAATTACCTTGGTAATCATTATGTAATAGAGCTGCCAAGTCCAGAAAGTAATCTTCAAATGACGAAATGCATGACAACTGCATCATTACAAAAATATTTATATTCCCACATTAGTGGCTCTATATTGGCTTGTTCTTGTTAGAAATGTGAAAGTTTCTAGCCCTGAGCAGTCACTTGATTAAGGCTTTAGTCCTGATCCACAAAGCCATCTGTACTCATAGCTCAGGTTTACAAGAGCAAACATCAGGATATGCAGCTGTTAAGCATTCTCAAAATAGAAACCATAAACCTATTTCCTTGAAAATAATTGTAAACCAAGACTGCATACAATTCTGCAGGAACAGGGCACATACTGGCTGGGAGGATCATTTGCCTTATAAGTTTATAGAAACTCATTTCTGACCTTTTTCCATCTTGGAAATAGTGAGATTTGCTCCTGCAAAGTGCTGGAGTAAACCCCCTTTCATGGAGGGAAGTAGAAAAAAAACTCCCCCAATCTTAGTGGTACTCAAAGGAAAGGGATTTTCCCTGTGGGAAAAAAAAATCAGTGCAGCCTTTTCTTGATGAGAAATAGTATAGAACACACATTTCTACATTGAAGAAATACCAAATCCTAAACTGTCTCATGATATTTAAAGTATTAAACTTTGAAATCTCTAGCTGCCCAGCTATCCAGACACAACTTGAGAATTTTCTGGGGATAGGGAAAAATAAGGACTCTGCACCCATGCACAGGAGGTATTTATAATTGATATTTACAATTCCCTTTGCAAATTGAACCCTTTATATTTCAATGAAATCTGTCATTAAACTACATTAAATGGCACTCAAGTACATAAAAACAGGAGGTGGATTTTTAAAGTGGTGGGAAGTAAACAGCTACTTCACATTACTGCACGTTGCAATGGTGAGCTTCTGGGAGCCAAGGTATTTCCAAAGTGGTTCTGGCAAGTAGTTTGTCTCCCACCAGAATCTAATTTTCAGAAGCTAATTGTCTATAAGCAGTTAGATAAAATGTTAAACTTTCTATAGGTAAATCCAAGGAGCTACTCCAGAAATGTTCCTGTATTATAGGGTCTATCACTCTGGAGTCAACTCAGATATGTCACTGGTCACTTTTCCTGAATGTGCCAAATTAGTGGGTCCTGCTCAATTAGAACAGGGCTATTACTGGTGCAATTATAATTCCTCAAACGTGCATGGGCTACTCAATGGACTAGTGTTGACCCTCCATTAAACCAATACTGATTACTGTATCTGGGACTTTTTGGACTGTTATTACTGATGACCGAGACATAAAAAGTGAGGGTTACTAATGAAACCCCCCAAAATCCAACTTTTTTTTAGCAGAAGATGAAACTGTGGCCCTTTGTCATAGCAGCCACATAGATGTGTCCAAGAAAGGCATCCATGAGGAGTGTGCAGCTTGCCTACAGTGTCTCAGCAGGACATAACTGGGCAGAGAGGGTCATGTATGCAAAATTAAAAGAGACTCCTCTGAGGTGCTTTGAATTTAATTCTCTTCAGCAATTAACAAACATTTAATGGTGCCAAAAACAGTGACACAATCTGCCATCCAAATTCAATTCTGTAGGTTTTTGCCTTGACTTTTTTTGCTGGCTGTAGAACATTATGCAACTTACCCTTTCTGGTCAGAAGTTAAAGTGGCTGCGCTCTCCCTTTCAACATAATGAAATGAGCATATCCCATATTAGCCTCTTTACTTTACCTATGTGTCCCTAGAGTACCTAAAGTGTTCAGAGGGTCTGCAAGGTAAATATCACCAGTGGGATGCAGCACACATAGTGCCACCCAGTGACAGAACAAATATGACTGCTGGCCTTCCACGTGATGGTGCTGGATTGAACTGCAAATTCAACCTGTCAAAATAATCCCTTTGGCTGTCTTGATTCTTCCTTTTAAATATTAATAACTCACCCCTAAGTAGTCCTTACTATCCGTTAAGGCGGGTACAGATTATGTAAGAGTAACACATATAAATATTTAACGTTAAATATGTACATAGTGAGAAGAGGCCAAAAAGGCAATTTTCAATGTAGCAGGGTTAGGTTTCCACAGGAAACATTAGGATACAATTGTAAGAAGGGAATTCCAACATACATCCAGGATGGCTGGATTCATGCCATATTTTAAGGATAAAGATTGACTACATGAACAAGTTCTATTTAATTAAAGTAGATATTTTCAAAATGTAATATTATCTGACCATCGTGGACCTACGTTGGTATCCCCTGTTGCAAGCAATTGTGTTGTCGTTGTTTGGAAGCTTTGTTCGATTAAAATACATATATACAATGAATTCAAAATATATGTGGGATAAATTACACCCAACTACACATTATACGGATATTGCAAGTTTGGAGTTCAACTGATGAGTTCTGCGACCATACAAATGAATGAAGCCAAAATCTGAGTGCTTTAAGAGTTTATAGACCTATGACGACCAAATTGATTGGTCCTTTATTATTTCCTACACTTGGTGTGAGAGAATGGACCTTGTATATATTATCAATTTCTTCATGTAAGAATTCCCAGTTAAGAAAGTTTATAAAAAAGTACATAGGAAAAGCTCTTCATTAGAATCTTTCTATGCATTTTATGTCAGCAATTAACCGAATAACCTGGGTTTGTACACAGTGATTGAATAGAAATGACTAGACAGGAAATTCAATATACTAAAAATGCACTGATTTATAAATGTCTGTGCATTTAGGCCCAGATCTATGTGAAAGTGGCGCAGCGAGTTGCTGTGGAAAAATAGCATTGCCATACTGCATAATTTTAGAGACACGTAGGCGCTCTGTATTTAGAGGAAAAAGGTGCATACCTGTGTTTCACCCTGCACTGGCGCTGAATTAAGCTGCCTAGTGCCAGCGCACGCATCCTTGCACATTGTGCAAGGGTGTCTGTGTTGAGGGGATAGATTGTTTATGTGCAGAAAGGTGTCCCTTCCTGCACATAAACAATTTATAGTGGCTATATGGCACTTCTATGTGTGCTGCAATGTTTATGTGCGGAAGGTGTCCCTTCCTGTACGTAAACAATCATCCATGGCATTTTGCTTCTTTTCTATGTGCTTCAGAATGCAGGACACATGGAAAAAGACAACGAAGAGGAATAAAAGCATTCCTTCTCATTTTGCCATGCTAAAGCCACCTCTGGGGACAACTCGTAAATCTGAGGCACCGTCAAAAGCAATGGGTGTTGCAGTGGAACGCCCACCGCAACACCCATTGCACCCTCCTCTGACACAAAAAACTGCATCGAAGGGGCCCATATTTACAAGCAGGCATAACACCACAAAAAAGTGGCGTTGTACCTCCTTGTAAATATAGACAGTGCTTAGGACAACGGGACCGTCAGGAAAAGTGACGCTCCGTTGGTGCTCAGAGCTCCTAAATATGTCCCCCAATGTCAATGCAAATTATTCTACAGCATGGTATATACTGCCTGACCTCAGGGGTGGCTTCTCTGCTAAGGTGGAGGAGCGTTGCCCCACTGAATTGTGGGGAAAGGAAAAATAAAATTATAATAACGCAATCTTATCATTTTATTTTTACTCGGAGTAAGGGGCAGGTCTGGGCTGGAGGGAGGGTGCAGGAGGAAGGCTTTTGCTGCACAAAGTGCCCATGTATGTTTGGCTGCCCATGTTGGGCTGGCCAAACAGACATGCACACTTTTCATGTTCTCTACCCGGCTGTCTTGCACAATCGAGTGGAGAACATGCACAGGCTCACACTCCCAGTCTGAGGGGCAAAGCAGGCCGCTCTGACCAATCACAATGCTGCTGTCATGCTGGTGACAGTAGCGTTGTGATTGGCTGGGAGCCTATGTGAGCCAGGAAGAGGACGAAGACGGAAGGGAGATGAACGTTTCTCCCCTGAAGGTAATCTTTTTTTATTTTTATTATTTCCCTCCTCCACTTCCCAGTCCTGCCCCGCCACCCCATTGAGTGGCAGCCGACACTGCCTGACTTGCAATTCATATTTCAATAAAATATCTGGCCAAGTATTTAACCTATTAAGAGGTATGGCATAATTTGACTTAAACTCACTTTCAATACACAGAAAGCGTTTTTTCTAGATGTTTTCTGAGCTGTTAAAATGTAATAAAATATCTAGGTTGTGTATAGAATAAACCAAGTCATTCATTGATTAAGGTTATTTAATATATTATCCATTAGCTTTCCTTTGTGTTGACAATGGATCTTTGCTGGAGCTATATTAAGGAAGTATCAAACTTTTCAATAAAGTAAGATTGTGCTTGCTAAAAACATGTGTAATTTCTAAGGCAATTTACATATGTGCATGGCTGTAGCCTACTGTTTTTAGTAGACTTCACAACTATTTTTTCCTATGCATGCAGAGACTGCACAGCAAAATAGTCACATTTATTTTATGTTATGCATGGATATTGCAGACCTAAGCCTAATTTTACTGCATTTGCCTAGAGCCACACCTTGGAGTTAAAATAATTGTACTATTCAGTGGACATTTTTGTTGTACTTGCTTTCTTTAACCTGAACATTTTTGATAATAGGGTCCATATTTATGGAAGATTTGTGTCACCTTAGCGCCATTTATTTTGGCATTAAAGCAGCGCTAACCTAACTCCATACTTATACTTTGATGCTAGACCCATCTAGCGTCAAAGTTTTGGAGTTAGCACCATTTTTAGGAAGCGCCAACCCACCTTCCATCAATGAGATGCAAGTTAAGCGCTCCCTTCCTAAAACTTACTCTAGCCCCGAGCGCCATGTTTAACTCCCAATGCAGAAAAGAGGTACAACTGGGAGGCAGGCCGAAATAATGGAGCAAAGCCCATTTAGCACCATTATTTACCGCCTCGTTGGATCAGGCGTTAAAGTGCAGGGAGGCCTATTTCCATGGGTAAACACCATGGAATGGGCACAAAGATGCCCATCCCAAACCCCAGCAACACCACCACCCATGCCACAGGGACACTACAGAAGGAGGAACCTCATCTCATGTAAGTTGCAGGTAAGAGTTTGTGCATGTGTGTGGTGTGCCACTTTGGACCTCTTACCTGGGGCCCCCTGCCTGGCACTGGGTATGTAGGTCTTGCCCAGGGCACACTGGTCCCCTGTGGTGGGCACTGGGCTAGGGGTAATAACTCATTTTGTGGCTGCTTATGCATCAAAAAATGATGCAAGGCTGACTAGTGGCAGATATTTTGCTGCTAATCAGCCTAACGTCATTTCTGACCCAGTAGCGCCATTTCCCCTAACGCCATCCCTCACTGGCTAGCGTCTTTGTTTGAGACACTAGCCATTTCATAGCACCGTCTTGTGTCATTTTATAAATATAGCACATGGATGGCATTAGGGAATAGCATAAAAAAAACGGATGCACAACTGCGTTAGCGCAGTTGTGCATCATTTTTCATAAATATGGGCCTAAATTTCCACCTCCATTTACCTGCCTGTGATTTTCACATTGTGTAATTCACCTTGAATATTTTCTTTTCTGTAGTTCTGCATCATCTAAGTGTAAGCTTGATGTTCATATAAATTGCATTGCAAAATGTGTGAATACAAAACAGTATTCTCTGTGTGTTGCCTTATTAAAACTGGATGTACCTTAATACTTCAGACCTAATAGATTGTGGTGCAAGGAGGTGAAAGAGCACTAAAAGTCGATCAGTCAGTCAAAAAACTTTATTTTGGTTATATGAGTAACATAAATGTACATCAAAATCACATCACAAATATACTTGTAGAATTCAATTGTGCAAAATACAGCACAAAAGAACACCAGAAGTCACTTGTGAGTATACATAAAACAGGGACATAAAATTCATAAAACCTACACAAAATCATTTTATAGGTAAAGAGCGTCCACAAAATGTCCCAAAAGTGTTGATGTGCTGGTGCTCACCTGGCAAAAACATCCCCACTAATTAGAATAACCTGGATGTAGTGATGCCTTCTTGGACCTAAGCTGGTTCTCTGTTTTAGCTTCCTTTTATATTTTATATTTTACACATTTTAGCTTCATCGCCTTTTAGCAGTGACGTTTTATACACTGCTTGCATGATACTATTCTAGGAATGTACTGTATGAATTGCTTGTTTTAGTTAGCCTTTTCTTGACATATAATCAATACATTCTGTTCAAGGCAAGGAATAAATTACACCATATCCCAGTGCTTCTGTTGGCTATTTGGAGACTTCAAATACTTAAACAAATCATTGCATCAGAGGTGTACCTCTAACACAATTTCACTTTTATCATATAAACTATGCACTGACCTGGAAGCGGCTGCGACCATGCTAGGACGAATGCTGTATTTGACATGCAGCTCTGCTTGTGCTAATCAACCAGCTTCCCAAAAGGATTGCCATTCATACTATAGGCTGACTCCTGTCACTGTTCTCAAGGCATGGCGCTGAGGCTAACCTTTTAGACCGGCCAAAGGCAGAGGGTATACCCACTAAGCTCTCAGTAAAAGATTAGGGTTATTTAGGAATATCTAGAAACCATTTGCCATGGTTGGATTGTTCATTCTCTTTACCATGATCATAATGCTAGCTACTTTGTTTTGTTTCATCTGCCTAATTATCGCAGCTCATTTTCTCTATGCAAGACTATCATTGTTTATTGTATATTGAAAACCTGTCTTGTATCTCTCTTGTGTTTTGCCAGGGCATGCCTGCAAACAAAACAATGAAAGGGTGCGATCTGTTTCCACGGCTTCCTTGGGAGTCAGAATGTCATGTTTAGGGTGCCATAATCACTTATCACCCCAATAAGCTTAGGGCTGTAAATGAGGCACTGTGAGTTAGCCAGGAATTGTGGGAGACAGCTCCCTATGCTGTGAACGGACTTAGGTGGTCTTTTTCCAAGACCGCTGAGGGACCGCCGTGCGGAAGACCGCCAGTGGTGGCGGTTTGCCGCTCTGCCTATTATGACTTTTGGCAACTCTCTGTCCTTTTACGGACGGAGAGCCGCCAACAGCCATACTGGCGGGCGGCGGGGAAGTGGAGGTTGCTCCACCTCCACCACCACGCCAACAGAACACCGCCCAGCGAATCACGTCCTGTGATTCGCAGTGGCGGTGTTCTGTTGACGGTGTGGTGTCGGCAGAGCAGCCCCCATGGCTCCCGTCCCCTCCCGAAGGATCGTCAGACCAGGTAAGTCGATCGTCCGTGAGGGGAGGGGGGTGGAGGGTGTTGTGTGTTGTGTGCGTGCATGGGGGTGTGTGTGTGTGTATGTAGAGGGGTGTGTGAGTGCGTGTATGCTTGCGGAGGTGTTGTGTGTTTGGGAATGAGTGCGTGTATGTCTGTAGGTATGTCTGTATGGATGTGTGTGTGTATGTTTATATGGGGGTGTGCGTGTCTGACTGTGTGTGTGGATGTTGGCATGTATGTCGGTGTGTGTGCGTGTCTGTGTGTTGGTGGTGCCTGTGTGCGTGTCGTGCGTGTATGAGTGATGTTATGTTGGGGGTCGGGTGGGGAGGGGGTCCTGCCACCTTTGGGGGGTGGCAGGGGTCGTGGGGGGGTAGGGGAGGGAGTCAGGGTGGGGGTGGGGGGCGGTTTGAGACCCCTATCAGTGTCAGGGAAGGAATTCCCTGGCACTGATAGTGCTCACCGCCATGGATTTCATGGCGGTTTCAAACCGCATGAAATCCATGGCGGTCAGCCGGGTCCAAATACTGCCGGCGGTATAGTGACGGCCGCCGGGCTGGAGACCCAGGTCTCCAGCCCAGCGGTCGTTTCCGGCTTGGCGGGCGGAACGGAGAAGCGGCGGATGACCATGGCGGTGACCGCCATGGTCATAATACAAAAAAAAAGACCGCCAGCCTGTTGGCGGTCTTACCGCCGCTTCTCTGCCTTCCGCTAGGGTCATAATGACCCCCTTAGTCCCTACATTCTGAACTTCTGTCATCCTAATAAGCAGTTGTATTATCTTAGTAGGAACCGTATGACACAACTATTATAAAAACAAGTAAAGTGCATGTGGAGAGTAACAAAAAAGTTATACAAGGCTCAAAGAGCAATTGTGGGTATACATAAAACAGGAACATAAAAATCCATAAAACCTACACAAAATAATTTCATAGGTTAAAAAACACCCACAAAATGTCCCACAAGTGCTGATGTGCTGGTGCTCACCTGCCAAAAAACTTGCCCACTAATTAGAATGAGTTGGACTTTCTTCTATTCATAGCGCAGTTTTAAAAAAGAAGAAATATTAACACAATTAGATGGGAAGTTACCTTGTTGCAAATTGATCAGGGCAGCACCACTTCTTCTAATTTCCCATTCCCTAATTATTGGAATTAAAAATCTTGTAGTGAAAACAGAATTAAATTGGCAAAAAAGTCAAATGTAACAGGCTCGGTGGGGGAGGATTCATCAAAAGGGCATATTAAACTTCTGGTTGCATCAAATTGGCTAAGAGGGAAAATGAGGAGCATCGGTTAAGAGCAATTTATCCCAGATGCTATCAACCCACTTTAGGTATGGCTCCAAGGCTGGTATGTTTGAAGTGTAATATTCTCTGTTGTAGTAATTTTTGAGATTTTGGTTTCCTCTCTTTTGCGATGACTCAACATTATAAAAGTTTTTGTTTTTCCAGAGCACATCAAATTTAGTCATGACAGTAGGATTAGAGAAGAGGTTCGATAGTTCCGTCTTAATATATTTGAGCCAGGGGATTCTCAGTCCTCCATCGCATGATAGGCAATCAATAATATACCCTCCATGTTAAATGAGGCATATGGGTTCACTCAAGCTGGGCACCACAGGACCAGGTGAGCCAATATAATAGTATCAGCCATATATTCAACCCCAAGCTACTGGTGTGTAATAAAGGTTGGGCATGCAGGAGGGACACCCAAGAACCACCTAAGTACCCTGTTCTGTTCACCCTGAAGGGAATTAATATCAGAATATCCCCTTATATCTGACACATAGGTGAGAATAGGGATACATTGATTCCTGTACACATCCAACAGAGGGGCCATCGTTTTTTTTACTGATGTGGGAGGCTAAATTAAAAATATACCCTACCAAACTCACAAATCTTTGATGCATCTTAGCTGTACAGGGTCCCAAATATGAAAATTCCTGTGTGGTGGCAACAGTATAACCTTGTAGATGCGCATCTCACATTTTATGGTGTCTGGGCCTTCAAGCCATAGTAAAGGTTTTAGTTAAGTTGGTGGCCAGGACGATTGAGCCCATAAAAATGACAAACACCTGAACCAGAGTATTTAGTCAATTAAAGGTTCAGGAGAGTAATACCGCGCTGCCCACATGGAATAGGACTGGGACCTTTTCATTGCCAATTAAAGGGGCATCCAAACAAAACTTTTTTAGACAGGCCTGTGCCTAAACTGTTGAAATACAAAAGGAACAAAATATGGCCAGGACACAGCTCTGGTGCACCTCTTTCTCCAGCTTAAAACTATAAGAGCGCTTGTCTAAAGGACCGTACCGTACTGAGGCTGATAAGTCATAGTGTTATGCCTGCAAAAAAATCCACTAGACCACCATCCATCCCTACGTTAGTTACGATCGCCCACAATTTTGATCTCACCACACTGTTGATTGTGCAGGACCGGTCCATGAAGGCCAGGTAGATGGAGCCCTATTTTGCAACAGTATATGTGCTAATCAGTGGATGCTAATTCAAGCATTGCTTCACTGTGCCAAGCCCCTAACAGAACCCATACTGCACCTCCAGCAGTATGGCTTATTCCCTGATCCAGATTAAGAGAAGCTGAAAGACAACTCTCCCTGCAAGCTTTACTGCTGAATCTAGCAGGGATATTTGCAGATAACAGCCTGGTGGTTGAGCGCTGCCCTCTTTATATATAAGCACTATGAGGGCAGTGTGCCAAGACACTGGGAGTCGCGATTTAATGAGGACATTAAAACAATTGCACAGCAAGGTTGCCCACAGTTCTGGAAGAGATTTTTACTGGACCATGAGCATCCAATCCAGCCCTGGTGCCTTGTTTGATGGACTCCTAATGATAGCCTCCAAAAATGTCATCAAGGGTAAATTGCAGGGCTAGGGGGAAAACCACCTCCTTCTCATCGTGTAGGATTAGGGTGTCAGACCAATATAATACTTTGAAATGGTTAGCCCAATCTTCAGGGCTAATGGTAACAGAAATGTTTTTTGCACCTGTACAATTCATATTATTGGGCCCAACCTAGAAGGCCCTTGTATCTTTCAATCTACAAGCTATGACCAGCTTCCCCTAGGATTCATTTTGAATCTCTTTACACCTGTTCCGCAGGGCAGCCTTATGCTATGCACTGCACTATTGAAATGTGTGGATATCGCTAGGCTTATTCTTCAGTACCTCATATAGATTTGCTGAGTACTTCCTGCAGGATTGATCAAGCAATTTGACCTCATGGTTCCTAGATCTAATAGGTTTCATAAGCAAGCTATGGACTACTAGACCCAGCTGAGAAAAATGGTTGACCACAACCCAATAGTCATCAGAAGGGGTAAGACAATTATACACCATGTGAAGATGGTCACACACAGTTCTGACATAATAGCTTTTTGGTCAGCGTTTCACCATGCCATAAGGAGACCTCGAGTCTGGACAATTAAGGCTCGTGAGTCCACACACTTAGCCCTCTCCTTCTCTTGGAGATGTGTAAGCTGACAAATAAAGGGTTAGCCAACAGATTTTTGGATACAAAAATATATTCTGTAACTGAGTACTCTCTCCTTTCAAAGGTGGCTTTAGTTAGATAAAATGGGTCTAAGAGTTCAAATGAATGAATACTCTGTATTTGATCATATAAAAATAGATCATAAAAGAATCAATGCCCAGGAATCAACATTTGATGGGTGCAATGGCATGGGACTGACACAATTTTCATAATTTGGTAGCTGCAAAGGTCGATTTGGCTTAGGTTTTAAGGTTCTCCCTCGCTTTTTCGGTATTGGGCCAGATTCCGAAGAGCCACTTAAGACACCAGAACAGTCACCTACATTCAGACCTTCTTCCACCACTGGATCACTCTAACAGCTCCACCTGACTCCATTCAAGGGATTTGCATGACTGAGACTGCTGGAGAGATGCCTTGCGATGTACTTCCAGCAGAACCAATATCGCAGTGGGATTTGAAAGCTTAATGAGGTGCATGGATTCAATGTCCTCCACCACTAAAGAAAGACGACGCTCCGTCAGCTTGATTTTGTTTGATACCAAATCCACAGCCCTTATTAAAAAATTATCAATAGAGGACCCAGGATGGGCTTGTAGAGTATAAGTGGAGCCAGTGGTAAATTTCCTTTTCCTCATATTGTTCAAACTTCCCAAAGAAGGAAAAGAAGACAGAATAGCCAAGAGCTTACCAGGTAAGGAAAAAAACTTTGAAAGAGTGCGTCCCCAGCCCAGCCTCTGACTGTCTCTGATGGGCTAAGCCAGGACCGGTTTTGGCCCCCGCATGTGCCTGGGTGCATCCTGTGCAGCGGGAAGTACTGCCGTGGGGTAACTGTGTCTGGGCACGAAAGCTGCGTCAGCGGTGTCCTGCCGTGAAGGTTTCTTGGCCCAGTAGTGCGCGGCCGCCCCTCAGGGCAAACTGAAAAGCGTCAATCATTTATCAAATTGCAGCGCTTGCAACATTGTCCAAAGATGAGATTTCCAAACAAATCACTATAATTGTTTTATAGCAGTCATAAATATAAACAGTTTGTCTAGAACGAAAACGTGCAGATGATGAAAATGCTCCAATCAGCAACACAATTGTTCACAATCCAATATGGCAGAGTTCACTAACATTACTGAGGTTGAACGATTTAATAAGATGAAAAGGAGCATGACGCCTCTGATCTCTGAATGGGCTTTCACAGCCTATACTAATGCTAATATGTTCTAACATATGTTGAAACAGAATATTTTCTATTTCCTCCAGTGTTATCCCAAGTTTTGCATTGAAGTCCCCACCTAAAATAATTTGATATTGTTTGTGCAAAAAAACAAATTTAGGTTGAGGCCTAAGATAAAATCAGATCGCATATTTAAATTATATTACTCAGTATTCCTGTTGTAGAAATTGATAAACAGAATGTTCAAGCCATTGAGCCAGGTATATAAAAAGGCTTGGGCTAAATCGCTATTAATGCAAACTGGACTAATGTTACACTCTAGGGTTACTTTAAACCAGGCCATTAGTCACATCCTTGCCCTACCAGATGAATATGGAATCGATGGGACTATGTAAGAAATAACCATCCAGGCTAATGACTTCAGTGGCCCATGTCTCTTGGAGAAACATTACATCATATTTGTGTATAAAGTTACCCCAGTTGTCACTACCCATTTCCTGGCAAGGCCAGCGATATTACAAAAGTGCATGTTAACATCTTGGGCAGTGTCATTTAAATTGGCTGAATATCCCACACTTATTGCTGTGCAAACATTACAGTTGCCATTGATAGAGCATTCGCTGTTATCTATATCCAGGGGTGGGCTGGACTGAACAGCAATGTGGCCTACCCCACAGCTAGCTTCCTGGACAGGGGTCACCTCAGTCACCTGGCAGAAACTATGTTAATCATTATTGGACAGTTCACCCAACGGCGCAAAGCGATTCTGAATAGGAATGTCATGAGTGAGTGATTGAGCTAGTTTGGGACAAGAAGGGCCCTCTGGAGCTTGAAAATTATTAGCCAGATCTCTATGAAAATAGCTAATGGGCAATATCTTTATATTGCCAAGTTTGTTCTGATCTAAGTAGGAGGCCCTAATAAGGTCACCTACAATCCAGGCTTCTGAAGGTGACAATGACACAGTCCCCCAAGAATCCTTTGTGCATTTTCCCCACCCAACCCACTCTTCTCGCCATAAGGATTTCATAGAATATTTTTGACTGACACCTGGTGTTCCCATGAATCCAAGGGTAGTTTTATTGACTGACTCCACTGTAATCTCACTTCTCTCAGGGCGAAGCAAGACCTGTAACCATTTATGCCTTCTTAGAGGGTATTTGTGAGTTTCCCTGGGCCCTAGGGCCCCAACCTGTGATCAGGGCACCTCAGAGTTTCTCGAGGGCTAGATATAACTAGACTGATGGCAATGGCTCCTTCTGACACACAAGAAGACAACTGCCTCCTCCCCCCTCCGGAGGCTGTGACTCGTAATGAAAGCAGTCAATATTTTCCTGCTGCCTATCCTCCACTTCCTGCTATACCTTAGGCCAGCCTTAAGTCCATCTCACTTAATTTCTTCTGAATACACCCAGGCAGTCAAGCAGCCCCTGTAACTTGGAATCCAGGAGAACTGCAACATCCTTAATAAACTGGGCAAGCATATCCTTGTGGAATCTTTATTTGGACAGAGGGTTTTGGACAATGGGTTCCCTGGGATTCTGGGCTTGCTTAGGCTGGCTGTGTGTTTATGGTTAACTCCACATTTCCGTTTGGTACTAGGCGATGTAACTAATTTTATCTGCTCATTAGAGGGGGAAAGCACATTAGGTGGAAGTGGCCCCGCTCACACAAACCTGACCTTCCGTTTGATGACACTCAGTTCCCCTACCCAAGTCAGGATTGTAAAGGCCAGATTTATGTTAAAGTGGAGCCGCGTGGCGCTGTGCCAAAAATAGCAGCGCTGCGCCACTTTAGAAATGCAGAGGTGCACCGTATTAGAGGAATAAGGCGCACCCCTGTGTTTCCCCCTGCGCTGGCACTGAATTAAGCTGCCTAGGTGTCTGCGTTGAGGGTGTCCCTTCCTGCACGTAAACAATCATCCATGGCATTTTTCTTCAGAATGCAGCACACATAGAAAACGAAAAAGCGAGAAGGAATAAAAGCATTCCTCCTCATTTTGACATGCTAACGCCACTCCTGGGGTGGCGTTAGTTTTTGGTGCTGCCTCAGGTTTACAACAGCTCAAAAATCTGATGCAGCCTCAAAAGCAATGAGTGTTGCAGTGGAACGCCCACCACAACACCCATGCATGTCCCTCTGATGCAGAAAACTGTGTTGGAAGGGCCCATATTTACAAGGAGGCGTAACACCACAAAAAAGTGTCATTACACCTCCTTGTAAATATTGAGCAGTGCTTAGCGTCACAAGAGCATCACAAAAAGTGCCCCCTGTGGGGCTGTTAAAGATGCTGCTAAGCCTTTGGCTCATTGAAGCAGGTTGAGAGATGTGTGAATCCCCACTATCAATGGACAAAAAGCCTTTCAACAATAAGAATTTCTTTGTTGATGACACCAACGGCTTTTTCAATATACCCAAGTAGTGGCACCCCCCTTCATGTTAAAAAATAGCTTTCACTTAACCATCCTACAGTACTTGTGGGCAAAAGACAGCAAGTAAGTAGTACACAACAGGGTAGATGTGAGTATTTTTAGCAGTCAATTACAGTCACAAGTCATGCTCGAAAAATAGCTTACAGTTGAAGTTAACAGTACATTCTTGAGCAAAACCAAGATGGGTTCTGCGGTCTGACAGGTACACATAGGCCTGTTCCTGTGGTAACGGAAACCCAAGCACTTATGAGCTGGTTTGTCTGCCCATCCTCCAATCCATGTTGCTGCTCGGGGACGAAGTCCTACCCCAGTGAGGGCAGCAGAGTCCAATGCAGGCTAAAACTGAGCCCCTCACCGTGAGAAACCCAAGCACTTATGAGCGCGTTCCAGCAGCAGCCACCGCAAATCTCAAGGGGAGGGATCGGGTGAGGTGCCGGGGATAGGGACCGGGGGCTTCAATAAAAAATTGGTTTTAAAAAAAACGTACTTTTTCTCGTCGCTGCCTCTGTCTTCTGCCACCTGGATCCTCTTCTGATGTCCCAGCATTCACTGGGACACCAGCACAAGTTCCCCAGCAATCCTGGCACTGCTTTCATGCTAAACATAGCATGAAAGCAGCGCCAGGATTGGTCTGAGCAGTTTGGACTGCAGCTCCGACACAACCCTGGGGTTTGTGCAGTTTCTCCAGCCCGGCTGTTCAACACATCTGGGCTGGAGACCCTAAGCCGGCCAAACACACATGCACACTTAGGTGCACTCTCTCCTCCTCTCCCCTCTCGTGGCCCAGCCCCACCCCTCCCTGCACATCCTGCTGGCTGAGCCAGCAGCTGAAAGATAAAACGATAAACAAATATCATTTTATCTTTCAGCTCCTGTCTTAGCCAGGGGGACGACGCTCCTTCCCCATTGCGAGGAAGCCGCCCCTGGCGTGTTCGTCTGCTTCTCCTTCGTTCCACGTTGCTGCTGGGGGACAATGTCCCACCCCACTGAGGGCAGCAGAGTTCAATGCAGGCTAAAACGGAGACAGCAGGAGGTGAAAGTCCGCTAAAAGTTCCTTTTGGGAGTTGGAAATCGATGCTTCTTTTAGCAAAAATGGGTGGTCATTTTGTATCTTTGACGTGAAAGCAAGCAAAGAGACTGTTTCTGCTTTTTATTCCTAATTTGAAAACTTTCACTGACATTACATTTACCTGTTGCATTACTGTGAAAAATCAGATAGTAAATGATTGATTGTTTTTTTAACATCTATTAGTGTCAGATATGGTCCTTCTTACAAGCAGGGCTTTACATTCTGGTCACCGTGTGAACAGCAGTTTGAACATAGATTGAAATTCAAATTGTAGGAAAATTATGAAGCCACCACTGTTTTCCCATGATACATTGTGGCAGTAAAAAACAACTGAAATGTATCAGGGGAAAGTCTTTGAAAAAAAGCAACACATACAGAACTCAGGTATTTTGCCATTAATTCTGCCTGTTATGCCTCATTTCCAAGTGGAAAAAGTGCAATAAGAATTAGTTACTTCACCGTGTAAAATTATCGCTGTGTTGTAATGGTATTTATCTAGTGTGCTAAATGCTCCATCCCATCTTGGCCATTTGTAAACAGAGACTAGGTTGAGGTGTGTATGAGTTGTGCACAAAATCTGCCTGTAGCAAAACCTCCACAAGTGCGTTAGATCTGTGAATTACATATGCTGCATGAATTCATATAGCACCTCTTCTTCTGGTTGCACGCCACACATTTGTAAAAAATCTTTTCAAATCGATCCATTAAATAGTCGGCGGAGTCGCAGGATGAATCGTCATTGTTTTCAAGTCCACCTATACGAGTTTGTATTCCCTGCAGTCGTTATTTTGTATGTTTGAAAATTAGTTGGTTTCAACCAAGCTACCGGAATGTAATGTAGGCCTCTCCTGGGTATCAATGTTCATTTTAACCCCCATTCATTCACAAAAAAATAAACCGCAATTACCTAAAAACATACATATGCAATAATCTATTTGTTCTAATGATTGTCGGTGGTGTGCACCAGTACTTATTTTTATCATCAGACTTTGACGCAGAGCAAGAGAGAGAAATGCAGAAAAGGGAGTACTAAGGAGGAAATAAAAGGTATGAAAATATTTATACATTGAGATAGCAGTAGTAAACAAGGATTGGCAGAGCCAATAGGTCCAGTCATTGCTAGTGTGCATTTTTGTTTATTTTATTCATAGATGCAATATGCAAAAATAAAAGATATAAAAAATAATGTCAGAGCAGCCCAAGTACACAGCCCTAACTGAAGTATTCAAAAAGTGATGGACGCGCACCGCAGCACCTGGGGCTGAGGAGGAGGCACCGGCATACCATCAAAGGGCAGGAGCCCTTTAAATCTTAGACAGCGCTCCTTCCTCGCGGGACGCACACCGCAGCACCTGGGGCCGAGGAGGAGGCACCGGCATACCATCAAAGGGCAGGAGCCCTTTAAATCTTAGACAGTGCTCCCGCCTCACGGGACGTGCGTGGGCGGAGCCCGGACCAAGGGCGGGCCCGTCCTTTGCCGGTCAGCGGCTGGCAGAGAATGGCTGGGCCACCCCTCTGAGAACTCCCTCGTGATCTCAGGATCTGGTTCCTAGGACTCCAAGCAGGTACTGCATCCTTCTCTCTTGACCCCCTGCGATTGTCCCTTTATAGCCTGTACCCCTGTCCTTCAGTTAAAAATCTCCAAATACTGCGAAAAATCTATTTACTCTTCCTTGTCTCCACTTCTCTATAAATAAATGCCAGCTACCATATTTCTTAAAAGAACTTTTACCCCGTAGGTAATCACTACAGAACTCTTCTGCCCAAAGCAGTCAGTAACAATGGGAAAAAGGAAGCAATCTAGCGTAAATTATATTTCCTCTCAAAAACATCATACGTCAATATTGAAATTTATTACAGGAGCCATGGGGGAAATTGACAAACAGATTACTAATGTTGAAGGAAAAATACTTACCCAGAATAGGCCACTAGTTCCCCCCAATTCCCCCTCACTAGCAATAACTCCTGATAACCCGGCAAAGCGCAAAACTAACGCCATATTTATACTTTGGCGTTAGACGCGTCTAGCGCCAAAGTATGGGCAAATAGCGTCATTTTTTTGCGTGAACGCCTTCCTTGTGTTAATGAGATGCAAGGAAGGCGTTCCCGTCTAAAAAAATGACGGCGACGCAAATGCGTCGTATTTATACTCCCGGGCAAAAATCACGCCCGGGAGTGGTTGGGTCAAAAAACCCTGCATTTGCGCCACTTTTTAACGCCTGGGTCAGGGTAGGCGTTAAGGGGCCTGTGGGCTCAAAATGAGCCCACAGGTGCCCTCCCCTGCCCCCAGGGACCCCCCCTGCCACCCTTGCCCACCCCAGGAGGACACCCAAGGATGGAGGGACCCATCCCAGGGACATTCAGGTAAGTTCAGGTAAGTATACATTTTTTTTTTTTTTTGGGTGGCATAGGGGGGCCTTATTTGTGCCCCCCTACATGCCACTATGCCCAATGACCATGCCCAGGGGACATAAGTCCCCTGGGCATGGCCATTGGGCAAGGGGGCATGACTCCTGTCTTTACTAAGACAGGAGTCATGTAAATGGCGTCTGGGCGTCGTTAAAAATGGCGCAAATCGGGTGGAGGCGATTTTTTGCGTCAACCTGACTTGCACCATTTTTAAGACGCCCTAGCGCCACTTTTCCCAACGCCGGCGCTGCCTGGTGTACGTGGTTTTTTTCCACGCACACCAGGCAGCGCCGGTCTGCTTGCCCCGGCTAACGCCATTCAATAAATACGGCGCCCGCATGGCGCTTCAGAATGACGTTAGCCGGCACAAAATTTTTCGACGCTAAACTGCGTTAGCGCAGTTTAGCGTCAAAAAGTATAAATACGGGCCTTAGTTAGCTCATGCTTTGACCAAGTAATAAAACATCTAACTCAATTGGAGGGAAAAATGGATTATCTGCTCAAATCATTGAAGACACAATCTATAAATCCACAGGTTTCAACTATCCAGTATTTTGGCGACACTGACCCTAACGCTAGTTCCCCTCTGATGCATCAGATCCCACCACTTATTCCCCAGACCACCCAAAGACAAGCTGATTCTCGCGTCTTACCCGATAGAATTAATAAATTCCCAACCTCATAAAATGGAGCTAAATAGTGGGGAACATGTCAACATTGCTAAACCTTACCAGGGCACTTCTCCAATAGGGAGAGGTACACTTGATCTCCCGCCTGCGCCAACCCACTATGTGGTAGTCCTCGCCAACGTCCCCACCCTACCTGGAGTACAGGGGGAATCATGGGCAGCCTTGAGGAACAAGTCCCTGAATTGGATTGCAACCCGTTCGAAATCTGGCTTGACAAATAAACTCTTTGAAGACATTAAGATGGTTAGAAGGGTAAAATGGGTGGGTAGAAACCACAAAATATTTAGGGGTGATTGTGTAGTTCTCTCATTCAAAACCCCTACACTGGTCGAAGATATCCTAAGAAATGTAAGCCCACATCACAATACTGATCATGGTATTGCCTTGCTTCCTTTGGGTTTCTTTTATACGAGTACCATAGGCCATGATGGTCCTGGCCTTCATTTTGGGGAACAGATAAGCAGGCCTGAGACCCAATACATGATCCCCACTGTGAATAGATTCCCTGGGCTCAGCCTGGAAAACACAGATTGACCATCACCTGACAAGGAACTCCTCAGGTCCATGCATCCTACAGAAGCATTAGCCCCCGTCCAACTGGGTGTTGACAGCCTGGCAGCAGATCCCGGAGAAGAACGGCTGGATATGGAACCTTCCTTTAGACAATTTGCCAAAGAAGAATCGCTTTCAAGTGCCCTGTCAAAAACATCACCCACCTGTGTATTGACTTCTTTTGCACAGAAAGAAAGCAACACATTTCCAGGGAGAATACAGGCAACCAACAAGCTCCCCGTGGGGCAGGCCACAAAAACGCATAGAGAGCATTTTTCACTTTTATTTTGGAATGTGGCAGGCCTTCGATCTAAAGTGGAGGATGAGGTTTGGTCAGAATATATTCAGCGTTTTCCCTGGGTGTGTCTTCAAGAGACCTGGTCTGTGAATCCGATTCACATAAATGGCTACAGGACATTACATACTCCTGCTGTTCCTTCTGTATGGGGCAGGGCTAAGGGGGGCTTATGTACCTTCATTTCTAACAAGTGTGATATAATCAAGGACTTTTGCTTTAACTTCTAATACGTTCTATCAAGTGATTACTTGTGATTTAAAAAATTCTGCACAATTGGTGGTCATTAATTTCTATAATAACATACCTCATCAAGACTTTCGATCAGTACTTAACCTCTTACAGGACAATATAGATCGAGTTTGCAACTCTTCAAATAAACAGTCTTATATCATGTGGGGTGGCGATTTTAATACACATCTGTGTCCTTGAACGATTGAGGGTTTCTGCCCTCACGTCCCTGGCGGAGACGATGATCTACTACACTTCACACACAATAACTCAGGCAATTTGTTGAATGAAGCCTTATTTAGTTTTGACCTGATCCTGTGCAATAGTCTGACCCATGGTAGACTACAATTGAAACCCACTTTTAATGGTAGGCATGCCAATACGATAATTGATTTTATCTTACTTTCCAACAACTTTCTTTCTCATATATCTGATTATAATATTCAAGATACTATTCTCAGCGACCATAATCCTCAAATTTTACTCAACATACTCCCAAATATAGGGAACAAGAAACGGCTATACAATCCGGTGGTCAGAGATTGAACCCAAAGGTTTTATGAAACGACTAATGAGTAATTATTTTAAAGAATTTAGGGCCAGATGTACAGAGTCGCAATTTGCAACTTGCTAAATATTATGCAGAAAGGTGTCTCAGACACCTTCTGCGGCTCGCTATGGGGTCGCAAAGACCCACCTCATGAATATTAATGAGGTGGATCGCAGTTTGCGACCCCATAGCGAGTCTAGGCACTCACATGGATGGTGGCCTGCTGGAGACAGCAGACCACCATGTCTGTGACTGCTTTTAAATAAAGCAGTTTTTTTTTCTCTTTTTGCAGCCCGTTTTCCTTAAAGGAAAACGAGCTGCAAAACGAAAAACTTCCGGTCCATAGGACCACTGCCTGCTCTGAAAAAATATTTGTTTGGGCATTCACAAAGGGGAAGGGGTCCCATGGGGACCCCTTCCCTTTTGCGAATGAGTTACCATCCACTTCAAGTGGATGGTAACTGCGAGTTGGTTTGCAACCGCATTCGTGGTCCCAAAGCAACTCTGCATGGCGATGCGGTCGCAACCTCAAATTGCGAGTCGGTACCGACTCGTAATTTGCGGCTGTGCATCACGTTAGGCCTTTTGCACCTCGCAAACTGCGTTTTTCGCAGTTTGCGAGGCGCAAAAGGCTTGCTACATCTGGCCCATAATATCTGCCTCTCAGACAACACGAGCCCACGAGATTGTATTAAAGCCTTTAACGTAATTACCCCTGGAATAAAACAGTCCCTTAAAGTAAGCTTTAGCAAACCAAGACCGCAGGAGGAGAAAGGTTGGTTTGACGCTGAATGCACACAAGCCTGCAAGAACTTAAAACGTTATTTACATCTACAAAACCCGGATAAACGCGAAACAAGCTTAAAGAGGAAGGAGTACAAAAACGCCATAAAGAAAAGAAAACAGAACTTAAAAAATGAGGCATGGAAATCCCTTTATGATGCAAGCCTCCAGAATGATAATGTTAAGTTCTGGAAAATTGTGAATTCCCCCCTATTATGTGATGGAAAGTCACCAAAAATTGAAATTGCCATCACGGAAGAGGACTGGGTTGCTTTCTTTTCTGCCATATATTCCTCAGAAAATCTGGTATTGGAATCAAATCTCCCTAGATTAGACTCTCATGCTACCATCTCACCATTTAGCTTAAATGAGGTTATTGACGCCATTAGTGCAAGCAAAAGCGGAAAAGCCCCACGCCCAGATGGAGTCCCAGTTGATATCTATAAAACTAACGTGTCACTCTGGGACCCACTATTGACGCAGGTGCTACGCGCCTGCTGTCCTACAGCTTTCATCTCGACCTGGGCTGAGTCTATAATTATTCCAATCTACAAAAAGGGAGATCGCCAAAATCCTGTATGCTATCGCCCAATTTCTTTGCTCGATACACTTGCAAAGATTGCAGGACGTATTGTTCTAAATAGACTGCAAGACTGGACAGAGGAAAATCATACCCTCCCTGATTTACAATATGGGTTTAGGGCTGGGATAGGGACGACGGAACAGGCTCTTAACTTAGAGATCATACTTGGTAAATACACAAGGGCCAAGGCCGGAGCCCTATATCTCGTGTTTGTCGACCTGACCTCCGCATTTGACTGCGTGGTGCATTCAAAACTGTGGTCTATTTTAGTGGACATGGGGGTTGATACTACCATAGTTCACTTCATTAGGGAACTGTACACCGGAGCAAATGGCAGGGTTCGTTACGGGCTCCAAGGGAATGCACTTCATCTTTCCCTATTGAACGAGGGGTGCGTCAAGGCTGTGTGCTAGCTCCCTTATTGTTCACCTGATATATTAATAGGTTAGAGGGGGCCCTACCCGATGCCTGCAGCGATCTTCCACAAGTAGGCCCTCGAAAGATCCTGGCGCTTCAGTATGCGGATGACGCTGTTTTGATGGACCGTACCCCAGTGCCTTGCAACGATTATCAACAACCTTTGATAATTGTATGGATGCCCTAGGTCTTAGAATTAATCACACTAAAACTTTTTCAATGACATACTGCAGAAGTTGCACAAAGAATTGGTGTTAAAAGGCGCGAAATTAGCCGATATAGGGACATTCTCGTACCTAGGTATCACGTTCGACAACAAAGGCACATGGGTACAAGCCATAAAAGCGAGGAAACTGCTATTTACAAAAACCATTATGGCGATAAAAAACTTCTCTAAAAAGGTTGGGAGAGTAACTCCTAAAGATATGATGACTCTCTACAATGTGAAATGCGTTCCAGTTGCATTGTACGGGGCAGGACTTTGGGGTTATCGGGACTGCAACACCTTACAGCTAGCTGAAAATGCTCTCCTGAAGACAGTCTTAAGCGTCCCGAAATCAACCTCAACATTAGTATGCCGCTCAGAAATGGGAGTAACATATCTCACAGATCTTATTCGTGTCCAACCAATTTTACTTTGGCATAAAGTATGGACTTCTGATCCTGCGAGTTTGAACAGGGCCATCATAGCAGATGCTCTAGCACTCACTTACTCGCTTAAAATCCCGTGGTTAAACTACAAAAATAATTTTTTTGTCGAGCTGGGTCACCCTGAGCTGTATTTTACCCCAGACAAAATGAAAACAATCTCCAGGAAAGACTTGAAAAATACTTGCCTCACCCACCTGGCCGAATCGAGATGGGAAATAGAGGCAAATAAATATAGTGTTAGGAGAAATCGTATGATACAGCAAACAAACGGTATGGAACCATACCTATGTAACGTTTTGAACCCAAGACATCGGTTTGTCCTTACGCGTTTAAGATTAGAGTCCTTTCATCCCCTTGTTAGTTCTTCCCTGATTAAAGATTGGTCTCCACAATTAGAAAAATGCCCTTGTGACACAGTCTCTGACCAAAACACAATGCATACACTTCTTTTTTGTAAATTGTATTCAACCTCGAGGAAAACGTTTGTGATACCATTTTTAAAATCAATGCATTTTAAACAATGTCGCTCAGATTTCCTGTATCTTCTGTCCCTCCCATCTATCATGGTTTGTAATGGACTAGCTTTATACCTGTGCTCAGTGATTAAGACCAGATTACACCTTGAGGCAAATGAGTGAGATTTCTTAAGCGTTATATCTGAGAGTATCCTTCCTGTTTTAACTAGACTGTTTATTGATACCTTTTAACTTTTTTATTCTCTTACTTGGTCGTATTTATATTTATATTTATACATATTCTGTATTTGTTTTTTTTTAATATTGTTTTTATGTACAACAGCTTTTATGATTGTAAATTCAATTGAATAAAGTATCTTTGATGATGATGATGATGGATACCAGCTACTGGTAATTGTTCTGTGCCGCATCCCAGACTATTGTTTCTTTGCACATCATGCCACCTCTGTTTGGAACCGGCTATATGAAAATCAGTCTTGACCCGTTTTAGAAATGGGGCCTCTAGTTGGCAGTGGTTTGCACCCTGTTCATGTAGGGACCCTCACACTAGTCAGGGTAAGGGAACCACACAGCTAACATAACCCATGCTCACCCCCTTGGCAGCTTGGCACGAGCAGTCAGGCTTATCTCAGAGGCATGTATAAAGTGTTTGTACACACAGAGATACGCACACTAACACAGTGAAAACACCACAAAAGTACTCCACACCAGTTTAGAAAAGTAGCCAATATTTATCTGAACAAAACAAGACCAAACAAAGAACAAGCAAAGATTTCACTTTTAATGAGTTGTAAATAGTCTTAATCCAGAGGAATCAATGGATGTACCTGGGATGCGTTAAAAACAGAGACGATGCAGGCCACAGAGGAGGTGAGGTGCTGGAAAACAAAGCGATGTGTCGGTTCTTTACTGTGTAGGGGAGGTGATGCATTGGTTCCTTACTAACAGGAGGGGTGATGCATCGATTCTCTCCTCACAGGAGAGGTGATGGGTCGCTTCCTTACTAGCAGAGGAGGTAAAGTATTGATTCCTTACTGGCAAAGGAGATAATGTGTTGGTTCTCTCCACCCAGGAGAGATGATGCGTCCGTTACGAGTCATGCAGCCTAGCTTCTTTGCTGTGGAGCAATGTTGATGCGAAAATGATGCCTAGTGACGATGCGTAAGAAACTCCAGATGCACGGGGATGTCACCCTTTGTCCACTCTCCTTCCCACCAGTTCAGGGGTGGTATCCTGAGACTGGTACTCCAGCCCAGGCTCTGTACCCTTAGGCTGGTAAGGAGTCAGGGGCGAGTCTCTGACTCCAGAACTGTCAGGGTGCCCGTGGCGGCCGTCCTGCACAATTCTTCCACCAGTTCAGGGGTGCTAACCTGCAACTGGCCCCTCAACACAGGGTCTGTAACATTAGGCTGAACAGGTGCCTGGCAAGCCAGGACTTACAGGGGAGTACAACCACCCCCCAAGGGAAACAAATTCTTCATGTGCTGTGTGAGAGTCTGCTTGGCGCATATCTCCCGACCCCTGTCCTTATGGCAGAGCATCAAGCCATCCCAGGCCCAAAGTGGCATCACCAGGGTCGTACCTGGTGTGCTCTGACCTCAGAGCTGGTAACTCCTGACCCCCTGGTCCGCCCACTGGGGACTGTCTCTCCCTCTCACCCCTCCATCTGGACTTCTGCTCCGACATCTCAGGGGTGGTGCTGTAAGACACCAGAACTGGTGGGACACTTGTGGCAGCTACCCTTCAAGTTCTCCTGACACTATGGGACTCCCATCAGTGGATGGTCCCCTGGTACAGACAAGGTCCCTGCCTGTACCCCCTCTGAGAGCAATCCAAACACTGGGGCCGAAGATAGGGCACCCTGGGCCTCTTCCCGTTTCCACCCCTTCTCCTACTCCTGGAACGGATGTATGACCCTACTACACTGGGAACTGCCAGGGTCACTGCAACTTTTCCCCTCACACTGTCTGCAAGAGAAAACCTGAGTCAACCTCGTTGGGATCACTCCCCTGGCACTGGTCTGCTTCCAGTGCATGCTGCCTGGGATCAGAGAACTCACAGTCCACCAAGTGTTGGCACAGCTCTGGAAAACTGCGACTGAACATATGCTTTCCAGCAATCAAATTGCACAGCCCCTTACGTGCCAACCATACTACCCTTCACTCAACCGTCCAGGGCCTTAAAAACGTACCCCACATCATCCCCCATCTGGTGAGACAGTATCTGACTGCCCATCAAGCTAAACCTACTGTCCACTGGGGTGACTCCATACTCCCTAACCAGGGTTTCCTCCGTGGGGGTACATCTTTCTCTGTCATTTCCTTTTAGAGCCAGTAGAATGTTCCTCACACCATCAGGAGTATGACTCCCCATGCCAGTTTCCCAATCCACCTCAGGGACTCTGCACACTTCCGGAGCTACCTCATATGCCTGAGCCCACTGTTGTATGCCACCCAGTCCTGAGAAACAAGGGGCCTGATTTATGAAAAGTTAGCACCACCTTTGCATAATTTTTTGATGCAAAAATGGCACAAACTTACAAAATATAATTATAATGTAAGTTTGCACCGGTTTTGCATCAAACAATTATGCAAAGGTGGCACTAACTTTTCTTAAATTAGGCCCCAAGCCTCTGGATATGTGGACCCTTTCTTTCTTACTGTATGTGGTACTTTTGCTGCCAGCATCTGAGCTGAACCCAGCTTTCCTGGCTTCCAGCTTCATTAGACTGCGCTCCTGAGCTAAAAGAGCCTTTTCCTCCTCAAGGGGCAGTCAGTCTTGTTTCCTCCACAGCTTTTTCTCTCTCCTGCTTTAACCTAAGCTTAACATTCTCCAATTCAAGCTTCCTGGCTCTCCACCAATTCTCCAGCTCCTCTGGAGACATACCTTGAGAAGAAACACTGCTTCAAGCACTGGAGGGAGCTCTTCCACCCTTCTGGCTGGCCTCCGCCCTACAGGCGATGTTTGCTCCTCCAGCCATTCCAGGTGCAGACTTTGTTCCTACTCATCCACAACATCTTTCTCGTCATCTGTGTGCTCACCAGCCTCCCGGCCTGCCAACCAGGCCCTCATCACCTTTTTCAGCTCTTCCTTTCAGTATGGCCTTTAAAAGGGCACTTGAACTTCATGCAGAACTTTTTGAGCTGAGGTACAGTGTAGGATTCCAACCTCTCCTGCTCAAACACCAAATCTGCAGCTACTGCTGATGGCACACCAGACTGAGACATGATTGAGACCAAAACTCAGGAGCTGCAAAAACAGAAAGAGAAAAACAGCATGCTGGTACGTAATGGTCTGCGTTATGGAAGCAGTGGACACCAATCACTGTATGTCAAGTACAAATACAAGTCCTATCCTCACCGTTGATCATCAATGTTAAAATGGGGTCTCTAGTTGGAAGTGCTCTGCACCTTGTCCAAGTAGGGACCTTCAATCTAGGCAGGGTAAGGGAGCCACACAGCTTAGATTTCACCTGCTCATCCCCTTGGCAGCTTGGCATGAGCAGTCAGGCTTATCTCAGAGGCAATGTGTAAAGTATTGTACACACACACACACAGTAACACAGTGCAAACACTACAAAAATATTCCACAGCAGTTTAGAAAAATAATCAACATTTATCTGTATAAAACAAGACGAAAACAACATACACAAGATATCACTTTTTAAAATTTGCAAATAGTCTTAAACCAAAGGAATGAATAGTTGTCTCTTTTTAACACATAGTACCTGGGATGCGTCAAAAACAAAGACGATGCGGGCTGCAGAGGAGGTAAGGCGCTGGAAACCAAAGCGATGAGTTGGTTCCTTATTGACAGGGGAGGTGATGCATCGATTCTCTCCTTGCAGGAGAGGTGATGTGTCAGTTCCTTACAGGCAGGGGAGGTGATGTGTCGGTTTCTTACTGGCAGGCAAGGCTGTAAATTAACATATGTAATTTCTTCTAGATTGTCCATCGGAGAATGCCCCTGGCCCAGACAGGATCCCTGCCGATTTATATAAAGCATTACCAGATTTTTGGGCACCATTGCTTACCAACGTTTTGAGATCTGCTACGGCAGCCCCATTAGTAGACTCCTGGAGAGAGGCGATCATTGTCCCGGTTTTTATAAAGGGGGATAGTGCAGATCCATTATGCTATCGACCAATCTCTCTTTTGGATAGCTCGGTAAAGATTTTAGGCCAAGTGATCCCAAATAAGCTGGAAAACTGGGCAGTGGAGACTAATTGCCTCTCAGATGTGCAGCTTGGGTTTCGACCGGGGCTGGGTACAGTTGAACAAACACTCAATTTGATTTTGATAGTGCAGAAATATACAAAAGCCAAAAAAGGGTGTGTGCATCTAGCATTTATGGACTTATCATGTGCTTTTGACACAGTTAACCAAGAGAAATTGTGGATGGTCATGTTAAAAATGGGGGTGGACAAGGACATAATTGTCTTACTTAGTCGACTTCATGCATGCACCTCAGCACAAGTCTGTTACTCCCAGGAGGGTGATTTAACAGAGAAGTTTGCTTCATTAAAAGGGGTAAGACAGGGCTGTGTGCTGGCCCCCTTTCTCTTTCTTATTTACATAAATGGTCTAGAAAAAATGTCTCTCTGATGTGGGGAAGGATCTTCCAAGCATTAATAATTCCCCAATTCCAGTATTGCTTTATGCGGATGACGCTGTACTCATCTCAAGGACAGCAAATGGTCTCCAAATTTTATGAAATGCTTTTAATGATTTTATGGGAAATCTTGGTCTTAAAATTAATCGATCAAAGTCATTTGTGATGAAGAGCGGGCCAAAGTTAGCAAAAACAAAAAAAATTATTCTGGTGGGGGAAGAAATATCTAAGGGTACACATTTTACATATTTGGGGGTCCCTATTGATGTTGATTTTAATTGGAAGTTTTTAGTAAACTTACGCCTAACACAATTTCAAAGAGCTATATATGCTGTTTTTAGATTTTCTAAAAAGTTGAAGCACAAACCTATAAAAGAGATGATGACTGTATTCTCTAGTAAATGCCTTTCTATTGTGACATTTGGAGCAGGGGTTTGGGGCCATGCTGATTCATCAAGTATTCAAGTTGTAGAAAATAAATGTTTAAGGAGGTTATTAGCAGTCCCGCAATCAACTTCGGTAAAGTTTTGTCATGAGGAAGAGGGCTTGAGGGCTATATCTGATTATATAAAGCTCCAACCAGTATTACTCTGGTTAAAAATCTGGGCAAATCCGGAAGCTCACTTATGTAGGAAGGTGATACAGGATTGCCTTTTGTTAACAAGATCATTGGATATACCCTGGTTAAGATATGTGCGTTCTCTGTTTTTCTCCCTTGAAGTAGGGGAGCTCTTTTCTAAGCCGAATCTTGTAACAAAGCGGGATATAAAAAAAGGTAAAGAAAATATATTGGCAGCAAATACGGGATCAAGAGCTAAATTTATGCTTAGAGAGAAACCAGGAAACGATCCAGCATCAGCAATTACAACCGATGTTATACCTGGTTATCATTAGCTCTGAGCGTCAAAAGTTTTTACTTACCAGGTTTCACTTGAATACATTGCACTATTTGGTAGCATTTCCTTCCTGTGGAACTTGGTTTAAGAACCTTCCATAATGTTGCTGTGATGGAAAATCACCTCAAAGCACGTTGCACTTTACACTTTTTTGTAATCCCTATATTATACCAAGAAAATTGTTTTTACGTCCTGTTTTTTTTGCCAAAAGCATTAGAACTAGTCAGCTCGCTTATTCATTATTTGCACATGTTGGGAGACGGGGAGACAATACAGGCTATGCTAAATTATATATATGCTGCTCTTGGAAATCAGAATTTGTATTAATAATGTTTTATCTGTTCTCGAACTCTGTATGGTTGTATTTATTAAATGTCTTTTATGGTCTACTTGCACCGAATAAAGTATTAAAGAAGATCTTATGTCATTTATTACATAGGAGTGGGAGGAAGATGGGTCGGTTCCCAGTCACGCAGCCTCGGTTCCTTGCTGCAGTGCAGGATTGATGCAAAAATGATGGCCAGAGACAATGCATGGGAAAGTCCAGACGCACAGGGATGATGGAGCCACGGTGAAACAGGCGCTGCATCGGTACCACAGGCGCTGCATTGATCCTTCCACCTCAAGGCAGGCGCTGAATCGATTCTTCAGCCGCAAGGCAGGCTGTACCTTGATTCTTCTGCTGCAAGCCCAGCGATGCCTTGATTTTCAGCTTCGGTGATCGGATGCATGGATTTTCTTACTCAGGACACCAGTTTCCACTTCCAAAGGCCCATTGACTGGATTTGGTAACACTTGCCAAGTCAGGACTCTCAGCGGAAGAGACCAGGCAGTGGCACATGAAGTCTTTTAACAGGACGCAAGCTCAGTTCAAGCCCTTGGAGAACCTTGGAAAGCAGGATGTTCAAAGCAAAGTCCAGAAACTTTCATACCCAGGACAGAGGCAGCAAGCAGCAGGCCAGCACAACAAAGCAACAGGCAGATTGGCTGTTCCTTCTACAGCACCTAGCTCTTCTTCCTGGCAGAATGTCCTCAGTCCAGAAGTGTTCTGAAATCATGGTCTCAGAGGCCCAATACCTTTACTCATTTCTGCCTTTGAAGTAGACAAACTTCAAAGGAAAGTCTTTGTGGTGTACGTGACTCTGCCTTTCCTGCCCTGGCCCCAGATACACCCCAGGGGTTTGGAGATTGTTTTGTGTAAGGACAGGCGTAGCCCATTCAGGTGCAAGTGTCAGCTCCTAACACCACTCTAGCCCAGGAAGACCCATCAGCATACGGAGGGCACACCCCAGCTCCCTTTGTATGACTGTCTAGTGTGAATTCACAAACAGCCCAACTGTCATCCTGACCAAGACATGTATTCCACAGACAGGCAGAATCACAGAATTGTTAAGCAAGAAAATGGCCACTTTCTAAAAGTGCCATTTTGAAACTTATAATTTAAAAACCAACTTCACTGAAAGATGTATTTTCAAATTGTGAGTTTAGAGAACCCAAACTCCAAAGCTCTATCTGCTCCCAACAGGAAATTACAATTAAAAGATATTTCAAGACAATTCCCATGTTAACGTATGGGGGAGATAGGCCTTGCAACAGTGAAAACCTACTTTAGCAGTATTTCACTATCAGGACATGTAAAGCACACCAGTACATGTCCTACCTTTTAAATACAATGCACCCTGCCCATGAGGCTGCCTTAGGCCTACCTTAGGGATGACTTACCTGTTGTAAAAAGGGAAGGTTTGGGCCTGGCAAATGGGTTCACTTGCCAGGTCGAACTGGCAGTTTCAAACTGCCCACGCAGACACTGCAGTGGCAGGTCTGAGATATGTTTCAAAGGGCTACTCTTGTAGATGGTACAATCTTTGCTGCAGGCCCACTAGTAGCATTTGATTTACAGGCTCTGGGCACTTCTGGTGTGCTTTACTAGGGCCTTACTAGTAAATCAAATATGGCAATCATGGATAAACCAATCACAAATACAATGTAGACAGAGAGCACTTGCATGTTAGCACTGGTCAGCAATGGTAAGTGCCCAGCGTCCTAAAGCCAACAAAAAACAGGTCAGAACAAATGGGAGGAAGGAGTCAAAAAGTTTGGGGATGACATTGCGAAGAGGGCCAGGTCCAACAACCCTGCTCCTAACCGAACAGCCCATCCTGAACTGCCAAGCCAGGTCCTCCCTGACCCAAAACACAAGCAACCCATGACCGGTGAAGCCCTTATTACATCATCAGCCAGGTAGCTCTTGGTTCCAGTAACACAGTGTGCGCGGGAGCCACGTCTGGGCATGTCCATTCCAGTTACAGTGACAAACTGAAATAGACAAAAATTGATGGATGGAATGCTTGAATTATTCTCAGCTACTGGTAATTACTTGGAGCCGCATCCCAGTCCATTGTTACTTTGCACACCATACCACTTTGGTTTGGACTCAGCTACATACAAATCAGTCTTGCCCCATTTGAAACAGTCCATTCTGAACTGCCAAGTCATGTCCTACCTAAACCAGAACATAAGCAACCTAGGACCAGTTTTGCCTTAGTTATGTGCTCATCAGCCACGTACAGCTTGGTTCCAGTGACACAGTGTGCTCAAGAGCCCATCTGGGTAAACCCGTCCCATCTAGGGAAAAATGACATCACTCACAGTGACAAACAAAGGATGAAGTGGGCAGTCCAACTGCCTCACGCTGCATGTATGCTTTTAGCATGATTGTTTTTTTAAAATAAAACAGACAAAAGGCTTGCAACAGCTAAAACTGCCCCTGGACCAGACCTAAACGGGCTCTACATGAGTGAGATAAAGAGACTGGACTTGCTGAGTAGTGTAGGGTGGTGAAAAAAGAGGCATGGGGTGGAATAAAGACTATGCAGTCATGATATTAGAGAACCCCGGCTCCTAAAAACGTTGGGACCTTGCACTTCTTGTTTTTCTTTTTTTTTTCTTACAAAAGCTCCACGTATGCGTGCCTTTTATGAAAGGGAGTGAGAGCCTGTGAGACATGTAGGTATTATTATGTAACTTATTATCTCACTTTTGCACAATGCTTTCCCTCCATGGGGCTGCAACGTGCAGTAGGAAGAACAATAATAGGTGAGACACTTCACACGGTGGCATTAATATAGAATCTTTATTGATGGACACATTTATCCTCACTCCCTGAAAGGTGGCTTCAGTTTCCTCAACTCTAAATCCTTATTCCCAAACAAACAAAAGATGAAAAAAATCAGTAGTCCTTTAGCTTACAGATTTTAAATTGTAAAACATTCTTTGATTGTGAATCCTCATCAAATTCTACGGAATGTGACATTTTAAATGCCTGGGGGTAATGCTTGGCTTCTCTACACATTTCCTGGATTTTAAACTCTGCTCTTTTATCCATATGTACAATATATATCAAATTAAATGAAAGTTAATCTTAGATTCTGTAAGATAAATTGTGAGACTGATTTACAAAGGGGTGTAGAAGTGTGTGAAGTAGCACTTATGTAGTAGTCTTTTACGTACTCTTTCACATTTGTCTTAATTGGCTCCAAAGTATCTGAATTTGTATGAAATTGAAATATCGAGAAACTATATAACATTAGTAAAAATAGAAAGGACCATGCCCTTACTAATAGAGTGTTGAATGTTTAGGGATTGATTCATAAAGACATATAAGGGTACATAAATGAATATTTCTTTAGTGCTACTTCCCATACTCACAAATGCTTTTGTGAGTCAGCCCATCTCTGTTTATAATTGTTGTTAGCTCTACTTCCCATAGTAGGCTGTAGTTAATGTTACACAACACACTCAGTATTAGAAGACGTTAATAATTATGTACTATTTGGCTAGATTTCGTTTTTAAATTATTTTCATTTCCACCTCCTCCTCAACCCCCTTAGTTTTCATGTATATAATTTTGTGGTTTTTGCCTCCTAAACTAACATCTCTTGAAAACAACATCCGGATCCAATGTTTAAGAGCTCGTCAGGAGGGGTAGTCTACCTTCAATATCAGCATCATTCAGTTGATTGACTTCACGCTGTGCTGACACGTGGACACAAAGGGGCGGATTCACAAGTGCAAATACTTGCAAATGTAAATTACGTTATGCATTGGCTCTGCATTTGCATGGCAACGATTTATGTGTGCTTGTGGTAGTCATAAGAAACGTAATTCTGCGCACATGAAAATAAATAATAGTGCAAGATTCAATGATAACATAATCCTAGTCTCGCACCTCTTTGTATAAAAACGTTACTCATTGTGTAAAGCAGAACTCTCCCACCTTTTCAATAACAAGAGCTACTTATGTCCAATTAAATTTATTTCGAGCTACCAGTATTATTGGTCTTGTAATAGTGATCACATCTGACGGGATCATATTACTGGCCACATTATGCAAAAGTACTGGCAGTGATCACCTCGATGCATCAGGCAGGGTTGTTAAAGGTAACTCCTTGTCAATTTGGAGTCCTTTTTCATAGCTAATAAATAAGCCATAGCTGCAATGCTCACAGCAACAAGGTGATAATATTTGTACTAAGTCTCTCCAACGCCACATGATTTATCACTTGGCTTTAAAAGTATTTTGGGAATGTACCAATTCTTCTCCAAACATCATTTTATGAATTTTGTAAAAACACACATTTTGGTCTCAAACAAACATTTTTTAGTTTTGTTATAAATTTATTAATTAAGCAAGGAAATTGCTTCTAATTTAGTATGCCAGACTGTACACATGAGAGCTACTCAAAGGTAGCTGGTGAGTTACCTGTAGCTCACTAGCTAGTGTAAAGAAAGCATGTGTAAGGTTATTTAGGAATACATTTATTTAGGAAGGCTGGAACCAAGACTCTCTCTGATCAAATATTATCTTCTAACATGAACAACTAGAACAATCAAATAGTCTTCAGTCCTATACAACAGACAAGTTCAAAACCAAGACACACGGCATAGGAAATACTGGTGTAAAAGAGGCATGTGTAAGGTTGTGTAAATTGTAGACTACTGCTAATTTTTGTTTGACCAAAATAAATCTTCTAACTTCTTTAAAAGAAAGTTTTAACTTCACATCTCTGCTTCCTACTTCCAAGCTGTGCCCTTCATTTACCGTTCATAACTGATCCTCCCCAAAGCCTTTATATCAGGTCCATCCACATGTAAGCAAGATATGGCTTTAGGGGTGTTTATGTGGTTTGCACAAAATTTCACCTGACCAGCCCAGAACTTTGCCCATGCAATGCCCTCAAGTCAAATTTAACTGCTTCTGTGCCACGGACGTAACGGTTACATCCCGCAGCACAGTGCTCCTGTGCTGAGGATATAACCATGACGTCCCGGCACCGGAGCTCGGAGGAAGCACCAGCGCTCCCTCCATGGGCTTCTCCCCTCCCCGCTAGGGCAGGGCTGGACGGGCAATCGCTTCTCCTTCCACCTCTGACACCTCCCCACCCACCAAGTGACATTTGATGACATCAGTACGTGATCGTACGCTGACCTCATCAGAGGTCACCTCCCATTGCGTTGGAAGCATGCTTCCAGCATGAGGCGGAAGAGTTATTGGCATGAAAGAGGATCGACCCCTTGGGCAAGTGTCGCTCCCTTGGGGGGCATTTTTTCTAAAGCAATTTCTGCCCCCCCGGGGGGTAGATCGGCCTATATTAATTAGGCTGATTTGCCCTCGGGAGGCAGAAGCCACTAGACACAAGGGATTGTTTTTTTTTGTGTGTGTGTGTTGTTTTTATTTTTATAAGGGGAGCGACCTCTTAGGCAAGGGTCGCTCTCCAGGGGGCAATAATTTTATTAGGCCTTTTCTGCCCCCCTCCCCGGGGACAGATCGGCATATTGCTTAGGCCGATATGTCCCCGGGGGGGCAGAAACCACTAGACACCAGGGAATTTTTTTCAAATGATATTGGCACAAGGGGAGCGACCCCTCTGGCAAGGGTCGTCACCCAGGTGGCAATTTATTGTTAGGCCTTTCTGCCCCCCCCCGCGCAGAAGCCACTAGACACCAGGGATTTTTTGTTGTTGTTTACATTGATAAGGGGAGCGCCCCTTGGGCAAAGGTTGCTCCTCTGGGGGGCAAATTGTTTTGGGCAGATGGGCCTAGAGACAGCAGGGATTTTTTTTCTTTAGGTCAGTTTCACGCAAGGTGAGCGACCCCTTAGACAAGGGTAGCTCCCCTGGGGGGCAATTTTATTTTAGCCCATTTCTGCCCCCTTTGGGGGCAGATTGGCCTATTTCTGTAAGGCTCCTCTGGGGGGCAGAGACCCGACCAGACACCAGGGAAGATTTTTTTTGTTTTTAAAGAGGGGGCTATGGCCATACCCCACCCTAAATAAATGGGGACAAAGTTGTTCTGCCCACCTGTGGGCAGATCGGGCAATTACCCCATACCCACTCCCGGGGGGAGAAAGCCTGCTAGATGCCAGGGAATTTTTAAAAAATGCTGGGGTGGTGGCTACCAACCAGTATGGGCATGGTTATGCCCCCACCCCATCTGAAGGGACTAAGGTCCATATTTATACTTTTTTAGCGCCACATTTGCGTTATTTTTCTACGCAAAAGCGGCGCAAACTTACAAAATACAATGGTATTTTCCAAGTTTGCGCCGCTTTTGCATCAAAAAGCAGCGCAAGTGAGGCGCTAAAAAAGTATAAATGTGGGCCTAAGAGTCTCTCAGCTCTTCCCCGCACACTAAAACATCTTATCCCATGGCAAGCGAGAGGACATTTGATTATTTGGGGTTTTGGTTATACATTTGGGCCATGAGAACTTGTCTAATTCTCAAAATCGTCCCACTTGGAAAGGAGAGGGCTGCAGTTTTTTGACTTTGGGTCACTGCCATGTAGAAAAACCTACACGACCTAGACTCATGTGAAAACTAAACATCTGGGTGAGTCCAGGGTGGTGTGCTCCATAATGACCTGCAAACCTCCAACTTTGCTGGAAATCACAATTTGTTCCCACATTTTTGTGATGGAACCTTCCGGAATCTGCAGGAATCCACAAAATTCCTACCACCTAGCATTGTCGCATCTATACCGATAACAATTCTGCCCCACTTGTCAGCCTAAAAATTTTTTTTTTCAAACTGCCCTTTTGGACCCACTTTGTTTCCCTGTCATTTTCAACATGTTTTTGGCTCTTCCCTGTCACAGGCACTTGGCCCACCTACACAAGTGAGGTATCATTTTTACCGGGAGACTGTGGGGAATGTTGGGTGGTAGGAAATTTGTGCCAGTGCAGTAATTCCACACAGAAATGTGGGAAAAATGAGATTTTTCAGCTAAATTTGAGGTTTTCTGAGGATTCTGGGTAAGACAAAACTGGGGGATCCACACAAGTCACACCTCCCTGGACTCCCTCGGGTGTCTAGTTTTCAGGCATGTTTGGGTTTGGTAGGTTTCCCTATATGGCTGCTGAGCCCAGGACCAAAAACGCAGGTGCCACCTGTAAAAACAGGTAGTGTTGTATTTGATAAGTTTGATGTGACCACATAGTGTTTTGGGGCATTTCCTTTTGCGGGCCCTAGGTCTACCCACACAAGTGAGGTACTTTTTTATCAGGAGACTTGGGGGAATGCTGGGTGGAAGAAAATGTGTGGCTCCTCTCAGATTCCATAACTTTCTGTCACCAAAATGTGAGCAAAAAGTGTTTTTTGGGCCAAATTGTGAGGTTTGCAAAGGATTCTGGGTAACAGAAACTGGCGAGAGCTCCACAAGTCACCCCATCTTGGATTCCCCTAGGTGTCTAGTTTTCATAAATCCACAGATTTGGTAGGTTTTCCAGGGTGCTGTCTGACCTAGAGGCCAAAATCCATAGCTAGGCACTTTGCAAAAAACTGCTGTTTTCTTTGGGAAAATGTGATGTGTCAACATTGTGTTTTTGGGCATTTCCTGCTGCGGGCACTAGGCATACCGACACAAATGAGGTACCATTTTTATTTGGAGACGTGGGGGAATGCTGGGTGGAAGGAAATTTGTGGCTCCTCTTAGATTCTAGAACTTTCTGTCACCAAAATGTGAGGAAAAAGTGTTTTTTGGACCAAATTATGAAGTTTGTAAAGGATTCTGGGTAACAGAACCTGGTGAGAGCCCAACAAGTCACCCCATCCTGGATTCCCCTAGCTGTCTAGTTTTAAAAAACGCACAGGTTTGGTAGGTTTCCCTAGGTGCCGCTGAGCTAGAGGCTAAAATCCACAGCTATGCACTTTGCCAAAAGCATATCAGATTTCAATGTAAAAATGTGATGTGTCTGTGTTGAGTTTCCTGTCGTGAGCACTAGGCCTACCCAGGCAAAGTGAGGTACCATTTGTATCGGGAGACTTGGGGAAACACAGAATAGAAGAACAAGTGTTATTGCCCCTTTTCTTTCTCTGCATTTTTGGCTTCCAAATGTAAGACAGTGTGTAAAAAAGACATCTATTTGAGAAATGCACTGTAATTCACATGCTAGTATGGGGCCCCCGGAATTCAGAGATCTGCAAATAACCACTGCTTCTCAACACCTTATCTTGTGCCCATTTTGGAAATACAAAGGTTTCCTTGCTACCTATTTTTCACTCTTTATATTTCTGCAAGTTAATTGCTGTATACCCGGTGTAGAATAAAAACCCACTGCAAAGTGCAGCTCATTTATTGGCTCTGGGTACCTAGGGTTCTTGATGAACCCACTAGCCCTATATATCCATACAACCAGGAGAGCCCAGCAGACATAACGGTATATGGCTTTCAAAATTCTGACATTGCAGTAAAAAGTTACAGAGTAAAACGTGGAGAGAAATTGCTGGATTTTTTCACCCCAATTTCAATATGTTCTTTATTTGACCTGTTATTTTCTGTAGGAAATCTTTGTAGGATCTACACAAATGACCACTTGCTGAATTCACAATGTTGTCTACTTTTCATAAATGTTTAGCTTTCTGGGATCCAGCATTGGTTGCACACCCATTTCTATCACTAACTGGAAGGAGGCTAAAAGCAAAAAAATAGTAAAAATGGGGTATGTCCCAGTAAAATGCCAAAATTGTGTTGAAATGTGTTTTTCTGATTCAAGTCTGCCTGTTCCTGAAAGCTGGGAAGAAGGTGATTTTAGCACTGCAACATCTTTGTTGATGCCATTTTCAGGGAAAAAAACACAAGCCTTCTTCTCCAGCCCTTTTTTCCCATTTAAAAAAATCACGAAACTTTTGCTGTATTTTGACTAATTTCTTGGTCTTCTTCAGGGGAACCCACAAACTCTGGGTACCTCTAGAATCCCTAGTATGTTGGAAAAAAAGGATGCAAATTTGGCTTGGGTAATGTTTGTGGACAAAAAGTTATGAGGGCCTAAGCACAAACTGCCCCAAATAGCCAATAAAAGGCTCGGCACAAGAGGGGAAAAAGCCTGGCAGCGAAGGGGTTGAATTCTGAACTAAATTGGTATGTGTAGTATGTCCTTGTAGAAGATATACCCTGCTAACTTAGACTAGATCTGTCCACGCCTAAATTATTTTAGTAAATTACACATATTTTATATATTTATAGTGTATGCTGTTTGTCATTTTTAAGTAAAACCTATGCCTATGTAAGACCTTGGTAATATTCGCATCCAAAAGGTACTTTCTTAGCCATGCACTATGATATCTTCTTCTTTAATCAACAATTGAGCTTTTTGGCAAAAGAAGTGTTTCTTTTGAGTTAATATCTCCCTTCTTTCATTCTGTTATAACTTTAATTAGACTATGTTGCTGCCCTGCATTTCTTCTATGATTTAAAATTACTAATGTTCCTTCTTACATTAACCTTCTGTGAAACCTAGGGAGCCCAGTTTTTCTTCCTATACTTTACAAAGAAGCTACACATGGACCTTACAGTTGCAACTTAAGTGAGAAGTTATGCATGGGAATTGCAATTACAAATGTCAGTGTTAGAAATGGGGCCTTTGGTTGGCAGTCAGGCTACCCCCGTCCAAGCAAGGACCCTCACTCTAGTCAGGGTAAAGGAGAATCACCCTCAGTTAACCCCAGCTCATCCCCTTGGTAGCTTGGCACAAGCAGGCAGGCTTAACTTTAGAAGTAATGTGTAAATTATTTGTAACAACACACACAGTAACTCAGTGAAAGCACTACAAAATGCACAACACAGGTTTAGAAAGAATAGGTATTATTTTTCTAAACAAAACAAGACCAAAACGACAAAAATCCAACATACACAAGTCAAGTTATGAATTTTCAAAGAATAAGAGTCTTAAATCCTTTGCAAAACAGAGAGAACATTGTTAGTGTACAAAAGTACCTGGGTAGCGTCAAAATAACACCTCACGGGCGAGTGTGCGACAGAAGAGGCCAGCGATGTGTTGATTTCTCACTTATAAGCGAGACTGTGCGTCGTTCCTCCTCCGGTCGGGTCAGTGTGCGTAGTTTCCCCTTTACCGCAAGAGAGTGATGCGTCGATCCGGACAGGTACCTTGGGTCTGGGCAGGCTTTGCATAGTTTTACTGCGCCCAGCGATGTTGCATTGAAAATCCGGTCGCACCTTATCACAAAACCACGCTGTGGGGGGTTTGGGTCGTTATTAGCCTCCGTTAGCGGGTGTTGCTGTCGTTTCTCCAGCCACGTTGCGTCAATCTTCCAGCTGCGATGCAAGTGGAGCATTGATTTTAGCTGCGAAGCCAGATGTGCGTTGTTTATCAGCCACGTCATGGAAAGTGCATCAAAACATTCCCCGAACATCGGTCTGTGCATGGATTTTCAGTCTTTGTCTGCCAGCTTCACTTTTCAAGGGCCCAGGAACTGGATAGGGCACCACTTGGCAGGACAGGAGTCTCAGCAGAGAGTCCAGGTGCTGGCAGGGGAAGTATTTGATGGCCCTGAGACTTCAACAACAGGAGGCAAACTCAGTTCAAGCCCTTGGAGATTCTTCACAAGCAGGAAAGCACAACAAAGTCCAGTCTTTGTCCCCTTTCACATGCAGAAACAGCAACTGCAGGATAGCTCCACAAAGCACAGTCACAGGCAGGGCAGCACTTCTTCTCAGTACTTCAGCTCTTCTCCTTGGCATAGGTTCCTCTTGATACCAGAAGTGATCTAATTTTCAGGGGTTGGGTGCTCTTCTTATACCCCTTTCTGCCTTTTTGAAGTAGGCCTATTTCAAAGGAAAATCTCTCTTGTTTGTGAGATCCTACCTTGGCCAGGTCAGGCCCCAGACACACACCAGGGGGTTGGAGACTGCATTGTATGAGGGCAGGCACAGCCCTTTCAGGTGTAAGTGACCACTCCTCCCCTCCCTCCTAGCACAGACGGCTCATCAGGATATGTAGGCTACACCCCAGATCCCTTTGTGTCACTGTCAAGAGAGAGGTGCAAACAGCCCAACTGTCAAACTAACCCAGACGGGGAATCCACAAACAGGCAAAGTCACAAAATGGTTTAAGCAAGAAAATGCCTACTTTCTAAAAGTGGTATTTTCAAACACACAATCTCAAAACCAACTTCACTAAAAGATGTATTTTTAAATTGTGAGCTCTGAGACCCCAAACTCCATATGTCAATCTACTCTCAAAGGGAAACTGAGCTTTAATAATATTTAAAGGCAGCTCCCATGTTAACATATGAGAGAAATAGGCCTTACACAGTGACAACTGAATTTGGCAGTATTTTACTGTCAGGACATATAAAACACATTAGTATATGTCCTACCTTAAACATACACTGCACCCTGCCCATTGGGCTACCTATGGCCTACCTTAGGAGTGCCTTACATGTAAGAAAAGGGAAGGTTTAGGCCCGGCAAGTGGGTGCACTTGCCAAGTCGAATTGGCAGTTTAAAACTGCACACACTGCAGTGGCAGGTCTGAGCCATGTTTACAGGGCTACTAATGTGGGTGGCACAACCAGTGATGTAGATGGTAAAGTTCCCAGAGTAACAAAAACACCAAAAACAGAGTCCAGCACACATCAACAACCTGGAAAACAAAGGCATAAAGTTAGGGGAGACCACACCAAGGATGCCAAGTAACAGTCAGAAAATGTCAAAAAAGCATTGACTACTGGGGATTTTCCTGACATACCCATGGGGATATCCACAACAGAAACCTAAGATAAAAATTAAAGAGTGCATAAATTATACACAAATGAGTAAGGGCCAGATTGAGAGTTTGGCGGATGGGTTACTCCATTATAAATGTGATGAATATTTTGTCTGCCATATTACAATTTCCATAGGATCTAATGGAAGCGCAATATCGCAGGTGGGATATCTGTCATGTTTGTGATGGAGTAACCACATTCGCTTAATTCTAAATCAGGCCCTAAGTCACTCGTATCTTAATGATAAGTCTGTGTATCATAAGCATGCAAAGAATACTTCTATACACCAGAGTACATCAGTCATGAATCTTAAAATATCCTCTGTAACCTTAGACATTACATTTTTGCACTGACTGCCAGTATATTAAATATTTATTTAACATAGGTGCTCATGTTCATACACTGTAACTCACCTATCATCTCACACCACAGAGCTAAATATTTAAGGCTATTTCTGCAACAAATATTTCCCTTGGAATCAAAATCACTAATGTCAAGCTTTAGAATTGCAACATTGATTTACATTTATTTCATTGATTTGTAGAAAACAAAACAGTATACATAAACTTTATTTCAAGGCTTTGGTAAATAATGTTAACAGTCACAAAAATCAGGGCAACAAATTAAAAATAGGTTGGGTTTTTATAGTGTATGATAAAAATCACATCGAACGTTGAATTTATTTTGAAAATTCTCACTTCACCAAACAAGTCTGTATCTTAGAATGATAGTATAAAACCTGTTTTTTATCACAAAGTTCATTTTAGTTAACTCTCTATTTTTATAGACTTTTATATAGTATAAATCACAATAATTGCATTGAAAGCAATACAATGAATGTTGGTGTCCTGGTATGTTATTCAGTGATTTTAAATAAAGCACAATATCAATTGCCTCAAATATATTAAGAAAATTAAAAGCCTCTTGGACATGGATATGTTGGAAAATTATCATAAATCAAAGTTGTTACATCTTTCAGTTACATCTTCCTATTTCCAGGGGCCATGCATACATTTCATTTACCACCTTTGATTTAGGGTGATGTCCATTTGCTACACAGGCATCCTTCACTGTTCAGTAACACAAATATAATGCATGCTATTATTTATCACATTCTCACAAAAACATGACAAAAATATCAATCAGTATCACCAAGTCGTAGACTAAAATTAACAAAACCTTGACTCAATACCGCCCAGCACCCAAAGCTGCTGTGCTGCATTGCATGAGAGCGGAAGAGCAAAAAATTACAATATCTATCCTTCTCTCTCCCTAGCACTGGCACACAATTAGGTTGTCAAGCACCACACAAGAGCCTTTGTATCATAGGACAAAGGTGTTTACTAACATATACTTTGTACTAGAATGGTGCCCTTCCAGTTCAAAATACTATGCCTATACAAACTTTAAACCTTTTCCCATATGTGATGTGTGCTGTACAATGTGGCACTCATGGAAAGAGGGAAAAGTTAGGAGAAATAAAAGCATTTCGATTATTTTAACACCAGCTTTAAAGTGGCATTATTTTTCACAACCAAACCATGTCTACCTTTGTTAGTAGATTGAGTTTTGCATAAAAAACCACAGGTGGTTGCATGGGAACACCTATGTAGCACCCATGGAGCATCCTCTTGACAACATAGTAAAAGATGCAAGAGTAGAGGGTCTATGGCTATGCCACACTCAATAAGAATACTGCTCTCCCCAAAAATGTTTTTTTTCTAATGAGTATAGACTTGTTGACACTAGGGGCCATTTTCTTCTATGAAAACCAATAGTGTGTAAGTTAAGTAAAATCATGGGAAAAGTCTGGTATTGCATGGGCCGTGTGTCTTCGTTCTGAGCTTGTCTATTTTACAGGAATGGAAGACTATGGAATTATTCTCTGTAGTTATAGTTTTAATTTGATTTTTCTAGTTGTTTATATGTGTGTAGATGATGTTTGATTAGATAGAGTGTTGGTTCCAGCCTTCCTAGATGACTTCTAGATGGCTTCTGATCTTTTGGAGATAGGTTCGTAATGATATAGAGTTCACCCTTCTTAAAGGTGGACAGACTGCTTTGGTGTGGTATTCTTACATTTAGCAGGCATTAAACATAGTTGCATCTTTCTGTCATTTTGGCGTTGGTGTTCTTCTCAAGACCTGTTTTTACTTCCAGACTGTCACTCACAATGTCAAGATACAACATAATGTGACATGACATGATAGGACCCTTCCTAACCAGTACAGGCCAATCAGCTTGACTGAGAACTTGTAGAATGTATTCTGCCATCAAGTGCTTGACCACTTACAAAACTGGTTGAAAGAACAACTTCAGGCAGGGTTTCACCCCAAAATAAGCAATTGACCAGGTCTTTTGCTTAAATTTGATTGTCTGGCAATACCTGGGGCTTTCTTCAGCTCACCTTCACATTGCATTTGTTGATCGGAGACCGCCTTTGACCTGGGCCCAAGAACAAAATTGTGGACAACCCTGGAATAGATGGGAGTTGACCCCACTCTATGGGATGTCCTTATCAGGCTTCATTAAAAACAAGCATTGACATAGCCAAAAGATCTGTGTTTATGCATTCCTTCATACTCTTGGCATCAGACTGTAATGGTCCAAACATAACCTAGAGGGCACCTCAGTAAGAATAGCATTTGTAAGAAACTTTGGGCCAGATGCACATAGATGCAATTTAGCATTTCCTAAATAGCAAATTAATAGAAATCGCTATTCAGGAAATGCAAAATGCTATGTACCAACATACTGATTTCCTAACAGCGATTCATACAAAGTAGAAATCGCTGTTAGGAAATCGCAAATAGGAAATCCCATGCCATTTGAGACAATGGGCTAGAAATGCAGAACCAAGGATGACTATGGGCAAAAGGACCCCACAATCCACCACAATAATATTGGTGCACATGTAGAGCACATAGATGCCCTAGGGGCATGTGTGTGTGCACTTTAAAAAAAGCATTTTGGGGTGCTTTTTATAAATTGCACATTGTTACCTTAGACTTGAAGTTGTTGGTAATTGCATTTCCTAAAAGCCCAATTCACATTCAGGAAATGCTTTGTACATCTGAATAGGAATCACAAATAGGTAATCCCTATTTGAGATTTCCTATTCAGAGGATCACTACTGGGAAGAAATCGCAATTTGTGATTCCCTAAAGGGCTTTCTACATCTGAAAAGCCAAATTTGAATTTCTTAACTGCGCGCAATAGCGATTTGTACCATTAAGAATTGCAAAATGGCTTTGTACATCTGGCTCATGGTCATGTAATTATATAGTCAGTGCCTAGAGGGCATAACCACATGAAAGGTGAAGGGAAAAGAAAATTGCAGTGTAACCATACTTTCAGCCCCTAGAGGAAATAGGGCCTCATCACGAACCTGGCGGCCAGCAGAACACTGGCAGTAACACCGCCAACAGGCTGGCCGTGTTCCGCCAGCGTATTATGACCATGGTGCATTTGCCAAGGTCATACCACTGGCCCCTCCACTATACCGCCAGGCTTCCTCCGGGCAGTCATAATCTCCAACCGCCAGCCTGTCCATGGTGGTAAACATCGCCATGGAAAGGCTGGTGTTAAGGGGGACTCAGGGTGCCCCTGGGGGCCCCTGCAGCAGGGCCCCCCTGGCACAGCCCCTTCGTTCATTTCATTGCCCGAATTTCGGGCAGTGAAATGCGCAATGGGTGCTGCTGCACCCGCTGCACATCAACATTGCTGACGGCTCTATTATGAGCCGGATTCAATGTTGATGTGACTTTTCCGCTGGCCCAGCGGACGGAAATGCTGTTTCCGTCCGCTGGCCCAGCAGAAAAGTCATAATAGGGGGCCAGCCATACCGCCAGCCCTGGCGGTATTTTGGCTCACGCGGCTTTGGCGGTCTTTTTGAAAGACCGCCGAAGTGGTAAAGAGGGCCATAGTGTATTACACATTTTCAGGCCTAGCAGGACTGCTAGAATATTATTACAAACAAGGCCCTTAGAACACAAACTACTCCCACCTGTAAAGCAAAAACTCCAGCAAAGAGAGAGCTTTAAAAGACATTTCATTTAATGGTGGGAAAGGTTATAATTTTGCCCCCTCCATCCTACTCTGGGGACCCAGAGGATGGGCTGGACAGAAAGAGCACATCATGCTGAACTTTTTGGTGGTGGTCCCATTGTCCTAGGGCCACCAAAGGCTGAGTTATGGGCAAAAATAAGTTACAAAAGCATTATGGGGCGAGTTTCCCAAGTGCAGTGAATATTGTAGTATCAGCTCTCCCGCTGTGCCAGAGAACCGCGTTAAGGGTTTCCCTTGTGTTTTTTCTATTTAAAAGGCACCAGTTTGTTTATTTTTCAACTGCGAAACTTGCGAAGGATTTAGAAATGGGGCTGCAAATTTAACAAGTGCTCATGTAAAGCACTCCAACCTAACCTTTGAGTTTGCGCTATATAAATAAATAAAAAAGAATCCCCCTCCAGCTTGCAGCCATTGTCGGCTGCAGACACCACAAAGAAACAGCGAGATGCCAGAGTAAGAAACAACACACCACCATGAGCGCGAAGCAAAGGGGCAAAAGAAAAAGGTAGTGTACCAACAGTGAGGTATATGACCGATCATGCAATAATCCATGTAACAGGGTCAGTATCCAAATGGGCAACAAAGCAGCCTCAAGGTGGGACAAAACATAAAGCATTTACCTGACAAACCAAAGGAACTTTGAAAGGGAGGCCAGGGAACAAATGAAAGTGATGGGCATGTGATGGGTATGGTGAAAGCCACAGACGCTTCTGTGTGTGAACTACCTTTGGGAGTCATCAAACACATGAAGCAGTAAGGGATATGTGACAGTGCACATATTGCACCACACACACACACTGCTGTGTCTCCTGCACTGGTTGTACATTCTTACAACTGCACATAACTCTACGTAGGAATTGTTGTGGGAAATATTAGGCAAAATGTACCTTTAACTCATTGAAAGTATAGCTGAATGAGCTGAGTTCTGGAGTCCACATAATCCTCCCCTTCATCATCGCTGTCCTCTGTCCCTCCAGCTGCCATCAATGGATCAGGTCCTTTCTCCTCGGCCAGTAGGGGTGCATGTTTCCTTAGTGCTAAGTTGTACAGCATACAGAAGGCCACAATGATCTGGCAAACCTTGTTTGGGGAGTAGCACAGGGATCCGCCTGACAAATGAAGGCATCAGAATCTTGCCTTCAGTAGACTGAATGTCCTTTTGATAGCTCTTCTTGTCCTCCTATGTGCCTCATTGTAGCGAATGTCGCCCCCTGACCTGGGATACCTCATTGGTGTCAACAGCCAGGACAGGTTTGGATAGCCAGAATTTGCTGGGAAGAGTGGGAATACATAGCACATGTGAGCATTGTGTAGAGGATAAAGTGTAAGAAAGTCAGGTTGATAGCTACTGCACTCTCACATCTCACTCACCCACAAGCCAGGCTCTCTCTCTTTGCAGTTGTACCATCAGGTGTGGGGCACTGCTGTACCTCAAAATGTAAAAGTCATGCCCAGACCCAGGGAATTTGGCAATCACTTGTGAGATGTACTTGTCGTCTGCAAGACACACCACCTGTACATTAATGGAGTGATAACTTTTCCTATTTCTGTACACTTGTTCATTGACCCTGGGAGGAATCAAGGAATATGGGTGTCATCTATGGCCCCAATCACATGTGGAATCCATTCAATGGCATAGAAATCAGATTTCACAGTGGGCAAGTCAGCAGTTTGGGGAAATTTGATGTGGGTGTGGAGGTGTTTTAGCAAGGCAGTCAGGACATGCCTTAAGATTTTACTGAACATTGGCTGTGACACACGTGCTGCCAAGGTGACTGTCGCCTGAAGTGACCCAGTGGCTAAAAATGTAGCACAGATAGTACCTGCACAGTAGGAGGAATAGCATAGATATTACGTAGTGCTGGCAGTAGATCTGGCTCCAATTGGGCACACAGTTCATGTATTGTCATCCGGTTCAGATGGTAAGTCAATATGATGTGTCATTCCTCCATGGTTGCCAGGTCAACTAGGGGCCGATATACCAGTACATTCCTCAGTCTCTGCAGGGGTCGGTACCTAGGGATGGACAGCACACATATTTCACCACACCAACACATTACGGATTATGTCAACACACACACAACTGCACAAACATAGCCTTCACATAATGGAAGGGTTGTATGCAGATACCACAGTGACAATCGATGTGTGAACACGGTGCTATTCAACCTCCAAATGCAGCTAACTGATGCCACACATCACATATGGCATGTATTGCTGTGTATGACTGGTGTGCCTAATATGTACAGGAAGATATGACAGCACGGAGGGCGCGTAGAAATAGCACTCTATTACATTTTACACTTCAAATGGTGGTTGCCTGTCCTACATGCTGAGGACAGATGGAAGTGACATGACTCTGCTGGCATAAGTCGTCATTGCGATAGGCAGTCTGTACTGCCGTGCAATTCCCCATGGTTACATTGGTGTCTAGGGGGAATAGGGGCCAATCATGATCGCCCCCGGCGGTGATGGTATGTACCGCCGTGGTCTTCACCGCCATTTTGATTTTCCTTTGCCACTTGACTCCTGCACTCACCATGACCACAACTCCACTGCGTGTGCTGTTGTGTCCTGCATCTGGTTGCGAAAATGGCGTGTGCTACATGGGAGAGGGACCCAGGTTTCACCCAGGAGGAGGTGACGAGACTTGTGGATGGGGTCCTACCCCTGTCTGCCAAGTTGTATGGGCAGCCGGAGGAGCAGGTGAATGGATTAACAGTATCCTAGTGAGTGTGATTGCTTGGGTGCATGTGTGTGTGAATGTTGGATTACCAAGCGTGTAGGAGTAGTGGAGTAGGCCATCAATGTGTACCTGTTGGAAGATGATGGAATGTATGGATGTTTACTGTCAGTGCAATTGTACCCTATGTCAGCATGCATGTGGTCAGTCTACATTTGTGTGTATACCCATATGTCTCCCATGCAGGTCAGCGCCCATCAGAAGAAGGGGTTATGGCGAGCCATTGCCAAGGACATGCGGACCTTGGGTGTCTACAGCCGGCGGAGCACCCACTGCAGGAAACTGTGGGAGGACCTGAGATGCTGGGCCCAGAACACTGTGGAGGCCCAACTGGGTACAGCCTCCCAACGAGGGCGGGGTGCACATCGGACCCTGACCCCCTAATGGCCCACATACTGGTAATGGCCTACCCAGCCTTGGATGGGCGCTTGAAGGCATCACAGCGGCCACAAGGGGGTGAGTTCTCACACTGTCCTGCATGCCACTGTATTGGGGGGATGGTAGGCAATGTGGGGAATGGTTGATGTTACATTGACTCATAGGTGTCTGGGTATGCAGGTGTTCAGCTTCTTGACTGGGTTATGTTACCTTTTTGTGTAACGGGCATGTGTACCCAGGTAAGGTGGAAATTGAGTAGTACAGTCAGTCAGGTATTGTTCCTGTTGTCTTGCTAAGTGACGCAGTGGTACTCAATATATCTGAGCATTAAATGGATACCTCAGTTGGAGTTGCAGGACATGTGCATTGAATCTGTGGGGCACCACTGTCAATGTAGTGTACTCCAAAGAGGCAGGTGTAATCCCTATCAGTGGTACATTCCTGTAGTGTGAAGGCTATGTTAAGGTGAGGTCAAAGACTGAAGTGTACTGCATGTGTGCCTGCCTGCATCATAGTTGAGTTGCTCACAGCCTGCATCCCTTTCTTTGTCTCCCCTCCTCCCTCTCTATTTTCTTGTGTCCTTGTGTGCACCAGCATCATCAGGCAAAGAAGCAGAGGCACCGGCGAGTGGGGATGCTGCAGCCCACGGGACCGAGGAGGCACAGTCTGCCGACGCCGAGGAAACCAGTTAGTTGGAGGGTGAGGGGTGCACCACGGGAGAGCCTACTACCACTGGAACATAAGACTCGGATTTCTCCTCTGATGGCAGCTCCATGGTGGTGGTGGACCCCTCTGGGACCACCCCAATGACATTTTTGTCCACCACCCCCTTACCAGCACCGCCCTCCCAGTAGCTCCCACTGAGTTGCCCGTGCACGCTCACCCAGGAGGGTGGGCGTCTGCTTCTCCACAGCCACCTCAGCCCATGCCCCAGTCAGCCCTACTGCCCTCAGTGAGGAGGCTATTGACCTCATGAGGACCATCTCTGTGGGACAGACAACCATTGTGAATGCCTTGCAGAGGCTGGCATCCCAGATGCAGCAGAGCAATGCCTACCTGGAAGGCATTCATGGTGCCTTGTCTGGCCGCCAGAGATCGTTTCAGACTCTGGCCTCCTCTTTGACTGCAGCCAGTGTCCCTGGTACCCCCGTTTCCCACTCCAACCACCTGTGCTCCATCAAGCACCACTCTGCCCTGACCCATCACAAGCACACAAGACAAACAGCATGCACACAGAACAACACACACGCCAGACAAGAACACACGCAGGCACCACAAGTAACACCGCAGCCCTGCACACACTCAACATACAGATGCCAACACATCCACAGCCACGTCCTCCGCTGTCACACCACCCCGTCTCCCCTTACAGTGACCTCACCACACCCCCTCAAGCACTGCATCCTCACTCCCAGATCCTGCCCCCATTGAGACAGTCACCACAACAGCAGTCACCCAGACAAGCACCCCAGACACCACACCTGCATTCACCACAACAACCATTACAGACACCTGCAGCACACACACCAGACATGCAGACACCACCACAACTTACATTCACATTACCTGTTTGTCATCTCCCACCCTTTTTCACCCACCTCCTCCTAACACACATAAATGCACTTACTCAGGCACCCCACATTAATCCACCACACACAAGCAGACTGAGCACCCACCTGCCTCCATGTCCAGCACACCTACATGTCCTACGACCACTCCCTCTACCTCCACTTCCACGCCTGTTTCCACAGCCCCTCCCCGTGCTCCTAAAAAACATTTCCTTTCCTGCGTTGATCTGCTTGAACATCCTGGCCCACCCCGTCTTGTCCCAGCGCGTTCCCCTGGCATCCCCAAACCCAGTACCTCCGCTCAGGTTCCTCCCTGGACCTTCCTTCCAGTTCTCACGTCCCTTCCTCCTCCAAGGAAACACCAAGAGGCCTGATCCCGCTACCACCCCCCATTCTCCATCAGGATCTAAGGCCAAGCCCCCCTCCCAAGCTGAAGCCCAAGCCACCCCCTCCAAAGCCAAAGTCCATGTCCCCCCTTCTTGACCTAAGTTCCCACCACCAACCACTCCCCCTGTGCCCTGAGGTGCCTGCCCTATTGATGACCCTGCCCTGTGGAGACCATGGTCATATCAGGAGTCAAGTTGGGCCTTGTTATGACTGTTTGGCCACATGGTCATGGACCTCAGAACTGCCCAATGGGCCCATTTGTAAATAGTTCTGGATTCCCCTTTCATATTTTACATTTAATATATCTGGTCAACCTGCACAGTTGGTGCACTTTGATCAAGTTGTCCTGTGTTTCACTATGGCTGCCTCGTGTGCACAGGTATGTGCATCGTTGTCCCCATCTGTGCATGTGTACTGTGCTTGTGTGGGTGCATCACTTCTATTTTTCACTTTTGCCCCTGTCTGTATTTGTGTGTGCAATGGTGTTTGTGTGGTGATGGTTTTGGAAGTTGGTGTGGATGGTATGTGTGTGGGTAATTGGTTGTGATGTGTGTTCAGTTGTTGTGCATGGTGTGGGTGGAGTGAGTGGTATAGATGATGGGGTCATGGTATGGTACCAGTGTATGCATGGATGGGACTTGTGGTTGTGTGCCGTACGTGTGCCTGGTTTGCCGTTTTCTGCCTGGTGTCTGTGTTGGCCGTGGTTGTGTAATCAGTTTGTGTGTGGCTGGGTATGAGTGTCATGACATGTTTATGGTCGGTGTTGTTTGGTGTGTGAGTGTTGTGTGTGTAGGGCATGGTGTGTGTTGTGGTTGTGCGTGAGTGTATTGTGAGTGCGTGTGTGTGTATATGGGTAGAGGTGTTGCTATGGGTTTGTTTGTGTGTGGGCGTGGCAGTCGGTGTCAGGTGTGTGTGTGGCATGTGGGTGTGTACTTGTCCCCTTCCCTTCCTTGCTTGGTAGGCGGGGTACTCACCGTTGTCATCTTCATCAGCGCTGTATGAACTGGAGGTGGATTGCAAGTACCAGCATCAGGAAGATCTCCAGTTCACACTCCATATCGTCGTGGCCTCCTCTGTGTCCCTACGGTGAGTGTTTCTATATGTGCTGTTCCTTACTGCTAGGCTTTGAGTCGAGGTTGGCCCGCCTGGAAATCGTGGCGGTGTGCTGATTCCTAATACGGTGAGCGGTAAAGTCCTTTCTCCATCCCTGTAGATGGCATCTGCCATCGTTGGCGATCGGCCCGCATTGACGGTACAGGCGGTGTACAGGGTGTGCACTGGCCTGTTTACCGCCACGGTTGTATTATGGTGGTCTGCACCTCCAGCCTGTAGGCGGTCGGATCGCCACCGTCGGCGTAGCTGGTCTGTGTCCGCCAGACTCATAATGAGGGCCACAGTTATACATTTCACTACATTACCCCTTTTGTGCTATCAGTATGTGTTCTTACACTGCAAATAGAAACATATTTTCAGTAACTATATCTTACAGTGGACCAAGGTATCCAACATAACCTTTTGTGTGGTCATGAATATGACTGATATACTTGCTGTTACAGTTGTTCATCATATATAAGGACTCTGTCTATCTTATCTTATCTGATCGTATCTTGACAAATACTCAGGCTGGGTACTATGTAGCTAGCCTGGGTGTTTTTTGTGAAAGAGGCTGTGTGAGGTGGAGGGTGTCATCTCAGACCGATTCCCAGAGAAGAGGTATCTCAATTCAACAGGCTACTTGCAATAAAGTTTTGCCAACCAGCCTAACAGAGTTGGGAAACACAAATGAAATATGTATTAAACCAGTCTGTCTCAAGTAATATAGGCTAAGTCAGGTGTCAGTCAGGAGGGCAATGGGACAGGGCAGCTCTTGTATTGATGGAAATCAAACCATGGCACTCTTCCTCCATAGTAGGGGAGAGTGTTTGCCTAACGCCCAGAGGGAAGGAAGAGCAATACCATTGTCGGTGTTTTCAGGTGCGTTCCAGTCAGTGCCATTGGTAATTGCTATCTATCCATTTGTCCCCATCCTAGCCCCCCTCCAGCATACCCGTCCAGTCCAGGGTCTCGGGAATTGTCTTCTGAAGTAGCCTGCTCTTCCCACTCCTAGTCTGTATCATTCCCTGGGTGTTCCCAGTTAGTTGGAATCTCTGTCCCTAGCACAGCTACAGGTTGCCGTCATATGCTCCTTCTATCTTCCCTCCAAAGAGCCCGCTCGTCGGCCATTGCCCACAAAGTAACACCGTGGGTTCAGAGGTCTATTATGGGACCTTTCTCAGATTTCCAGGCCATCGTTATCCTATGTTTGGCCAGTACCAAAGCTAGATCTAGAAATCTAGACCCAATTTTATGTTTTTTAGGACTAGGAAAATCCCCAGTATACAGGCCTTTATTGAGCATGGGACAGTACGTCCAAGCGAGAGGCGCAGGTGCTGAAGAACTGCCTGCCAGTATACCTAAAGGATAGGGCAACTCCAGGTCATATGCTTGGAGTCAGCTCTGAAGTGTCCACATCGAGGGCAACCCAAAGGGTCCCCACCATATATGACTTGTAATCTAAGGGGTGTGAGGTGCACCATATGCAAAAAGTTAAATTGGATATGTTTGAGTCTCGTATCACGGGACACCTTCTAAGGGTAATCCACTATCTTGCTCTATTCTTTGTCTGTAAGTGCCCTGCCTATGATACTGTCCCATCTTGTCCGTAAAACAGTCAATGGCTTCCTTCTCATTTCATTCAAGGACCTATGAACCCATTTGATCAACCTTCTGGCCTAACTCATAGATAGTAATAGCTGCAGTACAGCATGTGTAGGTGGTTCCTCTATCCCACAGTCGCATAAGTCCACAAAGGTCCACACCCATGCGTCGTAGTTAAGAAATCGATCTTTGGACAAAGTAAAGTGTTCTATTAGGTCCTCAAGTGGCATCAGTATGCCCATCGAGAAACAGTCCTCCAATGTTTATAACCCAGCTTCCATCCAGTATGAGAGTTGGGTGACGGTGAAGATAGCAACGAGAGTGCCATGAGGGAGCCCCACCAAGAGCAGAGCAGATGAGTATGGAAGTGTCCTACCGGCCTGCACCCATCTCCATCCCCAAGCATATCAGGCTACCTGTAATAGCGTGGTTGGGCATAAAATAGCTACATCTTGCTGCAGCAGTCTGGGTAGGAAGAGACCCAGGTGAGATGCCAGGCCCAGCAGATCCAGCGGATCCGGCTGTGTCTTATCAAGCCGTGTAGCTATTCACTGCAGCTCCCCGGCTAAATAATAAAGTTCAAAATCTGGTGTTCTAAGACCTTCCCCCTCTGGGGAGTGTTGCAGTATCTTCAGGGAGACTCTATACCTACCCCTATCCCATATCAGGTCACAAAGCAAAGAGTTTAATTGCCGAACCCATGTCACAGGGATTTAGACCAGAAGAGTAGTAAGAAAGTACACCAGGCAAAGCAGCATATCCATCTTGGTGATGGCCACCTCTCCCATCAGTGATAAATGCAAAAACTTCCAAAAAGAAACACATCCCTTAAGAGAGCAATATGTTCTCCTGAGATTCCCCTCCCCTAGGTCCTCAATGAACAAGCTTCAGCATGCAGAGGAGCAATCTAATAGCTAACACTTTGCTAAGGATTTTGAAGTTCATGTTTAGCATGGACAGTGGACAAAAAGCGATAGTGGGCAAACCTGCATTCGTTGTTTTGGGTAGTGGGATCACCAACGCTCTTCTAGTAGAGTCTGGGAGACAACCGACCCTCATTTTTGCTGGCTTTAGGATCCTGTGCGCTTTTTCATTGCTGACCAATGCTAAAGTGCATGTGCTCTGTGCCTAATACATGGTAACACTGGCTTCTCCATGACTGGCATATTTGATTTACTGGTAAGTCCCTATTAGAGTGCACTATGTGTGCCCAGGGTATGTATTTCAAACGCTACTAGGGGGCCTGCAGCACCAATTGTGCCCTCAACTTCAGTAGCCTTTCAAACATGTTTCAGGCCCACCACTGCAGAGCCTGCATGTGCAGTCTAAAATGCCATTTCGACCTAGCAAGTGTACCCACTTACCAGGCACAAACTTTCCATTTTTATTACATATGTCACCCCTAAGGTAGGCCCTAGTTAGCCCCATGGGCAATGTGCCATGTGTTTATAAAATTGGACATGTACTTTTAAGTTTAACATGTCCAGATAGTGAAAAACTTCTAAATTAGTTTTTCACTATTGCAAGAACTATTACCTTAAAACATCTTTTAAGTGTCATTTTGATTGTGAAAAGATAGAAAGTTGAAGTTTGGTGCCTCTGAACTCACAACTTAAGAGAACATCTTTTGATAAAGGTGATTTTTAAATTGCAGGTCTAAAAATTCCACTTTTTAGAAAAATGCTATTTTCTTATTTTTATCATTTTGTGCCTTAGTCTGTCTCTGATACACATCTGAGTGTAGGTGACTGCTCCATTAGTGCATTCTCTCTAGACAGCCAAACAATATAGGAAGGCATGGGTGTGACAGCTAATACATAAACATTCATCTACATACTGATAATATGTCTGGCCAGGGAGATATAGTTCATACTTACATCTGAATAGGCTGTGGCCTGCCACACACACAGGGCTGATTATCTTGTAATGGTAGTCTGGAGCCAGGGCTGGGGTATAAGGGATCATTGTGTACTTCAGAAAACTCTTTTGAAGTTACCCCTAAAACAAGGGCCTTTTTTTGTAGAAGTCCTGACCTCTGACACCATATACTCAGAACACATCTGGACTGAGGACATTCTACCAGGAAAAAGGACTCTCTGTGCTACCAGGAGGGACTGCCGCTTGGCTGTTTGCTTTGCTGTGTGACCTGCTAGGTCTTGCCTGGGAATGTGAGGACTGAACTTGTCTCTATATCCTGCAATCTACAGTTTCTCCAGGGGCCTGACTAAGCTTGCCTGCTGTTTCTGAAGTCTCAGGAATATCAAAGACTTCACCTGCATCTTGCTACCAGCACCTGGTCTCCTCTGCTGTGAGTCCTGCTCTGCTAAGTGCTGCCAAATCCTGGACATCGACGCATCAATGACGTTGCCCGATCAGGAAATGATGAATTGCCTGCAAGTGCGACACATCCCCTCCTTTGGATCATCTCATCTTCCCGAGCACCGACGCAGCCAAGGTACTGTCAGCGGGTCTGCATGACTCCTGTACCCAGTCCATGCTCCTTCACAGTCGGACTGAACTTTTGAATATGCCAAGGTCCAGTCCGACTGCAGAGCCCTGGTTGGAACTGTTGGCTTCTAAGCACTGCATTTTGATTTAATCTTTGACAAAATAATAACTTGACTTGCGTATGTTGGATTTTTGTCATTTTGGTCCTAGTTTACAGAGCTAAATATTGTTAATTTGTCTAAACTGGTGTAGAGTACGTCTGTGGTGCTTTCACTGTGTTACTTTGTGTGTGCAGAAATACTTAACTCATTGCCTCTTTAGTTTAGCCTTACTAGTGTGCCAAGCCACCAGAGTGTGAGCACAGGTAATCTTTTAGAGCCTGATTTAAGAAAAGTGGCACTGCACCCAGTACAGCACAAAGTTTCTAGTGCCCCTTTGCGCCCCCCAACACCACCATGTGTGCGCCCTAGCTAGGATACAGCACACCATGGCGGTAATTAAGGAATTAGCATCAAAATTGTTGACGTTAGTTCGGAGCTTTGCAGGATTAACATCAAAAAAGTTGACGCTAATCCTGCAAAGTACATTGAAGCCCATTGTAATCTCTAGATTTCTTTGTGCCATTTTTTTGAACCCCCTAACGGGGGAATGCCTCCTTTGCATACATTATGCCTGGCATAAATTTGGTGCTGTGATTTTAGCCTTGTTGGGCCACAACAGCATAAGAAAATTATGCTAATGTGGCGCAAGGAGACGCCAGGGGCTCTTAAATCAGCCCCTTAGTGTGTATCTTACTTGCCCTGACTAGGATTGTGGTCCCCACTTGGACAGGGTGCAAACTCCTGCCAACTAGAAACCCTGGCCCTCATTACGAGGCTGGCAGACATAAGACCGCCAGCCTTGCTGTGGCAGTCTTACCACCACGGAGCTGGCGATAAAGACCGCTGCATCACAAGTTGTGGGGTTTCGCAGAAGCCAAACTGCCACAATGCAACCTGGCCTGCCGGCGCAGTCACACTGACGGATTTCAAACCACCAGGCTTTCTGCGGTGGTCACCCTGCCAAAAAAAAATCCTGGTGGTAACGCACCCGGCGACTGGAATCCCCATTCCAGTCACCGGCACACGCACCCCCACATGTCCACACCCATGCAGACACCCCACCTGTCCACACACTTACAAACACCTCCTAACTGTACACATCCATTCTAACACCCTCACTGGCTCTCACACTGACAAACACACACCCCCACTCACACATACACACCCTCTCCACAAACAGTCACACTCCCACCCAATTCCGCAATCATCCATTCCCCCACCCCCTCCGCAATCATCCACACCCTCATCCCCTCTGCAAACATACATCCCCTCACCCCCTCTATAAACATCCACACACACACCCACCCCTAAAGGAACACATACAGTCACACACACAACCCTCTGCATACGCATACATTCACACACACAACCCCTCCGCATATGCATACATTCACATCCCACTCACTCAGAGACTTGCACACATGCAACCCCACTCACATGCATCCCAATACACACACCTACTCACTCACACCCTGACACCCCCTCCCCTCTGCATACATGCAGACACACCCCCAACCACATGCATACATCCAGACAGCCCCTCTCGCTCGCTCACAAGCACGCACTCCTACACCCCATTTGCATACATTAATGCACTCAGACACCCCCATTTGCACACAAACACACACTCAGAAACCCCCATTCTCACACAAACATGCACTCAGACACGCCCATTCACACACATGCATGCACACACCACACAAATGCACCCAACATTCCCTCCCCCTTTCGGACGATCACCTTACATTTTCCGGCGAGTTGGTCATCCGGGAGGGGATGGGTCCAGCACATCCAGCACCACCACACCAGCAAGACTCCGCCAAGCCATATTTCATCTCGTTATACAGCAGACGGAGTCTTGCTGGCGTGGCGGTGCTGATGATGCACCTGTCTCTTCAACTCTGTCAGCCAAGCCGACGGAGTCGGACTTCCACCCATAAATGGGAAGAAGTCCCCACAGGACTCCAAATATGATGGTCAGCAGACCGCCAGCACTGGTGGTCTGTTGACTGCAGCAGCTTCCGCGGTCTTTGTAAAAGAAAGCCGAAGTCGTAATGAGGGTGAACATGCTACCAGAATACCGTGGGTAAAACATCAAGAATCAAGATATCAACAAGGTAAGCATATATAATTAAATATAGGTTTACTTTACTAAACTCTACACATATCTTGAATATATAGATATATCTTCAAGGCATGTAGATGCGGAACTAAGAATAGTAAATCAATTCTTATATGTACTGACATTCGCATTATTTTGATCCTCGGTATTTTCGCCACAATATTTTGGTAACATGATATTTAGACATACATTGGGCAATGGGTGGGGTACAAGTAAGCTGTGATTTTGCGCCTTCATTTCTTAAACGTATGTTGTTGTTTCGTCCTTCCATCCATACCTATCAAGAGCAGTTATGCTTCTCTGTCTTCGATATATATTTACAAATTGCTTTCTGTCTTTCACCACCAGCAGGGTGTGAATGCTCGCTGCGTTAACAGTGACGAGAACAAGCGTTTGTTCCGCTGCTTTTACAGTCATCAAAAACAGAAGACTATTAAAAATTTTATTTAAAGCTCTGCATTTCCATTACGCGGCGCCTGTGTTCATACTAGAACCTGCATGATCTCCAGTGGTTAGGAGTAAACCGATCCCCATCCGCTGAACATTACATTTCCTCACTACCGCCTGCCTCGACAACATCTGGTACAATTTCAGTTTGCAGTTTACAAGAACTGCTGGTGTAATGACAAATAAATCCTGCTGATCACGTTTACAACAAACACCTATGATCTGGGCTTTTTTTCTGTGATCAGTATCTGTTTTTAAAATGCATGTCTCCCTCTCAATGATTATGGAGAGTTGAACAGTTTCAGAAATGTCAACTGAAAACAGTTGAAATAGAATGCGGCAACCTTGCTGATGTCTGCATGCAAATTTTACAGCACTTCACTAAAGTCATCAGTGTTTATGAAGCCTTTAAAAGTAATTACTGGCAACCTTGAACAACCCAAATGCACAACCTATCCTTGGAGCCTTTTGCTAGGAGCAAATAACCAGTGGCCAATTTGAGCACCTTAGCTTGTTTGCACCATGCAGCAAGTAGCTCTACCATTGTGTGCATGGTTAAAGAAAGGAATTGACCAAATGCAATTTGTGATATTGAGTGTGAATCAGGAAAATCACCCATATGCTTTTGTATAATTTTATATATGAGAGAGTACAATCCCCCATTTTAATGGACATTAATAATTTTCATATAATACGTGTTTTGACGTCATAACACATATGTAACATGACTCATGTCCTATATGACTGTCCTGTTATAATACGTTCATGGTCCACACGCAGCCGCACCCTAGAGCTGTCGCACTCATTACTGAGAACCCTGGTCACGCTACATCACATGGGAGATCTCCCTGAACTCCTAGGTCATGAGGTAGATAACTACAGCATTAACCACAACCAAACTCAGGGCCTCATTTACAAGCGGCTTGTGCCACCGGTGGCTCATTTTTTTTATGCACTGACGAAGCAGGTTGTAGGGCCATATCTACAAGGCCACGCAAAGTCACTTTGCATGGTTTTACATGGCCTTGTAGATATTTCCCCTTTCATGTATCACTCTGTGTGAAAGAGACATTCCATGGTTGCTGCTGTGGATGTTCCCACGCAACAACCATGGAATGTGACACATTACCAGATTTACAAGGTTTTCGTAAATCTGTGAATGCAACAGATTCCTATGCCACCTCACGGGTGGCATAAGAGCGGTGCAACCGGGAGAAATAACATTTCTCCCCGTTTTTTCCTCTTTCTATTCTGCATCACACATGGAAGGAGGAAAACACCTCTCTTGATTGATTTTATGCAGTAAGGTGTCCCTTCCTGCACAAATACAATCATTCCCGCAACTCAGGCATCCTTAGACCATGGTGCAAGGGTGCCTGTGCTGGCTTGGCAGCACTTTGTGCACCAGCGCAGGGGATAAGGACAGGAAAGTGCCTTATCTTGTAGCTACAGCGCATTCCTGCCTTTTTGTTTTGACACAGGGCAGCTCAACAAAAAGACTTGCAATACTCTCCTGCACCAAAACTTTGTTAATGAGGTCCTCTGTATTTTATGACACTGAATGTCACCACAACTGACCACTCATGACGAGTGGCTGATCAAAATGTATAACTTAGCGTTGTAGGAACAGATCATATAATAACTTCAGGAAAAAATGGAACTGTTTACCAACATATGGTCTTCTTTCCTTGAAGTTGTTGACGACTGCCTCTACTGAATGCCCTTCAATTTGCTGTCACTCTCACTTTCTAGTTGTTGTATGCATAGTTATACTCCATGCACATGCTGTTGTTCTTTTCCTGTTTCTCCCTGTGAACAGGTGAATATGCAGTCTATCTTTCAGGCTGTTTTGTGGCCACTTCTTGGCCTTGTATCTGCCGTTGTGATTTCTGACAATTTGCTTCTAATGCTTGGTGTCAGATGTCTGATATGTTATATTGCTGCACTACTGGTTCTCTTTGCTAATAATACAATCTTTCAAAAACAAACAAAAAAAGAACACATCTGTCATTAAATAAATCACGTCATGAATTTCCTCAAAAAGACACAAACAGTTCCACCTTGTGGTTGACTGGCACAAGAAACAGTGTTGAGAATTAATTTCTGGAAAACACTGGCTCAAATTAAGCACTGGAAAAGGGCTGGAACTGGCAAATTACCTCAGGAATAGGCATGGCAATGCCAATGTTCCTAATAAATCTACTTTGTAGGGGAATACTTGCAGTTCTGAGGTTAATTTGAATTTCAAAATTAGGCACCCCCACTATCAGTAACTCTAGGTGTGAAATTAAAGCATCAGAATGATCAATGCATTAGTAAAGGGTTCCTTGTAGATGAGTTCCCAATGAATTTCCTGATTATATGTTCTTTTATTTTAATTTATATAAAATAAATACACAATTGTTTCCTTTAAATCCCTTTGAAAGCTACTCAGAGACAAGTGATATACCAAAGAGCTCTAACCACCAATGATTAATTTAGCAATATTACCTATAGTTTTCTTAGTCAAGCTGTAGTATTAGTGTATAGAAACAGTTAAATGCTCATCCAGTGACACCTCATTTTTAACACTGAAAGCATGGTTTGAGGCAACATGCCCAGAGGATCAAAATAGTCCTGGTGAAAGTTGCCACGATTATGAAATGTCTGCACCAGGAGGAATATCAAGAAAGATCAAAGAGCTTGGTAATCTTTTGTGAGGTTTGCAATCTCTGGAGGAGATTGGCGAAACTGAATATATGCAGAGGTATTGAAATATACCACAGTTTAGGTTTGACAGGTAAATCTAGTATATATGAGCGGATATGTAGTCCTACAAAATGAATAATCTCTATCAGATCATTTGGGGAAGACACAAAAGAGCCATATTGTTGTTCACTCACTGACAGGCAGGCAAATCTATGAAAACACCACGCCATACCATGAAAATGAGGGCAGCACCCAGAAAATAGTTAGAAAACATCTTGGAAAGAGAAAGATAAATGTCAACACTCAATAAGTCTACAGAATAACACCCTTAGTAATCTTAGTACAATAATTCCAGAAAACAGTGGTTCTAGAAATACCACAGAGAAATTATATATCTGAGCACATATGAAAACACCACATGTGGGAACATCATGTGAAAATACTGCACTGATAAATAATTAGGGCAGAGTAAATTTATGTTACTGACAGAATCTCCATCACTTCACCATGCACAACTTTTATATTTTTACCACATGCTACCTGCAGGCTGTCTTTATTCCTTTCATCAGTATTTACTTTCACTTTGCTAACTTTACTTCAACCCTCCCTTAACTTGTCTTTCAGCTATTTATCTTTTGTCGCCTTTTATTGCTTTTTTAGGTTTCTACCACATAGGGATTGCCTTGCACCCCAACACCTGTAATCTCTTTCATTTCTCTCCTTTTTGGGCCCCGCAACAGATTGCTTTAGCTGTTGAAGGTGGAAAACAAGTTGTCTACAGTACAATACATAGAGTGGATTTTGGGTCAGCCCTTTTGTTAAGGTTGGATGGCTTTTTTGCCTGTATCAGTTCCCTGCTCTGTATTTGATGCATTTCCTCCCTTGTCTTGTGCTTGCCCATCGTGAGGAGCACTTCATATTTACCCAGGTTCTGGTTGTATTCTTCCACTGCTGACAAGGGGGGGATAAGATAAGTGGTATCCTTCCGCAGCAGCCGTTAGGACTATTTTTGTGTTTCATTTAGCAACTGCTGTAGTAGATTCCTTCTCAGGATTCTACTCTAACTGAGGTTGATGGATCTTTTCACCCAGCGTATGGGTGTGAAGACAGAGGCATCACATTTTCACAACAAATCATTTAGAATGACGCATGACCAGTGAAGCCACACAAGGACATTGCCAGTCTGAAATAAAGTCCAAGGGTGTTTATTACAAATTAAGGCTCAAATTAACTTAAATGATTCTCAAAACAAGAATGTAAACATACCATTACAGATACCATTACAGGCTCTTGAAACCTCCAAAAGAAGTTCAAACAAACTAACATCAAAAAGAAGAGACATTCAATCAACCGTACACACCAAAGCAATAAAAAAACATGTAAAGGAGGGACCAAACACTGTCTAATTATGTTACGCAATTAGCTATTTAATTCTAAACTTTAATAACTGGGGCAAAAGATAATGCTACGAATTAACAAGTCCATTTTAAAATGTACTGGGTCAAGTACATATGGGCAAAAAAGCAAAAAGCACAACATGGACAAAAAGAAGTTGGAAAAAAGAAACCTGGGGAATCAGGTGACTTACTAGGACTGGCAAACTGTAAATAAAAAGAGAAAGGGAAAGTGTCAGCATTTCAGAAGCTCAGTCAAGAGTCTTCTTCTCTGGGTCAGGGGAAAACTAACAAGGGTAGGGAGGGCTATATCACTCAGAATCCAAGGGGTTCAGTAAGAATGGGTAGGATTTAGCAGGCAGCGGCAATGGAATCTGGAGAGGGAGCTGCTGCACATCCAAGTGGGGAACAGTTTATTAAAGTTCATAAGGCACAATGATTTGTCCATCCATAACTCCACATGATGCAGGTGTTGTAATTATCCAATGGAAATCGTTCATGCAACACAGACTGCAACACCGCTGAAAGTTCTCATTGCCAACAGGCAGAAAACATTCCATCTTAACTCATCTGTGCAATTTGAAACAAATGTATACATTGTCAGTTCCACAGTTCTTGAATGTATGGTGCTCAAGATTGGGTTCCCAGGCTCACTGTGTGAGAGACGCTAGAGCATCTATTACCAAACTAACATTCTCATAAGAACAATGCCTGAAAGAAAAGTACAGGTTATCAAGATTGTCTAAAACATTTCTGCAGTCAAGAAACAGACCATTGCAGGCCTCACTTAACCTCAGTAAAATGAATTAAAACAGTACATTCTTTTATGCAATTAATACATTTGACAGGCAAAATTATGAATACAACATCAATAAGCTTCAGCAATGTTCATGTTACAATACATTTAAACAAAATACCTCTGTTAACCCATTCATGTAACAATAGTGGAGAACTACAAACTTCGACTTTTTGCATGTTATTTTTAAGCTATTTCTTCTATGAAAACGCATTGTTTTAGTGCAGACTGGTATTTAACATCATGGCTTACATAGAAGCCAATTAATGAATTAAATATAAAGTTTAAAGACTATACCATGTGAATTTTGACTACTGACCTATAGTGAATGCACGTTAGTATGGCTTTTCAATGCACCACTGTACAACAAAGCGATGAACATCTTGTGACACATGATCAATGTGACTTTGGGGACAGTACTAAAGTTTCCGCTACATTACAACCCATGGGAGTCCATCGCTTTTCCCTGTCTCTCCTTCCATCTTCACCTCCCATTCTCTTTCTTCCTGTTCAGCTAATGATCTACAGATCTTTACAACCACCATCACCCACTTTATTTTTTGTAATTGCTTTGTGAGGACCCATTGCTGCAAACTGCAGAATGACCGCTCACTTCTGGCCATTTGTAGTGGATTCCAGGCCCCCCCAGCTACCCATGTTTCACGAGCAACTCCTGCACCCTCTTGCCTCCCTCACTCTATGGTTTATTCTTCATTTTTGTGTGTTCTGCGTTTTTTAGGGACTGGCAGCTGCATCCTGCTTTTGGGCCACTCGCTTTTAGTCCTTATTTGACATCCCACATATCGTTTATTTTTAAATTTACTCTTTGAAAATGTCTGTGTACCTAGAAGCATACAGGCAGATGCACAGGTGGCAATCTGGTGAACATCTTTTTTGTGCTACCCTTCGACAAAAACTATTCCAAGGTGACATGAAGAGCTTGCATGGAATGCTTTAGGCCGCACAGTAAATCAAAGCAAACAGGCATTGACAAATCCAATTCATATCAAAGACGAGAGGTGTTGGCTCTATCCGTGTTTTGCTATCTCCTATCTATCAGGGCAGAGTAATACAACGTTTTTTCCCATCTGTGTGGTTCCATATTTTCGATTTTCTCTAAATTACCCAAACACAAAAATATCTCGTTACTGGTCCTGCTCATCAGTTCCAATTCTTTTTTTAATCCTGCCAGTGTAGATCTAAACTGCCTAACATAAACTACACATCCTTTAGTACATTGCTTCACACTTCCGCTAATACCTTTAAAGAATGTTGTATTCTGAAGCTGTACTTTAGAGTCATTTGAAGTTTTAATGAAGCAAAATGATGGCACAGTTTAAGGTACCAATAAACCCGAGAAGGTGGCATAGCAGCAAATCATGCACAAAGGTATGGAGGCAAAGTAATGGGATCAATGTCAGCATGGCATGTTGCACGCATAAAACTGTATCCTATTGGAATAATTATAGCAATTATCAGATCTTCTGCATTGCCACAAATGTTTCTGGGTGGTCCACTGGATTATTTATGTAACCTGTCTTAAATCTGCAGAGGATCCGAATCGCCCCATTTTTTATCAGGTTCATGGGAGCTCTTCAAAGTTCATGGCTGAAAGGGTGTTGATTGTAGCTTAGCTTTTGTGAGACGTGTGGCTGAAATCCGGTGCCCATACACAAACAGAAGACAATGTTAAGCAATGAAATATTTCATACTAACCAAAAACCTGGTGGTATGGATTAGCTCAACCGTGCAAAAGGCTACTGAGCTTCTAAAACGTACCTATTGCAACATGAAAGCAGCCGAAGTCCCTTTTGTGGGGCCCGGGTCGGCTTTAGCTCTGGTGACACTCGGTGCAACAGTCTTTTTTGGCACCCTCCCCACCCCCCCTCCTGTGATCTCCTTTCCCATGAATTCCCTCACTATCACTCTCCCAAACCATTTGTTTTTCAGAGCGCTACTTAGAGTTAACGCACACTCATTTCTGTGATCTGCATAGTACATGTTCTTTGCAGCAGTCACATTAACCCTCAGAGCTATTTTATATGAGTCAAAACCGCCACTAGACAAAATTCCAATCTCTCACCAGAAGGAACATTAATCACCAGAGTTATATTTGCATTTGTATTGTTGCCTGAAAACTGCTGGAAGCACAAGTAAGTTCAAACTGTATAAACAAGGTGACCCCCCACCTATGCCACAGCCAGCTGCTAGAGCAAATGCTACTGCTCCATGCCATGCGGCGGAGGGGGGAGGTGAATGGGCGTCACTGGACAAACAGTAGTACAAAATCACTAGAGGATGAGGGTATGTTGCCAAAGGATTAACGAAGCTGATGTCACAGACAACCAAGTCTTAATAATGCACCTTACAGACTTTCAATCAGCTCTATAACAACATTTATCATCATAATATTAGGTTTATTGCCCATAGCGTTTGTGCAACACACTGTTGTAATAGCCCCTGAGTTATAACACATTGTTTCACAAAAATTGAATCTGTTGTTAATGCAGTTCTGGGGCATATTAACAAATATGTAAACATCTCCAGCAAAAACAATTTTATGTATGAAATAAATGTATGCCACTGCTGCAAGTCCCCTCAGCTGTGGTGTTACTGTGCAAATCACCTAATACCTGGTGGGTCATCATTCAATTATTCTGCCGCACAAATCCAAATAACTACCTGCAGGAAGGCTCAGGGTCAGATGAGGCTTGACACTTTATAAATGAATGGTGAAGCCTGTTATCAATAAGTTAAGGAAATGATCTTGGAGGCCATGGCCAAACATATTTTGAGGGCTCCTGTTCATAACTGCTTTGAGTTTATGATACAATTCCAGTTCTGTCACGCCCTCTTTGGCCAGGTCACTGACAGTGAACAGTCTCACTGGTCCAAATTCTAAATGTGTTTACCTATAATATTCAGGGATAGTGACATATTATTTTAATATTGTAACATAGCAGCTGCTAACTAATATTACTGCAAATAATCTTTGTGACAACTTCCAACGTCTCATATGTGAAGTTCCCTGTTTTGAACTAAAAGAACCTTTTTAATGGATATTGCATGAAGTATAAGAACAGCATTTCTCTGGAAAATGTCTAAAAGACACACATAACCCATCCTAGAAAAAACAAGCATTTACAATGCGAGGGGTCTCGCGTTTGCTCATGTTAGAGCTGATCGCGTTGTAAACTCTTAACCCGACTTTTCACCTATCGGGCAAAAGTGTATTTATGTACACAACCCGAAAAAGTGAATTCAAGGTTGTAAAGCGCTCGACTTCTGCCAAGCGAGATCGCGCTCTAAATTAGAGAAGAAAAAAAAAGTCCACGAGCCCGATGGAAAACAGCGAGCCTCGCATGTTTTCTGTACTTGGTCGCTGCACTCGAGGAGGGCTTGCCACCGGAAAAGGCATGCCATATGCGTGCCTTCGACTAATGAAAGCAAGCGGATTTTATTAGGGAAGCCTACGAGCCAATAAAAAGCACTGACGTGAAGTTGACAGGGCTCGGAGCCCTTTTCTAAATACTAAAGAGTCTCCCTGCGTTACGCATGCGCGAGCGCATGCAACGCAGGCTCGACCCTAAAAATCAAGGAAAACGGTACTTTTAGTAGAGCTGCTTAAGAATTACTCATGTTCAGCAGGGAAAGACTCTCTTCAGAACAGAGGTGGCTCTTTCAGGGGACCACAGCCCACTTTGCTCATGCCTTAAAACGTCCTTGGTAAGGGGGTGGACTAACCCATGTAGCTGTGCTCTCATGGGTCCTAGTCACTGAAGGAGGTGCACGTGAAAGTAATGCAAATCAATTCACTCCATCACTGTCTGCTTACATTTTGAATGTATGGGTCAATGAGTTGGTGCACATGAACATTAGGTTATGTGACTGAGTATTGTAGGACTCCCCCTTAGTAGCAAATGGTGAAAACACAACCTCTAAGACTTTAAATTTTGTTATTTCGGCCAATAACAAAACTTGGACTGAACAGTATTCCTTGGCTAGCCTATGTTAAAAGTACTTTTATTAGATTGCTAGCCCCAGAGTATTTTAGAAACCATGACTCAATACCCTTTCCGCTAGAGCTCGGATAAAATAATTTTTTTTCGACCAGACTCATTTTACCCATAGGCATAATTCTCTTCAATTGCCCTCTCCGGAAAATTACCATTCCTTATCACTTAGCTATGAGCTGGAATTTTATCTCATTCATGTAGAAAATGCCTAATACAGTTTTTTTGACTAGGCTATGATTGGGGACTTTATTTTTTCTATTACCTACAGCAAGATGAGCGGTTCGAAAATCTCCTGGCTTGTCCCTGTGATAATTATAAACTGCAAAGCACAATGCACCTTATGCTCTTTTGTTCGCTTAATAAGTCTATGAGAACATGTTTTCAGTCCCTCTGTTGCGTCCGCTAATTTCAAAACATACAAGAAGGGCTTCATATATCTACAGCAATAGGCTCCCTCTGGGTTTGCCATGCAGTGATGAATTTCATTAGAGGGTCATTGACCATTAAGAAGAGATATTCTAACTAGGCTTTTATTGCACCTTCTATGTTTTTTGGTCGAGAACGCAAGCACTTTGACCAGTTGTATTTTGAGCTTTTAACCATGCCCACCTAATGCCTACCACTTTCATTTGTGTGTGGGCTTGCCTTTCAAAAATCACTTGATGTCATTGGTAAATGCTTTACGTTTGTCCCACCTTGGGGTGGTTTGGTTACCACCTTAGACACCAAGCCTGTTACAGGGATAACTGCACGATTGCCAATATACTTTGGCTTGGGCAAACTACTTTTTTCTTTTGTCTGCACTTCGTGGCTGTCATGGCGCTCACAGCATTTAGAGTGTAAACTCGATCAGCAGTATAGTTTTTTAATTATATGCACTGTGATCTGCTTAGTACACGTTCTTTACAGCAGGCATATTAACCCTGTGCGCTACCTTATGATGATTCCAAGCTTCCACTAGACAAAAGTACGTGCTCTCGCCAGAAAGAACATAAATCACCAGTTACTTTGACATTACATGCACTTTGTGATCTGCCGAGAACACGTTCTTTGCAGCAGGCACATTAATCCTGTGCACTACCTTATGATGACTCCAAACTTCCATTAGGTGAAAGTACAGTCTCTTGGCTGCCGTGGCGCTCACAGCACTCAGAGCGCGAACTTGATTATCGATATTGTTTTTACATTATATGCACTCTGATCCGCTTGTACACATTCTTTCAAGTAAGCATATTAACCCTCTGTGCTAGCTTAGGATGACTCCAAGCTTTCAAAGTATGTTCTCCCTCCAGAAGGAACATAAATCGCCTGAGTTATTTTGACATTTTTAGATTAGCTGCACTTTGTGATTTGCCTAGTACACGTTCTTTGCAACAGGCACTGTAGTGGATCCTATTTAGTTTTATTGGGAAACAGGAGTTCACTTAGCCTTCTTGCTTGCAGGCCTGTGCCCCCGTCACCTAATGACTTTTAAACTACTTAGCACTTAGAAATGCAGGAAGTGAGACGAGTCACAATGCGTAGCACACAGCACGCCAACACGCTGAGGGGCAGAGTCATGGAGCCACGGAGTTCACCGGAGTCCACCGGAGCATAGCTGCCTCAGATCACTCTGCGAGGGACTTTAGATCTACTTGGGGTGCCTTTTGGCCCTTGGCCCTCGGTCTTCCGGCTTTCTGGCCCCTTAGGCCCCTTAGGCCTTAGATGTGAGCGGTAGGGGTTGGATTGTAGAGGCTGCGTGGCCGAGCCTCTGCGATGTTCAGGCAAGACTGGCTAGGCTGGGGAGGTTGAACCTGGTTCTCCTGCCTGCCCCTGGCCCTCCGGCACCTTGGCTTTTGGCATCCTGGCCCCCTTGGTCCTCTGGCCCCTTGGACGGTTTCTGCTTGCTGTGTGATCCTGGTTCTGGGTGGTCCTTGGCAGCCTCTGGTGGTTCTGGCCATTCCAGCGACAGAGGACCCTTGCAGGGGCTGTGTGAGCATTGCTCCTGGTTGGTCCTGTGTTTGGCGCAGTCGAGCGCTAGGACCTGCACTTTTGATTACAGATTATGGTCACTACAGTCACTGAGCCCTTTGGCCTGGTGCTAGATGATCCTCTCAAGACCGGATTAACACGATGAGCGGATGCCCTACTGTGGACCTAAGGCAAGTGATTAGCGGTATTGCAAGTAGGGCCAAGTGAGGGTGGTGGTGAATAGACAGATGGAAGCTTAGGCTGCAGGTAACCAGTCTCTGGCGAAGGCAGCTGGCATTAGGCTAGTGCGGCTTATCAGGGCTGTGCTGCCTTACATCGTCCTACCCCCCCTCACTTAAACTCAAACTGGCCTCTATTGTTCTCCTCCTCCTTTTAAGTCTTCAAACGGTGTTGATCCGCTCAACTCAGCATCTTAGAATCCTCACCTCCCTGCTGGTAATTTGTTGCACCTGTGCACTGTGAAACCCCATGAGGCCTCCCTTTTAGCCTACTTCAAGAAAAAACCTAAGCTGGAATCGCAGGTGAATGATGGCGAGATCAAGCCGGTGTCAGGTCGGGGTGAAGCCTCGGAGTCTGTAGCTATGGATGTTTTACCTACTGCTTTTGGATCTTTGACAGCAGCTGCACTAATTCACTGTCCTACTTCACCAGGCATCTTTGTGAAATCTCAGTGTTTAACAATCTCCCCTGAGGCTGGGGTCTTTGCCTTCTCTCAGTCAGCATCTCATAATGAAGTGAGTCACTCACTGTTACAGGAGGGCCAGCCGACTACGACTTTGTCGAAGCATGAGCTCTCCCCAATCATTATTGCGACCATTCCTTTGATGTTAGAGAGTGGGTGACTTCTTTAGCTGCCTCTCCAGCAGCTTCTTATCAGCAGGATGAGCAGGTCGCCAGCTGTCAAGGTCATCCATAGGATTGCAGTATTGCCCCTTTAACCAGTCCCCCGGCAGCACAATGGACTCGCAGTCCAACCAGCAGCATTCCTCCAATGTTACCAACAAGGTCCTCCAGGGGGGCTGGTGACTTAAGCTCTCAAATTGAGTTTAATAAGGCCGAGCTCAATGATCAATCACTTCTTGACCTTTTTTGCCTTCAATCTGAAATTATTCACTTCTCCGCAAGCCAGCAGGATGGGAAACTGTAGAATTAGGGGGCTTACTGTACAACTGGTGCTTTGGTTAAGTCTTGCTCCCTGTTCAGTGGGTTTGCATTTCCCCCTCATGGAGTGAAGAATTCTTTCCAATTACATCTCCCTCATATCATCTCAAAGGCTAAGCGAGGTGGAGCCCCTGGTCCCAATGGCCTTCCACAGATGCTGTTCAAACAGGATTCCTCCTTTTGGGCAGTTAATCTTGCCCATCTGTTTGAGTACTTCCTTCTGAGCTCAAGAATACCTGAGTCCTGGCGTGGTGCCATTCTTCACCCTCTATATAAAAGTGGTTCAAGGTCAGACCCCGCCAATTTTAGGATGATAGCCCTGCTTGACAATGAGGCCAAGTTTTATGCCAGTCTTCTGTTGCAAGATCTTCGTGCCTGGGCTGAATCGAAGGTCTAATCCCCATTGTTCAAACAGGGTTCTCTGCTTTTTCAGGTACATTGACAAACTTATTAGCCCTTTCTATTTTGATCAACGGGGAGATTCTATCAGGCTTAGCGCTGCATTGCTGTTTTGTTGTCTTCAAGACAGCATTTGACCGGATCCCTAGGAGTGCCCTGTGGGCCAAACCACAAAACTGGTATATTCCTTCAGTTTTCCTGGGTGCCATTATGGAACTACATACAGATACTTGGGTCCATATTAAACTTGGTGATGGGTGCCCTCTGTCCAGAAGAATTTTCACTAGTCGTGGTGTGAAATAGGGTTGCGTACTTGCGCCCCTACTTTTTAATCTGTTATTTGCAGATTTATCATTGTCTCTTTACTCTGTTAACTCTCAGCCCCCTAAGATTGGTGGTCTTAGGTTAAGCCATTTGATTTCTGCTGATGATCTTGCACTGTTCAGTTATACTAAGATTGGCCTTCAACAGTTGCTTAACCAACTTGCAACTTATACTCCTGTGAATCAATTAGAAGTTAATCTGCTTAAAACTAAAGTGGTCTCCTTGGGAAAAAAAAACATTTGGGATCCAGTTGGTAGTACAAGAGCAGTAAATTCGTTTTAGACCAATCTTACAAATATTTAGGGGTACACTTCAACTCTAGGGGCAGCTTTGTTAAGCATAAGAAGGAGATCGAATTCAAAGCTGTGGCATTGCAGGTGGCCTTTTCTAAATTATTCAAAGTTTTAAAGGGGCTGAACTTTCTTCCCCTAATGGAAGTTATGAGAGCAAAGATTATCCCCTCATTGTCCTATGGTCAGGAAATTTTGTGGGGCAAAGCCTCTTGCTTATTAAATAGGCTGATAAATAAAATCTACAAGAGAGTCTTCCATGTACCGCATCTTGCTTTACCCGCGCAGGTACGGTTGGAATTTGGGCTTCTGGATCAGCTGGCAGTTGGTGCCAGCACTTTGTTGAAGCTCTGTCATAAGCTGCGTCAGGCTAAGGAAGGTTGCCTGGAGGCAGTTTTGTGGCACGAAATCAGTGCGTCAAAAATGAAGGGATCTTACTCCCATTTTTTGGTTGAATGTAAAAGGCAACTGGAAGCTGATGACCTTTGGGCAAGCAACCCCCCCTATTCCCTGTGTAAACCGGGTGTTAAAAAGGTCATACAACTATACTCGTACCATTCGGATCTCTCCCTCCTTGCTAAACGCGAGCATGCCTGGTCGGTAATTAATTCCTTTAAGCCAGGCATTCCTTGTAGCAATTTCTCCTGTTCCTACAGGTTTCATTTGAAACAGGTATTTATGGCCTTAAGGGTGGGCAATTGGGGCTTCCTGAACCATCTACCCCTATCGCGGTTAACTCCTGGGGAGGGTGTAATGTGCAGAGGTTGTGGTAATGCGGACAAAACAATTGAACATGTGGCATGTTTGTGTCCAGCTCTACTTAACCGGTTCTGTGCCTTGGACGAGATGATCTCGTCCAAGGCTACAGTTCCCCTGTGCCTTGGACGAGATCATCTTGTCCTAGGCACAGGGGAACTTGGGGGCGTGCTAGCGCGCCCCCCCGTGCTCCCCCTTTCCCCCCAGGCGGGGATGGAAGGGGAAGACCTTCCCCTTCCACCCCGCCCCCCCCACGGCAATCCGATGACGTCGGCGCGCGCACAGCGCGCTGACGTCATCTAGTGTTGCCGGCGCGCTGGAAGCCATTTGCTTCCAGCGCGTCTTCGGAGCAGGAGCTCAAAGGTGAGTCCTCTCCGTTTTTGGGGGGCGGGGGGGGGTGAGAAAACAGACACGGTGGGAAAGGAAAGGGTTTTTCCTTTCCCCCTGTGTCTGTTTTCTCAAGATTCCTGCTCCACGATCGCGGGCAGGGCCCGCGATCGTGGTGCAGGAATCTCCACTAGCCACCAGGGATTTTCTTTTTGCCTAAATTTGGGAGCGACCCCTTGGGCAATTTTTATTTGTATTTCGCCCCCCCCCCCTGGGGGCAGATCCGCCGTTTTTTCGGCGAATCTGCCCCCGGGGGGGGGGGCGAAAACCACTAAACACCAGGGATATCTTTGTTTATGTGTGTTTTTGGGGGCGACCCCTTGGGCAAGGGTCGCCCCCCCCGGGGGCAATTTTTATTTGTATTTCGCCCCCCCCGGGGGCAGATCCGCCGTTTTTTCGGCGAATCTGCCCCCGGGGGGGGGGGGGGGGCGAAAACCACTAGACACCAGGGATATCTTTGTTTATGTGTGTTTTTGGGGGCGACCCCTTGGGCAAGGGTCGCCCCCCCCAGGCAATTTTTATTTGTATTTTGCCCCCCCCGGGGGCAGATCAGCCGATTTTTGGGCTGATCTGCCCCCTGGGGGGGGGGGCGAAAACGACTAGACACCAGGGATTTTGTTTTTATTGTTTATTTTGGGGGCAACTCCTGTGGCAAGGGTCGCTCCCCTGGGGAGCTTTTTTTTCTGTTTCGGCCCCCCCGATGTCAGACCAGCCATTTTTTGGACGATCTGGCCCCGGGGGGGGGGGGGGTGGAAGCACACTAGGTGCCAGGGATTGTGTTTGGTGTGTGTTTGGGGGCACCCCTTGGGCAACGGTCGCCCCCCTAAGGTGGGGAAAATTTGTATTGCCCATCTCTGCCCGTAATTTTGTAGGGCCATCTGCCCCCAAGGAGGGCAGAGACCACCAATACAGCAGGGATTTTTTTGTTTTGTGTTGTGCTGGGGGTGCCCCCTTGGGGAAGGGTCGCCCCCTGAAAGGGGGCACAGAGGTGTTGCCCATTTCTGCCCCCCTTGGGGTCAGATTGGCCAATTCTTTTACGCCCATCTACCCCGAGGGGCGCAGGATCCACTTAGGTACCAGGGACAACTTCTAAGTTCTTGGTGGTGGGGTGTTTGTCAACTGGCAAAGTATTTGTATTTGTGATTATAACAATTTATTTCTTCTTTTTTCTTCTAGTTCAACGCTTTTGCTTCCTTTGCTGTGGATCTTTGCGGTTTTGGCAGTAGTTGTCCTGTGGTTTGCATAGTTGCATGTTTTAGGTAAGTGAACGCAATTTACTCCAAAGGAGTATTGTTGACATGTTTGTAGGTGGTGTACTAAATGCAGTATTGTGTGTTTGACATTGTCCTTAGATTTGAGCACAGTGGTGTTTGTGTTGTCATATGTCTAAATTGCTTTTTTCTTTTTTCTTTTTAGTGGGATATCATTGGTGATTGCTGTCTGTGCAGAGTAGTTGCTTGGTGAGTAGCTATTTCAGGCAACTGTGTGGTATAGTTTTTTGTAGTACATAACTCTTTGTGATAAAGCTACACTTTGTTTATTACTTATTTTAGTGCTAGTTGTTGTTGGCAATCCATTTGTTGTTAGGATCATGGCTAGCCGCAAAGTGACCGCTCAGCAGGTTGTTCGCATGCTCTTTGAGTCGTCTTCAGACCATGATTACGACACTGACTCTGCATCTGAGGCAGAGGAGGAAGCAGGAGATTCTGGAAGTGAGTTTTCTGTCCGAGAGTATTCTTCTGATGAGGAAGCTACTCTCAGTGCAGATGAAGGGCCTGTGTTAGAGGAGGACATTGATGTGCCAAGAGTGCAGCAGCCTGGGGCTGCAGCGTTTCCCATTGGAAGACCTGACACCTGGATTGCCCCAAACATGGAGCAGCCACAGTTACCTGCATTTACTGGTCTCCCAGGGTGTAGAGTTAATACGGAAAACTTTCTGCCTGTCCATTTCTTTCACTTGTTTATGGACGATGTATTTTTGGAAGAGATTGTGGAGCAGACAAATGTGTATGCAGAGCAATATTTGCGGGACAACGCTGCCAGACTTAAGCCTCAGTCTAGAGCTACTCATTGGGTTCCCACATATCTGGAAGAGATGAAAAGGTTTTTAGGATTGTCTTTTTTGATGGGGTTGATCAGGAAGCCGTCACTAACTTCTTATTGGTCTACTAGTCCCTTGATGCCAACTGCTATATTTCCTGCAACTATGACACGTAATCGGTATTTGCTTCTTCTTTGTATGCTGCATTTTGTAGACAATGCTTTAGCCTTGCCATGAGATCACCCTGATTGTGACCGCCTTTTTAAGATTAGGCCTGTCCTTGATCATTTTGTGGATCGGTTTTCAGAGGTCTATGTCCCAGGCAAAGAGATAAGTGTGGACGAGTCTTTGGTCCTTTTCAAGGGGCGTTTAGTTTTTAAGCAGTACATTCCTAGTAAGAGGGCACGGTATGGGATTAAATTGTATCTGCTGTCAGAAAGCAGTACAGGATATGTGTATAATTTCCGGGTCTACACTGGTAAGGATTCCAGTATTGACCCTCCTGGTTGTCCGGCCACTTTTGGAGTTAGCGAAAAAATTGTGTGGGAACTTGCTAGACGGCTGTTTAACAAAGGTCACCATTCGTAGATAATTTCTACACTGGAGTGCAGTTGTTCAAGGAGTTGTTTAGGGTGGACACTGTTGCTTGTGGCACAATCCGTTCTAACCGGAAAGGCTATTCACGGGAGCTTGTCTGTAAAAAACTTGAGAGGGGACAGTGCAGTGCCTTGCGGAATAATGAGCTGCTAGCTCTGACATTTTCAGACAGGAGGGATGTGTACATGCTATCGACCATCCATGATGAGAGTACTTCCCCTGTGGCTGTTTGGGGTCAGGTTGCGGAAGTGCGCAAACCTGCGTGCATTTTGGACTACAATAGGCACATGGGTGGTGTTGATAGAGTAGATCAGAGGTTAGAACCTTACACTGCTCTTCGTAAGTCATATGTGTGGTATAAAAAGTTGGCCCTACATTTATTTCATTTGGCAACTTTTAATGCCTTTATTGTATACAAGGATTGTTCACCCGAGTCAAGGATGACATTTGTTCAATTTCAGGAGTCGGTGATAGAAAGCCTTATTGTGGTGGAACCGGCAAGAGTTCCTAGAGTAGAAGTGGTGGAGGATGTGGCTAGATTGAAAGATCGGCACTTTCCAGATCACATTCCTCCCACTCCCAAAAAAGACATGCCCACAAAGAAATGTAGAGTATGTGCCCGGAGATTAATCCGGAGGGAGAGCCGGATGTACTGCCCCGAATGCCCTTCAAAGCCTGGGCTGTGTGTTCCCGGCTGTTACAGAAGTTACCATACCCAAAAAAAATTCTGGGAAATACCTTGAGCGTAAGCTGTCTGTTTTATATTTTCATATGTTTCACGGTTGGCATCTGTTGTGTATTTAGTTAGAGCTTTTGTGTTTGTAGTTTTGTGCTTATTTTATAATTAGTAGTTTCTTTGTTGTTTATAAATAAAAAAAAGTGATTGCGGTGTGCGTGGGGTGGCGCTTGGCTGGCGGTGTGCGTGGGGTGGCGCTTGGCTGGCGGTGTGCGTGGGGTGGCGCTTGGCTGGTGGTGTGCGTGGGGTGGCGCTTGCCTGGCGGTGCCAGCCAAACGGCAGTCCACACTCCCATCAGCTGGTGTGATTCTTGTATCAGGCATGTGGGCGTATGTAAGTGATGGGCCCTTGAGTGACGCGGTCTGTCGATGTGAGTGTTGTAATGTGCTGGGCCCGTGGCTGGCGGTGTGAATGGTCTTGTGCGTGTCATGTATGAAAGGTGTGTGAATGGCCTGTAAAGCGGTTGGTGCCTTGTCGCGGCTTTACAGCTCACGAGCTGTGAGTCATTGGTTCACTTTTTTGCCTTTCAGTTATTAGCAGTGCATTTCATTTTTGTGAAATCTCTTGTTAATAAAATTTGATCCACTGAACCATCACTCACCCTCGTGCCAAATCCAACCAGTATGTGTTGTAAAAAAAGACAAAACCTGCTCCGCTGTAATCAGGCGTCGCAGCACACCTGTAACACGCTAGGTGCCTCGGGTGGGACCCCGATGATGAAGCATGCCATCAACTTGGTTGGTGGGTGAGGGGTCTTCTTCACATAACCTAAGTGTGTTTCTTTACACAATTTTAGTGTTTGGCACATCACGGACTTATGTGCACACATCAAAGTGATATATTCCAAAAATGAATGTGTTTGGGGGGGGAGGGCCCACCTATGTTTTTGGTCCAGGGTGCGGCTGTCATGTAGGAAAACCTACAAAACCCAGAAACTTTTTAAAAATAGGCACCCCAAGGAGTCCAGGGAGGTGTGGCTTGTGTGGCTCCCCCAACTATCCCTTCTATCCCTTCAGGTTTTGGGCCTTATTCTGTTGCAGGCACCTGGCCCACCCACACAAGTGAGGTATCATTTTTATCGGGAGACTTGGGGGAACGCTGGGTGGAAGGAAATTTGTGGCTCCTCTCAGATTCCAGAACTTTCTGCCACAGAAATGTGAGGAACATGTGTTTTTTTAGCCACATTTTGAGGTTTGCAAAGGATTCTGGGTAACAGAACCTGGTCCGAGCCCCGCAAGTCACCCCATCTTGGATTCCCCTAGGTCTCTAGTTTTCAGAAATGCACAGGTTTGGTAGGTTTCCCTAGGTGCCGGGTGAGCTACAGGCCAAAATCCACAGGTAGGCACTGTTTTCTTTAAAAAAATGGGATGTGTCCACGTTGCATTTTGGGGCGTTTCCTGTTGCGGGCGCTAGGCCTACCCACGCAAGTGAGGTATCATTTTTATCGGGAGACTTGGGGGAACGCTGGGTGGAAGGAAATTTGTAGCTCCTCTCAGATTCCAGAACTTTGTGCCACAGAAATGTGAGGAACATGTGTTTTTTTAGCCAAATTTTGAGGTTTGCAAAGGATTCTGGGTAACAGAACCTGATCCGAGCCCCGCAAGCCACCCCTCCTTGGATTCCCCTAGGTCTCTAGTTTTCAGAAATGCACAGGTTTGGTAGGTTTCCCTAGGTGCCGGCTGAGCTAGAGGCCAAAATCTACAGGTAGGCACTTCGCAAAAAACACCTCTGTTTTTTTCCAAAATTTAGGATGTGTCCACGTTGCGCTTTGGGGTGTTTCCTGTCGCCGGCGCTAGGCCTACCCACGCAAGTGAGGTATCATTTTTATCGGGAGACTTGGGGGAACGCTGGGTGGAAGGAAATTTGTAGCTCCTCTCAGATTCCAGAACTTTCTGCCACAGAAATGTGAGGAACATGTGTTTTTTTAGCCAAATTTTGAGGTTTGCAAAGGATTCTGGGTAACAGAACCTGGTCCGAGCCCCGCAAGCCACCCCTCCTTGGATTCCCCTAGGTCTCTAGTTTTCAGAAATGCACAGGTTTGGTAGGTTTCCCTAGGTGCCGGCTGAGCTAGAGGCCAAAATCTACAGGTAGGCACTTCGCAAAAAACACCTCTGTTTTTTTCAAAAATTTAGGATGTGTCCACGTTGCGCTTTGGGGTGTTTCCTGTCGCCGGCGCTAGGCCTACCCACGCAAGTGAGGTATCATTTTTATCTGGAGACTTGGGGGAACGCTGGGTGGAAGGAAATTTGTAGCTCCTCTCAGATTCCAGAACTTTCTACCACAGAAATGTGAGGAACATGTGTTTTTTTAGCCAAATTTTGAGGTTTGCAAAGGATTCTGGGTAACAGAACCTAGTCCGAGCCCCGCAAGTCACCCCTCCTTGGATTCCACTAGGTCTCTAGTTTTCAGAAATGCACAGGTTTGGTAGGTTTCCCTAGGTGCCGGCTGAGCTAGAGGCCAAAATCTACAGGTAGGCACTTCGCAAAAAACACCTCTGTTTTTTTCCAAAATTTAGGATGTGTCCACGTTGCGCTTTGGGGTGTTTCCTGTCGCCGGCGCTAGGCCTACCCACGCAAGTGAGGTATCATTTTTATCGGGAGACTTGGGGGAACGCTGGGTGGAAGGAAATTTGTAGCTCCTCTCAGATTCCAGAACTTTCTGCCACAGAAATGTGAGGAACATGTGTTTTTTTAGCCAAATTTTGAGGTTTGCAAAGGATTCTGGGTAACAGAACCTGGTCCGAGCCCCGCAAGTCACCCCTCCTTGGATTCCACTAGGTCTCTAGTTTTAAAAAATGCACAGGTTTGGTAGGTTTCCCTAGGTGCCGGCTGAGCTAGAGGCCAAAATCTACAGGTAGGCACTTCGCAAAAAACACCTCTGTTTTTTTCCAAAATTTAGGATGTGTCAACGTTGCGCTTTGGGGTGTTTCCTGTCGCCGGCGCTAGGCCTACCCACGCAAGTGAGGTATCATTTTTATCGGGAGACTTGGGGGAACGCTGGGTGGAAGGAAATTTGTAGCTCCTCTCAGATTCCAGAACTTTCTGACACAGAAATGTGAGGAACATGTGTTTTTTTAGCCAAATTTTGAGGTTTGCAAAGGATTCTGGGTAACAGAACCTGGTCCGAGCCCCGCAAGTCACCCCTCCTTGGATTCCCCTAGGTCTCTAGTATTCAGAAATGCACAGGTTTGGTAGGTTTCCATAGGTGCCGACTGAGCTAGAGGCCAAAATCTACAGGTAGGCACTTCGCAAAAAACACCTCTGTTTTTTTCCAAAATTTAGGATGTGTCCACGTTGCGCTTTGGGGTGTTTCCTGTCGCCGGCGCTAGGCCTACCCACGCAAGTGAGGTATCATTTTTATCGGGAGACTTGGGGGAACGCTGGGTGGAAGGAAATTTGTAGCTCCTCTCAGATTCCAGAACTTTCTTCCACAGAAATGTGAGGAACATGTGTTTTTTTAGCCAAATTTTGAGGTTTGCAAAGGATTCTGGGTAACAGAACCTGGTCCGAGCCCCGCAAGTCACCCCTCCTTGGATTCCCCTAGGTCTCTAGTTTTCAGAAATGCACAGGTTTGGTAGGTTTCCCTAGGTGCCGGCTGAGCTAGAGGCCAAAATCTACAGGTAGGCACTTCGCAAAAAACACCTCTGTTTTTTTCCAAAATTTAGGATGTGTCCACGTTGCGCTTTGGGGTGTTTCCTGTCGCCGGCGCTAGGCCTACCCACGTAAGTGAGGTATCATTTTTATCGCGAGACTTGGGGGAACGCTGGGTGGAAGGAAATTTGTAGCTCCTCTCAGATTCCAGAACTTTCTGCCACAGAAATGTGAGGAACATGTGTTTTTTTAGCCAAATTTTGAGGTTTGCAAAGGATTCTGGGTAACAGAACCTGGTCCGAGCCCCGCAAGTCACCCCTCCTTGGATTCCCCTAGGTCTCTAGGTTTCAGAAATGCACAGGTTTGGTAGGTTTCCCTAGGTGCCGGCTGAGCTAGAGGCCAAAATCTACAGGTAGGCACTTCGCAAAAAACACCTCTGTTTTTTTCCAAAATTTAGGATGTGTCCACGTTGCGCTTTGGGGTGTTTCCTGTCGCCGGCGCTAGGCCTACCCACGCAAGTGAGGTATCATTTTTATCGGGAGACTTGGGGGAACACTGGGTGGAAGGAAATTTGTAGTTCCTCTCAGATTCCAGAACTTTCTGCCACAGAAATGTGAGGAACATGTGTTTTTTTAGCCAAATTTTGAGGTTTGCAAAGGATTCTGGGTAACAGAACCTGGTCCGAGCCCCGCAAGTCACCCCTCCTTGGATTCCCCTAGGTCTCTAGTTTTCAGAAATGCACAGGTTTGGTAGGTTTCCCTAGGTGCCGGCTGAGCTAGAGGCCAAAATCTACAGGTAGGCACTTCGCAAAAAACACCTCTGTTTTTTTCCAAAATTTAGGATGTGTCCACGTTGCGCTTTGGGGTGTTTCCTGTCGCCGGCGCTAGGCCTACCCACGCAAGTGAGGTATCATTTTTATCGGGAGACGTGGGGGAACGCTGGGTGGAAGGAAATTTGTAGCTCCTCTCAGATTCCAGAACTTTCTGCCACAGAAATGTGAGGGACATGTGTTTTTTTAGCCAAATTTTGAGGTTTGCAAAGGATTCTGGGTAACAGAACCTGGTCTGAGCCCCGCAAGTCACCCCTCCTTGGATTCCCCTAGGTCTCTAGTTTTCAGAAATGCACAGGTTTGCTAGGTTTCCCTAGGTGCAGGCTGAGCTAGAGGCCAAAATCTACAGGTAGGCACTTCGCAAAAAACACCTCTGTTTTTTTCCAAAATTTAGGATGTGTCCACGTTGCGCTTTGGGGTGTTTCCAGTCGCCGGCGCTAGGCCTACCCACGCAAGTGAGGTAACATTTTTATCGGGAGCCTTGGGGGAATGCTGGGTGGAAGGAAATTTGTAGCTCCTCTCAGATTCCAGAACTTTCTGCCACAAAAATGTGAGGGACATGTGTTTTTTTAGCCAAATTTTGAGGTTTGCAAAGGATTCTGGGTAACAGAACCTGGTCCGAGCCCCGCAAGCCACCCCTCCTTGGATTCCCCTAGGTCTCTAGTTTTCAGAAATGCACAGGTTTGGTACGTTTCCCTAGGTGCCGGCTGAGCTAGAGGCCAAAATCTACAGGTAGGCACTTCGCAAAAAACACCTCTGTTTTTTTCCAAAATTTAGGATGTGTCCACGTTGCGCTTTGGGGTGTTTCCTGTCGCCAGCGCTAGGCCTACCCACGCAAGTGAGGTATCATTTTTATCGGGAGACTTGGGGGAACGCTGGGTGGAAGGAAATTTGTAGCTCCTCTCAGTTTCCAGAACTTTCTGCCACAAAAATGTGAGGGACATGTGTTTTTTTAGCCAAATTTTGAGGTTTGCAAAGGATTCTGGGTAACAGAACCTGGTCCGAGCCCCGCAAGCCACCCCTCCTTGGATTCCCCTAGGTCTCTAGTTTTCAGAAATGCACAGGTTTGGTAGGTTTCCCTAGGTGCTGGCTGAGCTAGAGGCCAAAATCTACAGGTAGGCCCTTTGCAAAAAACACCTCTGTTTTTTTCAAAAATTTAGGATGTGTCCACGTTGCGCTTTGGGGTGTTTCCTGTCGCCGGCGCTAGGCCTACCCACGCAAGTGAGGTATCATTTTTATCGGGAGACTTGGGGGAACGCTGGGTGGAAGGAAATTTGTAGCTCCTCTCAGATTCCAGAACTTTCTGCCACAGAAATGTGAGGAACATGTGTTTTTTTAGCCAAATTTTGAGGTTTGCAAAGGATTCTGGGTAACAGAACCTGGTCCGAGCCCCGCAAGTCACCCCTCCTTGGATTCCCCTAGGTCTCTAGTATTCAGAAATGCACAGGCTTGGTAGGTTTCCCTAGGTGCCGGCTGAGCTAGAGGCCAAAATCTACAGGTAGGCACTTCGCAAAAAACACCTCTGTTTTTTTCCAAAATTTAGGATGTGTCCACGTTGCGCTTTGGGGTGTTTCCAGTCGCCGGCGCTAGGCCTACCCACGCAAGTGAGGTAACATTTTTATCGGGAGCCTTGGGGGAATGCTGGGTGGAAGGAAATTTGTAGCTCCTCTCAGATTCCAGAACTTTCTGCCACAAAAATGTGAGGGACATGTGTTTTTTTAGCCAAATTTTGAGGTTTGCAAAGGATTCTGGGTAACAGAACCTGGTCCGAGCCCCGCAAGCCACCCCTCCTTGGATTCCCCTAGGTCTCTAGTTTTCAGAAATGCACAGGTTTGGTACGTTTCCCTAGGTGCCGGCTGAGCTAGAGGCCAAAATCTACAGGTAGGCACTTCGCAAAAAACACCTCTGTTTTTTTCCAAAATTTAGGATGTGTCCACGTTGCGCTTTGGGGTGTTTCCTGTCGCCAGCGCTAGGCCTACCCACGCAAGTGAGGTATCATTTTTATCGGGAGACTTGGGGGAACGCTGGGTGGAAGGAAATTTGTAGCTCCTCTCAGTTTCCAGAACTTTCTGCCACAAAAATGTGAGGGACATGTGTTTTTTTAGCCAAATTTTGAGGTTTGCAAAGGATTCTGGGTAACAGAACCTGGTCCGAGCCCCGCAAGCCACCCCTCCTTGGATTCCCCTAGGTCTCTAGTTTTCAGAAATGCACAGGTTTGGTAGGTTTCCCTAGGTGCTGGCTGAGCTAGAGGCCAAAATCTACAGGTAGGCCCTTTGCAAAAAACACCTCTGTTTTTTTCAAAAATTTAGGATGTGTCCACGTTGCGCTTTGGGGTGTTTCCTGTCGCCGGCGCTAGGCCTACCCACGCAAGTGAGGTATCATTTTTATCGGGAGACTTGGGGGAACGCTGGGTGGAAGGAAATTTGTAGCTCCTCTCAGATTCCAGAACTTTCTGCCACAGAAATGTGAGGAACATGTGTTTTTTTAGCCAAATTTTGAGGTTTGCAAAGGATTCTGGGTAACAGAACCTGGTCCGAGCCCCGCAAGTCACCCCTCCTTGGATTCCCCTAGGTCTCTAGTATTCAGAAATGCACAGGCTTGGTAGGTTTCCCTAGGTGCCGGCTGAGCTAGAGGCCAAAATCTACAGGTAGGCACTTCGCAAAAAACACCTCTGTTTTTTTCCAAAATTTAGGATGTGTCCACGTTGCGCTTTGGGGTGTTTCCTGTCGCCGGCGCTGGGCCTACCCACGCAAGTGAGGTATCATTTTTATCGGGAGACTTGGGGGAACGCTGGGTGGAAGGAAATTTGTAGCTTCTCTCAGATTCCAGAACTTTCTGCCACAGAAATGTGAGGAACATGTGTTTTTTTAACCAAATTTTGAGGTTTGCAAAGGATTCTGGGTAACAGAACCTGGTCCGAGCCCCGCAAGTCACCCCTCCTTGGATTCCCCTAGGTCTCTAGTTTTCAGAAATGCACAGGTTTGGTAGGTTTCCCTAGGTGCCGGCTGAGCTAGAGGCCAAAATCTACAGGTAGGCACTTCGCAAAAAACACCTCTGTTTTTTTCCAAAATTTAGGATGTGTCCACGTTGCGCTTTGGGGTGTTTCCTGTCGCCGGCGCTAGGCCTACCCACGCAAGTGAGGTATCATTTTTATCGGGAGACTTGGGGGAACGCTGGGTGGAAGGAAATTTGTAGCTCCTCTCAGATTCCAGAACTTTCTGCCACAGAAATGTGAGGAACATGTGTTTTTTTAGCCAAATTTTGAGGTTTGCAAAGGATTCTGGGTAACAGAACCTGGTCCGAGCCCCGCAAGTCACCCCTCCTTGGATTCCCCTAGGTCTCTAGTTTTCAGAAATGCACAGGTTTGGTAGGTTTCCCTAGGTGCCGGCTGAGCTAGAGGCCAAAATCTACAGGTAGGCACTTCGCAAAAAACACCTCTGTTTTTTTCCAAAATTTAGGATGTGTCCACGTTGCGCTTTGGGGTGTTTCCTGTCGCCGGCGCTAGGCCTACCCACGCAAGTGAGGTATCATTTTTATCGGGAGACTTGGGGGAACACTGGGTGGAAGGAAATTTGTAGTTTCTCTCAGATTCCAGAACTTTCTGCCACAGAAATGTGAGGAACATGTGTTTTTTTAGCCAAATTTTGAGGTTTGCAAAGGATTCTGGGTAACAGAACCTGGTCCGAGCCCCGCAAGTCACCCCTCCTTGGATTCCCCTAGGTCTCTAGTTTTCAGAAATGCACAGGTTTGGTAGGTTTCTCTAGGTGCCGGCTGAGCTAGAGGCCAAAATCTACAGGTAGGCACTTCGCAAAAAACACCTCTGTTTTTTTCCAAAATTTAGGATGTGTCCACGTTGCGCTTTGGGGTGTTTCCTGTGGCCGGCGCTAGGCCTACCCACGCAAGTGAGGTATCATTTTTATCGGGAGACTTGGGGGAACGCTGGGTGGAAGGAAATTTGTAGCTCCTCTCAGATTCCAGAACTTTCTGCCACAAAAATGTGAGGGACATGTGTTTTTTTAGCCAAATTTTGAGGTTTGCAAAGGATTCTGGGTAACAGAACCTGGTCCGAGCCCCGCAAGCCACCCCTCCTTGGATTCCCCTAGGACTCTAGTTTTCAGAAATGCACAGGTTTGGTAGGTTTCCCTAGGTGCCGGCTGAGCTAGAGGCCAAAATCTACAGGTAGGCACTTCGCAAAAAACACCTCTGTTTTTTTCTAAAATTTAGGATGTGTCCACGTTGCGCTTTGGGGTGTTTCCTGTCGCCAGCGCTAGGCCTTCCCAAGCAAGTGAGGTATCATTTTTATCGGGAGACTTGGGGGAATGCTGGGTGGAAGGAAATTTGTAGCTCCTCTCAGTTTCCAGAACTTTCTGCCACAAAAATGTGAGGGACATGTGTTTTTTTAGCCAAATTTTGAGGTTTGCAAAGGATTCTGGGTAACAGAACCTGGTCCGAGCCCCGCAAGTCACCCCTCCTTGGATTCCCCTAGGTCTCTAGTTTTCAGAAATGCACAGGTTTGGTAGGTTTCCCTAGGTGCTGGCTGAGCTAGAGGCCAAAATCTACAGGTAGGCACTTCGCAAAAAACACCTCTGTTTTTTTCCAAAATTTAGGATGTGTCCACGTTGCGCTTTGGGGTGTTTCCTGTCGCCGGCGCTAGGCCTACCCACGCAAGTGAGGTATCATTTTTATCGGGAGACTTGGGGGAACGCTGGGTGGAAGGAAATTTGTAGCTCCTCTCAGATTCCAGAACTTTCTGCCACAGAAATGTGAGGAACATGTGTTTTTTTAGCCAAATTTTGAGGTTTGCAAAGGATTCTGGGTAACAGAACTTGGTCCGAGCCCCGCAAGTCACCCCTCCTTGGATTCCTCTAGGTCTCTAGTTTTCAGAAATGCACAGGTTTGGTAGGTTTCCCTAGGTGCCGGCTGAGCTAGAGGCCAAAATCTACAGGTAGGCACTTCGCAAAAAACACCTCTGTTTTTTTCCAAAATTTAGGATGTGTCCACGTTGCGCTTTGGGGTGTTTTCTGTCGCCGGCGCTAGGCCTACCCACGCAAGTGAGGTATCATTTTTATCGGGAGACTTGGGGGAACGCTGGGTGGAAGGAAATTTGTAGCTCCTCTCAGATTCCAGAACTTTCTGCCACAGAAATGTGAGGAACATGTGTTTTTTTAGCCAAATTTTGAGGTTTGCAAAGGATTCTGGGTAACAGAACCTGGTCCGAGCCCCGCAAGTCACCCCTCCTTGGATTCCCCTAGGTCTCTAGTTTTCAGAAATGCACAGGTTTGGTAGGTTTCCCTAGGTGCCGGCTGAGCTAGAGGCCAAAATCTACAGGTAGGCACTTCACAAAAAACACCTCTGTTTTTTTCCAAAATTTAGGATGTGTCCACGTTGCGCTTTGGGGTGTTTCCTGTCACCGGCGCTAGGCCTACCCACGCAAGTGAGGTATCATTTTTATCGGGAGACTTGGGGGAACGCTGGGTGAAAGGAAATTTGTAGCTCCTCTCAGATTCCAGAACTTTCTGCCACAGAAATGTGAGGAACATGTGTTTTTTTAGCCAAATTTTGAGGTTTGCAAAGGATTCTGGGTAACAGAACCTGGTCCGAGCCCCGCAAGTCACCCCTCCTTGGATTCCCCTAGGTCTCTAGTTTTCAGAAATGCACAGGTTTGGTAGGTTTCCCTAGGTGCCGGCTGAGCTAGAGGCCAAAATCTACAGGTAGGCACTTCGCAAAAAACACCTCTGTTTTTTTCCAAAATTTAGGATGTGTCCACGTTGCGCTTTGGGATGTTTCCTGTCGCCGGCGCTAGGCCTACCCACGTAAGTGAGGTATCATTTTTATCGCGAGACTTGGGGGAACGCTGGGTGGAAGGAAATTTGTAGCTCCTCTCAGATTCCAGAACTTTCTGCCACAGAAATGTGAGGAACATGTGTTTTTTTAGCCAAATTTTGAGGTTTGCAAAGGATTCTGGGTAACAGAACCTGGTCCGAGCCCCGCAAGTCACCCCTCCTTGGATTCCCCTAGGTCTCTAGGTTTCAGAAATGCACAGGTTTGGTAGGTTTCCCTAGGTGCCGGCTGAGCTAGAGGCCAAAATCTACAGGTAGGCACTTCGCAAAAAACACCTCTGTTTTTTTCCAAAATTTAGGATGTGTCCACGTTGCGCTTTGGGGTGTTTCCTGTCGCCGGCGCTAGGCCTACCCACGCAAGTGAGGTATCATTTTTATCGGGAGACTTGGGGGAACACTGGGTGGAAGGAAATTTGTAGTTCCTCTCAGATTCCAGAACTTTCTGCCACAGAAATGTGAGGAACATGTGTTTTTTTAGCCAAATTTTGAGGTTTGCAAAGGATTCTGGGTAACAGAACCTGGTCCGAGCCCCGCAAGTCACCCCTCCTTGGATTCCCCTAGGTCTCTAGTTTTCAGAAATGCACAGGTTTGGTAGGTTTCCCTAGGTGCCGGCTGAGCTAGAGGCCAAAATCTACAGGTAGGCACTTCGCAAAAAACACCTCTGTTTTTTTCCAAAATTTAGGATGTGTCCACGTTGCGCTTTGGGGTGTTTTCTGTCGCCGGCGCTAGGCCTACCCACGCAAGTGAGGTATCATTTTTATCGGGAGACTTGGGGGAACGCTGGGTGGAAGGAAATTTGTAGCTCCTCTCAGATTCCAGAACTTTCTGCCACAGAAATGTGAGGAACATGTGTTTTTTTAGCCAAATTTTGAGGTTTGCAAAGGATTCTGGGTAACAGAACCTGGTCCGAGCCCCGCAAGTCACCCCTCCTTGGATTCCCCTAGGTCTCTAGTTTTCAGAAATGCACAGGTTTGGTAGGTTTCCCTAGGTGCCGGCTGAGCTAGAGGCCAAAATCTACAGGTAGGCACTTCACAAAAAACACCTCTGTTTTTTTCCAAAATTTAGGATGTGTCCACGTTGCGCTTTGGGGTGTTTCCTGTCACCGGCGCTAGGCCTACCCACGCAAGTGAGGTATCATTTTTATCGGGAGACTTGGGGGAACGCTGGGTGGAAGGAAATTTGTAGCTCCTCTCAGATTCCAGAACTTTCTGCCACAGAAATGTGAGGAACATGTGTTTTTTTAGCCAAATTTTGAGGTTTGCAAAGGATTCTGGGTAACAGAACCTGGTCCGAGCCCCGCAAGTCACCCCTCCTTGGATTCCCCTAGATCTCTAGTTTTCAGAAATGCACAGGTTTGGTAGGTTTCCCTAGGTGCCGGCTGAGCTAGAGGCCAAAATCTACAGGTAGGCACTTCGCAAAAAACACCTCTGTTTTTTTCCAAAATTTAGGATGTGTCCACGTTGCGCTTTGGGGTGTTTCCTGTCGCCGGCGCTAGGCCTACCCACGCAAGTGAGGTATCATTTTTATCGGGAGACTTGGGGGAACATAGATTAGCAAAACAACTGCTATTGCCCCTTGTCTTTCTCTAAATTTTTTCCTTCCAAATATAGAAGAGTGTGTAAAAAAGACATCTATTTGAGAAATTCCCTATAATTCACATGCTTGTATGGTCACCCCGGAATTCAGAGATGTGCAAAATACCACTGCTCCTCAGCACCTTATCTTGTGCCCTTTTTGGAAATGCAAAGGTTTTCTTGATAGCAATTTTTTACTCTTTATATTTCAGCAAATGAATTGCTGTATACCCGGTATAGAATAAAAACGCACTGCAGGGTGCAGCTCATTTATTGGCTCTGGGTTCCTCGGGTTCTTGATGAACCTACAAGCCCTATATATCCCCGCAACCAGAGGAGTCCAGCAGACGTAACGGTATATTGCGTTCCATAATCTGACATTGCAGGGAAAAGTTACAGAGTAAAACGTAGAGAAAAATTGATGTTTTTTTCACCTCAATTTCAATATTTTTCTTTTTCAGCTGTTATTTTCTGTAGTAAACCCTTGTAGGATCTACACAAATGACCCCTTGCTGAATTCAGAATGTTGTCTACTTTTCAGAAATGGTTAGGTTTCTGGGATCCAGCATTGGTTTCATGCCCATTCCTGTCACTGACTGGAAGGAGGCTGAAAGCACAAAAAAATGCAAAAATGGGGTATGCCCCAGTAAAATGCCAAAATTGTGTTGAAAAATTGGGTTTTCTGATTCAAGTCTGCCTGTTCCTGAAAGCTAGAAAGCTGCTGAGTTTAGCACTACAAACCCTTTGTTGATGCCATTTTCAGGGGGAAATCCACAAGCCTTCTTCTGCAGCCACTTTTCCCACGTATTTTCACTGTATTTTGGCCAATTTCTTGGCCTCCTTCAAGGGAACCCACAAAGTCTGGGTACCTCTAGAATCCCTAGGATGTTGGAAAAAAAGGACGCAAATTTGGCTTGGTTAGCTTATGTGGACAAAAAGTTATGAGGGCCTAAGCGCGAACTGCCCCAAATAGGCAAAAAAAGGCCTGGCACAGGAGGGGGAAAAGGCCTGGCAGCGAAGGGGTTAAGGAATGCAGATATCTGCTTCGGAGTAAATGGAATGAACTGGGAATTCGCTCATGCCGACAGGCCATGATGAAGTCCCCTGATCCAGCGAATTTAATGCTGAATGTGTTATTGACTAAATTTATAAAAATTGCCCAAACCAAATTTAGGCGCACTGTGAGCAGTGGATAAGTATGATTGATATTTTATTCCCATTGATAGTTTTATACTATTACGCAGGAACGTTTTTTATAATGGTATGTCATTTAAATTATGGAGTGTTTTTTGTACAAATGTATTTTTCGATTGTAAATGTATCTCTGATTGGTCTTCTTTTTTCTGTTTGAATAGCATTGTATTTTATTATCTGTACAATAAAATTATTAATTCATTCATTTATTCAACTACTTAGCCTACTCTGTTTTAGTGCATTTATTTCATTATTTCATTATTTCTTCCAAGATGGCTGCTATGTTTATAGTTAGGAAGATGTTTTGATTTCACATTATCAGTGCCACTATGTGAAGGTAGGTATTCACATCATGCCCCTTTCCTGCTTATGTTTGACCGGAACATAATGCACTCTTTGAGGGAACTGTTTATATAATTTCCGCCCCTAGCATGACTTCTTATCTATTGTTTGGGAAAATACCTGCATCATGGGTCCTACAAGATCTGTATAAATATGGCTCACACAGACAAAAGTCATCAGAGGGATTCCTACCCGATGCCATTGACGCTATCTATGCCAGACGTCACTTTGATGAAGACCTAGCCTTCGTGTCCCCATGGAGTCTGATCTAAAAACTCGTTAAAGAAGGCAATAAGGGTTAGGGGACGCTTCTCATGGGCATGGTACTGGCAGATTAGGTTCTTCATGCTAAGGTATTAGGGCCAATTTTACATTTCATGTTATTGCAATTGGTGGGGGTCTTTGTATTCCCAACTTTCGTTTTTAAAATTCAGCTTCTTGCATTGCTCATTATCCTAATTGTTGCAGCTCATGCATTTTACAGTAGATTGCAGTCTTGTTAATAAAAACCTATTGAAAACTTGACTGCATCTCCTTCATTGCCTGTGTGTGACTGAGACTTGTCGCTCATGTGAGAAAAGGGTAATCCTCATTTAACCACGACTCCCGTGAGATGTTGCACTCTAGAGAACATGACGACTCTCGCGTAGGTCGGTCCCCCGCCGCTGCAGCTCCACCTGCCCAGACCCCTGCCACCTGTGTGTAGGTCTTGACTCTACTCTGCTCTTTGCACCTGATCTGCTGCTCTCTCTCCTGTTGCCTTTTTTTCCTGTTGCCATTTTCTCTCTTGTTGCCTTTTCCATCTTGGTGCCTTTTCTATCTTGTTGCCTTTTCTAACTTGATTCCTTTTCTATCTTGTTGCCTTTTCTATCTTGATTCCTTTTCTATCTTGTTGCCTTTTCTCTCTTGATGCCCGTCTGCGCCCGTCCGCGCCTGGACCGCACCCAGCGCCAGAACCCCTGGCCCCCACCGCACTCAAAACACCTGTCTAAGATACAACGCCGCCTCCCTCATCGCCCTCAACCCCGGACGCACAGCGACCTGCCACCAACCCAGCCCTAAACTCACTCATGGACCCTTCACCTGTCAAGCCTGCAAGTCCACATTCCACCGAGCCTGCAGACCTCCTACCGGCACTTGCACCAACAACCACCTCAAGTGCATCCTCCTCAACGTACGCTCCGTCCACAAGCATGCCATTGAACTATGGGACCTCCTGGACACAACAGCACCAGACGTCGCCTTCATCACAGAAACCTGGATGAACGCCTCCTCGGCTCCCGACATCGCCGTAGCAATCACTGATGGCTACAAGATTGCCCGGAAAGACCGCGCCAACCAAATCGGGGGAGGAATCGCCATCATCCACAAGAACTCCATCAACATCACGACCTCCACCGAAGACACCCCCCTCACCGCCGAACACATGCACTTCCAGATCCACACCGACCTCAGAACCACCCTCAGAGGTACTCTCATCTACAGGCCCCCTGGCCCACGCGCCCCATTCAGCGAATCCATCACTGACTTCATCACCACATACGCCCTAGCCTCGCCAGACTACATCCTCCTCGGGAATTGAACTTCCACCTGGAGAAAAACAACGACACCAACACCGCCACCCTGCTCGCCAACCTCGCCAACCTCGGACTCAAGCAACTGGTGAACACCCCCACCCACACCGCTGGCCACCCGCTTGACCCCATCTTTTCCACCAGCAACCACATATCCTTCAGCCACTCCTCCGAGCTGCACTGGACCGACCACAGATGTGTCCACTTCACCTTCAAATGTGAGACCCACCACCTTCGCACACAACAAATCCCCCGCAGACCCTGGAACAAAATCTCCACAGAGCAGCTACTCTCAACTCTAAACCATAACCAACCAGCCATCACCACCGATGCCAACAACGCAGCCCTCAGCCTCACACAGTGGATCACCAACTGCGCCGACAACCTCGCCCCTCTCAGAAGCCACCCAAGAGAGACCAACATCAGGAAACCCCCGTGGTTCACGGATGCCCTCAAAGAATCCAAGAAATCCTGACGTACCCTTGAAAAAACCTGGTGCAAAGAACACACCGCAGAAAACATGTCAGCCCTCAAGATCGCCACCCGTGAACACCACCAGCTGATCCGCTCCACCAAAAGGGCATCATTCAAAGAGAGACTTGACAACAACACCCACAACAGCAAAGAACTCTTTAACATCGTCAAAGAGCTCTCCAACCCCAACGCCAGCTCCAACACCATCACGCCCTCACAAGAACTCTGCAACTCCCTCGCTACTTTCTTCCATCGAAAGATCACCGACCTACACAACAGCTTCGGACCCCAGACCCTGCCGCCCACCACTGAACCTACAGCCCCAGCCACTACCCTCAACGCCTGGACCCCCATCAGCTCTGAAGAGACCAGAATCACCATGAACACCATCCACTCCGGCTCCCCCTCTGACCCATGCCCCCATCACATCTTCAACAAATCCGACGCCATCATCGCCCCCTATCTCCAGAGCATCATCAACAGCTCGTTCGCATCTGCCACCTTCCCCGAGAGCTGGAAACACCCGGAAGTCAACGCTCCCCTGAAAAAACCCACGGCTGACCCCAACGACCTGAAGAACTTCCGCCCCATCTCTCTTCTCCCCTTCCCGGCCAAGGTCATCGAGAAGGCCGTCAACAAGCAACTGACCAACTTCCTTGAACATAACAACCTGCTCGACCCCTCCCAATTTGATTTCCGTGCCTACCACAGCACGGAAACCGCCCTCATCGCAGTCACCGACGACATCAGAACCCTGATGGACAATGGAGAAACAGCCACCCTCATCCTCCTGGACCTCTCGGCTGCCTTCGACACCGTGTGCCACCGCACCCTAATAACCTGCCTCCGCTCCACTGGAATCCAAGGTCAGGCCCTGGACTGGATCATCTCGTTCCTCTCTGACCGAACCCAAAGAGTCTACCTCCTGCCCTTCCGCTCAGAACCCACCGAGATCATCTGCGGCGTTCCACAAGGCTCTTCCCTCAGCCCTACCCTCTTCAATATCTACATGAACCCCCTCACCAACATCACTCGCAAACACAACATCGACATCATCTCTTACGCCGACGACACCCAGCTGATACTCTCCCTCACCAAAGACCCAGCCACCGCCAAAGCCAACCTGCAGGATGGAATGAAAGACGTCGCAGAATGGATGAAGCTCAGCCGCCTGAAGCTGAACTCTGACAAGACGGAGGTCCTCATCCTCGGACACTCCCCGACCGCATGGAACGACTCTTGGTGGCCCACGGCCCTGGGCACCACACCAACCCCTTCGGACCACGCATGCAACCTCGGTTTCATCCTGGACCCCCTCCTCACCATGACCAAGCAAGTCAACGCCGTCTCGTCTTCTTGCTTCCACACCCTTCGCATGCTCCGTAAAATCTTCCGCTGGATCCCCGCCAAAACCAGAAAAACTGTTACCCACGCCCTCGTCACAAGCCGCCTTGACTATGGAAACACCCTATATGCAGGAACCACCGCAAAGCTACAGAAACGTCTTCAGCGCATACAGAACGCCTCCGCATGCCTCATCCTCGACATACCACGCTACAGCCACATATCCGCCCACCTGAAACACCTGCACTGGCTCCCCGTCAACAAAAGGATCACCTTCAGGCTCCTCACCCACGCACACAAAGCCCTCAACAAAAAGGGCCCCGATTACCTCAACAGACGCCTCTCATTCTACACGCCCACCCGCCAGCTTCGCTCAGCCAGCCTCGCCCTCGCCACCGTCCCTCGTATCCGCAGAACCACCTGGCAGCCAAGACATGGAACTCCATCCCCGTCCACCTAAGAACTACCCAGAACCACCTCACCTTCAGGAAGTGCCTCAAGACCTGGCTCTTTGAGCAGCAGTAACCCCACCCCCCCAGCACCTTGAGACCCTCATGGGTGAGTACAGCGCTCTATAAATGCCTTGATTGATTGATTGATTGAGTAAAGGCTGCCAGAAATCACCTTTTACTGTTTGGGTTTTTGGTGAGGTACTGCTTGTGAGCAGGGAGGGTTGGGCTGACAGTTTCAACTTATTGTCGGAATGGCCTAGTTGTCAGTGATTATGGTACGCTCTACGCTCTTACTTGGAGAGAAGAGCAGCACCTAAGACATTGCGGAGATGATAGGGGCCCACCTCCTAACTCCCTACCTAGTCCTCAGACTTATATGTGAGCTCCCGAGTGATAGGTAAGATTCAATCTCAGCTCAATTCCGATCGACAACCTCTTAGAGGACATTACAAAAAGGGGATTTAGCTGTAGGTCTAGTTTAAGAATTATTCACCATACTACCACTCCCAGCCCTTATCACTCTAAACTCTCCCTAAAATCCTACAAAGATGAATGTACCTGTGTATGATTGGAAGGCTGCAGTGTGGATACCTTCACGGTTAATTCTCTCCGGCAAGAGGTGTGTTGGAGGTTGAGATCATGGATGACATCTAAAACAATATTAAATAAAATATTTCAATCGCCAACTCACAAATCATACATGGTACATTAAATCATACTACCTGCTCATACATACAGCTTCCTCAGTGCCTTTTTATAACTGCAAGAAGTTGATTCACTTCCGTAAACTTGTTTCTTGGTTTTCTCTGAAGTTATGCAAAACTTATCTTGGATAGAAAAAGCACAGCAACATGAAACAATTCAACACCATATTCATAAAAGGAAAAGTTCCATAAATTCTTCTTTTTTGCACAAGTGTTTAAGGAACTGTTCAAAATCCTCTTTGAGGGTTAATCTTACTTAAGGTCTGTTATCAGCATTCAATCTCTTTTAGTTCTTGTGCCTTTGCTAATTAAATGTCTTGTCCTAGTAAAGTAATGCTGCACAGGGCTGTTTCTTTTTTGTATTACCTTTTAAGCTTTTCCTCCTTCCTTTCAGGCATGTTTCATTCCCTGGGTCAAGGTCAGCTGAAGTCTGGAAGGCTTCATCTGGTGAGTAAAGATTTGAACTTCTATGATTTATGATTAAATCCAAATGCTTCAGTGAGGAGAGAAAACCCTTGAAGAAGGAACACAAAGCAAGGTTTGTTGACTGGGGTGGGTTTTTATAGTTGGTCTCTTGCTGCAATGTGATGAGTCATACACCTGGCTCATGAGGCAGCTGTCATTGGAGATTAATCGTCAAGCAGGTTGTTTATTGTCACATGCTACTGCAATGAAAGTCTCTACACTGCCTTGACTTCCTGTTTGGTCACAAAATGCACATATATCCTAATGCAAACAAGGATGCAAGTAGTGTAACCATATGAAAATATGTAATCACCATATATTTTTCCTAAACTGTACTGATGTCATAATAATCAACCATAATTTGATGTGAAGGTTTTACATGTTTACTTATTTGCACAAAATTACTGACTAGTTTTGGGATGATCCTTGACACTACTCGTCTACAAACAAAAGTGTTGTCAGCCCTAAACCAGCAGTCTTGCCCAGAGCAAGAGTCCAACTACGACACAGCACCATCAACAATGGTGTTTTGGCACTAATTTACGAATGCCCTGAGTATCTCCTCAGCTGAACAGGGAGCACCTAACTAGACTGTAGGATGTTCAAGCTCAAACTCTTAAAAGGACTTTTCTCCCCATTTGGTGTTCCATCTCTTTACCCATTTCGCAATATGGCTAACACCATAGACATTCCATAGAATGTCAGACATGCATTAACACTACAAAAACAACAACGGAATGCTGAACATTGTCAAACATTCACCCCCAGTCACAGATCTGGGTTTAATCCATCGTTTTTTTGCTGCCCATGCCATTCCAGTTTGGACCCAGCCATATGCAAATCAGTCTTCACCCTGTTCCCCATGGGAACAGTCCAGCCCGAACTGCTAGGCCAGGTCTTCCCTGGACTGGAAACAAGCATCCTGGGACCGGTTTCGGGGTTTCACCCCTCATCAGCCAGGCTAGCTTGAATCCAGTGGCATGGGAAGCATGGGACCCACGTCTGGGCATACCCTTCCCACTTAGGGCGAAAAATGCAAAAACAACAAGTGATGGACGGAATGCTGAACATTGTCAACGCTCTCCCACAGCGTTTATATTTTGCTTTGCTTTTGCCGCCCTAAGTGCGCCGGGTATGCCCAGACATGGGTCCCGGGCTCACTGTGCCACTGGATTCAAGCTAGCCTGGCTGATGAGGGGTGAAACCCCGAAACCGGTCCCAGGATGCTTGTTTCCGGTCCAGGGAGAACCTGGCCTGGCAGTTCGGGCTGGACTGTTCCCATGAGGAACAGGGTCAAGACTGATTTGCATATGGCTGGGTTCAAACTGGGGTGGCATGGTGAGCAAAATAATGGATGGATTAAACCCAGATCTGTGACTGGGGGTGAATGTTTGATTGGTTCCGCATTCCGTCCATCCAGTTACGCTCTCCCACAGCGTTTATATTTTGCTTTGCTTTTGCCGCCCTAAGTGCGCCGGGTATGCCCAGACATGGGTCCCGGGCTCACTGTGCCACTGGATTCAAGCTAGCCTGGCTGATGAGGGGTGAAACCCCGAAACCGGTCCCAGGATGCTTGTTTCCGGTCCAGGGAGAACCTGGCCTGGCAGTTCGGGCTGGACTGTTCCCATGAGGAACAGGGTCAAGACTGATTTGCATATGGCTGGGTTCAAACTGGGGTGGCATGGTGAGCAAAATAATGGATGGATTAAACCCAGATCTGTGACTGGGGGTGAATGTTTGATTGGTTCCGCATTCCGTCCATCCAGTTACGCTCTCCCACAGCGTTTATATTTTGCTTTGCTTTTGCCGCCCTAAGTGCGCCGGGTATGCCCAGACATGGGTCCCGGGCTCACTGTGCCACTGGATTCAAGCTAGCCTGGCTGATGAGGGGTGAAACCCCGAAACCGGTCCCAGGATGCTTGTTTCCGGTCCAGGGAGAACCTGGCCTGGCAGTTTGGGCTGGACTGTTCCCATGAGGAACAGGGTCAAGACTGATTGGCATATGGCTGGGTTCAAACTGGGGTGGCATGGTGAGCAAAATAATGGATGGATTAAACCCAGATCTGTGACTGGGGGTGAATGTTTGATTGGTTCCGCATTCCGTCCATCCAGTTACGCTCTCCCACAGCGTTTATATTTTGCTTTGCTTTTGCCGCCCTAAGTGCGCCGGGTATGCCCAGACATGGGTCCCGGGCTCACTGTGCCACTGGATTCAAGCTAGCCTGGCTGATGAGGGGTGAAACCCCGAAACCGGTCCCAGGATGCTTGTTTCCGGTCCAGGGAGAACCTGGGCTGGCAGTTCGGGCTGGACTGTTCCCATGAGGAACAGGGTCAAGACTGATTTGCATATGGCTGGGTTCAAACTGGGGTGGCATGGTGAGCAAAATAATGGATGGATTAAACCCAGATCTGTGACTGGGGGTGAATGTTTGATTGGTTCCGCATTCCGTCCATCCAGTTACGCTCTCCCACAGCGTTTATATTTTGCTTTGCTTTTGCCGCCCTAAGTGCGCCGGGTATGCCCAGACATGGGTCCCGGGCTCACTGTGCCACTGGATTCAAGCTAGCCTGGCTGATGAGGGGTGAAACCCCGAAACCGGTCCCAGGATGCTTGTTTCCGGTCCAGGGAGAACCTGGCCTGGCAGTTCGGGCTGGACTGTTCCCATGAGGAACAGGGTCAAGACTGATTTGCATATGGCTGGGTTCAAACTGGGGTGGCATGGTGAGCAAAATAATGGATGGATTAAACCCAGATCTGTGACTGGGGGTGAATGTTTGATTGGTTCCGCATTCCGTCCATCCAGTTACGCTCTCCCACAGTGTTTATATTTTGCTTTGCTTTTGCCGCCCTAAGTGCGCCGGGTATGCCCAGACATGGGTCCCGGGCTCACTGTGCCACTGGATTCAAGCTAGCCTGGCTGATGAGGGGTGAAACCCCGAAACCGGTCCCAGGATGCTTGTTTCCGGTCCAGGGAGAACCTGGCCTGGCAGTTCGGGCTGGACTGTTCCCATGAGGAACAGGGTCAAGACTGATTTGCATATGGCTGGGTTCAAACTGGGGTGGCATGGTGAGCAAAATAATGGATGGATTAAACCCAGATCTGTGACTGGGGGTGAATGTTTGATTGGTTCCGCATTCCGTCCATCCAGTTACGCTCTCCCACAGCGTTTATATTTTGCTTTGCTTTTGCCGCCCTAAGTGCGCCGGGTATGCCCAGACATGGGTCCCGGGCTCACTGTGCCACTGGATTCAAGCTAGCCTGGCTGATGAGGGGTGAAACCCCGAAACCGGTCCCAGGATGCTTGTTTCCGGTCCAGGGAGAACCTGGCCTGGCAGTTTGGGCTGGACTGTTCCCATGAGGAACAGGGTCAAGACTGATTGGCATATGGCTGGGTTCAAACTGGGGTGGCATGGTGAGCAAAATAATGGATGGATTAAACCCAGATCTGTGACTGGGGGTGAATGTTTGATTGGTTCCGCATTCCGTCCATCCAGTTACGCTCTCCCACAGCGTTTATATTTTGCTTTGCTTTTGCCGCCCTAAGTGCGCCGGGTATGCCCAGACATGGGTCCCGGGCTCACTGTGCCACTGGATTCAAGCTAGCCTGGCTGATGAGGGGTGAAACCCCGAAACCGGTCCCAGGATGCTTGTTTCCGGTCCAGGGAGAACCTGGCCTGGCAGTTCGGGCTGGACTGTTCCCATGAGGAACAGGGTCAAGACTGATTTGCATATGGCTGGGTTCAAACTGGGGTGGCATGGTGAGCAAAATAATGGATGGATTAAACCCAGATCTGTGACTGGGGGTGAATGTTTGATTGGTTCCGCATTCCGTCCATCCAGTTACGCTCTCCCACAGCGTTTATATTTTGCTTTGCTTTTGCCGCCCTAAGTGCGCCGGGTATGCCCAGACATGGGTCCCGGGCTCACTGTGCCACTGGATTCAAGCTAGCCTGGCTGATGAGGGGTGAAACCCCGAAACCGGTCCCAGGATGCTTGTTTCCGGTCCAGGGAGAACCTGGCCTGGCAGTTCGGGCTGGACTGTTCCCATGAGGAACAGGGTCAAGACTGATTTGCATATGGCTGGGTTCAAACTGGGGTGGCATGGTGAGCAAAATAATGGATGGATTAAACCCAGATCTGTGACTGGGGGTGAATGTTTGATTGGTTCCGCATTCCGTCCATCCAGTTACGCTCTCCCACAGCGTTTATATTTTGCTTTGCTTTTGCCGCCCTAAGTGCGCCGGGTATGCCCAGACATGGGTCCCGGGCTCACTGTGCCACTGGATTCAAGCTAGCCTGGCTGATGAGGGGTGAAACCCCGAAACCGGTCCCAGGATGCTTGTTTCCGGTCCAGGGAGAACCTGGCCTGGCAGTTCGGGCTGGACTGTTCCCATGAGGAACAGGGTCAAGACTGATTTGCATATGGCTGGGTTCAAACTGGGGTGGCATGGTGAGCAAAATAATGGATGGATTAAACCCAGATCTGTGACTGGGGGTGAATGTTTGATTGGTTCCGCATTCCGTCCATCCAGTTACGCTCTCCCACAGCGTTTATATTTTGCTTTGCTTTTGCCGCCCTAAGTGCGCCGGGTATGCCCAGACATGGGTCCCGGGCTCACTGTGCCACTGGATTCAAGCTAGCCTGGCTGATGAGGGGTGAAACCCCGAAACCGGTCCCAGGATGCTTGTTTCCGGTCCAGGGAGAACCTGGCCTGGCAGTTCGGGCTGGACTGTTCCCATGAGGAACAGGGTCAAGACTGATTTGCATATGGCTGGGTTCAAACTGGGGTGGCATGGTGAGCAAAATAATGGATGGATTAAACCCAGATCTGTGACTGGGGGTGAATGTTTGATTGGTTCCGCATTCCGTCCATCCAGTTACGCTCTCCCACAGCGTTTATATTTTGCTTTGCTTTTGCCGCCCTAAGTGCGCCGGGTATGCCCAGACATGGGTCCCGGGCTCACTGTGCCACTGGATTCAAGCTAGCCTGGCTGATGAGGGGTGAAACCCCGAAACCGGTCCCAGGATGCTGGTTTCCGGTCCAGGGAGAACCTGGCCTGGCAGTTCGGGCTGGACTGTTCCCATGAGGAACAGGGTCAAGACTGATTTGCATATGGCTGGGTTCAAACTGGGGTGGCATGGTGAGCAAAATAATGGATGGATTAAACCCAGATCTGTGACTGGGGGTGAATGTTTGATTGGTTCCGCATTCCGTCCATCCAGTTACGCTCTCCCACAGCGTTTATATTTTGCTTTGCTTTTGCCGCCCTAAGTGCGCCGGGTATGCCCAGACATGGGTCCCGGGCTCACTGTGCCACTGGATTCAAGCTAGCCTGGCTGATGAGGGGTGAAACCCCGAAACCGGTCCCAGGATGCTGGTTTCCGGTCCAGGGAGAACCTGGCCTGGCAGTTCGGGCTGGACTGTTCCCATGAGGAACAGGGTCAAGACTGATTTGCATATGGCTGGGTTCAAACTGGGGTGGCATGGTGAGCAAAATAATGGATGGATTAAACCCAGATCTGTGACTGGGGGTGAATGTTTGATTGGTTCCGCATTCCGTCCATCCAGTTACGCTCTCCCACAGCGTTTATATTTTGCTATGCATTAACACTACATCTAATAGGACATGGCTTAACAGATGAGGGTGGGAATGTCACATTCATTGTAGAAGCGCATGAAGCTTACCAAACAGAAACATTCTATTCCTGGGTCACCTTTCCTCAGAAAGACTCTAGAACATACACATTCCACATATACAGAGTTGCGAATGCACCACAAAGGTACCAAGCATACCAGTATCTTGAATTACCAATTACTTCTCAAGAACATCAGAACTTGTCTAATGGCACCCTACCACACGTAATACAACCCATGAGATTAGGTCCCTTAGGTAATGATGGACCAACATTGGAAATGTTTGTCACATATACACCACACCCCGGTATACAAAACATGGAGGCAGCTGATCTGCATAATCTTTCCAAAGAGCTAGTAGCATTATATAGACGACTTGTTCAGTTCGTAATGCGAACTTTGAACACAGTGTGCTTACCATTCGAAATGGTTCCCTCAGTGGATGACTGCACCACATGGGGTACAGTCTTCGCTGAAATACATACTACTCAACATGGACCCTGACACTTTACCGGAAGTGTTAAAACAAATTCAGAACAAACACAGAGCTCTACCAACTGTGGACTTGGAGATTAAATTAGTGTGTAACTTTGACACAGTCTCCTCAATAATACTCAGTAATATTAAAGGGGAAGTGGTAGCTTTGGCCATATGCCTGCGGCTCCAAGAGATTCCAGAAGTGGAACAGGAAAAACAGCTACTGAAAATTATTTCCGATACCTATACTAGTATAGGACGGGACCGTTTGGGAGCCAAGCTGAAAAAGCCTAAAATTCCCAGTACCACCCCAATCTAGCACAGGAGGGTTCTAAAGAGCACTGGGATAAACAAAAACAAAATAATGACAGGCGAAGTCAGAGACCAGACTCTCCACACCCGGAGAACTCCAAAAGGAGATAAAATCTCAGAAACAGAGACAATATAAAAGATCCTGATAGATATACTGATTCACGTCCCTCTCGTTGCTTTCAGGATGCACCGGATAGACGTAGTGAGAGAGTGGGCCGGTCAGAGCAATGTATTGACTACGTGAAACAGAAGAAAGACTCACAGCAGTCTTCAGACAAGAAAGAAGACAAGTCCCCACTGCAAAGGTCACAATTTAAAAGGAAAAAAGGTGGCAGCAATTTCAATTAAATATCCAAGCAAAGTTGAGAACATTGCTGACGAACAAGACGTGGGCAGTGACCCTGATGGATAGCGTGGCAGAAGTCACAATATGTTGCCAGAGTCTGAAAGATCATCTGGATGCAACAGCAACTAGCGACTTTATTGGAGTCGACACTGCAGGTGGGTGCGTTCGCTCACCCGACATGGTTTATGATTTAAACATCCAAATTGAGGGAGACATGGAGTGCACCACTAGTGTAATACTCAGACATTAACTTAGTTGTGATATCCTGTTGGCCGAAAGCTATCTCCTGAACATGTCCTTAAACTCCCACATGGGGAAGATGTCATTTTGCCTTCTCTCTCCTATCTTGTTCCAGAGGCAATAATACAAGCCTACCCTGTCAACTGAGCTTTAGCACAGGCAACTGCACTATAGCACAATCATATAGGTTCGGATAAAGATTCTCCTTACCGTATAATACTTATTAGGTCTACACTCCAGCCTTAGCTCTAATATCCTTTTAAACACAGAGCCAAAGCTCCAGTGAGGGAGATCCGCACTCAGTTTGAGTACCAGGGTGTAATTGAGCCCTGTGTCTCTGCAGTGAATAACCCGTTATTCCTAGTCGCTAAACCCGACCATTTATATAGAATAGTCTTAGATTACAGACATTTAAACAGTCACATACGCAACACAAAATACAAAAAAAATGTGTATTGAACAGATAAATCTTCAGTAGGAATTGTTTTATTTGCTCAGATATTGCAACTCTGATATCGGGACATGTATGCAGCAAAGCTTTTATCAGGTGAGAGGATCATGAGACATTCATGGGCCACTTGTGAGATCAGAAAGTTCTAAATTGCTTTTCCGTCTATTGCATCCGGTTCTTTATTATGTCTTCAGTTATTATTTAATGTGAATCTATAAAAGAGTAGTGTAAAAAAGGTTGTTGGATGTCTAATTTGTTTTTGTACAGTGATGACTCATGCAAGATACTCACAGGAGCCAGACTCACAATCCCCTGTGTGGACTACTAGGGAACTGTACTTCCTCTTCAGCTCTCGTAAACCACCAGTGAGATCGTATATTTAGAAGTAAGTTGATTTCACTTTTACTGGAGTTGTGAACAAAATAGAACATTAGCCATGCTGTTTAAGGAAGAAAAACACATTTTGTATTGTTCTATAGAAGATATTGTAAGATAGTAGCCTATTTCTAGCATGGTTACCCCCACTTTTGGCCTGTTTGTGAGTGTATGTTAGTGTGTTTTTACTGTCTCACTGGGGTCCTGCTAGCCAGGACCCCAGTGCTCATAGTTAAAACCCTATTTGTCAGTGTGTTTTGCCTGTCTCACTGGGATCCTGCTAGCCAGGACCCCAGTGCTCATAGTTTGTGGCCTATGTGTGTGTTGTCAGTAGTGCTTAACTGTGTCACTGAAGTTCTGCTAACCAGAACTCCAGTGCTTATGCTGTCTCCACTTCCAAATTAGTCACTATAGTTTAGTAAATTCATATTCCAATTCCAATTGGGACACTGGATCCCCCATATAAGTTTCTAGTATATGGTACATAGGTACCCAGGGCATTGGGGTTCCAGGACATACTTATGGGCTGCAGCATTTCTTTTGCCACCCATAGGGAGCTCAGACAAACCATTCTTCAGGACTGCCATTGCAACCTGATTGAAATACTGCCCACACTATTTCCCAGCCATTTTCACTGCACTTAAGTAACGTATAAGTCATCTATATGTCTAACCTTCATTTACTGAAGGCTAAGTGCAAAGTTACTAAGTTTGAGGGCACCCTTGCACTACTCTAGGTGGCCCCATGCTGTCCAGGGCCAATTCCCCGACTTTGTGAGTGTGGGGATACCATTCACGCATGCTCTACATATAGGTCAATACCTAATTGTAGCTTCACAATGGTAACTCCAAATATGGCCATGTGAGGTGTCTAAGATCTTGGAAATCGACCCCCAATTCCAAATCGGGTATTGGGGGGACAAACCCATGCATCCTGGGGGCTCCACCATAGACTCCCAGTCCTGCCAAACCAACTCTTTGAGGCTTGCACTGCAGCTACAGCTGCTGCACCTCACAGACAGGGTTCTGCCCTCCTGGGGTCGGAGCAGCTCAGTCCCAAGAAGGCAGAACAAAGCATTTCCTTTGGTAGGAGGGTGTTACACCCTCTCCCTGTGGAAATAGGTGTAACAGGCTGTGGAGGGGTATCCACCCAGAACCTCTGGAAATGCTTGAAGGGCACAGATGGTACCCTCCTTGCATAAGCCAGGCTACACTGGTTCAGGGACCTCCAATCCCTGCTCTGGCATCAAACTGGACAAAGGAAAGGGGTGTGACCACTTCCCTGCCCATCACCACCCCAGGAGTGGTGCCCAGAGCTCCTCCAGTTTGTCTCTAGTGTTAGACATCTTGTTTTCCAAGGTGTGGGGACACTCTGGAGATCTCTGAGTGGCCAGTGCCAGCAGGTGACGTCAGAGACCCCTCATGATAGCTGCATACCTGGGTAGGTAGCCAATCCCCTCTGAGGGCTATTTAGGGTCTCTCCTGTGTGTTTCTCTTGAGATTCAGCTTCCAAAACTCCTCAAGGAATCCTCTGCATCCTCTGCTTCAGCTTCTGACCGTCGAATCAACTGCAGACTGCTCCAGGAACCGCTGTAACTGCAACAAAGTATCCAGGACAACTCCTGTAACCTGCAACTTCAGCTCCAGCCAGCATTTGCAACAGTTTCCAAGGCGTGCACGCTCTGAGGACTTCCTGTCTTCACCCTGCACCAGAAGAACCAAAGGAATCTCCAGTGGAGTGACTGAGTAACTGTCCTGCTCCTGCAGGCATTTTCCAAGACGATGACCAGTTCTCTGGGACACCGCTCCTGATGATGAGTTTCCTCCCTAGAACACAGGTGGTGGACCAAAACAACCCAGACTGCCCTAAGGTCCAGCTGTCCAAATTTGGAGGAGGTAAGAGCTTGCCTTCCCGGTTTGCGACAGCCCCCTGTGCACAGTGTCATCTCTAGTTCCTTGGGCTTCTGTGCACTTCTTCCAACACTCCTTTGTGCACAGTATAGCCCAGGTCCCCAGCACTCCATCCTGTGATGCACAACTCGCTGAGATGTTCTCCAGGGGCGTGGGACCCTCTTTTGTTGTGCTGCACCAACCGCAATTTGCCCCTTCTTTGTCCCCATGTCCTGGGACTCCTGTGGGTGCTGCCTGGTCATCTGTGGGCTCTCTCCAATGTTGGGAGTCCCCTCTGCCTTCTCAATCCGAGTTGAGGCCCCCAGGTCTCTCCTGGGTCTAGGCAGTGACATTTTGACACAAACTGCGACCTTGCTTGAACCAAGGCTTGTTGGACGAATCCAGTGACGCAAACAGCCTGCATCCAACTTCTCGATGTGGGACTTCTCCTGCACCATGCAGGAACCCGCAGCTATCTTCTTTGGTGCTCTTCTGCAGACTTCTTCTAACCAGAGAATCCTCTTTTGCACCATCTTAGCAGGGGCTCCAGTCCTTCCTGGAATCTTCTGCGACTTCTGGACTTGCTCTCCTCTCTTCACAGGTTTTCAGGTCCAGGAATCCACCATTTGTTGCTTGCAGTCTTGCTTGGTTTTTGCAATAACTCTTATCATGACTAGAAGTGTGTCCTGAGGAAACTTGCAGTACTTTACTCCTACTTTCCTTGGCTCCGAGGTGGGGTATTTTACTTACATTTGGTGTTCACTTACACTCCCAGCGCCCCTTTACACACTACACTTGCTGAGGGGGGAGTTCTTAATTCACATTCACTTTCTTAGTAAATGGATTTTGTTGCCCTCAGGCCAATTGTATTCTATTGTTTGCTCTACTCTATGACTATTTACTTACCTGATTTTGGTCTCTAGTGTAAATATTGTGTATAATACTTACCTCCAGAAGGAGTATGGCCTCTAACATTCTTTTGGCCTGGTGTCACTAAAATAAAGAACCTTTATTTTTGGTAACACTGAGTATCGTCTTTTATTGTGTATAAGTACTGTGCAACTATAGTGATATTGCAGGAGCTTTGCATGTCTCTTAATTACCCCTAAGCTGCTCTGCCACAGCTACCTCCAGACAGCCTAAGCTGCTAGAACACTGACTACAAATCACTAAACAGGGATAACTGGACCTGGTAAAAGGTGTAAGTACCTTAGGTACCCACCTCAAGCCAGGCCAGCCTCCTACATTGGTGGTGCAGCGGTGGGATAAGTACTTGCAATTGGTTTACCACTTTGTTACTAGTTCTTTTCACAAGAAAAGTGTACTCCAATTGTCAGAGTCACCAGATCCTCGGGGTCTGTGCACGTTCCCAACACGTCCACCACTGAACAGCTCCAAGACTCTGATAGATAAATCACAGAGACTGAGAGAGTTCAAGAGGGGAAGAGGGGATTAGGAAGGGAACAGCTGGGAAGGAGACCTGTAGTAAGAAAAAGGTTAGAACACACAATATGAAAATTATATATCTCCTGAAATCAGTACTAGACTATGATTCTAAGCTTAGTCACTCTGAAAACATGAACAATCTAAGAGTTAAGTTTAAAATGACTAAGTTTCAAGATGGCCGGATACCTATAAGGGAATCAAAATGAATAAAATGAGAACTTTCCTATTCAAGTACTTTCCTTTACATGAGAATCAGAAAAAACATTCTGAATACATTTTAAACCAGTCATATAAATCCTGTCTTGAGAATGTATACTAGAACCATACAATATTGCATCTAGAAACTCTGGCCTTCTGTGTACTCTTAAAATGTTTCAACACAAATTGCGCACATTGCAGACATATATATATATATATATATATATATATATATATATATATATATATATATATATATAGTAAACACCATAAAAGGGTTGTGCACCATGAATAACACAATATGGATTCAGGAAACAAATCACATAACTTGTCAACTCGAATATTACATAATAAATATCTTAGAATAGTGGCATACAATAAACAACATGAAATAAACTCGAGGAGAGAATTGTGCGTCTTGCCGATTCAAGTGTCATCATGTAAAATACCAACAAATGGTAGAATGCAATGAATATCAAAGTCAAATCATCATTAATCGAATTGCGTGTCTTGCCGATTCGTAAAACACAATATAAATGTCAAGAAATAACAGCTCACAATAAATAACAAGATCAAAGTACAATGAAGCGAATCGCGCTTCTTTTGCCGATTCTTAAGCCACCATGTAAATGTCAAGAAATGGTAGCGTGCAATGAACAACAAAGTTAAATCCTCATGAAACGAGTTGCGCGTCTTGCCAATTCGTAAAACATCATGTAAATGTCAAGAAATAGTAGCGCGCAATGGCCAACAACGTTTAAACACCATAAAACGAATTGCGCGTCTTGCCGATTCTTAAGCCACTATGCCAATGTCAAGAAATGGTACCACGCAATGAATAACAAAGTCCAACCTTTATGAAACACATTGCGCGTCTTGCCTATTTGCAAACTACCATATAAATGTCAAGAAATGGTAGCGCGCAAGTAATCTGTTACAAATTTAAGAATTAAACCAAGAATATGAAAATTCTCAATAACGGTGTCGGAACAGTCCAACCACCGTCTTACTGCCTGGAACAATTAAATCAAATAAAATAAAATAAAATCAAAAACATTTATAAAGCGCGCTACCCACCCGTGAGGGTCTCAAGGCGCTAGGGGAAGGGGGTTACTGCTGCTCGAAGAGCCAGGTTTTGAGCTGCCTCCGGAATGCAGGGTGGTCCTGGGTGGTCCTGAGGTTGGCGGGGAGGGAGTTCCATGTCTTGGCCGCCAGGTAGGAGAAGGATTTCCCACCTGCCGTGGTGCGGCAGATGCGAGGGACGGCAGCGAGTGCGAGGTTGGCGGAGCGAAGTAGACGGGTGGGCGTGTAGAAACTGAGGTGACGGTTGAGGTATTCGGGTCCCTTGTTGTGGAGGGCTTTGTGTGCGTGGGTGAGGAGCCGGAAGGTGATCCTTTTGCTGACGGGAAGCCAGTGCAGGTGTCTCAGGTGGGCAGAGATGTGGCTGTTGCGGGGTATGTCGAGGACGAGGCGGGCAGAGGCGTTTTGTATTCGCTGCAGACGTTTCTGGAGTTTAGCTGTGGTTCCTTCGTATAGGGTGTTTCCGTAGTCCAGGCGGCTTGTGACAAGGGCGTGGGTCACAGTTTTTCTGGTGTCGGCGGGGATCCAGCGGAAGATCTTTCGGAGCATGCGGAGAGTGAGGAAGCAGGAAGATGATACGGCGTTGACTTGTTTGGTGATGGTGAGAAGCGGGTCCAAGATGAATCTGAGGTTGCGTGCGTGGTCTGAGGGGGTTGGTGCAGTGCCTAGGGCCGTGGGCCACCAAGAGTCGTCCCAGGCGGACGGGGTGTTTCCGAGGATGAGGACTTCAGTTTTTTCTGAGTTCAGTTTCAGACGGCTGAGTTTCATCCATTCTGCGACGTCTTTCATTCCATCTTGCAGGTTGGTCTTGGCGCCAGTGGGGTCTTGGTGAGGGAAAGTATCAGCTGAGTGTCGTCGGCGTAGGAGGTGATGTTGATGTTGTGTTTGCGTACGATGTTGGCGAGGGGGCTCATGTAGACATTGAAGAGAGTCGGGCTGAGCGAGGAACCTTGTGGGACGCCGCAGATGATCTCGGTGGGGTCTGAGCGGAACGGAGGGAGGTAGACTCTTTGGGAGCGGTTAGAGAGGAAAGAGGTGATCCAGTCCAGGGCCAGTCCTTGGATACCGGTGGAGCACAGGTTAGGGTTCGGTGGCAGATGGTGTCGAAGGCAGCCGAGGGGTCGAGGAGGATGAGGGCGACTGTTTCTCCATTGTCCATCAGAGTTCTGATGTCGTCTGTGACTGAGATGAGGGCGGTTTCTGTGCTGTGATTGGCTCGGAATCCGGACTGAGAGGGGTCGAGTAGGTTGTTGTCTTCAAGGAAATTTGTCAGTTGCTTGTTGACGGTCTTCTCTATGACTTTGGCAGAGAAGGGGAGGAGCAAGATGGGGCGGAAGTTCTTCAGGTCGCTGGGGTCCGGCGTAGGTTTCTTCAGGAGGGTGTTGACTTCCGCGTGGTTACAGCTCTCGGGGAAGGCGGCAGAAGCAAATGAGCTGTGGTCCGAGGGGGCAACGGAATGGATGGAGTTCATGGTAGCTTTTGTCTCCTCCGCGCTGATGTGAGTCCAGGCGTTGAGGGTGATGACTGGGGTAGTAGGTTCTGTGGTGGTTGGCTGGGTCTGGTGTCCGAAGCTGTAGTGTAGGTCGGTGATCTTACGATGGAAGAAGGTAGCGAGGGAGTTGCAGAGGTCTTGTGAGGGCGTGATGGAGTTGGAGTTGGCGTTAGGATTGGAGAGCTCCTTGACGATGTTGAAGAGTTCTTTGCTGTTGTGAGTGTTCTTGTCCAGTCTGTCTGTGAAGGAAGTTCTTTTGGTGGCGCGGATCAGCTGATGGTGTTCGCGGGTGGCGTTTTTGAGGGCAGACATGTTTTCTGCGGTGTGGTCTTTTCACCAGGCTTTCTCGAGGGTACAGCAGTTTTTTTTTTATTCCTTAAGGGTGTCAGTGAACCATTGAGGTTTCCTGGTGCTGGTCTGTCTTGGGAGGCGTCTGAGAGGTGCGAGGTTGTCCGTGCAGTTGGTGATCCAGTGAGTGAGGCTGAGGGCTGCGTCGTTGGGGTCGGTGGAGAAGGTGGGTTGGTTGTCACTGAGAGTGGAGCGAAGCTGTTCCGTGGGGATTTTGTTCCAATGTCTGCGTGGGATGGGTGTGCGGAGGTGGAGAGTCTTGAGTCTGAAGGTGAAGTGGACACATCTGTGGTCAGTACAGTGTATTACGGAGGAGTGGCTGAAGGATACGTGGTTGCTGGCGGAGAAGATGGGGTCGAGTGTGTGTCCGGCGATATGAGTGGGGGTGTTCACCAGTTGCTTGAGACCGAGGTTGGTGAGGTTGTCGATCAGGGTGGTGGTGTTGGGGTCGTTGTTCTGCTCCAGGTGGAAGTTGAGGTCACCGAGGAGGATGTAGTCCGGCGAGGCAAGGGCGTGCGGGGAGATGAAGTCTGCGATGGATTCGCTGAAGAGGGCGCATGGTCCAGGGGGTCTGGAGATGAGAGTTCCTCTGAGGGTGGTCCTGGGGTCGGTGTGGATCTGGAAGTGCATGTGTTCGGCGGCGAGTGGGGTCTCTTCGTTGGAGGTGGTGATGCTGATGGAGTCCTTGAAAACGATGGCGATTCCTCCACCAACTTGGTTGGTGCGGTCTCTCCTGGTGATCTTGTAGCCGTCGGGGATGGCTATGGCGGTGTCGGGGCCGAGGAGGCGTTCATCCAGGTCTCAGTGATGAAGGCGACGTCCGGTGAGGTGGAGTCCAGGAGGTCCCATAGTTCAATGGCGTGCTTGTGGACGGAGCGTGCGTTGATCAGGATGCATTTGAGGTGGTTATTGGCGCGTGGGCTGGCGGGCGGGGTGCAGTCGCGGTGGAAGGTGAGTTTGCAGGTGAGGCATGCGAAGGGTCCATTGGTGCGTTTAGGGTTGGCTTGGAAGCAGGTTCTGGAGCGTCCCGGGTTGAGTGCATGGAGGGAGGCGGGGTCGTAGCGGTGCTGTGGAGTTTGGGAGTGCTGGGGGCCAGGGGTCGTGGCGCTGGGCGCGGTCCAGGCGCGGACGTGCGCAGACAGGCTTGCCTTTGGCGCACCTTCGGCGTGCCAGCGCGCGGCCGCCATAAGAGGGAGAAGTGGGGAGGAGGGGTCAACTGGGGGAAGGAGGGGGGCGACGAATGGGAGCAGGGGAGCGGGCCGAGCAGGAGGTGGCGGCGGGAAAGCGGAAGGCGGGGGGGTCAGGTAGAGGGGAAGGGAAAAAAGATAGGGAAGGGGTGATTACAGAGGAGGAGAGGAGTCAGGAAGAACAGAAGAGAGGAGCAGAAGAGTCAGGAGAGAGGAGTCAAGAAGAAGAGGAGAGAGAAGAGTCAAGAAGAAGAGTCAAGAAGAAGAGGAGAGAGAAGAGTCAAGAAGAAGAGGAGAGAGGAGTTAACAAGAAGAGGAGAGAGAAGAGTCAAGAAGAAGAGGAGAGACCAGAGAAGCAGAGGAGGGAAGCGTCCAGAAGATGAGGAGAAGGCCACAGAAGAGGAAAAAGGAACACGCAGAGAAGAGTACAGATGAAGAAAGAACACACGGGAGGGGGTGCAGAGGAGGAGAAGAGCACAGGAGAACACAGATGAAGAAAAAGAAGAAAAGAACACGCAGGACAGGGTGCAGAGGAGGAGAAGAGCAGAAGAACACAGATGAAGAAAGAACACGCAGGACGGGGTGCAGAGGAGGAGAAGAGCACCGAAGAACACAGATGAAAAAAAAGAAGAAAAGAACACGTAGGACGGGGTGCAGAGGAGGAGAAGAGCACAGAAGAACACAGATGAAGAAAAAGAAGAAAAAGAACATGCAGGACGGGGTGCAGAGGAGGAGAAGAGCACAGCAGAACACAGTGGAAGAAAGAACCCGCAGGACGGGGTGCAGATGAGAGAAGAAGAACACAGAGGAAGAGTAAAGCAGGAAGAAAACGCGGTGAGGAAGAGGAGCGGGGCACAGAGTAAGAGCAGAACCCGCAGCAAGTGGGCTGCAGAAGAGGAGCAGAGAAATATGGCTACCAGAAGCAGGAAGGAGGCGCAGGAAGCAAAGGGAGATGGACAGCAGAGGTGTGGAGAGAGGTTGGAGGAGAGAGCGGAAGGCAGAAGACAGAAGTTCAGGGAAAGAGAGGTGAGTGGCGCGGGGGGCTGGGCGAGGGGCTGGGCGGGGGGAGTACTTACCGTTTCGCTGGTCTTGCTGGGAGGTGTCAGGAGCCTGGGCAGGTGGAGCTGCAGCGGCGGGGGAAGCGACCTACCCTAGGGTCGCTAACTCTGCCGCGCAGTGGCCGCCTTAATGATCTCCAATGAAGGATGAAGGACAGAAGACTGGAAGATCAAAAATAGGCCGCTGGGACAGGAGCTCAGGAAGAAGCTGCTGCTCTGCACCGGGACCTCTGAATAGTGAGCACTGGGAGTTGGGCTGGCTCTCTTTTATAGAGTCTTGACCCAGCCCAGAACCACGCCCAGGCATGTTGCAGGGAAAGTCTCTGGAAGGCCCTGGAAAGGGGCCACACCCTAACACACTCTGAAAACCTGCAGCAATACATTGCAAAGGAACAGTATTTGTAAGCATATTAAAAATAAGTTTTCAGGATTGAACTCTGCAATGAAAAAGGTTAAACCACAACATATCAGCACAATGCATAAATTACGTTGTTTTGAGAGTGCTGGGTTTTTGCATTTTTGTCGCCAATAGAGCGCGTACTGCTCTGGTGTTGACACCATTACTTAGAGCTATACATAATTGTACCTAGAAGTCATTCTTAACTTTCTAAAACGTTCTTTAAACATTTCTAAAAGTTTCATAAGTTTCTGAAAAGTTTTTCTTTTCTCTAAAAAGTTAGGCCTAATAGTTTACTAACATTTTACTCTTTTCCCTAACCTCTTTCTGTCTCTATGTCTGGTGTAGAGCTAGGCATTGGGAAGAACCCCAACAAGGAATTTCTCTTAAATCTCCTCCTGCAGGATGACCAGGACCATACCACTGGTCAGGTAGAGTCGGAGGGGGAGGTAGAGGAAGGTTCAAACCAGGCAGACTCAGGAGATCATTCTGAAGATCCTGGGGAGAGTCCTTCCACAAATCTTTCCATTAACAAACCCCCTAGTGTAGCTGGTAGTGGGAAGGGGTCACACACAAGAAGGGCTCCCTTCACATCTAGAGGCCAGGTAACTAGGGTGACTCAAGTTAGGGAAAGATCTGCCTCTGCCAATTCCCATGTCACTTCAGTCTCAGAGGTATCACACACAGCCAATCCTGAGGACCAGTCCCTAGATATTAACTCGGAAAGCTGAGGTTGGAAGAGGCCAGACTGAGGCTACAGCAGCAACAGTTGGCCTTAGACAGGGAATCCCTGGCTGTGGAAAGGGAAAGGCAGGGCTTTGGGAATTAGTTCCCCATGGTGGAAGCATCAGTAATTTCAGGAACTCCAGTGTTAGGAAACATACATTTGATTGCAGAAATCTGCACAAGATTGTTCCCCCTTACAAGGATGATTATAAGCGGTTTACTGCACTTGAGAGGGTCTGTAAAGTTCAGAGGGTCTCTCAAGCACAGTGGGCTGTCTTTCATTGGCAAGGGGAGAGACAGACTCCTTATTGACAGGGAGGATGACTCAAAAAACACCATGTTCTGAAAAGTGAACTCTTGGATGGTCTAAGCTAACCACTGAACAATATCGAATCAAGTTCAGAGAGACCAGAAAGGAGTCTTCACAGGATTGGATAGACTTTGTAGACTGTTCAGTGAAGGCTCTAAAAGGTTGGTTAAATGGCAGTAAGGTGCATGACTGTGAAAGGCAATATAAACTAATTCTCTTTTTTTTTTTTACTTTTTCTTATTTTAAGAGATGCATAGTAGGATACATATATAATAAAAGAAAATAATAAGCAAGTTCATTCATGTCAAACAAAAGAGACACTGCTACAGTGTTTAAAGCCATCAAGAAATAAAGTGCTGACATGATACAAACATTTCCTCATTCCCTGTTACCATCATAAAAGCAATGACGTTCTGTCTAACCATTGTGTTAGTGGAGCCCAAATTATTTTACCCATCTTCCTGCGGGCGAGGCCCTTAAACGCATACACACCCATCTCCAAGTAATACATTGAATAAAGACAGGCCAACCATTGATTAACTTCTTCTGTGGCGTGGACGTAATGGTTACGTCCAACGGCACAGTGCTCATGTGACGAGGACGTAACCATTACGTCCTGAGCACTGAGTCCCTCTGTGGACTTCCCTCCCACCCCCCCCCATAATGACATCAGCACATGATCGTGTACTGACATCATTACCTGGTGCCGGTCGCACTGGAAGCCATTTGCTTCCAGTGCGATCGAGGGAGAAACAGGTGAGTTTCTCCTCCAGCGGTGGGGGGTTTAAAACAAAGAGGGAGCAGCCAGAATTGCCTGCCTTTACTGGTCTCCCGGGGTGTAGAGTCAATACAGAGAACCTTTTGCCTGTCAATTTCTTAGAGTTATTTGTGGATGATGTGTTTGTGAAAGAGATTGTTGAGCAGTTTAATTTGTGTGCCGAGCAGCATATTTTCCTCACTTTTCTTTGTAGGATCACCACTGCAGCACACATTTCCTACCACCCAGCGTTCCCCTCAGTCTCCCAAGTAAAATGATACCTCACTAGCATGGATCCCCAAAGCAGTCAGCCTAAAAGATTTATAAAAGAAAAATATGTGCTTATCAACTCTCTGTGCTATCCCTTCAATCTCTACAGGTTGTTGCCATTTTTCTGTTGCGGACACCTGGCCCACCCACACAAGTGAGGTATCAATTGTATCGGACGACTTGGGGGAACTTTGATGGGAAGGAAATTTGTGGTTCGTCTCAGATTCCAGAACTTTCTGTCACCAAAATGAGACGAAAGAGGTTTTTTTGGCCGAATTTTGAGGTTTGCAGAGGATTCTGGGTAACAGAACCTGGTCAGAGCCCCAGAAGTCACCCCATAATGGATTCCCCTAGATGTCTAGTTTTAAAAAATGTGCAGGTTTGATAGGTTTCAAAAGGTGCCGGCTGAGCTAGAGGCCAAAATCCACAGCTTGGCACTTTGTAAAAAACAGCTCTGTTTTCTTTCTGAAAATGTGGTGTGTCCACGTTGTGTTTTGGGGCATTTCCTGTCACGGGCGCTAGGCCTACCCACACAAGTGAGGTACCATTTTTATGGGGAGACTTGGGGGAACACTGGGTGGAAGGATATTTGTTGCTCCTCTCAGATTCCACAACTTTCTGTCACCGAAATGAGAGGAAAAAGTGTTTTTTTGGCCACATTTTGAGGTTTGCAGAGGATTATGTGTAACAGAACCTGGTCAGAGCCCCACAAGTCCCCCCATCTTTGATTCTCCTAGGTGTCTAGTTTTCGAAAATGCACAGGTTTGCTACGTTTCAAAAGGTGCCGGCTGGGCTAGAGGCCAAAATCCACAGCTAGGCACTTTGAGAAAAACAGCTCTGTTTTCTTTCTAAAAATGTGGTGTGTTCACGTTGTGTTTTGGGGCATTTCCTGTCACGGGTGCTAGGCCTATCCACACAAGTGAGGTACCATTTTTATGGGGAGACTTGGGGGAATGCTGGGTGGAAGGGAATTTGTGGCTCCTCTCAGATTTTAGAACTTTCTGTCACCGAAATGAGAGGAAAAAGTGTTTTTTTGGCTACATTTTGAGGTTTACAGATGATTCTGGGTAACAGAACCTGGAAGAGCCCCACAAGACACCCCATCTTGGATTCCCCTAGGTGTCTAGTTTTAAAAAATGCACAGTTTTGCTAGGTTTCAAAAGGTGCCGCTGGGCTAGAGGCCGAGATCCACAGCTAGGCACTTTGTAAAAAACAACTCTGTTTTCTTTCTGATAATGTGGTGTGTACACGTTGTGTTTTGGGGCATTTCTTGTCACGGGCGCTAGGCCTACCTACACAAGTGAGGTACCATTCGTATGGGGAGACTTGGGGGAATGCTGGGTGGAAGGACATTTGTGGCTCCTCTCAGATTCCAGAACTTTCTGTCACCAAAATGAGAGGAAAAAGTGATTTTTGGCCAAATTGTGAGGTTTGCAGAGGATTCTGGGTAACAGAACCTGGTCAGTGCCCCACAAGTCACCCCATATTGGAGTCCCCTAGGTGTCTAGTTTTCAAAAATGCGCAGGTTAGCTACGTTTCAAAAGGTGCCGGCTGGGCTAGAGGCCAAAATCCACAGCTAGGCACTTTGAGAAAAACAGCTCTGTTTTCTTTCTAAAAATGTGGTATGTTCACGTTGTGTTTTGGGGCATTTCCTGTCACGGGTGCTAGGCCTACCCACACAAGTGAGGTACCATTTTTATGGGGAGACTTGGGGGAATGCTGGGTGGAAGGAAATTTGTGGCCCCTCTAAGATTTAAGAACGTTCTGTCAGCGAAATGAGAGGAAAAATTGTTTTTTTGGCCACGTTTTTGTCAGGTGTTAGCCACAGCGCCTACATTGCCGATCGGGATAACATAGTCCTTTTGGACTACATATCCCATGACGCCTAGAGGGGAAGAGGTCACTTAAAAAGCAAGCACATACAGGAAGTAATGTGCGTTATTCGTTTCCTAGAAACCAGTCGGATGAACAACGAGGGCTCTTGCTGACGGCGTTTCCGAGGTTGAGTTGTTTGCTTAGGAGGTTTAATTCCTCCTCCGGTTTTCCGTGGAGCCTGGGACCTTCCCGAGTGTCGAGTTTTTTTCCCAGGGGAACCTGCCACGAAGGAGAGGTGGTAAGCGGTGAGACGATTTGGTGTCGGAATCCCTCGCCTTTCATTTTACAGTTCGACAAGGACACTGGTAACTTCTGAAGCACGGCGGTCTTTTGTTTGAGTTACCAATAAAGCACGAACGATTATCCTTGGGGCCAGAGAACATTATATGTTTGGCTACGACAGGGGGTTAATGTTTATTTTTGCGGGAATTGAACGGCCGGGACGATTTTTCTTTTCAATACGTAATGAAATAACACCGAGTTATTCCTACAAATTGCGTGACTATGACATGGGGCTTAGTGGATTAACTGAGTCATAGAAAGGACTACGAGATAGGTTCTTATCATCGTTAATTTTATTCCCTTTCTCTTCGTTTCTGTCTCCTCATTATTTCGTGACTATCTTGTATAAAAGTGGGTGTTGAGTAACCCATTAGAGATCATCGGTATTAATTGTTGGCTTGGGGCGTCCATCTATGATTCAGATGGAGCACAGATAGGTGTTGGATTAGTTCTGCCCTCATGAGTTATGGGCAGGTACGGTCGTTGGTACTTTAGCGAGACATTGCGAGAGTAGACAGGCAATGTGATATTAACACTGTGTATTTCTCTCTTTACAGATATCCCGTCCCTGCTGTTCCTTCCCCTTCCTTCCCTCACCCGATTACTCCAATGCACCGTGGTTTATATAGGTGACTTGGTGGTGTCAGGAGGCGGACCCTTATTTGCATCGCACCGAGTCTGAGGAGCATCTACAACGTGACAGTTTTGAGGTTTGCAGAGGATTCATGTCTAGTTTTAAAAAATGCACAGGTTTGCTACGTTTCAAAAGGTGCCGGCTGAGCTAGAGGCCAAAATCCACAGCTTGGCACTTTGTAAAAAACAGCTCTGTTTTCTTTCTGAAAATGTGGTGTGTCCACGTTGTGTTTTGGGGGCATTTCCTGTCGCAGGCGCTAGGCCTACCCACACAAGTGAGGTACCATTTTTATGGGGAGACTTGGGGGAACACTTGGTGGAAGGAAATTTGTGGCTCCTCTCAGATTCAAGAACTTTCTGTCACAAAAATGAGAGGAAAAAGTGTTTTTTTGGCCACATTTTGAGGTTTGCAGAGGATTATGTGTAACAGAACCTGACCAGAGCCCCACAAGTCACCCCATCTTTGACTCCCCTAGGTGTCTAGTTTAAAAAAATGCACAGGTTTGCTATGTTTCAAAAGGTGCCGGCTGGGCTAGAGGCCAAAATCCACAGCTAGGCACTTTGTGAAAAACAGCTCTGTTTTCTTTCTGAAAATGTGGTGTGCTCACGTTGTGTTTTGGGGCATTTCCTGTCACGGGTGCTAGGCCTACCCACACAAGTGAGGTACCATTTTAATGGGGAGACTTGGGGGAACGTTGGGTGGAAGGAAATTTGTGGCTCCTATCAGTTTCCAGAACTTTCTGTCACCAAAATGAGAGGAAAAAGTGTTTTTTTGGCTATATTTTGAGGTTTGCAGAGGATTCTGGGTAACAGAACCTGATAAGAGCCCCACAAGTCACCCCATCTTGGATTCCCCTAGGTGTCCAGTTTTAAAAAATGCACAGTTTTGCTAGGTTTCAAAAGGTGCCGGCTGGGCTAGAGGCCAAAATCCACAGGTAATCACTTTGTAAAAAACAGCTCTGTTTTCTTTCTGAAAATGTGGTGTGTCCACGTTGTGTTTTGGGACATTTCTTGTCACGGGCCCTAGGCCTACCCACACAAGTGAGGTACCATTTTTAAGGGGAGACTTGGGGGAACGCTGGGTGGAAGAAAATTTGTGGATCCCCTCAGATTCCAGAACTTTCTGTCACCGAAATTGGAGGAAAAGGTGATTTTTGGCCACATTTTTGAGGTTTGCAGAGGATTCTGGGTAACAGAACCTGGTCGGAGCCCCACAGGTCTCCCCATCTTGGATCCCCCTAGGTGTCTAGTTTTCAAACATGTGCAGGTTTGCTAGGTTTCCCCAGTTGCCGGCTGAGCTAGAGGCCAAAATCCACAGCTAGATACTTTGTAAAAAGCTGCTCTGTTTTCTTTCGGAAAATGTGGTGTGTCCATGTTGTGTTTTGGGGCATTTCCTGGTGCGGGCGCTTGGCCTACTCACACAAGTGAGGTACCATTTTTATGGGGAGACTTGGGGGAATCCTGGGTGGAAGGAAAATTGTGGCTCCTCTCAGATTCCAGAACTTTCTGTCATTGAAATGAGAGGAAAAAGTACTTTTTTGGCCAAATTTTGAGGTTTGCAGAGGGTTCTGGGTAACACAACCTGGTCAGAGCCCCACAAGTCACCCCCATCTTGGATTCCCTTAGGTGTCTAGTTTTCAAAAATGCTCAGGTTTGCTAGTTTCCCCAGGTGCCGGCTGAGCTAAAGGCCAAAATCCACAGCTAGGCACTTTGAGAAAAACAGCTCTGTTTTCTTTCTAAAAATGTGGTGTGTTCACGTTGTGTTTTGGGGCATTTACTGTCACGGGTGCTAGGCCTACCCACACAAGTGAGGTACCATTTTTATGGGGAGACTTGGGGGAATGCTGGGTGGAAGGAAATTTGTGGCTCCTCTCAGATTTAAGAACGTTCTGTCACCGAAATTTTTATTTTTGGGCCACGTTTTGAGGTTTGCAGAGGATTCATGTCTAGTTTTAAAAAATGCACAGGTTTGCTACGTTTCAAAAGGTGCCGGCTGAGCTAGAGGCCAAAATCCACAGCTTGGCACTTTGTAAAAAACAGCTCTGTTTTCTTTCTGAAAATGTGGTGTGTCCACGTTGTGTTTTGGGGGCATTTCCTGTCGCAGGCGCTAGGCCTACCCACACAAGTGAGGTACCATTTTTATGGGGAGACTTGGGGGAACACTTGGTGGAAGGAAATTTGTGGCTCCTCTCAGATTCAAGAACTTTCTGTCACAAAAATGAGAGGGAAAAGTTTTTTTTTGGCCACATTTTGAGGTTTGCAGAGGATTATGTGTAACAGAACCTGACCAGAGCCCCACAAGTCACCCCATCTTTGACTCCCCTAGGTGTCTAGTTTTAAAAAATGCACAGGTTTGCTATGTTTCAAAAGGTGCCGGCTGGGCTAGAGGCCAAAATCCACAGCTAGGCACTTTGTGAAAAACAGCTCTGTTTTCTTTCTGAAAATGTGGTGTGCTCACGTTGTGTTTTGGGGCATTTCCTGTCACGGGTGCTAGGCCTACCCACACAAGTGAGGTACCATTTTAATGGGGAGACTTGGGGGAACGTTGGGTAGAAGGAAATTTGTGGCTCCTATCAGTTTCCAGAAATTTCTGTCACCAAAATGAGAGGAAAAAGTGTTTTTTTGGCTATATTTTGAGGTTTGCAGAGGATTCTGGGTAACAGAACCTGATAAGAGCCCCACAAGTCACCCCATCTTGGATTCCCCTAGGTGTCCAGTTTTAAAAAATGCACAGTTTTGCTAGGTTTCAAAAGGTGCCGGCTGGGCTAGAGGCCAAAATCCACAGGTAATCACTTTGTAAAAAACAGCTCTGTTTTCTTTCTGAAAATGTGGTGTGTCCACGTTGTGTTTTGGGACATTTCTTGTCACGGGCCCTAGGCCTACCCACACAAGTGAGGTACCATTTTTAAGGGGAGACTTGGGGGAACGCTGGGTGGAAGAAAATTTGTGGATCCCCTCAGATTCCAGAACTTTCTGTCACCGAAATTGGAGGAAAAGGTGATTTTTGGCCAAATTTTTGAGGTTTGCAGAGGATTCTGGGTAACAGAACCTGGTCGGAGCCCCACAGGTCTCCCCATCTTGGATCCCCCTAGGTGTCTAGTTTTCAAACATGTGCAGGTTTGCTAGGTTTCCCCAGTTGCCGGCTGAGCTAGAGGCCAAAATCCACAGCTAGATACTTTGTAAAAAGCTGCTCTGTTTTCTTTCGGAAAATGTGGTGTGTCCATGTTGTGTTTTGGGGCATTTCCTGTTGCGGGCGCTTGGCCTACCCACACAAGTGAGGTACCATTTTTATGGGGAGGCTTGGGGGAATCCTGGGTGGAAGGAAAATTGTGGCTCCTCTCAGATTCCAGAACTTTCTGTCATCGAAATGAGAGGAAAAAGTACTTTTTTGGCCAAATTTTGAGGTTTGCAGAGGGTTCTGGGTAACACAACCTGGTCAGAGCCCCACAAGTCACCCCCATCTTGGATTCCCTTAGGTGTCTAGTTTTCAAAAATGCTCAGGTTTGCTAGTTTCCCCAGGTGCCGGCTGAGCTAAAGGCCAAAATCCACAGCTAGGTACTTTGTAAAAAACAGCTCTGTTTTCTTTCTGAAAATGTGGTGTGTCCACGTTGTGTTTTGGGGCATTTCCTGTTGGGGGCGATAGGCCTACCCATGCAAGTGAGGTACCATTTTTATGGGGAGACCTGGGGGAATGCTGGGTGGAAGGAAATTTGTGGATCCTCTCAGATTCCAGAGCTTTCTGTCACCCAAATGAGAGGAAAAAGTGTTTTTTTGGCAATATTTTTAAGTTTGCAGAGGATTCTGGGTAGCACAACCTGGTCAGATCCCCAAAAGTCACCCCATCATGGATTTCCTTAGGTGTCCAGTTTTCAGAAATGCACAGGTTTGCTAGGTTTCCCCAGGTGCCGCTGAGCTAGAGGCCAAAATCCACAGCTAGGCACTTTGTAAAAAAAAAGCTCTGTTTTCTTTCTGAAAATGTGGTGTGTCCATGTTGTGTTTTGGGGCATTTCCTGTCGCAGGTGCTAGGCCTACCCACACAAGTGAGATACCATTTTTATCAGGAGACTTGGGGAAACGCTGGTTGGAAGGAACTTTGTGGCTCCTCTCAGATTCCAGAACTTTCTGTCACCGAAATTAGAGGAAAAAGTTTTTTTTGGGCTCACATTTTCAGGTTTGCAGAGGGTTCTGGGTAACAGAACCTGGTCAGAGCCCCACAAGTCACCCCATCTTGGATTCTCCTAGGTGTCTAGTTTTAAAAAATGCACAGGTTTGCTAGGTTTCCCTAGGTGCCGGCTGGGCTAGAGGCCAAAATCCACAACTAGACACTTTGTAAAAAACAGCTCTGTTTTCTTTCTGAAAATGTGGTGGGTCCACGTTGTGTTTCGGGGCATTTCCTGTCGCGGCTGCTAGGCCTACCCACAGAAGTGAGGTACCATTTTTATCAGGAGACTTGGGGAAACGCTGGTTGGAAGGAACTTTGTGGCTCCTCTCAGATTCCAGAACTTTCTGTCACCGAAATGAAAGGAAAAAGTGTTTTTTTGGCCAGATTGTGAGGTTTGCAAAGGATTCTGGGTAACAGAAACTGGTCAAAGCCCTACAAGTCACCCCATCTTGGATTGCTCTAGGTGTCTAGTTTTAAAAAATACGCAGGTTTGGTAGGTTTCCCCAGGTGCTGGCTGAGCTAGAGGCCAAAATCCACAGCTAGGCACTTTGTAAAAAACAGCTCTGTTTTCTTCGTGAAAATATGATGTGTCCATTTTGTGTTTCCTGTTGCATGCGTTAGGCCTACCCATGCAAGTGAGGTACCATTTTCATCAGGAGACTTGGGGGAATACAGAATGGTAAAACAGGTGTTATTGCCCCTTCTCTTTCTCTACATTTTTTCCTTCTAAATGTAAGACAGTGTGTAAAAAAGACGTCTATTTGAGAAATGCCCTGTAATTCACATGCTAGTATGGGCACCCCGGAATTCAGAGATGTGCAAATAACCACTGCTTCTCAACACCTTATCTTGTGGCCATATTGGAAATACAAAGGTTTTCTTGATACCTATTTTTCACTTTTTATATTTCAGCAAATGAAGTTTTGTATGCCTGGTATAAAATGAAAACCCATTGGAAGATGCAGCTCATTTATTGGCTCTGGGTACCTATGGTTCCTGATGAACCTACAAGCCCTATATATCCCTGCAATTATAAGAGTCCAGCTGACGTAACAGTATATTGCTTTCATAAACCTAACATCGCAGGAAAAAGTTACAGAGGAAAACGTAGAGAAAAATGGCTGTTTTTTTTCACCTCAGTTTCAATATTCTTTTATTTCAGCTGCCATTTTCTGGAGGAAACACTTGTAGGATCTACACAAATGACCCCTTGCTGAATTCAGAATTGTGTCTACTTTTCAGAAATGTTTAGCTTTCTGGGATCCAGCATTGGTTTCTCACCCATTTCTGTCACTAACTGGAAGGAGGCTGAAAGCGCAAAAAAATAGTAAAAATGGAGTATGTCTCAGTAAGATGTAAAAATTGTGTCCAAAAATTGGGGTTTCTAATTCAACTCTGCCTGTTCCTGAAAGCTGGGAAGATGGTGATTTTACCACCAGAAACCCTGATGCCATTTTCAAGGAAAAAACCATGAGCCTTCTTCTGCCGTCCTTTTTTCCAATTTGTTTGAAAAAAATTGAATTTTTGCTGTATTTTGGCTAATTTCTTGGTCTCTTTCAGGGGAACCCACAAAGCCTGGGTACCTTTAGAATCCCTAGGATGTCGGAAAAAAGGACGCAAATTTGGCGTGGGTAGCTAATGTGAACAAAAAGTTATGAAGGCTAAAGCGCGAACTGACCCAAATAGCCAAAAAAAGTCTTGGCACAGGAGGGGGAAAGGCCTTGCAGCGAAGGGGTTAAAAATAGGTGATTCCGGTTTCAGCTAGTCTGAAGCGATGCAGCAGCAGGTTACGGCCATTGCCCAAAACAAAAACCTTTGAGACTGGCCGGCGCACACCTCTACATCAATCCCCAACAATACGAGTTGAGAAGTTATACCAATTACCTGGCACATGATCGCTGACAAGTACTTCGCAATGTCAGTTAAGAACACTTGAAGCCTGTCACAACTAAAAAAACATATGAACTAAATCAGCCCCCTGCTTTTGCAGCGGTGGCAAAAAATCCTGCATGACTTTCCCCATTTGGATAGCCTAGCAGGGGTGTAATATAAATGATATACTGTTTTATAATGTTGGGCTTGTGACCCTGCACAAAGCAAATTCCGCTGGGCAATGCCTAAGGAGGTTAAATTAAAAAGGAAGCTTCCAAAGCACCTATACTTCACCCCATCTCTCTATATATTTCCCTAAATCATCCGGCATAAGGTCCAGTAAAAGTGAATAGATCGTCCGAATCTGCCAATCAGCTGAATTATCAAGGACCTCCAGAACTATTTGTTTTTCCCCAAGTAAACCATTCCCAGATGAAGACAATAAAAAATCCCTAATTTGCAAGAATTAAAAAAAATCCTTGCTATCAAGAGAAAATTCATCTTTTAAATCACTAAATGATTTTATTTGCCTAACCCTGTAAAAGGTGCCTATTTTACGGACACCCGCTTGTACCCATTTGAGGCAGGATTTGTCATTCAAGATTTCGGGAAGAATTAGCGTATTCCGTATAGGCGTATAATAGCTGAGCCGCTCAATTCCAATTCTGCTTTTAATATGAGACCAAACCTTTAACGCAAACTATACAATTTTAAATTTAACTTTTTAAAAGTAATTTGGCTCAACTATTCTTATAAAGGCAGTGTTGGCTGTACTACCCCATATGATTCTGTAAATGGTTGGACATACTTCCCTGCCCACTTTACTACCATCATCACGTACAATTAATGGCTGAATATATTGCCGGGCTGCAGCCCAATAATATAGATGAAAATTGGGAGCTGTCCACCCCCCTTTTGTCCTTGGAAGTACCAAGGGTCAGATGTATCAAAGGGTTTTACCCATTCTGTGTCAATGGGAAAATGCTTTGGTACACATGGCCCCAAATACTTAAATGCTCGACGAGTTCTGGAAAAAGACCATTTAAAGCTGCTAGATAGGTTTTCCATACGTTTGAGCCAATCATTACTAATTTCTAATGGAATAGTTCTAAAAAAGTATAAAACCCGGGGCAGGAAGATAATTTGAATAAGGTTACACCGTCCTACAATCAAGAAATGCAAGTTATTAATACTTTATAATTCCTTTCTGGTTTTGGCTAATACTGGGGCGAGATTGCTATCAACAATCCGATTAGTTGTTAACCTAACCCTGAGATAAGTTGCTTGCTCAACTTTCCTCTTATCTTCAAAGGATACCCGTTCATTAACCATTACCTCACCAAACTTAGCTGTCAATTTTTCTATTTCTATTATCAAAGTCCTCGGGTCTGATCATGTAATAGCAATATCATCGGCATAGGCCAATATTTTATCATGCCCTTGATCATTTCCATTGGAACAATGAATTTACTATTGGGCAGTCTTCTTATAAGTGGGTCTATATAAAGTGCGAAAAGCAGAGGTGAGCAGGGACACCCCTGTCTTATGCCCGTTGTAACATGAATAGGCTCAGAGCCCACCCCAGCCATTTGTATTTGTGCAAAGGGATTCTGATATAAACCCTGAATAGCCCTGATAAAACCGGGGTCTACATTGTATTTAAGGAGTACTGCCCATAGATATGCCCAATTCACCCTATCAAAGGCCTTTTCTGCATCCAGTAAAATCAATGACATCGGTGTAGTTGTGGCCTGAGATGCTTCTAACATGGCAATAACCCACCTCATATGATCGTAGTCCCTCACCCAGGAACAAAACCATGTTGCCATGGGGAAACCAATTTACTAATCCCTCAACTCAGTCTAGTGGCAAGGACCTTAGCATAGAGTTTAGCATCTCCATTTATTAAAGAAATAGGCCGATAAGAGCCTGGTAGTAAAGGCTCTTTATCTTTTTTTAGGAATACTATGATATTAGCGGCCAACCAGGAGGCTGGAGCCTGTAGTCCGTCCTGTACCGCCTTAGACAGTGTCAGAAGTTCGTTTTTCAGTTCACTAAAAAAATCTTTAAAAACTCCAAAGGAATCATATCTGGGCCAGAGGCCTTACCTCTGCGCAAAGAACTCAATGCTGCAAGGATCTCCTCAGATGTACTGGGGGTAACTAATTGACACCTTTCATCCTCATGTAGCCTCTATCTTAGAATTTTGCCCAGATATTGATTAATCCTCTGTTCTAAGTCATGGGGATCCGGAGCCTCCTGCTGATATAATGTAGAATAATAATCTTTAAAAGCCCTTCGCATTGCCAAGTTCCCCTGTACTTTCTGTCCATCTTTATCTTTAATTGAGCTAAAAAAATCTCGAGTCACCTTTTGCCTAGTTTTATAAGCCAAAAGCCTTCCCACCTTCTCATTAAATTCATAGCATTCCTGCCTACATGTCTGAGCCTTAATAACATCCTGCTCTAAATAAAACAGAAAAATTCTAGCTTTCACCACTGGTATTTTATTTAAAACTTCTTGCAGAAGAAGGTTGTTCCTGACCAGCTCTGTGATCTGTGACTCCAGCATAACCAGCTCAGACTGGGTAGTGCTTATAACTATAGAGCGACATTTTTCCTTACTTAAGCTATAACTTAAAATTTCCCCACGGATTCCTGCCTTTAGGGCATCCCAAACCACCCCAGGAGGAGCAGACCCCCGATTAACATTCAAAGACTCTGGTATCTATTTTTTCACATATGCAACGTATGCCTGATCCAACAGTAGCCCCTGATCAAATGACCAACTCTTGAAATGCTGTTTCTTACTTAATACCGAGATTCGTATCACCAAGGGGCTATGGTCAGACATAAATCTTGGATATTTTTCAACCAAAAGCCTCTCACACAGTGAAGCTGACAATAAAAAGTAGTCTAACCGAACATACTTCCTATGTTGGTAGGAGAAAAAAGTGTGCCCGGGGTCAGGAGCCTTACATTGCTGGCAGGCATCAACCAGTCCATGACTCTGCACCAAAATTTGTAAAGCCTGAAAAACGTTTGGTTTCCTCCCCATGTATTGTACCTGACTCTGCAGAGGGGTGCTACTATCAATATGTATATTCAGATCCCCACAGATAATAATCTGTAAGGCCCAGGCTGCAAGCTCTATATTAAAGAAGTCGATGACTTCCGGCTCGTCAAAATTAGATCCAGAAATTGAACACAGAGTAAATCTAGATATGCCAATAATACACTTCGGAATCACCCATCGACCCAATTTGCCTGCAGATTTCTTATCAACTTCTAAAAATGTATGTCATGCCATTACTGCTACACCCTTTATTGTAGTTCCTTGAGTAGTGTGGGCCAATAATTGATACCCAGGAACTTCCAACAAATGCCTTTTAGAGCCACTAATATGCGTCTCCTGCATACAAATTATATCTGCTCTCAATGTTTTTAAGCCTGGTGCTACAAAGCGCCTTTTCATAGCGTCATTAAGCCCACTAATGTTTATCGTAGCTATTCGCAAATTGTTACCGTATCCCTTCTAAATCTCTTTCTACAAACACCTGAACCATTGCAGCACCAATTCTAAGTATACTAACTTCAAAACATTGCCTTACTGTGCATCTCCCCCACCCCACCCTTCCCAACCCTCTCCGTCCACCCCCTACCAAACCCCCAGACCAACACCCTCTGCAACCCCCACCCACCCGAACCCTCCCCCCACTCCTACCAAATGAGACGGCAAGACTGAAGGTCTGTAAGGTGGATAGGACCCTCCCCTCAGAAGACCCGAAAAAAAAACACCTCTATCCTAAGATCCTTAATCCATACTATCACATAAAATTACACCTAATGTTAAACACCCAGGAAGAAGTGGATGGTTAGGAAAATAACCAACATAACAACAAGTGCCAGTAGCCACCCTCAAAAATACATAAACCTTGCGGCCCAGTGTGCTAAGGTCCTTGGTTAACCTTAATCATGTCAGGGTATGCAAATACTCTTTGGCCTTGACTTCAGAAGAGAAGACCCTTACTGTGCCCTTATAAACCATTTTATGACTGGCAGGATTCAGTAAATAAGCCTCTACACCCTTCTCTTGAAAGGGGTTTATCATTTGCCTCAAGCACCAACGCCTTTCCACCGTGGCATGACAATAGTCAGGATGGGTAAAAAAGAAAATGCCCTCACAATTGATTTTTGAGTCAGGACGGGCTTTCTAAAAGACTACTTGTCGCAGCAAATAATTGCCAAAGTAAACAATAATGGCCCTGGGTTGTAGCTGATTCGCCATGGCCTCTTCTACTAACCGTTGTTTCTTCGGGTACAGTGGAAAATGATGGGCCCTTTGTAGCTCTTTCTCCCAGTCCCATCTACCTAGCTCAGGAAAGGCAGTTTTGAATACTTTAACAATAAAAGCCCTCATGTCTTGGCCTTCTGCTCCCTCTTGAATCCCCAAGATGCACAGATTGTGATGTTGTTGCAGATTTTCAAAATCCTCTATTTTCCACTGAATATCTGTGAGTTGCAATTCTTGCATGGCTGACTGCTGTGCCACTTCGCCCAGCTTAGTTTCTAACATACAGGTGCGAGTTTCAATTGTAGCAATACGCTCTCTAATCTCTGAACAGGTCTTGGCAATCTTACTTACTGAAACTTGTAGCTGCTTGCTAGCAACCCTGGCTTTCTTATTATCACTTTGTGTCTGTTTATGCTGTACCATCATGGTTTGGTACATGAGGAACAGAGAGGGAGGCTCGCCATCACCAACAGCACCAGAGACGAAATCCCCAGGACACAGTATCTGTGTAATCCCATGACATCACTCTTGCCCTACTTACTGATTTTTTCTTTTTCTTCTTCTTTAAAACTTTATCCGACTTAAATTTCACAGGATCAGCTTCCGTAGCTCCTTTCCTAGATTTTATCACATTCCGCCCCATCATAGAGGTCCTAGAGACAATGATGCTGCTATGAGACTCTGAGTCGATTGACGAGCTAGTACTGGAGTCGTCCGGATCCCCAGATTGATCTGGTAATGAGAAATGCTTTTTCTGTGACCTCGCTTTGTCCGGAAAAAATATCCTTCCATGCCCTAGTATTGGAGGTAGCTGCATGAATACTCCCAAGGATCCTGAGAACTTCGCTTTCCAGTGGGTGAGCTGGCGCCGCTCTGCCGTAGCACCTCAAATTCTCAAAGCCTTGTGCTATCATTGTGGTTTCACCTGAACTTCGAACCTGCGGGGTGCAGTTCTCTTCCTCCCTAATCACAGCCGGTAAACCCTCAAAGTTAGAGCTAGGAGCAGCGGCTCATGAGCCAGTCAGAGAAAGGTCCGCTGAGGCTTCAGTCATATTAACACAACATTCACTAATATCAGCACTGACCTGAGAAAGAGTGTTGTTAATTGCAGAGTGTGCCAATACAATGTTTACATTAATTCCTGTGACTGCAACAAAGTTGTAGATATATGCGCCCTCCCAGCTGGGGAAGGTGGGTGCTATATCAGTTGAGGGCTTTTAAAAGTGTCTGGGATAGTCGGCCCATACCCATGGTGCACAACATCCCTAGGCCCAGTCCCAGGGCCAGTGACAACAATTTGTACCAAATGTTTGTTACCCAGGACCCCCTGAGGTTTAGAGAAAGATTTCTTCCCAGCGTTTGAAGCTGCTCCCAAAGGCAGCGACTGGGGCAGTCTGCGCTCGCCGACTCCAGGCTTAATTCGACTACTACGGGGATTCTTAGGGGCCATTACATTTACCTGCTCCGGTCACCCAACTCGGAGCACGCAGCTCCCCTGAAGCCAGCTCCACCACCGTGAACCCTCTCCTCAGCTGTCAGCGCTGCTGCCATCCGGCAGTCCGATAAGCCTGAGGCACCCGCGTGGACCGGCACTGCGACACGGCCAACTATGCACAACTACGATGCCGAGCAGTACCGCTAAATCCAATTCCCGCATTTCGCAGAGCAGGCGGACTCACTGGCACTCCCCGTGTCGGTAGGGGAGGAGACTCCAACAGCCACTAGACAAGTGCAGCCTCCATCTTGTCTCTTGTGGAGATTTGCAATTAACAAAGGTCCAGCCTATATAATCTAATTCCCAGAGAGCATATATTGAACAATTGTGTGTCTGATTTGTTGCACCAGTATCTTGTAGACTTGGATCTGACCTCTCCCCAAGAACTGGGAAAAAAGGCAGACAAATGAGTCAGAACAAGGGTGAGCAGGAAAGCTTATACAGGAGGTAGCAAGGACAGCGAAAAGAAAGATGGTGAAAAATCTAAGGACAAGCATAGGGATAAAAGTAAGCACAAAGATCCTTCTTCAGGTCCAAAACCCTCCTCTGGAGGTGAGGATAAATCCTCTTGTTCATCTTCATCTCACTCTACACACACTAAAAAGTCTCGGTGCTATGTGTGCAGAGGTAAAGGCCATTGACCAAGGGATAAGTCCTGCCCAGGTAAAGCCCTTGAGCCTACTACCACTAATACATCAAACTCTAGTGCCCCTAGAAGTAGTGGTAATAATGGTGGGACTACTGGCAATAGTCAAACAAAGGGTGTAGTTGAGTTCACTTTTGGGTCCATCATAGAAACTGGGGTAGACAGTCCCAAGACAGTTTCTGTCACACCTGGTGGCATTGGCCTTGCCACCTTGGCTGCTTGTCCCCTTAACATGGATAAGCACAAGCAGTCAATTTTACTAAATTGTGTTGAGGCCCAGGCCTACCGAGAAACAGGTGCCAGTATCACTTTGGTGACTGAAAACTTGGTGTCACCTGCACAACTCCTCCTTGGACAGAAGTACCAGTTTAATGAGGTCAACAACTCCACTCAGTGTCTCCCCTTAGCTGTAGTTCAACTTAGTTGGGGTGGATTTACTGGCCCAAAGCAGGTGGTGGTATCACCTAGCTTACCTGTAGATTGTCTCTTAGGGAATGACCTAGAGGCCTCAGTTTGGGCTGAGGTAGAGTTTAGGACCCATGCATCCATGCTGGGTACCCCTGAGGAATTGCTTCCTCTCATTTCTGGTGAAATGAAAAAGCAAAGGAGAGAAAAATGCCTGAAATCTCAGGATCCCTCTCCACCAACAGGCAAAAAGGGTATCAAAGTATCCCTTCTCCACCTTGCCACTAAGGATACCATTCCTGTGGTAACAGAAACTTCTCCTGGGGTGCAACCTGTGCCAAAGGAGCCCCCAGCTACCACAGCTGGACTCCCATAAATAAAAGTACCTCTCTGTGGAACCACTAAAGCAGATGTGCAAAATTGCACCATTTTAGTAAATATGGAGCAACCCTCCAGCCCTCCCAGAGAAACTTTAGTGCAGCAGCCCTGCCCCACCTCTGAACACTTAGGACAGCAGCCCTGTTGTAGTATGGAACTTACAGGACAGCAGCCCTGCCCTGCTCCAACACAAGAGAAACAGCAAACCTGTTCTCTCTTACAGCCATATGGACAAACTTTTTGCCCAGCCATGGCTTTATTGAGACAGCATCCCTGTCTGGCATTCTCTTCATTTAACATAGGCCTGGTTGATCACTCCCTCTGCCCAACTTTAAAACATACTAATAGAAACTCTGAGAATTTACACTCACACTGTTGGTTAGGTAGAAATCGACAGACAGGGTGGTGTACATCCCCACAGGGAAGTAACCATACAGTGGATGATAAAGGGAGTAACCACTCTATTGCAGATCTACTCTCCACTTATCACCACTTAGAAAATAAAGCCTCAACTGTCCAAGGTTAGCCCCATTGTCCTTCGTTTGGGGGGCATGGGTATTTGAGAAAGTAGCCTCTTTCTAGCATGGTTACCCCCACTTTTGGCCTGTTTGTGAGTGTGTCAGTTTATTTTTCCTGTCTCACTGGGATCCTGCTAGCCAGGACCCCAGTGCTCATAGTTAAAACCCTATTTGTCAGTGTGTTTTGTCTGTCTTTTTGGGATCCTGCTAGTCAGGACCCCAGTGCTCATAGATGGGGGGCCATGTATGTGTTGCCAGTAATGCTTAATTGTGTCACTGAAGTTCTGCTAACCAGAACTCCAGTGCTTATACTCTCCCCACTTCCAAATTAGTCACTATAGTTTAGTGACTTCATATTCCAATTCCAATTGGCACACTGGACCTCCCTTATAAGTCCCTAGTATATGGTACCTAGGTACCCAGGGCATTGGGGTTCCAGGAGCTCCTTATGGACTGCAGGATTTCTTTTGCCACCCATAAGGAGCTCAGACAAACATTTCTTCAGGACTGCATTTGCAGCCTGAGTGACATAGAGCCCACACTATTTCTCAGCCATTTTCACCGCACATAAGTAACTTATAAGTCCCATACATGTCTAACCTTCATTTACTGAAGGCTAGGTGCAAAGTTAGTGAGTGTGAGGGCACCCTTGCACTAGCAAAGGGGTCCCCACACTGTCCAGGGCCAATTCCCCAGACTTCGTGAGTGCGGGGACACCATTACACGTGTGCACTACATATAGGTCAATGCCTATATGTAGCTTCACAATGGTAATTCTGATTATGGCCATGTGAGGTGTCTAAGATCTTGGAATTGTCCTCCATTCCAAATCTGCTATTGGGGGGCCAATCCCATGCATCCTGGGGGCTCCACCATAGACCCCCAGTACTGTTAAACCACCACTCTGAGGCTTGTATTACAGCAACAGCTGCTGCCACCTCACAGACAGGGTTCTGCCCTCCTGGGGCCTGAGAAGCTCAGTCCCAGGAAGGCAGAACAAAGCATTTTCTTTGGGAGAAGGGTGTTACACCCTCTCCCTTTGGAAAAAGGTGTTACAGGCTTGGGAGGGGTAGCCTCACAGAGCCTCTGAAAATGATTTGAAGGGCACAGATGGTGCCCTCCTTGCATAAGCCAGTCTACACTGGTTCAGGGACCCCCAGTCCCTGCTCTGGTGTTAAACCGGACAAAGGAAAGGGGAGTGACCACTACCCTGGCTATCACCACCACAGGGGTGGTGCTTAGAGCTCCTCCTGTGTGTCCATGACGTTATCCATCTTGTTTTCCAGGGTGTGGGGACACTCTGGAGATCCCTGAGTGGCCAGTGCCAGCAGGTGACGTTAGAGACCCCTCCTGATAGGTGCATACCTGGGTAGGTAGCCAATCCTCCTCTCGGGAATACTTAGGGTTTCTCATGTGGGTTTCTCTTGAGTTTCAGCTTGCAAGACTCCTCCAGGTGAATCCTCTGCTTCCCCTGCTTCAGCTTCCGACTTTCGGATCAAATGCAGACTGCTCGAAGGAACCGCTGTAACAGCAACAAAGTATCCAGGACGACTCCTGTGACCTGCAACTTCAGCTCCAGCCAGCATTTGACACAGTTTCCAAGGTGTACACACTCTGAGGACTCCCTGTCTTCACCCTGCACCAGAAGAACTGAAGGAATATCCAGTGGAGTGACGGAGTCACTTCCCTGCTGCTGCAGGCACCTTCCAAGATGATGACCGGTTCTCTGGGACTCCTCTCCTGATGACGAGCGTGCTCCCTGGAACACAGGTGGTGGACCAACACGACCAAGACTGTCCTAAGGTCCAGCTGTCCAAATTTGGAGGAGGTAAGAGCTTGCCTTCCCGGTTTGCAACAGTACCCCTGTTCATTTCTAGCTCCTTGGGCTTCTTTGCACTTCTTCCAAGAATCCTTTGTCACCGTGTAGCCCAGGTCCCCAGCACTTAATCCTGCGATGCACAACTCGCTGAGATGTTCTCCGGCAGCATGGGACCCTCTTTTGTTGTGCTGCACCAACCGCATTTTGCACCTTCTTTGTCCCCATGTCCTGGGACTCCCGTGGTTGCTGCCTGGTCATCTGTGGGCTCTCTCCAGTGTTGGGAGCCCCCTCTGCCTCCTCAATCTGAGTTGAGGCCCCCAGGTCCCTCCTGGGTCTAGGCAGCGCCATTTGGATGCAAACCGTGACCTTGCTTGAATCAAGGCTTGTTGGACGAATCCAGCGATGCAAACAGCCTGCATCCATCTTCTCGACATGGGACATCTCCTGCACCATTCAGGAACCTGCAGCCATCTTCTTTGGTGCTCTTCTGCAGACTTCTTCTAATCAGAGAATTATCTTTTGCACCATCTTCTAGGTTGGCACGGGCTCCTGTCCTTCCTGGAATCTTCTGTGACTTCTGGACCTGGTCTCCTCTCTTCACAGGTCTTCAGGTCCAGGAATCCATCATTTGTTGCTTGCAGTCTTGCTTGGTTCTTGCAATTACTCCTATCACTACTTGCAGTGTGTACTGAGGAATCTTGCAGTACTTTACTCCTACTTTCCTGGGCTCTGGGGCGGGGTATTTTACTTACCTTTGGTGTTCTCTTACTCTCCCATAACCCCTCTATACACTACACTTGCCTAGGGGGGAGTTTGTGATTTGCATTTCACTTTCTTGGTATATGGGTGGTGTTGCACCTAGGCCTTTTGCATTCTATTGTATTTTCTATTCTATGACTATTTAGTTACCTGATTTTGGTCTCTAGTGTATTTATTGTGTATAATACTTTCCTCCAGAAGGAGTATTGCCTCTAAGATAGTTCTTGACTGGTGTCACTAAAATAAAGTACTTTTTTTTTTGGTAACACTGAGTATTGTCTTTTATTGTGTATAAGTACTGTGTAACTATAGTGGTATTGTAGGAACTTTGCATGCCTCCTAGTTCAGCCTAAGCTGCTCTGCTACAGCTACCTCTAGACAGCCTAAGCTGCAAGAACACTGCCTACATTTCGCAAATAAGGGATAACTTGACCTGGTATAAGGTGTAAGTACCTTAGGTACCCACTTCAAGCCAGACAGCCTCCTACATTTATGAAGGAAGCATTTTTTTGCGGTCTTGCGAGGCGCCCTCTAGACACTCTCACAAGAAATCCAGAAGAGGAAGCACACCCTAAGCAAGGAGTCAGTTGACTTAAATGGATGTCTTTATTTTGAAGAAGTATATTCCATCCTTTTTGGTTTATTTCACTATTAGACTTTGGTGAGAGTAAAATTATTTTGGCTTTCTCTCCTTTCCTGTTTGGCTTTGAAGATAAAGATGTCTTCACCTGATTCAGATGAACAGCCAAGATCTTCTGCACCCACTCAGCCACCTCAACCACCCAAGGAATACTTGGTGTGGCATTTTTTTAAATGATGCCTCTTGCTAAGAAGGTTTGTGCAAAGTAGGTCACCTATAAACTTTATAGCAAAGAGTTTGGCCGGGGGAGAAGAATTTAACAATATAGCATGAGTACCACAGGCATCTGAGACACCTGAGTTCAATGTATCCGAAAGGCTTGCATGGGCAGCATTGGCTTGTGTGTGGGCCTAAGCAACTCCACAGGGGTTTGATCCAGGAAATACTGTGTGTAGGAAGCTGGCTCTGTATATACTATATCAAAATAAGATATAGGCCCTCATTATGATATTGGCAGTAAATTCCACTTACCGCCATGCTGACTGCCGCCAACATACCGCTGCCGCAGCGGATGTCCGCTAGCCATATTATGACACACACACCCCAATCCGTCACTATTCAGCCACACAAACAAATTTGCAAACCCAAAGGTCAGTGATAAACTGGCGGTATCAAAACCCACACGGTTGCGCCAACAGAACTACGCCTACAATATTATGACCCACAAATCACCACGGCGGACATTCAATGGTGGTAAACCATTGGAGGTACATACTGCTGCGCTCAAAATACACACACACATACAAAACAACGCCACATTGGACAATTCAAACTACCCTCACCTGACACACATACACACACCACACCCGCACCACTATAAAACACACACCCACTCTACCCACAAACCCTTATGAATACAAATAATTGCCAGCAGAGTGAGACAGCAAGAGCACTCACACAACCAGAGTCACATACCACCATCACCTATATACCACCCACGCACCTTAGATCACTCACCCCAACACATCCCCCTACACATCCTCACCCACACCACTCACACTACACCCATGGCACCACAACGACACCCCAGATTCTCTGAGGAGGAGCTAAGGGTCATGGTAGAGGAAATCATCCTGGTAGAGCCACAGCTATTTGGATCACAAGTGGAGCAGATATCCATTGCTAGGAAGATGGAGCTCTGGGGGAGGATCATGGAAAGGGCCAATGCCGTGGGTCAGCACCCCAGAACAAGGGATGACATCAGGAAGAGGTGGAACGACTTACAGGGGAAGGTGCGTTACATTGCAGCAAGACACCAGCTCGCAGTACAGAGGACTGGCAATAGACCCCCACCTCCTCCACCACAACTAACAACATGGGAGGAGCAAGTCTTGGCAATCATGCATCCTGAGGGCCTGGCAGGAGTAGCAGGAGGACTGGACTCAGGTAAGTCAACTCTCTATTACTATTGCCCCTACCTGCATGCCATCACATACCCCCACTCCTACCCTTACTCCCATCACTCCACCACTTCCCGACACACCACCATCACAACCCACTCATCCCAATGCTAAGCCCTTCAAGCTCTACCCCTCACAGACCTGCATGGACACCTATCACCACAGCATGCACACTAGAGAGAATCACCTAGACCACCAAATAACAACTCACACAAGGCAAAGCTGCCAGGACAATAACAACCATAGAGGGCAACCCACCCATGCACAATATGTCACACGCAGAAACAATAACACTGCATTTACATCCCCACAGGTACCCCACCCAATGTCACAGTAGAAGAGATGCCAGCAACACCCAGTCCCCCACAGGAGAGGCCCACAGTGATGACAGCAGCTCCGGTCGCCTGAATCTGGATAACCAACCTGGCCCATCAAGGACCTACGTACAGTCGGATACTCAGGCACAGTCTCACACCACCACAGAGCCTCCCCTCTCAGGAAACACCACCACAGCACCCACCCAGCGGGCCCATACCCCTGTCCCCAGGACACATCAATCAGCAGTGTGTCCACCACTACAGGGACCCCAGGGCACACCACAAACCCAGGACAATCAGGGACCTGGGTTCAGTGGCAGTGGGCACACCGTTCAGGGGACAGAGGCACAGAACAACAGGGAATCTGGGAGGACTGCTGTGCGACAGAGGGAGGACAGGCCCAGGGAACTGACCCTCCAGGAGGCACTCACCATGATCCTGGGAGCATACCAACATTCCCAGGATATGCTGGGCCAGATCCTGGACAAGATGCAGGAGAACATGCAGCTGCAGGAGGGACAGTACCTGGGGATCAGGGAGGACTTGAAGGCCATTCACACCACCCTGGTCTCCATTGCATGGGTGCTGGCAGACATGGCCAACATTATGAGGGAGGCAGTGGCACAACAGCGGGCCCCTGACACTAGCCAGACTACTGAACAGCCCTCCACCTCCGCTAGTGGACCGAAGGCCCCGCCACAGGATCAACACGCCACCAGCACCACTCCCTCTCCAGAAGGAAAACCACCCTGCAAGTGTTCCCTGTGATCTGAGCAGAAGCCAGAGAATATTGCCAAGACCCCAGCCAGGAAATAAGACCCTCTTGATTGTCACCCTTGTGTCCCACTCAGTCACCGTGTCCACCTTGAGCTGCCATTGATCCCCTTCCTATGCCCCCCTGGACACTGCACCTGTGCTACAAATAGACTGGACTCTAACCTTGACTTTCCTCCATCATCACCCCAGTCCATTGCACTTCCCCCTTTTCGTTAGAGCACTACAATAAACACACTTTGGAAAAATACAAGTATGGAGTATGTCAAATAATTTCAAAATGTATTTGTTTAACAAGGTTCAAACATTGCAATTCAAATGTACAGTATTTTTTACATAGGAAAGACCTGTAGTTGGCTGCACTGAACACACCAGGAGCAATAGTGGGGCACCAACATCTGCAAAAAGAGATGCCAATGGGTACAATGAGTGGGCATAGAATTAGGAATTCACAACCTGCCAGTGACAATGTCACACATCAAACTGTCAATGAAATGTGAAATTACACTGTCTTACCTGTGTGTCAATGGATGTATTGACGAATAACTGCACTTCTGTTGTCGTCATCCTCATCCTCTGCCTCCTCTTCTTTACTGTCCACAGGGTCCACTGCTGCCACACAGCCATCTCCAGCCTCCTCCTACTGCAGAAAAGGCACATGGCAGCGAAAGGCAATGTTGTGCAACATACAGCATGCCACGATGATCTGGCAGACCGTCTTGGGTGAGTAGCACAGGGATCCAGCTGTTACATATAAGCAATGAAACCTCGCCTTCAGGAGGCCGAAGGTCCTTTCTATTATCCTTCTTGTTCGCCCATGTGCCTTATTGTAATGTTCCTCTGCCCTTGTCCTGGGATTCCTCACAGGGGTCAGTAGCCATGAGAGGTTCGGGTAACCAGAGTCACCTGCAAATATCGAGGGACATCCGTGAGCCACACACTAACCCATATGGCCCACAACATACCCATACACCAACGTCCACTGGGTGGGAACCAGGGCTTACCTATAAGCCACTCCCTCTGCCTCTGTAGTTGGCCCATCACATTTGGGATGCTGCTGTTCCTCAGGATAAAGGCATCATGCATAGACCCAGGATACTTAGCATTGACATGGGGTATATACTGGTCCGCCAGGCACACCATCTGGACATTCATTGAGTGAAAACTCTTTTGATTTCTGAAGACCTGTTAATTTTGCCAGGGGGAAAAATATAATATGTGTTCCATCAATTGCCATAATAATGATGGGGATATGTACCATTGCATAGAAGTCAGCCTTCACTGAGGCAAAATACTCCACCTGGGGGAAAACGATGTAGCTGCACATGTGTTTAATCAGGACAGACAACACTCTGGTCAGCACATTTGAGAACATTGGCTGTGACATTCCTGCTGCCAAGCCCACTGTCACTTGGAAAAAAAACAGTTGCCAAGAAATGGAGCACAGATAGGACTTGCACAAGAGGGGGGATCCCAGTGGTGCAACGGATAGCAGATATTAGGTCAGGCTCCAATTGGGCACACAGCTCTGTGATTGTGCCCCTGTCCAGTCTATAGGTGAGGATATTTTGCTTCTCCTCCACTGTTGCCAAGTCCACCAGGGGTCTGTACACGGGGATGTCTCCATATCCTATTCATCTGCAGCAGTTGCATTCTATGGGGTAAAAGAGTGAGTAGCTGGTCATCATCTGTAGATTGTAGCCACTACAGTTCAATGCATATTGTGATTGTTACAATATTTTGGTGGCATATGTCCAGAATGTGAAATTGTGAACTGTGACACAGTTAGGATTCATGGCCTGCCCCCCCCCCCCCCCGAAATGGCATCCGCCTGTCCAGTATGGAGGGACAGGTGGAAATGAGGTACTTCCGCTGATATTGTGCGCCGTTGCGGAAGGCAGTTGAGAACCGCAGTTTAACTCCTCCTTGGTTATCATTTTGCCCCATGGGGTACTGTGGCCAATGGTGATGTACGCCGGTGGTAACTGTACGCACCGCCGTGGATGTGACTGCCATTTTCTATCTGTTCACTCACTTGCTAGCTGACCTTCAACAGGAGAGGACCTACACTGCATGTGCTGCTGTCCTGTGTCTGGAACCAACCATGACGCATGTAACTGGGGAAAGGGTCCCTGCCTTAACCTCGGTGGAGTTGGAGTGACTGGTGGATGGAGTCCTACCCCAGTTCCAACTGCTGTATGGGCCTACAGACCAACAGGTGAGTACACTGTGCGTATGATGCATGGGGCATGAATGCATGGAGTGCTATGTATGAAGGCCTCATGTCAAGGGGGTTGGTGGATGGGTCCTGGGCAGCGTGCAGCATGTATGCTGGCCCATGTCTGTGCTAATGGGGATAGGAAGGGGCATGGTGGGCCATGAGTGAAACAGGCAGGATGGCCGGACCAATACCTTTCACTGTATATATTCCCTCTGCAGGCCCATCAAAAGAAGGGTATATGGCGTGCCATCGCCAAGGACGTGCCAACCCTGGGAGTCTACGGCAGGTGGAGCACCCACTGTCGGAAACAGTAGGAGGACCTGAGACACTGGGCATGGAAGACGGCAGAGGCCCAGCTGGGGATGGCCTCCCAACGAGGAAGGGGAGCCCATCGAACCCCGACCCACCTGATGGCCGGCATACTGGTGGTGGCCTATATGGATCTAGATGTGTGCTTGGGGGCATCACAGCAGCAACAAGGGTGTGAGTACAGTGCCTTTCATTACTACTTACGCCTGGTGGGGTGGTATCCGGGTGGGGGATGTGGGCCTGTGGGTGCCCCTAGGCCATGCCTGACATGGCAGAGTAGGTCCCATGTTGGGCAGGGTTCTGATGTGAAATTCCTCCAACCGAGCAGAGGCACCGGTGACAGAGAGAGCTGCATCCCACAGGACCCAGGAGGCCGAATCCACCGATGTTGAGAGCACCAGTGGGATGGAGGGTGAGGAGAGCACCACGGCGGAGACTGGAGGGGACAGTTCAGACACGGATACCTCCTCCGATGGAGGCTCCCTGGTGGTGGCGGACACCTCTGTGCCTACCCCAGATACAGGTACAGCCGCCTCCCCGTACCAGCACCACCCTCCCAGCAGGCCCTTATCGAGTTGCTCATGCGAGCTCACCTAGGAGGGTGGGAATCTCCTTCGCCCCAGGCACCTCAGGCCCTGCCCCAGTGAGCCCTGCTGCCCTGAGTGAGGAGGCTATTGACCTCCATTTTTGTTGGGCAGTCAACCATTGTGAATGCCATCTAGGGTCTGGCGGCCCAAATGCAACAGTCCAATACATTTCTAGAGGGCATTCACACTGGCTTGGCGGCCCAACAGAGATCAATCTAGGCTCTGGCCTTCTCTCTGATGACAGCCATTGTCCGTTTTTACACCCTCCCCCTCCAACTTCCTTCACCCAATCCCATTCCCTTCAACTCCAACATATCCGAAGCACACAGTCAGACGAACAGGCACCCAGGACAACACGCAAGAGTGGACATGGCAAACACAAGCACCACACTTCATCCCACAAGCACTCACACAAACACCATCCAGATGCAGACATACCAACATCCACTGCCTGCACTGTGGCCCCCTCCTCCTCATCCTCCACCTCCCTCCCAGTTGTGTCTCCACTCACACCTGCATGCACTACATCCTCATCCACTACCTCCATCACCAACACGCCCATCACAACACAACCCTCAGTTACAGTCACCACCCCCACAACCATGCACACGTCCCGTGTCCTCTCCCAGTGTGTCTGTGACCCCTCCTCCCAAAGTACACAAACGCAAGCACCCACCTACCCAACAGCCATCCACCTCACAACAGCATCCAGCCCATGCACCTGCACCCAAACACAGCAGACTGACACCTCCTACAACCACTCCCTCTTCCTCCACTGCCAAACCAACTCCCACTTCCCACCCCAATGTCCCTAAGACGTTTTTTATCTCCACCATGGACCTCTTCCCTATCCCTTCCCCTGTCCTTCACGTCAGGCAAGGGTGGTCAAAACCCAGGCAAGCACCTCAGCCACCCAGTCCATGGGCACAGTAGTGTCCCCAGTAACTCCAGCCAGCCAGACGGAAAGGGTGCTTGCCCCAAGTGCTGCAGGAAGGAAGGGCAAGGAGCCAGCCCCAGGTGCTGCAGGAAGGAAGGGCAAGGAGCCAGCCTCAGGTGCTGCAGGAAGGAAGGGCAAGAAGGCAGCCCCAGGTGCTGCAGGTAGGAAGGGCAAGGAGCCAGCCACAGTTGCTGGCCGGAAGGGCAAGGGGACTGCACCAGCAGGCAGTGAGGACAAGGGGCCTGATGCTGTGACTCAGTCCGACACCCCACCACCAACCATGGTGGTGCAGCCGTCCGAGGCTGCAGGGGACGGGTTGGAGCCTCCCCCCACCACCACCAGCTCCGACAGCAGCACCGCCACCAGCTGCAGCAGCACCGCCACCAGCTGCAGCAGCACCAGTGGGTAGCCTCTGAGGCTGCAGGGGATGGGCTGGAGCCCCCCACCATCACCACCACCAGAACCAGTGGACAGCCGTCCAAGGCTGCAGGGGATGGGCTGGAGCCTCCTCTCACCACCAGCACCACCACCAGCACCACCAATGGGCAGCCGTCCGAGGCTGCTGGGGATGGGCAGGAGCCTCCCCCCACCACCAGCACCAGTGGACAGCCATCCAAGGCTGCAGGTGATGGGCTGGAGCCTCCCCCACCACTACCAACAGCAGCAGCACCACCACTGTCACCACTGAACAGCCATCACCGCCGGCGGACAGTGTGTAGTCCTGCATCCATGGGTTGTTGTGCGGCCTGGCCCCTGCAAATCCTGTGGATATGACACCCACCTGAGAGACTGTGACCTTGCACTCCCCAAGAACTGCATCACAGGGCACGAAGCCCCCTCCAGAACCAGTGGAGAAGCCATCCACTCACCCCATCCTTTCCAGGATGAAGATCACTGGGCACGATGCCCTCTCCAGAACCAGTGGAGAAGCCATCCATTCACCCCCTCCTCCCCAGGATGAAGATTGCTGGGCACGAAGCCCCCTCCAGAACCAGTGGAGAAGCCATCCACTCACCCCATCCTCCCCAGGATGAAGATCACTGGGCACGATGCCTCCTCCAGAACCAGTGGAGAAGCCATCCACTCACCCCATCCTCCCCAGGATGAAGATCACTGGGCACGATGCCCCCTCCAGAACCAGTGCAGAAGCCATCCACTTGAGAGACTGTGGCCTTGCACTCCCCAGGACCAAGCACAGGGCATGTTGCCCGCTCCGGGGCCAGTGGGCAAGTCACCCACTTGAGAGACTGTGGCCTTGCACTCCCCAGGACAAAGTAATGGGCATGTTGCCCCCTCCAGAACCAGTGGTGTTGTACCATCTTCTGGCTGAGGTGCCCCCCGTTCCCCATTCCCCGTCCCCATGAGGTGCCTGCCTATTTTCTAACTGATGCCTCTGCAGTGTTCTCTCCGTGTTGTTGCAGGATTGAAGTGGGGCCTTGGACTTTGTAATGTTGCCCACGAACATTGAGGACTTGGCAGTGTCCCTTGATTTGTAAATATGTATATACTTTTTGATTTGGATGCACGTATTGCTACTATTTTATCTTATTACACTCTTTTTACTCTATTGTAGTTGTCCTTGCATTATTCCTGAGAGGTCAGTATGTTATGTTGCTGCATCTGACTTTGTAATGTTGCCCACAAACATTGAGGACTGGGCAGTGTCCCTTGATTTGTAAATATGTATATACTTTTTTATTTGGATGCACGCATTGCTACTATTTTATCTTATTACACTCTTTTTTACTCTATTGTAGTTGTCTTTGCATTATTCCTGAGAGGTCAGTATGTTGTGTTGCTGCATCTGCTTGTGTGTGTGGTGTTGGGTGTGTTTAGTGTGTATCACTCTCTTTTTCCTCCCTCCCTCCCCTGTGTGCTAGGCGGCTGTACTCACGTCATCGCCTTCGCCGTTGTTGGTGTTCGTAGTGGAGCAGCACATAGAAGAGCAGGCGAAAGACATGCAGCTCGGGCTCCATGGCGGCTTGGTTGTTCCCTGAGTCTCCCGAGGTGAGTCATTTCCCTTCTGTGCAGTGTATCCGCCAGGCTTTTGATGTCGTTGGTACCACCCCAGGAAAAGGTGGTGGATTAGTCTCTCATAATATGGTGGGCGGAACATTGTCTTCTGCCTGGCTGTAGGCGGTTACCGCCGTGGTGCCTGTTGATTCCACCCTGGCAGCCGGTGTTTTAAAGTGTCTGTCTGTCTGAGCTGTTTCCGCCATGGTCATAATTTGGAGGTCGGTACCACCAGCCTGTTGGTGGTATTACTGCCACTTTATCACCAACCGCCAGGGTTGTAATGACCCCCATAGTATGCACAGAGTCTAGGGGTTCCCCAGAGGCTTAACAGAGGCTAAAGTAGATAATACTAATGCTCTCTTTTGTGGATGTGTGGTTGAGCAGTTAGGCTTATCAGAGAGTAGTACAAAGCATTTGTTGTACCCACACAGGCAGTAAAGCAAACACTCAATGACTAACTATAGGCCAATGGTTTTTATATAACGAAAATATATTTTGTTACTTTATTTCTAGAACCACAAGATTAAGTTTGCAGGAATGTACATTTGCAAGTAAGTAGCAAGCACATGTATTAACACCACATTGCTTCAATTTAGTTAGTTATACGGTTTTCAGGTAAATAGCAATAATCTTTTTTAAAACTTAACAGTGCAATTTTGAAACAAAGTTCTAAGGGGGAAGAAAAGTTAGTACAGTTTCAAGGTAAGTACAAGACTTACAGTTCCAGTCTTCGGGGGTTAGGATGTCCACAGGTTGGGGTTCAACTTAACTTCAAACACCCACCACCAGCAACACAGGGCTGGCTGAGGTCAAAGTTGCTCCAAGATTTAAAATGGGTTCCTATGGAGATTGGGGACACTCGGAATTGGATCTGCCATCAGGTAAGTACTCTGGTCTTCCGAGGGCAGACCTGGGGGATTAAGGTGAGAACCGGGGGGGGGCCACAGGTCAGCACCAAACACCCTCAGAAGCAGAGGGGTGGGCAGGTGCAGGGTGCAAACACAGTGTTTGGCTCCCAATGCTTTTCAAGTGGGGGACCCCATGGGTCACACAGACATGCAGGCTAGGTCCAGGGGGTCAGCTCTGGAAAACCACAGGTTGGACAAGGAGGAGGGCCGCCTGCTGAACATTGCTGGTGGTCAGATTCCCTAAGACCAGGGGGGCTGCAGGTGCAGGAGTATCTTTAGGCGTCAAGTATCTTTGTACGGTTCTCTCACGGTCAGCGGGGCCCTCTCGATTTAGGCTGCAGGCATATTCAAATTGGCCAAGAGGGGTCAAACCAGGGTGGACACTAGGTCAGAATTGTCTGGGGACCTGCTCTGGATCGGTGGGCCACCTGGACATGGGCCATGGGCGTCGGGTGCAGAGTAGACAGGACTTGCGTATCCGGGGCTGTTCCTGAGTAGTTTGCTGGAGTTTCTTTCTGGAGAGGGACGCTGTCCATGGGAAATCTTGGTCCTCTGGGGTTCAGGCAGTCCTCTTGGGGCTTTTATGAGGTCACTGGTCCTGCAGGATGCGTCGTCTTTTTGCAGCAGGGGCTTCAGAAGCTGGTGACAGGTCAGTAGGGCTGCGGCCAAATCAGTTGGTTTCTTCAGTCTTCACGGGAGGGGGTCAGTTTAGCAGTCCTTCTTCTTTCTTCTTGTTGTCTTCTTGAGGTCACCAAGAATCTGGTGAGCTAGGTTCAGGGGAGCCCCTAAACACTAGATTTAGGGGAGTTACAAGGGCCAGAGGGCAATAGCCAATGGCTACTGTCCCTGAGGGTGGCTACACCCTTCCTGTGTCCACTCCCTTTGGGGAGAGGGGCACACTCCTAACCATATTGGTCCCTGTCCTCCAAACCAAGATGGAGGATTCTGCAGAGAGGGGGTCACTTCAGCTCTGGACACCTTAGGGGTGGCCCCTGATGAAGTTCCTAATTTTCCAAACGGGGGCTTTGCCCGGTGGGCAGGCATCTCCACTAGCTGGAGTGCCGTGGGGCACTGTAACAGGGGGCCTGAGCCTTTGAGGCTCAGCGCCAGGTGTTACAGTTCCTACAGGGTGGGAGATGTGAAGCCCCTCCACCCAGTGGAGGCTTTGTTTCTGGCCTTAGAGAGCACAAAGGCTCTCACCCCATGAGGTCAGAAACTTCTCTGGAAGTGGAAGACTGGCACAGACCGGTCAGCCCTGCACTAGACGTTTGGCTAAAAAACAAGGGGCATCTCTAAGATGTCCTCTGGGTGCATTTAAAAAAAACAAAAAACATTGGTATCAGTGTGGTTTATTATGCTGAGATGTTTGATACCAAACTTCCCAGTCTTCAGTGAAGGCATCATGAAGCTGTGGAGTTTGTAATGACAAACTCCCATCAAATGTACTTTATATGGCCATACTGCACTTACAATGTCTAAGAATGGACTTAGACACTGTAGTGGTATATTGCTCATGCAGCTATGCCCTCACCAGTGGTATAGTTCACCATGCCTTAGGGCTGTAAGGCCTGCTAGAGGGGTGACTAACCTATGCCACAGGCAGTGGTTGGTGGGCATGGCATCCTGAAAGGGATACCATGTCGACTTTACCTTTTCTCCCCACCAGTACACACAAGATGCAATGGCAGTGTGCATGAGCTTGGTGAGGGGTCCCTTAGGGTGGCATAATACATGCTGCTCCCCTTAGTGACCCTCCCTGGTAACAGAGTCCTTGGTACCACTAATACCTTTTACAAGGGTTTTAGCTGTGTGCCAGGTGTGTGCCCATTATGGGAACAATGGTGCAGTTTCAGTGAAAAAACATTGGTGCTGAGGCCTGGTTAGCAGGATCCTAGCACACTCTCAGTCACGTCAGCATCAATATCAGGCAAAAAGTGAGGGGGGTAACCATGCCAAAAGGGGCAATTTACTACACTGTGCAGGTTCTAATTGCACGGGTGGAGAATAACCGTGCTTTTTCTAAAATAAAGTGCTATTTTTCTGTTTTGGAAAGCTGATAATATTTTCTTCAAAGACAAACAGTTCTGTCCAGGACCTGTCCTAGAGCACAAGTGGCCATTATGCGGTAGTTTGTTTTTAACAGTTTTTGGTACATTTTTTACCTTTTTGTTTTTAAGGAGGTCCTGTTGGTTTTTGTTTCCCTCCTCAAGTTGTATGTTTTTGTTCTATCATTTTAAACAAAAGTTTAAAATACCCCAAAAATATAAATGCTTTGAACCGCAAGAAAGAACTACCCTATAGTTTAATGATCTAAGTTGTTTACACTGTTTCCCTTTTTTTTCTTTCTTACAAAGCCTCGCAAGACTCTCACAAGATTGCAATAAAAAAATAAAAAAAAAGAATTAGCCATCTGCTCATCACAGCAGTTATCTCTTACACACTTACTCTTAACAACAAATACCACAAAATACATTCCTGCTAACAAAATATATTGTAAACTCATCTACTCATTTTGACTATTCACAATCCCGCAAGATCATAAAAATGAGTTAAAAACAATATACATTTATAATCTTTACAGTTGTTATCACTTAGACACCTCCGCTCTAAATCTAGGGGGACAGCATGCCAGTCTGCTGTCCCCCTTATATAGCTTTTTTATTTCATTTCCACAACCCCTCAAATTTTTCACAGTAAACAGTAACGGCAGCCATTTCCTTTCAAATATTCTAACAGCCAGCTTATCAGAGCACTCGCTCTCATGAGATTTACTGGAGCCTCTCACTCCCACAACATCATTATAGCTAACGGGAAAAACAGGCCTCTTGACCAATCACATGCCTCCATTTTTTAATTTGCCCTCTTGCGGGGCTTCCGCTAAACTCTAGCAAGCCCAAACGTCATTTTATACAATTATTTTTGACCATTCATTTCTTACAAACTACTGAATGGATTTGTCACCAAATTATTAAACGCACAATCCGAGGACCATGATCTAGTTTCCAGTCGAATTTGGTACAATTCCATTCAGCCGTATTTGCAGTAACCTCGTCTAAAGAAGTCTAATGAAAATGCATGGGGATTTTATAGTTTGGGATCCCCCTTTTTTCTCCCTCTTTGTTTGACGGAGAACCACAAAACCTTCAAAGAAGGAGCTGAGGTAGATAAATGTTTCTTTTAGAAAGTTTCATGAAGATTCATCAAACGGGGCAGAAGTAATTAGGAAACATAAAACGTTTCATCTATGGAAAAGCAGACCTAACTATAACTACACACTGGCGACCACCATTAGGTGATAATAATCATGTTGAAGTATATACATTAGACAGATCACCTTAGGAAATACAGGTGGTCATTATGACATTGGCGGTCAGGTGAGCGCCATGCCGGTGATGGCGGTAGTACCGCCGACAAGCCGGCGGTAATGACTGCCAAATTATGACCATGGCGGTGATCCCTCCCATAGATAGCCGATGTACCACCCCAAGAGCCAGTGCGATATGACCACTGAACACAGCGGTAGCAATCACCAGGCTGGGGGAAGATAAGGATCCGCCCACCATTTTATGACATAGCACACCACCAGGATTTCCGGGGCAGATACAACGCCACCAAAAGCCTAGAGGAAACACATCATATAAAAGGAGACACTCACCTCCAGGGACACAGAGGAGTCCACGGATGCCATGGAACGAGAACTGGAAGTCTTCCTGATGCTGTATGATGCCATGGCTGTCCTGGAGCACCAACGCCGATGAAGATGACAACAGTGAGTACAGCACACAAGGGAGAGAGGGAGGGAGGGGAGAGTGACACACACATGAACAACACACACCATACACACACCACACACCCAGAACTATCTGCAGAGTAAATCAACAGTAACAGAACCCAGGAGCAAAGAAAGTCAGGATACATACTTCAGTTCCAACCACTGTAATCCAATAGGATGAAGAGCCCAAATCCAAAGGAATACAGATAAACATATTTACATGAAGGGCCATTGGCCAGTCCAAAGTCTGAAAATGCCCATATGGCAATGTCCAAGGTCCAACCTGACTCCTGACAACATTTGGACTCCACTGTGCTGGGGCACCATGTTGGAAATAGGCATACACATCAGGGGGCATGGAGGGGTTAGGGAGTGGGGGTCTTCTTTTTGGGAGGGGGTCCTTGGGTTTGGGTTTGGGAGGAGGGGGGTCTTTACCCTTCCGCCAAAGTGTCACTCATGTGCCCCTTAGTAGCAGCTGAGGTCTTGGGGGTGGAACAGGGCTAGATTTGGTGCTTGAGGTACCGGCCTTGTGGGGGATGGGACTTTCCTCTTACGGGCAGGTTGGGGGAAAGGGGGAGGGAAGAGGCCAAGGGGAAAGGAAAAGCTTCTTATAACAGTGGGGAGGGCTGAGGGAGAAGGCATGGGAGTGGAGGTAGAGGGAGTGGTTGTAGGAGCAGGAGGCGTGCTGGACTTGGGTGCAGGTGCATGGACAGTGTGTAAGTGTGAGGTGGATGGCTGTTGGGGGTCTGAGTGTGAGCATCTGTGTGTCTTTGGAGGGGGGCAGACAGGGTGGGAAGGTCACACAGGACGTGTGGATGGATGTTGTGGTGGTGTTTGCAAGTGAGGTGGGTGTGCTGCATGAGGTGGTAATGGTGGAGGTGGTGACTCCGCATGTGATGTGTGGAGTGCATGTCTGTTGTGGTGACTGTGGGCAAGGCTGTGCAGGTGGCAGGTTCTGGGGCTGTTGATGCTGTGCATGCAGGTGTGAGTTCTGATGTGACTGTGAGGGAGGAGGAGGAGGGGGATACAGTGGAGGCAGTGGCTGATGTTATGTATTCATCTGTGTGTTGGCTGTGTGAGTGCTTGTGGACTGAAGTGTGCTGCCTGTGTCTGTCTGTGTGAGTCTTGTCTGTTGTTTTGGGTGCATGCTTGTCAGAATTTGTGAGTGGAATGGGTTCGGGGAGAGGAGACTGGGACTGGGAATTGGTAGTTGGAGAGGGGACGGACGAAACAGGGACACTAGCTGCCATCAGAGAGGAGGCCAGAGCCTGAAATGATCTCTGTAGGGCCGCCAGGCCACTATGAATGCCCTCCAGGAAGGCATTACATTGCTGCATCTGTGATGCCAGCCCCTGGATTGCATTCACTATGGTAGACTGCCATACCGAGATGGATCTCAGGAGGTCAATAGCCTCCTCACTAAGGGCAGCAGGGCTGACTGGGGCAGGGCCTGAGGTGCCTGTGGAGAAGGAGACACCCACCCTCCTGGGTCAGTTGGTACGGGCAACTGGGAGGCAGGCTACTGGGAGGGCAGTGCTGGTATGGGGGTGGTGGAAGATCCTGTAGCTGGGGTGGTCCCAGAGGGGTCTGCCACCACCAGGGAGCTCTCATCGGAGGAGGAATCGGAGTCCGTTGTAACAGCTCCTGTCCCCCCACCCTTGGTGCTCCCCCGTCCTCTGCCCCACTGGTCCCCTCGGTGTTGGTGGACTCTGCCTCCTGGGTACCGTGGGCTGCAGCTCCCTCACTCACCAGTGCCCCTGCTCCTTTGCCAGATAATGCTAATGCAAACATGGACAAGATGAGAAAAGGAGAGGGAGGAGAAAGAAAGGGAGCACAGGGTCAATCACAGCACCAAAAGCACAGATGGGATACACATCACTGTCACTCGCTGGGACTAAGAATGGACAGTAGAGACCACACTGGCATACCATTGGATAGGTACTAAAGCAGGTAGGACCTAAGCACTGCCATCTGCACACCTACTGGGACCAACTAAGCCCTGTCTGACATGGAAAAGCCAGTTACCTAGCTACCAAACATATATGCATTACACCCAATATACCTAAGCTGAACCACACAGCAATGCCTAAACTGGCATATTGGGGCATCCACTGACCAGAACCCTGCACCCAAATCCCATGCAGGCAACAAATGGTAGTTGTCACACACACTCTACTCACCCACTTGTGGCTGTTGTGATTCCTTCAAGAGCCTATCCAGCTCTGGGTAGGCCACCGCCAGTATGCAGGCCATTAGGGGGGGTCAGGTTTCAAAGGGCACCTCTCTATCGCTTGGGAGGCCATCCTCAACTGGGCCTCTCTGGTCTTCCGTGCCCATCGCCTCAGGTCCTCCCACCGTTTCCTGCAGTAGGTGCTCCGCCGGCTATGGTCCCCCAGGGTACGCATGTCCTCAGCAATGGCACGACACGGCCCCTTCGTCTGATGGGTGCTGACCTGCAGAGGAAACACAGACAGAAGGACACCATGAACTATACAATCCTGTCTGTCACACAAAAGGCTTACATACTGCATTTGCCCTTCGTCAGGCACACACATGACCCGTACCTCTGCATTAATACTGGCACCAGCAATACCCCCAAATGACACACTCCATGTTATCCAATGAGGAATTGCACAGAAGTGCAGACTGCCTCCCGCCATGACGCCGAACGCTGGCGAAGTGAGGTCACTTCCACCGGTCCCTGCATACAGGACAGGCGGTTGCCATTTCTAACTCTAGTGCACACGTATTGATTTAAAAGTTCTTCATTGGTGTCAACTGTACACACCTAAACAATTCCAGTCTCCAAGAACATGCTCCTTGTACTCTGATGTTGTGTGTTCATAGGTCCTGTTGCCACTCCCTTTCAACTTTTGGGTCCCTTAGGTACCAACCAACCACTGTGGAGGAATAGGAGAAGGAGACAAGCACCTGTGTACAGACCCCTTGTGGACTTGGCTACACTGGAGGCACATCATACTCACCTATTCTCTGGACAGGGCCACAATCACAGAGCTGTGTGGGCAATTGGAACGTGGTCTGATACCTGCTATCCCTTGCACCATGGTAATACCCCCTCTTGTGCAGGTGCTACCAGTGCTCCATTTCCTGGCAACAGGCTCTTTCCAGGTGACAGTGGGCTTGGCTGCAGGAATGTTATAGCCAATTTTCTCGATTGTGCTAGAAAGGGTTTTGTCTGCCTTAATCAAACACATGTGCAGCTACATCACATTCCTCTAGGTAGATGAATTGCCCACTGTGAAGCCTGGATTCTATGCAATGTCACACATACCACACGTGATTGGGGCCATTGACGGGAGTCATATTGGCTTAGTCCCCCCAGAGCCAATGAGCAGGTGTACAGGAATAGGAAGAGTTTCCACTCACTCAAAGTCCAGATGTGGTGCCTTGCTGCCCAATACATCTCCCATGTCACTGCCAAATATCCTGGGTCGGTGCATGATGCCTTTGTCCTGAGGAATAGCAGCGTCCTACAGCTGTTGGCACAACTACAGAGGCACAGAGTATGGCTTTTAGGTGAGCCTGAGTCCCCACCCAATGTATGACAGTGTGTAGCTTCAGGAGTCATACCTCATGCCATTGTGCAAGGCTGATGTGCGTCCCTCACTTCTTGCAGGTGACTCCAGCCACGCAAACCTGTACTGGCTCTTGACCCTTGTTAGGAATCCAAGAGCAGGGGCTGAGAATAGGTACAATGACGCTCATGGGTGTACCAGGTGGGTTGTTGAAAGGGCCTTCTGTCTGCTGAAGGCCAGGTTCAGATGCCTCCATCTGACAGATGGATCCCTATGCTACTCCCCTGAGAAGGTCTGCAAGATTGTTGTTGTGTGCTTCATATTGCGCAATTTGGCCCTCAGACGCCATGTGCTTTATCTGCAGGATGAGGGGGGGTGACAATGTACCTGTGGCAGCAGTGGACAATGAGGACAGTGAGGAGGAGGAAGAGGAGGACTCTTCTAATGACACTCAGGTAAGACTGTTGAACTAAACATTTCTCCATTTAAGTGTTGTGCTGTGTGGCTGTAGCATAATGCCAGTCACTACCTTTGCATACCAACTGACTGTCACCTATGCCTTCCCTTATTGCAGATGTAGAGGGCCAGTCTGTTTGTTACACAGGTCCAGTACCCAAGAGGCCATAGGAAGGGGAGTAATGGCAGTTCAAAGTGGACATGGTGACACAGTGGAACACAAGGAGGACATTCAGGAGGGGCTCATTTCCTGGCAGTGGTCTCGGTCTTTGCAACTGTCTCTGGTGTCTGTGTGGTTGGCAGGGAACTTTTGCGGGGTGGTTCACCTTCTGCAGGGGGTAGGGTGCTGGGGTCCTGTGGCAGGCCCTCCTGGCCACTAGCTGCAGCAGATGTGGAAGCTGGTCAGTACACTGGCTAGTGGTAGGGGCCCACTGGTGTGCTCTGTAGTCCCGCATGATGTTGGCACACAGACACCCACACGCACCATGCAAACACCCACTCACCTACACTTCGAGACACGCATCCACTCACACTTATCCATACACGCATTCACTTATACTCATCCATACACGCATTCACTCACACTCATCCTGCCACGCAATCACTTACACATACTCACAAGCATTCAGGCATGCATACACACAAACATCCAAACACGCATCCTCAACCGTGTACACACTGACATGCTAACACGCGCTCACTTCAACATTCATACACGCATTCACTTGCACGCATACAACCACACATACCCCACAACACTCATAGTCGTATTCACACATGCACACACACATACTTACACAGACGCAGACACCACACACTCAGACACGCACACACAACACCCTCCACCCTCCTACCCACCTCCCCTGTCGGACGCCGACTTACCTTGTCCGGCAAGGGCCGCGCCAGCAGGATACCACCAGGCCGTATTAATGGCCTTAATACGGCTGGTGGTGTCCTTCTGGGGGGGCGATGCAGGTGGTAACACCTCCAGTGCACCACTGCCCACCAGCATGGCTACTGCCGGATATCCACCGACAGTGTGGCAGAAATCTGGCAGTGCCCATTATATGGCGGGCAGAAGACCACCAGCACTGGTGGTCTTCTGGCACCTGTGGCTTTGGCGGTCTCGCTCAGAGACTGCCAAAGTCATAATGAGGGCCTAGGTCACGATGCAGTAACTGTTCACTTCTGCTCCTAGAACCCATCTACTTCTTCAAAAATTGTTTGATGGGTGCTTTGCCTTTGATCCTGTACAGAGCTCCACTAGGGTTTGGCAAGATTTGTACTATACAAATTAGTATACATCACAAATACATTCTGATACATACATTTGGGAAAGTTCAAAAACTGGGATGGGGTGAGATTTACTACTCTAAGTCATTCCTGCAAACATTGGGGAACATGCATAAAATAAAAGGGAGGTTCAGATTTCATATTTTAGCACCACCAGTTAAGCAAACATTGAAGAAAATGAATAAAGTTGAAAGCTACATTGATTTAACATTCTATTTCCAGATACAATTCATATATTTGAGGAGGGTTACAAATTCATAAAGTTACCATCCCCAAAATGTCTTTCTATTCCAAAGTTCAAATAAACACCCAAATAAAAAATACTTCAAATCTTCCAACCATAATTCTAATTGAAGCTGTGGAGCCATTCTATGTTTTTCATGCCATCCTTTTGGTTTCTGGAATCAATTCATTATAAACACACTGTCTACCCCTAAAACAAATATACCACATAGCCCAAGGAAAAAATAACACATGTTTCTAAAACAATTCATCACCAATTCCTGTGAACCCCTTCATAACCAATATGAAGCATACAGCACATAAATACAAAAGATATTTATATAATGAAAACATTGGCCCTATTCATGTACAATTGTAACGTGCACCAAAATAAATAAAACACAATCTATTTAAATAGACACAAAGAAGTTGCAAGCATAACCCATACCAACATCAATTACACTAAACCCCCAAAATAATTGCCTAATTTTAAAATACTACCCACCTAATCCTCTAAAATTACCATAAAGTTGAATAATTTCTATTCAATATAAAATATATAAATACATTTTACTCCATAGCCTGCGAACTCCAGCATTTTCAAACTATGACACTAGAAAACTATTCAATAATATATCAAGTTAAATATTAGAAGATATCCCTACAGCGTCCCAAGTAGTAATTAGTAAAATACTTTATTCGGTCACATCTGGACCATAAAAGCACACACAAAGATAGATAAGAACGAGCATTACACAAAAAACACATAGCTAATGCCAAAATACAATTAATATGACACAAATCTAAGCCACATAGTCACCCCCACAATAAATATATAGTTAATTGCAGACTAAAAACATTTTCATCATCAAACACCCTCTACATCTCACATTTTTCTCAGTCTCAAAGAGGAGGCTAAAAAGTATGCAACTGTAGTGTGTACATCGGGGAGTAACTTAAAAACATAGGAGCAGGTCTAATGAACAAACTGGGTTAAGTTTAATGAGGGTATTAAAAACTTGCAATTAATAATTTAATAAAAACTTCAGAAAAAAACAAAATGCAATCATTTCTGTGGTGAAAAGTTGTCACACATATCCATAGGCTTATAGAGCACCCTGACCCCGAGGTCATTCATGTTCAACGAGAACAAAAAAGGTGCCAATATGCAACCTTGTCAAACGCCAGTCCATAGATTAAAAGAGTTTGTACAAGCCCCCTATGCATTATAACAAACAACCACCCACATGTCCATGTGCAAGTCAACTAAAACACTCACAATATCTGGGTCCACACCTTTTTCCAATTATATCTGCCATAGCTTAGGCAAGGGTCGCTCCCCTGAGGGGAAAAGTTATTTTAGGCCATTTCTGTGTGTTTTGTTTGGGGGGCAGCCCCTTGGGCAAGAGTTTCTCCCCATGGGGACACATTACTGTTGGCCATTTCTGACCCCCCAGGGGGCAGATCTGCCTATTTTTATAAGGTTAATCTGTCCCCAAGGGGAGCAGAAAGCCCACTAGACACCAGGGAGGATTTCTTTTCAAAAAAAGAGGGTGGGGGTATGGCCATACCACAACCCCAAATAAATGGGGATAAAGTTGTTCTACTCACCGGTGGGCAGATGGAGCAATTACCCCTGATCCACTCCCCGGGGGCAGAAAGCCTAATAGATGCCAGGGAATTAAAAAAAAGAAATAGTGGGGTGGTACCTACCAAACAGTATCGACATAGATATGTCCCCACCCCAACTGAAGGGGGTAACAGTCTTCCAGCTCTCTAAAATATCTTATCTCAATGGCAAGCAAGAGGACATTTGATTATTTTGGGTTTTGGTTTTACATTTGGGCCATGAGAACTTGACTAACTCTCAAAATCGTCCCACTTGAAATTGTGAGGGCTGCTCTTTTTGGACTTTGGCATGCTGGCATCTAGAAACATCTATGAGACCTAGACACACCTGAAAACTAAACATCTGGATGAGTCCAGGATGGTGTGCTTCACATGCACCCCACCCCCTTTCCTTACCCACAATGCCCTGCAAACCTCCAACTTTGCTTGAAATCGCACATTTTCCACACATTTTTGTGATGAAACCTTCCGGAATCTGCAGGAATCCACAAAATTCCTACCACTCAGCATTGTCGCATCTATACCGATAAAAATTCTGCCCCACTTGTCACCAAAGAAACTGCACTTTTGGACCCGCTTTGGTTGCCCCTCAATTTTGATGTTTTTGGCTCTTCCCTGTCACATGCACTTGGCCCACCTACATACGTGAGGTACAGTTTTTATCAGGAGATGTCAGGGAATGCTGGGAAGAAGGAAGTTTGTGGCTCCCCTCAGATTATTTTTTTTGCCACATTTTGAGGTTTGCTAAGGATTCTGGGTAACAGAACCTTGGGAGAGCACCACAGGTTACCCAAGCCTGGGGTCCCCTAGGTGTCTAGTTTTCCGAAATGTCTAGGTTTGCTAGGTTTTCCTAGGTGCCAGATGAGCTAGAGGCCAAACTTCACAGCTAGGCACTTTGCCAAAAACAGGTCAGTTTTCATAAGAAAATTTGTATGTGTCCAAGTTGTGTTTTGAGGCATTTCCTGTTGCGGGCACTAGGCCTAACCACCCGAGTGAGGTACCATTTTTATTGGGGGACTTTGGGAAATGCTGGGTGGATGGAAATTTGTGGCTCCTCTCAGATTCTAGAACTTTCTATCACTAAAATGTGAGGATAAAGTGTTTTTTTTGCCAAATATTGAGGTTTGCAAAGTGTTCTGGGTAACAGAACCTGGTGACAGCCCCACAAGTCACCCCATCCTGGATTCCCCTAAGTAACTAGTTTAAAAAAATGCACAGGTCTGGTAGGTTTCCCTAGGTGCTGGCTCAGCTAGAGGCAGAAATCGACAACAAGGCACTTTCCAAAAAACAGGTCAGATTTCGATGTAAAAATGTGATGTGTCCATGTTGCATTTCCTGTCGCGGGCACTAGACCTACCCACACAAGTGAGGTACCATTTTTATTGGGAGACCTAGGGAAATGCTGGGTCGAAGGATATTTGTGGCTGCTCTCAGATTCCAGAACTTTCTATCACCGAAATGTGAGGAAAAAGTGGGTTTTTTTTGCCCAATTTTGAGGTTTTCAAAGGATTCCTGGTAACAGAACCTGGTGACAGCCCCACAATTCACCCCATCCTGGATTCCCCTAGGTGTCTAGTTTTCAAAAACTGCACAGGTTTGGTAGGTTCCCCTTTCTGCTGGCTGAGCTAGAGGCCAAAATCCACAGCTAGGCACTTTGCAAAAAACAGGTCAGATTTTAATGTAAAAAGTGATGTGTCCATGTAGTGTTTCCTGTCGAAGGCACTAGACCTACCCACACAAGTGAGGTACCATTTCTATCGGGAAACTTCGGGAAACACAGAATAGAAGAATAAGGGGGTCATTCCAACTTTGGCGGGCGGCCTCCGCCGCCCGCCAAAGTTCCCCCGTCGAAAGACCGCGGCGGTCATTTCGACTTTCCCGCTGGGCCGGCCGGCGACCGCCAAAAGGGCGCCCGCCGGCCCAGCGGGAAAGACCCTGCAACAATGAAGCCGGCTCCGAATGGAGCCGGCGGAGTTGCAGGGGTGCGACAAGTGCAGTTGCACTCGTCGCGATTTTCACTGTCTGCAAATCAGACAGTGAAAATCTTAATGGGGCCCTGTTAGGGGGCCCCTGCACTGCCCATGCCAGTGGCATGGGCAGTGCAGGGGCCCCCAGGGGCCCCACGACACCCGTTCCCGCCATCCTGGTTCTGGGGGTGTAAACCGCCAGAAACAGGCTAGCGGGAAGGGGGTCGGAATCCCCATGGTGGCGCTGCAAGCAGCGCCGCCATGGAGGATTCTCTGGGCCAGGGGTAATCCGGCGGGAAACCCCCGGATCCCCTTTTCTGACCGCGGCTTTACCGCGGCGGTCAGAATAGCCCTGGAAGCACCGCCAGCCTGTTGCCGGTGCTTCTGTTGCCCTCCGCCCTGGTGGTCATAGACCGCCAGGGTTGGAATGAGGGCCTAAGTGTTATTGTCCCTTGTCTTTCTCCACATTTTTTCCTTCCAAATGTAAGACAGTGTGTGAAAAAGAAGTCTAGTTGAGAAATGCCCAATAATTCACATGCTAGTTTGAGGACCCGGAATTCAGAGATGTGCAAATAACCACTGCCTCTCAACATCTTGTGCCCATTTTGAAAATACAAAGGTATTCTTGATACCTATTTTTTAATCTTTATATTTCACCAAATGAATTGCTATATACCTGGTATACAATGAAAACCCATTGCAAGGTGCAGCTCATTTCTAGGCTCTGGTTACCTAGGTTTCTTGATGGACCTATATCCCGCAACCAGAAGAGTTCAGCAGATGTAATGGTATATTACTTTTAAAAATCGGCCATAGATGGAAAAAGTTATAGAAGAAAACGTGGCCAGAAGTGGCTCTTTTTTTCACCTCAATTTCAATATTGTTTTAATTAACTGTTACTTTCTGTAGGAAAACCTTACATGATCTAAACAAATGACCCCTTGCTGAATTCAGAATGTTCTACTTTTCAGAAATGTTTAGCTGTCTGGGATCCAGAATTGGTTTCACACCCATTTCTGTCACTTACGGGAAGGAGGCTGAAAGCACAAAAAGTATTAAAAATGGGGCATGTCCCAGTAAAATGCCACAAATGTGTTGAAAATGTGGTTTCATAATTCAAGTCTGCCTGTTCCTAAAAGCTGGGAAGATAGTGATTTGTTCGCCCCGCAAACCCTTTGTTGATATCATTTTCAGGGGACAAAAAATACATGCATTCTTCTGCAGACATTTTTCCCATTTAAAAAAAAACAAAACACATTTTTAGCTGTATTTTGGCTAATTTCTCGGTCTCCTCTAGGGGAACACATAAACTCTGGATACCTTTAGAATCCCTAGGATCTTGGAAAAAAAAGCATGCAAATTTTGGCATGGATAGCTTATATGGACAAAAAGTTATGAGGGCCTAAACTCAAATTTCCCCAAAAGCCAAAAAAAGGCTCCGCACAGGAGGGGAAATGGCCTGGCAGCGAAGGGGTTAAACATGACCTCCCAAAATACTAACTTAAAAAAAAAAATCAAACATAAAAACGCTACTCATACAACCCACGATGAACCTCATTACTGGCAGAAACAAACACCCATTAATATGAAACCAAATATTTACAATTATCACACATTATAAAATGTAATGAACAAATTATATCTATTATTATGAACCAAAAAAGGAAATCCCCAAATAAAATATTAAATAATTTAACATGAAAGTACTACCCACACAAAACCCCAAAATAAATCACAATACACAAAAAATAAATACATAAAAATCAAAAAACACATTTTGATGACACAATCTATAATAATGAATGTGTCCATTACAACCTTAATGAAAACTATATTAAACACTATGATATTTTGGTATCCTATAGTTTAACCATGCTAATATTGGCAAATCGCAAAAAAAATATTTACTTACCTACAATATTTTGTCACACAATATTTTTACTGTCACTGTAGTATATTTTGATCATGGTATTCTAGTATAACGATATTTAAATCTTGATATGTTATGTGGTTTATCCACTACATGGTTGGGCCAAAAGTTTTGCCTTTTTGTTCTATTCCAAGGGATACTTAACCAAGCTCTAAATTTAGAGATTGATCATAGCAAAGGGCCTAATTTAGATGTTGATGGTAACAATCCCCTCGTCGAGTTTTCGACTGAAAACATGTCGCTGCTGTGATGTCCGTCCACCCCCGTATTTAGATGCCAGCAGTCCCATAGCTGAAAGCTTTTGAACCACTATCTCCGCCTAGACTGCCAATATGTCAGTGGGACCTAGAAAGACATGTAGTGAAATATTTAGTTTCTGTTATAGAATTTGCAAAATCTAAGATAAGCAAATACTAAGGCATGCCTAGAATATCGTAAGCTGACTTGTACGACAATAAGATCTCAAAAATGATTCTAAGGGCCTCGTTATGAGTTTGGCGGTCGGACCACCAGACCGCCGTGTTAGCGGTCCCGAAAAGACCGCCATGTTGGCGGCCCCGAAAAGACCATAATTTTGACGGTCTTTCAGACCACCTCACTACGAGTTATACAGGCAGGACTGCCTACAGCCAAGCAAAAATACCATATCACCAGTAGCGCAGCAGCCTGGATGTTAGGTGTGCGACCTCCAGCACGACCAACCACCGAGCATATTACAAGCACACAGTCACCGTAGCAGTCCCAACTGATGGTCAGCCAATGGCAGTATGAACCACGGTGGTTCGCGATCAGCAAAGCAATCGACAACTGCACTTTGGATGAATATGAAAACAGCACAGCTGACACACATTACCTGGTGGACACACCTGCAAAGGACACTATAAAACACACCTCTTCACACACCACAGCTCGTTGCATTCTCAAGGCAACACACTGAAGCCAGAGCAACTTTTTTCTCAGACACTCCATAGATTAGGCACACCTTTTTTTCACCATCCCATAGAACACCCTGCACTCACTTTTGTCCAGTCACACCCTTTTACACTTCCCCTTTTTAGTGAGTAACTGTCAGACTTAGGTTTTTTTTTTTCACCGTCATGCTCTAATAATTCCCGTTTTTCAGAAGATGAGTTAGGAGTCATGGTGGATGAAATCATAAGAGTAGAGCCACAATTGTTTGAAGCGCAAGGCCAGCACAGTCCTCTCAGTAGGAAAAAGGTAATGTGGGACAAGATAGTCAACAGAGTCAATGCTGTAGGCACCACTGTGTTCACAAAAAAGGGCATCAGAAAGTGGTGGAACGACCTCAGGGGCAAGGTCCGTTACCTGGTCTCTAGGCACCAGCTGCAGTCCAAGAAGACTAGTGGTGGCCCTCCCAGTGCTGCACTACATCTCTTTTCCTGGGAGGAGAAGGTCTTGACCATCCTGCACCCTGAGGGCTTTAAAGGAATACCTGGGAAAGTGGGGTCTGGTAAGTCACAGCACAACAACTGTCACAAAAATGCAATGTCACGCATGTTCATAGCTAACATTGTGTCACTTTTAATGTTATTCCATTCACCAGCCCAGTGTTCACTTGTCCAAAACCCCCTATTTGGCAACTCCCAATTGAAGTGTACTCACTCTGGGAGAAAACCTTTGTATAGTGTGTGTAGAACAGGGACTGACATGACTGCAACTCCCATGGGGCACTATTTCTATAACTCTAAACACCAAACCAGTGTTCCCTTCTCCAAATACTCCTGTTTGTTATCTCTCAATTGATGTGTACTCACTTGGGAAGATACCGTGTGTGTAGTACAGGGACTGACCTGACTATAACTCCCAAGAGGCCCTGTTTCTGTTGCTCCGAACATAGGCACAGTGGTCACTTGTCCAAATACACCTGTTTGGTAACTCTAAAATAAAGAAGACTCACCCACCTGGGGAGATAATATTTGTATAGTGTGTGTAGTACAGGGAGTGACATGACTGCTAATGCCAGGAGGCTCTGTTTCTGTAATTCCAAACACCAGCCCAGTGGTCACTTATCTAAAAACCCTATTTGTCATCTCTCAATTGAACTGTACTCACCTGGGAGGATAACATTTGTATAGTGTGTGTAGTATAAAGAGTGACATGACTGCTACGGCTAGGAGGCCTTGTGTCTGTAACTTCAAACACCAGACCAGGGTTTACTCTCAAACAAAGTTTACTCACCTGGGAGGATACCATTTGTTAAGTGGTGGGAAGTAAAGAGAGCGACCTTAATGCAAAGCCCAATAGGCCCTGTAATTCTAACACTATCCACCAGCAGTGTTCACTTGCCAAAATCCATCTGCTAGTGAACTCTCAATTGAAGTTTATTCTCCTGGGAGGATACTATTTGCCAAGTGGTGGGAAGTAGGGGAGTGACCTGAATGCAAAGCCCAACAGGCCCCGTAACTCTAACTCTAACTCCAACCAGAAGCACAGTGTTCACTTGCCTAAATTGATCTGCTTGTTAACTCTCAAATGATGTTTACTCACCTGGGAGGATACAATTTGTATAGTGTTGGGAATTAGAGGGAGTGACCTGAATGCAAACCCCAATAGACCCTGTAACTCTAACTCAAACTAATAGCACAGTGTTCACTTGCCAAAATCCATCTGCTAGTGAACTCTCAAATGAAGTTTACTCACCTGATAGGATATCATTTGACAAGTGGTAGGAAGTAGGGGAGTGAACTGACTGCAACTCCCAGGATGCCTTGTTTCTGTAACTCCAAACACCAGCACAGTGTTCACTTGCCTAAATATCCCTGTTTGTTAACTCTCAAATTTAGTTTACTCACCAGATGGATACCATTTGTCAAGTGTGTGTGTATTATAGAGAGTGACATGACTGCACCTCCCAGGAGGCACTGTTTCTCTAACTCCAACCACAAGATCAGTGGTCACATGCTACATTACATCTGTTTGTCACCTTTCAAATGAAGTTTACTCACCTGGGAGGATAACATTTGTCAAGTGTGTGTAGTATAGAGCGTGACATGACTGGAACTCCCAGGAGACACTGGTTTAGTAACTCCAAGCACTTGCCCATGAATCCCTGTTTGGTAACTCTCAATTGATGTATACCTACCTGGGATAATAACATTTGTCACATGCTGGGACATAGAGAGATTGACCTGACTGCAACTCCCAGGAGGCCCTGTTTATCTTACTCTAAACACCAGCCCAGTGGTCACTTGTCCATATACCCCTGTTTGTTAACTCTCAATTGAAGTTGTCTCACCTGGGAGGATATCATTTGTCAAGTGGTGGGAAGTAGAGGGAGGGACCTGACTGTAATTCCCAGAAGGCCCTGTGTCTGTAATTCCAACCACCAGCCTAGTGGTCACTTGCCAAATACACATGTATGAACTAGGCCTCCAAATGGGCAAAACCATATTTTTCCTAGCCACTGTTTCGTATGCACTGGTGGCAAGATGGCATTCTCATGCCCTCCTTCCAAATGCAAATGATCTGCACATGTCAACAGTTGCTTGACTTAAATCGAATTGGCATGCTTCACAAATGTCATGTCAATATGACCAATACCATTGTTACTTTCGACAATAGGATTAACTGCAAATTAACTTTGTACAAGGTCTCTGCTTACTGTAATACTACACATTTGGAGATAGATTTCACAATACAACCTGGTAACATTGTACATTTCACATCAACAGGTTGAGCTGCCACTGGGCATGCAGAGGCCACAGAAGAGACTGCCACTACACCCATGGATGTAGCCCTCAGTGAAGAAGAAACTCCTGGACATCTGGACGTGGAGGATGGTTCTGGCCCATCTGGGTAACCTGATCAGACACCAACATTGAGTCTCACTGTGGCCACATCAACACCTCCCAGCCTGGATGTCTCAACAGCCCAGGCAACCATTCATCCCCCAACCTGTGTACCCAGCACAGTCTCTATCATATTGTGCCCCAGTCATGGCTCCTGAGTTGCAGCACAACATGTCCAACAATGAGGGTCCAGGAACAAGTTGGAGAGGGTACTCTGTGGCAAGGGCACAGGCCTGTGTTTGGAGGGTACATGGGAGGGATGCTGTGGGCTAGCGGAGTGAGGCCACTAGGGCTGCTCTTGGCCAAGACACCATTAGCCACATCTTGGGGGTCTATCAGGAGTCCCAAGGTGTGATGTGCCAGGTCTTGACCGAGCTCCAGAAAATCAAGCAGCTACAGAGCGACATGCACAGAGATGTGTGAGAACAGATGGAAGCCCACAATACCAGCATGGCCTCCCTAAAAGGGGTGCTGAGGGACATTCACACCACCCTAAGCAGGAATTTTCAATAACAGCTACCCCTTCCTTCGGCGCATCAACACCACACATATCTACACCAGTGCCATCCACTGGAAGTGAGGCCCTGTCAGATGAAGAAACAACCCCAGACACCCCTGCCTCTGTAGCAGCGGATTCCCCCACCACCAAGCGGAGACGTCCAGTGAAGAATCGAGGAGGTGTGGATGGTAAGACACCCACCACTGCCAACAAATGACCTCTTCCTAAAGCACCCCCTTTGTGTGCCACACATTGACTCTGTTGGCTGATCCTTGTTAGATCTGGCATCCTTGGTATGGTTTCCCCTGTCTTGTTGCCTGTGTTTCCTGTGTTTTGACTGTGGGCTGGAATTTGTTTTTGCTGGTTTTTGGTACTATGGGCACTCTACCATTGTTGACCAGTGCTAAAGTACAAGTGGTGTTTATGTAAACTGTATATGTAATTGGCTTTTCCATGATCAGCATATTTGATTTACCAGTAAGTTCCTATTAAAGTTCACTAGAGGTGTCCAGGGCCTATAAATCAAATGCTACTAGTGGGCCTGCAGCACTGATTGTGCCACCCACAACAGTAGCCCTGTAAACATGGCTCAGACCTGCCACTGCAGTGTCTGTGTGTGCAGTTGTAAACTGCCAATTCGACCTAGCAAGTGTACCCTCTTCCCAGGCCCAACCTTCCCTCTTTATATATGTAAGGCACCCCTAAGGTAGGCCCTAGGTATCCCCATGGACAGGGTGCAATGTATGGTAAAGGTAGGACATGTACTGATGTATTTTACATGTGCTAACAGTGAAATACTGGCAAATTCGGTTTTCAAGGCCTATCTCTCTCATAGGTTAACGTGGGGATTGCCTTTAAATATCTTTTCAGTGCAGGTTACCATTGAGAGCAGATAGAGATAGGGAGGTTGGGGTCTATGAACTCACAATTCAAAAATACACCTTTTGGTAAAGTTTGTTTTTAGATTTTCAGTTTGAAAATGCCACTTTTAGAAAGTGGGCATTTTCTTCCTTAACCATTCTGTGCCTCTGCCTGCTTGTGGAATCCACGTCTGGGTCAGACTGATAGTTGGGCTGCTTGTGAAGTCCCTCTAAACAGTGACACAAAGGGAGCTGGGGTATAGCCTGCATATCCTGATGAGTCTCCTGGGCTAGAGTGGGGAGGGAGGAGCTGACACTTACACCTGAAAGGGTTGTGCCTGTCCTAACACAATGCAGTTTCCAACCCCCTGTTGTGCGTCTTCGGGCAGGCCTGGGCAAGGCAGGATCTTGTGACCAGCAGAGACTTTCCTTTGAAGGTTTCCTACTTCAAAGGCAGAAAGGTGTATAAGTAGTGGACCCAAACCCCCAGATTTTTAGATCACTCCTGGATCAGGAGGAACCTCGGCCAAGAAGAAGAGCTGAAGAGTTGGAAGAGGAGTACTGCCCATTTGCTGTGACCGTTCTTTTCTGGGTTGGCCTGCAGCTGCTGCTTCTACCTCTAAGAGGACAAAGACTGGACTTTGCTGTGTTTTTCTGCCTGTGAAGTGTCTCTAAGGGCTTGAACTGAGCGTGCCCCCTGTTATGAAGTCTCAGGGCCATTAAAGACTTCCTCTGGCAGCACCTGGACTCGCTTGCTGACACTCCTACCCTGCCAAGTGATGCCTAATCCAGTCCCTGGTACCTTGAACGGAGAAGCTGGTGGAACCAAGACTGAAATCCACACACAGGAGCCATGCGGGAGAAAAATTGATGCAGCACCTGCTTTGTGGCTGAAAAAGCGACACACTACCTGTATCACAGCTGAGAAATAAATGCAACATCCATGTGTGGCTGCCACTATCAACGCATCACCCACGCAGCGCAGCTCTTCACCACTGTGCGCCAGAATTTCACATGCATCGTTGCTTGGTGTCAAAATCATAGTGAATCTGCACAGATCTGAGGTTGCCCGTTGGGAAATCAACGCATTGAACCTATGCTGGAGAGAACAATGACACATCGCCTACCCGACCGGAGAAGAAACAACGTACTGCCTCACTTGCGAGTAAGGCATCAACACATTGCTGACTTTTCTGACACCCGCTCACCCGCGTGGCTTTATTTTTGACACAAACCAAGTGCTTTGTGTAAAAACAATGCATTCATTGATTTCTTTGGATTAAGGGCCACAAGTGCCAATATTAGGTTTTGGAACTCGCAAATTGCGAGTCGCAAAACCTGATGTACAACAGTGTCAATGACACTGTTTGCGATTCCCAATGGGGTTGCAAATGACCTACCTCATAAATATTCATGGGTATGGCCGCCCTCACAGGGATGGTGGCCTGCTGGGATCAGCAGACCACCATGTCTGTGACTGCTTTCAAAAAAAGACGTTTTTTTCTTAAATGCAGCCTGTTTTCCTTAAAGAAAAATGGGATGCATTTCAAAAACAAATATGAAAAGTTTTCTTTTCTTTTATTCAGAGCAGGCAATGGTCCCACGGACCACTGCCTGCTCTGAAAAAATATTTTCCCTACCATTCACAAAGAGGAAGGGGTCCCATCGGGACCCCTTCCCGTTTGCAAATACGTTAGCACCAATATGAAACTGGTGCTAATTGTGGTTGTTTTGTGACCGCGTTCACTGTCACAAAACAATCCGACATTGCACCGCGACTCGCAATTATGAAGGGAACGCCCCTTTCTAACTGCGACTCACAAACCTATTTTGCGATTCGGTAAATAGATTACCGAATCGCAAAATAGGTTCTGTAGATACCAAAATTCTTTTTTCTTCTTGCAAACGGCCCAATTCTGCGAATCGGTCATTTGCGATAAGAAAAATGATATGTACATCTGGCCCTAAGACTCTTTTTAATTTAAAAAGTCATATTTTGCTTGTGAATGGTGGATTTTTGTTGTTTTGGTCTTGTTTGATTTAGATAAATATTGGCTATTTTTCTAAACTGGCGTTGTGTTCATTTTGTAGTGTTTTCACTGTGTTTTACGTGTGTGTTGGTACAAATACTTTACACATTGCCTCTGAGATAAGCCGGACTGCTTATGTAAAGCGACCATGGGGTGGGCCGAAGTTATCCTAGGTGAGTATCTCCCTTACCCTGACTAGAGAGAGGGTACCAGCTTGCACAGAGTGCCAACTGACTGCCAATCAGAGACCCCATTTCGAACAATTCCCAACCACCTATCATTTCCAATCGGAGGAGTACTCTAGACTTTGGACTCCCAATGGGGTGGCATCTACTCCAATAATTTAATTCGCTATGACTGACCCCTTCACTCTGCATTTTTGTTTCTTCGTGTCTCTTACTTAATTTGTACATTAACATTGTAATAAATTCACCCATCGCAAAGTCATTGCATGCTTGATTAATTTTCAACTTCTTTCTATGTTGAGATGTGAGACCATGTGAACCATAGGATGAAGGCACACGCTACATATGCAAGCAGGAATATGTTACAGGTACACAATGTCCAGCTCAGGATTACGAACATTACACATAAATACATTAGTACAAGTGTCTAGTCAAACAAAAACATGTAATTCCAGTGTACAGCATATAGGCTGTCAATATGTTGGGACTTTTATGAACAAGAATGTGTGACTCATACTGAGTAAAAGTACATATTTCTAGGCACAGACCCCCAGTTCACCATGGGAGGGGATTTGTCAGACATTGTCCTGTAGAAAAGGTAAACATTAAAGTGGTTGATGTCCGCAGTTTGAATCTTATTACATACCATACCAAAGCAACCCAACATCACATAATCCAAGATACAGACAAATGGTAGTACAACACTCCCTGATCACTGGGCCACCATAATCCCATTACCATGCATCTGGTGGTATGGCACACACATATGTCAGTGTTGTGGCACAGGCACTGTGGCCGCAATGATGAAAAACATCTACATCTATATACAGCTCAGAGAAAAAAAAGTGTTTAGCCAATGTGAAGGTAAAGAGGAATACCTATCTTATGATCACATGATGACAGAAATTATGCATCAGACCCACCACAACACACAAAACAAGTCCAATATGCACTTCTGTTCCTCCACGCAAACACTGCGCAAACTCTCTGGGTAGAAGTCTCAGAAATCCAAACTTTGCAACCTACATTAACTGGCACAATCCAGGTCTACTTTGCATACCAGAACAGCATCAGATACCTGCCAATGTCACAAATCTGAAATGCCCACATCAAGATGAAATCGTGAAGGTACCTGTACAAAGAACATAACAAGGAATGTAGGCTTGAAACCATGCTTATAGCACAAGTCAGATAGTCAGCAACTGGAAAACAAAATACTTTGCAGTGAAACTGACACAAAGCTATCTTATCAAGCAGCCTGTGGTTAAATATTGCAGAGTGTCAGCTCCCTAGCTGTTTCCAAAACACTCAACTCTACACATTCCCACAAATACAGTTCATTATACAGTCACAGTCATTACATCACATGACATACTGACAGTCATGAAAAGTAGCTATTGATGAGATCTTCCCACAAGTACTCTCCTTCCTCTTCACCACTGTCATCCTCAGTTGGCATTTCAGGTGTCTCACCCAGTGGCAGTGCAGGGCCCCCCTCCTCTGGGATTTATGACATATTCCTCCACAGGGCAATGTTTTAGAGCATGCAGCATGCCACAGTGATCTGACACACTTTCCTGGGTGAGTAGAGGAGGGCTCCAACAGTCCAGTCAAGAGAGTGCAATCTGGCCTTCAGGAGCCCAAAAGGCTGCTCCACTGGAGTCCAGACTTCCCCTGATGTAGTTGGATTCCTCGGAGGCGTCAACAACCAAAGACTGTTTGGATATGTTGTGTCTCCTATCAAGGAACAGGACAGAAGTGCAACAATGAGTCACTCACTTCATGATTGTAGCACCTGACATTGCTCACACACTATCAGGACAGACATGACTTACCAACCAACCAGGCCCTCTCTGGGTGAAGGTAGGACATCAGCTGGGGTATGGTGTAGTTTCACATTATGAATGGTCAATGGGCTGAATGCGGATAACGGGCGCACACATGTGAGCTGAAGAGATTCGCCAAACAGACAACTTGCATGTTGATGAAATGGAAGTTCTTTCTGCTGCAATAGACTTGTTCAGTGGCCTGCGCTGGTACCAAGCCAACATGTGTAGCATCAATTGCCCCCAACACATGTGGGATGCGGCCAAAAGCATAGAAGTCAGTCTTCACATTGGCTAAATCCTCATGTCGGGGGAACCTGATATAGCTGATAATATGTTTCAGCATTGCTTTGAGGAAATCCTTCAACACCAGACTGAACATAGGTTGGGGCATACCAGCAGATATGGCCATGTATGTTGGAAGAACCCTGTAGTTAGGAAGTGCAATCCTGACATGACTTGCACAATGAGTGGTATGCTGGTTTGATATCTGGTAACTGGAATGAGATCTGGCTCCAACTGGTGGCATAAGTCCACTATTGGTACTACATGATGATATTGCATTCTGCCATGGTCTGAAGGTCTGACACTGGATGGTAGACAGGAGGTTGTTGCATCTTGCTTCTCCCAAGGTACATATGTGTGGCAAGACATGAATTGTGAGATTAGTGAGTGTGTCCACAGCAACATACATGATGCATGCCAGTTATGTAATGTGACAAAGCATTTCTGACTGGATAGACATGACACCCAGTGAACATACCAGCTGGCTACTACACAAGAGTCACATGTGACCCCCCCATGGTTTTCAACACATGTCAAAAACATGAACTCATAGTTGTACATTACTATTGCCCCTCAAAATGTGACTATATATTCCAATCATCAAAATGACTGTCGGTGATGGTGGACTATACTCTTGTCAACATCAGGACAGTGTGCGCTCTACGGGTGACGTAAATGCAAAAACCCAGTCCTTATGCAAAGGCATTTTTCAATCATTATGTTTCAATGCAGTATGTAAATCTTTTGCATTGCTGAGCTTTTACTTTGAAAATTCATTAATGCTGTTTGTAATTCATTGTTCATTTGCAAGGCTTGTTTGCAGGACTACAGGGTGTGGTCCTTTATTCTAAGACTTTCTAGAAGCCTTTCTTGCAGCATGGTTGGGTGTGGCTCATGGGCGGGGCTTGGCTCTATATAAGGGAGCCAGCCCAGCTCCACGTACTCACTATTCAGAGGTCCCGGTGCAGAGCAGCAGCATTTTCCAGAGCTCCTGTCCCAGAGGCCTATCCAGTCATTTCCAGGCCTGCCCTTGTTTATTTGGTGATCTTCAACCAAGGTGGTAAGGCAGAGGTCGGGTTAGGCCCCAGACTCTGTTTTCCAGTGACACTCGAGTTTGGGCCTAAACTTGAAATCGCGTGTGCCATTGTTTTCATAGCATTTGTATTGTGAATTCCGAATCGGCAACAGTGTGCGCGATTCTTTCCAGGCATTTATTTCTTGCCATTCAGATCGGCAGTGTGCGTGATCATTTCATGGCATTTGTATCGTGAATTCCGATTCGGCAACAGAGTGCGCAATTCTTTCCAGGCATTTATTTCTTGGCATTCAGATCAGCAGTGTGCGCGATCATTTCATGGCATTTGTCTTGTGAATTTTTTATTGGCAACAGTGTGCGCGATTCTTTCCTGGCATTTACTTCTTGGCATTCAGATCGGCAGTGTCCACGATGATTTCATGGCATTTGTATTGTGAATTCCGAATCGGCAACAGTGTGCGTGATTCCTTTGAGGCATTTACTTCTTAGCATTCAGATCAGCAGTATGCGCAATCATTTCATGGCATTTGTATTGTGAATTTCGAATCGGCAACAGAGTGAGCGATTCATTCCAGATGTTTAACTTTTGAAATACAGATCAGCGGAGTGCGCGGTCATTTCTAGACATTGAAACCTAGATGTGCAGTTTGATTAAGGTGCATAATATTCCCTGAGCATTTGAGTCTTGAAACTCTTAATCAGAGAGTGACGTAGTAGTGTTATTCATGGTACTTGTACAGTTCATTCATGCAGAGAAAAAAACCATGTGCGCTTTGATTCTTGCTACAATGCAGAGATTATTCTAAGAAGTATTTTGGAGAGAGTTTATTGTTCAAAATATAATATGTTAATTCTGGAATGTTCACGAGAAGCCCTTGCATAACATTTCTTGATTTCCAGGTACCTAAATTCTTGAGGCCTAGTGATAGTGAAGCCTTAGGCCATTCATGTTTTCAGCATGCGTGTTTAGTTGTAACAAAACTTATTGAAAGTCATTGTGATTAATCTTGCAATTGTGTTGTTTAACTCTTGCTTCTACAGGTATCCTTCCCCGCTGTTCCCAATCCAAAACCCATTCCCCCACTTGGCTATTCTTTAACTTTGTGCTATATAACTAGTGGAGTTTGGAGCTGTCAAGAGGTGGTCTCCGTGACAACTCTGCTGTAAAATGTCACCTGTGCCCTGCAAAATACTACAATGGTGGTTTAGTAGGAGGACCTACACAAAAAGACACGATAAGAATGTTTGTGATCCAACACAACATGTATTGTAGGTGTGAGGCAGTTTAGAATGCCCAGTACAGCATTTCAGGCCACCAAAATGGAGGATGCCTGACCCCCTCTACTGGACATTAGGAATCACCCACGTCCGCCGGCGGAAGTTGTCATGGTGGTAGGCAGTTGCAGCCCCGGTTGACACAGCCATAGGCTAATGTTGTTGCCAGTGGCGGTCGTGGCCCAGTGTCTGTGTCCGCCAGCAGTGACGACCGCGTAGGTGGTGGACGTGATGGCCATGTTGTGCAGATTCACTCACTTGACTTCTGACACTGCTGCCAGCAACACTTCCACAACCTGAGTGGCTGTGTGCTGCCTCTGGGAGCAATCATGCCAAGTCCAGCAGGTGATAGGGTCCCTGTCTTCTCTCCAGAGGAGCTGCAGAAGCTTGTCAATGAGGTACTACCCCTGTATGGACAGCTCTATGGCTTACCATAGGAGCAGGTAAGTACCTCAAGTGCACAATTTTCCCTGTACTTCACTATCCTTTCCCTCCACACAGGCTACTGTGTGCCACTGCATGCCAGTGAGACTTGTTGTGTGCCTGTTTTTGCAGTCTGTGTGGCATCAATGGGATGTACATTATGCAGGTACTGGTAGCCGGTACTATATCCAAAGTTCAGGCACATTGTGTTGTGTTAGGTTTCTGAGATCCTCCTTGTGTTGGATTTACATAACTAGGCAAGGAGACTTTACTGCCATCCAAAGACATCTCCTTCTTTATGATGGATGTAAATGTTGGACCACATGTATGTGTATGTATCTTGTATGAATCATTTGAGGATCTTGTAAGCAATGTGAATATTTCCACAGGTCTTTGACCACACATGTGGCCTTGCCAAACTGTTGTCTGAAATCCATATCCTGACTTACTCTGCCCCTCAGGTTGCCACACACACCACAGGTCACATTGCTGATGACCACATGATGTACTGACATGCATTGATGTAATGCAACTGGAGTGTCATGTAGGTTCTGTATGCTCAGCCTGCAGACACCAGGGCCTGTCAAATGTAAGGTGAAGTCTGTACTATGTTAGTTGCCTGTGGGACTGTATGCAGTGAGTAAATCTCACAGAGGGTGAATGTGTTGGTCTATTCAGACCTAAGGAGTTTACCCTTCAGAAGCCACACAGGTTTGTAGTGTTTCATTGTGACTCACCTTATGGTACATGTTCCTGGAGCATGGGCTACCTAATGTCAGTAAGCTTGCATATGCAAAAAGAACAAGTGATGGACGGAATGATGAACAATGTCAAACATTCACCCCCAGTACAGAGATCTGGGCCTAAATCCATTGTTTTTTTGCCACCCATGCCGTTCCAGTTTGGCCCAGCTATATGCAAATCAGTCTTGACCTTGTTCCCCATGGGAACAGTCCAGCCTGAACAGCCAAGCCAGGTCCTCCCTGGACTGGAAACAAGCATCCTAGGACCGGTTTCATGGTATCACCCTTCATCAGCCAGGCTAGCTTGATTCCAGTGGCATGGGGAGCACGGGACCCACGTCTGAGCATACCCTTCCCACTTGGGGCAACAAATGCAAAAATAACAAGTGATGGACGGAATGCTGAACAATGTCAATCATTCACCCCAGAACAGAGATCTGGGCCTAAAATCCATCATTTGTTTGCCACCCATGCCATGCCAGTTTGGACCCAGCTATATGCAAATCAGTCTTGACCCTGTTCCCCATGGGAACATTCCAGCCCGAACTGCCAAGCCAGGTCCTCCCTGGACTGGAAACAAGCATCCTAGGACCGGTTTCAGGGTATCACCCTTCATCAGCCAGGCTAGCTTGATTCCAGTGGCATGGGAAGCACGGGCCCACGTCTGGGCATACCCTTCCCACTTGGGGCAACAAATGCAAAAAGAACAAGTGATGGAGGGAATGCTGAACAATGACTAAGCTTGCTTAGTCATTGTAGGTCCTGAGCAGGGTAGTGGGTTAGTCTTCAGATGGAAATATATGTCTGTAGTCATGTTCCTGTACATATTGGATTGTGTGTTTCACACATATGGCTGTGTACATTGATCAGTCAGGTCATCTTTCTTGTTGTAGTGGGTGTAAATTATATGGAACAGACCACTGTTACAGGCCAAAATAAAGGATGTGATGGATTACTGTCCTCAGCCATGTGTCTGGTCAAATGACTTTCCAATAAGGGCCAGTTTTAAGAGTCACTAGCACCTCCTTGCACCACATTAGCGTTATTTATTTTTGTTAATGTGGCCCAACGAAGCCAAAAATGCTGTGCCAAATTTGTAACTCTTAGTGATAGGTTCTGTGGTTGGCAGTCAGGTTACCCCCTGTCCAAGCAAGGACCCTCACTCTGGTCAGGGTAAGTCACACACAATGTAAATTATCCTGTGCAGACACTTTGGTACCTTGGCACTGAGCAGTCAGGTTTAACTTATAAGGCAATGTGTAAAGCATTTGTGCAATAAATCATGCAATAACACAGTATAGCACCACAAAAATACACCACACAGTGTTTAGAAATATATATAATATGTATCTGATAAGATGAAGGTCAAAACGATTCAAATGCAATAAGTATATGCTGAGATATCACTGTAAAATTGATATAAAGTGTCTTTAGTCTTTTAAAGCAATAGATGGCTCTTGCAAGCACAAAGTACCTGGTTTGCGTGCAAAATCTCCTCAAAGAACCGCAGAGGAGGAGATGCGTGGAAACAAAGGCGGTGTGCGCCGATTTCTCGGGCCGCACACGGTGATGTGTCATTTAGTTTTCACGCAGGGACGGTTGCGCATAGATTTCTGGCACTCGATCGTGGATCCTCTTTGGTTTGCGGGGTTTTCGGATGCCCCGGGAACGATGCGTGAATTTCCTGCGCTGGCAGGACGAAGTCACAGGGGCTTGGTCGATCCAGTGGGGAAATTTCTACCACACGGCAGGCGCTGTGTCGACTCCTCTCTGGAAGCTCAGCTGTACATCGATCCAGTGGCCTGTGTGTTGAATTTCCAGTCGCTACGCTGGTTCTGTGTCGATCTTCTCATTGCAAAGTCGGGCTGCGTAGTTCCGGTTCGGCGTGCAGTGAATATTTTTACCATGGTGCAGGCTGTGCGTCGTTTCTGGCAGGCTGTGCATCGATTTTCACCATACAAGGAGGCCTTCTTGTAGAGATTAATTCTTTTTGGTTCTGAGACTTCAGGGAGGAAAGCTCTATCCAAGCCCTTGGAGAGCACTTCTCACCACAGCCAGAGAGCAGCAAGGCAGCATTGCAACAGCAAGGCAGCAGTCCTTCACAGAAAGCAAACAGGTGAGTCCTTTGGGTAGCCAGGCTGGTCTTCTTGGAAGGATGCAGGTTCTGGTTCAGGTTATCTTCTCCAGGAAGTGTCTGAGTGGGTAGGGGCAGAGGCCCTCTTTAAATACCCAAATGTGCCTTTGAAGTGGGGGAGACTTCAAAGAGTGCTTTAGAAGTGCACAAGGTATTTTTTCAGTTCAATCCTGTCTGCCAGGGTTCCAGTAGGGGGTGTGGCAGTCCTATGTGTGAGGGCAGGCAACAGTCCTTTGACATGCAAGTGTCAGGCCCTCCACCCTCCCAGCCCAGGAAGACCCATTCAAAATGCAGATGTATGCAAGTGAGTCTTAGTATCATGTGTTTGGGGTCTGTCTGAGTGCATGCACAAGTGAGCTGTCAGCTAGACCCAGCCAGACATGGATTGTTAGGCACAGAAGGGTTTAAGTGCAGAGAAATGCTCACTTTCTAAAAGTGGCATTTCTAAAATAGTACTATTAAATCCAACGTCACCAGTCAGCAGGATTTTGTATCACCATTCTGACCATCCTAAATATGACCTTCCTACTCCTTTCAGATCAGCAACTGTCACTCAAACAATACAGCCCCAATGTTAGCCTATGAAGGGAGCAGGCCTCACAGCAGTGTAAAAACAAATTTTGGAGTTTTACACTACCAGGACATGTAAACTACACAGGTACACGTCCTGCCTTTTGCCTATATGCACCCTGCCCTATGGGGTACATAGGGCATACTTTAGGGGTAATTTATATGTAGAAAAAGGGGAGTTTTAGGCTTGTAAAATACTTTTAAATTCTGAGGTGGCGGTGAAACTGCATACACATTCTTTGTAATGGCAGGCCTGAGTCAAAGTTAGGGAGCTACTTAAGTGGGTGGCACAATCAGTGCTGCAGGCCCACTAGCAGCATTTAATCTACAGGCCCAGGGCACATATAGTGTACTTGACTAGGGACTTATAAGTAAATTAAATAATCAAATTGGGTATGATCCAAAGGTTACCATGTTTAAAGGGAGAGAGCATTTGCACTTTAGCACTGGTTGGCAGTGGTAAAGTGTGCAGAGTCTTAAAACCAGCAAAAACAGTATCTAAAAAGTGGAGGGAGGCAGGCAAAAAGTTAGGGGTGACCACCATAAGGCTGTCAGGTCTAACAGTAACTCTTTGCCCTACATTATGCCTGTGCCTGGCATAATGTGTGCAAAGAGGGCATTCCCCCGTTAGAGAGACCGAGAAAATGGCTCTAAGAAATCTAAGCGATTTCTTTGTGTAATTTTTTTGGCACTTTTAACGCCTGCTCAGAGATAATCCTGCGCAGCTCGGAACTAGCATTAAAGATTTTGACGCTAGTTCCCTTAATACTGCCTTGATGCATTGTATCTTAGATATGGTGCACACATGTGAACGTTAGGGGGGGCGCAAGAAAAGTGGTGCTAGGTGCAGCACCACTTTTCTTAAATCTGGCCCTATGTATAGTGGGATATGCCACCCAGAGGCTACTTGTCTTCAGCGTATGATGGATGCTGGTACCTCTCTACTGTCTGTAATGTGAAGATGGCCATCATACATGTGACAAAGCATACATTGTTCTTTGAGTTCAGCTACAGATCAATACTTTTCCTTGGTAAGTGGGGAATGTCCATTGACATTAGTTATGTGCCTTCACTCTTACCAACATTCCTTGTGCCTACTTGTCAGCATGTGTCCCTTTCACTTTTGACAACAGCTGTACTCTGCTATTTCATGCATGGTCTGCCAGTGTTGATGGGATAATTTTTTGATTCCCTCATATATATGTGCATGCAACCTGTGTTTGGAATAGGACATTTGCACTGGGGGTATGGTTCATACGGTACCACATACAGGAGTGTGTCACCATTGATTGTTGGCTGACACCTACCCTCACCTGTCATAGCATGTCATTTGGCATGTTCAACTGCAGTAGCAATGAGGGACAAGATGGGTATGGCTAGATATTGTAGCTACAATGTGTATTTCAAAGCCATTGGTGTGGCATCATGTTGAAAAGTGCACTGCACATGTGTAATAGGGAAGGTTTGTAACCTGACTGTTGGCATGCATCACGGAGTGACTTGCAGTTATCTTGGAATCACGTGTTTGGGTGCAACCATTCATCCACAGACATCTGGGTTTGCATGACCAAAATGGAGACAGCGTTGCATCTTCCCATTGGGCAACATGTTGAGGGCTTTCTACATTTACTTGCAAATCTCTGAGCCACTCCAACATCCAACAACCTAATGGTGGCTACTGATGCAATCAAGGTATGTCATTGTAAGCGGTGCCAGACATTAGTGGCGATTTCCATGGTACTTGCATATTCATTCAGTTGTGTATGTTACAGATACATCTCCTTGACAATTTGCATATTTTGTCATCAGTGTACATTTCCAAGCCAATTCTGAAGCATATCTGAGCAACATTAGTAGTATCTGCAAGACTCCATTAGGACACATTTCACATGGTGAAGTGTGCATTGTTGATATATTTCCAGTTTGACATGAGCATTTCCATGTCACATTCTTCAGGCTATTTTACTGTTGTGAGCAACATAGCATGTTCTAGGAGTATATTTTCTTTTTGTTGTGTTATTGTGTATGTGACAGATGTCTGACTGACCTTGTGTAGGATTTGTGGGAATGCAGTTGGCATTGGCCTCATATTTTATGACAACAGGTAAGTGATGTTTGCTCCATGAGGCAAAGCCTTGAAGGTGATGTGGTCTCCTACTTGTTCAATAGTTACTGTGATTGCAAAACTTCAGCCATGCATTGGCAGTTGTCTGAGATCCTGATTTTACTGTGGACAAAGGTTGACAGTTCAGATGGCATACATACAAATGGTACGGTACATGTATGGGCCACTTAGATGGAGTTTGTTGCTGGGGCCTACTTGACATCATGGTAATGTTTGCTAATCACAGCTATTGTTCAGCTTTGAGCAGGGACATGTGGTGACCCTATTTCTTTTTGTATTTGCAGCATCAACCCAGGGAAGGGAAGGAGACTGGGCACAGCTGAGTGGGGAAGCATCTGGCCATGGGTCCTCTGGTAAAGACACCACCAACATAGAGGGGCCCAGTGGCCCAGAGGGTGATGGGAGTGCCACAGGAGGAGATGGGCTCTACATCTTCATCATCAGATTCAACCTCAAGTTGCCACTTCTTAGTGGTATTAGACCCATTGGGACATACTTCAGTGCCATCTTTGTTGTCCACCCCTAGTTCTATCGCCACCCTCAACTTCAGTAGACCAATGTTTTCCTGAAAGGTATTACTAGTGCCATGTCTGGCCTACTGAGATCGTTTCAGTCTCTCACCTCCTCACTGACGGCAGCCAGTCACCAACCATCTTCCGTCCCCCTCAACTCCCTCTTCCCCATCTAAATCCCGAATTCCCCTATTTATCCTAAGCACACAGACAGATCCACACGCACCCTCCCTAACACACAAAAGCAGCACACATAAACACAAACACCACAAAACACACCGGCATGCAAGCACTCAACATCCACCTACACACACAACATCAGCCACCACTTCCTCAGACACACTCACCACCCACACCGGCCCACACACCACTTCAAGCGTACCCACAGGCACCACCACAACAGGAGGCTATACATCCACCATACCCACAGACACCACCCCAACAGACACCCAGACATCCATCACACCCACCATACCCGCAGAGACTTCCCCAACAGACCCACAGACATCCACCACATCCACCATACCTGCAGACAACACCCCAACACACACACACATCCACCACTACAAGCATACCCACAGACACCACTCCAACAGACACACACATCCACCACTGCCACATCACCCAGCACCTCCACCTTCCAGCCCCTTAGACACGCAAACACCCACACCCACACATGCAACAAATCACCTTACCATAAGCATAACTCCCACACACCCAAGACATCCACACCAACACAACAGACAACCACTGCCTCAACCTCCAAATCCTCACCCCCTTCTGATGACCGCTCCCATGTTCCTAAGTAAAGATTTTTTTAACTTGTCCTTTCCCCTGTTCCCTTCACTCCATCCCAAGCCTAAGAGGCCGCAATTAACATTCCAACACATCTCTTTCACTTCCAAGCCCTTCCCTGTCACATCTGACCCCTCTGCAAGCACCCATACCCCTTCCCCAAGAAGAAGCCCACCCGTCCTAAGAAACCCAAACCCACCCATCCCACATCTGATCCACCCAGCCACCCTAGGATGATCCCTGAGGTGCCTGCCTGCTCACTAGATATCCCTTCCTGTGGAGATTTCCTGGCAGTAACAGGTGTCAAGTGGTGGCACAGTACTGTACAATGAAGGACTAATGGACTGGCCAATGGCCTTTGACATTTTACCATTACTTGTTAATAAACCCAAACAGTTGATTTTTGGGTACACATTGATTCTGCCATTGCTTTGCTACCTTTTTGTTGTTCCTGAGTAACTTGTGTTGTCTGCCCACAGTTGTGTGTGTTTCAGCCTGCTTGCTAATCCATTTGCTGTTGCTATGAAAATCTGACTTTGTGGACAGTGGTGTGACCCAGGACAAAGGTAGATGTTCACTGTATGGATATGTGCTGTTAATCCACTTGGGGTATCATTGCATTGTGTTCTGTTGGTAAGTAGTTCATCTTGTGTTGTACAATGTGAGCATGTATGGTGTTAGACTTGTCCCCCTGGTATGGATTGCATATTGGTCTCTTGTGTGAGAGCTCGAGTTGTGTTTGTCCACACATGGCAGTGTTTAATTGTGCTAGCTTCCTTTGTATTTGAGTGAGCATGTGTCCAATTTGCTTTGTGTACCTTGCAGTTAATTCGTCTAGATGTATGTCCCATGCAGTTGCAGTTGTGTGTGCTTTCTTGACTTGCACTTCCACATTGTGCAGATTGGCATGTCAATTGGCTCTTGTATTGTTTGTCCCCGAGAAACATGAAGGGCCAGTTACTGTGCAAATGTTTACAGGGCATGTGCAAAGTGTAATGTGTCCCAGGGCAGCATCCTTCCCTGAGTGCCCCATCCCTATTGTGCAGGTATTTTTGCATAGCAAGCTTTATATATTTGTTTCTCTGTCTATTGTGCATTCCATTGTCTTCCATTGTGTTGCAATGCGTGGGTCCAATGCAGGGATGTTTAATAGGAGTGCTGTTTGTGCTCCATGATGCATCCACACATATATGTATTGAATCTGAAGACAGTCCAACACATTTGTGCAATGTGAGTATGTCAGTTGTATTGGTAGATGTGATGTTACTGTGTTGTTGGTATTATGTGACACAATGTTGTGTACACTTCACTGGCCCTATGCCTTAGAAGTGCAGACATGTGTTTTTGTTTAGTAGTGTTGCGGTGCAGTGTGTGTGACCTGCCCACAGGGGGCATTTAATGGTTGTGAATGTGTCCTTCTGTGTGAATGACTCCAACTGTGGACACAATGACACGTGTACTTGGTGCCTGCAGAGAGACCCCATAGTATGTGGATGAAAGCACGCCAATCTGTTGTTAAGGTTAATGACACAGTAGGTGTGCATACTTATGGTCAGTTGAATCCACGGAGGCATGGATTTTGGTCTCCTTCGATGATCAGCTGCACCAGCAGGACATATGTGATGGGCTCCATGCCGGCACCAGATGTGTTAGGCTGCCTGCTGGTGATTTGCTCCCTTTATACTTTCCGATTCCGCCTGCTGAGACGTGCTGGTTGGACAGCCACGGTCCCATTGGTAGTGTGCAACCTCATAATGTGTCCAGTGGAAACACTGTCTTGTGACTGCAGCAGTCTGTGCTGCCTGGCAGTACCAGCGGGACTGCAGCAGTCCTTGCTCAATGGGCCCACCTCACTCGTAATACAGTGGTCCGACTTCCAACACTGCCATGGCGGTGCACGGATTGCCAAACTAATGATGAGGCCCTAAATCTTACAAATGTATTCATAAATGAGCAAGTAAAGGAAGATTTGAGTAGAGTAATAAGGTCTTCTGGCTCTGAAATAAGCTTTGAATAAGCTTGTCTTAACAAGTAACTGAGGAAGTAAAATTCTATGCTTTAACAATGCCTTGAAAGGGCAGATGATCGGTGATGTTGCAAATTGGATAAGAATTCCACAATTAGGAAGCCAGATTAAAAAAGAATTGCACACATACATGGGACCAGTTGACATCAGGAATGCAATATATGTTCACAGATGAGGATCTTATAGAACAGAACAGAAAGTAGCATAGCAAACTAGTTCGCAAAATATTTGGACCATTATTATAGAGAGATTCATGAAAGATGCAGTTCAAATTGAAGTTTATGGGCCTGTTTACGACCTTGGCAAGTAGGATACGCCTTCACAAATGTGACGGATATCCCGTCCACTGTTTTACAAGTTCCATTATATCCTATGGAACTTGTAAAACAGCGAAAGGGATATCCATCCACCAAGGTCGTAATCGGGCCCTATATGTTTCTCTAGGGGCAATCAGTGAAGATTCACCTGATGATTCGAGCCATTTGTTTTCTGAGTTTAAAGTCTCATGTGGCAGAGGATGGATATGCTTGTGACTACAGGCTTTGTTGTCAGCTTGTTTAATTCTCTTTGTAGTTCTCATTGTACATCGGAAAGTAACCTAGCAATAAGCAGACAGCTAGGGGCCTCGGGGTCATTATGGACGGTGTTTGCAGTGGTGAACTTTTATGTGGTATCTTAATGCATTCTGGGTGTTTCTTTCATTGCATTTATTAGAGTAGCATGCCAGAAATCAATGATCTGTAGGTGATAAGCTCAGGACTGGACACAGAGCCCATAATGACCTGGAGTGAGGTGGTCATTCTAGCTAGCCTAGGCTTAACCTAGTTTTAGTGAGGAATATTTTAGTTAAGAAAAAATTAAATTACATGACGAATTCTCTGTACATAATTGACAAAGATGCAGTTGCGGCTCACGGGGATTCCTGGGAGTGGGGCGGGCGGCGCACGCATGCAGGAGGGTGAATGGGATTATTACATTTTAATTGATTAAAATAAAATGTTTTTAAACTTACCTCCTCCACCGCGGGCTGCTCCTCTCTCCCAGTTGATCGCTGCACAGAGGCACAGGCTCCCAGCCTGCCCTGCGGCCAATCCTGACACTTCTTAAAGCAGTGTCAGGACTGGCTGGGAGCGCCCTAGATGGGTGGTCCCAGGTAAACTGGGAGCCTGTGCAGACTCTGTCCAGCCCAGCAACTGTGTTGCTGGGTTGGAGAGAGCCCTGTGTGCATGTGTATTTGGCCAGCCCGAGACGGACGGTCAAACATACATGCACAGTGCAGTCCCCCTCAGTGCACATCAACCCCGTGGCTCCGCCCCGTTCAAAGAAAAGGATAATAAACATAGTTTATTATCCTTTTCTTTGAAAGGTTCTGCAGCTGCTGCTACTGGTGGGGGGGGGGCAACGCTCCTCCGCCCCTTATGGAGGAGCCGCCCCTGCAAAGATGTGTAATTTCATACTCAGCTATAAATGTGCAGTCTGCATCCTGAATCTGCAACACAACAGTCTTGGGTCAGGAACTCATGCCCTTATAATAGACCTAATGGCAGATGAACTGATAAATAGAGGATGGCCCAACAACCCTAATATGCATATTCGGTAAGAGTTCACAGTAAAGGACACCCCCTTTTTCTCTGCACATGGAGGTTGTACAATTAGGGAATGAGAGTCTGAAACAGAAGCACTGCTGGTAAAAAAATACTTTCTAGATCATTAAGGGGGTCATTTTGACCCCGGAGGTAGGTGATAATGTGGCAGTAGTACCACCAACAGGCTGGTGATACATACTGCCACATTATGACATTGGCAGATTGGCTGCAGCTAACCGCCAATTTACTATTCGTACTCCATGGTGGTAGCAGCATCCGGGCCGGAGATAACAATCTCCAGCCCGGCGGCCGCTATTGTACCGTCGGGGGCATTATGAGCCTGCCTACCGAACGAAAACCATGGTGGTAGGCCATATCAGTGAAAGGGAATTCCTTCCCTGTCACCTGTAGGAGGCTCACCCACCCCCCCAAACACTCCCCAGACGCCCCACACACCACTCCATCCACACTCCCCCCTTCCGATCCCCCACCCCTATACACACACTGGCAGACACGCACCACGCATATACACACTCACTCACACCGGCATACACGCATTCATTTATGCATGCATCCATTCTTTCTCGCACACATCCATACACACATTCACACTGACATGCAGACATGCATTCACATTTCCATTTGTACACACATTTTCACACATGCATACACCCAGGCAAACAACACTACACACACAGTGGCATACATGCACACACTCACACATTCATGCACACAACCACACACACAACACCCCCCACCACCCTCCCCTGTTGAAAGCCCAAATTACTTGCATCCAGGGGGTCTACTGGCAGGGAACGGGCGGAGTGCTGCTACCGCCAGCAGCACCCCCACCAGCAGAACACTGCCAGGCCGTATCATGCGTCATGATACAGCTGGCGGCAGTCACCATCCAGCAGTATGGCCACAGCAGGATTTCCATCCTTCTTGTGGCAGAAATCCGGCTGTGGGGTCTTTTGGTAGCCGTCACTTCAGCGGTAGGCGGCTCATACCCCCATTGTCTTAAGGAGGGCCTTAATATACCACTGTTCCAAACACTGACATGGCTCATTTGCAAGTTTCTTCTGAAAAGCACACAACTATAAACTTCTGTTAGGTGTGCTTTATTTTCATCATTAGACATTACCAACACATTGTTATAATTACACACTTTTATTGAGTTTTACAAATAGAGCCCTGTATACCAAAATGGACCCTATTTTACTTTCATCTTGTTACTATGTAAATTAACTAATAGTAAGTTAGCATTTGAATATTAAAAAAGAGAATATAATGAAAAGCAAAATAAAAGAGGGCTAACCAAAAAACTGACAGTGTGAAATTTGTAAATATACTTATTTTCATTGGAAAGTGCAGCAAAATAAATGTCTGATTTGTCTTGAAGCTGCAAACGCGTTATCACTTTTACAGAGGCACATACTTTTAATATGCCAATAGGTGCCTATTTAGCAGCCATTACACTAGGAAAAAGAACTAAATGTACAACAATTGCCCCATAATCTCTTAGGAGTTTTTGATTTCAGATTCGTCTCTTAAAAAGGAAAATGTAAAATTGAGAACCATTTGTTTTAAGTCTTTCAAATTACCTGCCGAATAGGCTCATGACAAATTGGGAGTGTCGTTTTCCAATAAGGCTAACTGCTGCGCTTTTTTGCCTTTATTAGATTGACTGATGTTGGCAATGCAAGGTCATAAATGGCCATCACAAGCCAGAAGTCAGATAGCGTAGTTTGCATTGTGTATTTTGCACCACCATTTACAATGACAGTTGAACCATCTGACCTATGATCAATGTTGTTTATGCACTAACAATTGATGCAATTTGCGCTTGTCAGACATTACAAATGTCACTTCAGAATTACACCAGCTGTCTAGCACTACGTTTTCCAGCCACAGAAGAGCTTGGAGGTATGCATGAAGAAATTTAGGTTGCTCAGAACAATTTGTGTTTCAGAAATATGAGCACAGAGTTTCAGAAATCACAATCAAGAGAGATACGTAACATAAGGTATTTTCCTAGTGTTGCTAAACTGAAAACCATTGATGTTTAAACTGTGGGATATCATAGGATAGTCAGTGATTTTATGTCACCATTCACCCTTGGACCTGTTTCCTACAAATCAGGAGAGTAAGCACTTGGAGCCAGATTTACAAAAGGATTGTGTTGCCCTTGCATCATGCAAGGTGACGCAAGTGCAACATAAGCCTTAAGTGAGATTACTATGGCACACAGAGCCACCTTATGTGGCTCTGCGTGACATAATACATATGGAGTAAGCAAGTCACTGCCTTGTGTCATTCCTCCCTGGAAAGACATTCCATGGGTGGAGAGGGGGTGTTCCCCTACATCCACCCCTGAATTTTGGTGCATGGTCAGATACACTACCAGAAGTAAACCTGAGAATGTGTCGAAAACAGAATTGGTTTCTTCTTGAGGATGGGGGAGCGTCACCAACCCGCCCGCTGCAAGCCACGCAGGACAAAATAGAATGGCAATGAAAAGATTTCTTTGCCATTTTATTTTTTCTAGTGCAGCGCTCACCAGCCCAGAGACATGCTGGGTGTGTCCTCTGCTGCCGGCTGCAGAGGAATGCTTCTGCTTCTGGCAGCAGAGGACTGAAGAAGTGCCTGGCACTTTAAAGTTCTTCACCCAGCTGTCCTAAGACAGCTGGGTGGAGACCAAGCACAGCCATCTAGGGCCTGAAGAAGCATCCAGCCAGGCTGCTCCATCCAATTCAGGTGCTACTGGCATGCTTGTTAACAGCATGAGAGCATCATCTGGATTGGTTAGGGACGCTCTTCCTCTATCGGAGAGCAGAAGAACATGGAGGAGGACAAGCAGTCTGTTGGTGAGTGTTTGTTTTATGTGTAATCCACACGTGTGTAATTCATGTGTGTCTAATGCATGTAAGTGTGTAATGCAAGTAAGTGTAGTGGTTATGTTTATTTTATAGTTAGTGTTATTGGGCTTTTGGAGGGAGGGGTGGTTTACTTTGGAGTTTTGGAGGGAGGGGGTGTTTTTTTGGGGGGAAGTGGTGGGGCACTTCACTCGCCTCACCACTTTCAAAGTGCACAAGCTGCCACTGGTCAAAAAGGTACGTCATCCCAAGGAAGCCACAATGAGAATATGTTAGAAATCGGGTTTCTGGTTGGCAGTCAGTTTGCACTCTGTCCAAGCAGGAACCCTCACTCTGGTCAGGGTAAAGGAGATACACACGTGGATAACCTCTGCTCACCTCCATGGTAGCTTGGCACAAGCAGTCAGGCTTATCCCAAAGGCAATGTGTAAAGTATTTGTACCAACACACATAGTAATACAGTGAAAACAGTGCAAAATGGACACCACACCAGTTTAGAAAAATAGCCAATATTTAGCTAAATCAATTTCAGCCATGAGCCGGGTGGCCAGTCATTTTTACATCTGCGTTCACATTTTTACCGCCTGGCTCCTGTGCATGGATTTCCACCTTGGTTCAACCAGCTTCAACTTTCAAGGGCCCAGGGACTGGATAGGGCACCACTTGGCAGGGTAGGAGTCTCAGCAGAGAGCCCAGGTGCTAGCAGAGGAAGTCTTTGATGGCCCTAAGTCTTCAAAACAGGAGGCAAGCTCAGTATAAGCTCTTGGATACACTTCACAAGCAAGAATATACCACAAAGTTCAGTCTTTGTCCTCTTTCAGGCAGAGGCAGCAACTGCAGGCCAACCCAGCAAAGCACAGTCACAGGCAAAGGGGTAGTAGTCTTCCTCCAGCTTTTCAGCTTTTCTACTTGGCAGAGGTTCCTCTTGGTTCCAGAAGTAATCTGAAAACCTGGGCTCTTGGGTCCACTACTTATACTCCTTTCTGCCTTTGGAGTATGCAAACTTCAAAGGAAAGTCTCTGTTGTTCAAAAGATCCTGCCTTGCAAAGTTGAATTGGCATTTTAAAACTGCACACAGAGACACTGCAGTGGCAGGTCTGAGCCATGTTTACAGGTCTACTCGTGTTGGTGGCACAATCAGTGCTGGCTGCAGGCCCAGTAGTAGCATTTGATTTACAGGGCCCGGTCACCTCTAGCGCACGTTGCTAGGGGCTTACTAGTAAATCAAATATGCCAATCATGGAAAAGCCATTACACATACAATTTACATGGGGAGCACTAGCACTTTAGCACTGGTCAGCAGTGGTAATGTGCCCAGAGTAACAACACCAGCAAAAACAGAGCCCAGCACAAAGTCAAAACATGGGTGGCAGAGGAAAAAAAGACAGGAGAGACCACGCCAAGGATGCCAGGTCTAACAGGAGAAATATGTCTCTTTACTTTTTCCTGCAGCATACATAGAAAGAGAAAAAAGCCTCTAGGGATTGTTTGTGTGCAGGAAGGTTCTCCTTCCTGCAATGCAGGCATCCATGGTGTAAGGAAGGGAGTCTCACCCTTACTATAGATAGACACTCTAAATTATGTCATATATATGGAAAAAAAACACGATTCCAGCATAGTAGAATTGTGTGTCTCTACGTTAACTCTGAAGGTTTATGTACAGGAAAAAACGTGATTTGTCTCCAGGATAAGGATGAGGCGTGCTTGTACCTTGAAATGGGGGTATTTCACAACCAAAAGAGGGGAAGAATTTTTGCCCTCAGGGGAACATTTTATATACAGGCAAAAAGAAACATTTCAAGGATAGCACGTACTCTTTTTGAACTTCTGGATTACATTGAGCAGACAGTTGCTGGACCTTCGCTTAGCAAGAAGAGGGGTCCTCAAGTGTGTCGATGAGAGATTTTTTCTTTCAGCAGGTTAGTGGTTGTGGGAAGGATCCTTAGACGATAGATGGTACCAATAAGTGGCAAGTGAGGATTTAAAAAAAGAACAAACAGCTAACTTTGGACAAGCAGAAAGTATGCTGGTCCTATAAAGCCAGAGAATCCCTCTGGTCTCTCATAGAGGAAAATGCTTCCTGGCACTCTCTTTCATCATCTCTGGGCTCCCTAGGTTGACTGTGATCTTCCACACCATTGAATCCAGCAACAGAGCAGGATAATAGAGTTTTAGCTGGCTATCAGACTTAGTCCTAATCCAGTACAGATGTCTAGCACATATCTCACTGAGCACAAACACAGACACAGAGTTTCAACAGATCTGTGTCAATGAAGACCTTCCAATTTGTAAAAGGCTAGTGGATTCTCCAGAAGCCTGTTCTGGCAATAATTATTGAGTATGTCATTCAGACAGTGCATATTTTCATCATTCATGTAAAATGTGTTGACAATCATTCATAGAACTCTGAAGCCGATTGCAATTAATTTTATATCATCAGTCATTCTGATTGTTAGTAAACATATTGCAAAAGCAATCTGGCTTATGCTCACAAACAGCCACCGTCATAAAAACTAAATACAAAGGTGGCCCATTTATGATAGGTCACTAAACTTGAATTACACCAGAAAGCCAGTAGGTATCACACTTCGAAACTTCACACCTGCCGCCAGTCAGCACCAGGTTAAAGGGTCTCGGGCAGCAGTACCAGATTAGGGTCTTGAATGTCCTAAAGTACAACAAAAATGTATCTGGGGAAGATTGGATTTGTCGTTACGGTGTCTTGATTTAAGAGGGCCCTCGGATGGCGCCAAATAGGAAAAATACAGTCAATCCTCAGGGACAAAAGAAAAAATGCTGGGGGTGGGGCAACTGCCAGGTGAGTGGAGTGTAGAGAGTATCAGGAGAGCCACTCGGGCTCTCCTCCAAAATGTTGCATGCTCTGCGTGTCCGGGAGGGGCGCAGAGCATGAGTATAAAATAAAGTCGGAACTGCGGTGACGCAGTTCCTCGTGTGCAAGCAACTAAGCACTGTGTCCCGTCTCTTGATTTGGGTGCTTGAAGGCCAAAGCTACATTGGCGACGAGTCGGGATTTTTTTTTTTTCTCTCTTTCTGTTTCATCCTCGCCTCTGTCTCTTACACGCGTCCCAGCCAGCATGTCATTAAAAAAAAAAAAAAAAAAGGAAAGTTAAGCGGAAAGCACCCCCTCGGCGTTTACTTACTTGGAAGAGCATCGCGGTCAAAGCGGTCGGGAGACCAACCCGGTCGATGCCCCTGGCTCGGGGAGCCTTCCGAACTCGAGAGCTCACGCCCGGCTCTCTGCCACACAAAGAGATGAGCCACGCCCAGGCCCAAGGGAATTGCCGTCGGGTTGGAGCACTCTCCAACGTGAGGCGCTCTGTTGCTGAGCAACAGCAACAGTGAAAAGCCGGTGAAGAGCCGGTTGCGTGTGAAGCCAGAAGGCTTAATCAAGAAGGATCGGTGTGAAGGGGCGAGGCCCTTCAAGGGAAAGTTGAAGCCTGTGTGTGCCTGGGGCTCATAATAACGAACCAAAAGAAAAAATAAAGGAGGAACAAGAGAGTAAGACTGTAATATCAGTGGCAAACAGAGTGTGAAGAGAAAAAAAACAAAAAAATTATGAATAAATTATCAGTGGCAAACAAAGTGTGAAGAGAAAAAAAACAACTTTAAATGAATAAATGAGCACATGAATAAATGAACACATATCAGTGGCATACAGAGTGGGAAGTGGAAAAAAAAAAAACTTTAATCCGATGCTAGTGTGGTAGGAGAGTGTCAACATGAGTGCCCCCCAGCAAGACAATGCAAATGTACCACCACCACAGCCACCTGGAAATCCCCTGCTTCCCACGCAGTTAAATAACAGTATTCATTCGTCAGTCACATCGCTACCCCCGTTTAGTCAACTGATTGATCCGGCCACTGCTGCGCCAAGATGGCGCCTATGGATAAATCGACTAGACAATTACTTTTGTGCCACCAGAGAAACGGATGGAGCAGTACGAAGGTCTTTAATGCTGCTGATGGGCGGAGATGAACTACAAGAGCTATTTGATTCCCTCGCAGACACAGGGGATAAATTTGATTTTGCTGCAGCTGTAACAGCTTTAAATAGACACTTTGATCCTCAACTTAACTCTGACTATGAACGTTTTAAACTTAGACAGGCGCAACAAACAAAAGTTGAGTCAATGAATATGTTTTACGCCAGGCTAAGAAAGTTAGCGAGTTCGTGCACGGGGCTCAAGCAGCCTTAAGAAAACTCATTCTTCGACAGCAAGGGATGTCCCTTGATGAAATTCTAATCCTTGCACGGTCCCAAGAACTGTCTGCGGTCCTGGCGGATGCAATGGCTGCTGTGAGAGGTCAGTCGTTGGCTGCAGCTTCGTCTACCCGTGCAGTCCAAGTGAAGGAGGAGCAGGTGGATGCTCTTCAGACACGTCCGCCAATGCCGCGCAGGCCAAACACCGCAAGACCCGGTGAACGCGTTTGTGGGAGCTGTGGCTACGAACACGAGGGTAACATGGGATGCCCGGCGAAAGGACAGTCTTGCAACCGTTGTGGGAAAGCAATCATTTTACAAAAGTGTGCAGGTCGAAGAAGAATAAACAAGGGGATCAAAAGGGAAAGGATGCCAATGTCCGGAGTGTATCCAAGAGTGCTGAGGAAGTAAGAGACCACATGACATCAGGTAGCCCCGTTTTTTAGGAAGATGACGAGGAGGACATTTTTGTAATCTCATTCACTGGTGGGAGGCAACAAAAGAAGAGACCGCCACCCATGAGTGATGTACAAGTCAATGGCATGCCGACGTCTGTACTTATTGACACAGGAACATCAGTCAACGTTATGGCTGAGACTCTATACCAGCAGTTAAACCCCATTCCACCAATTATCCCGACTGCAACCAGGATATACAACTATGGTGGACGAGAACCGCTGCCTCTAAAAGGAACTGTAGAAGTGTCAGTGACCAGTGGAGATCGGTCAGCAAATGCAAAGTTCTATGTGGTAGCCGGAGATAGAGGTACTCTGTTGGGGTGTCACACTGCAGAAGACTTAGAGTTGGTATTTTTTGCACGTCAGGTGTATGACTCGCAGGGAGAACGTCTCCTTAGTGAATTTCTGCAACTGTTCGAGGGGTTAGGGCGGTTAAAAGGAAGGTGAGTCCCCGTGGCTCTGAGGCATCTTCGGGTGCCATTCCACTTACGGCCTGCTGTAGAAAAGGAATTACAGCTGCTAGAAGACCAAGGGGTCATCGAAAAGGTAGATGGGCCTACGCCCTGGGTCTCACCGTTGGTGATAGCGCCAAAACGCAAGCAGCCTGGAGCTATTCGTCTCTGTGTGGACATGCGCTTGCCTAATAAAGCCATTCGAAGGGAGAGACATATCACGCCCACTATGGATGACATAATTGCGGATCTGAATGGGGCGCAGTGGTTCTCAAAACTAGATCTTAATGCTGGATACCATCAGCTGGAGCTAGATCCGGAGAGCAGGAATATCACCACCTTCTCGACACACGTGGGGCTACGGAGATATAAGAGACTGAGTTTTGGGGTGTCCTCAGCTGTGGAGGTAGTCCAAAATGCTATCAGAGAGACTTTATCTGGATTACCGGGGGTAATCAACCTGAGCAATGACATCCTGATACATTCCCGGACGAGGGAAGAACATCATCGTCATCTCAGAGCGACGTTAAAGAGACTAGTGGAAGCTGGGTTGACTCTTCACAAAAAGAAGTGTGCATTTTATCAAACGTCAGTACAATTTTTTGGGTACATCTTTTCAAAAGATGGGTTACAGGTGGATCCTCGTAAGGCTGAAACGATTCGTCAAGCCCCAATTCCTCATAATCCCACGGAAGTTCGCAGCTTCTTAGGGATGGCTACATATTGTTGGAGGTTTATACCTCAGCTTGCCACCATGTCAGAGCCTCTTCGACAACTCACTAAAGGACAATGTCGATGGGAGTGGACTCCTGACGCTCACAAGGCGTTCGAAGACATTAAGGCAGCGTTGTTGGATAGGTCAACCATGGCTTATTTTCACCCTGGGAGATGGACAGAAGTGGTGGTGGATGCGAGCCCTGTGGGGCTTGGGGCTGTTCTCCTTCAGGAGCGAAGACATCAAGAGTGGATTCCTGTTGCCTATGCCAGCAGGGCTTTGTCGGCGGTTGAAAGACGGTATGCGCAGATTGGTTGTGAAGCTATTACGATTCGGTGGGCATGTCGGCATTTTCATCTTTATCTGTATGGACATGAGTTTCAAGTAGTGACTGATCACAAGCCTTTAGTCTCTTTGTTTGCGGGTAGCCCACGTCTAGCACCTCCGAGGATTGAGCGTTGGACAGTTGTACTTCAGCCTTATAGGTTCACGGTCGTTTATCGACCTGGGGCAAACAATCCAGCAGATTATCTGTCTCGCCATCCATCGCCTAAAGTCCTGGATTCTCACCAAGAACAAGATGAAGAGAGCACTGAAGTTTTTGTCAGCATGGTCGTGCAGTCGGCGTGTCCCAAGGCCATTCTGGTAACTGACATCGTGAACGCTACCAAGGATGATGCTGTATTGTGTCAGGTGAAGAAGGCGCTAAATGATAAGACATGGAAACACTTTCTGGAAAAAACGAAGACATCCAGGGCCATATTTATACTTTTTGACGCAAAGCTGCGCCGGCGCAGTTTTGCATACATTTTTTTACCGCCGGCTAACGCCATTTCGATGCGCTGTGCGGGCGTCAAATTTATACTTTGACGCACGGCGGCTCAACCAACAGGTGGGAGTCATTTTTTTTTTATGCACACAGCGGCGTCAAGTCGTAAAGGAAAACAACGTTAACGCGGCGTAAATGACTGTGGGTCGATTTACGACAGCGCAACCCGGAAAGTGCTGTTTTTTTGGACACAATAGCGTCAAAATTAGCCGCGAACACTGCCCTTTCAGCAGAGGAGAGCCAAAATGGATCCCAGATGCCACTACAGACCCCAGGAAGATGACAGCAGACCAGGAACCAGCCAGGATGATCCATACAGGAACCAGGACATATATAGAAAAAAAAGAAAGTGTCGCTTCAGTGCAGAGGAGCAGGAAATCCTGGTTAAAGAGGTGACGGAACACCAGCACCAACTGTTCATCACCTCTAAGTTGCCAATCAGCAGGAGAGAGGCCATATGGCAACAAATTGTTGACAAGATCAACAGTGTGGCTGAAGTACGCAGGACAGTCACCGAGTGTAAGAAACGCTGGCATGACTGCAAACGTAGGACAAAGGAAAAAATGGCCAGGAACAGGAAGGCAGCACTGCAGACTGGAGGGGGCAGTCCAGCACACCAGGAGGCTCTGGACCACATGGAGGAGATGGTCGCAGCCGTCATCCCTGAGGAGATCGTCACAGGGATTCAAGGACAGGACAGCGCAGACTACCACGAGACAACGCACATGCAGGGTAAGTTGCATGGGGAATTATAATGCTATAATGTTAACTGCAACCGGGGTGGGGAATACCTACTACACAATGCATGTAAGTCAGCATAGATATGGAGTGACATGGGTAAAGGGGCACGGCAGGGGGGCATGCCCAGCACAGACAGAAGCTGGGGCACGACATAACACAGCACCAACAACAGTCCCATGGGGGCATCCTGTCATGACAACAATGGAGCTAAGGGAAAGCCTCGACAGGTGGGAAGGCCACTACGTCAAACTTACATCCTGGCACTCGTCAGTCAAAATATATCCTATATCAACTAGGTCCCTATCAGTAATCCAGTAGCCAAAACAACAACTGCAATGTAACTGCAACAACAGTTGACACTAACACCTCTGATCTCTGTGCAGCTATAGTAGCCAATGGCAGTAACCTCCCCATGGAACATACATACCTAAATTAGGGGGTGAGGATGACATCTGCAACAATCTCCAGAAATAAGACAAAGGCACCAGTACACGCAAATGTCAATGCCCATAGTTGACACATACATCAGCCAAAGTAAACAGCAATAGGAACCACACAGCACTAATGACACACACATGCTGCATACGTCAGGGTCCCTCACGTGCCTGGCTAACAAGGCAACATCACTAATGTCATACTGCTCAGACAACAACATTGAGGAGGGGACACATGCAACTGGTCACTGAAATACAACTGCACAGTCAGAGGACCAAATAGGACATTGATACTATAAACAGGGCAATCCAATTAAACACACATTACCCAACATCAGCTGGAAACATCAACAATGTCTACATCCATATCACATCGTAACATTGACATGCATAGGATATGCCACATAACAATTACAATTAGATCAATGTGAACAAAAAGATTTTGGGGCAGGTCCTGAGAGGCAAGTGTGCTGCCAGGGCAATCACAACACCCACAGCCAGTGAAAGGTCTCACCATACGAATAGATATACACGGAGGGTCGAGTACGACAAAAAGATGGCTATTCCCTAATTCGTACAAAGCAACACCTAGAGGCGATTAGGCAGACAAGTCTGATAACTCTATATCATACATGTGACACACAGGTGGGGCATAGGCCTATAACAATGCCCATATGAAGGACAGCAGATACCAATACCAAACAAGATCACAAAGTAAAGTCATCAAAAGGCTTGCATGTTACGTCCAAATTGTCACAACACAGATACACTAATTGTACCCTGTTTCATTGCAGAAGAACATGGATCTCCTGCTGATATGCCTGTCCCTGATTTCCCTGATGACATGGATGACGAGCCCATAAACATTCCCCAGGAGCCCATCCAAAAGGTCCTTGAAACCCTCCAGACCCCACCTTCAGTCACAAGGAGGAGCACAGAACAAGCAGCCATTACAGAAGAACCACCCACCACCCCAATTGTAACACCTGCCAGCTCCAATACAGTTGAGGACTCTGACGACACTGGCACCAGCTTTGAAAGAACTGTAGTTGGTGTACAGCGGGAGCTGGCCAAGGAGGTGTGGGTGGGGATGCAAAATATGGCAGCCAGCCTTGAGGGGGTGCGCTCGTGCATGTTGTCATCTGCAGATCAGGCAGCAGCTATGCAAGCCCTAACATCCATACTGCAAGGACTACAAGAAACTATAAAGGAATTCACCACTGCAGTAAGGGAGTTGCCACAACACCTCACACCCCAAACTTTCCACTGCATGCACAAATGCAATCATGACTCCCTCAGGGCTAACCTGGCTGCCTACCATCGTGATGTGGCTGCTATTCTCAAAAGCCAGCAGGCCCTCCTTGCAGCAGTACTGCCCTTAAGAACTTCACAGGGAGCAGCCCCCTGGATGTCTGACTCCACGTCTTCTAACACTGAGGTGTGTGTTGCCCCTTCACAACCAACAACAACAAGGACAAACCAGGCAACACACACATCAGAAGAAGAAGAGATGGAACAGATCACATTCTCATGGAAGAGTACCCGGAAGCACTAGTCCCTGCACCATGGCCTACTTTGATCAAGGTCCTACGTTTTGTCAAATGCCAGTCTCACTACAACTATACTCAATGACTGTTCTGCTAACCACTGTATGACTTGTCAGCATTGCCAGTGAATGTCTCTCTCCTACTATTCGGCAAATCCTGTCCCTCTGCACTGTCTGTAACATCACCCCAGCATGTCAGGAGCATCATCCACACCCCTTCTGTAGGATCACCATGTAAGAATGCACCAGAACGGACTCTGCAAACATGGACAATGTACATTTTGCACTACAGCACCTATCAATAAATAGCACTTGCACACCTAATATGTCTCTGTGTAATTTGACACATCAACTGTGCAGTAGATAACTCTAAAGTGCCTGTGTGAGAACCATGTAGCTTGTCAATACAACTGTCCTGACATCATGTAGTCTGATACATCTGTGCAGTGGCCAGGATTGCATCATAGCCTGACCATCCTGAGGAGAATAACTGATGAAGGGACAAACCAAACACAATTATGCTGTGTTGGACAGAATAATGCTCCATCTATAGCAATCCAAGTCAACTAATGGTGGCTGAGAAATGTAGGCACCATGCAATACTAAAAAATGAAATTATGTAGCATAATCTAAGCAAACACAACTAAACACTGCATCAATCACCCTTTCTGAGCATACTTACATGAAGGGAAGTCATGCTGAATTTTTACACACATGATCTATGTCAGCAATGAAGACAACAAGACAAGAGTGTTAACAACACCTCATCTACAAATATGTCCCTGAACATCACACTGCAGTCCGACCTAATAAATTTACCACAATAGCAAGTCTGGAAGCACACTTTGTGATGTAGAATACCTACTCATCAACACAAATCCTTGGTGATCCATGTAAACTACTAATGTTGGGTCTACCAAATGGTGGATACTTACCAAGTTAGCACAGGGGTAGCTGCCATGTTAAACCTCCATTTTCTGTGCTGTGTAGCATAGGACACAAATGTCATAGAAAAACAATCACCTACACTGATGTCAAGCCCATGATCAAGTAGCAGTTAACGCATAATGCAAAGGGTTAACTATATGTTTATTCCTATGTATTCACACCAGAGGCAACTAAGAGAAAAAGTCATACCTACACTAATCTAACCCGACTACTCCTAACCCACAACTGTCCCTAACTAACCTAAGCTAAACTTACTCTACACATATAACGAATCGATCTAAACATCAACCCCCCACCCACCATTATGAGACAGGACATATGCAGGACAACACATACTAACCTACACACATACTATACTATCCTAAACAATCATTTTTTTAATTTTTATAAACAGACAGGTATTCCAACATTGACCCCCACCCACCCACAGAAAAATGAAAAATAGAAAGAATAAGGACCCCCCGCCCTCCTCCCTAACACTAACTAAGCTAACAACCTACACTAACTTAACACTAATCCCCAAAACCCAACTATCATTACAAAAAGGAAAGAGGAGAGAGGGGAGGGATATATTTAAAACAAGCAATAAAGTCCTAGAGGTTGGCCCTCCGTAGGGTCCGCCTGATGGACCGAACCCTTTTCTTAATGTAGGCCACATCCTGGCTTAGCTTGTCCACCTTGGTAATAAACTTGTCCATTTTCCTGTTTAAAGCCAGGAATGCCGCAGGGTCAATAGGAGGGGCTGCTGCAGTCTGTGTGCTGGCAGAGGTGCACGGTGTGGTAGTTGTTGTTTGGCCACTGGACTGTCCTGCAGCTCGGAAATTGCTGGGTCCAGGTCGTGCTGCAGAGGCAGGGTCAACTGTCCCCGCCGTTGCTGGGGCCACTTGGGGAGAACTGGTGGATGTGGTGGTGGTGGCTGTTGTGGGCAATGTTGGGCCACCCTGTGGTAAGGCCCACCATGCTCCGGAGGCCCGATCCGCTTGGTATTTTCGGGCCATCCTTCTGAACCCCGACTGCACCTGCAGGATGTGCCGGTATCTCATTGCACGCCTTTCAAACTGATGTCTCTGTGCGGCACTCATGTTTGCAGCTGTGAAGAGAAAGGGCAACTATTTACCATAGGAAATGCATTGGGTGGAATAGCACAATGGGTCAATTGCACATTACTTTTACTGTATTTGTAACAGCTATTTTCATAACATAGATCATTGAAAGTCTCAGAGGAAGTACATGGGAAGCCTGCATACAAAAGGGCATCTCACACCTAGCATATCCATGTCTCTACATGATGGGTGACATCAGCCTACAGTTCTCATCCAAATAATGGGTAATGCAGCTGACATTATGGCTGTACCTCTTCCGCCTACTGACTTCACTACATATGTCACTCTATGTGATAACAATCACAACCCTCAATATCTGCCATTTGTAATTGTTTTTTGCTAATATAGAACTCATGTGCCACAACCGAATGTGTACACTAGGTTCAAAACAAAGTTGCAAAAGGTCACAAGTATGTGTAACATACTGGTTGCTACAGTCCTAGGTACCCTATTCCCAAACACATGGCAGTCTTTGAGGGTGGGGTGGGAAGAACAACCAACAATCCCATATTCAATGCACACCCAGGAGTGTATAGAAAGGTCAACAAGTATTTGCCTCCACACACAACACCAATGAAGGGCTAGCAACAAATTGGAGTCAGCCAAACCTTGTCCTATCCAAGGTCCACACATGTCAAAATGTACTGACTTAGGCCAACATCACATACTACCAGTGAGGCATATTTTACCACACACACAGAGGAGCAAGAACACCCATGATCATGAGTAGAATGAACACCTAGGCCATTGCACTCTAGTCCCACACACTTCTAGTTCAACTTGTGGAACTACATGCCCCCGGAAGATCCAACCTACAGTGTACTCAGTCCATCCTCAACTAGGGAAGCTGCATATTTAAGACAAGCCTTTTGCAGAAGCTATCTGGGAGAATGTCAGTCTGAAATGCAGACTCAGTCCAAGCCAAGTCCCAGAGCAACTCTTACTTTAACCAGTGTATTCCACATGACTCATCCCATTCCCCATAGCGGGCCCGACTGGAATGGCCTACAGACCCTAAATCTGAGAGATGGATAAGCATAGGTCTACTGAAACTGAAGTGATATTTGAAATCCCACTAATGGAACAATACTAATGAATGGGCAGCGCATCAAACCTTGAATACTGTTGAACACACGGTAGTCCATCATGCATCACTAGCAAACAATAAAAATAGCACACATGCAACACTCACTGTAGGTGTCGGGGTCCGCAAAATGAGCCACCTCTCCCACAGTGTATGGTGCAGGTCCACCTGTAAAGCATGGAAGGAAGAATATACTCAGACTCCGTGCACTGACAAACAATTGCAATTACAAAGACAATGTGAGAAAATGACATGTGTAATGAAACACTTTCACACATGCTCATACTGCATGGAATAATTCTTGAGCAACATTTACATTGGATGAGTCTCCTGCTACAGTTACACACCCTACTACACACATGCAGTGGCCAGGACAGTCATGTGGTGTCAAAGATGCACCTCCATTAGTATGCCCCAACAATATAGGGGTGCATTAATCTCATCATGTGCATCCCAGAGAGACATCCAAAAGCTGGTTACTAGAGGACTGCATGACCCCTCAAACTCAAACAGCCTATGTGGTCATTTTCAACACACACCAACCAGACACACATGTGACATATGTGTGGAAAACATAGCTAACTTCAATTGACGTGGAGGCAGCACTCATTTATAGCATCATATTGGGTTTACAAATGTCAGTCTAGCTATGGCGTCTACATATGTAGGTATGATGTTTCAACATCCATTTTTCACTGGCTATTGTGACCTGTAGAGCTCAAATAGAGGCATTAACGTGTCGCTTGTCTGACACAAAGGCAACACTACATTACATACAGCTACAGGCAACCGGTATGTGTAGAAAACATGAGCTACCTGACTGCTAGCATTTGTCTTCCTTCACATTGTGCAACAATTACCCAGTAGGTTTCCCTAGCATTACACACAGTCAGCTACTTATCTAGCAGATTGGGTAACAATCATCACATGTCCCCACACAGCTTTAAATTGTTCACATGTAATTGATGTGTACTCACCAACATGGCCACCAATCCTGATTCCCAGGTGGTCCAGCAGATCCTGCTCCCTGGATATCAGATCAGCCCAGCGGTGCTTAAGTTGATGGTCATTCCTCAGGCTACCATAGACACGGACCAAGTGATGGCGCACCTTCCCCCACCGGACTTTACAGGCCTCCGTGTGATACCCCTGTATCACACGACCCCCAGCCTCCAGCATGAGTGGGAGGAAATGACAAACAAGCCATATAAATCCCCCCAATTCCTCCTCACCCATCCTGGCAAGCCGTGGCCTACCTGACATCTCTGCACTAACAAAGTGGAAAAAGTTGGACAAAAAGGAAAAGGGGGAAATGGGGAAAGGTAGAGTAGTGAAAAACAAAGAAAACTTAAGAATAAGAGCCCAACTAACCCCAAAATTACACTACCCAGAACAGACTCCCACAGACAATAAAAGGAACACTGGACTTAACAAAATTATACAATACAGACTCAGACAGTATTCACCAACAAGACAATGATGACAAAAGCACAATAGAGAAGTACACTGGACACAAAAGCACTAAAACACAGGACAACACTTTCCACACAGCCACACAGTCTAGAATAATCTGAGACTGCAAAGTGAAAGTGAAAGTACACCCACAGTACAGAATCTGTAAACAGGATATCCTATTACATCACATCCTGCATAAAATGGCTGCCATTTTTATTTTTCTGTTATGCGTCACTTTTTCACGCATACAGATTGTGCGTCATATTTTTTGACGCATAAGAGTGCACATAATGCAGAGTAAAAAATTTTTTCGTCATTGTTCCCTTATATTGTGTGAGGCTTATTTTACAGTTCTAGAGTTGAAATTTAAGCCGCTGGCAAATATGATGACCAAATATGAAAATTAATTTTGTCTCTGCATTATATGCACTCCTGTGCGTCAAAAATTTATGACGCCCAAGCTGTATGCGTGGAAATATGACGCATTATAGTGGCCATGTAATGCTGGTTATTAATATATTTATTTTAAAATTATATTTTTTGACTCTGCATTATGTGCACTCCTGTACGTCAATTTATGACGCCCAAGCTGTATGCGTGGAAATATGACGCATTATAGAAAATATGGCGGCCATGTACTGCTGGTTATTAATATATTTATTTTAAAAAGATATTTTTTGACTCAGCATTATGTGCACTCCTATGCGTCAAAATGTATTACGCACAAGCAGTATGCGTGGAAATATGATGCATTTTGACAAATATGTCTTTAATTTGTCAAATTGTGAAAATAATTTTATCATGACCAAACGGTGCTAAGTGATACACATTTGGGGTTAGCTATGGTACATGTCCCTTATAGGATGTATAGAAGGAATTCACAGTGTAATAGTAATGATTGCTCCAAATGGTTATTACCCATAATTGTACACATATTTTGGGTAATTGCTGATGGCTAATTTCAAATGATGAATGGGATACCAGGATGTATTCCTTAGCAAAAATGTGTCCACATTTATCACGGTAATCCAAATTATCTATAGGCCAAATAGGTAGTGCAATTGTCACCTACACTTGTTATGGGGGTAACCATGTCCTAATTATGAATTTGTGTATCTTATATGTGTTTTACTTTTGACATGTAGGCCACACATGTGCCTTATGCATGTGTGTACTTCACATGTGCATATTTCATGTATATTTGGGGGGCGGTAGAGGTGGACTTAGGCCCCCAGCACCCAGGGTTTGCCCTTCCAGATTTGCTAATTTATCCAAGGGTTTCATTTATTCAGTAATGCTAAACCTGCAGCAGCATGCTCATGGAAGCCCATAGGGTATGATTCACTGTTTGCCATTCAATAATCCCATTTGCCCATTTGACGTTTGCCCTATTGATTCTTTGGAGCAATCTGACATACCATTTTGCATTGATATTTTTTGCTAAATCTCGACGTTCCTCATGTGCTGATGACAAATAGGTTGTTGATGTATGTGGCCCTTTCTGCATTACCTGGTTTAGTGGCATGTTTCATTCTTCCTGCTAGGTTCCAACTGGGACACTACTGTGATCGGCTGCTTGCAAATATTTTGTTGATTGGATGGCACATGTTTATATGTGTGGTCCAATGTAGATCCACTATCAACTGTCAGGGTGTATGTTGTCACTGTAACTTCCAGGTCTCCTCATGAGTTAGTGGCAGCTAATCTTGTTCCAATTGGGCATTGTTTGTAGCAAAAATGGAGAGAAGCCATTGAGGACATGGTCACCTACACATGGATGGTCCCACCCTGTCACTGAACACGTGTAATGAGACTTTCGAATGGGCAACCTTTTTTGTGCTGAGTGAGAGAATGTCTCAGGTGTCTGGATCTGGCATGTGTCATTGCCACATTTGTACTCCAGTTGGCCTCTGTGGATGGTAATGTATCATGAAACATCATAGCTTCTGTGCAGAAGTAAATGGCTGGTATTCAACACACGACTCATCTTTATCATTTGAAAAAGTGTTACTCAGCGGTTTGAACAGTCAAGGTCCTCATATGTGTTGACTTTTCATGGACATTATCTGAGGTTGCTGGCTTTGATGGAGGCCATTTACACCATCATACACTATGGTCCTGGTCCACTGTCACACTTTTAAGTTTAGGCATTAATGAAGGTCAGACAACGGAAGGGGCAAGATTTGGCTATTCATGGGCACTGTCACAAATCTGATGCAAATGACAGTCAGATGATGCACTACTATGTATTTGAGTATACATTGATGAGGCTAATGCCAAATTATTGTCTGAGGTACAAAATGTATTGGACAGCATGTGTGGTCCATAGGTGGACCCCACATATCTGTAGAGTGACCCACGGACAGGTGCCAGTCAGGCTGACAGGATGCTGGGTCAATCAGGTGCAAACTCTTTCAGTAATCACATGATCACGTGTTCTGACTAGGACTGGTCAGAGGGAGCACTAGACAGTTAAGATGTCACACTGTGTATGTCCCGTCTTGCTTTGAAGGTGACACATGAACCCTGATAAAGTGTTACACGGCAACATTTGTGTCAAAGCTTAATGATGTAATGGCTCACATTCAAACATGTATGCAGTAGGAGGCATATGCAGGGACAGGGCATGTACATTTGGGTGGTGTGCATGGAGGGGATCACAGGTGTGGCCTCCATCTGTGTCTCACTAGTCCTGTCAGATGGGATTATCTGATAATTAGCCTACAGTACCTTTCACAGAAGAATCAATCTACAGGTGATACCAGGCCTTATAAACTCCAAGGCAGTGTATTATATGAGCTGCGTTCCATGCAGTGAGATGGTAGTATGACAATGGTCGGCATAGGAAAGGGTGTGGCACACTGGATGACTCTTGTGAGTGTGTGGGAATCTGAGTGTACACAAATTGGCATTCCAGGGACCTCTTCAGACAGGTGGGGTGTGAGCAGCTGCAAGTGTGTGTATTGTTTTTAGAAAAGGGCTGACATGTAGATGGGATGTGATGTGCTGGATGCTTGTCATAGGTGTAGCACTTGTGCTGTGTATGTTCTGCTTATGTGTAACTCTAGTGACAGATAGTCATTGCAATGATAGTAAGTAGTTGAAATTACTGTTGGCAAGAGTCTAGTACTACATTCCTGTTCCTGAAGCATTGGCATGTGAACTGGCTGATGTATGAGGCCTGTTTTCCCCTAGTTGAGTGATGGTGTTTTAGTTGTGTGCCATCTGCTGCAATGATCCATGTTTCCTACATGTATGTGAGTCATATGTGTGGTCCTCAGCTATTGCCCTTCAAAGGTGAACTGTACAGGATGTCTGTCATTTACATGGTGTGTGTATTTGACCATTGTATGGTGGCCATTACATTTGTGGTGTATATTTTTTGTGTGATGATTGTTATGTCATTATTGCTCAATGAGACGACATTCTTATTCAGCAATTTCAAACTAAAGGTGGGCAGAAATGATTAGGCCAAACCATGATGTGGTGTTTGTTATCTGTGTTTATTTACAATTGTGCATTAAGTGGTGATAGTAAAAATTAAGAAAAGAAATTATTTACAATGTGTTGGCGCCTATGCACTCCAGCAGCCGTATTTGGTTGTTTCCCCTCCTGTTGCAGGCCAGCATCCTCCTCTTCGTCATTTTCAGGCATGTATGGGTCTGGTTCGAGGAGGGAAATGTTCCTTTTTACACAAATGTTTTGCAATATGGCACAAGTGAGTATGATCCTACAGACCATCTCTGGGGAATATAGTAGGCTACCGCCAGTGATGTCAAGGCAGCGGAACCTTGACTTTAGGATCCCAAAAGTGCGCTCGACAATGCTGCGTGTCCTCTTATGGGCGTTGTTGTATGCCCGCTCTGCAGCAGTAGTCGGGTTCCCAAATGGTGTCATTAGCCATGGCTGGATGCCATACCCCTGATCAGCTGAAAGAAAAACACAGAATGGGATCATGTAGATGTAGCTGGCACTATTGAAAAGACCTTTAATGGCAGTAGTTTTGTTGTGTTGTCTGTGACTCTTTTGTGTACTAATGTGACAACCTATACTTGTAGGCTATACCTTCTGCATTGTGTTTTTTCCTTGGCTGAGCAAGTGTTTGTCTGCTAACCCTTTGTCAGCAGTATGTTTTGGGAATTGCAATAGAGTGTGTCCTCCCTAGCATTGTGACTTGTGATACAGGTGTCCGTGTGTCTTCACTGGGGGTGAGATGATAGTTCCATGCAGAGTTAAAATTGAAAGTGTTGTTAACACATTCATATCAAAGTACCCTGGACATCCCATCCCTTGAAACTTATGCAATGTATTCATGTAAAGGTTATTGTGACACTTACAATTTGCAAGGTGACATTTAGGCAACCGCACTCATTAATGTCTTCACATTAAGCTGTACAGTAAATTCCAATGTGTGACAGGTTCAATGGTGAGTTAAGAAACATGGCTAGTGATGTGAGGACCTCAGTGTGTTCCTGTCTAGGTGTTGCTGTTGTGGTGTATGTGTTGTGTGTCCTAGAGGGTTGCTGTGCAGTGTTTATATAAGTAGGTTTCTGTACTTACCAACAAGTAGTCCATTGCCATACCGTCCATCCTGGAAGAGTTGGTTGATGGTGCTATGGCGGAAGATGAATGAGTCATATACACTCCCAGGATATTTAGCCACTATGTTGGTGATCAATCCCTGGTGATCGACTATGGCCTGCACGTTGATGGAATGTGTGTGCTTCCTGTTGCGGTAGAGGTGTTCTGTTGCAGCAGGTGACACAAGGCGTACGTGTGTGCAGTCGATTGCACCAAGGACGTGTGGGAAGCCACTGATGGCGTAGAACCCCTGTTTAGTTTCCTGCTGCTTCTGCAGTTTGTTAGGGAAGCAGATGTGGAGGGGTGTCAAGCGAATGATGGCATCCAGTGCTTTTGGCAGAAATGCGGAGAATGATGGTTGTGATATTCCGCCAACCAGGGCACCAGTTGTTTGAAAGGAGCCACTTGCCAGCAGGTGAAGTACGGCAAGCAGCTTTGTTTCTGTTAGGATAGTGCAGGGTGTCACCAAAGTGGGGGCCAACTGCTGTTCAATGTTTCGCAGCAGCTGCTGAATGGCCTGCCAGTTCAACCGGTACCTCTGGATGATGTTGTGTTCCCTGAGGCCATGCAGGGTTGTTCTTGGGTGGAATATCCTCTCCTGCCTTCTGCGCTGCCTTTGGGGTCCCTGCTGTTGTTGTTGTAGCTGCTGTTGTTGCTGCAGGGCTCTGCGTCTACGTGCACGCTGGATAAAAATCACCTCCATGTCTCCCTGTTGCTGCTCTGCTGCTCTGTTGTTTGTTCTATGTGTTCTGATTAAATACAGGTGTGTTTTCCCCATTTTAACGCCTGCCCTGACCCAGGCGTTAAATTTTGACGCACATCGGGCTTTGTGTCATTTTTTTGCTCCGCCTCCCGGCCGAGAGTCATTTTTGCCCGGAAGCATAAATACGACGCACGGCCGTGTGCGTCGTGTTTTGGACGGGAACGCCTACCCTGCATATCATTAATGCAGGGCGGGTTGCCGCATCCAGAAAATGACGCACACGGCGGATTTTTGTTGTCCGCGGGCTCGGGCGTCAGGGTTTAAATATGGGGCAACGTTTGCGCTGATTGTGCGTCAAATTTTTTGATGCACAATCGGCGCAAACGGAGTATAAATATGCCCCCCAGTTCATACCAGAGGACGACCATGCAAGGCATATGGAAGGTGCGTGATGAGTTGTCCACAGATAATACCGGACTGGTCCTGAGGGGAAGCAGAATTGTACTTCCTCAGTGTCTATGGTCTAAAGTGATAGAATTGACTCATCAAGGGCATCAAGGTGCGGCCAAAACAAAAGCAAGATTACGTGCCAAAGTGTGGTTCCTGGGGATGGATAGCCAAGTTGATGAAATGGTGGGGAAGTGTCATTCTTGTATCATTACATCTGCGGAACCGCCAAGTTGCCCGGTGATGACCGAACCAGCCACTTTGAAACCATGGACAAAGGTGAGCATGGATTTTGGGAGCTTTCCGGATGGAAGACTGACTGTCGTCATGATAGATTCATATACCAAATTCCCTATGGTTGAGGTCATTGCATCTACAGCATTTATAAATGTGCGACCAGTTCTTCAGAAGACTTTTGCACTATTCGGGTTACCCGATGAGATCAGGACAGATAAAGGGCCTCCATTCCAGGGTCAAGAGTTTCGTTCGTACCTTGATGGGTTGGCTATCCGGCATTGCAAGATCATGCCGTATTGGCCTCAGGCGAAAGGTGACGTCGAGAGGTTTATGTGAACTTTGAATAGGGCTCACAGGATTAGAGTTGAGCAAAGAGAGGAAAGTGAGCAATGCCTACAACAATTTTTGAGTGCATACCGTCAAACACCACATAGTACTACTGGGTGTGCACCCTCCGTTTTGATGTTTAAGGTGTCTCCACATGATTGTATCCCAGCTGGTCCAAGGTGGAAACCACCTGTGTTGGATGTAAAGGCCACTCAGAGACGACTGGAGATCACCAATCAGAAAGCTAGTGGAAAACGAAGAGCCAGATACCGAGACTTTCAGGAAGGTGATCGAGTGGTAGTGAAGAATCGGAGAGGAGGAGGAAAATTCCGGATGGCATTTGAACCGGAAGTCTGGGAAGTTATTGGAGTACAAGGCGCCATGATAACAGCTGCCAGAGGAAGACGGAGAGTCACACGAAATGTGTCACATTTTCGTAGAGCTGGTGCTGTTGTCTCTGCAGAAGAAGACAGTGAGATGGAGGATGTCATGAGTGGGTCGCCGAATAGACCTGGAGAGACTGTAAGTGTCCCGGGGCCAGTGTTGGGTGAGTGTGATATCCTGTGTGATGGTCCTGGGCCTGGGAGTTTATGCGCCAGAAATGCTAGGTACGACTTGCGCCCCAATCCTGCCCCCAGCAGCCAGTTGAAAGATTTTGTCTGCAAAGCAGGTTGTGGGTGAACCGTGCTTTATTAACAGCTCCCGTGACTGAACATTGATGGCGCCTGATGTCGATAGTGTGGAGAGGTATCCGGTGGTCAACGTGAACAGAGTTATTGTACGGGACAATGGGCTTTCACTGAGTTGGTTGGGTTTGTTTCATTTAGTTCTGTTGTTCATTTTTATTTTCCTTAGCACCTTCACCCCTGTTGGGGTTTGTAGGCTAATGCTTGTTTGGGTGGTATAAATTTACAAAGTAGTCCTTATCCTTGTGAAGTAAAACATGGGAGGGATGTATAGAGTATCAGGAGAGCCACTCGGGCTCTCCTCCAAAATGTTGCGTGCTCTGCGTGTCCGGGAGGGGCGCAGAGCATGAGTATAAAATAAAGTCGGAACTGCGGTGACGCAGTTCCTCGTGTGCACGCAACTAAGCACTGTGTCCAGTCTCTTGAATTGGGTGCTTGAAGGCCAAATCTACATGGAGGACTAACCTCCTTGGACGTAAACAAATGCATTGAGCACAATAGTCATAACTCCTAAAGTTTGACACCACAATCACCCACCCAAAACTGACATTTCCTTCAGACCTTTATGTGATAGGTTGCACCATCATGCATATGGAGTTAAATATCGAACTGCATTCTTTCAGATGAATGCTTTATTCAAGGGCTCTGTCTGACATGATGTACTTTATAGAACATTAGAGAGGCATTGTAATAATCCTACTGAGCTTGTTTCTACATCTGCACCAGGTAAAGATTTGTGATTTTGCATTCTAAAAATAATTGCTATTGTGAATTATAAATGCAAGATTTCCGAACAAATAAATTGAGTGGATATAAAATGAGTGGCAGTCTAATTTCGCCGTTATTGTCCATTTGCCTGGTAGGCAGTCTTATTCAAGAGAAAAATTGTATAGCGTGCACCTAATTGCTGCGGCTAGAGGGGTGGTTTACAGAGAACAGGGAGACATGTGTGGGCAGACGTTTGCAAGAGTACTGGAATAGGTTACATCATTTTCAGATGTTTATGAGCGACACCGTTGCAGGATTTACAAATGTACTAAAACTATCGATTTACAAAGGTCCACAAAGGGGTCCAGGGTTTCAAAATTGACAATATAAACATCAGTAGAGGTATTTTCAAGGTTAGCTTAAGGAAGCAGGGTCCCTATGCTCGAGAGTTGTAGTAGTTCAGTTTGGTTGCTGGAACAGCAATGGCTTGAGTTCTTCCCTGAAGACAGGAAAGTTGTTGTCACTTACAAGGGAAAATTCTACCAGAGAGGTAAGTGCAAATGAGGAGAATGCTTGTTTTCCATGGTTCTCTTTTTTATTTTAGTATTTTCAGGATTACGTTGGAAGTTACTGGCATGTTGTTAGTCAGGCATCTCCATCACATGAAAGGGGATTTTTGATACCGCCTCATTCCTCTCAAAAAGACAATAATGTATTTAAAAAAGACTCCTTCAACTCACCACCACTTTTGGACAAATATGGAGCCCCCATGCCTAAATCCTCACACCAATCATATTATGTTAGAGAAAGCAAGGCTCTTGTGCCCTCGTTAAGAGTGCAAGTTACTTACGGGGTGCAAATTCTGCACGGTAGTTACTGGAACCATGTGGTAAAAGACTGCCAGTACAGAGCAATTACAATTTATACAACCTGAAGGGGAATGGAAAGTAGGTACTTGTGCCAAGGCAATGGGCAGCAATACTTTGACACTCATTTATTCTTCCTAGTGTGTCCTGACAAAATGAGTTATCTGCCAATTGTGTGCCACCATAAGTGCCATGCTGAAAATTCTTCTTCTTACCACATTAGGCCAGTATCTCCAAGGTAGCTATAGACGAGACAAATGATACAAAGTAACATTTGTTGTAAATTGTCATTTTGGTCAACCATCAGTGTTTCATCCACTCCTGCAATGCTGTACACTCGCTTAGTCTGCACTCACCGAATATCAATCCTGCATGACATAATCTCCACTGACCTACTGCATAATACTTTTGCGGTCCTCTTTGTCTGCCTGGATCTCATGTGTCGCTCATTACCTCAGTTAGCATTCTTTAGTCTTATACCCTTTCTGATGGCTGTGTGGCACCTTTATTCCCACTCTTCTTGATCTGCATTTTCCTCATGGTAGCGCTATGTAAAATAATTTTCACTATGTTCTCTCATTGAGGAACTCAAGATGCTTTTGAATTACCTCATCCTAATCTGTCAGGTCTTCAATGACTTCATGTCACTATACCAACTCATTCCCACTCCTTTTGTTCCACATGAACATCACATCAGCCCGCATGAACTAATTTACCAATCTACTTGCTATGCTTGGAGTGTATGGTGGCACTGTATGATCTTGCATACTCGACCTCTGGACTGCATGCACCTTGTGTGGGTACTGCTTGCCCTCATACATGCAACCCTCAGTCTGTGATAACCTCTTGTTGGCCCTGAATTACACCATTTAGGATCGACGTCCCCTTTGTACATACTCTGAGCCATGTTTTATCTCATTGCCACTTTCCCTGGCATGCACAGCCCTCACGGCAGTTAGGAGTGAACTCATGTGGCAGTGATGGACGGAAAAGAAAGGACACTAGACTGTCCACTCTAACTACTGTGGGTCACCTGATGGTATTACCTTGAAAGCCCCTACTCGGTCAGGCTGTCAGAGTAAGTTTCTGATGGGGGAGCAAAAGTGGGTACCGTTGTCAGAAAGATGACAGTCCGTGTCATTCAAAAACAGGGTCCGCCAATCTCTAAATCTAAACTGGAACCATAGTATTTATGGATTTTTCAATCTGATATTTTCATCCCTGAATGTTTATTGTGCTATATTTTCTGTAGCAGGAACATGAAAATGCTTGCAAAATAAGACCAGTTCTATACAATACAAACTGCAGCTAGTGTACCATGCCAGAAAAGCAGCTTGACATGCTGTGCGCTGATTTACTTTACACAACTTTACAGTAACTATGATTTAATGAACTAATTGCTTTGCTGCTTCCTGACAAACCCGCATATTAGAAGAGAGGTGACCATCGGCCCCACTCTGAAAAATATGTAAGGTTGCTGAAAGATGCAGAAGTAAAATTATGGATTATTGATATAAACTAAACTTATATTTTCTGCTGTACAGTGCCATGTGCCATCGGTGCCACGTTGTCCGTTTTGTAAGCCGATCTAACAAGACCCTTGTTATGAGCAAGAAATGTCAGCTTTGTCCAAATGAGACCTAGATTTCTCTTCAGGAGGTTCTTCACGGAAATGCAGAAAGGGATCATTTGTCTAAAATGTCTATCTAACGTGCTTCAGGGAAGGTCTGCAAAACAAAGAGGCATATCATGAACAAAGAGGTTACATAGAAAGCTTCCATAATCTTACAGTGAATAGTTACAGCATAATCAATATTTTTTTAATTTAAAAGAGCTTGTGTAAGAGTTAGCAGTGGTTCCCAGTACCTACCAAACAATATTTTTTCTTACATTTGCAAAGTGGAAGTAGTCTCAAAAGGAACTCTTCCCCTTTCCAAATGGGTTACACCTCATCTGAGGAGCTGGTAACCTATGAATGTTTTGTAGCTGAAAGTGTGGTCGCAAAACCATTGATACATTGCATTCCAAACCGCAGTTTTAAAGGGATGCTCAATGCATGAAGTTAGACCTATCAGCCTTAGGGCGGTATTCCCCCCGAACATTTGCCTTCCTCCTCCAATTTGTCTGATTTTGTTATTGCTGCCATTAGGACTCAGCACACTTTACCACTGATAACCAGTGCTAAAATGAATGTGCTCACTCCTTAAAACTTGGTAATATTGGCTTATCCCCAATTGGCCTATTTAAAATACTTATAAGTCCCTAGTAAAGTGAAACTGCATGTGCCCAGGGCCTGTAAATTAAATGCTACCAGTGTTCTGCAGCTCTGACTGTGCACCAACTCAAGTAGCCCTTTAAACATGTCCCAGGCCTGGCACTAAAAACCCTGTATGTGCAGTTTGAATCTGTCATTGCAACCTGGCAAAATGAACATTTTTCCTGGCCCAAAGCTTCCTTCTTAATACACATGAGCAACCCCCTAGGGTAAGCCCTGGACAGACAAGAGGGGAGGGTGCAATGTAACTAGGATGCAGAACATGTACTTTTAATTTTTACAGGCTGTGGTAGTGAAAAACTCTTAAATGTGTTTCTCACTACTTCAAGGCCCATCTCTCCCATAGAATAACATTGGAGTTGTCTTATTACGTTTGATAAGTGTCATTTCCAAAAAGGAAAAGATGGCCAGATTGTTTGGTATCTCTGGAATGCTGATTTAAAATCCTAACATTCTAAAGTCAAATTTTAAATTACAATTCTGTAAAAGCCCCTTCTAGAAATTTGGCATTTTTTGCCTTAGCCATTTCGTGCCTGCAGCTTCTCTCTGGTCACATGACTGGTAGCAGTTAGGCTTTGTGTATTCCTCCTAGACAGCCACTCACAATGGGAGCTTAGCTGTGATGGGGGGGGCATCACTGGCAGAATGGATGGGAGGAGCTAGGCGCAGCCTCACTTACACCTGACTAGGCTGTGTCCTGTCTCCACAGAAAGGGCAGCATAACCCTTGTAGTTAGTCTTGAGCCAGGGCAGAGAAGGCAGGGCATCTGTGTAGTCCAAAGACATGCATCTAGAAGCTCCTGCACACTTCAAAGGTACAATTCAGTATAAATACTCGACCTCATTCACCAGCTCTTTAGTATACTTCTAGACCTGGGGATACTCTGTTGGAAAGGAGAACTGCTGTGTTGAAGAAGGGCTGTCACTCTGCAGGACTGCTACTTTGCTTACCTGCTGCCCTCTTGCATTGGTCAGAAGGACTGGACCTGCATCTCTTGAACCCAGAACCCATAGTGACTCCAAGGGCTAGTTGGCTGGCCTCTTGATCTGAAGCCTGGGAGACATAACAGGCCTCTGCACCTAGACCCTGTTATCTATGAATCTACTCTGCCAAGAGGAGCCGCCCCAGTCCTGGACCCTTGAAAGTGGGCTTATGGTGCTCTGCTAGCCTCTGGGCATCTAGTGCAACCAACTTCTCTACTGTGCTGCGCAACCCTAAACAGAGCCAATGCAGCCCCACTGCTGCATGGATTGGACCTAACACAAACACTTGCATCACAGCCGCACTCCACATTGCCTTCAGAACTGACACTGTCTAAAGCATGACCGGTGCAGGCCCTTACATCTCCTACTGAAGGCAGCCTCAAAAACGATGTCTGACTCCTCATGGCAGCCTTGCAGCTCTTCGGAACCAACACATAGCCCCGACTGCGTAGGTCATCACCATGCCAGAACTGCAAACATCTATTTACAGGATCCTCTAGGTCAATGCAACAGGAACTCGCATCACAGCTTTGTTGCATCACAGCTTTGTTGCATCTTAGAACTGATGCATCGCCTTGGCTGAGCTACACATCTTCAATGGGAATCCACACAGCACTCCGCAACCCAAAATTTATGGTACTCATTTCAGCGGGCCTAACTGGATGAAGCTGGCCTGAGTTCCATTGTGGTTGGCCTGAACTTGCAAATTTGACCCAGTCCGGTGCAACTAGATGTCCACAGTTGATGATTTGAGCCCTTTGGCACTGTTTTCTGTAAAAACATTAAAAATCAATATTTCATGTTCTACTAAGTGGATTTTTGTCATTTTGGCCTTCTTTGATTTATTAAATTTTTTTATATTTTCTAAATCTGCTGTGTGCTCCTGTTGTGGTGTGCTTTCACTATGTTACTGTTTGAAGTGTTGCACAAATACTTTACACATTGCCCCTAAATTAGGCCTGACTGCTCTGTGCCAGGCAACCAGTGGATTGAGCGCAGGTGAATTTGGGTTTTGCTTGTGCCTTACCCTGACAAGGGGTATGGTTGCCTCTTGACAACGGCTCACACCCAAGCCAACGACTAACCCAATTTCTTACACACTGCCCCTCCCAAAAATTGATTTGGTATGCATTTCTAAATCTATTTTGTGATTTGGTAAGCACTTACCAAATTGTAAAATGGGTTTAGTATGTACTAAAAAGCCAGTTAGCACTCACAAACCTTGTGAATTAGGGAATTGCAGGATTTACAGTTGTCTAATGTCTTTACACATCTGGCCCCTTTTTGGATCAGAAGTATGAACCTACCTCAAGCTCACTGATAGGTGAAACTCAGCCTGTGAAAATGTACTATGTATCTCAGGTTGGTGTTTGCCTCTACAGCTTTAGACGTTAGATGAGGTCTATGGAAGCAAACATGTACTTCGACCTTAAAGAATATGCATATATCTGCTATTCAAGTTCTTTTGGCTCGTACTACAGATCCTTGTTTTCAAATGCTATGCTCACCTCTTATCTATGGCTGTTATATTTTGATATTTCTCTCTCAAAAGCTGCTGTCAAAGTCCTTGGTTATTGTATGCTTGTAACCAAGATTTGGGTACACCATTGGAAAGGATGTTGGAAAAGATGTAAATGCCTTTCATTAAGGATGAGATTGTATGAACAACAAAATGAGTCATCTGGCCTTCCCTATTCAAGTATTTATTACTTTAGGAAAGATTTCCATGACTAAACAGATGATGCTTAGCGTAAATGACCAGGTCTCAAGACATATCAAGATGTGAGTCCTAATGCAAATCATATCCTATAATCAGGCTTGTTTCAAATAATCACATCTTCAAAATGGATGACATGATATAGTGATAGATGCACTGCACAACAATACCAGGTTTTAAATATTGTTCTGCCAATAATATCAACTACTACAATAATGTGAAGATAAGTATAGATAGGTGATTTCAGATCTACTTTACTTACGTCCATATCTCCATAATTTGGCCATACATATCTTCAAGATACGATGATGTGGCTTTTAGAATTGCAAATCTATACTTACCGCTGGTCTGCCCAGTGGGAACATTGCTACAGTATTGATATTGACTCCCTTAAGAGAGCTGAGACCAACACCATAGCACATCACCCTCATAAAGCAGACAGTGCGCACTCCAAGGGCACTGGGCTGGGGGGCCTTGCACTGCCCACAAACTGGTCGTGGGAAGTGCAGGGGCCCCCCTGCGGCCCCCAGCACTTCCTTTCTGCCAGCCTTTTCATGGTGGATAAAACCACCATGAAAAGGCTTGCAGAAAGGGAACTTGTAATCATCATGGGGGTGCTGAACTCAGCACCGCTGTGGCTGACCATGAGTCTGACCTCCGTCAGCCCATCAGGAACCATCATCCTGGTGGGGACGGCAGTCCCCTGCCAGTTAGATTGTCAGGGGCGTACTCTGCCGGTCAGACCCCAGGAGTGTAGCGGTCCGACCACCAGCCGCGTAATGAGGCCCATAGATAGTGGTGAGATTAAATAGAAGCTGCTTTCTCTTTGGATATTGCAATACCTCGTTCTCTTAGTTTGCATGTTTTAGGCATTTTATAGATGGCATTGCAAAGATATGCAAATCAACAACTGCAATTTTTTGAAAAAGTAAACGGATTTGCCCTGATGTATTTAAAAAAGATACTATACAATTTTGAACTCTGTAGCATATCACTTTGGAAGATATATCAATAAATGCCTACGCCAAAACTCATAGGTACATGTTTAGCCTTTTAGGTATGTGAAATACCACTGTTCAAAACATAGCGTAAAAAATATTCATCAGTGTGTTCATCATCCACAATAAAGATTTTTTTAGAGATCTGTGTCAGACCACCATACACAATATGTCATTAACAATCAATGCACTGAAAACTTAAAGGTGATTTTGCAGAAAGAGCATTCGTAATCACAGGTGTCACCTAAGAATCAGAGATGTTATTAGATCATGAAGAGTAATAAATATTTCACTCCAGCCAAACTTTTCATTCGTTTGGATGCTATACTTTTTTATTGATATAAAATGGTGCACTATGGTGTTTCTGTTGATATATTGATCGAAAATTGCAGGTATAAATCACTAAACTATTTCTAAATTACACCTCTAATTCCTTTTGGGCTATTGTGAGCAGCTAATAAAACAATTTAGCAATTTCAGATTGAATCCCTGTCCTTTCAAAGCATTTGTTAGGCTTAAGCAAGGCCTGGTTGTATACATGATGACCTCGTAAACACGAGAGCTAATTTATAGAAACTGAATGGCAGTCAGTGGCCACTGTTTGTCGAAGTGGCCGAGTTTGAAGCAGTGACCTGTGAAAGGCACTCACAGTAATTAGATTCGGGGCTACAGTGCACACAGACACAATGATGGGGAATGGCGTCAGAGGGAGGCAGTTTGCTGCTAGATTTCTCAATTACCCCTAGGCATGTGTATTGCGAGTGGCTTCTTTCAGCTTTCTGCCTTACAGGCGGTAGCCATATGTCAGTGCAGTTGTAGGGAGAAGAACAACAAGTAGCTTTTTGTATCCGGGGCCGGTGTGGGCCCAACATTCAAGTGTGAAATTGAAAAAAATCAAGACTGTCATCTACCTTGTTCTTTTCCCTCAGCTTACTGGTGCTTACTGATGAAGTCACTCGGGAAATGGCCGTCACCCTATTATATTCACATCTAAAAGGATTTTTAGACGTTTGGAAACACTGCGCAGCTACGTTGCCTTCTGGCCTCTCTAGTGTGACTTATTTTGGAGACAAGCACTTCATGCTCTTAATTTCTGCGGATCCCTGTGCTTCTTTTTACACTGCACGGGTCTTATGCATCCATGAAAGGCGTAAACCACCATCCCCAACCCTCACAAATCCCCCTTTGTTGCAGGATCCACTAAGGGCCAGATGTAGCAAAGGTTTTTACCCATTCTGACCCTGATTCATTTCCAGTTCTGGTGCGTTCATACTCCAAGTAAACAAGACAGGTAGCAAGAAGGATGCGGATGTATAGTCAGTTAAACATTAATTATGTCATCAAACACAAATCGTTTTAGCGTAAGCCAAATTCTCCAAAGCTTGATGCCAAAGCAAACTTAAAGGCTATGGCTTGAAAGGGGAATTACTTTTGCAAGTGCACGTGGGCATGTTACACCCTGGAGCCAAATTCTCTGCTGTCTCACAGTGTTAGTTGTATTACATTATTTCGAAGCTTCTTTTTGCACTGAAATATAAAATATTGAATGTATGCGCTTCAGTTAATAAATAGCACCTACCAATTTTCAACACTAAAAAACCTGTCAATTTGTGCTATTTTCACTTCAAACAGGTGTCTCATTAAACCCATGGGTTTTCGTTGTTGAGATTAGAGTTTTCTGAAACCCAGGGTGAGTTTACATCCTTTTGACTTGCTTTTGAGGGAAAATGGCTTTTCTATTTGAGCATTGCCCTTTTATAGGTGAGTGCACTCCTTCTCACTCAGGCTTTTGAGATAAAGAGACCTAATTTTGATACTAGCACTTGGGGCATATTTATACTTGTTTTGCACCAAATTTACGTCATTTTTTTTTAACGCAAATTCGGTGCAAAACTAACCCCATATTTATACTTTGGCATTAGACCCGTCTAGCACCAAAGTTATGGAGTTAAAGTCATTTTTTGGACGTGGAAACGTACCTTGCATCAATGAGATGCAAGGTAGGCGTTTCCTGCAAAAAGTTACTCTATGGCCTTAGTGCCATCTTTATCCCCGTGCTAAAATCATTCACGGGGGAGGAGGGGTCAATAATGGAACACCATAATGCCCTCCCTGGGCCCCAGGGACACCCCCACCCACACCAAAGGGACAGAGGATGATGAGGGACCCCATCCCAGGTAAGTATATGTAAGTACAGGTAAATATATATATTTTTAAAGTGCCATTGGGGGCCCTGAAATGAACCCCCATACATGGCACTGGGTACAGTGGCCATACCCTGGGGACCCTAGTCCCCTGTGCTGGCCATTGGGGTGGTGGGCATGACTCCTGACTTTTTAAGACAGGAGTCATGCGGTATGGATGGTTTTACATCAGAAAATGACACTAGGCTGGTTAGAGTCATTTTCTAGTCATTTGCAAAACCCCCTTCTCCCATACCACCACCCCCACCTGGCTAACGTCATTTTTTTTTACACTAGCCTACCCTTTTGCACCGGCGTACACCATTCCGTAAATGTAGTGCCCAGCTGGCACTCAAGAATGGTGTAAGCCAGTGCAAAACGTTTTGATGTAAAACTGCATTAGTGCAGTTTTGCACCAAAAAGTATAAATATGCCCCTTGGCGTGCCGCACAGCTTCTACTGGGAGCAGGGGGAGGGGTATTGGTGGGTCACACTCCTGTCCTTATACCACTTCAACATCATCCTACAGAGCATGCTAGCAGTTAAGGAGGTCCCAGCAAATCTGTGCACTTGGGGCAACTTTTGGGATTCTAATTCAGCGAGCTATAATAGCAGAGAGACTACTGCCTGGCAAGCACCTTTAACAATGTTCTACCATTGAAAGTTTTCCCTCAAATGGCTGCTTTTGATTTGTATTGAGAGAGAGATCTAAAAAAAACCTTCAGTCTTCGAAGTAAGGTAAAGTCAGAAGATTTTTTAACAGTGTAATGGAATAAAGACTTCGGGGCATATTTATACTCTGTTTGCACCAAATTAGTGTCATTTTTTTGTACTCTAATTCGGTGCAAAACTAACTCCATATTTATACTTTGGTGCTAGACCCCTCTAGCACCAAATTTATGGAGTTAAAGTCATTTTTTGGAAGTGGAAACCTACCTTGCCTTAATGAGATGCAAGGTAGGCGTTCCCGTGCAAAAAATGACTCTATGGCCTTAACGCCATATTTAGGGGCATATTTATACTCTGCGGCATATTTATACTCTGTTTGCACCGAATTAGTGTCATTTGTTTTTACTCTAATTCGGTGCAAAACTAACTCCATATCTATACTTTGGTGCTAGACCCATCTAGCACCAAGGCCCTGATTTAAACTTTTTTTGCACCACATTAACATCATTTTATGACACAAAAGTGGCGCAAACTTACAAAATATCGGCCCTTATTTATACTTTTTGCTGCAAAACTGCACTAACTCAGTTTTGCACCAAAAAGTTTAGCACCGGCTTGCACCATTTCTGTGCACCAGCCGGGCATCATATTTATGGAATGGTGCAAGCCGGTGCAATGGGTAGGCTAGAGTTAAAAAAAATTACTTTAGTCGGGTGGGACTGGCAGTATAGAAGAAGAGGGTTTAGCACCAAAAAATGGCTTTAGGCAGGTTAGAGTAAAAAAAATGACTCTAACCAGATTAGCGTCATTTTATGGTGCTAAACCTACCATGCCACATGACTCCTGCCTTAGAAAAGGCAGGAGTCATGCCCACCACCCCAGTGGCCAGCACAGAGGACAGGGGTCCCCTGGGCATAGCCATTGCACCCTGTGCCATGTATGGGGGCCCATTTCAGGGCCCCCTATGGCACTTTAAAAAATAAAATGCACTTACCTGTACTTACCTGGAATGGGGTCCCCCATCCTCACAGTCCCTCTAGTGTGGGTGGGGGTGCCCCTAGGGCCTAGGGAGGGCACGTCTGGGCTTATTCCATGGTGTTCCACCATGGAAATAGGGCCACAGGTCCCCTAACACCTGCCCTGACCCACGTCTTAAAAAATGGGGCAAAGCAAGCTTTGCCCCATTTTTTGACCCCTCCTCCCTCCCATGCACCATTTTTACATGGGAGTATAAATATGGTGTTAAGGCCATAGAGTCATTTTTTTGCACAGGAACGCCTACCTTGCATCTCATTAAGGCAAGGTAGGTTTCCACTTCCAAAAAATGACTTTAACTCCATAAATTTGGTGCTAGACGGGTCTAGCACCAAAGTATAAATATGGAGTTAGTTTTGCACTGAATTAGAGTTAAAAACAAATGACGCTAATTCAGTGCAAACAGAGTATAAATATGCCCCTTAGCGTCAAAAAATGATGCTAATCTGGTCAGAATGATTTATTTTGACTCAAAACTGCCTAGCGTCATTTTTTTTTAAGCTAGCCTACCCTTTGCACCGGCTTGCACCATTCCATAAATATGGTGCCCAGCTGGTGCTAAAAAATGGTGCAAGCCGGTGCAAAACTTTTTGGGGCAAAACTGCCTTAGTGCAGTTTTGCACCAAAAAGTATAAATAAGGCCCTTCATGTTTAGTCACAAATGTAATAAGTGGGCATTATTGACCAGTGGCTGAAACACAGAAGGGACTTGTTGCAACTATGATTTGGAACCTTCATCACTGCTTGACAGATGATTCATTGAGAAGCCAAACCTGTACTATTGACCAGCAACACATGCATATAGATGCTTAAGCAATACCACGGTGGATTTAAAGAATAACTTTCAACCCTCATCATACCATTGCAAAGTCGCCTGTCGACAATAGTTTCTATTAACCTACCATTTCGCCCCATTGAGAAACTACTTGTCAACAAGAATCTACTTTAAGGTCCTGCACAAACTGACCAGAATAAGGGCATAACATAACTCAAGGCTAGGGGTAGTGATAGATTTACTCTTAGCTGAAGGGTGTTTGGACAAAATATTGATTTAAAATTATCAGAAATCAGAAAATTGGAAAATAAATATATTGTGATGCACAAATATTGTGATTAGTGATAGATTTACTCTTAGCTGAAGGGTGTTTGGACAAAATATTGATTTAAAAGTATCAGGAGGCAGAAAGTTGGAAAATAAATATTGTGATGCACAACTATTGTGAATGCCAAATATTGTTCACAGGAATTTCATTTTTTATAGTAAGTAATCTTATTTTAAATAATTTTGGAGTTGTCAACATCATTTCCAATATTATAGTGGTTTAAAATATAATTATTTGAGTGTGTTTTAGTGGCTACATTATTTTATGTTACTATTGTTTACATAAAGCTTATATGTTTTTTAAACTATAGCTTGTAATTTTAAGTGATTTAGAATTTTTTATTGAATTTTTCTATCGTGACTTGTAGTGTCATAGCGGTCTGTTGGGTTCAGAGGGGGATAGGTTGGGAAGTTAATTAGTTAATAACAATGATGAATTATTTAACATATTGTATTTAATTATTTAATTGATATTCATTATGCAAATTATGTAATATTGATTTATTTTAATTATATGTTGTTTGTGAGCTGTTAGGTTTGTAGGGCATAGGGAGGGAATTTAACTAAGTATTTATTAAAAAAGAATTATTATTTGTAATTAGTTTTTAATTAGGTTTAATTCTGTAATTTGTGAAATATTTATTTTACTTACATTTTGGTTGTGGGTTGCTAAGTTTGTACGGTCTTGGCTAGGAGGATAATTAAGTAATAATTAATTAATAATTTATATTTAATTGGGTTGCTAGGTCTGTAGGGGTATATGGTGGGAACTTAATTGATTAATAATTGATTAATTATTATTTGTACATTAATTATTTAATTTATTTTGAATATTTAAACTAAGAAATATGTTATTTATTGTAATTATACTTTAGTTGCGGACTGCTAGGTTTATAGGAGTCTAGGTTGAGATGTTAATTAAGTAATCATTACTTTAAATTCAATTATTAATTTCTAATTAATTATTTAATTGATTTCAAATGTGTAAATTATGGAATATTTATTTTTAAGGTATATTTTAGGTGCTGGATGTGTGTTTTTTTGGGGTATGATGTGGATGTTCATAAATTCATAGTTGAATATGTGTGTGTGTTTCAAAAACTCCATCACTTAGCTGTCACTCCACTCTCACACTGGGTGCCACAAAGCGTGAGGATGGACTCACATTGAACACAGCAGAGTTCCAAAGTGACAATCGTGTACTCATGGAGAAATGGCTATGAATGTCAAATTTTTCACCACAAACGGTGCAGAATTAAAAAGAGAGCTCTGACAAACACATTTCAACGTTTTGCCTTCCTCAGTGTCAAAGCAGCTGCCACATATTTCTCTTTTTATATATGTAAGGCACAGTGGTGTTGGTGAAACCCAAATTTCGTCCATAAACAAAGAAAATGCACTCATCAACCCAAGCCACCAACACCCCTATCATCAATTGCAACAACCATCCTACTCAGTGCAAAACATTCAAAGATTCCCCAACATAAACATATAATTAATTGTTAATGATAGATGAATCAAATAAATAAAGAAAATAGAAACAATCATCAAATAAGATAAATTCATCTTTCATCAAACTATTCTCTCAGGAGCACACTCGCTCTAGCATGTGGTGGAAGTAACATCACATTCTAATGAATGAGGCTTTGCTGGATCAAAGTACACTTGCACTTATATTAGTAGGGAATATTACCCAGTGTAATTCATGAGTAATAACACAAATTCAATAAGGGCTCATATAATGATTATTGTTCCAATTAAAAGGTGAAAAATCACAATTGTGCCTTGGATGGGCATATCACTGCTGTGTTCCTGAATTTCTCCAATTCCCAAATTACTCCCTTATCATTATCAATGATCAGGGAACAGAGGACCAGCTAGATACAGATTACCCAATATGTGTCCAAAGCTCTTCATCACTGTTCAGACCCCAGGCGGTCATAGTCTACAGCTCAATAATATACTGTGCCTTTAATTATCCTAGGGATCTAATCGTGTTACCTCCCTTCTCATCTTTTGGGACTTGATCATTGCAAAAAACAACATACCACACTGCTATCACTCTTATGGACACTTTGAAAGTGTCTGGCCACTGGATACGAGATATCACAATTTTTAATAGCACACATATGCTCTAAAATTCTCTTCTTGGTGACATGTACCCTACTGCCTATATACTTTTTAACATGGACAAGTGAGGCAATACAATACAAAATTGGAATTGCAGTTCAAATGCTTATTAATGGTTTTCTTTCCTCATTTCCTCAGTGCATCATATTCCTTCACCCTAAGGCTATATTTTCATGCTTTACAGCATGTACCAGAGTAAAATCCAGTTACAAATGGTTGTGCCTGCTCAATATCACTGAAGTGACTATGTACTAACAATTCCATCAATAAAGTATTGTGTCTATATGCAATTTGTGGGGATGAGGTTAGACTAGGACCAATCATGTGGCCCATCTTCAAAATCTTCCACTTCCTACTCAGAATCTTAAACAAAAGCAGAGAGTCTATTGAGAAACATGTGATTAGCCTAACAACATCCTCATTCTCTCCTCCACCATCAATTCGCCGTGTTAATAGTTGTTGTCTGTTAATTGACTGTACCTTCTTCACTGCCTGTCTCAAAAGCCTCTTGGGGTAACCCCTTTGTTGAAATCTAATCAGGGCTTCATTTTCAGCCCTCAATATATTCAGCAGATGATGAGCAGTTGTGCTTAATGGGCAACATCTCACCATACAGTATACTTCTGATCAAACACTGTGGGTGCTGGCTTCTGGCATGGAGCATTGAATTGCCAACTGTAGGTGTGCAGTAAAGAGTTGTTTGTAATTTGTTATCTTGTATGTATACCGTCAAGAAAAGGTACATATGTATCACTAATGTGACAAGTGAACTTCAAATTCAAAGAATTATCATTCCGTTTCTGAATATATCTCGCTGCTGCCTTATGCGTAGTCCTCCATATTATAAAGCCCTTAATGATTCACATAAAATCAGTGGTATGTGGGGACACGCAGACCTTGCCACGGGACTTGGTGTCCCAGGACCTTGCCACGGGACACTGTGTCCCATAACACCTTGTGGAGGGGGCGGAGCCAGAGGAGGAAGCGCTCTTAAGTGCTACAGCTATGCCGCTGCGCAGGACACATAGACCTTGCCACGGGACTTGGTTTCCCAGGACCTTACAATGGGACTCGGTGTCCCATAACGCCTCGTGGAGGGGCGAAGCCAGAGGAGGAAGCGCTCTTAAGCGCTACAACTACGCCTCTGCACAGGACGCGCAGACCTTGCCACTGGACTTGGGTTCCCAGGTCCTTGCCACAGGACTCGGTGTACCATAACGCCTCGTGGAGGGGGCGGAGCCAGAGGAGGAAGCGCTCTTAAGCGTGCTCCTCCATACTATAAATAGATCATTGACATAGTGCACCCAAACGGCTATGCTTTTCACCCACATTTCATTGTCCTCCGCCCAGGCCACCAGCCCATGAATACATTTATGAAGCGAGGGTTGAAACACGTGCCCATGGTGGTCCCCTGCTGCTGTTGATATAATTGGCCTGTGAAAAGAAATCTGCTGTTTTTTAGAAAAGAAAAAAAAACTCCAAAATGATGCGGTTATGTTCCAAGTATTTCAGTGGTCGACTTCTCAAAACATACTCTGAGTTTTTCAGACTCTGCTCATTTACAATGCAAGTAAAAAGGTTAGATGTATTCAAGTTAATGAGCAACAACCTCTCCTCCTATTGCATACCCTCAATGATTCACATAAAATCAGTGGTATGTGGGGACACGCAGACCTTGCCACAGGACTTGGTGTCCCAGGACCTTGCCACGGGACTCGGTGTCCCATAACGCCTCATGTAGGGGGCAGAGCCAGAGGAGGAAGCGCTCTTAAGTGCTACAACTATGCCGCTGCGCAGGACGTGCAGCCTTTGCCACTGGACTTGGTGTCCCAGGACCTTGCTACGGGACACAGTGTCCCATAACTCCTCGTGGAGGAGGCGGAGCCAGAGGAGGAAGCGCTCTTAAGTGCTACAACTACGCCGCTGCGTGAGGCGTGCAGACCTTGCCACGGGACTTGGTGTCCCAGGACCTTGCCACTGAACCAGGTGTCCCATAACGGCTTGTGGAGGGGGCGGAGCCACAACTACGCTGCTGCGCGGGACACGCAGACCTTGCAACGGGAGTTGGTGTCCCAGGACCTTGCCAAGGGACTCGGTGTCCCATAACGCTTCATGGGGGCGGAGCCAGAGGTGGAAGCGCTCTTAAGCGCTACAACTACGGTGCTGCACGGGACGCATGCGGGACAAGGGTGGGCCCGTCTCACGCCTGTCATTGGCCGGAAGAGGCCGGACTGGTCCACCCCTCTTAGTTCCAGCAGAGGGGGTAAGTGACTGGGCTTCAGATCTCATACGGATTGTATATATGGTTTTATTCTTGCTTAATCCCCTTTTGTAGTTAACTTTTATGGTGGAAGAAAGTATCTGACTTACTAGCAATTCAAATAGTGGCTGCTCTCTGTGATTGACCTGATGGGCACCTGGGGCACCTGAGGCCTCAGTGGAAATTCGTGAAGATGGGCAGGAGAAGGCCATTGCTAAATGGGGATCAGAGAGGAGGGGAAAAGGGGAAATCAAACTCAAACTCAACATTGGATTCTTTTCTAGTGCATGCTGTTGGGGTAGTCACGAGAGATACTGATCTGGCAGAAAGGAGACTCTCACTGGAGTTGGGTGACTGGCAACAAACTTCCACTGAATATGGGGGTTTAGGGATCGTTGAGGGTGAGGATGGACAGTCTCGGGTTAGCCAGGGGGATCTGCCCAAAACCCCAGGGCAAGCAGAACCAGAGGGGTCATGGGCAAAGGGTTTGGGAGGAGGAATGAAGAAGAGCAAGAGTCTTTTGATGGTCTCTCCGCCAGGCAATAGCAGTCCTCCTCTGGATTTTAGGTGGCAAAGTAGTCTGGCCGAGAGGGTGCCTCAGCAAAAACAAAAACTTAGCCTCCTGTTGAGAGAGATGCAAAAACCTTCAAGCTATCCCATCTCGAGGGCTGCTGGTCTTCGCGCAGAGACTGATTTGGGAGATTCCTCAGCAACCCCTGAAACAAACTGCAGGAGGAAGGGCGGTGGGATATTTGGTAGTGGGTATACGGATAGTGTGGGTGTGACTCAAGATAGGAGTAAGATTCAAAACCCACATGGGGTAAATTGTCCCCCCCTTGTCTATTTAGAGCTTTCTCCAGCTTGTGCACCTTATGTGGTGGTGCTTACTGGTTTTTGCCCTTTAGCATCAAGTACAAGTAAATCCGCAGCCCAATTAAAGAACAAGACCTGCCATTGGTTGAGTAAAAATTGTGACTTTGTTTGCAAGGACTTTGAGGATATCCTGGTTATCAGAAGAATTGACTGGGTCAGGCCCCGGGTAAAGGTTGTCAATGGGGACTGTGTGATTGTAAATTGCAGATATCTAGGCCTGGCCCAGAGGATTCTTTTGTCACAATGTTTTCCATTCCAGCTGAAGAGTAAGATTGGCGTGGTCCCTTTGGGTTTTTTCTATAACTACACCCAGTTAAGAGATAATATATAAACTAGGAATCCCAGCCCAGGGCAGGGTACCCTGCAGCCAAACAACATGGGTTATGATTTTTCTCCCCCCAAAGAGCTGGAGAGGGTGGATTGACGCTATGCACAGAGCCACATGGGGGGGGGTTGATCAATTCTCCTTCTGATGCCTTGATCACTGAAGGGCGGGACGGTTCAAATATGAAGTGTTGCCTTATTTCATGGAATGTAGCAGGGTATGATTCAAGCTTTTGGATAGCAACTGGTTGAAGTTTGTGGCACATTACAATTTCATCTTACTGCAAGAGACCTGGTCGGATGGGATGGCAGTATGCGATGGTTTTCTAAATTTAACAGTCCCGGACGCAAGGTCTCAAGGTGGTCCCCCAAAAGGTGGTTTAGTCACCTTAATTCGATTCTCCAAAATAGCAAGAGCTTATCAAATTACGTGTAATCATCAGGGCTTTCTAATCACCTGGGTAGTTTTCTTAAACAAATGAAATGTTGTATTGGTCAACTTCTACAATGCTGTTTGGGATTCTGGTTGCCAAATTGAGGTGCTCTTTTCTGTTTTGCAGAAATTGAAGTGCAGACTGGAGGGGTTTGGGCTGGCTTTCTGCGCTGTGGTGGCAGAGGATTTTAACACTAAAATGGGGAGCTACAGTACTATGGAGAACCCCTTTGAACAGAATTACAAGATAAAATCAGTAGAGGGGACACATGATGTGAGGGGTAGGGCTCTGATTAGAGGCCTAAGGAGTTTGGGTCTTCTGAACCTCTGCGACCTGGGAGTTGTGGGTACACATCAGGCCCCCACTTTTGTAGGGAGGGGGGTTGGAACAACAATTGACTACATTTTTGTGTCCCCTCCTTTCAAGAACATGGTTAAGGAGGGTGAAGTATTAGTGCAGCATTTCAGTAACCACAATCCCCTCAGGATTTCTTTTAATTTCCCTGAGACAATGCGTAAATCAGTGCGGGTGGGCCAGTCTCGGTGAGACCCAAAGACCAGGGAAGACAACTCGGCTGGAAACAAGTTGATATTCGGCTATTAACAGAGAGGGTAGAGAGAGTAGTGGGTAAAAACTTAAACATGTTTTTAGGAACTCTCTTGGATGATTCTCCCAGCCTAGGGGAAGTCATGGATGCTATATCCAAAGTAAATGGAGCCTTTAAAGAAAGTATGACTGCAGTTGCCCAGCCTCCGTGTAAGGCACAGCGGAGTTGGTTCACTAAGCCCTGTTATGAGGCTAAGCAATCTCTGAGGAAGGCTTTAAAGGAAAAACCGAGAGATGTAACACTTGTAAGAGATGCAAGGGCCCACTATAAGTCTGTCCTGAGGGCCAGGAAGCAACAACTTAAGGAGTAGGCCTGGAAGGAGCTGGAAAGTGCAGCATTACTCAAGAATACCGGCCTGTTCTGGAAGGTGGTCAACAGGGGCTCTATTTAGATGGAAACATCTGAGGGTCTGTGTTGCAATATCTCCCCTGAGACTTGGGTGGCCCACTTTTGTGGAATTTTCTCTGGGTGCCCTATAGGAGACCTAAGGGGCGATTAGCAGGGACAACCCCCAGATTTAGCTATTGGGTTTAACCTAGAAGAGGTAAAGGAGGTGTTGCAATGCAGTGCTAGCCACAAAGCCCCGGTTCCCGACACTATTCCAATGGACTTATACAAATATTGTCCACAGCTGTGGGCACCTATTTTGCTTAATATCCTCAATGCAGCGGTTAGTGTAGGAATCCAAGCTACTTGGAGAGCGGCATGTATTGTTCCCGTTTATAAAAAGGGCAATCGTAATGACCCGAAGTCATATCGCCCAATCTCACTACTTGATTCCTCAGCAAAAATTCTGGGTCGGATTATCCTAAGACGTATCAAGGATTGGATGTTTGAAAATACAACTTTTTGTACAGTTCAGTACGGCTCCAGGGAAGAGCAGTGCTTAAATTTGCTTATGCTGATTGGCAAGTATACAAAACCCATGAGGGGCACCCTGTACCTTGCCTTTATAGATCTAAGCTGCGCCTTTGATAAGGTTAATCGCAGCAAACTCTGCGATAGGCTTAACCAGATGGGCATGTATTCTCACATTGTGGAGCTGCTTCGTTATCTCCATTCAGGTACTAATGCTAATGTGAGGGCTGGGCTGCATGGTGAAAGTACGGAGCTGTTTGAACTAAATAGGGGTGTGCGACAGGGGTGTGTTTTGGCCCCTACCCTTTTTTTGCTATATACAAATGAGTTGTTCAATTTTTTAGCTCAAAGATGTAAGGACGCTCCTAAAGTTAATGGCAAGAGTATTCCTGTATTGATGTATGCGGATGATATATTTCTTATGGCCCGCACCATGAACGGTCTACATGAGGCAGTTAAAGCATATGAAACTTTCATGACATCCTTAGACTTGGAGATAAACTGTAGTAAATCACATTTTATGGTCTATGGTAAACTTCTAAGCAAGGTGGGCGTGCTAAAATGAGAGGAAAAGGTAATTGGAAAGGTGCAGAATTTTCCCTATCTTGGAGTGATTTTTGATGATAAGGACACCTGGAAATCCCGTATCGCCAAGAGAGGGAGGCTTTTTAACTCCACTGTAGGTGCCACGTTTGAATTCGCTGCCAGGGTAGGTAACAAACCTATAAAGCCCCTGCTTGAGGTATGGAGGCGCAAATGTCTTCCAGTTCTGTTGCATGGGGCCCCATTCTGGGGCCACTCTGGGGAAAATAGGGCCCCTGCGAGTGAGGAAAACCATTTTTGTAGAAGGCTATCAGGGGTGGGTTTTGTTTGCATGTTGAGTTGGATTTGGATTTTATAGAAGATACCATTAAATTAGCTCCCATTTTATTGTGGATTTCAATTTGGACTAATGAATTTGCCTTCCCTTAACAGTGAAATCCTGCGGGATTGTCTGCAATGTGATCACGCTAAGGAAATTCCCAGGTTGGCTTATGTAAGAAAGGTAGCTAATACATTGGGGCATTTAGACATCTTTGATGCACCGGAGGGTTTATCCAGTGCGGACAAAAGGTGGGTAAAGGAGAATGTCCTAAAAATGGCAATGGCCAAGAGGGAGGAGGTGGAGCTAAGGAAGAAATCAGTGAGGGATTATATTATGATAAAGATGGGAGTGGACCCAAAGACCTACCTCTTGGAGGTTAAAAATGTATGTGAAAGGACCCTCATTGCGCGATTTCGTATGGGGGTGATTAAAACTAATCTGTGTTTCCTGTTAGGGCAGTTTGACCAGAACACCATAAAACTGTGTCTGTGTGATGGTGTTTCCCCGCAGACCCTAATGCATTTTACTATGTTTTGTGAGCTACATGCACCTTTTAGGGAACGTTATTTAGTCCCCCTTTTGAGGGATAGGGGTTTTGTGCAATACCGTCCTGCTTTTATGTGGTTATATATGACTTCTGATGCATTGGTGTAGCGAGGGATTGGTTCCTTTTTAAAGGGGGCTATAACTTGGCGGAACAGTGTAAATTTTTAATCAAGGTTTAGTGTTCATATACATTTTTATCTTATTATGGAACCATCAATTTGAGTAATGTAATCTTGAAAGCAATTTTATTTTTTAATTGTTTTTAAATGTAATTGGGGGCTATAAGGTTCAAGAGATTGTGATGTGTTGTGTATTTATATGTTTTTATGGTTGAACATTTTTAGACCGAATAAAGTGATTTGATCGATTGATTGACAGTGGTATCCTTGATAAAAGAACTCAGATCTTTCACAAAAGGGAACAGGAAAAAGTCCACAAATATAGATTGTTAGACGTGGCATCCTTGGTGTAGACTTCCCTGTCTTTTTTGCCTCTGCCTTCCATGTTTTGACTGTGTTGGACTCTGTTTTTCCTGGTTTTGTTACTCTGGGCACGTTACCATTGCTGACCAGTTCAAAAGTGCAAGTGCTCCTTGTGTAAATTGCATGTGTAATTGGCTTTTCCATTACTGACATATTTGATTTACTAGTTAGTTCCTAATAAAGTGCACTAGTGGTGCCCAGGGCCTGTAAATCAAACGCTACTAGTGGGCCTGCAGCACTGGTTGTGCCATCCACACGAGTAGCCCTATAAACATAGCTCAGACCTGCCACTGCCAATTTGACCTGGCAAGTGTCCCCACTTGTCAGGCCCAAACCTTCTCTTTTTATACATGTGAGGCACCCCTAAGGTAGGTGCTAGGTAGCCCCATGGGCAGGGTGCAGTGTATTTTAAAGGTGGGACATGTACTGATGTGTTTTACATGACCTAACAGTGAAATACTGTAAAATTTGTTTTTCACTATTACAGGGCCTATCTCTCTCATAGGTTAACATAGGGGCTGCCTTTCAATAACTTTTTAGTGCAGGTTCCCTTTGGAAGCAGATAGAGGTTTGGAGTTTGGAGTCTCTGAACTCACAATTTAAAAATCCATCTTTTGGTAAAGTTGGTATTTAAATTGTCTGTTTGAAAATGCCACTAGAAAGTGGGCATTTTCTTGCTCAAACCATTCTGTAACTCTGCCTGCTCGTGTATTCCCTGCTTGGGTCAGATTGACAGTTCGGTCTTTGTGAATCTCCACTAGACAGTGACACAAAGGGAACTGGGGTGTAGCCTGCGTATCCTGGTGAGCCATCTGGGCTAGAGGAGAAGGAGGAGTGGTCACTTACACCTTAATGGGCTGTGCCTGCCCTCACACAATGCACTCTTCAAACCCCTGGTGTGTGACTGGGGGCAGGCCTAGGTAAGGCAGGAGCTTGTGAAGAACAGAGACTTTCCTTTGAAGTTTGCCTACTTCAAAAGCAGAAAGGAGTAGTGGACCCAAAACCACAGATTTTCAGATTACTTCTGGAACCAAAAGGAATCTCTGTCAAGAAAAAGAGCTGAAGAGCTGAGGAGAAGTGCTACCCCTGCCCGTGACTGTGCTTTGCTGGGCTATCCTGCAGTTGCTGGTTCTGCCTGAATGGGGGCAAAGACTGGACTTTGTGGCATATTCCTGATTGAGATGTTTATCCAAGGGCTTGGACTGAGCTGCCTCCTGTTTTGAAGTCTCAGGGCCATCAAGGACTTCCTCTGCCAGCACATGGACTCTCTGCTGAGACTCTTATCCTGCCAAGTGGTGTCCTATCTAGTCCGTTGAAGGTGAAACTGGTAGAGCAAGGACTGAAATCCACGCACAGCAAACCATGTGGGGAAAGTTTTGATGCACCACCTGCAACACGGCTGTAGAAACGACCTGCCACCCACCTCACAGCTGAAACCAATGCACGCTCTTGCGGCTTTATTTTTTACTCAAACTAGGTACTTTGTGTAACAATAATGTTTTTGTTCTTTTATGTGTAGTAAGACTCTTTTTACTTTAAAAATTCATAATTTCACTTGTGTATGTTGGATTTTTGTCATTTCGGTTTTGTTTGATTTAGATAAATATTGTCTATTTTTCTAAACTGGTGTGATGTCCATTTTTAAGTGTTTGTACTGTATTACTCTGTGTGTTAGTACAAATAATTTACACATTACATTTGAGATAAACCTGACTGCTTGTGCCAAGCTACCAAGGGGGTGAGCAGGGGTTGTCTTAGGAGTGTAACTCCCTTACCCTAACAAAGAGTCAGGGTCCCTGCTTGGACAGAGTGCAAACTGGGTGCCAACCAGAGACCCAATTTCTGACATTGGTGATCAACGAGGAGGATTGAACTTGTATTTGTACATTACATATAGCGATTAGGTGTACAATACTGTTTTCAGTGTAGACCATTACGTGAGCACATACGACTTTTCTTGGCTTTTTCTCTTTTTGGACTTTTCTACCTCCATTTTTTGTTATTTTGAACTTCTTTGGGGAACTCTCTGAACTACTTTGGAACTTTGCATTTTTTGTGAGTACTCACCAACATGTCTCAATCTGGGGATGCACCAGCTATGGTTACAAAGGCTGTTTTTGAGTTGGAGAAACGGAATGCATACACAGTGGCTCAACTGAAACATTTTTGTTTACAAAACTGTTTCAGTTGAGCCACTGTGCACGCCTGCCCAATCAAGAGCTCCGCCAGGAAGAAGGAGCTGCAAAAGGCATTGAGGGCCTGAGTGGCAGCCAAGGAGGCTGGGAGGCACACAGAGGTGGAGAATGAGGGTGAGGAAGGGCAGAGTAATCCAGGTGGTGTAGTGGATGTACCTGTCCTTCTGGGGGGAGGGTCGCCTCGACAGGTAGCAGTGTGTCATCCTAGGGTCTGACTCCTGAGAAGTGGCAGGACAGACAGGCAGAGAGGGTACACCTGTTTGATTTAGAGGTGTTTAAGATGGAGAGGGAGATGGACAAGAGGAGGCTGGTCATTGAAGAATAAAATGCTCTTGGCTCATGAGCTCAGTTTAAGGGAGCTGGATCAGAGGAGCCAGTCTAATAGAGATGTTGGCAGCAGTTCCTCTGTGCAGTCTGAGAAGTTGGTACACATTCCTAAAGATCTGGTGAAGGATTACATGAGAGAGGATGGCATCTATCTGTGGTTCAAAGGATATTAGTCTGCTGTCCACATGAACATGGTCCCTGAAGCACATCGGGTAGTGGGCCTGTGGAAGCACCTTGAGGTAGAAGGGAGGGACACTCTGACATCCTTAGGGGATCCTCAGGGACTCACCTATTCTATCATGAAGGACTCTCTACTCACAAGATATGGTCTCATCCCTGAGCAGTACAAGGACAAGTTTAGGTCTTACAAAAACAAGGAATCCCAAACCTGGTTAGAATGTGTTGACTCTTTTTGCAGGTCACTGGATGGTTGGGTGAAGGGCAGTAAGGTGACAACTTATGAGGGTCAGTACAGTTTGATTGCTTGGGAGCATTTTTATAGTCTTTGTTTCCCAGAGCTGCACTAGAACCTAATTGAGAGCAAGCTGACTGACCCCAGAAAGCTTGCTCAGTAAGAGGACCAGTAGGAAAGCACCAGGGTCAAGAAGCAGTTTGGGGGAGACTCCACCAAGGGTGGGCAGGGCCCCCATCAGAAGAAGTGGGGGGTAAGAGTTAACAGGGGGAGTTATCTAAAGGGCCCCAACCTAGTTCCTAGGGTAAAACTTCCCAATCCCCAGTTGAAATGAAACCATGGGTCTCTACAGGGAAACCTGCAAAGAATTGTCTCTGCAAGTGCTATGCATGTGACCAGGTGGGTCATGTGAGGGGGGATCCCAAATGTCCCAAATGGACACTGGCGCCCACTGGTGCTCAGTCACAGGGTTTGACAAGTGTAGTGCTTGGGGAGGAGTTGGTTCCAGGTGGGTGGGAACCAGCTGAGATGACCTTTGTCTCACTAGGGGACAGTGAAATTGTCCATAGAACCCTTGTGCCTGATAATCGTAATAAGCAAAGGCAGTGGGTTACCATCAACGGACAGAGGGTGGAGGCTCTGAGAGACACAGTCGCCAGCGTGACTACTGTGAGAAGTTACCTGGTGTCCGAGGAGCAAGTAGATCCCCATGTACTTCACCAAATAGTTGCGGTAGACAACTCAGAGCACCTGTGTAGAGTGGCCCGAGCTCCTTTCGAATGTGGGGGGTCTTAGGTGCCTTTAAAGTAGCTGTGAGACCAACCATGCCTGTAGATTGTCTGCTTGGCAATGACCTGGAGGATTCCCCATGGAAGGAGGTGAAACACAGGTCTTACTCTGAGATGGTGGGTCTGCCTGGGTGGGTGGATCTGTCCACCTGGTCAATGGTAACCTGTCAGGGTGATCTGGAGGCCCTGGAGACTGAACAAGTAGTCCAGGTGTCTGCCAGAAGGAGGGAGGGCAAGGGGCACAGGAAACCCACCCCAGAAGTTCCCATGGTCCATAAGGAGGCTGAACCTGGGGGGGATGCCCCAGAGCCTACAGGGGAATAGGTGGCTTAACTGGGAGAGGTACCAGAACTGACTCAGTGGGAGCAGGAAGGGAGACCCAACAGGGAAGCATTTTGTGAGGCACAGAAAACATGACCTACTCTGGAGGGTTTGCAGTAGCAGGCTGCAGACCGGGCGTCTGGCAAGGAGTCTGGATCACACTTGAGCTACTGGGAGGACAGCCTCTATATAGTGAGCCTAAGGTTGCTGAGCATGGGGCAGCCCGTGTGCTAGTAGTGCCGAAGTGCTTTCAGAGGCTTTTCACCCACTTTTACTGGCCTCATATGCCCAGGCACTCTGATGCTCACTGTAGGTCTTTGCAAACTTGCAGGCAAGTGGCAAGAGTGGGGGGAAATGTAAGGCTTCCCTCCAACCTTTTCCTGTAGTCAGCACCTCCTTTGAAAGGGTTGGTATTGACATTGTGGGACCTCGGGATCGCAAGACAGCCATGGGCAACAGGTTTATCCTGGTTTTGGTGGACCATGCCACCCAGTACCCAGAAGCCGTTCAGTTGAGGTCAATCTCTGCCCCTGTGGTGGGATGGGCATTGATGGGAGATTTTACCCACATGGGGTTCCCCAAGGAAGTGGTCTCTGATAGGGGTACCAACTTCATATCTACTTATGTGAAGTCTCTGTGGAAGGAGTGTGGGGTAACCTACAAGTTCACCACTCCGTACCATCCACAAGGAAACAGTCTGGTTGAGAGATTCAACCGCATCTTGAAGGGCATGATTATGTACCTGTCAAAGCCCTTGAGGCATATGTGGGACATCCTCTTCCATGCCTTCTGTTTGACTACAGTGAGGTGCCACAAAAGGGTCTTGGATTTAGCCCTTTTGGGTTTCTATATGGCCACCCTGTCAGGGGACTTCTGAGTCTTATTAGAGAAGGCTTGGAGTAAGGCCCTCTGGATGTACTCAATTACATGGTGGCTTTTAGGAACCAGACTGCCCGCTTCAGGAAGCTTGCTCAAGAGTACCTGGAAACAACCCAGGAAGATATGAAACAGTGGTATGACCAGAATGCCACTCTGGATGAGCTTCATCCTGGACAGAAAGTTTAAGTGATGGCACCAGTGGAGCCTCACTCTCTCCAGGACAAGTGGTGGAGTGCAAAAGTGTTGGTGAACTTGCGGACTTCTAGAAACCCTTTAAGGGTCCTGCATGTGAACCGCCTCAAACCTCACTTTGAGAGGTCTGAAGTGACAATGCTCCCAGCAACAGATGAAGGGGTGGAGGAAGAGAGTGAACTTCTTCCTGACCTCCTGTCTGCTAAGGAGAAAGATGGGTCTGTGGAAGATGTGAACCTCTCCCCATCACTGACCCTAAAGTAACAGAGGGAATGGTGGCAAGTGTTGGGACAGTTTGCCTCATTGTTTTCCTTATCTCAGGGGTCACTCTTTTGTGTACACATGATGTGGACTCTGGGTACAGTCCACCAGTGAAACATAAAATTTACAGAGTGACTGAAAAGGTTAGGGCCAACATTAAGGATGAGGTATCCAAAATGTTAGCTCTTGGGGTTATTGAGTTTTCCAGTAGCCCTTGGGTTAGTCCTGTGATCTTGGTCCCAAAAGCTGCTGCTCCTGGTGCCACTCCAGAACTTAGGTTTTGTGTGGCTTACCGGTGACTCAATGCGGTCACAAAGACTAATGCACACCCCATCCCCCGAGCTGATGAGCTCATTGATCGGTGAAGGGCTGTCAAATATCTCAGCACATTTGATTTAACATCTGGATATTGCCAGATTGCTCTGACTGAGGGGGCCGAGGAGAGGTCTGCATTTTTTAACCCAGATGGGCACTACCAGTTTAGAGTCATGCCCTTTGGGATGACAAATACCCCTGCCACCTTTCAGAGGCTGGTTAACCAGGTGTTGACTGAACTGCAAAGTTTTAGAGGCCCTGCAGAAGGCAGGCCTCACTATTAAGGCAAGTAAGTACCAGATAGGGCAGGGTTCTGTGGTATACTCGGGACACCAGGTGGGGAGTGGCCAGGTGGCACCCCTACAGCCAAGCTACCAAGGAGGTGAGCAGTGGTTGGCTTAGGAGTGTAACTCCCTGACCCTGACTAGAGTGAGGGTCACTGCTTGGACAAAGTGCAAACTGACTGCCAACCAGAGACCCCATTTCTTACATGGATGCATTCTCCAAGCAGCTGCCTTTGGTAGCGGTGGGTCTTGCACACTCTCATGAATCTTTGGTAGATGGCAAAAAGTTGGTATCTGCTTATAGTCTTGAGAAAACAATATTCCTCCTAGTCCAAAATTCCTCAGCTCCTCCATCTCTCCAATAGATCATACAAATTCTGGATACTTGTCAAATACTGTTGTTGAGTGATGGATAGGTAGCACATCCTATCACTCAATTGTCTGAGAGCCTCCTTAACATATTGTTGTCTAGTTAACAGAACAACAGTGCCCCCTTTATCTAATGGTTTTATTACCCTGGGCCTGTCATTTTTCAGACGCAGTAGCGCCCACCATTGGTTCTTGGTTAAACTGAATCTCTACCTATCATAGAGAATTTCCTGTTCTCTTCCCAGGATGTTCAGATCTTTAACAACTGCCTCATGGAAGCAGTGAATTGCATTATGCGCAGTCTGCGGAACTAAGCGAGATTTGATTGTAAATTGGCTCCTGCCACTTTGCTGTATAATTCCAGCTTGCTCCGTACTGTAAAGGGCACCCCCATGAGTATTGTCCACTTCCTTTAGTTCCACTCTTTCTAGCTCTTGGAGCCTTCTTAACCCCTTCAGATATTCTCCAGTCAGAGCATCAGTGGGTTCTCTGACCCACCTTAGGTGGGTGGGTTCTTCTGGGGGTGCAAAAGATTAATTCTTTGCAATTTCAGTTTCTTAATGTATTTAAAAATGTCAATACGTGTTTGTGTATACTCCAGTCATGATGAGGGACAAGAAGTAAGTCCCAACTGCTGAACCTCTGGTTCTGTATCTGTCAACTCTATCTTAGTGAGGTTCACTATTCTGGGATTAGTGGTTCTTATTTGTCATAGCCTCCTCTCTTGCTCCTCACTGCTCTTTAGGGCAATGATTTTGTTGCGCCCTTTACACCCTCTCCTACTTTTTCTGTGTCGATATCTGAAGGGCGAGCTCTTTGAGGGGTCTTCCACAGCATTGCCCGGATGACTTGATACTCCTGTGGAAAATTTACACCTGTTGTAGTATTTGCTGGTATCCTTCCACTGGCATTCTCCCCCTTAGACTGGTTTGTTTCCACTTCAGATGTGTCTCTTAAAATTGTGGCAGTCATATTCCTCCTCGTCTGAAAATGTTTTCTTGACATCTCAGACTTTCCTGCAAAAGTGAGGATGCGACCAGACTCATAATCACGCAGATCCCTAGCAAATGTAATCTATTTTCATGATTTGATTTTGTCCTCATATTGGACCAATCTGGCTTTCATCTCTTGGTGCAGGGTAACAGCTGTAACTGTATCCTGATCCTGTGCTAACAATTGTTCACTATTGTTGATTTCACCTAATTGCTTGACCCTGTCACTGATGGCATAGTTAATTAATATGTGAACCATGCCCTTCAATGAGGCTATCATAAATTCAGCCCATTCCTGCAACAATAGGGGGTCCGGGTTCTCATAAAATGGAATAGTGTATATTCTTAATAAACTAGGTATCCAATTTGCCTCAAGATATCTCTGTAAGTAAGTGGCCTCCCACAACTTACTAATTTCCTTTTCATAAACCTTCTTTAATGCTTGAAAAAGACCCTTGAGATTATTTTGGGGGATACTTGAGGTTCCACTGTTCTGCTTTTTGTTCTTTTACATTTGACGATGTGGTGCCAAAAATATTGCCAGCTGCCGCTAGACATTCTGTATCACTGATCATACTGACTGCACTGTTAGCAGCAGAGGCCCACACAATTTTAAATGTACAAAGCCTTAGAAATTCAGGTGTCATTGTTATTTCAAGTAATGTATATATATATATATATATATATACATATATATATATGTAGTTCTTACAGATGCATACAACAGTTAATATGTAAGAGAAGAGAGAATTTGCTTCTTAAACATCAGTATCCTAGTGAACAGAAAGATGATGGCATGTCCCAACCTAGACTTTTTTTGGAATTGGAATATAATTGTCAGCATCAAGCACTTAAAGACATTTAGAATCACAATTGGTATTTTCTACAACAAGACCAATATATTAAAATAAGGATTGGCCAGCATCCTTATTTTACATATCAGAAAGCTAGCTCAGTGGGGACCTTGCTAACTAAGAGCCTGTTTGTCAAAAAAGAGAAGACATCATGGTTGAAAAAAAGAGTTCGGGGTTTAGGGGTTGTGGCCACTATAAACTCTGCAAATATGCTGTAAATATGCAAACTTGTGAGACATTTGAGGGAAGAAGGTGTCCCATCGAAGAGAGAATCAATTATGAAACCGACTATGTAATTTATATAATCCAATGTGGCTGTCAGAAAAAATATGTGGGAAGTACTATCCACAAATTGAAAATTACATTTTTGCAACATCCTAGAGCAATCAAAAATCAAGATAGATCATATCTACTAGCAAAACATTTTTGAGACCCTCATGGAGGAGATGGTAGTACTCTGACTTTCTATGGAATGGAACAAACAAAGTTAGGTCCAAGGATGGGGGATAGGACTTTAGAACGGAGAATGGAATCCAAAATGATCTTAAAATTGGGCTCAGAGAAGCAATGGGGACACAATGTGGATGCAGAACTACATGTGAACTTATAGAGGATGGAAAGATAAGATAAAGATGAAATACATTTGACAGTAAGGGATTTTGGATGGATATAGTTGAGGGCAAATACTCCAGTTTGAAGGATCTGTTCCATATATTTATTTGTAAAGGTTCATGTTCCATGCAGGATGCCCCTCTTTGGTGATATGATAGTGAACCACGTTTATGTGAAGGTAGAACTAACTGTGTCTATTGATGCTTGCAGCAATTTTATAATTATATTTCTTTTGGTGAGGTTTTATTTACACTACAGGGGATGGTATACACATGGGTGTTTTTTATGAGTCTGATGTCTGTCGATATTACCCATTGCTATGCTTGGAAGAAAAATACGTTGACAATTCCATATAATAGCCTAATATTACATAGAGAGGAAATTGACATACATAATAATTTATATGTCATGAGCATTTTATAGAATATGTGTTTAATTCCATTTACCATAATAGATAACAATCGTGCCACATTTTTTACATGTTAGGGATATTATGAGTGTGATATAGTCAAGTAGCATATGCCAACGTATGCACATTTTTTAGATTCTGCCCCCCCCCAAACATATTCAGTGTATGGAGTAGATGATAATCAGATGGAGTAAATGAGATTAGAGGTGTAGCTGTGGTGACTTATTTGGGAAGTCTATGACCCATATTTATACTTTTATTGCACCGCTTTTGCGTCATTTTTTGATGCAAAAATGGCGCAAACTTACAAAATACAATTGTATTTTGTTCGTTTGTGCCGTTTTTGCGCCAAAAAGCGGCGCAAATGCTGCGCTAAAAATGTATAAATATGGGCCTATATTTTTTTCTCATATTGCAACTTGCACAGCACATGTCACTATAACTATGGAACATTGATATGTTATTGGATATTAATTGGTATTGTAGGAGATTATAGAGGTGGATGTACAAATAAACATATATATGGAGATCTTATGCATTTTGCTTGGACTGCAATATGTATAGTATATGTCACTCTAGGTATGCAACATGGACACAAGCTACCCAATGTCAATTGATACAACATGCTGTCGCGAAGGTTCTCATTATCCTACTGAGACTACTGGATTCAGGTGGCAGAATCACCTGTACTGCGGGGGACTGAGTCTGATCCCACACCACGTGACACCTGTCGGCTTAATCCGGGTTTGTTCCGGCTAACTAGCAGTGCCTCATCTCCACCCAAGAGCAGGGATGATTATGGCAACCGGGCACATGACATACATGTCTCCTCAGGGGAATCATGGTCATTCAGATCTCATCCGTTTCTCTTGGTTACATTAGTCTTACATGTGCAAGGACAATCAGAGGCAGAGTATAGTTCAATAAGGTTTTATTGAAGTAACTGCATCTTAGATAATAAAGCATGAATTGCAATAACTAGGATGATGAAGCACAATAAGAATAACATTGTGACAAGGAGAGTAAAACACAAGAATAATGCTACCATACTGTCACTAAAGTTTGTAGAGAAAGTTCCTACCTAAGCTATGTTAGAGCACAGCATGTTAAGCTCTAATTCTGCCTTTCAGGTTCCCCCTGGGGAGACATCATCCTTCATACCTGAGCAAGAGGCCTGTTTTCTTCATAAGCCTGTGTGGGGAAGCAATCAGTAATCAGCATACAGTCGTGGCCATCTAGCTGGAATCTCCCTCTAACGTACATGGGTCAAAGTAGTGTTTTTATAATAAAACAACTGATGTCCCAAGAAAGGATCCCAACGTAAGAGTGTGTATGTTTCTGTGAATATTGGAGACAAAGCGTACCACTTTTGCCGGCAACCTATCTTACGGCAGCCTTAAAAAAAGCACAGAGTGAAAGAAATGTCTTGTTTAAGAACATAGTGCTGACCTAGGAGAAGAAAAGTGAGTCAGTAAAAAATAAAATAAGACAGCGAATGTGGCTAATGTTAAAATATTAAAAAGCTGAATAAAATATAGGTAGGCTAAAGTGCACAGCAACAGGCCTAGTATGGTAAAATAACGAGCATAAAATTATAGCCAAAATGGCCACACAACATTGCTATTATAGAGGGTTGGATGTTTCAAACTATGCACTTGGTTGATATCATTGATTATCTATCTCCATAACAGACTGTGCAATATTATGACTTACAGCTATATGTCACTCTATCCATAAATATATATATACATATGAGGAGTTTATCCATCTTGCATGGGTTGTATTGACACAATGGGCGATCTGAGGAGGGGGGTGGATATCCCAATCCAGGTGTTAGAATTATATCATTGACTACTATTGTCTATTTACTGTACAATTGTCTGTACTAAATTATGATCTATATGTACATGTCATTCTTTTTATAATTTGGATGCTATGTACAGGTTTTATTTATTGGTAGCTTATGTGGTTACTCCTAGTAGCCTGCAAATTAACTTGATTGTTCATAACATTTCAAACCAGAAATATTTATGTGCACATGCCACTTTATTGAAATATATATATATCAGAAATGTTATTTTTTATAGGTCAAATGGATACACACACATATATAAAAATAGACATATGTATTATTATTGTGTGCTGATGAATTGAATATGCTCCACTATTTTAATCTTTATACATGATTTAAAATGAATTGCACTATGTGAATTATATTTATAAATTTGTAATAGTGGGATTGTGAAAAACATCAGGTTACTTGGAACGATAGGATTGTCAAATGTCTTTTTGTTTACATTGCAAGATGGCGGAACCATTTTTTCCAACAGTGCAGCTGTAAGAATAGCGGTAGGACTAGCAATGTATATGAGGCAGGTCTTTGAATTTTGGGACGTGGCCAGTAGAAGGACAAAATGCATTGACACTCTGTTTTGTTTGGTAGTTCGAGAATAAAAATGCAATCACTAGAAGAATGTATGACTAGGTGCTGCCTTTTTGTCAAATAATTAGACCTGTGGATTTGCCCTGAGGGTGCCGCTGTATGATGAGTGGAATCTCATCAACGTGATGTATATGTATATATATATATATATATATAAACACATATTGTTTGTGTGTGTGGATTAATTAATAATTTTTGTATTGAGTTTAATATTTTTTACATTCATGGTGTTACTTGCATATGCAGTGTGCTTGAAGTGAAATACTTCCCCTACTCTTATTTAGACTGCAGTAGAAATAGTAAAATTAACCTCTTTGCAATTCAACACTTTCCCTTCTGTTGTGCCGTTTGGAGTGGGAATAGTAAATTTCACCCTTCTTAAATTCAATACTTACCTTACAGTTGCACAGACTGGAATGGGCATAGTAAATGTCACCCCTCTGAAGTCGAAAGCTTTCCCGACTGTTGCACAGACTGGAGTGTGATTAGAAAATTTTAACACTCCAATGTACAAAACTTTCCCTACTGTTCACTGACTGGAGTGGGAATAGTAGATTTCACCCCTCTGAAATACAAAACTTTCCCAACTGTTGCACAGACTACAGTGGGAACAGTACATTTTTCCCTTTTGGAATCCAACACTTTTTCTACTGTTGTGCTGTTTGGAGTGTGAATAGTAAATTTCACCCTCCAAAATCCAACGCTTTCCCTATTGTTGCACAGATTGGAGTAGAAATAGTAAATTTTACCTCTCCAAAGTCCAAAACTTTCTCTACTGTTGAGCTGACTGGAGTGAGAATAGTAAGATTTACCCCCTCAAAATCCAACACGTTCCATACTGTTACATAGACTGGTGTGGGAGTAGTACATTTTAACCCCCCCCCCCCAAATCCAAAATTTTCACTACTGTTGCCCTCTTTGGAGTGAGGATGGGAAATTTAACCACCTGAAGCTCAACACTTTCCCTACTGTTGTGTTGTTTGGAGTGCAAATAGTACATTTCACCTCTCCAAAGTGCAACACTTTCCCTACTTTTGCACAGAATGGAGTGAGAATAGTAAATTTGACCCTCCTAAGTCCAACACTTCCCCTACAGTTGCCATCTTTGGAGTGGAAATAGTACATTTTATCCCTCAGAAATCTAAGTTTCCTTCCCACTGCATAAATAAGAGAGGGAATATCATATCTAATATTCTGATGCTCCAATAGTTTTCTTTGCTTGCTTTTGTTTTTAAATGTATTTTAATGTTTGTAGCATTTTTTTTAAATGTGATTTTTACATTTTTCTTTTTTTATTTATTGTCTATATTGATAAGTTTTTCTTATTCAGTTTGTTATACGTTTTATGATTTTATTGTGTAGGTGTGATATATATATATATATATATATATATATATATATATATATGTATATATATATATATATAATATATATATATATATATATATATATATATATATATATATATATATATATATATATATATTTATATATCATATAAACCATGGTGGTAGGCACTATCAGTGGCAGGGAATTCCTTCCCTGGCACTGATAGGGGTCTCCCCCATTCACCTCCCTCTCCCCAGAATCCTCCCCCACCCTCCCCCCACATATACACACATACATGCACATACATACACACCCATACACACACGCATACACACATTCACCCACGCATGCATACATTCATACACACTAACAGCAACACTGATGAACATACGTCCAGGCACACATGCACTCACACGACACAACATGAACATACACACACAACCTCTCATGCACATACGCATTACACATGCATGCACGCATTCAAACACAGTCACACACACCCGCACACACAACACCCCCACCCCCTTCTCCTGTCGTAGAACCTGACTTACCTGCTTGCAGGGGGTCCTCCGGCAGGAGACGGGATGCGGCTCTGCTGCCAGCAGCAGCGTCCACCAGCAAATACAGCCAGGCAGTATCATGGAACATGATACGGTAGGCGACGTTTTGCTGGCGTGGGGCTGCTGCTGGCAGCAACGTCACCTTACTGCCGACTGCTGCCTTGATCGCCGCTGGAATTCTGCCATCCTTCTGGCAGAATTCCGGCTACGGTCATAATTCCATGGATGGTTGGTAGCCACGGCGATGGTATGTTGGCGGCCGTCGCCGTGATGGTAGGCGGTATTTGCCGCCAATATCATAATGAGGTCCATTGTCTCAAAATGCCACAGACATCTAGGCAACTAGACTTTACATAGCTGACATATCCATTAAACACTGCATATCTAAGCTTAGTGCAATAGAAACTTTAAGAAGGCTACAGGTGCCTACTATAGACACTAAACTACTATTGTCATGATGACACATACACATCTACATTACCTCCACAATGGCAAACATAATGTGTAGGTTGTCATTAGATAATGTACCACTAAAGCATACACCAGGTTTACCTCTTGCCAATTGTACTATAATTTTCTGCATTAGTGAAGGCAATTCTACTCAGCATTGTCTACATGGCGTTACGCAAACACTACATTATGCGCATGTTCCATAGTTCTGCATTGTTACCCCGACAACAAGTGAGACTTTTCAGTATCCACATTTCTTACTCTTACTTTCATAATTGTGCGAATCATTTGCAACAATTTTGCATTGGTACACCAACCTTATTGTTGAGATATCCCTCAGTGAAACATTTCAGTATCCATGTTTCTTAAACATATTTTCATGATGGTGGGTATAGCTATTTTTGTTACTTCTATCACATACAAAGAGTAAATGCATTCATCCCCTTTCTACAAACAACTGATAATGACCCTGTTAAATGGAATCTATGGTTTGGTGTTGTTTAAATATATTTAGGAGCTCTGTGAGGTACTTGGTACCAGGGTCAAAGAAAAACGTTTATCAAAAACGGGGAAGAAAACTGAACTAACGATTCTATTGTTCAAGTATCAGTTAGTAAAGCTGCTCTCAGGAAAGTGTCTGAAGTGGAAAAGAGAGATTATCAAGTGGGTGATGAAAATGTTTTTTTTCAAATGCAAAGGTATATTTTTTGTATAGGATATCACAGTCATGGTGCCACTGGAAGAGTGTATACAGCAAAGGGTATCATAAGCAGACCAGCGTATGGGTTAAGCCACTTTTCCAAATTCTTCATACCAATATATAGCGACCCAAAGTTAGTGTCAGTAGCCAAGGGGAAGAAGATACACAGGTAATGTTCATGCAAGATGTGGCATAAATGCTATCAGACAACAGTGAAGAAAAAGAAGATTTGCATATTATGATTATTATGGCTGGCCATAATCATAATCTTTTGATTGATTCACGTACTTGCATAACCATGATATCACAAAAATCATTTATCAAAATATGTGGTCAAGCAATAATCTCTCTCAGATGCAGCACAGGTTGCAGATAGGGGGCTGTAAGTGTATATGGCTGGTCATTTTGAGAGTGAATAAAAATGTACAGACTGTGTGTCAAGGGTAAGGTATATATCACCAATAAGTTATCAACATTTTGGAAATGAAAGAGCATATGATGACAATACAAAAAGGTGATCCTCAGAGTACTATAGGAACTTGTTTTGTGATACATGTTGAAATAGTTATAGAATCTCACTACACTTGTGATGTTTAAGAAATTCCCATTAGTTTTGCTGATCTGATATATGTGTATTGCCCCAGGGTATGTGGAGTTTAGAAAAATCCCATTTTCTTAGAAGACAACCTGGGATTTTTGGGGGTGATTCCTGCCGCCCGCCAAGCGGGAACCGCCAGAAGACCGTACCGCGGTCAAAAGACCGCGGCGGTCATTCTGGGTTTCCCACTGGGCTGGCGGGCGACCGCCAAAAGGCCGCCCGCCAGCCCAGTGGGAAACACCCTTCCACGAGGAAGCCGGCTCCGAATGGAGCCGGCGGAGTGGAAGGGGTGCGACGGGTGCAGTTGCACCCGTCGCGAATTTCAGTGTCTGCTATGCAGACACTGAAATTCAAAGTGGGGCCCTCTTACGGGGGCCCCTGCAGTGCCCATGCCATTGGCATGGGCACTGCAGGGGCCCCCTGGGGCCCCACAACACCCCTCACCGCCCTCCTGTTCCTGGCGGTCGAAACCGCCAGGAACAGGATGGCGGTGAGGGGGTCGGAATCCCCCATGACGGCGCAGCTTGCTGCGCCGCCATGGGGGATTCCTCAGGGCAGCGGAAAACCGGCGGGACACCGCCGGTTTTCCCTTTCTGACCGCGGCCATACCGCCGCGGTCAGAATGCCCTTAGGAGCACCGCCAGCCTGTTGGCGGTACTCCCGCGGTCCCCTACCCTGGCGGTCTCGGACCGCCAGGGTAGGAATGACCCCCTTTGTCTTTTTTTCTGGACTCTATTTTTGCTGTAATTAGGGCTCTGTATACTGTAATACATTCCCCAGTTCCAATGTGTATAACCTTGCCCACTAAAATAGTAGTGTGAAATTGGTTTCATTCAATTTCTGCATGTACTATTCCTGAAAGGCAATGGTAAATGGTCCTAGGCTTTCAGCAATGGTATGGATGTTAATTGTTATATGTAGGCTTCAGTGTGTCTTCACACTACCTAGATCAATGACAAAAAAATGGACGACTTCAGAGAGCGCCACAGTGCTCTGGCAGGACTTCAGTTTAAAAACAATGCAATGACGCATGGCAAGGCAAAGTGCCTTTGCCAAATGGGAAAACCTATTTAAATCTGTGTTAGATTAGTAACACTCACAGTGTGTCTTGTAAGCCCACAGGTCTTGGTGCTTAACACATAAAAGTGTGCCTTGCTTCACATTGGGAATTGTGGGCCAGATGTAGCAATGTCCGATTTTGTGAATCGGAAATTGCGAGTCAGTGCGACTCGCAATTTCAGAGTTACAAAATAGGATGCAGAACGGTGTTTCAGACACCGTCTGTGAATCGCTATGGGGTCGCAAAAACCCACCTCATTAATGTTAATGAGGTGGGTCGCATTTTGCAACCCCATAGCGATTCCCTGCACTCACAGGGATGGTGGCCTGCTGGAGACAGCAGACCTCCATGTCTGTGACTGATTTTTTAAATAAAGCAGTTTTTTTTTGTATTGCAGCCCGTTTTCCTTAAAGGAAAACGAGATGCAATACAAAACAAAATAACAAAACCATTTGGTTTCGTTTTTTCAGAGTAGGCAGTGGTCCATTGGACCACTGCCTGCTCTGAAAAATCATTTCTGGCAACATTCACAAAGGGGAAGAGGCCCCATGGGGACCCCTTCCCTTTTGCGAATGGGTTACCACCAGTGTGACACTGGTGGTAACTGTGAATTGCTTTGTGATCGCGTTCGCGGTCACAAAGCGATTTAGCATCGCGGTGCGAGTCGCAAATAGGAAGGGGACACCCCTTCCTATTTGCGAGTCGCATTCGATTTTGAGCATCACAATGCGCATTTTGCATGCCGCAAACTGCGATTTTTGCAGTTTGCACCATGCAAAATGCAAAATGCTACCTACATCTGGCCCTGTATGTCCTCGCTGTGAACAATTGTCTAAATGCTGTTTCACTGTCATGGAAACGCTGTTTTTTCAGAAACAGGCATTTCTATAAATAAAATCATTATTTTAAATCTGCACTTTAGAAAATGCTACAGAAATGATTAACAGTTACCTTTCACATAGTTTTAAAAAACAAATTCAATGGTGAAAGCAGATTTTTGACAACGTTAGTGGAAAAGGAACTTTTTACAAAGTATACTTTGTGCTGTTTGGCTTGACTCAGAACTGGTTTCAAATCAGTTTGCTGCTCATTCCTGCTCTACAAATTTAAGGTATGTTTCTGGCTGGGTGTTAAAGATACTGCTTCCAAAACACAATGGCTTCACTACTAGGCCCAGTAAGGCAGGGGCTTTGTCAATACCTAGTTACTAACAAGATTCAGCCATTGGGGAGAGGAACCGAAACCATTAACAGAAGAAAAGACAGCCCAACAGATCTATTGACATGGCCATAATGAGGCTGGCAGGAACTGATATTATTCATTCCCAGAGCCAGCCTAGACTTTCTGGCTTTCATGGCAGCAAGAAGGAAAACTAGATAAGATTATGGCAGAAGGGAGAGTGTCTCATTGGAATAAGTAGGTGGCTAAGGAAGGACCAGAGCTCCTCCAAGTTGTTGATAGCTACAGATAGTTTGGCTGTAGGAATTCTGGAAATGTTTGCTGTAAACCAAGAGAGGAAGTGCTGAAAAAAGATGTGGGATAATTTGTGAGAGTAGTCAGGATTGGGTACAGGATATTATCCAAATTCTGTCTGGGACTGCTTGCTTCTTGTGACATAGCTACAGAGGGTGGAGCAGAGAGTCTATAAGAAATGTTTAATAAACCATGAGGCACAAGGCGTCCTCTTGATTATAGAAGATTTTGCAAGATATATTGACCATAGACTGACACAACTGTTCTTATTGCTTACTTGTTTGTGGGAATAATACAATTTGTTTAAAACATGTATAGACATGTCCTTAAAGTTGAATTGGAGAAAGTTAAAGGTTTCAAATATAAGGTGAAGGTTAATGCCATACTGGTAAAGCATACATTGAAAAATGTCTCTTTCAGCATAAGGGAGAATTTATTGAACATTGTAACAAAATATACAATGAAGGGGTTTTGGTGCCTATTAAATGGTTACTAAGGTTAATATTTATTGTTAGAGCTTAAGAAAATCTGGCCTTGGGTATGCACCCATCACTGTGGTTTAATAAATAAAATGGGTAGATTCTCACCTCTTGACTATGGCTGCTGTTATTTTGTTGATACTGGAAGGAATGAAGTGGTTTTCCAAGTTAGATTTAACCTCTTCATAGCCACAGGTGAAACACATATGAGGGTCTCTCTATAATTCTACAATTATTTATTTTCTATAGTCTCCATTGACCCATTTAACATTTAACATCTTTACTTCACATTAAAGATTCTCCAAAGTAATGTTTGATTATTGTAACTAATAGGCAGAGGTAAGGTTTATTTTGGGTCCCAATATGGCAAATGTTATCAAAATTGTGGGTGATGTTTTGCATTTGTTTCCCACATGCTATTTTTGACAATGGTACCCAGATGTTTTAGAGTCAATGCAAAATGTATTTAGGTAGTGTGTTATTAGACATCATTGTGTTGCTTTCCATCATCTCCAAGCCAGCATCCTTGTTGAAAGAATGTACCATGTGTGACAGAATATGTGCAGCGGAGAAGAACATTACTATGGCCCAAAGAATGATTCTGTGTTCAACAATGGTAGTTTTTACTTTTGCAATATTGTGGGAGGTTTAGCATGGTTGGTGATGTGTTCTGGCTGGATAAGAACATAGGTTGTCAGGATGGTGATGGTGTGATCTGGATGAACAAGGTGTTCAGCAAAGTTGAACTGTTAAAGGAAAGCTGAAGTTGAAACATTTTTGCAGATGATATATTTCTTATTTTTGTGTGTGGTTATATGCTCCCTCTTATGAGGGTTAGTAGGGTGTGCCTAGTTGCAATCTTTAGATGCGTTATTGTGTTTTTTTGGTAGGAAATTGGATGTGGCTTTATAGCTTATTGTCGATTACTCATATTCCTAATATCTTGCTATGTTATTGATTTAACCTTTATCAGTGGTCTGACCCTTTGAAAATGAATGTTAAAATGATGGATTCCATTTTGCATTTGGTGTTCTTGGGGGACCATATGCTGGTGTATTTAATTAAAACTCAAAACTGAAAGTTATAAAGTACTTTGCATTGTTACATTTGCCTTGTATTTTAATTTCCATGCTTCTTAATTTATCCTACGGTTAAATGGCATATTTTACTTTGTGTTTCTTTATAAATGTGTACTGTCTTAAGATGTCTCAATTCGTCTCTTTTATTTTGTCCTTTGGTGTACTGTCACATTTTCTTTACTTTTTTCGCAGTGACCTTGTTCCAACCCCAATACAAAAAGAAATGATAAATATATAAAAGCAATTAATCAACTGATATAGATATTTCAGTAAGAAAACTAAAATATGTTTGCCATTTGTATGAAATGTTGACATATCAAGATGTATGAAATACATTGAAAAATATTCAATTACTAACCTGAGTAAACAACATTGATTTTAGTTAGTTAGCCCTAATACATTATTTCTGCTGGCTACAGAAATAACACGTATGACATGTACCACTGTAAAATCACTTATGACACATATTCTTTCTTCATTTCGAATAGATAGTAAGGCTCTTTTTTGTAAGAAATTATAAAAACTTATCAGCATATTTTTTAATTAAAAGTCTTCAGATACAAATCCAGACGTTGCTTAGAATTCTTTTACAGTATATGTGCAAGAGGTGGTGGTAAAATTCATTGCTCATATTAGCAGGAAAATTGAGAACATTAGTACAGGGGGTATTTAATTTCCAGTGTCGGTATATAATATTGCTGAGACCAGGAAAAAAGAACAAGGTGCAGCATGAATTGTATTAAATCCTGATTGCTTACAAGATTGAAGTACATCTGTTGATTATGAATATCATCCAAACTACTGAAGGGAGGGAGACGCATGTTTGGACCCTTAGGAGGTTTGACTTTACTTGAACTGAATGAAATGGCCTGGCCTGTTGTTGCCATTATGATGAACTCACCGTGCTTCATGGATTTTTCATTCACTTCACTTAAAAAATATATATTTTGTTCCTTTTAGTGGAATGCAATAGCTTATACTTGGTTGAGTATTCTGAGTGTGCAGAGACTGAGTGACTTCTTAAGAGTCCTCGGTCATGCACACTCCTAAATTATTGCCTTATAAGTGTTTAGTAGTGTGTGTGTGTGTGTGTGTGTGTGTGTGTGTGTGTGTGTTTGTGTGTGTAATACCTTGTGAGTGATGGATGATTAGTTGCAACTTGTGAATGGGTTTGGAGGTGCTCGGCTCCTCACCAACGTATAGTGCTGTGAACACCTCCTAGTAATGCAAATAAGACAGGAGTGGTCAGCACTTTTGAATAGCCTTCTCACCAATGATGACATCAATGATGTGTGTCTATTCCTCCACCAGTTTGAAACACTTTTAGGAAAGAGGAGGCAATCAAACATGATTGACTGAACGCCATTCAGCGCACATATGCGATAGGCGAAACAGACAACAAAGTCCACCCTTTCCTGTTCCAAATAAGTTTTCCTCTGTCTGTGATTGGGTTTCTGCAGATGTTCTCCTACCCATTGCCATCTCCAAGAATAAGGGGTTTTGACAGGGTCCAATCAGGGCAGTAAGGCAAGAAGCCCACACATTCTCACCTATACAGCAAAAGCCGTCCAGGTAATCTCTTGGCTTCCCTCGAAACGTGCTGTGGTGGCAAAGCAGACAGTACCAGATGGATTCCAAGTACTGACATGGGCCTGATTGTGTACACTGATGTCCAGCGTATTTTTTGGGCTAGGAAAACTATTTATTGGCATGTTCCATTGTTACCAAACCTTAACTGTTGTCTGTTTCTCCTGACAAAGTGAGGAGGAATGAAAGCCTTGGTAAAAACACGGTGTTATGATCTCTTCTTTAGGTGGTGAGTACACCTTTTAACTGCGGTGGAGTTTCAGCTTTCAGACATGTGGAAGTTCAAGAACGGTGGCCAGGAGTAGTGATGAAATTCCCACAGTGATCTCATGGATGACTAAGCTCTTTGTAGAGTACCTTGTCCCTTTGTCAGTTGTTGCACCAGACCAATATTCCATTCCGTGTCAGTGAGCGAATTAGTTTATTTAGAACGCAAAAATCAGTTTATTAAAATTGTGCCCATATTGTGTCCCACCTTTTTGTTGCATTACAGGGTACGTGGAACTGTTATCCGTTTGCATGAATAGAGCCTGACAAAAGCAATCAGCTCCAAGGCACTGTTCATGAAACCTTCCTTTATTCAATGTCATGGACACATAACTTCCACTTTAGGAGGTGGGTGAGATTAGCTCTTCCCTAACAAGAATCACACATTGTTTTCGTTTTCTATGAAAAGTAAAACGGCTGACACACATATGTTATGCCCCTTCCTGGTAAGAAGATGGTTCGTGAGCAAGTGTCACCCTGAAGAGTGGGCCACAATAGAATATTTTCTTTAATTTCGGAAGGTGGTGGGAGTTCCTGAGGTTGTACCGCTATTTGGCAAGATGCAATAGATGAGCTCCCGTTTACCTAGAGACTTCCATATGTCACAGATATCCAAATGCTTTACAATGAATTGGGGTTCCTATGAAGGTGCACGGAGTGCGCTGCATGGGGGTACGTCCCTGCGCGGACGCGGTGCCGCTCCCCATGTCATTATTCGAGTCTCTCTTTAGTTCAATTAAACGCTTTGGCTGCTAAGAAAGTTATATACAGGTCACCCAGGAGTTGTAAAACAAACCGCACTGAAGACAGGGCTACGCTCTTTGATATACACGTCGGTCTCGTGTTCCACTTCACGGGGTGATTCAAAGGCCATTTCTTCTGTTACCAAGAGCTGCTCTCGTGTGACTAATGATTACCCTTGATTACGTGTTCATTACAGTACCTTCCTTAACACATTTGTGAAAATGTGTAGGCCATCGACACTTCCTGGGGAGCCACGGCAGTGCTGACTTCGAAATAAGCGCATCTTTTCACCGAGCACGTCTTGCTGCAGAAAGAGGGGAAACATGGCCAGGAGGACCTGGAAAACAAAGCAGTGACCTCAGGCACGCGCTCTTTATCTCTTCTAAACACCTCAGAGGTCCGTGTCTGGGTTGCACGCTACAAAAAGGCGCAATTAAGCCAATTACAATCAATATGAAACATCACCAACCACTATTAGCATGCTGGCGTATTTAACAGTTCTCACCTTGAAAATAAATGATGTGAGAATTACAACCTCTAGTCCAAAACCAAGCTTCTAAAAATGTGCAAAATTGTTATATTGTAAAATTACATGCAGAGGGGTGTAATTAAGCTCCAGTTGTACGATTTTCATGACCAACCTGAGAGCGGCTTTAAACGCAGACTATGGCTTCGGAGAAATGAAATTCCAGACTACAATCAGGCAAACTCTGAAAGGTTACATCAAAAACGAACCATAACAAACAAAGCTGCCATGATATTGAGGTAACTTTAGTTAGTAATATCCTTTCCTATTTTTTTTGCGCTCTGTTTTGTGTTTTTTTCAATTTTTCATGCAGCTTTTGCACAACATTTTTTTTCACATTTTTTGTATTTATTGCCTAGTAGTATGGAGATACACTTTCTGTGTCAAGAAAAATAATGGGTTAGTTTAAACTGTAGTCATTTCACAGAACAGTTGTATTTTAACAGCTTTTTATCCAATGTCCAAGGTTTAGGCCTAATGATTGTTTATTTTGTTTTAATGGACTAATAGATGGCTCAATGATCTGATAAATGGATTGGTTCGGACTTCACCTAGTCAGTCACTTGATGTATTGCCGAATCTGCAGGTACAGATTCATTCTTGAATTTTGACAATTCAGTAAGAGTAGAAAGTGTATTGCTTCTCTTCTGAATGTTTTAGCCTCCACAAATCATAAAGGTCCAACTTCTCCATCAATGTTTTAGGCTTTTTTTGACCATGTGTAATCTATCTACCCTGTGGCGTACACCAAAATGATGCCGCAATACATGTGAAAGGTAAAGAGGGGCCTCCTGAGTCTCCCAAAATTCACAAATATTCTTTGGCCTTGAACTGAATGGGGTTCACTGAAAGGTTTGGAGGCCACTGAGGGGTGTGAAAGCTGAATCAATTACTAAGAAATTAGCATTGATTAATGGCTATGAATTTACATTAATTAGGATAACAGAGAAAATGGTGCGTCCTGGAAAATGTGCCCACTTGAATGGCCACTACAAAGTGTACAATGATGAATATAGAAGCCACACTTAAAGTTTAAATAATGTGCACATGTAGAATAAAATGTATTAGTGAGTTATACTAATATATTAATGTTATGTATTTGCTTAAATAATATAAGACATTGATTAATTATGTGGTTTGGACCTAGTTGACAAAGCCTCATGTTAAGCCCCATGGCATAAAATAAATGCTTGTTAATGTTTTGTGAAAGCAGAACATTAAAACTGACCATTGTTCACACAGCGCTGACCAAGCGATTCGTAAATGTTTTAAACTTTTCTGTTGGGAACTGCTTATTGAATCGTTTTTAATGAAGTTGATTCTTTGTAGGTTTGATGGGTGAGAAGAAGACGTTCCCAGGAGCCAACAATGGGTACACTGACTACAGCCAGGATTGCAACAAAAGAGTTACCTGACGGACTGACAATGGGAACGGGAGAAGAGGAGTCAGTCATCGACGTGTGGAAGACTGTTTAGTTATAGTTTAGATTTAGAATTTAGAGACTATTGGCCATACTGGGGACGTACGATTTTCAGAGCAATGACGGAGTGAGAAAAAGTTTTATGGATTTTAGTATATCCAGACTACACTCTGTAGAAACGCAGTTCAGTGCAGCAGTTGCTTTTTCATTCTAGTCCTGTTAGAGGCCATTTTTCTTTTCCTTTGTCTTCCTTGCTTAAATGATAATGCTGTTGAGGCTGTTTCGTTAATGTAATGTTTTCCAAGTTGGTTCAGTTAACTTAGAGCCCAGCCGTGGCTGAACCAATCCCTTTCACTGTCCCATTGCTGATGCTGACAAGAAGTATGTCCAACTGACAAAGAAATCGCAGCTTGCTGATCCATTGATGGAGAGGTATACGGAATGCTAATGTTTCTGTTGTTTATTTATGTTATTTCTTCTAGGTACCAACCGCTATCTTGATTGAACACTAGTTAGATATTTTCCAAATTAACTTTTGACTAAATTGCTTTTGCATGAAGCCCAAACATACTATTTTAATTGGAGTGTTAGTTAGTATGCCCAATGTGTTGACAAATGATACTAACTAAGAATTGATTTGGTTCACCTGTTGAATCTAAATATATGCTATCTCTGTTGTTCAGTTATTGATGTTATTCATTTGTACTGTAACTCTTGAGTGTCTAATAATTAATGCATTAGTCAAATTGAGATTCTTTCGTCGCTTTGGTCAGCCTGTGTTGTTTGTATATGCTTATCATTTGGTTTTGCGATTAATTTATGTGATATTAGCATTGTTGATATAGAGAAATAAACTTCCTAATTTTACTAAAATTTGTGGTTATTCATGGCCACATGGGTCATGGTGCGTAAAGATTACGCATTCAAAGTTTCTCATAATTGATTTGTTGAACATGTTATGTTGTTGTTGTGTATTGGTAGCAGAGAATGGTTATGTCTCCTTAAGAGGCCACCATAATTTCCATTTATTGATAGAAGAATAGGAGTGTTAGGTCTCCCTAAGAGGCCACCATAAGTTTTTCAGATTTCGGCAGCAGAAACAGAGTGTTGTGTCTCCTTAAGAGATCACTATGATTTCCGATATATAGCAGCTATAATATTCCAGATTTTGGTAGTGGAAACGAAAGAATATGGGGGTCATTACAACATTGGCGGTAAAAGCTGCTTACTGCTGTGCAGAAGACCGCCAACACACCGCCGCGGCCGTGGAATTCTGCCACGGTCATTATGACCCACATCTCGGAATCCGCCAAAATCCAGACACCCACACAAGTCCGCCACACCAAAGGTCAGTGATAAACTGGCGATAACAAAACCTCCACCATCACGCCAACAGGAATACGCCCACACTATCACGACACACGAATCCACGCGGCGGTCTTCCAACCGCAGTATTCCATTGGCGGTACACACCGCCGCGCTCAAAATACACACACATTTACAAAACACATCCACATTGGACAAATCTAAATACACACTCCTGATACACATACACATACCACTCCCACACATCCAATACAATATAAAACACACACCCACATCACCCACAAACCCTTACGTCAACAATTGCGACAGAAGGCCAGAGAGAGACACCACCAGAAAGAACAATAGCATCCACAGGCACCCTACACTATCACTCACACAACATCCAAGCACCTCACACAACACACCTCTAAATATCACCCCACATATCACAACACACACCACTGCACACATCACCCACACCGCCCCATGGCCCCGCAAAGACACCCCAGGTTCTCTGAGGAGGAGCTCAGGGTCATGGTGGAGGGAATCATCCGGGTAGAGCCACAGCTATTCGGATCACAGGTGCAGCACACCACCAAAGCTAGGAAGATGGAGCTATGGTGAAGAATCGTGGACAGGGTCAACGCAGTGGGACAGCACCCAAGAACATGGGATGACATCAGGAAGAGGTGGAACGACCCACCGGGGAAGGTGCGTTCCGTGGTCTCAAGACACCACCTTGCGGTTCAGAGGACTGCCGGCGATCCCCCACCTCCTCCCCCAGAACTCACTACATGGGAGGAGCAGGCTATACTGCATCCTGAGGACCTCGCAGGAGTAGCTGGAGGAATGGACTCTGGTAAGGCAAATCTTTCACTACTTCATCCCCCACCCACCTGCATGCTATCACATACCCCAACCCTCGCCCTCACCCCATCACTCCAACTCCTCACATATGTCACAATATCACAAACCACACATCCCAAACCCAAGCCCTGCATGTAACACCAAAGCATGGACACCCATCACCAAAGCATGTACACTGCACATACCCATACACCCCCCTAAACCATTATCACACTAGGTCCTACACAGGAATGCAAGCACTGGGGTACAAGGTCACCCACCCATTGCACACCATGGCACACACAGATGCAATAATCATTCCTTTACACCTCTGCAGGACCCCTACCCAACATCACCAGACAGGAGGGTCCAGACATGTCCACTCCACCCACAGAAGAGGCCCACAGTGATGACAGCAGCTCTGTCCAACTGGATCTAGAAGACCAGCCCAGCCCATCTGGGACCTCGGGACAGTCGGTTCCGCTCACGCTCGAACAGGCCACTACAGAGCTTTCCCCCTCTGGAAACACCAGCACAGCACCCACCCAGCGGGCCCATACCTCTGTCCCCAGGACACATCAATCAGCAGTGTTTCCACCACTACAGGGAACCCAGGCTAACCCACCACCCCAACAACACCAGGGACCTGGGGGCAGTGGCAGTGGGCACACGGTTCAGGGGATAGAGGCCCAGGAACACAGGGGAACTGGAGGGCTGCTGTGCGACAGGGGGAGGACAGGCCCAGGGAACCCACTCTCCACAAGGCCCTCTCCAACATCATGGGAGCCTACCACCATTCCCAGGAGACGATGGCAACGGTACTGGCCAAGTTTTAGGAGACCCAGCGGCTGCAGGAGGAACAGTATCTGGGCTTCAGGGAGGAACTAAAATCCATCAATTCCACCCTGGGCACCATTGGAGGGGTGCTGAAGGAACTCGTGAACACCAGGAGGGACACTGTGGCACAACAAGGGGCCCCTGAAACTAGCCTGGACGATGAACTGCCCACCACCTCCGCCGGCACTAGTGGACAGGAGGCACCGCCTTAGGACGACGACACCAGCACCCCACCCCCTGCAGAAGGAGAACGACCCCGCAAGCGGTCCCTGAGATCCAGGACAAAGACAGAGAACAATGCCAAGACCCCGCCAAGAAATGAGACCACCCTGAATGTCATCCTTCTGTCCCACTTTGTCACCCTGTCCATCCTTAAACTGCCCCAGCTCCACTTCCTATGCCCCTTTGGACAATGCACCTGTGAGACTAATAGACTGGACTCTGCCATGGACATTCCTCCACCATCAGCCCTGACCATTTTACAACCCCCTCCACTATTTAGCACTTAAATAAACACCCTTCAATCACAAAACAATCTGGAGTCAGTCTGTGCTTTCACAATTGTGTATTTGCAATAACTGAGGGAAATAAAAATGTCCATTGTATTGTCAACATACCTATGTGACACAGCTCTAGTCCATGCGGAAACAAAGCAGATGTCATACAGTGGGACCCACATCTGTGAAATCGTAAGGGAAAGTGACAACTCAGTGACCATACACTGGGTGAAAATGACAGACAGATGAGAGGTAGTAGAATTAAATCAGATGAAGCAGGCAGTGTTCTTCTTACCTGTGTCTCACTGGAAGCATTGGTGGATCACTGTGTTCCTGTTGTCTATTTCCTCTTCTTCTGGTTCCTCGTCTTCACTGTCCACAGGCTTCACAGCTGCCACAACACCTCCATCTGGACCATCCTCCTGCAGAAAAGGCACCTGTCATCGCAAAGCCAAGTTGTGAAGCATACAGCAGGCCACGATGATCTGACATACCTTCTTTGGTGAGTAGAATAGTGAACTACCTGTCATATGGAGGCACCGGAACCTGGCCTTCAGGAGGTCGAAGGCCCTCTCTATAATCCTCCTAGTTCACCCATGGGCCTCATTGTAGCGTTCCTCTGCCCTTGTCCTGGAATTCCTCACAGGGATCAGTAGCCATGACAGGTTGGGGTAACCAGAGGTGGCAATTTACTCGTACGACTGCGCCAGGAGGAGAGCCGACTGATAATTCAATACGACACAGTGAATAATGGACATAACGAAGATCATGAGTGGCATTATTGGATTATGTAAAGTGCCATCCATGTATTATTACCAACAGGTGATTACCATTGTCAGACAGGATTACTTATTGTCTTGCATTTAACACATTTCTTGTTCTACGTTTTTAGCCCAATGTTTATAGCAACTTTTATTTTTCCTTTAACCATACTGGTACATTTTGTTCATTGAACTGCATCTGTTCTTTCAAATAGTTTTTCATTCCTTGTTTTTATGCTGGTAGGGGGGATATACAATGTTGACAATGAGCACATTGGAGTTATTTGATTCCATCTCCTTTTCAAAAGGTTTTCTAAGACATAATAGCCTTTTATATAAACATACCCATTTCAAGATCCCATTTTACCCCTAGAGGTAGCATCACCATTATTATTATTTCCATTATATCAGTCTTGTTTTACACTTTCTCTTTTTTCTTTTACTTCATTCGTCGTCCTTTATTTCTGACGAAGGTGACACCATTACAAGATGGCGCCACTTTTTTCTTGGAGCCAAGATGGCGCCGCTTACATTGGTCATGGCATTTTATTATGCCTTGTATACTTAGTCCTTCTTTTGTGTCCGTACCTCACCAATAACATTGAGGTAGGACACATCATTTTTGGAGATGGATATAAGATGCGATGCAAAACCGGCGCGTTCGCCTTCGTTTAAAATTATGGCGACGGACGCGAACGCTTGAATATTAGATTGCACCGACACCAAACAGGTGAGACTGAGGCCCTGATTCAGTGCCTTCCTGCTATGCTAATATGCATTTAATGTTAGCGTCATGTCGAGTTTCTTTGTTACCTTAAAAAACAACCTTAAACGGACTGGCCACCTGTATCCACTCTATTGAGTACTTTTTATTCGCACCGGTTTGTAACAGGAATATAAGATTTTGCCTTTTTCTTTTAAGGCTAATATCAATTTTCCCCAACATTATTGGTTATGTAATGTTTTGTCAACTTGTGAAGCATTCCCTTGTGTGAGGTTACCCATACCAGGGTGAATCATGCTTCTTGTCAAGTCCATTGAATCCCTTACAAAAACAGATTTTGTTTCTCAGCAAGCCATTTAATACGAGGCACCATTATTTTGATTGTTTTTTTCCTTCAAGCCATTTTCTTTTGACTACCCATGGTACTTCCTCTATTATGAATATGTTACAAGTCGATCATATGTATTTATTTTTCAGTCTAATGAAATAGTGTTTATACAGCTGATTGTTTTGTAAGCCGAATATTGTCTACACAGTATGGTATGTTGCATTCATTTGTCTTGTTACAACTTTGTTCTTGATGGTAATATCCTTTTCTCTGTGTAATACTCATGAGCACAATTCTATAACTCTCCCATCCTTTCTTCAGTTTTAGCACTAGCACTATCATTATTGTTTTAAGATCACTTTTTGTCATATATTCTTACTCTTTCCGGCCACACCTTCTTTAACAATTTTTAGGTGACTTCTGCATGTTCTTGTTATTTCTCATTCGCTTTAATACACATTTTTCAGCTTGCAATGGCCACACTTAACAGCATCTGTAATTACCTTTTCCTTTTAATTTTTCTATTATCCATTCTCTTAGATCATCAATTACTTGGAAAAAGCATTTCCTGGAATGAAGATTTATGTTTTGCGTTGCATGATCTTCTTTACGGACCTTGGGTTTTCACATTTTGGTGTTGCTTTCTTTCCTCATAGTTTTTTCTCAGTACAATTGAACTATTTTCCTAGTCGCATGTCGTTTCTCTTTTTCAGCCTTGAGAAAGCCCTGGTGTACGCGCCTGTGGGGCGAAACACGTGTTGGCTGAGTTTCTTCTTTTCTGTGGGATCCATCCTTGTTGCATTTCAACCGGGAGTTACTTGTCTTCCAAAATAAAACTCGAATTGGAGCAACAAAGGTTCTTTTCGTAGTTCCTTTCATGAACTTCACTGAATTCATGGCAAACAGACATTAATAATTTTATTCATTCAGTTGGACCTTACCTTCTTTTAACTAGTGCATTTCTTTTGGAGGACTAGGGTCCATGTCCTCTGGTTAAGTTCCCACGTTTACAAAAATACATTTTATACAGGAAGTTTGTGGCTTGGACCCCTTCTTTCTTGAGGTAACCAGAGTCACCTGCAAATGGGGAGGGACAACTGTTAGACACACATTAACTCATAGGGACATCCCCAGATCCAGGCACCTATTCACACTGTATAGGGTCCATGTCCTCACCTAATAGCCATACACGGTGTCTCTGGAGTTGCCCCATCACTTAAGGGATGCTGCTATTCCTCAGAATGTAAGCGTCATGCACTGAGCCAGGAAATTTGGCATTCACATGGGAGATGTACTGGTCGGCCAAACACACAATCTGCACATTCATCGAATGGTAACTCATCAGGTTTATGTACACCTGTTCACTCCTGCGTGGGGGGACCAAGGCCACATGTGTCACATCAATGGCACCTATAATGTTGGGGATATGCTCCAGCGCATTGAAGTCACCTTTCACTGTAGGCAGATCTTCCACCTGAGGGAAAACGATGCAGCTCCACATGTGTTTCAGCAGGGCAGACACCACTCTGGACAACACGTTTGAAAACATAGGCTGGGACATCCCTGATGCTATGGCCACTGTTGTTTGAAAAGACCCACTTGCTAGGAAATGGAGTACTGACAGCACTTGCACTAGAGGGGGGATTCCTGTCGGACGGCGGATAGCTGACATCAGGTCTGGCTCCAATTGGGCACACAGTTCCAGGATTGTGGTATGATAAAGTCTGTAGGTGATGATCATATGTCGCTACTCCATTGTCGACAGGTCTACCAGCGGTCTGTACACCGGAGGATGCCGCCATCTCCTCACCTGCCCCAGCGGACGTGCTCTATGGAGGAGAACAGCGAGCAGAGAGTCAACCAACTCTGAGGTACGTAAACACAACTTAATCGGAAAATGTTTGCAAATCGACATATGGCTGTATTAGTGTTTAAGCAAGGCCTAGATATGTGTGACGCAGTCCAAAATAATGCCATGTGGGCCCCTGAAATGGCGGCTGCCTGACCTGTTAAGTGGGACAAGGGGATATGAGGTAACTGCACTGGCTTTGTACACCGTCGCGGTAGGCAGTCGAAGACCGCGGTGCAATCCTGCATTGGTTAACATTGGACCCTATGGGTCCCAGGAGCCAATGACGATGTACGCCGGCGGTAACAGTATGCACCGCCGTGGACATGACTGCCATTTTCTCTCTGTTCAATCACTTGATACCTGATCTTCGACAGGAGAGGACCTACACTGCAAGTGCTGCTGTGACCTCAGTCAGGAAGAGACAATGGCTCGTGTGTCTGGGGAAAGGGCCCCTGTCTTCAGCACGGAGGAGTTGGAGAAACTAGTGGATGGGGTCCTCCCCCAGTACAGGCTACTCTACGGTCCTCCAGACAAACAGGTGTGTACACTGTGAGCATGCTGTATGGGCAATGGCTGTTTAGAGTGGTGTTGGGGGGAGAATGAGGCGTGCATGAAATGACGGTGAGTGCATGTGCGTCATGGCAAGGGTAGGGATGCAGGCCAATGACTGTGACGGTGCGGATGGTTATATCTTCTCCTTTTCCCCTGTACTATTCCTTTAGGTCTGCGCCCACCAGAAGAAGGATATTTGGCGTGCCATCGCCAAGGAAGTCTGGACCCTGGGGGTCTACCACAGACGGGGCACCCACTGCCGGAAAAGATGGGAGGACATTCGCCGCTGGAGCAAGAAGACGGCGGAGGCCCAGCTGGGGATGGCCTCCCAACGTGGGAGGGGTGCCCATCACACCATGACCCCCCTGATGTTCCGGATCCTGGCGGTGGCGTACCCAGAGTTGGATGGGCGCTTGAGCGCATCACAGCAGCCACAAGGGGGTGAGTACCCTCTCATTCAGCTGATTCAGCGCGCATTGTAGGTGTCTGGGTGGGGGAGGTGAGCTGTGGGTTCCCCTAGGCGAGAGCGAGTTTAGTAGGCAAGGTCCCTTCTGAAGGCATGCCTTGTGGCACCCCACCCCGCCTTTGTACAGAGCCAACTACACCTAGTCAGGATCTTGTGACATCCATGTAAGCAGCATTCTGGCATAGCCTTGTAACCCATGTCCCTGTGATTGATTAGGGAACTCCAAGTGCACGGCGTAGTGCAGGGGGCTTCTGTGTCTGTAGTGTCCACCAACGGTAGCGGTATTGCATGCACTCAACATGTCTTTCTTCTGTCTTCCCCCCCTTTTTGTGGTCTCCCTGTTCTTGTGTGCATTAGCATCATCAGGCAGAGGAGCAGTGGCACCGGAGCAGGAGGGAGCTGCATCCCACATGGCCGCGGAGGGCGACACAACGGAGTCTGAATTTACCAGTGGTACGGAGGGCGAGGGGAGCTCCACTGCAGGGACAGGAACTGAGACCAGCGATACGGACTCCTCCTCTGATGGGAGCTCCCTTGCGGTGGCGGGCCCATCTGTACCCCCCGCATCTACAGGTACCCTCTACCAGCACCGCCCTCCCAGCAGCCCCTCAGCGTTTGCCCAGTGGCCGCTCACCCAGGAAGGTGGGCATCTCCTTTGCCCCAGGCACCTCCGGCCTTGCCCCTGTCACCCTTGGTGCCCTCAGTGAGGAGGCCATTGACCTCCTCAGGTCCCTCACTGTTGGGCAGTCTACCATTTTGAATGCCATCCAGGGTGTAGAGAGGCAGTTGCAACAAACCAATGCATACCTGGAGGGCATTCATTCTAGTCAAGCAGCCCAACAGCGAGCTTTTCAGACTGTCCTCAGCACTGATGGCAGCCATTGTCCCTGTCTCTAGCCTCCCCCCTCCAACTTCCTCCACCTAGACCCAAACCCCTGTACCTCAGCCTATCCCAAGCACACCATCAGACCAGCATGCACACACGTCAACACACAAGGCAAGCTCAGGTAAACATAAGCACCACACATCCCACAGGCACTCACGGAAGTATCATACACATGCAGACATACCAACATCCACTGCCTCCACTGTGTCCCCCTCCTCCTTGTCTCACTCCTCCCTCCCTGTCTCATCTCCACTCACACCTGCATGCACTATATCGTCAGCCACTACCTCCATCACCAGACACCCACCACCACACCCCGCTCACGTGCACTCACCACCCCCACTACCATTCACACATCCCCTGTGTCCTCTCCCAGTGTGTCTGTGAGACCACCTCCCAAGGTACACAAACGCAGCCACACACCCACCCAACAGCCATCCACTTCACGACAGCCTCCAGGCCATGCATCTTCAACCAAAGTCAGCAAACGTACACCTCCTACAACCACTACCTCTTCCTCCACTCCCAAACCCCCTCCATCTACCCGTCCCAGTGTGCCTAAAAAACTTTTCCTGTCCAACCTTGACCTCTTTCCCTCACCTCTCCCACCCCTTCAGTCTCCTAGGGCCCGCCTCTCCAGGTCCCAACCCAGCGCCTCAGCCACAACATCTGCGGGAACAGTGGTGCCAGTAGTAACCGGCTTCTGGAGTGCACCAGGCAGCAGGGCAGCCAGTGTGGCAAGGAGCCAGAGCACAGACAGTCCCCCACCTCTAAAGCATAAAAAGTTGGCCAGTGCCCGGCGGGAGAGAGGAAAGAAAATCTGCCACGAAAGCCACTCCCAGGGGTACAGTTGGGAGTGTGGAGACAGCTGCGCCACCATCCAAGGTGGGGAAGGGGCACAGTAATACCGGCAAGTCTGGGAAAACCTGCACGGCGGACAAGACCATAACAAGCACCACTGCCCAGGACACCGCCACCACCAGCACTGCTGCCAAGGACACCGCCGCCACCAGCACCGCTGAACAGGACACCGCCGCCACCAGCACCGCCCACTGGAGAGGCTTGAGAGACTGTGGCTTTGCACTCCCCAGGATAAAGCAGTGGGCATGGAGCCCCCTCATGGATCTGGTGTCGTGCACTCATCTGGCTGAAGTGCCCCCCTTCCCTTCCCCCTGAGGTGCCTGTTTTATTTCTATCTGATGCCCCAGCAGTGTTCTCTCCATCTTGTTCGGGTATTGAGTGTGGGCCTCGCCCATGAATTTTGGGCCCAGTGGTCCACGGACTATGATGGTGGAATTCCTTGGACTTGTATTCTTGGTGTATATATTTGTTTATAGTGTGAATATCTTTATATATGTATATTTTTTTGATTTATGTATTTGAATATATTACAATCATTCGACTCATTTCCTTTTGTCCTTGCATTCTTTCAGGGGGTTTTGGGGAGTGTAACTGTAATGAATCATGATGTATTATTGTGTGTGTTGTCGTGGGTGGGGGTGGGGGTGTTGCGTGTGTGTGTCACTCTCTTTTCCCTCCCTCTCCCCTGTGTCATAGGTGCAGTACTCACCGTGGTCATCGCCGCCGTCTTTGTTGTTCCTGGCAGAGAAGCAGGAAGATAAAGGCTGGCAGTATCTGGAGCTCGGGTTCCATGGCGTCCTGATTCCTCATGGGGTGTGTAGAGGTGAGCATTTTCCCTTCCAAGTCCTGTTTCTGCTGTGTTTTTGTTTGCGGTGAATCCGCCCTGGAAAAGGTGGCGGATTGGATTGTTGTAAATTTGTGGGCAGTACATTGTCCTCCGCCTGCCTGTTGGCGGTTACCGCCGCGATGTTTGTTTGTACCGCCTTGGTGGCCCGAGTGTTAAAGTGGCTGTCTATGTTGGCGGTTTCCGCCACGGTCGTGATTCCAATTTTTTTTCCACCGGCCTGTTGGCGGTTTTACCTTCACTTTAACACCGACCGCCAGGGTTGTAATGACCACCTATGTCTCCCTAAGAGCCTACCATGACTTTCCCAAGACCTTGGAGTTTGCCAATGCTTGTTTGAATATGGCAGAGCGCTGCCCCAATTGGGGGTGAGGGGCACGGTGCTTAGGACCCCGGGTCAGGTGCGCTGTTCGTATGTTTGCTGGCAGTAGCGCTTCCGCCCTCTCGCCTCACGAGGCGAGAGGGCAGAATAGCAGTAATTGGGGATCGCGCAGGGGCGCGTCACTTCCAGCCTCCGGCGCGGCATCCATTGGGGTGTATTTAAGTTGGTGAGGGATCGGTGGTCTGAGAGTCACTCAGCTGCAGCAACTGGTCAAGATGGTGAAGGAGTGTGGGGGACTCCAGTTCCCAGACCTCATTGTCATACATATTGGAGAAAATGACCTGGCTCAACTGGGGCGTAAAGTGCTCAGAGAGACTATTTTAGCAGAAATGGCTCAGTTGTCAAAAGAATTTCCTAACCCTGCCTTCGCATGGTCTCACATGGTACCCCATCGCAATTGGGGTCTTGACATGAAATCTAGGACTATGAATGTGTCCGTGCGATGTCTCAACTCTGAACTTGTGAGGTTGTGCCCTGGTCCAGGGCGCTTGTGGAATATCCCATAGAGACTGCTAAAAGGTGCAGACATGTTCCATAAAAATGGCTTGCATTTATCTGATGCGGGCACAGACCATTTCATTGATGATATTTGGGGCTTTTCCCGGTTTGTTTGGGGTTGGGGAGGGCGAAGGACCTCTAGGCCCCTGGTCGTCCTCGTGGCGTGGGATGAGATACTAAATTCACCCTAAGCAACAGAGGGGTCTCTAAGGCAGGGTCCCCTGGATAACACCGAAGGTATGATCCTGCAGTCCTGAACCAACCGGCGGATGTACACACCAGCTTGCTGGGGTGGGTACTGTGGCTCCCTCTCCTGGCCACCCCGTTGCACCCCGACAGCAGATTGATGTTTGGAGGGGGCAGAACCCAGAGCACAAAGACAAGGGATGATGAGGTGCTGGGAATCACCCCCCAGGGATACAGGTGAGGTACGGTTCACCTGTGTGATCCAATGGAAGTTTGGGACACGGGAGGATCCTTGGTTGTGTGGGCGTTAACATGATTTATGACCTGATTGAAGTTTGATTTACATGATATGTTTTTACGTTGTGATTTTAATTAATTCTGCACAGTGTGGTTTTTAGTCGAGTGTCATTTGTAAATAAGTTATTCCAATGCCAAAGACAATCAGACTTTGGCAGTTTACGTTTGGCAGGTGTTTGAGCAGGGGCCTACTGGAGGCACACAGGTTCTATGTTCTCAGCGGTTCTAGTAAGGGTGTGAATGGAATAGGTCTTGCGCTTGTTCGGCTTAAGCAAATTGCAGGTGAATTGTGAGTGATTAGGGAGTCTGTGTCAGTGCTTAATTTGTAAATAAAAACCTGCCTGTGCCCAAAGCCCTCCTCTTAAACACACCGGGGGTCATTATGTCCCTGGCGGAAGGCGGAGAAGCGGCAGTAAGACCGACAACAGGCTGGCGGTCCTTTTTTCTGTATTATGACCATGTCGGTTACCGCCATGTTCACCCGCTGCTTCTCCGTGCCGCCCGCCAGGGCAGAGACGACCGCCGGGCTGGAGACCTGGGTCACAATACTGCCGCCGGTATTTTGACCCGGCTTACGGCCGTGGATTTCCTGCTGTAGCAACCGCCATGAAATCCATGGCGGTAAGCACTATCAGTGCCAGGGAATTCCTTCGCTGGCACTGATAGGGGTCTCCCCCACCCCCCACCTTCACCCACACTCTGACTCCCTCCCCTACACCCCCCACCACCCCTGCCACCCCCCAAAGGTGGCAGGGCCCCCCTCCCCACCCTGACCCCCAACATCACGTAACTCACACACACACAACACGCACGCAGGCACCACCAATACACACCCTCACACACACCGACATACATGCCTACATCCACACACTCAGTCAGACACGCACACCCATATACAAACATACACGCACACATCCATACAGACATACATACAGACATACACGCACTGATTCCCACAACACGCAACACCCCCGCAAGCATACACGCACTCACACACCCCCTCTACATACACAGATGCACACCCCCATGTACCCACACAACACCCCCCACCCCCCTCCCCTAATGGACGATCGACTTACCAGTTCCGTCGATCCGCCGGGAGGGAACGGGAGCCATGGGGGCAGCTCCGCCGACACCACACCGCTAACAGAACACCGCTGCGCCGAATCACAGGACGTGATTCGCTGGGCAATGTTCTGTTGGCGTGGCGGTGGAGGTGGAGCAACCTCCACTTCCCCGCCGCCCGCCAGTATGGCTGTTGGCGGCTCTCCGTCCTAAAAAGGACGGAGAGCAGCCAACAGTCATAATACGCTGAGCGGCAAACCGCCACTACTGGCAGTCTTCCGCACGGCGGTCCCTCGGCGGTCTTGTAAAAAGACCGCCGAGGTTGTAATGACCCCCACAGCTTCTGCAATTAAATGTGAGAACACGGAATAGTGAGGCAGTGCAATCCTGAAGCCACTCGGGCCTCTTCAATCCATATAAAGCCACTCCCTGCCCCTTCAGCTCACTCTTGCAGCTTTCTACTTTCTCCCTTTGTGAGGCTTTTTTATTTTTTCCCTCCCTCCGTCTTCCCCATATGTGTCTTCTGCTCACAGCAAATGCTTTAGGCAGAAGAATAAGCCCCGGCCCTCAAAAATAAGTGCCGGTGCTCAGCACCGGAAACAACAAGCACAAATTAAGCACTGGTCTGCGTACTCCAAATTAGGTTGTTTAGGGAGTTTGAGTACTCCAGAGAGTGTGTGTAGGGAAGTCGTAGAACTTCACATGTGTGTGGCTCTTTGTGCTTAAAAACTGCCCACGTGGTTTTTGATTTATGGACCCTGCATGGTCTAAAACTCCAGAGTATTGCATAGGTGTATGCGACACTTGGTTTGATGCTGTAATTTGTCTGTTTAATAGGTCAATCGGGTGTGTTTGGTAATCTCAGAGTGCGTCTCAAAGTGAGTGATAGTTTTCAAAGGAGATTTGGAGAGTCCTATGTGCACCAGGAGGATTCAATGATCAGTTGAGAGTAAAGTTTGCTGGTCGAATTTAGCTTGCAAGTCAGGGAAACTTTAGAAGGAGTATCTGTTAGAGCTATAAGCCACAGTTGAAAATTCAGTAAGGTTTCTGAAGTGATTGTGTTACCTACCTGGTGTTGATTTTTATTTAGTGCTTGCAATATTTGCATTTACTTTGCACGGATCTGAATTGAGGAAGACAAGCCGAAGGACTTTGTCAGCCGCTGTACGTGTGAGTGTGATGTCACCAGAGCCGTGCTGGTATAGGTTGGTTGGTGAGAAAAAGCCACAAATGGATTGGTGGACAACCGTGAAGAGTAATTGGTTGAGAAGGCAGACAAAAAGGATTTGGGGATTTAAATTTACTTCATAATTTGATTGAAGTGTAGTGTAAAATACAGAAATTACAATTTTCAAAGCATTAAATAGTGCTCTAGAGGGAGATGTGTTAATTCTAGTTAGAGTAGGAGCAGTTACACCACCAGAAGGTACACCCGCATATATTGTATTTGAAGAACAAGTCTTTGGTTAAAACAATGGTGCAAAGAGGCAGAGAAAACGTGGAGCTTAGCATTTCCTACCCATGGAACATTCAATTTGAGAATCTTAAAGAATTTGAGGAGAGTTCTGTATGATTCAAAATATCCTCTGAGACCTTCACAACTTGAAGCATTAGCTCTTTGGGAGTTAATGGCCAGACAGCAGCAGGAACAGAAATTTGAGAGGGGAATGAAAAAAGTTGAGAAAACTGAACTGAAACTTCAACTGAAGAGAGATGGGATAGTGAGCAGGAATTTTGGAGAACTGAGACTTTACAGGGAATTAGGATGTTTCCTGCTGTTACACAAGAGGACGAGAGCAATGCCAGAAAGAGAACCAAAAAGAAGGATTCAAATCCTTCTGATGACAAAGAGCAGAAATCAACAGGCTAGAAAGTCTTTGACTTATGATGAAGAATCAGATGATGACGAGTTTATTTTGCAATTATTTAGAAGTCATCCCCCACCATATGCAGCACATGAGGCAGGCCAAAGCACTAGTGCAGACCCTACAGCTCTGATACCCATTAAGACTACCCAGAGACAAATACAGGTTAACAATACTGTGCCAAATACCGCCAAAGTTCAGAAACCTATGCCAGAGATTGACGTACCGAGAATATACCTAGATGGACCTATTGTAGAAACCGCAACAAGTTGAATGGTGCCAACAGGACAAGTTTAACAGATGAGACAGGTTTATCAGAAGCCAACACTGATCCAGATAGAGTCTACCCCTAATTTAGGGCCATATTTATACTTTTTGACGCAAAACTGCGCTAACGCAGTTTTGCGCCAAAAAAATTAGCGCCGGCTAACGCCATTCTGAAGCGCCATGCGGGCGCCGTATTTATTGAATGGCGTTAGCCGGCGTTAGCCGACCGCCGCTGCCTGGTGTGCGTGAAAAAAAAACACGTACACCAGGCAGCGCCGGCGTAGGGAAAAATGGCGTTTGGGCGTCCAAAAATGGGGCAAGTCAGGCTGAGGCAAAAAAATCATCTTAACCCGATTTGCGCCATTTTTTTTTGGTGCCCAGACGCCATTAACATGACTCCTGTCTTAGCAAAGACAGGAGTCATGCCCCCTTGCCCAATGGCCATGCCCAGGGGACTTATGTCCCCTGGGCATGGTCATTGGGCATAGTGGCATGTAGGGGGGCACAAATCAGGCCACCCCTATGCCACAAAAAAAAATTAAAAAAAATACTTACCACAACTTACCTTTTCTTCCCTGGGATGGGTCCCTCCATCCTTGGGTGTCCTCCTGGGGTGGGCAAGGGTGGCAGGGGGTGTCCCTGGGGGCAGGGAAGGGCACCTCTGGGCTCATTCTGAGCCCACAGGTCCCTTAACGCCTGCCCTGACCCAGGCGTTAAAAAGAGGCGCAAATGCGGTTTTTGCCCCGCCCACTCCCGGGCGTAATTTTTGCCCGGGAGTATAAATACCGCGCACATGCCTGGGAGTCATTTTTTAAGACGGGAACGCCTACCTTGCATCTCATTAACGCAAGGAAGGTGTTCACGCCAAAAAATGACGCTAACTCCATGAACTTTGGCGCTAGACGCGTCTAACGCCAAAGTATAAATATGGAGTTAATTTTGCGTCGAATTTGCGTCGAAAAAAACGACGCAAGTTCAGCGCAAATGGAGTATAAATATGCCCCTCAATGTCTCCGATACAAACACAGACAATCCCCAGATACACCACCATAATACGGTCACAGACAAAGATGGCTGCATTGACAAGTCAGAATACTTGAGTAATGTTTCCTAGAGATCAAAACGTCCGCCGGAGTCCAGACCTTGTGACAGTACCCATTACTATTGGTCCTGTCATACCATTGTTTGCCCAGGGAAGCAGTGAATAGAAAATTCTGAATCCAGTTGAAGAAATGGAAATATTCAATGTACATACAGGAATGATGACTCCAATTAAGCCAACATTTGATAAAACAGGTCTGTTAAGTGATTTGAATTATTCCAGGACTACACCAAATAATCCAGGGAGATCCAACATAGTTCCTAACCCAATTATGGTGACACGAGAGACCCCATGTCTAACATTACAAGTGCCCAGTGTAAGTAACAATAATATCTCGTTACAAGGTTTGACAGCCCAGCAATTAACCGAATGGTTAGAAAGGCTGACTAGCATACCAGGAGATTGAAATGGGGGAATTCCACTGAATTTGACCAAGCTTAAATTGATAGTAGAAGAACTAATTGAGGGAATAATCGGCTTAGACCGAATTGACTCATACAATGAAGAGGAGTTGCGCATTTTGTGCAACCTAATTACGAACAGAGCAGGATTAGTACATCAGAAATTAGCTGATCTATTAGAGAAATACAACATAGAGTTTGAGAAATAAACATTAGAGAAAAGTTACAGATTAGAACTTGACACCAAAGGCATTGAGAACATGAGAATACCGGGAATGAAAATAAATCCACAATAAGGAATTAATTCAGAACATTCAAACATGGGGAGCATTAGATAAATGGCAAGGCAGATGGGCAAAGAAAGGAGACAAGAAAAAGAAAAGAGATTCTGCAAATTTAACTGGTAGTGTACAGCAGACTGATAACCCAGTGAAAATATCACCAATGAGAAGAATTCCAGGAGGGAATTTGTTCCATGTGCCTTGAAGCAGAAGTGACATTTCGTCATTTACAAATGATTACCCCCAGGTTGAGAGAGAAACCAGTGGAATGGTATCAGCAAACAGATAAGTTCGTAAAACTTGCAAAATGCCTATGAGAGGATTTGAATACACTATCAGAATAGTATTTCCAGCAGACTTGTGGGTTGAGTGCAAAAGAAGCATAGATTATCTCATGAGAGAACCTCCATGAGATCCGGCTACAGGTGCACCATCTCCAGAGATAATGAAATACTATTATAAGGTGATTGAATTTTTTAACACAAGAATTTCTCGTAAGAACATACATTGGAAGAGGCTAGACAGGACAACACAGGAAGGAATTGTTGAAGGATTAAGACCCAAAATTGGCCAGATGATTAAGAGTCATTTGATTTATTGGCAAGCAAAACCGATTGATGAAGTATTGCAATATGCCAAGTACTGTAGAAATGAGATTGAATTGAAGCAAAGAAAGTTGAAAGAGAATGCAATGGTGATATTGAATAAAGCAGCACAATCAGGAGTGCAAGGGAGTTTTGCTCAGCAGCAGCAGGGAAACGTGGTTTCAGAATCAGGTGAAAGGTAGGGGTCGAGTTGGAATTGGAAATGTGAATGGAGGTCCTGATTTGAATACTGTAGAGACTCAGAATGATGTGCAGGCTATGAAAAGGACGTTAACTTGTGACGCTTGCGGAGGCCTCGGACATTGGAAGCAGGAGTGTCCAACGCTAGGACAGGAATTTGTTGTTCCATAGACAAATTAAATCAATTATTTTTCAAACAATACACAGTGAGGATGAATCAAATGATGATTGGGTGAGTGATAGTTCAGATGAAGAAGAATGTGTGTTAGCACCTTCATTAGAAGTAGACCAGAAAGGTCTAAATGTGAAGGGAAAAGTGATGGGCCACAAAGTCTCATTCTTAGTCGACACAGGAGCTGCACGATCTACAGTGAGAACTGCAGAAGTTCTCAACTTACCCCTTTCAGGAAAAACAATGCAGATTGTAGGAGTCCCAAACCAGTATTTACCAAACTTGATTTCAGAACCAGTTACAGTTAAAATTGAAAACTTCAAAGGCTTACACAAATTTGTAGTTTGTGACTCGAGTCCGGTTTCCTTACTGGGAAGAGATGTGCTATGTTAAACAAGATGTTCGATTACCTGTTCAAATGATGGGATTGCTATTTAGACAAATAGTAATGACGAAGATGACCAGCCTGAGGGAACAGATTGTGACTCAGTGAATGAAGAGTACCCCTTGTTCAGTTTCTTCCCTCTTTTTACAGTACAAGATCTTCCTTCTGACTTACAGGGAACAGTTAAGATGAATGTGCGGGGTTTTCCAGGGAAGGACATTGGTCTAATCAGAGGAGTTGAGCCAGTTAAAGTCCCAGTCAAGCCAAATACAGTATTCCCCCCGATTCCCCAATACCACATGACACAGGATACTATTGAAGGGACTGAACCTATAATTGCAGAATTTGTAAGGCATGGTGTTCTAAAAGAAGTATTGAGTAGCCCCTGTAACTCACCTATCATGGGTTTGTGAAAACCCTGTGGGAATTCCTTGATCAAGTGTACTGTTGCTGCAGAATTCCTCAAGGATATTCAGAGTCACCATCCATTTTAAATCAGATACTAAAAATGAATTTGGAGTCATTAGAAATGCCTTTTCAATCGACATTGGTCCAGTACATTGATGATTTGTTAGTCACTTCAAAGACAAAGGAAGCTTGCAGGCAGGATACTATTGCCTTGTAAATCATTTGAGAAAGAACGGACATAAAGTGTCCCCAGCAAAATTACAGTATTGTCAGAAAGAAGTGAAATATTTGGGACACCAAATCGAAAGGGAAGTTAGAAAGATTTCCAGAGAGAGAGTCACTGCTATATTGCAGATGAATCCCCCTGTTATGCAGAGAGATCTGAGGATGTTTCTGGGAATGATGAGCTATTGTCAATCATTTCAAAGCCTTTGCAGAAGCTGTCTCCCAAGGAGGTTGCTGATCCCCTTGTGTTAGAACAAGCTTACATGAAAGCCTTTGCTGAGTTGAGAGAAAGTCTGTGCTAAGCTCCAGCTTGGGGGATGCCTGCCTACACAAAATCATTTATGTTGTTTAGGCATGAGCGTGATGCAAGTTCTTTTTCTGTCCTGACGCAGGTACATGGTGGAGTTAACCACCCAGTAGCATATTTTTCAGCTACTTTGGACCCAGTTGCAGCAGTGTTACGTGCCTGTTGGAAACTGTAACAGCAGTTGGATTGAGCCTCACTCAGAGTGAGAGCATTGTTATGGGACATCCTTGAACTGTTTTGGTCCCTCACTCCATTGATGTTTTGCTTATCCAAACCAAGACCCAACACCTTACCAATGCCAGGTTGACTCAATATGAAATCATAATTTTGGGGTTACCAAATGTTACTCTGAAAAACATGTAGGGAAGCTTTGTATACATAGGCCAAAATCTAGAACTGATACATTATTTGTGGGAATGAGTGAATGCAGACGTGTTTCTCTTTCAGAGTAAATGGACTTGTAGGTTATATGGATAAGACCCAGCAATTCGAGTGGTTTATTTCATATGTGGACCAAATGCTTATTATCGTCTTCTTCTTGGGAATAGTTTTCTCAAAGATTTATCGACTTGACAACCTAAATGAGACACATAAACTGAATGAATTACACCTTGCTAGACCAAAGAGAGAATCTGACTGTGGCATAGCTGGAGATATATTTGGGGCAATAATTCCTTCACTGGGAGTTATTCTAAATTCCATGAAAATTCAAAAATTGTCTACTATTGTGGATAACATGCTGACTAGTTTTTCAGGAGCCATGATCCTACTGGACACTGAAATGGCTGAGGTGAGATCTATGACACTTCAGAACTGCCGTGTGTTAGACATCTGTTCAGCAAAGAAGGACAGAGTTTGTAAAATGCTGAAATCGCAAAATTGTTGCACATTTATTCCTACCAATAGTAGAGGGATCAATAGTTTTATTAATAATCTGACTCATTTTAACTCTGATTTAAAAGTTTTGGGAGAACCTTGAGTTTGAGAAAATGTTGGCAAAGGTCTTGCATCTGTGGGAAATTGGCTGGGCAACTTAGGGAAAGGTATAATTATGAAAATAATACAGATAATATTGATTATTATAATTGGTATCATTGGAATATGTAGCATTCTTAAATTGTATAACGTGATTAAAAGGCAGAAATAGAAAAATGGTCAGAGGAGGGAAGAAATTAAATTAGAAAGATACTTTGATGAAAATTCGAGAAAGAGAAGAAATGTAAAGGGTTATGATGAAACAAAATTTTAGGTTAACAAAAATTGTGTTGTATGATGTAAGGCGTGATGACACATTTAGTCATCAGAGGAGGGTTTGTGAAAGCTGAATTAATTACTAATAGATTTGCATTGATTAATGGCTAAGAATTTACATTAATTAGGATAGCATAGAGAAAATGGTGCATCGTGAGAAGGTGCCTACTTGAATGGCCACCATAATGCATACAACAATTAATAAAGAAGTCACACTTATAGTTTAAATAATTAGCACATGTAGAATAAAATGTGTGAGTAGGGTATACTAATATATTAAGGTTATATATTTGCTTAAATAATATTAGGCATTGATTAATTGTGTGGTGTGAGCCTAGTCGACAAAGCCTCATGTTAACCCCATGGCATAAAATAAATGTTCGTAAATGTTTTGTGAAAGCAGAGAATTAATATTGACCATGGTTCAAACGGCGCTGACCAAGCGATTTGTAAATGTTTTAAACTTTTCCAATGAGAACTGCTTATTGAATCATCCTGTACTAGAAGCTGATACTTTGTAGATTTGATGGGTGAGAAGAAGACGTTCCCAGGAGCCAACAATGGCCACAATGACTACAGTTAGGATTGCAACAAAAGAGTTACCTGACGAACCTGACGATGGGAACGGGAAAAGAGGAGCTAATCATCAAAGTGTGAAAGACTGGTTAGTTATATTTTAGATTAGAATATAGAGACTATTGGCCCTACTGTGAACGTAGAATTTTCTGCCCAACGTCGGAGTAAGAAAATGTTTTACAGGTTTTTTAGTATATCCAGACTACACTCTGTAGAAGTGCAGTTCAGTTCAGTTCAGCAGTCGCAGTCGCTTTTTCATTCTAGCCCTGTTACAGCCCATTTTCCTTGTCCTTTGTCTTCATTGCTTAGGTGTTAATGCTGTTTTCTTAGTGTAATGCTTTCTAAGTTGGTTCGGTTAACTTAGAGCCCAACTGTGGATGAGCCAATCCCTTTCACCGTCCCATTGCTGATGCTGACCAGACGAATGTCCAACTGACGAAGAAATTGCAGCTTGCTGATCCATTGAAGAGAGGTATACGAAATGCTAATGATTCTGTTGTAGATTTTTGTTCTTTCTGCTAGGTACCAACCACTTTTTGATAGAACCTCATTTAGATGTTTTCCAAATCAACTTTTGACTTAATTGCTTTTGCAGGAAGCCCAAACATGCTATTCTAATTGGAGGGTTAGTTAGTATGCCCAATGTGTTGACAAATGATATGAACTAAGAATTGATTTTGTACACCTGTTAAATCTAAATGTATGCTATTTCTGTAGTTCAGTTATTGATGTTATTCATTTGCACTGTAACTCTTGAGTGTCTAATAATTAATGTATTAGTCAAACTGAGATACTTTCACCGCTTTGGTCAGCCTGTGTTGTTTGTGTATGCTTATCATTTGGTTTTGAGATTAATTTACGTGATATTAGCATTGTTAATAGAGGAAATACATTTTCTACTTGTACTAAAAGGTGTGGTTATTAATGGCCACATGGGACATGGTGCATAAAGATTACTGATTTAAAGTTTCTTATAATTGATTTGTTGCACATGTGATGTTGTTGTTGGTCAGAATTTGAGTAAAGAGTGTACAAATGGTGAAATCACTCTGAGCGTAGTCAAAAGGTCCATCAAACCTCTAACGCGTCCCCTTATAAATAAATTATGAAAGACCAAATAAGGCCAGACGTGCTCACAGCGGTTGCCCCCTCCTTTACATGAATGTAGCTGCAGGGGGCTGCTTCAAGCCCCTGTGTCCAGCCATTTTCTCAATGTCTTACTCATTAGCCTCCTGTGCCATAGGTTACTGGGTAACTGGATTAAATAAGTGCTAATTCAATGAAACAATAACTGCCATCACTATGTTAGAGGCGATCACCATTACCCATCTTCCCTGGCAGTCATCAATGAGAGCAATAAGTTGAATATCATCATCACTAGCTGTTAAAATGCCTACTCCTCTTGCTATAATTTATTGTTCAAAGTATACTTAACCACTCATCTTCTAACACATTATATAAATACATATATTGTAGTATGATTTTGACTTACTTTTCTCAACTTTTGGTATTTATCACATTCAGACAATTCCTACAATTCTACAACCCATTAACGTTATATGATATTACCTTCAACTTCCTGCTCATTGCATCCTTGTGACATCCTTGGGACTCTGTCTCTTATGGCTTGTATGTCCTTTCCTCTTTAAAGTATCATTTTACCCTTCATTATATTTTCCATCTTTCCCAGATTGTATGAGCCACCATCTTTTAAATCATTCACTTGCTTTTTCCTCACTTACCTTATAGTGTTACCTCTTCTGTATTTACTTGATTTGCTGCTATCAGTGTCTGTACCTGCTCTGGAACCCTCTTTGCCTGTTCTGCCTATTTTCTGATTTTATTTTAGTCCCCATTATTATTATTTTTTTGCTCACATTGTTTTATTTTCTTTAGACCTTTGGCATCTTCTTTCCTTCCTCCCTTCGCAGACCTCTGCAGAATGTCCCTCTTTTGCTGATGCCATTGTTAGTAGCTTTCCTGGTGTTACACATTTTTTTATAAAATTGCTGTCATACTATTCTCATATCATATCTCAGCTATCACATCTCATATGATATCTCACATTTAAGTTATCGCAGCTATGATCCTCAAACCATATGACCCGGCTGTCCCAGTTTAGCCCCAGCCCTAGCACAACCCCAACAAAACAATGACAAATTGTAGCTTGATTGTGAGTGGAACATTTTCTTACACGTAGGAAATAAACATTATGGTGTGTGAGGCTATTGAGTCAGCTATAAGTGAAATATTGTAAAAATATAATTAAAAACAGATAGGTAAATAAATCATTGAGAGCAAAATCAGACAGGTGAATAAATCAGACCAAATATACCATACTCCTAACAGCACCAAGGCACTCCTGAATTTCTAAATGCCACTGGACCACACAGGTGAAACCACCCACTTACATCTGTGCATCCATGGTTCCCACCTTACTGTCCCTTGTTCTCATGCCAGAAGCTCTGCCCCAAAACACAAAACTGCCATAGGGACTGCGATGAGGTGGCCAGGAGCTGAAGCCCAGTGCCCACCTCTGTGATCTGGGCAGCCTAGCCCCCAAGCTGGTATGTACATCTGCTGGTTGGTTCAGGATTGCTAGACCCTACCCTTAGTATTGTCCAAGGGACCCTGCTTAGGGGCCCCTCTGCCGCCTAGAGGTGAATTTAGTAGTTGAGATCCCACCAATGTCCTCCACCCTCCATCGCCGCACCTGCTGTCAGAAAGGCAGAGGCTAAGGAAGGGGGCACCTAAATACCCCCCACCAGCCCTGCAGTGGGCATAAATGATGCGTCTTTGTGCGACTCCCTACTTCCTATTGCCCCTCGTCTCGTGAGGCAAGGGGGCGGAAGCAGATTGGCCAGCATAACACCAAAATGGCACCCAGGCCACGGTGGGCCCCGGGTCCTAAATGCCACACCATCTTGATTGGGGTGGTGATCTGTCCATTCTTCTGCTTCTTCTAATGCAATACAAAAGTAGATTTTGCCTTATACACAATTTTGAAATTTGCATGTTTCTGTAAGAGTGTTTGAGATCCTAGTCTTTGTGTTTCTAGGCAAGTGTTTGGTGATTTCAATGGATGATGGGTGCTTCTTCAATTAAGACCTTATGTGTTCTGTTCTTACTTTATCATTTAGTACAAAGCTCTGCTAAAAAGGCATCCAAATTGCCAGTGAAAAAAACAGGACAAAGGGCAGCCATAGTGTAGGGGGCTTGATATACTGTAGTATTCTGCCTGTCTCCTTTTCTCAATTCACCAGGCATAGTAAATACTGCTAAAGGCTTGAGATAATAGGTTATCGAAAAGGGGAGATAACTGATCTTCCATGCCCAAAACTTTATCAATGTCCACAGTTATTAGTATTACTGTGAATTGTAGTTCCCTGCAACTGTGTATTATAAAATTGTTTTGGTTTACATCTTTACCCCAAATAATTCTTTAGACTTCCACATTTTAAAATGCCCATCCTGTCCCACATGTAAATAAATATTCAACATCTTTAGAAATAATAGATGAAGTTACTGTGTTTGATGTATTTGTCAAATTGTGCTTCAGTTCCAAATCATCCACACTGAGTTAGCACTGATTGCTGCAATTGTTATCTAAGACAGTTAAGTGTACATAGACAGCAACTAGGTTATGCAGTTGGAGTGCATTGGTAACTGAATCTTGGTATACCAGTAGTAATCAATATTAGCTACCACAGGTGCTTTCCAGTAACCATCAACTGCTCCAGGACCCATGCAAAAGGCCTCAGAACAGCCCTTCATTTAGAATACATGCCCTGACCACGTGTTCTAATAGGTTGTTCTTAGGTCCCATCATGTGTTGTATAATGTGGAACTCCATTTTCATACTTCTCCCAGCTTGTAACAGTAAGGACATGTGCAAATACTAGAATCTGAAGACCGCTTTTCTCAATTGATTTGGCACTCTATCGTCAGTGTACCCTTCATCAGCATCCAGACTCAACCATACGTATCTGTTATATTTTAATATGGAATGAGTAATGGTGTGTTGAATCTCACTTTAATGAACTGTCGTAGCTCAGGGAGAGTTTCTCTGGCAACTCCATCTGTTTCACTTTTACTGATCAATCTGTGTTAGAACCTTCACTTTCCTGTTCCAGCATCCAAAACCTATAATAATGTATTCATCTATTTTTCTCTTTTCAGAGCTCCTTCTGATCTTTCTTCCACTGTTTAATCTTATTGAACATCATTTTCTTCTCTTACCGTCCTTCCTCCCTCCTACCTCCTGTCCTTTGAGCCTGGACACCCTTTCTATCTTGCTTTTTTCTTACAAAACAAACCTATTGTTCCATACAAGTCCCTCTGGTATATTCACATGACCAGGTACCGCCGAGGCCATCCGCAACATTTCCACCCAATCCCCGAAATACACCCTGCGTAGACATACTTTGCCTTGTACAGAAGCACTCCTTTTTTGGGTTTAGGGGCCGTGAACCCCCAGCCGTATTTTTATTGCCAAAACACCTAAATCAATCAACAATCATCAAAATAAATGCAGTAACCCACATCATATTTACATCATATTTACAGTGTTTCAAATGCCTAGCCTTAACGAAGTACGCTAATACATCTGATTTTTCTATCACTAACTAAATCAGTTCATTCCTGCAAATCCCAATATTGGGGACTGTGAATGAAATCATGACTGATTGCTATGACACCCAGTACCTGTCCCAACTCCCACTAGGAAGCCCAGGGATATGATCTCCATATGAGATCATCCTATCCCCTTCCAAACCCTCTTCTGGGTACATCCTGTGGAGGGGTCCTGCCTGCCCACCAGGATACCTACCTCATGCACTCCCTCTACCCTCAGACACCACCCCTACAAGGGCCAGTTCTAGCTTCAAGACCTTTGTTCATGTGTGGGTGGTTGGCCCTGGGGGCCAGATGCCAGCGACCACTTGCAGCCACACGCACTCCTGGATGTTATCCTCACTTCCCAGCCAGAACCCCTTGGAGGGTCCAATTACCTTTGCATGCTGTTCAGGTAAGAAAAAGGTACCTAATTGTCCCCCAGTCATGATCTCACCCTACCACAAGCCAGCATAGTAGACCGACTATCTGGCCTCTCCCCCCAGCAGTCACTCTACTGAGGACGATGAATCAACCAAGCAGGAATATTTTCCTACAACATGTCATACCCAACAAAAGAAAGATGCACCCCATCCTGTAGGAAGAAACCCACATCGTGAATGCAGCCATGTGGAATGATAGCCAGCTTTGGTGGTCAAAACCACTTAGTCAATTTATTATTAACTCTCCTCACTGAGTCATTGAGAGCCTTAACTGGCAGGCCGCCCCTCCACTTCAGACGGGGGATCATGTTTGACCAGGCTAGCACTGTCAGTGGAAAATTCTTGGCTTACCAACTGAACTCTGAGACCACCAACTCAAACAGCTGCGGCAACCAACGAGAACCAAGTAATTACCCCCAAGATGCAAAATGATGATGCTCGGTAGCGGGTACCCTAGAGGAAGCATTGAGTCCAGCACCAGCCACAAGCATGCAACCCCAATTGCTCAAGCTCAGAGCGAATATCACACAGGTCTGTGAGGGGTGACGAATGACCAGTACCTGCGTTTGTCACTTCCTGGGTCGAAGAAGACATCACCGTAGTGCTCGCCGCTGCTGGTGCATTGCTGGGCAAATACCACTGGTACAGGGGCAACCTGACCCTCAACTAAACAAGTGAATGAGAGTGAGGGTTTGCCTTCTGAGTCCCTTTGCCACGCTCTGTCCCAGCCCTGCTCCCCTGGAACCCTGGGCCACCCTTTGCAGTGCCCAGATGCAAGACCAGATGCCGAGCCCTCTCCATAACGTCCCCCTTACTAGTACCCGCTAAGAGATCCCAAACCAGGGAGGTGGACAGCATACCCACCTCGGAAAGCCATGGTAACACCGATGCCAAATGACCTACCAGGTCCTGATGCCCAACCAACCCCCATCATGGGAAGCCCCTGCAGTCATAGTAGACCCACCATCAACCACCACCACCCCTGCCATGCTCTCAGTTATGGCCTGAATGGTAGCCTGGCTACTACTAACACTAGTGGGAGGAGCCAAAGTCAACACATGCAATGATTGGACCACCGTTTGCAATGGAGGAGCCTGGGGTGGAGCTAACCTCTCTGGAGTTGCCACACAAACAATCGCCTGCACCAGGATAGTCTGCCTTACCTCCGCCTGCCCTAGCGTGGCTTCCTTGCCCTTCTTTTGCCCTCACCCTCTCTTCGGGACTGGGGGGAGTGCCTCCCTAGGAGGAACACCCCTGCCGGGGCCTGTCTGACTGACTACTTGGTACTGCCACAGAGACAGAGGGCTGAGACCTCAAGGATGCTATGGCCTAATCCATAGCATCCATCCTAAGCAGCAGTCCTTCAAAGAGTGTCTCTGTGGATGAGCGCTTCTCACCTCTCTGGGTGCTGTAGGGAGAACCAAGAAACCCACTACTCTTATGGGCAACTACACTGATTGGGCCCAAACACACCATCCAGCTCAAAGAGAACCTGACAATTACACCAGGATGTGTACCCAACAGTCCAAGCTGCAGGCGACCAAAGAAAACAAAAGAAACAGCATACACCACGGCACCAAGGTGGAGACCGCTCTTCCTGGGAATACCCAATGCTAAAATCACACTGAAAATAAGCCTAAACTGGTGAGAGACAGACTAACCATCTTGCTAATACTGCCAATATGCCCTATTGAGCCCCAGACTTCCCCACAAATTGCCCAATAACAAGATCCAAAATACGCCCCACAGATAGGGGCAGAGAAAATTCAGGCCTCGTGAGCGCAGCTCAAACCCGTACGGCTCCCATTGAGGCACGTTGGGCTGCTCGTAGGCGCTGCTGGTGAGCCTGCACTGTGTGTCCTTCCTGGCGGTACCTGCATCCGCAGGAGACAAAAACAAAACAAAAAAGAACAGGCCCAGAAGTCTGAAGTGCCCGTCCTTTGGTCGCAGTCAGAGAGGGGAGCAAGAGACCCACTTCTGGACATGACCCCCTTTTAAAGGCGGATCCTGGCGGATCATCACCAGGTGTGGCTAAAAGCAAGAGAAGTGCTTCCGAGGTCACTTCAACAACAGCCCTCCAATGCCTTAATCCCTTATTAAAGGGGTTAGGGTGCATCGTGCCCCCTCACGCCTCACATTCAAGGCCCGATTGGGGGGGGGGGCCGTGCACATGCCCCATCTTTGTCTCTTTCTTACGTCATCTGTCCCAGTCCTACACTTGCCTTTATTGTCACCCATCTCTTGTCTGCCTTTCTTTTACAACATGGACTTCCTTTACTTTTCCATTTTTTTCACTGTCTAGGATTGTCACAAGGGGTGATGCTGGGTCTGTTTGACGCAGGCCTTATAAAACCAATCATTGGCTTGTGATAGATTCACAAAGAGTCAGATTACATCAGCCACTAACAGGCAGCCCTATGCTAAAGACGTCTCCCAATTTTCCATGGACATTTTTTTTCTTTTGCACAAGATTCTCTTGCTGCCAAAAAAACAGAGAGGGCCTCACAATAAGTTTAACCTTGGTACCACAAAACCCACTGACAGCCCTGCCACTGTCTTCCTTTCGCTAAACATTTGTGTTTTTTTCCTTTGTTTAAACATGTTTGATAAATTTGTCACCTTTCCCATGCCTTTACATAGCCATCCATTACCCTTTTGGTGTATCCCGTGCGATGAAAATAGAGGATAAAAACCATAGAAGGGGGTCAGGATTAAGGTATCCTGACCCAATGGGGGCATTTAATGGGTGTCTGAGGGACCCCCTATGAGTTTAAAAAAGCCCCAAACTCTTTTTTTAACATGTACGTAGCCGTGACTCCTTTGCAGTGCTCAGCACAGCCCTCATGTACCGTGGCGACTCAGTGGAAAACCTTGGTAAAAAAAATATATATACATTCACACACTCACTCACACACTAATGCACACACTCACAGACCCACTCAGACACTCACACACACACTCACAGACCCACTCAGTGACTCATGCACCCCCTGAAAGACCCACTGAGATACTCATACACCCACTGACAGACACTCATACACCCACTGACAGACAACTCATGCGTCCACTCACAGACCCACTCAGACAGTCACACACCCACTCACAGACCAACTCAGACAAACACAAGCTCACTTAGACACCCTCTCACACGCTCACATTCCCACTCACACACCCACTTAGACACTCACATACCCACTCAGAGACCCACACAGACACTCACACACCCACTCCAACACCCACTCAGACACTCACATACCCGCTCACAGATGCTCTCAAACTCTTACACACCCATTCACAGACCCACACATAAACTCATACACCCAATCACAGACCCAGTCAGTGACTCATGCACCCACTCACAGACCCATTCATACACTCACACACCCACTCACAGACCCACTCACACACTCATGCACCCACTCACAGGTCCACTTAGACATTCACACACCCACTCACAGGCCACTCACACACTCATGCCCATATTTATACTTTTTGACGCACAACTGCGCCACCGCAGTTGTGCGTCAAAAATTTTACCGCCGGCTAACGCCATTCCAACGCGCCATGCGGGCGCCTTATTTATGGAATGACGTTAGCCGGCGCTGCGGACTGGTGTGCGTTAAAAAGAATGACTCACACCAGGCAGCGCCGGCATATGGGAAAATGGGGTTGTGCGTCAAACAATGGTGCAAGTCAGGTGTGAGGCAAAATTCAGGCCTCAAACCGGATTTGCGCCATTTTTTTTTACGCCCAACCTCCATTGACATGACTTCTGTCTTAGCAAAGACAGGAGTCATGCCCCCTTACCCAATGGCCATGCCCAGGGGACTTATGTCCCCTGGGCATGGTCATTGGGCATAGTGGCATGTAGGGGGGCCCAAATCAGGCCCCCCTATGCCACAAAAAAAATCGGAAAAAAATACGTACCCGAACTTACCTTTACTTCTCTGGGATGGGTCCCTCCATCCTTGGGTGTCCTCCTGGGGTGGGCAAGGGTGGCAGGGGGTGTCCATGGGGGCAGGGGAGGGCACCTCTGGGCTCCTTCCGAGCCCACAGGTCCCTTAACGCCTGCCCTGACCCAGGCGTTAAAAAACGGCGCCATCAGGCTGTGCGCCGTTTTTTAAGGCCCACCCCCTCCTGTGCGTCAAAATGACGCCAGAGTATAAAAAAGGGGCACAGGCCTTAAAGTCATTTTTTGGAAGGGAACGCCTACCTTGCATATAATTGACGCAAGGCTGGTTCCCCCTTCCAAAAAATGACGCACATGGTGGAATTCTGACGGGGTCGGACGTCAAAGTATAAATATGGGGCAGGGTTTGCGCCGATTGTGCTTCCAAATTTTTGACGCACATTCGGCGCAAACAGAGTATAAATATGCCCCTCAATGTGTTTATTGTGTGTATATGATTAGAACACATAAGATCAGATGCAGAGTTTCAATTTGCTCAAAAACACCCTCTTGCCTTCATCTGCGAACACCATCTTTTCTGTATATTCCATCGATGACAAAGAGCAGGTTACTATTGGCAATAGAGCCCATTTTATTGTCTCTGAGGAATTTCAAAACAGTTTTATTAACATGTTTCCTGGCTTTGTCTATTTGTCTATCTGTAGACAGAATTCAGTTGACCACTTCCATTTCTACCTCTGTATTCTTCATTAGGCATTCCAGTCCTACCCACTCAATATGCCCAGGTCTTTACCACCACAGCACACAATCATGAGGTGAGGGTGTTGGAATTCCACAATGCTTTCAACCAGTGGAACAATTAATGTCACTTTAACCTTCTCTGGCCAACTCAAGTAATATCCACGTTAGGCAAAACGAGGTCCCTGTCAATGCCACTTCTAGCATACTCACTAGCCCTAAAACATAACTATGACCTACAATCCACAATCTAACCATTTTGAAGGGAAGAAAAAATAGCAGTAACAGCCAGGAATAGGATGCAGCTCAATGAAGGAGTTTTCAAAATGTGAGGTGGTTAAAATCGAGGGCAGCATCTGGTTTAAAAAAAGCACACATTTTAATGGATGTTGTAAATACATTGGTAGATAAAACATAGGTAGTGATTTAAAACATTAAGGTGGTCATAATGACCATGGCGGTGACTGTTAAAGTGGCGGTAATACTGCCAACAGGCTGGCGGTCATTACCGCCAAATTAAGACCATTGCGGTGAGAACTCCCATAAACAGCCAATGTACCACACTAACCACCAGGGTGTTGACACCATGCACCACGGAGGTAGCCATCAATAGCCAGGCGGAAGACAAAGTACCGCCCACCACATCATGACACACCACACCGCCACAATTTCTGGGGCGGTATCAACACCATCAAAAGCCTAGTGGAAACATATTACAGAAGACCAAAGTCTCACCAGGGGAGACACAGAGAAGCTCAACGCTGCCATGGACCCGGAACTTTAAGTCGTCCCAATGCTCTTCTATGCCATGCTCTACCTGGAACACCAATGCCAACGAAGACGACTACAGTGAGTACAGCCTCCTAGCACACAAAGGAGGGAGGGAGGAAAAGGAGAGTGACACACACACTTACAACACACACCATTCACACACACACACACCATACGCAAAACTAGCTGCAGACATAAACCAATGGCACAGGGTACACAGCATAATAATACAAGGACTAGAGGTCAGAAGTACTGAAAATGTAATTGCAAGGCACAAGCCACCATATGAACCAATTTTAGAACAGATAGACATAAACAATTGCCCAGAAAGGGCCAATGACCAGTCCAAAGTCCATAAGGCCCACAAGGCCAAAGGGCACAGTCCAAGCCCCAACTTGATCCTGACTAATTACACACAAAACTGTGCAGGGGCAACATCACGGAAGTGGACAGGCACCTCAGGGGGAAAGAAGTAGGGGGCACCTCAGCTGAAGTCGGGAACTTGCCCACTGCTCCTGGAGGGTGCTCCATGCCCATTTCCCAATGCTGGGGAGTACAAGGTCACAGTCACTGAGGTGGAGAACTTGCCCACTGGGATCCCTCCTCTTGTGCAGGTTCTATCAGTGCTCCCATTTCCTGGCAACTGGTTCTTTCCAAGTTACAGTGGGCTTGGCAGCAGGAATGTCACAGCCAATGTTCTCAATCGTGCTGGCAAGGGTATTGTCTGCCTTGGTGAAACACATGTGCAGCTACATTTCTTTCCCCAGGTGGAAGATTTGGCCACTGTGAAGGCTGGATTCTATGCAATGGGACGTATACCTAATATTACTGGGGCCATTGAAGGTACACATATTGCGTTTGTTCCCCTCGCCAGAATGAACAGGTGTTCAGGAATCGGAAGAGTTTCCACTCACTGAATGTGCAAATAGTGTGCCTGGCGGACCAATACATCTCTCACGTCATGGGCACATATCCAGGGTCGGTGCATGATGCCTTCGTTCTGAGGAATAGCAGCATCCCAAATGTGATGGACCAACTACAGAGGCACAGGGTATGGCTAATAGGTGAGCCAGAGTCCCCACCCACTTTATGTCAGTGTATGCCTTCAAGTGTTATCCCCATAGGATTGTGAAAATCTAAATTTTGTCCCTCAATATTTGCAGGTGACTCTGGCTACCCAAAACTATCTTGGCTCCTGACCCCTGTGAAGAATGCCAGCACATGGGCGAACAGCAGAATAATCAATAGGACTTTTGGCCTCCTGAAGGCCAGGTTCTGATGTCTGCATCTGACACATGGATCCCTGAGCTACTCACCCGAGAAGGTCTGCCAGATAGTAGTGGCATGCTGCATGTTGCACAACCTGGCCCTCAGATGATGTGTGCCTTTTCTGCAGGAGGAGGGGACTGGAGATGCCCCTGTGGCAGCAGTGGACCCAGAGGACAGTGAGGATGAGGAGGCAGAGGATAACGATGTGGACAACAGAACATCAGTTATACTTCAATACTTCCAATGACACACAGGTGAGACAGTGCAACTGATTATTACTCTGACTATTGATGTTTTCAGTGTGGCTGTAGCATGAAGGCATTTATGACCTTTGCATCTCAACTTACTGTCACCTATGGCTTGTCCTTCTACAGATGTTGGTAATATGACAACAGTGTCCTGATGTGTTTAATGCAGACAACTACAGGTCATTATTTGTATGTTATCACAGAATTCACATCATTTACACTATATGTGACTGTTCCCATAAATGCACATTTTCAACACATAAAATAGTGTCACTCAAATTGTGTTCAAGGGTGTTCATTGTAGTGCAAATAATTGAGGGAAAGGTGCAATGGAATGGGGTGATGGTAGAGGAAAGTCCAGGTTATTGTTCCAGTCAGTTTGTAGCACAGGTCCAGTGTCCACGGGGCCATAGGAAGTGGAGGAAAGGCAGTTCAAAGTGGACAAGGTGACAGGCTGGAACACAAGGGGGACAATGAGGAGAGTCTCATTTCCTGGTGGTGGTCTTGGTCTTGGCAAGTGTCTCTGGCTTCTGTCTGGGTCGCAGGGAACGTTTGCGGGGTGATTCACCTTCTGCAGGGGGAGGGCTGCTAGTGGCCTGTGGGTCCTGTGGTGGGGCCTCCTGCTCACTAGCTGCAGCAGAAGTAGAGGGCTAGTCAATAGACTGGCTAGTGGTAGGGGCCCTCTGGTGTGCTGTCCAGTCCCTCATGATGTTGGCCATGTCTGATAGCACCCCTACTATGGAGATCATGGCGGTGTTGAGAGCCTGCAAGTCCTCTCTGATCTCCTGATGGTGTCCTGGGATTGTTGGTAGGCACCCAGGACATTGGTGAGTGCCTCCTGGAGAGTCGGTTCCCTGGGCCTACCCTCCCCCTGGCACACAGAGGGGCTCCTAATGTCCCTGTTGCCCTGTGCCTGTGTCCCCTGAACAGTGTGCCCACTGCCACTGACCCCAGGTCCCTGATTGTCTTGGGCGTGAGGTGTGGACTGGGGTCCCTGTACAGGTGGGCACACTGCTGATTGAGGTGTCCTGGGGACAGAGGTTTGGAGATGCTTGGTGGGTGCTGAGGTGTTGGACACTGATGGGGGAGGCTCTGTGGTTGACTGGGAGTAGGCTGGGGTGACCGACTGACCAGTTGTCCCTGATGGGCCAGGTAGTTCATCCAGATCCTGAAGTCCAAAGTTACTGTCATCACTGTGGGCATCTTCTGTTGGGGGAATGGTTAGTCATGGCACCTCCTCTCCACTGGTATTGGCTGGGGCACCTGTGGGGATGTAAGTGATGTAGTATGCTTCATGTCTGTGACATATTGTACATCCCTAGCTTCCCCTCTATCGTTGCTGTTGCCCTGTCACCTTTGTTTGTGTATGTTGATGTATTGTGGGATTGTTAGTTCTCCATGCTGTGCGTGCTTTTGTGATAGGTGAGCCTGCAGGGCTGGAAGGGCTGTATATGCATTGGTATGGCATGCAGAGCTTGGCATTGGAGTTAGTCAGATGTGTAGTAACAGTGTGTGGGATGGAGTGGAGTGATGGGAGTGAGGGTGGGGGGGCGAGATGGCATGCAGGTATGGGGGGTGGTAAGTAGTAAATGTTGACTTACCAGTGTCCAGTCCTCCAGAAACTCCAGTGAGTCCCTCAGGATGCAGTAATGCCAAGACTGCTCCTCCCATGCTGTGAGCTGTGGGGGAGGAGGTGGGGATCCACCGCCAGTCCTCTTTATGGCGAGCTGGTGCCTTGCTGCCACGGAGCGCACCTTCCCCTGTAGATCATTCCACCTCTTCCTGATGTCGTCCATTGATCTTGGATGCTGTCCCATGGCTTTTACCCTGTCCACAATTCTCCGCCATAGCAACATCTTCCTGGCAATGGATATTTGCTGTATCTGTGCTCCAAACAGCTGTGGCTCTACCCTGACTATTTCCTCCACCATGACCCGCAACTCCTCATCTGTGAAACAGGGGTGCCTTTGTGGGGACAAGAGTATTGTGTGGTGTGTGTAAATGTGTGGGTGTTGAGTACTGTGGTTGGGTGTGCGAAGTGGGGTGCATGAGGGATGTATGGGTGTATGTGTCTAGTTGTCGAGGGGTGTTTATGTCAGTCTGGTGGCAATAATTTGTATTAGTAAAAGGTTGTGGGTAATGTGGGTGGGTGTTTTATAGTGCTGTGGGTGGGTGTGTGTGGTGTGTGTATGAGTGTCAGGTGTGTGTATTTGGTATGGGTGTTGGTACCGACACTTTAGCACTGATCTTTGAGCTGGCGGATTTGTGAAATGTGGCAGTATTCTGTCAGATTGGTGTGTGTGTCTCATAATATAGAGCACAGATATTCACCACTACAGCAGTATGTTGGCGACCGTCACCGCGGCGGTAAGTGGGATTTACTGCCAATGTCATGATGAGGGCCTAAGTGCCTGATTTTGATCTCAGCGGAGGGAATACTCCATCACAAACATGACTGATATCACATCCATCATATTACAATTCCCATAGGATACACTAGGATCATAATATGGAGAAAGGGATATCTGTCACATTTGTGATGGAGTATTCTCCTACGCCCAGATCTAAATCAGGCCTTAAGTGGTAGATCTGTGATTGACTCTGATTATTTCACAAACAAGTAATGCTATTTTGGATATGCTTATATTCTGTAACAGTCAATCACACCTACTACAGAACAATCTAAAGCTAGTATGCTGCTGACAGACAATGCTGTGAACTTTTGAACTACTGGTATGGTGGAGTGTTTCCAAACGAGGCCGCTATGGCAGCTGAGTTAAAAGACTGTAGAGGGAAGGGCAGTTAGTAAAGCATAGTTAAAATCTTCAAATAAGAGTGGTTTTGGGACAGTAGCTATTGGAGAAAAGTAATTTTCCAGTTCACTATCATCATCGTCTGTTAAATGTACCTTGAAAATGACTGACACATAATGGTAAATACATTTTCGAACCCTTGTCTGGAGTATGGACTCTGTCGCAAAGTGGGGCCCTGCTGAGCGCTGCAATCTATTTGCAACTCCAGCAGCAAACACACTACCAAATTGTGCTTCTTTCCAAAATTACAGGAAAGTTTTAACACCCACTAGCCATTCACATGTGGAAAAAGAAAAGTAATATATGAAACCTAATTTCTGATTTGTTAACTAGGACAGTATCACTGAGTCCACAGTTGAATAGGTTGACATTAATGGTTCCTTGGTGTGAGAGTGGTGTACCATTCTTATGCTGAGATTTCATGCTTATACAAAGAAAAGAGTTAAAGTGATATAGTGACGTTATTTTATCTATAAATTAAAAACATTTAACAGGTATGCGATTTAGAGTGCATGTGTATTCACAGGTGTGTGTGAGTAGATAAGGGGGATAAAAGTGTATATGACTTAGGAAAAAGTATAGTGTCTCAGATTGAACAAGAGAGTCATTTATACTTTCATTCACACATGTAGTATTCTATTTATTCTTTCAGAAAATGAATCACACTAGTGGGTTTTAAAACATACCTTGTGTGTGCTACATCAAACTTTATATGCAGACTTTCAGTTCACGGTTGTGTGGGCATTTATAACCACTTTTCAAGACATCAAGATCCTTTTTACTAGATATAAGTTACATCTAAATAAGGCTATATGTAGGTTATAAGTAGGATGGTAGGTGCTTATAAGGTAAGAGATATACTTTGAAATTGTAGTTCATCACTTCTGTACTTTCAGTTCCGTATGATGTATTATAGGTCCCATGTCTCACCTATACTGTGTGTCACAAACCTGTTCTCAAAAGCATAGTGGTACTCACCCACCCATTCAAAAAGATATTTAGGAAATAATATATTTGAGAACATACTCACAAAGTAGTAATGTATCCAGCAGTGAGATAGCTAGTTGTGCATATAGAAACATACTTTTAACACTCACTAATATTGCCAGTAAAACATTCTTAAACCCACTTACATATGTATATACAGGCTGATAGAAAATGTAAGACAGTAATACATCAAGTAAGCACTCCATTAAGGCAGCTACATAGATATATATATAGAGCAATATATATACTAAGACAGCTAGTCATATACCTACATAATAACTTACATATATACTGTCAAAACTATGTACACACCTATGAAATCGCATATAAATTTGATCTCTAGTTGGCAGAGGTATGCACCTATCTAACTAGGGACCACAATCCTAGACAGGGTAAGTCACAGCACAACCCAAATTATCATGTGCTCACCCTCCAGTAGCTTGGCAAAGAGGATTAACTTAGAAGGCAATGTGTAATGTATTTGTGCAATACCTCCTACAGTAACACCGTGAAAACACCACAGAAAATACTCCACACTAGTTTAGAAAAATAGATAATATTTATCTGAATAACACAAGACCAAAACAACAAACATCCAAGATGCACAAGTCAAGGTATCACTTTTCTGAGGTTTCCATAAAGCTTAATACCTAGGAATAAATGGATGTATCTCTTTAGCACGAAGTACCTGGAAATTTAAAAAATACAGATGCTGTGGACCGCAGAGGATATGAGGCTTTGGAAAGTAAAGCGATGCTTCATTTTTTCTGGCATGGCAGAAGTGATGCTTTGATTCTTTTCTGGCAGGCAAGGTGATGCATGGGTTTCCGGGCATGCAGTCTTGGTTACTTACTGCATGGTTTAATGACAAATTGACATTCGGGGATGATGTGTGGAAAATCCAAACGTGCTGTGATGTTGAAACAGGTGCAGTATCAATTATGCAGGCGCTGCACTGGTTTTATAGCCACGAGACAGACACTGTGTCAATTATGCAGGTTTTTCCGATGCTGTGGATATTCTCACTTAGATGGAGTATTTGATGGCCCTGAGGCTTCTTAGCAGGAGGCAAGCTGACAAGCCCTTGGAGATCACTTATGTGGGGAAGGCAAAGTCCTTCCAGCAGAGTCAGGGAGCAGCAGGCAGCAGGGAAACAACCAGGGGAGCAGTCCTTCCAGAAAGCAGTCCTTTGGGCAGCATTGCAGTGCTTCTGACAAAGTCCAGTTGTGGATCCAGAAGAACGAGTTACTTACCTTCGGTAACGACTTTTCTGGTGGATACATTAGCTACCTGTGGATTCCTCACCTCATGAATACTCCCATGGCGCCAGCATTCTACGGAAATCTTCTTACTAGTCTCTGCACGTCGACGAGGACGTCACTGTCTCGCACGCGACGCCGTCTGACGTCATACAGGCAATAAGAGGTCCTCGACGACGTGCGGACGTCAGTACCAATCATTTTTTACGTGCATGAGAACAACCAGGCAATGCAATGAAAGAACAAAGCAACATCCATTATATTGTAAAAATACACCACATTGTATGAATAACTGTAAATCTTTTTTTTTTTATGTACATATATATATATATATATATATATATATAAAACTCTTTCTTTTAAAAATATATACACACACCAAGTATATACATAAAGATATATACACATATACCCATATATATATATAAATATATTATATATATACATCTATTGCACCCTCAAAGATCAAGAGGAGCACACTCAAGGATTACTTGGCAAGACCATAAAGGCAACGGGGAGGCGGGTGGGACCGTGAGGAATCCACAGGTAGCTAATGTATCCACCAGAAAAGTCGTTACCGAAGGTAAGTAACTCGTTCTTCTGATGGATACAACTACCTGTGGATTCCTCACCTCATGAATAGAGTCCCAAAGCAGTACCACGCCCGGCGGTGGGTGCCTAAATGGTCAAACCAAGAAATCCTGCAGCACTGACCGTGCAAAATGGCCGTCCCTTCTAACCTCAGAATCTAAACAGTAATGTTTTGCAAAAGTGTGAAGGGACGACCAAGTTGCGGCCTTGCAGATGTCGACCACAGGAACACCTCTGGCTAAGGCCGAAGTGGCCGACTTAGCTATGGTGGAATGAGCTCTAGTGCCCTCAGGAGGATCCTTCTTTGCCAAAGAGTAACATATTTTAATGCAAAGAACAACCCACGTGGATAGTGTTCTCTTGTGGACTGCCTTTCCTCTCCTCTTGCCCACGTATCCAATAAACAGCTGATCCTCCAGCCTGAAATCCTTTGTTCTATTGATAAAGAAGCTCAACGCTCTCTTTGGATCCAGACGGTGCAGTCTTTCTTCCTCTTTGGAAGGATGAGGCGGAGGATAGAACGTGGACAAAGTAATTGCCTGAGCCAAATGGAAGGGTGAAACAACCTTCGGGAGGAAAGCAGCCTTGGTCCTCAACACCACCTTATCCCCATAAAAAGTTGTATAAGGGGGTTTTACTGATAAGGCCTGCAACTCACTCACTCTCCTTGCTGATGTTATAGCTATCAGGAAGACTGTTTTTAAAAACAAATACCTTAAGGGGCAAGAATGCATAGGTTCAAAAGGGGACCCCATAAGGAAAGTCAGGACTAAGGACAAATCCCATTGCGGCATAACGAATGGCTTTGGAGGATATTGATTTAGAAGACCTTTCAAGAATCTGATAACAATAGGGGATTTAAATAAAGATGGTTGGTCTGGAAGACATATGAAGGCTGACAAGGCCGATAAATAACCTTTAATGGTAGCCACTGCACAACCTTTCTGCGCCAGAGATAGAGCAAAAGACAAAACGTCCGATAGATGAGCTTGTAAAGGATCAATCTGCCTCTCTCCACACCACGCAACAAATTTAGACCACCTATTAGCGTAGATAGATTTAGTGGAGTGTCGCCTGGCCGCTAATATAACATCCACTACCTCAGGCGGGAGAGAGAAGGAACTCAGGTTGCCCCGTTCAATCTCCAGGCATGTAGGTGCAGACTCTGGAGGTTGGGGTGTAGAACCTGCCCCTGCGACTGCGAGAGGAGGTCTGCCCTGAAAGGGAGACGGAGCGGCGGGCACGTTGAGAGTTGGAGAAGGTCGGAGTACCACACCCTCCTTGGCCAATCCGGAGCTATTACGATTACTAGAGCCCGGTCTTGGCGAATCTTCCTCAATACTCGAGGAATCAAGGGTATGGGAGGAAACGCGTAAAGCAACTGGCCGCACCAGGTCATTTGAAACGCGTCCCCCAATGCTTCCTGCATCGGATACTGAAGGCTGCAGAACAACGGACAATGCGCGTTCTCTCGAGTGGCGAACAGATCTACCCGAGGAAACCCCCACTTCTGGAAGATTAAACGGACTTGATCTGGATGGAGACGCCACTCGTGGTCTGCCGAGAAGTGGCGACTGAGACTGTCCGCACGCACGTTCAAGACTCCGGCCAGATGGTTTGCTATCAAGCAAATCCGATGGTCCTTTGCCCAGGACCATAGTCGAAGAGCTTCTCTGCAGAGAAGGTACGACCCCACTCCTCCCTGCTTGTTTATGTACCACATCGTGGTAGTATTGTCCGTTAGGACCTGTACCGACTGACCACGAAGGGAAGGGAGGAAGGCCTTGAGAGCCAGACGTACAGCCCGTAACTCTAACAGATTGATGTGAAAAATCTGTTCCTCTGGAGACCAAAGACCTTTGATCTCCAGATCCCCCAGATGAGCTCCCCACCCTAGAGTGGAAGCATCCGTTATCACTGTGGCCACTGGTGGCGACTGCTGGAACGGTTTTCCTTGTGAAAGATTGTTGCTTGCAATCCACCACTTCAAATCCACAGCAGCATCTCTGGAGATCTTGACAGTACCCTCTAGATCCCCTCTGTGTTGAGACCACTGCCTTCGGAGGCACCACTGAAGAGCCCTCATGTGCCAGCGAGCATGCGTGACCAACAGAATGCAGGAGGCAAAAAGACCGAGCAGACGAAGGACCTTGAGGACTGGAACTACCGCTCCGTTTCGAAACATTGGAACCAAATCCTGAATATCTTGAATCCGCTGAGGCGGAGGAAAGGCCCGACCCAATGTCGTATCCAGTACTGCCCCTATGAACAGGAGGCGCTGAGAGGGCTCCAGGTGAGATTTGGGCTCGTTCACCGAAAAGCCCAGGTCGAATAACAACTGGGTTGTTGACTGCAGATGACGCAACACAAGCTCCGGGGACTTGGCTTTGATCAACCAATCGTCCAAGTAAGGGAATACTGCTATGCCCTTCCTTCTGAGCTCTGCCGCAACCACCGACATCACCTTCATGAAGACTCGAGGTGCTGAAGTAAGACCAAACGGAAGGACCGCAAACTGGTAGTGTTGCGATCCCACCACAAACCGGAGATACTTCCTGTGTGACTTGAGTATCGGGATATGAAAGTAAGCATCCTGCAAGTCGACAGACACCATCCAGTCTTCCATGTTCAACGCCAAAAGCACCTGTGCTAGGGTCAGCATCTTGAACTTTTCCTGCTTGAGGAACCAATTCAAGATCCTCAGGTCCAGAATTGGTCTCAAACGACCATCCTTCTTGGGAATCAGGAAATACCTTGAGTAAACTCCTTGACCCCTTTCCTGCTCCGGGACCAACTCCACCGCGCCCTTTAAAAGGAGGACTTCCACCTCCTGTTCTAGCAACAGGAGGTGTTCTTGTGAACAATACGAAGGGCGGGGCGGGATGAGGGGCGGAAACTCCCGAAAGGGAAGGGTGTAGCCTTTTCCCACAACACTGAGAACCCAAGTGTCCGACGTAACAGTCTCCCATTTGGTGAGAAAATGCTGTAATCTTCCCCCTACAGGAGAGGAGTGAGTGGGAAATGGTGGAAGCCTAAGGCTGCTTCCCCTGCTGCACCCCGCCAGAGGATGAGGAAGAGGCAGAGTGCTGCTGAGAGGCTCTCCTGGTGCGGACCCTACCCCTCCCCCTAAAAGATCTATAGGGGTGGGAAGAGGCAGGTTGCTGATATCTTCCCCGAAAGGAAGAGGAGGAAGAGCCACGCCCAAATCCACGAAACCTCCTGAAGAATCTGGAAGAGGCCGTGGAAGAAGGAGCTTGGAGTCCCAACGACTTAGCCGTGGCCCTGCTCTCCTTAAAACGTTCCAAGGCCGAATCAGCCTTAGCCCCAAACAGTTTGTCCCCATCAAACGGGAGATCCAACAATGTGGACTGTACATCTGCCGAAAAGCCCGAGTTACGTAGCCAGGCCTGTCTCCTTTCCACCACAGTTGTGCCCATTGCTCTGGCTACCGAGTCGGTGGTATCCAGTCCCGTCTGGATAATTTGGGTCGCAGCAGCCTGGGCATCAGAGACAAGATCCAAAAGACCCTGGGGAAGCTCTGTAAACGAAGAGCAGATGTCATCCATCAGAGCATGAATATACCTCCCCAGAATACAGGTCGCATTAGTGGCTTTTAACGCCAGACTGCAGGACGAAAAAATCTTCTTCGACTGCGCCTCTAGCTTTTTTGAGTCTCTGTCCCCAGGCACCGTCGGGAAAGAACCAGGCGCTGATTTGGACGAACAGGAGGCCTGCACAACCAAGCTCTCCGGCGTAGGGTGCCTAGATAGGAAACCAGGATCAGTTGGAGCCGTCCGATACCTCCTGGCCACGGCTCTGTGAACTGCTGGGGAAGATGCCGGCTTCTTCCACACCTCTAAAACCGGATCCAGCAGAGCGTCATTAAAAGGTAATAGAGGCTCCGCCGCGGCTGAGGCCGGATGCAACACCTCTGTCAAAAGGTTTTGTTTCGCCTCCACCACCGGCAAAGGCAGGTCCAAAAAACTAGCTGCCTTCCGTACCACTGTATGAAAGGAAGCAGCTTCCTCGGTATATTCCCCCGGGGACGAAAGGTCCCACTCAGGGGAAGTGTCCAGCCCACTGGCCGACTCCAGTCCACGCAGCCCATCACCCGAGTCCTCTAGCTCTCCTTCCTCTAGGGCTCGTTGGTACTCCTGCTCCTCTAGTACCCGGAGAGCACGCCTCCTTGAATGCAGTCGTTGCTCAATCCGCGGAGTCGACAACACCTCCGCCGAAGTCGGAGATCGGCGCCGATCTTCCGAAGCCACCGACGCCGCATCCGGCGCCACAGGTAACTTCGGCGCCGACTGAAGAGCAGATGAAACGGATGGACCCACCGGAGTCACAGGCCGAAATCTCGACGTCGACGGGATGGAAATCCCTGGGGCCAATCCCTCCGAAGCCATCGGAGCGGCCACCGGCGCCGACACTGGCGCCGAGCCCACGTTCCCAAACGGGAGAAAGGGCATAAAGGGTGCCGGCCGAAGAGGCGCAGGATCACCCAAAGAAAAGGCCAAAGGCCCAGCCGGAGCACCCCCTGGAGCCATCAGTTGGAAGTTGGCATACATCGCATTCAAGAATGCGGAACTATCGGCTCCAGGGGTGGGAAAAGCCGGATACTGGGGTGCCTGACTCGGAGGCGACCCCGACGCCGGCCTCGGCGTCTGCGCCGGAGAAAACACCTGAGGCTCCAATACCTCAATCACCGACGCCTGTCCAGGCGAAGTTGGAGACGTCGGAGAGAGCAACGGCGTCGAAGGATGCGGCGTCACCGTGGGGCTGACCTCCCATGTCCTGTGCCGATCCGGAGACCTGGAACGAGCCTCCCTTGAATGACGCCGAGATTCTCTACGGCGCCGGGAGTCTCGATGACGCCGATGTCTTGGAGAAGACTTTTTCTTGTGATGCTTCTCCTTTGACTTGGCCATAAACAGCTTCGCCTCGCGTTCTTTAATGGCCTTCGGATTCATGTGCTGACACGAATCACAAGTCGAGACGTCGTGGTCGGAGCTCAAACACCAAAGGCAATCGGAATGAGGATCCGTCACCGACATCTTGCCTCCACACTCACGACAAGGCTTAAATCCAGACTTTCTCTGCGACATTATTTCCACAGAGAAAGAGTACGCAGCAAGATATACACTGTAACCGCAAGAGTAACAGTTGCTCCCTCGAAGATAACCGTTTCGAATGCACGGAAAAAAGGGAACTGACGTCCGCACGTCGTCGAGGACCTCTTATTGCCTGTATGACGTCAGACGGCGTCGCGTGCGAGACAGTGACGTCCTCGTCGACGTGCAGAGACTAGTAAGAAGATTTCCGTAGAATGCTGGCGCCATGGGAGTATTCATGAGGTGAGGAATCCACAGGTAGTTGTATCCATCAGAAGTGTCTGATGTAAGGGGGTCATTTACCCAGTATGTACATCGAAATGTGCCTTTGAAGAGAATGAGTCTTCAAAGAGTGGTTTTGAAGTGCACCAGATCCTCTTTCAACACAGCCTTGTCTGTCAGGAGATCTGTGGGGAGTTATCAGTCCTTTGTGTAGGGTCAAGCTACTACCCTTTGAAGTGTGAGGGCTTCTCCACCCTTCCCGCCCAGGAAGACCAATCAGTATGCAGATGAATGCAGATGCAGCTGAGTGTCTGTTGTTTGTTGCTATCTGGGTGGAATTCACAAGGGAAGCTGTCAATCAGCATGGACCAGACGTGGATTGAAGACAGGTTGCAAGGCACAGAGAGCAGTAAGTGCAGAGAAGTGGTTACTTTCTGAAAGTGGCATGGCTAAAATAGTAATGTTAACTCCAATGTCACCAGTAAGCAGGATTGCTCACTACCATTCCAACCACACCAAACACAACAATGCCACTCCTTTCACATCAGAAATTACCACTTAAAGTGCATTTGGGAATTTCCAATGTTGGCCTATAAGAGAAGCAGGCTTTAGAATAGTGAAAACTGACTTTGGCGGTTTTTCACTACCAGGGCATTTAAGCTTATAAGTACATGTCCTGCCTTTTACTTACATAGGACCCTGCCATATGGGCTACCTAGGGTCTACCTTAGGGGTGACTAATATGTAATACAAGGGGGGTTTAAGGCAAGGAGTTTTAAATGTCAAGTCGGAGTGGCAGTGTAACTGCACACACAGGCCTTGCAATGGCAGGACTAAGACATGGTTAAGGGGCTACTTACGTGGGTGGCACAATCAGTGCTGCAGGCTCACTGGTGGCATTTAATTTACATGACCTGGGCTCATACACTGCACTTTGCTAGGGACTTACAAGTGAATTACGTGTGCTGATTGGATATGATCTAATGTTACCATACTTTAGGAAAAGAGCACATGTACTTTAGAAATGGCTAGCAGTGGTAAGGTGCCCAGAGTCCTAAAGCCAACAAAAACGAGGTGAGAAAAAGAGAAAGTGAAGGCAAAAAGTTTGGGGTGACCCTTCAGAGACGGTCCTTTTCCAACATTCACTAACATACTTTTTTACAGTAATGCATGCACTGAGGCATCCAGGGCCAGACTGATGCAGGGACTGACACACGCACACAGACTCTAATGTATATAGTAGCAGACCCAGGCACACACTTATAAATACACTGATACACCCAAACACATACTGATGGATACAATGATGCAGCAAGGCACACACTGATGCACACACTAACTAACTCAGTCACACACAAACTCATACTCTAAAACACTGAGGTACACACTGATATATACAGTAATTCATACAAGCAGACACTGATGGATAAACTGACACACCAAAGACTGTCCCATGTGTGCATTAGCCCACCTAATGACCCATTTATACATACACTGAGACATCCAGTCACATACTGATCAATACCCTAACACACCCAGGTGCACACTTATGCATACTCTGACACACCCAGGCTTAGACGGACGCATACGTTGACACACCCAAGCTCACACTTATGCATACACTAACATACCCGGAGACACACTTATGCATGTGATAAGATACCTAGGCACACACTGATCCTTACAATGACACACCCAAGTACATACTGTTGCATACAGTGAAACACTTAGTCAGACACTGATGCCTATGATAAGAGAGGCAGGCATTCTCTGCTTTAAACATGACAACTAACAGACATATAGGGGGTCATTCCAACCCTGGCGGTCGGTGTTAAACCTGCGTCTAAACCGCCAACAGGCTGGCGGTAAAAAAAATGGAATTCCAACCCTGGCGGAAACCGCCAACAGAGACCGCCACATCAACACACCGCCCGCCACGGCGGGACAAACAAACAGCGCGGCGGTCACCGCCAACAGACAGGCGGGAGTCAATGTACCGTCCACCCTATCACAACACACCAATCCGCCACCTTTTCCGGGGCGGTAGCCCCGCCGTTAAAAACACGGCAGAAACAGCCATTTCAAACGGAAAACGCTCACCTCCATACACCCCACGAGGAATCTGGACAGCATGGAACCCGAACTCCACATCCTCCCAGCGATTGTCTTCCTGCTCCTCTACCAGGAGCACGAACGCCAGCGCAGAAGACAACAGTGAGTACTGCACCTACGACACAATGGAGGGGGGAGGAGAAAATATTACGGGGACACACATACGAGACACACCCACCCCACCCTCACCCACTACAACACACACATCAATGCACAGTAATACATCACAGTTACCCCCCTAAACCCCCCGGAAGAATGCAAAGACAATAGGAAATGATTCTAAACATTGGAATATATTGTATTACTGGCTGAATTATATATATATTTATATCTACACATCAAAAACATTTATATACATATATGTACAAGTCCGAGCATTGTAGCAGGCATTGTCTGTGGACCACTGGGCCCAAATCACATGGGCAAAGCCCACACAGGATACCTGACTCCAACGGAGAGAACACTGCAGGGGCATCAGATAGGAAAACTACAGGCACCTCAGGGGGAAGGGAAGGGGGGGCACCTCGGCCAGATGAGTGCACGACGCCAGATCCAAGAGGGGCCTCCATGGCCATTGTTCAATCCTGGTGAGTGCAAAGCTACAGTCTCTCAAGTCTCTGCAGTGGGTGGGTTGCCCACTGTGCCATCCTGGGGAGTGCAAAGCCACAGTCTCTCAAGTCTCTGCAGTGGGTGGGTTGCCCACTGTGCCATCCTGGGGAGTGCAAAGCCACAGTCTCTCAAGTCTCTGCAGTGGGTGGGTTGCCCACTGTGCCATCCTGGGGAGTGCAAAGCCACAGTCACTCAAGTCTCTGCAGTGGGTGGGTTGCCCACTGTGCCATCCTGGGGAGTGCAAAGCCACAGTCTCTCAAGTCTCTGCAGTGGGTGGGTTGCCCACTGTGCCATCCTGGGGAGTGCAAAGCCACAGTCTCTCAAGTGGATGACAGTCTCCACTGGTTCTGGAGGGGGACTAGTGCCCAGAGTGCTTCGTGCAGCCCTGCCCTGCCCGACACAGATGCGGGCCTGCCCCTGCCGTGAATGGGCCAGCGGTGCTTGAGACGGCGGTGCCCAGTTCAGCGGTGCTTGAGACGGCGGTGCCCAGTGCAGCGGTGCTTGAGATGAAGGGCCCAGTTCAGCGGTGCTTGAGACGGCGGTGCCCAGTTCAGCGGTGCTTGAGACGGCGGTGCCCAGTTCAGCGGTGCTTGAGATGAAGGGCCCAGTTCAGCGGTGCTTGAGATGGAGGGCCCAGTTCAGCGGTGCTTGAGACGGCGGTGCCCAGTTCAGCGGTGCTTGAGATGAAGGGCCCAGTTCAGCGGTGCTTGAGATGAAGGGCCCAGTTCAGCGGTGCTTGAGACGGCGGTGCCCAGTTCAGCGGTGCTTGAGATGAAGGGCCCAGTTCAGCGGTGCTTGAGACGGCGGTGCCCAGTTCAGCGGTGCTTGAGATGAAGGGCCCAGTTCAGCGGTGCTTGAGACGGCAGGGCCCAGTTCAGCGGTGCTTGAGATGAAGGGCACAGTTCAGCGGTGCTTGAGATGAAGGGCCCAGTTCAGCAGTGCTTGAGACGGCGGTGCCCAGTTCAGCGGTGCTTGAGATGAAGGGCCCAGTTCAGCGGTGCTTGAGATGAAGGGCCCAGTTCAGCTGTGCTTGAGACGGCGGTGCCCAGTTCAGCGGTGCTTGAGATGAAGGGCCCAGTTCAGCGGTGCTTGAGACGGCGGTGCCCAGTTCAGCGATGCTTGAGACGGCGGTGCCCAGTGCAGCAGTGCTTGAGATGAAGAGCCCAGTTCAGCGGTGCTTGAGACGGCGGTGCCCGTTCAGCGGTGCTTGAGACGGCGGTGCCCAGTTCAGCGGTGCTTGAGACGGCGGTGCCCAGTTCAGCGGTGCTTGAGACAGCGGTGCCCAGTTCAGCGGTGCTTGAGATGAAGGGCCCAGTTCAAAGGATCCGGCCATGGCGTGCAGGTCATTTTCCACCTGTCCTGTGGCTGGCGGGCCTTCCTGCCCATCTGTCGGGTGGCTGGCGGGGCCTTCCTGGTCTGCAGTACCGGGCCTGTTGGTGTCCTCCTGCCCACCTGGGATGGGGCTGGTGGGGCCCTCCTGGCCAGCTGGGCTGATGGCGGTCTCCTCGGGCGTGCTGCCCTTCCCAGCCTTCCCTGTTCGCCTGTGGCCCTTCTGCACCTTGGGCGGTGTGCCACCTGTCTCCACACTTCGTGCCAAAGCCATGGTAGGGATTTTAGTGCCTGGTGTTTTCACCCTCTTGCGCCGGCCGCTCACTATCTTCGGGTGTTTCTCCGGGGGTGGGCTGCCCGGGCCTTGGCTCCGTACTGAACTGGCTGCCCTTGAGGGTGGGGGACTCCACAGTCCATGGCAGACTGTCATCACAGGGCCCGGTTTTGTGGTGGCTGAGGTGCTGACTGGAGTCCTATGAGATGGACGGGGTGGGGGAGTTGTAGGAAAGAGGTTAAGTTTGGACAGGAATAGCAATTTAGGACCAGTGGGACGGGTAGGTGTAGTGGGTATGGGAGTGGAGGAAGAGGTTATGGTTGTAGGAGTCTTAAGTCTGGTGTCTTTGGGTGCAGGTGCTTGGGCTGGAGGCTGTCGTGAGGTGGATGGCTGTTGGGTGGGTGGCTGCCTGCGTTTGTGTATCTTGGAAGAGGGGGTGACAGACACACTGGGAGAGGACACAGGGGACGTGTAAATGGTAGTGGGGTGGTGACTGCACGTGTGCGGGGGGTTCTGGTGTGTGTGCTGGTGATGGACGTAGTGGCTGAAGATGTTGTGCATGCAAGTGTGAGTGGAGACGTGACAGGGAGGGAGGAGGGAGATGAGGAGGAGGGGGACACAGTGGAGGCAGTGGTTGCTGGTATGTCTGTATGTGGATGTTGCTTGTGTGAATGCTTGTGTGATGTGTGGTGCTTATGTCTGGATGAGCTTCCCTTGGGTGTTGAGGTGTGTGCAGGCTGGTCTGATGGTGTGTCTGGGATAGGCAGAGGTACAGGTGATAGGGTATGGGTGGAGGAAGTTGGAGGGGGGAGGCTAGAGACAGGGACAATTGCTGCCATCAGTGCTGAGGCCAGAGTGTTGAACGATCGCTGAAGGGCAGCCTGACCAGAATGAATGCCCTCCAGGTATGCATTACTCTGGTGCACCTCTCTTTCGACACCCTGGATGGCATTCAAAATGTTAGACTGCCCAACAGTGAGCGTCCTCAGGAGGTCAATGATCTCACTGAGGGCAGCAGGGGTGACTGGGGCAGGGCCTGAGATGCCTGGGGCGAAGGAGATGCCCACCTTCCTGGGTGAGCGGGCACGGGGCAAACGCTGAAGGGCTGCTGGGAGGGCGGTGCTGGTGCGCTGGGTGGCGGCTGTACCTGTTGTTGCAGGGGCACGGATATTGCCGCCACCACAAGGGAACTCCCTTCAGAGGACGAGTCCGTGTCACTTATGTCTGCCCGAGACACGGCTGTGGAGCTCCCCTCGCCCTCCGTCCCACTGGTGTATTCGGAATCCGTTGCATGGCCTTCCAGGGCCATGTGGGATGCAGCTCCCTCGTGCTCCGATGCCACTTCTCCTCCGCCTGATGATGCTAATGCACACATGAACAGGAAGACCACAAAAAAGGGGGGGGGGAGAAAATAAAGACATGTTGAGTGCATGCATTGGCGACACCGTTAGCGGAGAGGACAGACACAGAAGCCCCCTGCACTACGCCGTGCACTTGGGGTTCACTACTCAATCCGTGTGACATGGCCTACAAGCCTATGGACGACATCTGCACACATAGATGACACAGGGCCATGAATAGCTGTACTTGGCACCCTACAGAGGTGGGGGGCGGGGGCACAGGGCCATGCCTTATGGAGGGGCCTAGCCTACAGAAATCGCCCTGGCCTAGGGATACCCACACCCCTCATCCCCCACTCAGACACCTCCACTGCGCGCAAAGTCACCAGAATGAGAGTGTACTCACCCCCTTGTGTCTGCTGTGATGTCCTCACGCGCCCATCCAAATCGGGGTAGGCCACCGCCAGGATCCGGGACATCAGGGGGGTCAAAGTCCGACTGGCACCCCTCCCACGTTGGGAGGCCATCCCCAGCTGAGCCTCCGCCGTCTTCCTGCTCCAGCGTCGGATATCCTCCCATTTCTTCCGGCAGTGGGTGCCCCGTCTGTGGTGGACCCCCAGGGCCCGGACGTCCTTGGCGATGGCACGCCAAATGTCTATCTTCTGGTGGGTGCTGATCTATGTGAAATGTACAGGGGGAGAAAAAGAGTCATCACCTTCTGCACCCTCAATGTGAGTGGCCCCCCATCCCTACACTTGCCATGTGGCACATCCTGTCATCCGTCGTTTGATGCATGCCTCATTCGCTCCCCTCCCCACCATCTTTCATCCACCCGACTCAACACAGGCATTGGCCACAAAGCATGGTCCCAGTGTACTTACCTGTTGGTCTGGAGGACCGTAGAGTAGCGCATACTGGGGGAGGACCCCATCCACGAGTTTCTCCAATTCCTGAGCAGTGAAGGCAGGGGCCATATCCCCAGTCGCATGAGCCATTGTCTCTTCCAGACCAAGGTCACAGCAGCACTTGCAGTGTAGGTCCTCTCCTGCCGAAGATCAGGTATCGAGTGATTAAGCAGATAGAAAATGGCAGTCACGCCCGCGGCGGTGCGCACCGCGATCGCCGGCGCACATCGTCATTGGCTCCTGAGACCCATAGGGTTCAATGTTAACCAATGCTGCTTTGCGCCGCGGTCTTCGACCGCCTACCGCCACGGTGTGCCACACCAGCGCATTTACCTCACATCCCATTGTCACACTTCACAGGTCAGGCAGCCGCCATTTTAAGGGCCCACAAGGCTTACTTTTAACTGCGTCACACATACCTAGGCCTTGCATCAACACTCATACAAACCATTCAATGCATTGGTAATCGTGTTTTGTGCAAACTGTGGTTACGTACCTGTGGGTTGATTGACTCTGTGCTCGCTGTTGTCCTTCATAGGCACCGTCCGCTGGGACATGCGAGGAGATGGAGGAATCTTCCCGTGTACAGACCGCTGGTAGACCTGTCGACAATGGAGGAAAGACATGTCATACTGACATACAGGCTTGACCGAGCCACTATTCATGAACTGTGTGCCCAGCTGGAGCCAGACCTGATGTCACCCATCCACCAACCCACAGGGATCCCACCTCTAGTGCAGGTGCTGTCAGTACTCCATTTCTTTGCAAGTGGGTCATTTCAAACAACGGTGGCCATATCATCAGGGATGTCCCAGCCTATGTTTTCCAAGGTGTTGTCCAGAGTGTTGTCTGCCCTTCTGAAACACATGTGGAGCTACATTGTTTTCCCTGAGGTGGGGGATTTGCCTACAGTGAAAGGTGATTTCTATGCCCTTGGACATATCCCAACATCATAGGTGCATTGATGGGACCCATGTGGCTTTAGTACCCCCCAGCAGGAGTGAACAAGTGTACAGAAACAGAAAGAGTTATCATTCGATGAATGTACAGATGGTCTGTTTGGCAGACCAGTACATCTCCCATGTTAATGCCAAGTTCCCTGGCTCAGTGCATGACGCGTACATCATGCAGAATAGCAGCATCCCTTACGTGATGGGTCAACTCCAGAGGCACCGTGTGTGGCTAATTGGTGACTCTGGTTACCCCAACCTGTCATGGCTACTGACCCCAGTGAGGAATCCCCGGACAAGGGCAGAGGAACGGTACAATGAGGCCCATGGGAGAACTAGGAGGGTGATCGAGCGTACCTTCGGCCTCCTGAAGGCCAGGTTCAGGTGCCTCCATATGACAGGTGGATCCCTATTGTACTCACCAAAGAAGGTGTGCCAGATCATCGTGGCCTGCTGTATGCTTCACAACCTGGCTTTGCGACGACAGGTGCCTTTTCTGCAGGAGGATGGTCCAGATGGTGGTGTTGTAGCAGCTGTGGAGCCTGTGGAGAGTGAAGACGAGGAAGCCGAAGAGGACGACATAGACAACAGGAACACAGTAATACTGCAGTATTTTCAATGACACACAGGTAAGATTCCAACCCGGCATATTACATATACTTAACCCCTACTACCTCTCTACTGTCTTACCTTTTCCCCCAGTGTATGGTAACTGAGTTGTGACTTTCCCTTCCAATTTCAGAGATGTGGGCCATACTGCATGACATCTGCTTTGTTTCCCCATGGACTACAGCTGTGTGACAGTTGTATGTTGGCATCACAATGTAAATATGCATTTTGGGACGGTAATGTCTAATACATTAGTACAAAATCACAGCCAGACTCCTGATTGTTTTGTGCAATAACTGTGTTTATTTCAGTGCTGTATATTGGTGGGTGATTGTAAATCGGTGAGGGGTGTTGGTGGAGGATTGTCCATGGCAGAGTCCAGACTATTAAAATCACAGGTGCATTGTCCAAATGCCTGTGGAAAGTGGAGCATGGGCAGTATAACAATGGACAGGGTGTCAATGTGGGACAGTGGGATGACAATCAGGGAGGTATCCTTTCCTGGCGGGGGTCTTGGCATCTTACTCTGTCTTCTTCCTGGATCTCAGGGCCTGCTTGCGGGGTGGTTCTCCTTCTGCAGGGGGTGGGGTGCTGGTGGCCTGTTGGTCCTGTGGCGGGGCCTCCTGTTCACTAGCGCCGGCAGAGGTGGTAGGCAGTTTTTTGGTCCATGCTAGTGTCAGGGGCACTTTGTCCTGCCACAGTGTCCCACAATGTGGTGACTACCTGATTCAGAGCCCCTACAATGGTGGCCAGGGCAGAACTGATGTTTCGTAGTTCCTCCCTGAACCCCAAATACTGTTCCTCCTGCAGAAGCTGGATCTCCTGAAACCTGGCCAGGACCGTCGCCATCGTCTCCTGGGAGTGGTGGTAGGCTCCCATGATGGAGGAGAGGGCCTCGTGGAGAGTGGGTTCCCTGGGCCTGTCCCCCCCTGTCGCACTGCAGCCCTCCCAGTTCCCCTGTTTCCCTGGGCCTCTGTCCCCTGGACCGTGTGCCCACTACCACTGCCCCCCAGGTCCCTGTTGTTGTTGGGGTTGTGGGTTAACCTGGGTGCCCTGTAGTGGTGGACACACCGCTGATTGACGTGTCCTGGGGACTGAGGGATGGGCCCGCTGGGTGGGTGGGGCAGTATAAGAATGGACAGGGTGTCAATGTGGGACAGTGGGATGACAATCAGGGAGGTATCCTTTCCTGGCGGGGGTCTTGGCATCTTACTCTGTCTTCTTCCTGGATCTCAGGGCCTGCTTGCGGGGTGGTTCTCCTTCTGCAGGGGGTGGGGTGCTGGTGGCCTGTTGGTCCTGTGGCGGGGCCTCCTGTTCACTAGCGCCGGCAGAGGTGGTAGGCAGTTTTTGGTCCATGCTAGTGTCAGGGGCCCTTTGTCCTGCCACAGTGTCCCACAATGTGGTGACTACCTGATTCAGAGCCCCTACAATGGTGGCCAGGGCAGAACTGATGTTTCGTAGTTCCTCCCTGAACCCCAAATACTGTTCCTCCTGCAGAAGCTGGATCTCCTGAAACCTGGCCAGGACCGTCGCCATCGTCTCCTGGGAGTGGTGGTAGGCTCCCATGATGGAGGAGAGGGCCTCGTGGAGAGTGGGTTCCCTGGGCCTGTCCCCCCCCCCTGTCGCACTGCAGCCCTCCCAGTTCCCCTGTTTCCCTGGGCCTCTGTCCCCTGGACCGTGTGCCCACTACCACTGCCCCCAGGTCCCTGTTGTTGTTGGGGTTGTGGGTTAACCTGGGTGCCCTGTAGTGGTGGACACACCGCTGATTGACGTGTCCTGGGGACTGAGGGATGGGCCCGCTGGGTGGGTGCTGTGCTGGTGTTCCCAGAGGGGGGAAGGTCTGCTATGGCCTGTGGCTGTCTGAGGGGAACCGACTGTCCCGAGGTCCCCGATGGGCCGGGCTGGTCATCTAGATCCAGGTCGACAGAGGTGCTGTCCTCACTGTGGGCCTATTCTGGGGGTGGAGTGGACATTTGTGGACCCTCCTGCGCGGTGACGTGGCGTTCGGGTCCTGCAGGGGTATTAAAGTATGGTTATTGCATTTGTGTGTGCCATAGCGTGTAATGGGTGGGTGCCCTTGTACCCCAGTGCTGGCATTCCCGTGTGGGGGCTTTTGTGACGGTGATTTGGTGGGGGAAGGGTATGTGCAGTGGGCATGCTTTGGTGATGGGTGTCCATGCTTTGTTGTCGCATGCAGGGATTGGTGTTGGGATGGGTGGGCTGTGATGGTGAGACATTTGCAAGGAGCAGGATGTGATGGGGGTGAGGGTGGGGGTATGAGTTGGTATGCTGGTGGGGTGGGGGGGATGAAGTAGTGATGATTTGACTTACCAGAGTCCATTCCTCCAGATACTCCTGCGAGGCCCTCAGAATGCAGGATCGCCAAGACTTGCTCCTTCCATGTTGTAAATTCTGGGGGAGGAGGTGGGGGTCCACCGCCAGTCCGCTGCACCGTGATGTTGTGCCTGGATACCATTGAACTCACCTTCCCCCGTAGGTCGTTCCACCGCTTCCTGATGTCGTCCCTATTTCTTGGGTGCTGTCCCACAGCGTTGACCCTATCGACTATTCTGCTCCATAGCTCCATCTTCCTGGCAATGGTGGTGTGCTGCACCTGTGTCCCGAAGAGCTGTGGCTCTACCCGTACAATTTCCTCCACCATGACCCTGAGTTCATCCTCGGAGAACCTGGGGTGTCTTTGCGGTGCCATGGGGTGGTGTGGGTGATGTGTGGGGTGGATTGTGTGGTGATGTGTACTGGTGTGTTGTTAGAAGTGCGTGGAAATATTGCTGGGTGAAAGTAAAATGCGCGTCTGGGTGCTCAGTTCTCTTTTTCTCAGTGCGTGGTCCCGAATCTGTAGGAGTGGGGGTTTGTGGGTGATGTGGGTGTGTGTTTTATATTGTGTTGGGTGTGTGGGAGTGGTGTTTGTATGTGTATCAGGTGCGTGTATTTTGAATTGTCCAATGTGGTTGTGTTTTGTAAGTGTGTGTGTATTTTGAGCGCGGCGGTGTGTACCGCCAATGGATTACCGCGGTTGAAAGACCGCCGCATGGATTCGTGGGTCGTGATAGTGTGGGCGTATTTCTTTTGGCGTGACGGAGGAGGTTTGGTCATCGCCAGTTTCTCGCTGGCCTTTGGTGTGGCGGACTTTTGTGGATGTCTGTATTTTGGCGGTTTGCCTGTTCTGGGTCAGAATGACCGTGGCAGTTTACTGCGGCTGCGGCGGTATGTTGGCGGTCTTCTGACAGCGGTAAGCGCCTTTTACCGCCAAGGTTGTAATGACCCCCACAGTGCCTACAACATGGTGATGTGAATGGTTGTATTAGAATTACATGTTTATCATATATAATTGAACAGTATATACTGAAAATGTAAATATGTGGATTTTTTTATTTCAGACATCTATTAGTACATAAAAATAGACATCTAAATTGTTGGAAAAACAGAAAGACAAAAGAAACTGAGGAAAGCATACTTTACTTGCAACAGAGAAGCAAAAGGTACAACATGTAGACAATGCAGTTGAAGAGAAAAGACCTGCTGGTAAAAAAACAAAAAATATCTTAAAGTTGTATGTGGGAAGCTGCAAAGTCAGCAAAATGAAGTAAATAAAAAATAAAGTTTTAAATCAGCCAACAAAGGACAAAAATCATGGCAGATTAACATTAAGAAACAGAAGGCCGCAACAGTTTTAAGGAAATTAGAGTTAGAACGTTCTGTGGCTGGGTATTTTAGAATCGTATTTAAGCCATTAAGAAGTATAAAAGGAGAAGAAAACTAGCAAAAAAAAGCAATGTTGCAGTTGATAACGCATTTGCCGTTAAGAGTAAGCATTTTATTTTGATTCTCACAAGAATGAGAACACTGGATAAAACAGTAATGTGTATAAAGAAATGTAGCCAAAGGAAAAGACTTGTTTATAAAACTAATTTTTGTAAAATGTTTAGTGTTGAAGGGAAGCATAGCTCCAGTACAGAGCCTTTCTTTAGTAAAGAAGGGCACTTCCAAGAGAACACATGAGTGCATGCAGTTGATTTGACAGGTCAATGTTATGAGGTGAAGGATGGTAGTCCCACTGAAAAAGAGGAGATTGTTCCTAGGTATATTGAAGAAGTGATAGCTAAAGAGGTACATGAAAGATGTAGATGAGCCCCTGTATACAAATGAAGCTGTAGCAGCATTTGTAGTATTCAGCAGCAATCGATTGATTTATTAGGAACTTTAGTACATCATTTTCCATGCAGAAGCCTGACACAAAAATGTCAATTTTGCAAGGATTAGATCCATTCAAAGTAAGAAAGTATAGTAACTTACAAGGACATTCACTAGCATGTCTATCATAGAAAGTGTGCCAAACCACCTTTTATCACTTTAGAATGTTGGCAATTCACCACCCAAAAATGCGAAATTTAGTTTGGAGGCTTTACTATGTTAAGACTCCAGCCTTACGGTTAGGAGAAATGAGTAGAGTACTTTTGAATGGTACATTAGCAGAGGTAGAAAAAGTTTGTGAGGATGTGCAGTTGTATTTCTGTTGTCCTGAAGAGGAGTCTAGGTAAAATGAGGAATTTGTAGCTGCAGATGTTGAGGAACAGAGCAAAGTTATTAGTAGTTTACATTTTACACAAGATATATAGTTTAACAGTGTGTTCTGAAAAACAAACTGTGTTTGTATTTGTGGTCAATGCACTCACTACAAAGGTCAAACTCCCAATGTAGATGTATTCTCCAAAACCGAAGAGGAAAATAGAGATAAGTGGCAAGAATTTGATGCTTATTTATTTACGAGAAGTTTTTTAACTTGTCAAGGCAGCAAGCTATAAGTAATGCTTTAATAAGTTAGAGGATAATAAAAAGCCAGCTAGAGCAGTACATAACAAGTTAGAACTAGAGACTATTCCAGAACAACTACGAGATTTAAATGTTTATGAATCAATAATTATACAATGTGCACATCCATTTCAAGCAACTATATGATTGGAGCCAAAAACAAGTACATTACATTAAAAAAAGTTAAAGAAAGGACTTAAAGGTAGAGTAGTGTATTTTCAATTAGACTTTAAGAAGATTATTGAAACTGTAGGGGTAGACTAAGACATTGATGAGCCACTTAGCATTTTAGAAAATGGTGTGCCAACTAAGAGTAAAGAAATCTGGCAAGAGTTAGTTGTTGTTTATAAAGGAAAGCAAGCAAACTTATACCTGGTACCAAACAATGTTTATTATAAAAATGTTGAAGTTGAACAAGATATAGCAAATGTTGATGATGAAACTTTGCAAGCAAGTGGACAAATAGAAAAAGTGGATTGAGCTAGATCAGAAGAAATTTATGAGCACTACAGCATCCATCTTTTACATTCTAAAGAAGTCATTGGTGATGCTATTGAGCTCTTTCAAATGGAACAAGCAAAAGGAGCTCTCATGAGTGTGTGGGAAAAAGTCATGAGGCTCGCTGTTTTCCCCAGTTGTTTCCTATTGGAGCGGGTGGTCACTATGATAACCGGCCCATACAAATACCAGCAGCTGAATACTGATCAACACAATTATATTCAGAGGATTCAAGATTTCTCCAGTGTAGTCCATACACATTTCATGTTCTGTTTGAAAGTGACTTGTCTGGACTTTCATATGCAGTAAACTACATTTTAAAGACAGGAGTTAATCTTCAAAACTCTCTGCAAGAGAATTTGTTGACATAGTTCATGGAGAGGAAGAAAACTTAGAATTCAACTTGATTAATTTAATGGTGTGCCAGAGTGGCACCGAGTATTGGTATCTTCGTCATGGAGAACTCAAATGTATGTGGTGAAATTTATGAATACCTTCTTGGTTTGTCACACTCAGTTGTTCAGAGTATGCATAGAATGACCTGCTTGTATTTTAGAGAGAGATGAAATGAAACCTGAAGGACATCAATGTAAAGACAGCTGGAGAACTTTGCTCATTAGATCGGCTAATATTTTTACTACATGTTCCAAGCTATGCTGGCTTTCATCTGCCACAAAAGCAATACTCCTCTTAGAGAAGTAACTGATCTCTTTTGGCGAAAACAGTACCAAGCAAGAGGTGGTCCTCGTGCTCACATGTTATAGGTAAAATACACACCCAAATTTGAAGCAGACACTGATAAGTCTGTACTGTCTTTCATAGAACAGTATCTGACATACACCGTACTGAAAGACACTGGCGAAAGAGGTCTCAGACAACAAGTTTTGTGTTTCCAAACACATAGATGTGGGAAGTACTGCCGTCATAAATACAGATCCAAAGGAAAAATTTACACAAAATGTTAATTTGAATTTCCCCTATCTGATGGTTTTTGTCTTCAGTCAGCTTTTTGTCTTTAGTCAGACATACAGTGACACAGAAAGCACCAAAGAACACACATAACCTAAGAAGAACAGAGGCTTCCAAATATATTAATGACTCTAACCCTGTAATTCTGAAAATGTGGAATGTTAATATGGACATACAATTTGTTGCAGACAACTTCATTGCTGTTGCTCGGTGTGTCATTGCATACATTACAAAATCAGAAAAGACAGATGTGAAAGAGGGAGGAGATTTATGCAGAAAGGACACCTACCAAGAAATTGCACCCCTTCAGCTTGCAAATGCTTTTGCATAGGGAGATGGAATCCTGTGAGGCCTGTGATAGGTAGAGTTCGGCCAGTTTGTTCTCAAAATCAAAGGGAATAGTTTGGGTAAGTCTGGGTTTAGCTAGGGCATGATACAGAGTGTTAAAGAGTTTCCTAGAAATTTCAAGTGCCTTTATGAAATTCTTCAACACTACAGATATAGAAGCAATGTAAGGGAAAACATAGAAGAAGGTAAATATGCAGTACTTGAATGTGGCGGTTGTTTAGTCAAACATGCAAAAGGAAATTTAACCACTGAAAACTTTGTTGCCAAACTCCTGAGAAAAAATAGTTTTTCCATTTGGCCCTTCTTCAACTTTTAAAGTCTTGGCATACTGAATTGGAAGATTCTTTCAATGCTGTCAAAGATACTAGTCAGTGTTCAGTTTTCACAAACAATTTACAAATGTTAAATAATGAGATACAAAAAGAAGAATTGGTTGCTGCTGAGGTAGCTATGGATAGTTCTCAAAGCAGCCAAAGTTCAACTGAGTCAAGATCCTCTTGGACAATCTATTACTTAAAATGAATCTGCAATAACTATGAATGAAGTGGAAACTGTAATGGAGCAAGCAAGACATGATTCTGTAGATCTTGAACAGTTATTTGCACAGCTCAGACATATGTTGAACTAAGAGACAAAAAAGAACATGTATTTCTACATGACAAGAAATAAAGCTATTGCTCATCATTCAAGCCAATACTTTTAAATATCAGTGGCCAAGCTGATACCGGGAAAATATTTTTAATTAAAGGTCTCTCTAGTTACCCACACAAGACTACAGAATTAAACTTATGTGTAGTAACAGCACCTACTGGATTAACTGCACACAATTTCAAAGGAATAACTGTACATAGACTACTAATGCTACAAGTTGAACACAACCATAACCTGGAATACCAGACGTTTTCTGGTGAAGCTTATCATAAGGCACAAGTTTTGAAGAAATTGAAGCTTTTAAATATTGATGAGGTAAACACAGTTCCAAATATAATGCTTCCCTTTGTTCACTTGAGAATGCAACAGATTTTAAAAACTGAATATGACATCTTGTTTTGAGGAAAGCATTTAATTGTTTTAGGTGAACTACTGCAACAAATAGTAGTAGTTCACCTAAAACTAAAGGGTATTTTCAAGACCCTTCTACATGAAGAAACTCAGAACTCATTGGGATGTATTGTCAATGTAAATATTTGCAATATTTGAAAAACAAGGAACTCATCAAAAATATGTGTCAAGCCTCTGCCATGGCATACAGAAACATTCTAAAGGACATTAGAATAGGAGTTTTGACAGAGGAGGGAAAGCATACTGAACAAACATTGAACAAAGGTAGCTAAGAGTGGCAGAAAGACTTTGGCGGTCAAACCCATCCACAGTACACCTTGAGCAAATCAGGAGAGAATGCTGAAACTACAAAAAACATGTCACGAAAGAAAAGAACACATTCTTCCGCAATGTGCTACTTAGGGCCAAAAGTCGCCCCAAAGACCTTTTCAATATCATCATCAACAAACATCCAAACTGCCCCTAATAAACCCTTAGTCCTCCAAGGAATGGTGCAACAACTTCGACAACTTCTTCAATGAAAAAATCACAAAGATTGAGCTCTCCCTTGAAACTCACGACCTGCCAACCCCTGCGAACCTTCTTCCCAGAAAGGAAAACAACAATCCTCTCTCCCTCTCTCTCATGGCCTCCCTACCAACGATCCCTCCACTTGTCAACAACAGATGTTATCTTATACAAGAGCCTACGGCAACTCCTAGAACCTGGAAGGTCTTCAACTCACTTTCAGAGGTGGACATCTCTGCTCTGTTGGCTATGTCCAAACCCTCCTCTCACCTGGCAGAACCCTTCCCAGCCTCCCTGGCCAAATAACTCAACCACACTCTAACCCCCATCTGGACTAAGATAATTGACAGCTCCCTGTGGACTGGCATGGTAACAGACTAACTGAAGCTTGCTCAAGTCACACCACTGCTTATAAAAACAGGAGTAGACCCGAACGACCTCAACTTCAGATCCGTCTCTAATCTACCCTTCCTTGACAAAACTCTAGGGAGATGTATTCTCTCTCATCTAAACCAACACATAGACAACATCAACCTCCTGGGCCCTCTTCAATCGCGATTTAGAAAAAGATGCAGCACAGAAACAGCGATCCTGAACATAGTAGATGACCTTCACAAATCTCTGGATACAGACCGATGCTCATTGCTCATTCTCCTAGACCTATCAGTGGCCTTTGACACGGTTGATCACAAGCTTCTCCTGGATTCCCTCCAAAAAAGGATTGTTGTGGAAGTAGTAGTCCGGCGCTGGTTCTCATCTTTTCTAGAGAATCGCTCTCAACAAATAAAAATAAACAACATGATCTGTGACACAAATGCAATCACTGAGGTGTTCTGCAAAGCTCTGTCCTCTTGCCTAAACTATTCAGTATCTACATGGATCTTTGTACCGTCATTCTCAACCGAGCTAACACCTCCTTCCATCTATATGCAGATGACACCCAGCCCTATATGGGAATCTCCTCAATAGAGGGCGTACACCGGCTAAATACCACCCTCAAATAAGTACAACTATGGCTATCCTGCAACCACCTAAAACTCAACCAAGATAAGACAGAAATTATTCTCATATCAAGTAAAGAGCAGTCCTCTTAGATGCAACAATGGATAAAGTCCATTGATGCTCTTAAATGCAATCTTACCCCAGCAGATTCTGTCAAGTCTCTAGGAATCACACTGGACAACCATTTGATTATGAAGGACCACATAAAGAATAGTGTAAAGAATGCTTTCGACAGCCTGAAACTGCTGAACAAAACCAAACTATTCCTACTATCAGATGACCTAAAAAATGCCAATCAAGTGCTGGTGGAGTCTGGGTTAGACTACAGGAACGGCATCGTCACAGGCACGGCAAAAGTCCATCTTGCACCCATGAGATCCACTGTCCATGCAGTGGCCAGAATGGTCACAGGAATTAAAAAATGTGACCACATCTCCCTCCCCCTGAAAGAACTAAAGTGGCTCCCAATTGAAGTTTTCTGTAGATGTAGAACTGCCTGTCTAACTCACAAAGCCCTACCCACTAGGAAACAAACATATCTCAACTCTAAACATAAAAGGGCAGGACAGACAAAAAAACTAAGAAGCTCAAACACCCTACTCCTCATTCCGCCTAAAGCCCACAAGAAAAAACCCGGACATGCTCCTTTCGAAGCAATGTCCCTAAAATCTGGAACTCCATTGTAGTACACATCAGGTCAAACCCCTCTTCCAGATCTTCAATAGGGAACTAAAGGGCCTCCTCCTCAACCAACATCTTAGCTAACGAGTCATCCATCACCACAAGACCTATTTCCCTCCACCACTATTTCTCCGCCTAACTCCTGCTTAAACTCCAATATGTGTGATTATGGGAAGCTATACTGTCTATATGATTGATCTGTTGTGAACATGTACTATTGTAAAGTGCCCTGAAACCCTTGGGTCTTGCCAGCGCTTTATACAACTCTAAAATAAAAAATAAATAAATAAATACGTTGGAAAGTTGACTTATTAAAACACTGTTTTCCTCTAACAACACAAGAGCAGAGCTAATGTTTAGCTTCTGTGAAGAAGGGAAATCCATAGTTTTTTTAATGCCTACACTTCAAGAATGTGTGGATTTTAATAAACAAATTACTGAAAGTAGAGAAGGACAAAATTGTGGATATTACAGCTATTGTCAAAATGAAACACCAGGGAGTGACAGTGCTGCTCTGTGAAAAAAATACAAGAAAAAAATAACTTTTTGGAGAAATCTGTATCCTGTACTGCTGGACTAGAAATGTGTTTATGTGTCTGTAAAAACTGTAGAATAATTTTAAGTCATAATTTAAGCGATGAAGAAGGATTAGTAAATGATGTGATGGGTGAAGTTATTTATTTCAGAAAATTCCTTAACTGTGATGAGGTTGAATACTTAGCTATAAAAGTTGATCAGGTTGATTGTGTGAAGCAAATTGGTCAATGTGCTGTATGCATTTTGCTTGTAAAAGACTTATATGCCCAGTGGAAGCAGGTCCCAATCCGTCTTGTGAATGCTATAACTAGCCATATATCACACGGTTTAAGTATAGATGCTGCATTTATTAATATTGGAAGTACAGTATTTAAAGAAGGAATGTCATATGTAGCATTGTAATGTGTTTGAACATTGTTTGTTTTGATGATAAGAAGCTTAGTGCTGATGCAAGTTGTATCAGAGAGTACAAAAGATTAAGAAGTTTATATGCTCCTCATTTAGGACAGTATCAAATAATAGCTATTATGTCCTAAGTGGAAACTTACAAAAGAATAAACGCATATTCCTAAAAAGATGATGAACAAGGACAAACAAAAAGGTATTAAGAACATAAAATTGGAAAATGATGGAGATACTGTAGGCTACCAGTTGTATAACACTAGTAGTGTAAACTGCTATGCTAAAGGTGTTCTCAATGTCCTCTTTAATTTACCAAATATTGTAAATGCAATTCAAGAAAAAACAAGTAACACATTGTGTACAGCACTCTTTCATTGCCGTCAACCCTTATCTCATGATAGGACTGAAATATATTCTGCTTTAGGCATTCAAGAACTAGTAGACTTATACAGTGGATCTTTAAGATATAGTCACAGAGCTCAGCAAGATGCACAGGAATTTATTATGGTGATTCTTGGAGTATCAGAGCAAAAAGATGTAAATATTGATGACATATTTGGACTGAGTTATACATGGAATCATGAGTGTGAAGATTGCTCTTTCTCATCGACAACTGAAATCCATTCTGAGCGATTTCTCTACTTAACTCTGCCAGATTCTAAAAGTTTGTCTTTTATTAAATTATCAAAAAAGAGTGACCAAAACATGGCCTGTCCAAATTTAAATCAAATGTATTGTCCACATTGCCTATACAGAGAAGTGGTAAATACATTACAGCATTGTTTCAACTATGCAAAGCAGATGAATAGAAATTTGACACTGAAATTAAAACTTTGAAGCTGGACAAATATCATTTTCTGGGAGAACAAACTGTACTTTAGCTATCATCTTCCATAAACGCCTTTATATTAAATCTGGACATTATAATGTATATTTAAAGACTGAAACTGGATGGACGGAATGCAATTACAGCAGTATGCAATTTAAACCAAAGCTACGTTTCAGACTTCCGAATTCTTAGCTATTGGTTCTTCAGCCAAAGTTCTAAGGAGGATTTGTGGACAAAATATGGAATACAGTCTTCTGTCTATGTGAATAATTACTGCTTAAGACATCATCCGGCCTATCAATAAATGTACAAAAATGAAGTGTGGATGTAATGTGTTCATAGGATTTCTGGTAAAAAACACGTGGACGGTCTTCTTTCTTCGTGGATCATCATTGTTTAAGACATCAGTCGGCCTATCGCAGGTGATGTCAACAGAAGCATCTTCAAACATGAAGTGTGGATAAATATGTTGATAGTATTTCTAGAATAAAATAACTATATGGTCTTCTCTCTACGTGGATCATCACTGTTTAAGATATCATTCAGCCTATCGGGGTCATGTCTACAGAAGGATGTGCAAAATTCAAGTTTGGATTATGTCTGTTCGTAGTTTTGTACCAGGTATAATAATATTAAGGAAACTGTTTCTAACATACAGACTCTTGGTTAGTGTAGTAACTGTACCTTAATTAAATGATTTACAAATTGTAATGAGTTCAATTCACAGTATCACTTATTTGTAGTGAAATACTGTGGAGTTAGGTTTTGTTCTACAATCTATATGATTGTTTTTTCCCCACTGTTCTATGATGATTATATAGTACTATTTTTATATGTACGAGTATAAAGGCTGAGAACAGGAGAGAGGGAAATTAAAATGTTTTACTTAAATGTCATAAAGTGTTACATCATAAGCAATGCATACTTTTCAGACTTTTCTAAACATAATCCTAATTTATGTTTATGTTCTTTTTGCTTTTTCAACAGTGTTTGGAGGCATATGTCATGAAATGTGTCAGGATACTAGTAGTGGCAGAGAAATATTTTTTCAGATATTTATGGGGACAGTCTTCTTGCATAGATAATATTCCATATGCGTTGCCACCAGTTTGTTTTCTTGTCGCTCACCGATACAATACCTGACACACACACACACCGTCACTCTCCCATGTAAGTACTCACACAGCTGTACATACACCACTTATATACTCACTTACTCATTCACGCAGTTCTGCTCTCACTCACTCACACATACATATCTCATGCAGTCATTTACTCATTCATACAGGATTGGTACACTCACTCATCCATACATCACTGGTACACTCACTCACCCATACACCACAAAGGCTCTCACAGAATCACCCATACACTACTCATGCACTAAGTCACTTATCCATACACCACTCATGCACTCACTCACACACCCATACACCACTAATGCACTCACTCACCCACCCAGTCACTCACCCATACACCTACTCACACACCCACTCACTCACCCAAACAGCTACGTATTCACCCATTCAAACACCTATACAGGCACTCATGTACCCACTCACTTACCCAGTCACTGATACATCCCATCAGTCACTTATACAGCCATTCATGCACTGACTCACTCACCCTTATAACCATTTATGCACCCACTCACTCACCCATACAGTTACTCACACACCCTCTCACTCACCAATACAGTTACTCATGCATCCACTCACTTACCCATAAAGCCAGTCACTTAGTCACTATACAGTCACTTACACACTCACTCTCCCAAACACCCACTCATGCACCCACTCACTCACACATACAACCACTCATGCACCCTATCACCCATATGGCTTCTCAAGCACCCAGTCACTCACCATTACAGTTACTCATGCACACTATCACTTAACCATACAGCCTCTAATGCACTTACTCACTCATCCATACAGCCACTCATACCCCCATCACTCACCCATACTGATACTCATGCAGCCACTCAGTCACCCATACAGCCACTCATACACCCACACACTCACTCATACAGTCACTCACATACCCTATCATTCACCCATACAGCCATTCATGCACCCACTCACAAATCCATACAGCCTCTCATGTACCCAATCACTTACCCATTCAGCCACTCACTCACCCACTTGCTCACCCATACAGTCACTCACACATTCTCTCACTCATCAAAACAGTCACTCTTGCACTCACTAACTTTCCCATAAACTACTTCTACACTCACTCACCCATACAGCCACTCATGCAACCAGTCACTCATCCATAGAGCCACTTATGCACCCCATAACTCACCCATACAGCCACACAAGCACCCACTCACTTATCCATACAGCTACTCATGCACCCTCTCACCCGTACAACCATTCATGCACCCAAGCACTCAAACATACAGACACTCATGCAGCCACTCACTCACCATCCAGCCACTCATACACCCACTCACTCACCCATACAGTCACTCACACACCCTCTCACTCTCAAGTACAGTTACTCATGCATCCACTTACTCACCCATACAATCACTCACACACTCCCTCACTCATACAGCCACTGGCACATACTCTCACTCATCCATATAGCCATACACCCACTCACTCACCCATAGGACCATTCATGCACCCTCTCACTCCCCTATACAACCACTCATGCACCCAATCGCTCAACCATACAGACACTCATGCAGTCATTCACTCACCATACTGCCATTCATACACCCACTCACTCACCCATACAGACACTCACACACCCTCTCAGTCACCAATACAGTTACTCATGCATACACTTACTCACCCATACAATCACTCACAGACTCCCTCACTCATACAGCCACTGGCACATACTCTCACTGATTCATATAGCCATACACCCACTCATGCACCCACTCACTAACCGATGGAACCACTCATGCACGCTCTCACTCACCCATACAGCCACTCATGCAACCAGTCACTCACTCATACAGCCACTTACGCACCCTATCACTCAGCCATACAGCCACTCATGAACCCACTCTCTCACTCACCAACAGAGCCATTCATGCACCCACTCACTCATCCGTATAGCCACTCACGCACCCACCCACCCATAAAGCTACTCATGCACCCACTCACTCACTCATACACCCACAAAATCACCCACTCATTCACCCATATATGCACGCATACACCCACTCACCCACACAGTCACTCACACACCCTCTCACTCATTCATACAGCCACTCATGCACCCACTCATTCACCCATTCAGCCACTTATGCACCCACTCACTCACCCATACAATCACTCTCACACACTCTCAATCACCAATAGTTACTCATGCATCCACTCACTCAGCCATACAACCACTCACACACTCAGTCACTCATGCACCCACTAAATCAACCATAGAGTCACTCATGCACCCACTCACTCATCCATTTAGCCACTCATGCATCTGCTCACTCACCCATACAGCTATTCATGCACCCACTCACTCACTTGTACAGCCACCCATGCGCTCACTCATTCACCTGTACAACCACTCATACACCTACTCACTCACCCATACAGCCACTCATGCACTCGCTCAGAAATCTATACAGCCACTCATACACCCACTCACTCACCCATTCAGCCACTCATTCACCCACACACTTGCTCACCCATAGAGGTACTCACACACCCTCTCACTCACAGTACCATTATTCACACATCCACTCACCCACCCATACAACTACTCACACATTCACTCACTCATGCAGCCACTCATACACTTACTCACCCATACACCCACTCATGCACCTGTTCACTCACTCATAGAAGCAGTCATGCACACTCTCACCCACCCATACTGTCACTCATGCAACTAGTCACTCACCAATACAGTCACTTATGCACCCCATCACTCACCCATAGAGCCATACATACACTCACCCATACAGCAACTCATGCACCCATTTACTCACCTACACAACCACTCATGCACCCACTCACCCATACACTCACTCATGCACTCACTCACCCATGCAGCCACTCATGCACCCATACACTACTCATGCACTAAGTCACTTATCGATACACCTCTCATGCACTCACTCACACACCCATATGCCACTTATGCACTCACTCACCCATAAACCCACTCTTCCACCCACTCACTCACTGATGTACCCAATCACTCACCCATACACTCAATCATGTACCCACTCACTCAGCCATATGGTCACTCACACACCCTTTCACTCATCAATACAGATAATCAGGCATACACTCACTCACCCATACAACTACTCACACACTCATTCATACAGCCACTCATACACTCACTCACCTATACACTTACTAATGAGCCCACTCTCTCCCCCATAGAATCAGTCACTCACCCTCTCGCTCACCCATGCAGCCAAATATGGAACCAGTCACTCACGCATACAACCACTTACACACCCCATTACTCACCCAACAGCCACTCATGCATCCACTCACTCAACCATAGAGCCATTTGTGCACCCACTCACTCACCCATACAGCCAATCATGCACTCTGTCATCAACACAGCTACTCATGCAATAACTCACTCACCCATACAGCCACACATGCACCCACTCACTCACCCATACTGTCACTCATGCACTCACTCACCCATTCATGCACCTACTTACTCTCCCATACAACCACTTATGCACCCTCTCACTCACCTACACACCCACTCATGTGCCCAATCACCCATACAATCCCTCATGTACCTCTCACACACCCATACAGCCACTCATGCACCCACTCACTCACCCATACTGCCACTCATTCACACACTCCCCCATAGAGCCACTCACACATCCACTCACTCACCCATACACCCACTTATGCACCCATTCACTCACCCATACAGGCACTCATGCTCCCACTCAGTGACCCATAGAGCCATTCATGCACCCACTCACTCTCCCATACAGTCACTCATGCATGCAGTCACCCACACAGCTACTCATGCACCCACTCACTCACCCATACAGCCACCCTTACACCCATTCACCCATACAACCATTCATACACCCTCTCACTCACCTATATACTCACTCATGCACCCACTCACTCACCCACTCACTCACACATGCAACCACTCATGCACCCTCCCACCCATATAGCCTGTCAGGCACCCAGTCACTCACCCATACAGTTAGTCATGCACCCTATCAATTAACCATTCAACCACTAATGCACCTAGTCACTCACCAATACAGCCACTCATGCAACCACTCACTCACCCATACTGCCACTCGTGCACAACACTGACTCACCCATACAGACACTCTTTCACTCATTCACCCATACACCCACTCATGCACCCATTCACTCACCAACACAATCACCCTCTCACTGACCTATACACCCACTCATGCACCCACTCACTTGCTCATGCATCCACTCATGCACCCTCTTACTCACCCATACAGCCACTCATGCACCCAGTCGCTCACCCATACAAATACTCACACATCGTCACTGACCCATACCGCAACTAATGCAACCACTCACTCACCCATACTGCCACTCGTGCACAACACTGACTCACCCATACAGACACTCTTGCACTCATTCACCCATACACCCACTCATGCACCCATTCACTCACCAACACAATCACCCTCTCACTGACCTATACACCCACTCATGCACTCACTCACTTGCTCATGCATCCACTCATGCACCCTCTTACTCACCCATACAGCCACTCATGCACCCAGTCGCTCACCCATACAAATACTCACACATCGTCACTGACCCATACAGCAACTAATGTACCCAGTCACTCACCCTTACAGCTACTCATGCAGTCACTAACCCATACACCCACTCATGCACCCACTCTCTCACCCATACAACCACTCTTGCATCCTCTCACTCACCCATACAGCCACTCGTGCACCCAGTCTCTCACCCATACAGCCATTCACAGACCCCATCAGTTACACATACAGCAACTCATGCACCCACTCACTCACCCACAGAGCCATTCATGCACCCAAACACTCACCCATACAGTCACTCACACACCCTCTCACTCATCAATGCAGTTACTCATGCATCCACTCACACTCATTGAGCCACGGACTCACCCATACAGTCACTCACACACTCACTCACCCATACACCCAATCATACAGCCACTCATTCACCAAAACAACCACTCACGCATCTCTCACTCAACATGCAGCCACTCATGTACCCAGTCACTCACCCATACAGCTACTCATGCAGTCACTCATCCATACACCCACTGATGCACCCTCTCACTCACCCATACAGCCACTCGTGCACTGAGTTTCTCACACGTACAGCCTTTCACACACCCCATCAGTCACCTCATCAGTGCACAACTCATGCACCCACTCAGTCACCCATAAAGCCATTCATGCACCCTCTCACTCACCCATACAATTACTCACACACCCTCTCACTCATCAGTGCAGTTACTCATGCATCCACACACTCACCCATAGAGCCACTGACTCACCCATACAGTCATTCACACACTCATTCACCCATACACCCAGTCATACAGCCACTCATTCACCAATACAACCACTCACTCATCTCTCACTCACCCATACAGCAACTTACACACCCAGGCACTCACCCATAAATCCACTTATTCACCCCATTGCTCACCAACACAGCAACTCATGTACCCAGTCACTTACCAATACAGTCATTCATGCACCCAATCACTCACCCATACAGCAACTCATCCACACACTCACCCCTAAACACACTCTTTCAAACGTACATTTAATATAAACATTTTGTTTCTTATACTGGAAGGGGTGGTTGTAACAAGAACCTTTTTTTCTTAAATAGTTGTTGTTTCTTTTATAATTTTTAATCATTTAGATTTTTATTTTGGTGTTATCTTTCTATTTTGAAAAATACGGCACACCCTTTGGAACAGCAAGCACAGGAAAACAGATAGTGTGCTACAGCTCAAAATAAAATACCAAGTGTGTGCATTAATATTCTGCACAAGAGTAGGCATGGTTTGTTCACCTACACTAAGGATGGTGGTACATTTTGGGCAAAAAATACCAATTTTCCAAAACTCTGGAATGGTGATCGGAACATCTGAAAGTTATCCTCCTGCAGATGATGTTCCTGTTTCTTTATTGGTACCATGACAACTTCCTTGCTGGCTTTTCAGTCTTTGCATTTCTGCTCTAGTCAAATGGGTTCTATGAATGGTGCTTAAATGCTTATACATGCTCAATGTACTGCATGAAAAACATTTTCACTGCCCCTTGATAGTACTTTTTGGCAAATTGTGCACATAACTTTACGCGCATTTATTTTCTTCTGGCCTTCCGGGATGGAAAGATTTTTGCAAAATAATACTTTCCTTTCTCCACTTAGGAACCTCTTTATCTGCCTCCACAACATTCTCTTCTTCCCCCGCTAGACTTTATGGTGCAGATGCCATCTTCGTTAGCTGGAAACCAACAAAGAAAACACCAAACCAACATTTAAAATTGTGGCACCCTAAGGCAAAAGTGTGAAAACTCGCGGCCACTCCCAAACAACGCAGTAGTGGGTGGGACCTTTCTGTATTCATGATAGAAAGCTATTTAGCCAATCAAACCCATTTGTTTCTGTGTCACATGGGATGTGCGATGCCTGGGCGGCTCCGTGACATGGGAACACGATACAATGCATTAAACACATTTACAATGTATTTCCTCTCTAATTATACTATTTTCCTTTGTCTATTAGTGAATCCCTTTTCCTAATTCAAACCTGACAAGTGTTTAAATATGTGTTTTGCTACTGTAGAAAAAAGCACTGGAGTTGTATCCCAGCGCAGCTCTGGAAATGCGTGGTGGCAGGGTGCACAACGACATCGAAACTCCTCAAAAACTAATAACATGACTATTAAAATGGTTTTCCTCCATAATTATAGTACTGAACCAACAATATTACTTAAGCTCTTACCTTAAACTAAATCTTTAAGTTGTCTATATCTGTGTTTTACAAATACTGAACCTATGCTGAAGTTGCGTACCCTCGGGGAAGGTCATGCCAGGTGGCCAATTCTTAATATATTTGGGGGGAAAATCCGTAAATTTCACCACCATATCACTTTATATACCTGACAATCATATGTATTTTGCCAAGATGATGGGCTACATACCAAAAATCCCCCAGTGCTTGTCCTGTAAAATTTGTTTTTGTGTTGATGATGAGGAACATTACCACAACTCCACCAAAGAAAGAAGCACTCACTTTATATATTTAAACGGGAGAAACATTGCTGCATAAATACATCTTTCTACTCTACTCGTCTTGATAAGCATTTGGGCACAGGTCCTTTCAGTCACATATAACAATATCATTCTTATCTCACCAGGAACTTTTACAGATATACACAACCAAAAAATGTAGTCTTTTTTCTCAAGTTTAAAGTCCTAGAAATTACGAACTTTACAAAAGATTGTGCTTTCTTTCTCAGCGCTCCTAACAATTGTTATTCCTCTTCCCTTTATTGTCCCTTAGGCCCCTCTCATGCACCCACTCAAAGACCTTCTCAGATACTCACACACCCCTTCACGGACCCACTCACAGACTCAAGTACCCACTCACAGAACCACTCAGACTCTTACAAATCCAGTCACAAACCCACTCAGAGGATCACAGACCCACTCAAACACTGATGCACCCACTGACATACCCACTCACAGATTCATGTACCCACTCACAGATCCACTCAGAGACTCAAGCACCCACTCACAAACCAAATTAGAGATTCCTGCACCCACTCACACAAACACTGAAAAACTCATACACACACTCATATTTCCATTCAGAAACTCATGCAACCACTCACAAACCCACTGAGGCACTCATGCACCCACTCACAGAACCACTCAGACACTTTCACAGCCACTCACAGGCCCATTCAGACACTCATAGACCCAGTCACACACCTACGGAGAGACTCATGCAGCCAGTTACAAACCCACTCAGACATTCATGCACTCACTCACATACTGACTCAGACACTCATGTAGGAACTTGCTAACCCACTCAATGACTCTAAAACCCTTTCACAGGCCCACTCAGACAATTGACTGAAAAAAAAACAAAGGCTAGAGGGGTGTTATACTTAGGAAATATAATTTATAAACACCTAGAAATTCATTGAAAAAACAAAGGTTATAGGTATGTTATAGTTAGGAAATTTAATTTAAAAAAACTTTCAAATTCTCTAAAAAAAACAGAGGTCACAGGGACTTTATAGTTAGGAAATAGAATAAAAACATAGAAATTCACTGAAATAAACAAAGGTTACAGGGAGATTATAGTTAGACATTTCACTCATACAAAACCATTTGAATTTAGCAGTTATAGATACCTGAGTTAAATATAATGTACACCCCTTCAATGCACTGCTTATGACCTCACATATTACTTCTCTCATGACATCGCCAGTGACATCACTGATGACATCTCAAATGACATCACGAATGACATCACTGATGACATCCACACACCCACTCACACACCTATACAACCTTTCATTCACCCACTCACATACCCATTCACAGACCGATACAAACCCTCAAAGAACCACTCACTCATCCATAGAGCCACTCACACAGCTGCTCACTCACTGATACAGTCACTCATGCACTAATGTACCCATGCACCTACTCATGCACCCACTGACTTACCCATATCACCACTCACACACCTTCTCACACATCCATACAGCCACTCATGCAACCACTCACTCACCTATACAGCCATTCATGCACCCACTCTCTCACTGTGAGAAAGGGCCTCTTTTGACATGGTAGTCCCCCACTTTCTGCCTTCAAAATGATGTGATTTCAAACTGTAAGTGCCTTAAGCCCCTACTAAATAGACTCCCAGGGTCTGGTCTCTTTCCCCAAAACTGTACTATGTATTAGCACTTCAGCCATCCTTGTAAGTCCCTGGTAAATGGTATCCCTGCTACCCAGGGCATGGGTATTGAAGAGGGCACCCCAGTGCTGCAGCACCAATTGAGCCATCCTGAGAGGTCCCATGCCAGCATCATGAAGACAGCCAGTGCAAGTGCATGACAAGGTGTATTTAAGAGTTGCAAATTCGACATGGCACTCACCCGAGTGCCCTGTCCACTAACACGGCATTCACGATAGGTAAGTCACCACTCTGGTAGACCTTGCAGCCCTAAGGCAGGTGCACTATAATGCATGTGAGGACATATGTTTGCATGAGCAAATATGCCCCTACTGTAGCTTTACAAAGCCTTAAGACATTGGAAGTGTAAAGGGAAGCCATAGCAAATACATATGCTGGACACCAGTCATTACGATTTCCCCAGCTACATGATGGCCTCTCTGAATACTGGGTTTTTTGGTATCAAACAACTCAGAATAATAAACCCACACTGATGCCAGTGTTGGATGTTCTATACCATGTACCCAGAAGGCACAGAAGAGGTGCCCCCTACAAAACCTACCAGCCCTTGCATGGTTGCTGACTGGCTTTTACCAGCCTACCACCACAAGACAAAAGTCTGGACTCCTGGGGTGAGATCCTCTGAGATCAGGAGCCAGAACACAAAGCATTTTCTGGATGGAGGTGTTAGACCTCCCCCAGGCAGTAACCCTGGCCCAGTGGTCAGCTTCAAAGGTTTTACCACCTTTGATATTCTGACCTCTGACTCTGCTGCTAGCAGCAGATGGCTGCCCAATAGTTTTTCCTCAACTTTGAATGGGAAAACTGACAGGAAAAGTTAGTCAGAGTAGGAATGCCCCCCTCAGCCTAAACGACTCCCCAGGTGCGGCAGGCATGGTGACCACTCCATTTCATTTCCATCCATCTGATTGATCAGCCAATCAGGGTTAGGGATGTGACCTTTTCCCACAGTATGTGGTCACATAGTGTATGTTACCACCTTGTAGTAGGAGGCCCATTGGCTAGTACCAGGGACTCCCCTTAAAACCCACTAAATTCAGTATTTAGTGGGCATCCCTAGATCCACAGATCAGATTTAATAGACACAAGAAGTCCAGCAACAAAGAAGACCCAAGGGTCAAGAACAGAAGTCTTGCTGCGAGAAGAAAAAAGCACCAAACCCGGCTTGCCACACCCAGGATCGACAATCGTTGCTGAGGGGTCGACCGGACATTGGATGGACTCTAAGAAACCCCAGAGGACCTCCAGCCTTCTGAAAATTGCCAAGAACCTCCCTCTGAGTAAAGGCATCACTCCCTGCACCCTGCAGGCAAGGAATCAGTGAAGTCCAGTTCACTGACCGGCTGCTGACCAACAAACCGGACACAGCAGCCTGACCAAATTTGACTCAACTGACCCATAGGACAAACCATGCCAGTGTGCTAGGTTTGGTGGGGTATTGGACCATTAACATCAGACACCTGGACGAAAAGTCATCTCCAGACTCTCTGAGGACCAGAAGCAAGCACCAGTCAAGTGACTTCAGGACACCCAAGAACCACCACCCAGATTGGCCCTGCTGACCTGCAATCCCATCTCAAAGTGACCTGCACCTGGCTCCAAGGAGTCCTTGGCCACAACCCTTGGCTGACCTCTCTGCACTGCACGTGGCCTCCCTGTCCCCTGCATTGGAAAACCAGCTGTGTTCTAGTGGTCCCTAACCCTTGCAAACTGTACACTCCAAAGGGACCCAACGGACTTACCTTTAAGTCCACCTGTGCAGTGTGTTTCCAAGGCACCTCCTTCTCCAACCTGCACCAGCTCCAAGACTTTCAGCCACTGCTCCCGCTTGAACTGGAAACTACCCAAACCTCTCTGGTTGGCCCACAGGACATCCATTTGACCTCTGCCTAAAAGTAGAAGGTGACACTTGTGGAAGCATTGCCTGATTTATGTACATTTATTAAGTGTTTCCCAATAATTCCTATGGTGCATAATTACGCACAAAGAGCACTTACCCAATTTTGATGATCTCAGTCTTAAAAATTATATAAAAATCTGAAGTATTTTTGTGAATTGGTCTCAAGTTATTCTTTTGAGTGTGTGTCCACATTTTGGTACTGTGAGTACAACAAATTCTTAGCACATCTCCAAGATAAGCCTAACTGCTTGCCAACATTACCACAAAAACAGAGCATTAGATTATCTGTTTTTTACTTCTGGATACCAAAGTGGGGTCACTTAGACTCTCTTCACAGCGCATGTCTTTTATGTAAACTCTATGGAGAGCCAGCCTCATTGACTCTCCCATACAGCCACTCATGCACCCACTCACTCACACATACAGTCACCCATTTACCCATTCACTCACCCATACAGCTACTGATGCACCGTATGACTCACCCAAACATTGAATCATGCACCCACTCACTCACTCATACAGCCACTCATGCAACCACTCACTCATTCATACAACCTACAAACAGGTATAAACACAGCCACACAGAAATACACACAATGTATGCTAGAAGTAGAACAGTAATAAGTAGCACACCTAGTAAAACTGACTTTACCTTTTAAATAGTTTAGTATATGTGTTGAACAATTATAAATTCTTAGAAAATACTTACATTCACTGTATGATGTCATTAGTTATGTTATTTGAGATGTCATCAGTGATATCATCAGTGATGTCACTGACAATGTTATGAGTGATGTAATATGTGAGGTCATTAGCAGTGCATTGGGGGGCGTAAGTTATAGTTAGCTCAGGTAATTATAACTGCAGAATTTCAATGGTTTTGTATGAGTAAAATGTGAGCCTTACTATAAGGTCCCTGTAACCTTTGTTCTTTCTAGTGAATATTTATTTATATATATATATTCACTAGAAAGAACAAAGGTTACAGGGACATTATAGTAAGGCTCACATTTTTACTCATACATAACCATTGAAATTCTGCAGTTATAGTTACCTGAGCTATATATATATATATATATTTTTTTATATATATATATATATATATATATATATATATATATATATATATATATATATATATATATATAGGTGAATTTCTATGGTTCGATATGTTTAAAACTTGAGCCTAACGATGACGCACCTGTATCCTTTGTTTTTTTACGGGAAAAAAAAATAACATACATATATATATATATATATATATATTCACTGAAAAAAACTAAGATTACAGGTTTACAGTTTTATATATATATATATATATATATATATATATATATATTATTTATTTTTTTCACTTAAAAAAACAAAGGATACAGGGGCGTTATCGTTAGGCTCAAATTTTAAACATACCGAACCATAGAAATTCACCTGTTATAGTTATAGTTATCTAAAGTAACTATAACTAGTGCCCTACGGTAACTGTAACTCGTGTTACAAGAAATGTTACAGTGATATGATCAATGATGTTACAAAAGATATCGTGATTGCTGTAATATTGAGGGTAATTAGCAGTGCAAGGCAAGGGGCACAAGTTATAGTTACCTTAGGTCATGAGTTATAATTAGGCTCACATTTTAAACATGCAAAACAATAGATATTCACTTACTATAGTTAGAATTATCTAAAATAACTATAACTCACACTATAAGGTAACTATAACTCGCGCCTCCGGTGTTTGCAAAACTCCGTGGCTGACCGCCCTCCCTCGTGGGTGGCGCTGGACTGTTGGAAGCAACTCCGTCAAGCCTTTGGGATAGCCCCAGTTGGAGCTATTGTGTTTCTAAGTGCTATACTACATTTCATATTTGAAAAAGTGTATCTTTACTTGTGTATGTTGGATTGTTGTCATTTGGGTCTTGTTTTACTCAGATAAATATTGGCTATTTTCTAAACTATGTAGGGTACTTTTGTGGTGTTTTCACTGTGTTACTGTGTGGATGTACAAATACTTTACAAATTGCCTCTGAGATAATCCTGACTCTTTGTACCAAGCTACCCACAGGTTGAGCAGAGATTATCATAGCTCTGTGGCTCCCTTACCCTGACTAGAATGAGAGTCCCTACTTTGACAGGGTGAAAACCTTTGCCAACCGGAGACCCCATTCCTAACAACTTTGATGAATGATATACATAGAATGAGATATTGTAGGACAAATTGAAAAGAAAAATGTATTTGTCAAGTGAAAAGAGTGCAATCATATAATATATATGTATATATTATTGCTAATGGCAGTCGTCATGATGTAGTTATAGTTAGGACCATGTTTCCATGGAAAAAGTGTTCTTTGACTTGCCTATATCTTTGGCACTGTTTGACGAATCTTCATGAAATTTTCCAAAGTGCCCTGGTGATTTTTGTTGCACAAAGAAAGTTTTGGGGTGATCCGTCACGCAAGGGATGAGAAAAAGGGGATAAAAAAAGTTGTGTTTCCCATGTTAATTCCCATATGACCTTTAGACACAACTACAGCCTGAACCACTGGACAGACTTACACCAAATTTGGCAGAAAGCTGGCTTTCAGTACACAGATTCTGCTTTTGCTTATCTGGTGTAAATCCATTCACTAGTTTTTGAGAAATTAAAGGAAATCCAAACCCCCCTCCTCCCGGGAGAAAAAGCATTAAAAAAAAGAATTGCTGTGAAATCTTGGTGACATCGCAAATTTGTGGGAAAAATATATAAAAAAAGCAAGTGCAGACTCCTGTGTTTGTTTTAATAACCTTCCAGGTGGGCCAGTTCCCGGGCTATTTTTTTTTTTTAATAGGGGAGGGCCTCCTGGCTCACCACAGCCCCTTGGACCACCACCTCCCCAGGGCATTTGGTAAATTTGGTGCAGAGGCCCGCGTGCCCCCGCATCCCCACGCCCCTGGGGACCACCACCTTCTCGGGACAAAATTATTTTCTTATGTGGGGGAGGCCCGATGGCCCCCTCAGCTCCAGGGACCACCACCTCCCTAGGGCATTGCAAAATTTTGGTACTGAAGGGACAAGTGGCCCCCTGCAGCCCCAGGGACCATCACCTCCATGGGGCCAATAGTAAAAAATTTAAAGGGGGTCTGTTTTTACGTTGCAGCACCTCACTCATTGCCCATGACTGGATTTGACACCACTTGGCAGAGCAGGACTCTCAGGAGAGAAGTCCAGGTGATGGTAGCAAGATGCAGGTGAAGTCTTTGATGTCCCTGAGTGTTCGGAATGGCTTTGTAGGTTTAAAAAGTGAGCCCAACTATAATGTCCTTGTAACCTTTGATTTAAAAAAACCTGTGTTTAGTTTAGTGAATTTCTAGGATATTTTAAACGTGAAGTAATTTTGATTACTATACGTTAATCCAGCCGCCACTGTGCACGGCCTTTGGCTGTACATAGCAGCAGATGGCTGCAGGGCCTGGCCTGTGGCCAGGCCCTATTTCCAGCCCCTATAGCTACCCAACCCCACACTGTGTGCAGCCTTCGGCCATGCACAGTGGGAGCCCCTATAACCACCCAACTCCATGCTGCACATGGCCTTTAGCCAGGCCCTGGGGTCAACCCCTGTAACCACCCAACCACACACTGCGCATAGCCTTTGGCTATGCACAAGGGAGGTTGGCCTGTAGGGTCTGGCCTGCAGCTAGGCCCTGTAGGCAACCCCTATAACCACCCTAAACCATGCTGCTCATGCCGTCAAGGTTTTTTAAATCTATTTCCTAATTATAATGCCCCTGTAACCTATGTTGTTTTATTTAATTTCTAAGTTTTTTAAAATTCTCTTTCCTAGCTATAACAACCCTGTAACCTTTGTTTTTTTTCGTGGATTTCACCAGTATTTTAATACAAATTGTACTACAATTTCACCCATACTTTTGATTTGATTTACACATGCTTTATTCTATCAATTGATCATCAAAGCGAATATACAATAGTAATAGAAGAATAAAATCCAATAATGATAATAATAATAATAATAATATATAAAACATAAATACCTAAGAACGTGATTCAGTTAAAATTCTCAGTACATATAATACAACTGCACCCCCCGCCCTGCAGTTCTATAAGGAATAAAAAAAAAATGTAGGCCGCTTATAGTTAAAACACAATCCTAGCAGTGGAATTGCGTATACGCCATGCTACTGATAAATATTTACTAACAGCATGTATTAAAACCGTGGAGTGGTGGCTTTTTAAAATCCTCAGAGCAGAGGCACAATCTCTTATCTCCATTTCGCAACAGATGTTACGGATCCACTTAGACCTGGGAAGGGAGTAAGCAGGGCAAAAGAACATAAAATGTTCGGCTGTTTCGGATTTTGCACCACAAGCTGGACATATATATGTATCTGTTTTTGTACCCCATCTACACACCAATGACTTCAGCGGCAGCGACCCAAAGCGGAATCTGGCGTATAAACCTTTGCCCAAAATGTACTTTTAATTCAATAATAGACATTTTCAGAAGTTATAAATACATTTTAATTACACACTTATTCATATTATACATTTTAAAATGAACTATTAACAAAACAACGTAAGATAACATATGTAAACTTTATATAAATGCAATACAGCAAGTCTTTCTCTTTTTTGTATTTTATGGATCCACAGATTCACTGCGATGCCACCACTAATTTGGTACAATCCCAGGAACACACTCAAACATCAATTTCTCATTAGATACACTAAGGCCAAGATTGATTTAAAATGATGCACAACTGTGCTAGCGCAGTTGTGCGTCAAAAATGTTAACGCGAGCTACCATAATTCTGATGCATGATGGCACTAAGGAATGGTTAGTGCCCAAAAAAATGACGCTAACCATTGCGACATGCCGTAAGAAAAAAAATTACGCTAACGCTACAAAAGTGGCGCTAGACAGTTTTGCGGCATGATTTCTGACACAAAACGGGTTAGCGGCATATTTAACCACATTAACTTAAAAAAACACAAGAGCTAGAAAAAAGAGTTTGGGAAGACAAGATGGAGAATGTAGACAAGGAGAGAACCCACGGAGAGCCCAATCAGCCAAGGACCAGCCAGGAGGGTCCAGAAAAGTCCCAGGAGAAGGATAGGAAGTAGCAGAAGTGTTGCTTTAGTGAGGAGGGGCGTGAAATCTTTGTCAGAGAGGTGACAGAGCCCCTACCGCAGCTCTTCATCACCTCCAAATTGCCAATAGGTAGGAGAGAGGCCATATGACAGACAATAGTAGACAAAGTCAATAGCGTGGCTGAGTTGAGGAGGACTGTCAATGATTACAAGAAGCGCCAGCTTCATTGCAAGTGCAGAACTAAGGAGAGACTGGCGAGGAACCGAAAGGCAGCACTGCAGACTGGAGAAAGAAGTCCCGCACCACAGGAGGACCAGGCTGAGCTGGAGGAAATGGTTGCAGTGGTCAACCCGGAGGAGCTGATCTAAGGAATTGCAGGAGAGGACAGCACAAACTACCAAGAACTACCACAAATGCAGGGTAAATTGCATGGGGGACTTTCTGGAATCTCACAAATGGCAGAAGGGAGAGGCACATAGGACACACTCAATGCATGCTAATGAGTTGCATCAGAACACATAGGCCCTGAATCAAAACATCTCATCGCAACCCAAGCCATACTTGTATTGACGCTCTGGTTGCGCAAAGCACTCCGACATGTACACAATGTGCACATAAGCCACTTACTGTGGCTCTACAACACCATGTAAATATGCAGCACATTGCCTGGAAGGGACGTGTAATTAGTGTGGCTGTGCCACAACAACACCCATTGCATATTGTCATTGCCCCAGGTCCAACCCAACATGTTCAACCGAGACTGGGACTAAAGTCAAGTACCATTCCGGGGGCAGTGTCAGGATTGCATGTCAAAGCAAAATCTTTTCCTTCCTCCTTGTATCATTGCCCTTCTCATGTGTGCTGCATCCTGCAGCACACATTGAAATGCCACCTTGCCATAATTGCTTGTACATGTGCAAGAAGGGACACCTCCCTGCTCATAAACAATCTAACCCCTCAACGTAGGTACCCCTTCGTCATGGTGCAATGATTTCTGCCTTGGTGCAGGGAGAATAAATCTCCGCAGGCACAGGGGGAAAGGCAGGGGTGTTCCGTATTCCAGTAAACATGGTGCATCCCTGTATTTCAAAACTGGTGCAGCACGTGCAACACATATTGCTGCTGCGCTGAGCTGTGCCTCTTGAGAACAAATCAGGCCTTAAGTGTGCAGCCCGTTGAACGCAAACCGCACAGGGTGGACCAACAACAACTCTCACACACCTCCCTGCTCCATTTGGGAATGGCCACAAAAGTTAGCTCATACAACATATGGGGCATGTCTGTGAACATCATTTGTGCAGTGGTACAAGTAGCTGCAATCTCGCCATCTAACAAGATTGGGTGTGCTGGGTGAGTTGTTGGTGAATTGCTTAATGGGGCATTCAGAATGCATCAAAGTTGCACTACCGGTGCAATGTCACTAGCCGTAATGCAACTGTACCATCATACAAATAGTTGCCAATGTGGATCCAAGCTGCACATTTCCCTTGTGCCACATCAACAAAGTCTCAAAATGCATTTCTACATCCTTAGACCAACATATGCATGTGGTAGATATGCTGTATGTAAGGAAATGTCCCACATGTAGGGAGGGACAAACTAATGGGGCAGACAATCCCTAGTGGTTGGACTGTCCCATCCAATTAGCACATATGTGGGGCCTTCTAAAGGCAGATGACAATGTAACACAAGCATTGTAAGCAATGGACCTACCTGTGCTTTGCTACACTAGTGCCATCATTCAGGGTGTCAATGTATTAGCACCAAAAGAGTGACAGCACACAATACACTATTATGTGGATGTCCACCATGGTGAATAGGAAGGTAAAGGACACGCCGCCATGGTGTAAGTGGCAGGGGGAAGGAGCCTGCAAGTAAGTTGATGGTGTATGATCAAAGCACAAAATACCTTGAAAGGTTGCCTCATGTGTGATGCACAATGCAGCACATAATTTACAACTACAACTTGGGGTCTGTAACATGTCACTGAGCCTCCAGTGGCAAGTAAATGATGTGCTATGTCAACAGCCACCACACTCAAAGATTGACATTTCACTATCGCATTGCGGAGGATGATGCCTTACCTCCTGCCGACCTGGCTGTCCTGGATTTTACAGATGACATGGATGACCAGCTGCTGACCATCAATGAAGAGACTTTCCAGGATGCCCTAGGTTCCCTTCAGACACCACCTTCAGTTGCAGGGAGGCCACATAGCCTTGCGGGGTCGCCACATGAACCACCCAGCTGCCAACACACAGCACCAGCCAGTCCTGAAACAGTCCTGAACTCCGAGGACCCAGACATCACCTTTCAGAGGACAGTGGTAGGCGTCCAGCGGGAGCTGGCCAAGAGGGGGCGAGTGGGGATGGAGACCAAGGCAGGCAGCCTAGAGAGAGTGCAGAGGTGCCTCAGTCCAATTAAAGACCCACTCCCCGCTACGTAGACTCCAGCAATTCCTGCCCGACATAGCTCCTGTAATGAGGCAGAGGCTTCAACACTTGCCCCCGCCCAAAGAGCAGCAGCATGATAGTCAACAGGCTCAGGGCTATACAGAATACCCTGGAGTCCAGACAGCGGGAAGTGGCCTCCTTCAGGGAAAACATGGCTGCCTGCCACCGTGATGTTGCTGCGTTGTTGGGAAATCAGCAGTTCCTTTTTTTTGCAGTGATGCCTTATGTGTTGCCACAAATGGCAGCTGCCAAGACCTTTGACTTCACTTATCTATCCCCTGATGTCTGTGTGCCCCCCTCAACCTCAGCAACAGCACCACCCATGGTACAGGAAGCACCGCACACATCAGAGGATGAAGATGTGGAAGAAACAACAATCACAAGGAAAACCACCCGGTAGCACCAGTCTGGGCCAAATGGACAGTATCTCCTTAGTTGTGTGCTTAAGCTCATACCAGTGTTATGACAGCAGGCAATGTGCCCTCTTTTGTCAACCACTGTTGACTTGTCAGTTATGTACTGTCATTGTCTCAAATCTTACCTATTGGCAATTTGGACACCTCCTCACTAATGCACAATTCTCCTAACTATGTCTCATGACATGTCCCTCACACCTGAACTCAGATTGTACAACAAATGGCTCAGGATCTCTCATGGGGGTCTCTGAACTGGACATTGTATAGCATTGAAAAATATGCTTGCGCCTGTAAATAAATCACCTTGTTCACATGTAAGATTTCAATGTTTACTGTGATGGGTCTGAACCAAATGTATGGTAACATACCCAGATGACAGCATCAGTAGAACTAATATGTGTGGTTCAGAAGAGGCAAATCTAATCAGTGACAGGCAGCTGTCAATGTGGCTGGATAAAGACCCAAATATGGCTAATGTCAGATGTGCAACACTTTCCACCAATAATACTGCCAGGCTCCAGCAATGACAGTTGAAGTTCCATAAGTACTTGTCCAAGATACCGTATACTTACACAATGTGAATGGCTGGAACTGTGGATGACAAATGTTTTGGGTAGCTGATGTCATTTACCAGCCAATATGACAGCTCCTTGGTCATAGAAGATGCACATGGTCATCCATAGAAATAAAGACAGAAAGCATTCCTTCTACTTGGCCAGAGCACAAATGAGAACACCCAGACATTCAATCAACATGGAGAGATAATTGTCGAATACTAACAGGATTTGTTAAAACATATTAAAAACATCATATCAAAACCTATCCTATACACTACCCTGCACTAAACTAACCTAAACTAACTTAACTTACACCTACACCTATCTATCTTATTCTAAACTAATATTACACGTGTAACGTCACACTCTAAACAATCTCCCCTCACCCCCCTTCAGAGACAAGACATGAGTAGGACAACATAAAGTAAGGCCACACATGTGTGTTTCTGTGAATGTTGGAGACACAGTGTACCACTTTGCCGGAAACCCTATCTCGTTGTGGCCTTGAGTAAAGCACAAAATGGAAAGAATATCTTGCTAAGAAACAAAATGCTTTCCTATGTGAAAGAACAACTACATAAATAAATTAAAACAGCACCACAAATGTGGCCAATTCTTAAATGATAAAATTAAAGCAGAATTTGTAACTGGGCTAAAGGGCACAAGCGGCAGGCCTAGCTGCTAAAATAATGCACCTAGAGACAATTCTAAAATGGCTATACAACACCCCTAAGTTTTTTTTTATTATATAGGCCCGGGGAGGTGGTGATCCCTGTTGCCCAGGGGGGTCCATGCATCACCCCCAATATTTTTTCAATGTGGTCTAGGGAGGTGGTGGTCCCTGGGATCTGGGGGAGTCTTTGCACACCCAAATTTGTTTTTACCATGTTGCTCCGGGAAGTGGTGGTCCCCGAGGCCCAGGGGGGTACATGCAGCGCCTATATATTTATTTAATGTTGCCCTGGGGAGGTGGTGGTCTCTAGGGACCGAGGGGAGTTTGCATGGCCCACCCAAATTTTTTATCAGGTAGCCTCGGGAAGATGCTGGTCCCCAGGGCCTGTGGGGACCCCTGCGCCCCCATAAATTTATATATATTTAATGTTGCCCCCTTTAAGTTCCAAACTCCTTCAGCCGTGTGTGGGGCTGGGTTTGGAGCTGAAAGGGGGTTGACCACAAGGCTTGACAGAAAGCCTGCATTGCATGAGGTTGGTGTGTTTATAGGGGGGTGGCCGCAGACCAGGCCCTGCGGCCAACCCCCAACTCGAATGACCAAAGGCTCTGTGTGGCACATAGTTGGTGAGGTTAAAGGGGGTTGGCTGGTTATAGGGGTTTGGCTGAGGGCCAAGCTGCAGGCGCACGATATAGATACCTTAGGACATGAGTTATAGTTACTTGAAATAACTCTAACTATAACAGCTGAATTTCTATGGTTTTGTATGTTTAAAATGCGAGCCTAACTATAACGCCCCTGCAACCTTTGCTTTTTTAAGTGGATATGTGTGTATATATATATATATATATATATATATATATATATGGATTTCACTTACCTCATATATACTTACTTTGCATTGTAAAAGCATCCGCGTGATAGAGGTTTGCGCTGTAAAGGTAATGCATGGTAAAGGAATTGTGTGGTAATGGATGCGTATGTGTGGTAAAGTCCTGCATTGTAAATCCATGCGGTGGTAAGTCGTACAACCCTGAAAAGCCTTTTTTGGTAGACTAGTGTTCTCTTATTCTATATAAGAGGTCATTCTCACTAAAGTTAGTCCCCACTGGACCTGACCTTCTGGTAGAAGTTTCTATTGTGCTCCCAGTGAAGTAGCCTTACATCATGTTCTCAATCTTCAGTGCACTGACACGACATTAGCAGAATGATACCTTTGCACCTTCTCTCTTGTCTTAACCCAGGGGTCTTCAAAACTGGGGGGCGGGCCCACCTAGGGTGGCCTCAAGTGTTCCCAGGAGGGGCGCCAGGCTATGGCCAAAATAAGCATGACACAGATAACAGTGTTTTGTTTTAAGCAGAAACATGCTATTGCATTTTTAAAAAGGCAACAGTACTTAACTGAACTGTTTGAATACGTCTAGACATATTTAAACATTGCCAGCTTTATTTAAAAAATTGTCAAAAATTCTGAGGGAGCAGTGATTTTTATTTTTCAACTAGGGGGGCGCAGCATTAAAAAGTTTGGAGACCACTGTCTTACCCAGTGTTGTATGAAGGGGAAACACTCTCACTGACGATTTACGTCCTCTATCTATATAAAGGATGGGTAGTTATGCGCAGGTGACAAACCATAAGATAACTTAACCCCCACATTACACCCAACCTGATGTCTAAAAGATTCAACAATTCCTTGTCTGTCTACCAAACTGAAAAACTATAATGCACAAGTTAGCCTGCACATGCTTCACCAGCACAAATAACTGCCTCTGCAGTTGGTGTGACACAACCTTTTCTTCGGCAGGTCCTGGACTATGGCCTATATTTATGGGAAAATGACGCTGCGGCAAAATTGGCAGTGCAGCTTGCCGTCATTTTCACAACGCAGGGATGTGCCGTATTTAAGTGAATACGGTGCACCCCTGCTCTGGTGCTAAATTTAGCTGCCAGCACCAACGCAGGCATCCTTGCACCATCGTGCAAGGGTGTTTGCGTTTAGAGGTTTGATTGTTTATGTGTGGGAAGATGTCCCTTCCTGCACATAAACAATCACTAATGGTGCTTTGGCACTTCTGTGTGTGCTGCAGAGTGCCAAAGCGTCATTTTCAAATGATTGTTTATGTGCAGGAAGGGACACATAAACAATCATTTCTGGCATTTTGCTAAAAAGCAAAAAATGGGGAGGAATAAAAGTATTCATTGCGCCTTGCTAATGCCACCCTTGGGGGTGGTGGTAAATTTTATCGCTGCCTCAGATTTACAAAATCTAGTAAATCTGAGGCAGTGTTAAAATGCAATGGGTGTTGCTGTGGCACTCCCACAACAACACCCATTGCACGCCCCTCTAATGCAGATAACTGTGTTGGAGGGGCCCATATTTACAAGAAGGTGTAACACTACAAAAAGTGGCGTTACACCTCCTTGTAGATATGGAGCAGAGGTTAGCGCCACTGGAGCATCACATAAAGTGACGCTCCAGTGGTGCTAGGGGGTCATAAATATTCCCCTTTCTAATGTGTACTGATTTCTTGGTAGTGCTGCACAGAGGCGGCTCCTCTGCTATGGCTGAGGATCGTCACCCCCCGCCAGCAGCAGCAGCTGCAAAACTTTTACAAAAAAATGATAATAAACTATGTTTATTATCATTTTCTCGTAAAAGGGGCGGGACCACGGTCGATGACCGTGACAAAGGGGGACTGCTGTGCACTTCCCCTCAGTGCGCATGTGTGTTTGCCCAGCTCTCTCAGGCCGGCTAAACACACATGCGCACTAGTCTCTCTCCAACCCGGCACTGCGTTGCCGGATTGGAGTCAGTAGACAGAGACTCTCACTCTGCCCCGTTCCGTCCGATTCTAACGCTGCTTTCATGCCGGACGCAGGGCAAGCTGGGAGCCTGTGCCTGGAGTATAGGACCGAGGAGCGGATCAGAGTGGCGCGAGGAGAAAAGAAAGGGTTTTTTTTAAAGTTATTTTATTTTTTTTGCAACAAACCCCGGTACGCGCCTCACCCCGCTACGCCCCTTTTCTGTCCCACTGGCGCTGTATTCCTTTGATGACTTTGGTTGTAGCACATGATGAAAGTGATTCTTCAGATTGTTTTACTGTGGCTTTTTTTTGAGTGGCCTTCTGGTGGGCCCTGCGTACTTGGTAATGTGTTCATGGACAGGCATTGTTTTTTTTCCCCGTATATTCAGGTGCATTTTAACCGGAAGGGGAATAGGCGCTGCGTTTTAAATTGCCTGACCTCATAAAGGAGCTTCTTATATCCCAGCCCACTCTTGTAAATTGCAGAAGCTGCCACAACTGTGCCAGTTGGAATGTAGGCAGCTTCCCCTTACGCCGGAAGGCAGGCATGGCTCTTGAGTTTCTTCTCGCGCTGAGTAAATGTTTGCTTTTCGGCCAAACACCTACATGTGGGGGTGCATGGAGCCGGGTGGGCCGTGTTAAATTAAGCAACCAGCAAACAACAACAGACTGCGAGCACACAGAAGCGCACTGCCAAAAACCGCCCAAGAAACAATGACGCTATTTAAAGTCTATAAAATTCAAGCCGAGAGAAAACATGGGATTTTTTTTTTTAACTCGTTGCTTCGATATCAAAACTAAGAACCCGAATAAGAATTTTTTTTACTAAAGTTCTCCTAGGCTTTTATATGTGTGTGTACAGTTTTATAATTTTGATAACACATTCCGATGTAAATAATTTAGACCAGTGCATGGAATTGTAGTGGTTGATGATGCAACAAAAACAGCTTTGAATTCACCGATTCTGGGTGCTAGTAGAAGACAGGTGACAGAAAGGCTAGCCTTTTAATAGTGAAGGCAATTACACGTTTGTGTATGTATTTATGGGCCTATGTATGTTATTTTGCATCTGATATGTGCTGTTGTGCTTTGTTCTGTATGCCATACCATGCAATGATATGTGTTGTCACTGTCATAACACGCCATAACATGCCATGCCATATCATGTCATGCCATTTCATGCTATGTTCTTCTAAGATGTTGGGTGCTCTCCTAACGTGGCATGTGTATTAATGTTGTGCATTGCTTGCATGCAGAGACCTGTTAGAAACTTTGCTCCTGTATGATAAACAATTGGTTTCTGCAAATCATGAAACATATTGGACATATACGACAATTTGTTACTTTTGTATAATAGTGGGGGCTGGCGTCTCCTTGTCTGATCTTAAGGCTGATGAGTACACAAACACCCAATAACAAGTCCAGTTGCACATATTGCATTTGTAATAAGGGGCATGCCCTTTTTTCTCTTCAGGACCTCTGTTTCAGTCATTGTGGGAGAACAATATGCTGGGCATAACCAAGGCCTGCTCATTTTGTTGCAAACCTTGCATAGGATAAAGTTCCTTAAGATTTCTCCAGGACCACCCACGATCTGTTACTATGTAAAGCAGGCTTGCTGTAAAACTTGACTGCAAGGGACAGATGTTCAACACAAGTAGAATGTCGCTGCAGGAATCTTCTGTGGTCCCAGCTACATTTGTGTGGTCAGGGGCGGTATGAACGAAGAACGCCAGTGGATCTTGTAGTGATTACACGCTATTAAAGGGAAACATTCAGAAATGGGGACTTACACACTTCAGAATATTTGTGCCCAGAACTCTGAGGAGAATATGCTGGTGCAAGGCCAGTGAAATGAAACAGATATGCCACCATAAAAAGAGCCATTTAGCATCACACACAAATAATATTGTGTAGTTTTGCACTGAAAAGCCGATAATGCATTCACAGTGGGCCTAAGGAATGGACAGACACAAATAGTAGCATGTGTTGGCTTGATACCAGCCACAAAAATTGAAACAAAGGGTAATAAAGAGGGCAATTACTCCGTCCCATCACCACAGATTAGATACAAGTAATTTGGTAACCTTGCAACCCACACATAGTCTGCTGTAATAATTGGCGAGAATTCAACCAGAAGAAGGCTCTAGGAAAAAAAAATATACAAACTGAGGGTCACATTGTTTGGCTAAGCAGAGGACATTTTAGAACAAAAGTTTAGTTTACACAGTAGGGCGATAGTAGACTTCCTTCAACAATTTTCACCATCTCTAAAGCCTACAAAGGGTAGGTCTCATTTAATACATATAAATATGCAAACATACTTGCTGTAATGCAGCGTCAGCCTTGTGGCACCATACAGAGCAAGAACATGTCTCACAAAGTGCATTGCACTAGCTGCATTTTTACACTCTTGTCGTGAAAGAAATCATAAAAACCCAACCACAGTCCAGAGGTTCAATAAACCACGCCTCAGCATGCAATTAGCAAAGGCTAGCTTCTATGCCATAGTCAGTATCTCTCTTGTCTTGAAGCAGTAGATGGTGCACGCCACATTTGTACCACCCACTGACGTGGTACACATTTATAGGAAACACATATACTCCATCGACAAGGAGAAAATATGTGTTGGAAAGAATTGCTTCACAAATACGGCAGCCAAGTTTCCATGGAGCACACGTGATACATTTCAGATGTTTAAAGTCAAACTCTTCGGTCGATAAAGGAAACATGGGCACACGAAATGACTGAAAACATATTTCAGATCACGTGTAACATTTGCAGCTCATTCTCTGCATCATAATTTAGGAGATCAAGTGTAAGAATTGAGTACATGACTAATGCCACCATACAACCATGTTTTCAGTCAACTCAGAAGCATGTAACGCTTCGCTCAGGTAGACGTGATAGGGCAGAGACATGCTTTGGCATTTAAAAATAAAGGTTGGACTATCTAGAACTATTGCCGATAAAATGTTAAAGTGATCATAAACAGTTTGCGATTTGGATGTGGTCAGTTGCACTTTGCATTCAATCAACATGAGGGAATGCCTCTGAAATATTTCTCAGAAAGTGATGCAGGCCATTTGTAAGATGACATGCACACACAAAACAAGACTGGCAAAGCCGAGCAGGATGGAAGGGCGGAAACTAATATGATCACATAGAACATCCTTACTTGTAAGTCTAAGGACAAATTGTAAACATGTATTACCCCCCTCACCAGATAATAGCTCTTACTGGATGCTGGTAATTGAATTGTGCCATTTGACTTTTTTTTAGTATAACACGGCTACCAAGGTGAAGATGAGTCCCGCACGTATTAAGATATATTTACCACTGTCAATGTGGCAGAAACCTTTCCTCACATATACACCTCATCCCAAAAAGTCCATACATTTAACCCCTTCTCTGCCGAGCCTTTTCCCCCTCTAATGCCAGGCCTTTTTTTGGCTATTTGGGGCAGTTCACGCTTAGGCCCTCATAACTTTTTGTCTATATAAGCTACTCACGTCAAATTTGTGTCCTTTTTTTTCCAACATCCTAGGGATTCTAGAGGTACCCAGAGTTTATGGGTTCCCCTGAAGGAGACTAAGAAATTAGGCAAAATACAGTCATTTTTTTTTTTTTTTTAAATGAGAAAAAAGGGCTGCAGAAGAAGGCTTGTGTTTTTTTTCCCTGAAAATGGCATCAACAAAGCGTTTGTGGTGCTAAAATCACCATCTTCCAAGCTTTCAGGAATCAGAAAACCACATTTTTCAACACAATTTTGGCATTTTAATGGGAAATACCCCATTTTCACTATTTTTGTGCTTTCAGCCTCCTTCCAGTTAGTGACAGAAATGGGTTTGAAACCAATGCTGGATCTCAGACAGCTAAACATTTCTGAAAAGAAGCCAAAATTCTGAATTCAGCAAGGAGTCATTTGTGTAGATCCTACAAGGGTTTCCTACAGAAAATAACAGCTGAAATAAAAAAGATTGAAATTGAGGTAAAAACACAAATTTTTTTCCATGTTTTACTTCGTACCTTTTTCCTGCGATGTCAGATGTTTGAAAGCAATATACCGCTACATCTGCTGGACTCTTCTGTTTGTGTGGATATATAGGGCTTGAAGGTTCATCAAGAACCCTAGGTACCCAGAGACACTAAATGAGCTGACTTTGCAATGTGTTTTCATTGTATACCATGTATACAGCAATTCATTTGAAACATGAAGAGTGAAAAATAGGTATCAAGGAAACCTTTGTAATTCCAAGATGGGCACAAGAAAATGTGTTGAAAAGCAGTGGTTATTTGCATATCTCTGAATCCCGGGGTGCCCATATTAGCATGTGAAAAACTGTAGCGAAAGACAAGAGACAATAACACTTGTTTTGCTATTCTGTGTTCCCCCAAGTCTCCCATTAAAAATGGTACCTCACTTCTGTGGGTAGGCCTAATGCCCTCGACAGGAAACGCAACATGAAAACATCAAATTTTTACATTGAAAACTGACGTGTTTTTTGGAAAGTGCCTAGCTGTGGATTTTGATCTCTAGCTCAGCGGGCACCTAGGAAAACCTACCAAACCTGTGCATTTTTTAAAACTAAATCAACAAATGGAGGGATAGGGAGGAATAATGGTCCAGTGTATAGCCTCCCCAATTGAATACACGATACACCAAGATACATTGTTCAAAAGAGAAAGACAGAAAGGGAAGTCCTAATTCTAGGAGCAAGAATCCTCACACACCCAAATGGATGTCATGCTTCATCATCAGAATTGCTCCTCGTCAGACTGGCGCTGCAATGTCTGACGGGGCTCTTTGCACTTACAGCTTTTGGGAGCGTGGCTCGGGGTAGGTTTACAGCTGTGGCCAGGAGCAATACAAATAGGTCATGCCCGGTCATTGGGCCCCCGCTGTCACATCAAGCTCGTTCCTTTAATGAGGGGGGCGAAAATTAGGAATAGGACGTCCAAACCACACACTAGTGTAAGTGGCAGAAGCACTGACAGTTGACAGTCTTAGTCCATAGGCATTTTTACATTTGTAGAGAAGGAGAAGTTTAATTCCACCGGGTCCTGAAGAAGTGTCGCTGGATCCACCTGGACCATTATAGAAGCGAAACATGTTGACCCTTGTTTCAGTACGGTCTGGTAATTCCACACCATCCTTATTCCATTATATGTGGTTGAGAGTGTTTTGACCATTATATTAATTTCACTCTCCTCATTAGTTTTAATCTTGGCCTTCACCCTCTATGGTTGAATAAATGATTACCCCTCGTTTTGGGTCCTGAGCCAATTTTAACTCTTTCTTCCATTATCTTCTCCCTTTTTTCCTTCCAAACTCACTTTTTGGGGTCTTGGCATCATCGAGTAAAGATCTCCGGCAAACAGCCCCCCTGCAGGGGGTGCCCGTCAGTCATTGCAGCGCCAGTCTGACGAGGAGCAATTCCGATGATGAAGCATGACACCCATTTGGGTGTGTGAGGAATCTTGCTCCTAGAATTAGGACTTCCCTTTACGTCTTTCCTCTTTGGAACAGTGTATCTTGGTGTATCATTTTTTAAAACTAGACACCTAGGGGAATGCAGGATGGGGTGACTTGTGGGGCTCGCACCAGGTTCTGTTACCCAGAATCCTTCGCAAACCTCAAAATTTGGCCAACAAAATGCTTTTTCCTCACATTTCGGTGACAGAAAGTTTTGGAATCTGAGAGGAGCCACGAATTTCCTTCCACCCAGTGTTCCCCCAAGTCTCCCGATAAAAATGATACCTCACTTGTGTGGGTAGGATACATCAAAATTATCACAAAACTACCTGTTTTTTCAGGGGGGGCACCTGCGTTTTTGGTCCTGGGCTCAGCAGATATATAGGGAAACCTACCAAATCCAAACATTTCTGAAAACTAGACTCCCGAGGGAGTCCAGGAAGGTGTGACTTGCGTGGATCACCCAGTGCTTTCTTACCCAGATTCTTCAGCAAAGCTAAAATTTAGCAAAAAAAAAATTTTTCCCACATTTCCGTGTGGGATCACCGCACTGGGACAAATTTCTACCACCCAACGTTTCCCTCAGTCTCCCGGTAAAAATGATACCTCACTTGTGTAGGTGGGCCAAGTGCCTGTGACAGGGAGGAGCCAAAAACATGTCAAAATTGATGGGGAGCCAAAGCAGATCCAAAAGGGCAGTTTGAAAAAAAATATTTTTAGGCTGAAAAGTGAGGCAGAATTTTTTATCGGTATAGTTGCGACAATGCTGGGTGGTAGGAATTTTGTGGATTCCTGCAGATTCCGGAAGGTTCCTTCACAAAAATGTGGGAAAATGTGTGATTTCCAGCAACATTGGAGGTTTGCAGGGCATTGTGGGTAAGAAAATGGTGTGGGGTGCATGTGAAGCACACCACCCTGGACTCACCCAGATGTTTAATTTTCAGATGTGTCTAAGTCTTGTGGATTTTTCTACATGGCAGCGTCCCAAAGTCCAAAAAGTGCAGCCCTCATTTTGATTTTGAGCGTTAGCCAAGCCCTCATGGCCCAAATGTAAAAACAAAACCCAAAATAATCAAATGTCCTCTGGCTTGCCATAGGATAACATGTTTTAGTGTGCAGTGGAGAGCTGAAAGACTGTTACCCCCTTCAGTTGGGGTAGGGACATAACCATGCCCATATTGGTTGGTAGCCACCAGCCCACTATTTATTTTTTTAATTCCCTGGCATCTAGTAGGCTTTCTGCCCTCACAGGGAGTGGATCGGGGAGTAATTGCCCCATCTGCCCACCGGCACAACAACTTTGTCCCCATTTACCCCCACCCTCTTTTTTCGAACAAAAAACTTCCCAGCTGTCTGGTGGGCTTCTACCCCCCTTGGGGGCAAATTGGCCTAATAAAAATAGGCCGATCTGCCCCCAATGGGGGTAGAAATGGCTTAAAAACTAATTGCCCCCCAGGGGAGAGACCCTTGCCTAAGGGTTGGCTCCCCTTATCAATGTATAAAAATTTGTTTTGAAAAAATCCCTGGTGTCTAGTGGCATCTGCCTCCCTTGGGGCAGATCAGCCTAATCAATATAGGCCGATCTGCCCGCGGTGGCAGAAAAAGCCTAATAAACAAACTGCCCCCTTGGGAGCGACCCTTGCCTAAGGGGTCGCTGACCCTTATGCCAATTTCATTTAAAAAAATCCCTGGTGTCTAGTGGCTTCTGCCCCCCTGGGGGTAGATCGGCCTAATCAATGCAGGCCAATCTGCCCCCGGGGGGGCAGAATAGGCCTAGTAAATGTATTGCATCCTGGGGAGTGACCCTTGTCTAAGGGGTCACTCCCCTTAGGAAACAACACAAAAATAAAAACAATAAACAATTCCTGGTGTCTAGTGGATCCTTCCCCCCAGGGGGCATATCAGACTAATCAATATAGGCCGATCTGCCCCCGGGGGGGCAGAAAAGGCATTAAAATAATTTGCCCCCTGGGGGGCAGCCAGAATGACATCAAAAGAAAGGAAAAGCCTTTCCTTTCTGTTGATATCTCTGCCTGCCCCTCCTCCAGAGCGGAAGAGAATTGCTTAGCATTTCTCTTCCGTATCACGCTGGAAGCATGCTTCTAGCGCAATGGGAGGTGACCTCTGATAAGATCAGCATGCGATTACGTGCTGACATCATCAGACATCACTGGAGGGTGGTGGGGGTCTGGGGTGGAAGGAGAAGCAATTCCCCTTCCATCCCTGCCCATGGGAGGGGGGGTAGGAGGCCCATGTGGGGAGCGCTAGCGCTCCCCCCAGGGACCTGGTCCAGGACGAGGTGGTTTCGTCTGTGGCACCTGAGCGCCGGGTCACCGGACGTAACCATCTCGTCCTCGGCACCCAAGCGGTTAAATAGACAATGTAATTTAAAATGTGAAATAATCGAGAAGTGAACTCTCAACATCTCAAGAAACCTTGTATTACAAATGTTGCAGTCCACAGCAAAATCTTCTCCAGGTTGTGGTACTGGGTTTCTCTCTCCACACGCCTACCTTCCTGTGGGAGATGATTGTTTGAAAGTGGAATTATCTTGATATCTGAGCATTTATGCTCAGGTTGCACCTTGGGTCACTTTGGGTCGTAGTGGTTTTTGTGGTTGAATTTCTTTGGGTTGTAGTTTCGTCCTTTATGGAAGAGGTGGGTGAGGTGCACGTGGATTGTAGACTTGCCTAAACATGGTGCACTGAGCAGTCAGCTGCAATAATGCATGAGGTATTTCGGAAGTGTGCAACAAAAAAGCTGCACATTTGAGTATCAATCACCGTTTTGTTTTAGAATTTGCCTAAGTCATACAACTAAGTGAACTAGAAGTGACTGTATTTTAGCACTTTTTTAAATTAAAACAATGTGTGAGCTAATTGGTGTGTATTTATGTGACCATGTTTTTGAATATCAGCATTTGGTGTTTGCATGTGTTCTGGGGATGAGATCATTTTTGGGATATATTTTCGGGTGGTGTTACATGGTTTCTTGTTTGTGATGTATGGTGGGAAGTATGTATATCCCCCAACATGATATGACGTTTGTATAGAGACTAGATACATGTTTAGACCTAGAGGCAGATTTACTAACACTTTGTGTAGGGTTTGCAAGACAAAAGGGACACAAATCAGGACAAAGTGTTGTTTTAGTATTTACTTTCGGGGGCAAATCCTGGTTTGCATTGGAAAATACTCATAAAGTAACACAAAGCAGCTCTTTGTGTTACTTTGCATCAAACAGCATTCTATGTGTTGTACATAGAGTTTCTCATGCATCCACCTATGGATTTTGGGGTAAATCTCTATTCACTATGAATGGTAGACAGGGCTTCGCACTAAAAATCGACATCTCCTCAGTAAAGTTTGAGAAAAGTTTTCTTTTGTCAAAGTTTTTCAACGTGTGGTGCACTTTGCAACACACATACAAAATGAGAAAAGGGTAACATTATAGTCAAAGACTATGTTTGACATCAAGCACACAAATACTTGCTCCATGGGGCGAGGATGTGTGCATTAACATAAGACTGCCAAATCTAACCCAGCAGCCTGGAGACAGAAACAGTAGTCTATCTTAGTACATATTTCTTCTTGTTCTGCTTTCCCCCTAACACGGAAAGCACCACAGTGTGACATCTTTGTAAATCTGCCCCAAAGTTTGAGTGAGATGTATGCACTCAGTTATCTGGTGTGAAAGGTGTGATGCACATATGGACATTTTGTATATGTACATAAGGAGACAGCATATCTGTTTTGACTTAGTGTAATTAAGGTTTACTTAGTAGTTTCTCTGAATGTAGTGCACATATGGAGATTCAGTATGTGTTAGACTCATAATGAATGACGTTTGCATGCTGGTTATCTGGTTGGTGGAGAAGCTTCAAAGTACACTTTGTTATTAGAGTGAAGTCTAGTGCCATGTTGTTGATGTTTGCCTCACACTTGTTCTTGTGTAGCAATGTGAGAATGGTGTGTTGTTTTGGCAGACAGTACAATTTGTGTTTAAATGTTACCTTTCAATTTGAGTAATGCATGCAAGGAAGGTGGCAGGAGAAGCGAGGCCACTCTCCACATTGTCAATGTAGAGGGGAACAAAAGCAGCCTCTCAGCGGTGAAGGCAGCTGAAATTGACCTAGCCCTGATCCATAGTAACATCAGCAACAAGTGGTCCATCATCAAGACAGAAACCATGGATGCAGTTTCCACCAGTTCAAAGAACACCCACCCCAAGCTAGTGACACTGTAGCACCACGTATGGTGTTGAAACTGCAGATGGGAGGAACACCCCCTAGAGAATTGCAGAGCACCAGGGAAAACTTGCTCTAGTTGCTGCAAATTGAACCACTTTGCCAAGCTGTGCCAAGGAGGACAGAAGGTGGACGAACAGTAATGACAGCCATTCCTCAGCTCTCACTGATTGACTAGGACCAATAGAGCCCACCTCCACATACTGGATGGCCAACCAGCACTCAGGATTAAACACCATCTGAAGATGAAGATGTCTTCCTTATCTTGTTCACCAAGCACCTCAAAACTCACCGGCGGCCACAACCCACATGCCAGATTGGTGTGGCGGGCAATTCCACCAATGCTCTCTTCAACATGGGCACCTTTGTCAATGTGATGAGTTTTTGCCAATACTGGCGCCTCCACCCAATACTAGCTCTCACACCGTCAGTGACAACAATTTACACATATCGTGGGTCAATATAACCGAGGCTCAAAGGGACAGTGGGCATCCAGGTGTGAGCCTATGACACGGAAACCCCAGCAAAGTTCCACATCATTGAAAGCCTGGTCTCCTTTGCAAAGAACATGCATGTTTTCTAGATTGATACAATCCTGATCCAGTCTCCCAGCCTGTTTTAGCGGCTAGGGTGCCTAGAAACCCCTCCGATTAAACTCCACATAGATAAAGCTGTTAAACCAGTGTCCCTCAGGCACCAGCAAATCCCATTTAACCTCTCGTCGATGAAGATTTGGACAAGCTGGAGAAGCTGCGCATCACAGAGAAGGTTTTGGGACCCATACTGTAGGTGTCCCCGATGGTCATGGTGGAAAAACCCAAGCAGTTGGGCAAGATTCTTCGGAGCATAGACATGCGACTCCCTAATAAAGCAATCATACAAGAGAGGTGTATCTCGCCCAGGCTGGATTACATAATATTGGATAACAGTGGGGCCCAGTGGTTCTCTGAGGTCGATCTGAACGCTGGGTACCATCAGCTGCAACTTGACGAGAACAGCAGGTATGACACAATATTTTCAACAGACCTAGACCTGAGGAGGTATAAAAGCCTGAGCTTCAGGATCTCATCCACAGTGGAAATACTCCAAAGCATCATTAGAGATGCTCTCTCCAGCCTCCAAGAATTAATGAACGTCAGTTATGACATTCTCGTATACTCTACCACAGCAGAGGAACATCATCGCTAGCCTAGGGCCACGCTGAAGTGAATGTGTGACCACATACTCACCCTTCACTGGGAAAAATGCTCCTTCTTTGAGACCAGTATCGATTTCTTCAACTGTGTCTTAACCAAGAACTGCATCCAAGTCGATCCCTGAAAGTCACAGGCGATTGAGTAGGACCCTGCATGGCGTAACATCACCGAAGTCTGCAGTTTCCTTTGAATGGCCATGTATTGCAGAAGGTTCATCCCTAACACAGAACTCTCAGGGCCCTGACAAAGAGTGATTCCCGAAGGACGTGGGACCCCAAGGAAAAAATATAATTTCAACAGTTCAAAGTGATGCTATTGAACAAAACCACAAGGGCTAACTTCAACCCTAAACAAAGTACAGTACTCATTGTAGATGCCAGCCCAGTGGGGCTTACAGCAGTGTTGATGCAAGCAGTCAAGACCGGGCAGTGAGCACCCCACGCTTTTGCATCCAGAGCCCTCTCCCCGATGGAAGCAAGGTACTTGCAGATTGAAAAGGAGGCTCTTGCCATCGAGTAGGCTTGTGGACCATTCAACATAATTCTGTGGGAACAACACTTCTGAATGGTCTGTGACCACTAACTGCTTGTCCCATTGGAGTGCCCCTGACAAAGGATGACAGATGCAACTCTGGAGGGTCAGGCATAAGCTGAGTTCCAGACCGATCGACTCGTACTCCGGAGGCATTGCATAGTCATCCCGCACTGCTGACGAGTCAGTTTGCAAAGTTAACCCATATAAGGTAAATGAGTGGCAGTGAGATGGTGGTGGAGGAGCCCAAAGTGAGGCTGATGCACCAGCTGAACACCCGACATGTCCACAGCAACCGGAGACTGAGTAGTCAGGGGGCTCCAACCAGAGGGAGTGTCAAACAGTCTGGACCAGGTGCAATGAGAGCCAAGAAGTATCGGCAAGAAAATCCTGTAGCCAGCATTACAATTTTCTAATGCATCCCCAACCTTCCAGAGACTAAATTACTTTGTGTGCAGGATGCAATCCTTGGATACAATTTTGATGGGGAGAGTACCTGCACTTTTCAAGAAAAACGCAATACTTTTATTTGGAGAGTACCGGCACTTCTCAGAAATAAGTAGGTACTCTGGTAGAGAGTACCCGCACTTCTATTTTTCCATTTCAAGCACTGCATTCAGAGTAAAGTGGGGTAGGGAAGTAGTGATCCACCCGGCCACTTCATCCTGACCCCTGACCTGGACGTAAAACACTTTACCTTCAAGGCATTGTGCAGTCAAGGTTATAAATAAAAAAGGCTGAAGACCGCTCTAGGGCCCATATTTATACTTTTTGACGCTAAACTGCGCTAACGCAGTTTAGCGTCAAAATATTTAGCGCCGTCTAACGCCATTCTGAAGCGCCATGCGGGCGCCGTATTTATGGAATGGCGTTAGCCGGCGCTGCCTGGTGTGCGTGGAAAAAAACCACGTAGACCAGGCAGCGCCGGCGTAGGGGGAAAATGGCGTTAGGGCGTCTTAAAATGGGGCAAGTCAGGTTGAGGCAAAAAAGCGCCTCAACCCGATTTGCGCCATTATTTTCGACGCCCAGACGCCATTTAAATGACTCCTGTCTTAGTAAAGACAGGAGTCATGCCCCCTTGCCCAATGGCCATGCCCAGGGGACTTATGTCCCCTGGGCATGGCCATTGGGCATAGTGGCATGTAGGGGGGCACAAATAAGGCCCCCCTATGCCACCAAAAAAAATTAAAAAATATAAAAATGTATACTTACCTGAACTTACCTGAATGTCCCTGGGGTGGGTCCCTCCATCCTTGGGTGTCCTCCTGGGGTGGGCAGGGGTGGCAGGGGGGGTCCCTGGGGGCAGGGGAGGGCACCTGTGGGCTCATTTTAAGCCCACAGGCCCCTTAACGCCTACCCTGACCCAGGCGTTAAAAAGTGGCGAAAATGCGGGGTTTTTTGACCCGCCAACTCCCGGGCGTGATTTTTGCCCGGGAGTATAAATACGACGCATTTGCGTCGCCGTCATTTTTTTAGACGGGAACGCCTTCCTTGCATCTCATTAACGCAAGGAAGGCGTTCACGCAAAAAAATGACGCTATTTGCCCATACTTTGGCGCTAGACGCGTCTAACGCCAAAGTATAAATATGGCGTTCGTTTTGCGCCGAATTTGCGTCGAAAAAAACGACGCTAATTCGGCGCAAACGGAGTATAAATACGGGCCTAGGTCTTTGCGAGGAAGCGTGATCTGGTGTCATGAGTTTGTGTCTGGTGTTCCCCTAACCACGTATGGCTGCATCGCACTTACTTCCCTCTGCAGAGATCACTCTCACACCTGTGCATTATGGTGCAAATGAGGTGTGCGTGGCTTTAAGCAGCCAGTTTGTGCACCAGCGCTGGGGAAGTCAGCAGCAATAGATGTGTCTCTGCCCTATTCTTTCCCTTGAGCAAACAGCAGCTCAACAACTTTATAACTAAATAATAGTAGGAATATAGGTATGTCACAACATAGATGCTGTAAGGTAAGACTTCACGGAAGGACAAAATAGGTAATTTGTGATTTTACCACAGTTTTAATAAGACGCTTTTTGCTATTAAATCTTGTTACGCTCACTCTCGATGCTATGCATTTAGTACTTCAAAAGTCTGTGTCACCAAAGACACTGCAAGTAAAGATAAGAACGTTGATGAAGTCGACTAAAATTAGGACAAGTGTACAGAATACCCTGTCAACTACGCTATAGGGAGTGAAAAAAGTATTCTGTTTTAAATGGTCTCAAAACAATACAGTGTGGGGATGATCCCTAACTATAATAAAGAGCCACACTTCTTAATAAAAGGCTCTATGCAATGTATTTCGATTCAACATAAATAAAGTAAATGAAAGACTGCGCACTCCATCGGATGATTCACTTGGACGCATTGCCTTGGAATATTTTCTTCTAGTTTATTCAAAGTACACACAACTTGGTGTAGCGGAATTAACATTTTGTTGTCCTGATTTAGAAATCCGAGCATGCATTATACATAGGCCTATAAACAATGTTCTCTCTTCATCTATTATATATAGTGTTTTTGCCACTTTGTTATTTTCATGATGCTTTCATTGTCACTTAAAAGTATTCATTTATCTACCGATATCCATTAATATTTTACTTTCTTATCCCTCATTATCCACGCTGCATTCTTTGCAAATGCAACAAAGAAGTGTGCGTTACATGCTTTAATGCAGTGCTTTCGAGGCATGCCTTTGATAGAGCACGATTGCAGAAATAAAGGAGGACACACATATTTTAAACTAATAACCTTTACTGGAAACCTCTATAATCTCAACTAGATGGTCATCATTAAAATATTGACCTAGCAATGTGAGAATTCTCTCACAAAAGATACATTTTTCCTGGTTCAGCAGATCGTTAATTACCAAACACAGATGGGAGTTGCTTGTGCTGCAATTATTAGTGTCTTATCAAACAATTCAAGCCACCAAGGGAAACATCTTTAACAGGCAAATAACCGAGCAGATTTAAACATTCGCGTTACCTTTATGTACCCTTGACAGGGAAGCAAAAGCAGCCTTGGCAAAAAATATTATTATCACCCCCAAATGAGGGTGACAGGTATTTGGGCTCTATAACCAGCTAGCCTACCTAGAAACCACCACACTATATACTGTGGACAAATCAGGAGGTTGGCCTCATAATGGTATCTGGCTGTTGTGGTCGCTTTCAGATGTCACCAAAGCAACAGAGCCAAACAGGTGCCAAAATCAAGTTGGGCTTTGCTGAAGACCATGCGCAGTGGTCCTCTTGGGGAAGGATCGATGTATATCATACTAAGACCAACATAAAGCACCGAAAATACTTTCAAAACTCAAAAATCACCAACATTCCTCAGTTATGGTTAAGTGCAAAACCACGGCTCCCAACGAGGTCCACTGCTCATCACTTCACACCTCATGACAAATACACTTATGCAAATTCTGTAATTGATTTCATCACTATGTACATTGACATCATGACTGACATCACTGCAGCTGCAATGTGTGCTCTTCTACAAATCTGTGGAAAGACAAGAAAAACAACTTTGTCTCTATAAGCCTTCTTTTGCAGAGACAAGGAGATGCTGAAAGTGGTGATATATTTTATGTGGATATAATTAGCTTGTGAATAGAAGTGCTGCAGCCTGATTTTTCTATATATTTTATATGAGGAGAAATAGTTGTTGACAATAGTAAAGCTGCCTATTAGTCACATTTAAACAGCAGGCACCATTGTTCCCTTGGGTAGTAGATTAATATTTCAGTGCACTGCCCTTGTCTAAAAGACGGGCCCATGCACAGTTAACCAGTACAACATCATCAACATTGTGTTTTTCTTTAGCACTAAAACCTTTCATAACCAAGGGCCACATGTACATACGTTTTGCAACACCGTATTTGTTCACAAACCTATTTGTGACCGAATAAATGGGTTTTCAGTATGTATGTCTGCCATTCAGTAAGCCCAAAGAGCAATATGACCAAATAGCAATTTGCTATCATTTGCAACTGGATTTTACGACTCTTAAATAGAGAATTGCTATTTGCAAGTCGCAAACCATATGTTCAGGGCAGTTGCAACTAGCAAGTTGTTGCAAAAATGCCGGTTTGCACATGCAATTTAGCACTGATTTAATTCAGGTGGTAAGTAGATCCAAACTATAAAAAAAAGCCACAGAATGCATCAGGCTTTTCCAAAATAGCTGCATTGTGTGTGATTGCATTGAGGAGGCAATTTCTGTCTCCCCAGGAGAGGAGGAGGAGGCTGAGACAGGAGAGGATCTACAGAGCCAGCATCTCTGTATTCCAACAGGCAGAGGAGGAAATATATGAGAAATACATGCTGAGCAGCACAATAGTCTTGGAGATGCTAGAAATGCTTAAACCACAGCTAAAAGGCCTTACCCTGTGCAGCTGCTCTATCCCTGCGCATGTGAAAGACTTGTGCTCACTGCACCTGCTACCCGGAGGAGATTGCTGTCGCTGTTCGGGTGCCCCAAAATGCACTGTCATGTTTCTTTAGAAGGTTCCTAAATGCCAGGCTCTCACACATGCCCAACTACATTTACCTTCCCAGGAATGCGGAGGAAATACCAACACCAAACTAAACTTTTATAGAATAGCCAACTTCCCCCATGTATTAGGGTGTCTGGGTGGGACACATGTTCTCATCTGTACTCTGCACATCTAGAATATGTGTTCCGCAATAGGAAAAGTACTCATTCACTGAACATACAGGTTGTATGCGATGCCCATAACCTCATCACAGACATAGTGACAAAATAACCTGGGAGCACCCACGATGCATACATCTTCAGGCACTGTGGAATACACCAATACCTTGAACGTGGGGAGTTTGATGAAGGATATTTAGTAGGTGATGTGTAGCTGTAAATTTAAATACATGTATGTGTCTGTCCATAATCAGGTTCTTCCATGCTCACACTTACAGTGTTTTCCACCAGATGACAGTGCCTAAATCTGTTGAGACCATGAATCCTGACTCCATACCTAGCCCCCGCAGACTACAGTGAGAGGCGTTATAGTATTGCACATAGACACACCAGAGCTGTCATTGAAATGACCTTTGGCATGCTGACATCAAGATTCTGCCGCCTTCACAAAAGTGGAGGTGCACTCCAGTATGCTCCGGATATAGCCTGCAAAATTGTGGTAATCTATGCCATTTTACATAACATCTCAAACAGGCGTGGGCTACACCTCAACATGGATGACAGAGAAGAAGCCAGAGCCACTTCTATGACAGCCTGGAGATGGTGGCATAGCAGTGGAGGGGAGACGTTAACGGGCTCACATTTGAACACATAACTTTGCAAGGTAAGTTATGAGTAACACTGCTCTTACTGAAATTATGGAGGCATAGGCAAGTTAGCAAGATTAAACAGCCTTTATTCTCAGGGTACTCTCCTGTCAGTCACAAAATGAGAAAAACAATTCAAGATTTCAGGTTACATCACCAGACACACTATATTCATGTGTTAATGCCAAAGTCCAAACATATGGCTATCAGACTTTTTTACGAGTATGAGCACAATGCCCTGTGCCAGCTTGTCTCATAACGGGTTGTGGTTACTGCTACGGCGCAGGGCGCGGGCATCAATGTCCAATATGCTGCTGACACTATATATCTCCCCACTGTCTGAGGGGTATCTCCACTGCCTCTTGCTACCTGAGAAGTCTGTAGCAGCTCAACAGCTACGGCTATGCACCCCGGGACCCTGGCCACAACACCAGTGAAATGTCCCAACTCTACCTGAAGTGTGACAGTACGGCTGGACAGGCATGTAGTTGAAGTAGCGAAAAGGCCTATGGATCGATTTAAGCGGTCCAGTCTTGCAGCAGCTCTGCACTCATGATGCCTCTGATGAAGACGGTCCGCCACTGTTCCCTGACATAATTCCTGTATTGTAGTGGTGAGGATGACTATGTTGTCATTCATTGTGGACATATGTGTCCCAGCGCTGTTAAAGCCCTGAGTAATGCTCTGTTGCATGTGATGGATGTTTCTGTTCATTATTCTCAACTGCTTATTTTGCAGGTGTTGATTGTGGGGGAGGGATTCTTCTAGACCCAAGAACAACTGAGTGCTTCTATCATCCTCACCAGCATCATTTGCCCCATGATGCCTTTTGTGCCCACACCCCGCAACTCGCTATTGTTGGCTCAGCGATGTATGTGTAATCAGGCTTTGTTGTAGAGCGTCATTATCATCATGGTCTGTTTGTTGCAGGCTCTGCTGCCACCGTCTCAGTACAACTTTAGTGTGGGATGTTGCTGTCTTGTCTGTCTATGGTAACTGGTTCCTCTGCTGTCATGTTGGCGTTGTTCACTCTCTCCACGTTGGGTTCCTTAGTATGTACCTGAGGGAGATCTGTGGAACATATGAGACTCATTAAAATCACCTATATTATGTATAATGCAATAAAGTTACATTTGACTTTTGAGCTGTCTCGTGGACTACATTACCCATAATGCACTATACAAGTACTGAAGTTGCAATTTAGAGTATTCCTGTCTGTTGCATGCTTTTGGACTCTGTGGGTGTGTGCATGGAGTTGTCCACTAAGATGTGCTTTTTGAGGATCCTGCTGCTGAGCTCTCACAGTCCCCAATACCCACAACAGCCTCCCACTCCAGTGTGGTCTCCACCATGGGCTCTATTGCAGTTGGTGGTGGTACTGTGGATGGTCGACCACCTGTCTTCCATGACTCCTTCAACTGTAACCTGAGGTCATACCACCTCTTGCATATTTCTTCTATGGAGTGGTGGATGACTCCAACTGCATTTCTTTTGGCCTGTATTGCCTGCCAATTTTTCTTCTTTTGGGAATATGCACAGTCATTGATGCCCTCCCAAATAAGACATCATGGTGGAGAGAGCACTCCTCAGTGAGGATTTCTAAATCCTTCTCAGCAAATTTGAGTTTCCTCTTCCTCCCTACAGTACTTTTTTCTATTGTTTGGCTGGCCATGGATGCAGGGGATCCTCTCAGCTTGTTTGGCCTCTGCTCTGTGTGCTAATTAGACTCACCCTACAGTCCTGTTAGGCACTTCCCGGTTCAGGGGTGATTACCCTTTCCAGGAACTGTTTTTCCCTAATTTTCAGCTCCGGTTGCTGTTTGCGACTCAAATTTACTATTTGCAACAGGGTTCGCAAATTGCAAGTCGGTAACAAGTCAGGTCACAATTTAGGAAATTGGAATTAGCGAACATGCAAATTGCGATGCGACTTGTTAATGGCTCCCACTTTTCCCAGTCACATCGTACGAACATACTAATTTGCTGTTCCATAATTGCAATTTGCAATGATTTGCAATTAGATAATCGCAAATTTTTTGTTGGTACATGTGGCCCCAAGTATTGTATTGAAACTAGTGAGAGACATTGTAATTATTTGAGAAGATACAGGGAGTGCAGAATTATTAGGCAAGTTGTATTTTTGAGGATTAATTTTATTATTGAACAACAACCATGTTCTCAATGAACCCAAAAAACTCATTAATATCAAAGCTGAATATTTTTGGAAGTAGTTTTTAGTTTGTTTTTAGTTTTAGCTATGTGTGCAGGTGACTATTACTGTGCATAATTATTAGGCAACTTAACAAAAAAAAATATATACCCATTTCAATTATTTATTATTACCAGTGAAACCAATATAACATCTCAACATTCACAAATATACATTTCTGACATTCAAAAACAAAACAAAAACAAATCAGTGACCAATATAGCCACCTTTCTTTGCAAGGACACTCAAAAGCCTGCCATCCATGGATTCTGTCAGTGTTTTGATCTGTTCACCATCAACATTGCGTGCAGCAGCAACCACAGCCTCCCAGACACTGTTCAGAGAGGTGTACTGTTTTCCCTCCTTGTAAATCTCACATTTGATGATGGACCACAGGTTTTCAATGGGGTTCAGATCAGGTGAACAAGGAGGCCATGTCATTAGATTTCCTTCTTTTATACCCTTTCTTGCCAGCCACGCTGTGGAGTACTTGGACGCGTGTGATGGAGCATTGTCCTGCATGAAAATCATGTTTTTCTTGAAGGATGCAGACTTCTTCCTGTACCACTGCTTGAAGAAGGTGTCTTCCAGGAACTGGCAGTAGGACTGGGAGTTGAGCTTGACTCCATCCTCAACCCGAAAAGGCCCCACAAGCTCATCTTTGATGATACCAGCCCAAACCAGTACTCCACCTCCACCTTGCTGGCGTCTGAGTCGGACTGGAGCTCTCTGCCCTTTACCAATCCAGCCACGGGCCCATCCATCTGGCCCATCAAGACTCACTCTCATTTCATCAGTCCATAAAACCTTAGAAAAATCAGTCTTGAGATATTTCTTGGCCCAGTCTTGACGTTTCAGCTTGTGTGTCTTGTTCAGTGGTGGTCGTCTTTCAGCCTTTCTTACCTTGGCCATGTCTCTGAGTATTGCACACCTTGTGCTTTTGGGCACTCCAGTGATGTTGCAGCTCTGAAATATGGCCAAACTGGTGGCAAGTGGCATCGTGGCAGCTGCACGCTTGACTTTTCTCAGTTCATGGGCAGTTATTTTGCGCCTTGGTTTTTCCACACGCTTCTTGCCACCCTGTTGACTATTTTGAATGAAACGCTTGATTGTTCGATGATCACGCTTCAGAAGCTTTGCAATTTTAAGAGTGCTGCATCCCTCTGCAAGATATCTCACTATTTTTGACTTTTCTGAGCCTGTCAAGTCCTTCTTTTGACCCATTTTGCCAAAGGAAAGGAAGTTGCCTAATAATTATGCACACCTGATATAGGGTGTTGATGTCATTAGACCACACCCCTTCTCATTACAGAGATGCACATCACCTAATATGCTTAATTGGTAGTAGGCTTTCGAGCCTATACAGCTTGGAGTAAGACAACATGCATAAAGAGGATGATGTGGTCAAAATACTCATTTGCCTAATAATTCTGCACTCCCTGTATGTGTGAACACCTCTCTAAATGAAAACAACTGCTTGTTAAATCACATTTGTTTGGGTATTGTGTTCCACAGAGAGCAAACTGTGCTGGAACAGAGAAACCTACTCCTTGCATTTTTGTATGGCTGATGTGATCAAGTGGTTGTTGTTACTTTATCTCAACACTCCAAGGGCTATATTCACAAGGCCCTAGCACCTCTTAAAGCCACATTAGAATCATATTTTTTATGTTGATGTGGCGTTAAGGAGCCCATTCTCCTTTGCCATATTTACAAAGTGGTGCAATGCTTTCATCGTGCCACTTTGCAACCCCTGTGCCACATTATGCCTGCACCATAAAATGGTGCAATGACATTTACAACATTTCACTGTGCCAATTATAGCATAATTTTTATGGCCTGCTCAGAGCAGGCATTAAAATGACACGCCCATTACTTCCAATGGGCCTCCCTTTACTTTGCAGGATCAGCGCCATAAATTATTAGCGCCATAATTTATGCCGCTGATCCTGCAAAGTAGCACATTAGCATCATAAATCCTGACTCTATTGTCCTAACATGCACCATGGTGTGCTGTATTGTAAATACAGCACTCACAGGGTGTCATTAAGGGGTGCAGGGGGGGGCGTAGGAAAAGTGACGCATCACAGCTAAATCTGGCCCAGAGTGCCCTATGAAGTTGAGAGGGTGCAGGAGCGTGATTTACAATCTCTCACCTGACTGATCTTTTTTTAAGTTCATGGAGTCATCGAGGGAATCATAAATATTAAGTAATTTAGATATCAGTGCAGCCCATTTGGCCACACAATTAGAACCAAAAATTAATAATTGAAGATAAATATTTTATTTCCAATTAATAATCAATTCAGTATATACGCAAGCCATAAAAATGTTAAAAAGGTAAAGAATCACAGCAGTCATGCTGAAACATCGCAACTGATTCAGTCTTATCAAAATAAGATACAAAGCAATAACAACCACAGCTTTACAGAAACTGAGAATTAGAAATAAATGTTTCATAAAGAAACCCGTGTTCGCAGATGACACCCTGATAGTATCCAAAACCCTGATGGGCCTCCAATCCTCGTTGAATGGATTTAATGACTTCTGCTCCACGAGAGGCCTAGAAATAAACACCCCTAAAACAAAGTTTATGGGCATGAACCCCCACAGGTCCCATAGGGGGAACCTTTTCCTAGGTGGGTCCAAACTGGAACTAGTCAACACCTTTGATTACCTGGGGATCAAACTATCAGACTCAATGTCTTGGAAAGCCCATATCAACTCCACATCATTAAAATTCGGCCAGTTAGTGCGTGTCTTTTTAAGGGAGCACCATGACTCATCATCACGACCAATAGCTGCTGCTCCCCACATCTATAACATGAAATCTGTTAGCACAGCTCTATACGTAGCTGAACTCTGGGGCTTCAAGGATGTAAGGGAACTCACCCATATAGAGAATATGTTTATGAGAAAACTCACCTCTCTGCCCCCAAGCACCCCTCTTCTTCCTCTGCACATGGATCTGGCCGGCAAACCCCTAGGCACTATAGCTGGTCTTAGGCCGCTGCTGTTCTGGAGGAGAATCATGGCAACTCCCGAACTTTCTCCCTATGCCACCGCGTTTAGGGAAGTTTGCTCTTTGGATACCTCCAACAAGATCAGTAGATCCACTCAGTTAAGTCAGCATTGATTGCCATTGGGGTGGGAAACTCATGGAATTGTCCACACACAGGGCCACTACCGACCAAAGAAAGAGTGAAGTCCTGCTATTGGAATGGGTATCCCAGTCCATATCTCGCCTGCTCTCACCAGGGCGTCTATCTAGCGAGTTTCTGGACTTCAAATCTACCTGGTTGCTAGATTCTTACCTGGACTGCATTTTAGATCCGACCGATAGGAAGTTCTATACGCAGTTCAGATTTGGTTCCCTCCCTCTTAATACCTTTACCAGCAGATGGCAAAACAAGGCCCCAAGTAACAACTTATGCCCCTGCTGTACCCTGTACCAGGAGTCAACTGCCCATGTTTTCTTTGTTTGTCCGTTGTACGCTCACCAACGAAGGAAATAGCTCATGCCAACTTGCAAATGGCTTGGGACCCGAGATCATGCTGTGGCCATGAGAATCTTAAAATCAGACTCCAGTCTGCCCATTGCCATTGCAGTTGCCAAATTTCTCGGGGAAATGTGGCGCACCAGAAGGAAATCGACTAAGACAGTCTAGCCCCAAGTCTTTGTAGCTACACATGTCTATCTTTGTCCCAATACTGTATCTTGGAACTGTGTTATGCCATATTCTTTTTTTTGTACTGCATTTCGTGCACTATTGTTTTTCTTATTTATTTCCACCCAAACTATTTTATGAATTGTAACCTATTATTTATTGTGGCGCTATGCGACTTTTATGGCACTGGATGCCGAAATAAAGTTTTTATGATCATGGTGAAACCCGTGCTCTTCCTCCTAAACATGAAATGATTCTAAAATCATATAGTCAGAGTTCTGAATCAAGAATAAGGATGGTTGGAATGGAATTGTAGGGAAATTTGGAAATGCGAGAAGGTGTCAGCATAATGAAGGCTTCAGTAGAAGTCTTCCAGAAAAAATAATTAAGCCTTCATTATGGCTTCGGCTATTTTCGGGCAAGACCACCATGCAAAATGACGCCACCATATCGCCAGTGGTGGTGGACCAGCGACTGGCGTATCATGAGTTACCAAGAACAAACTGCCCAAATGCAGCCACAAAACATACGCCGCCAGGCCACCCAATGACAAAATGGTGACTGACCTACCATTGGCCCTGCCACATGACACCATTCTCACTGCCGTATTATGAGTCCGTTTTCAGTACAGCGGAACATGTACGGCGGTCAACCAAAGGCGTTCTGCACCATTGCGGAACAAAAAGACACCACTAATTGTAGCGAACATGACATTGGACAGTTCGAATTCCCCACACCTCAAAAACACTTACACACATCACAAACACCTGCTCATAGTACCATATAACAACACCTCACATACCCACAATCCCTTGCGACTACCACAAGCAGCTACAGAGACACGAGCCATGAAGCACCCCCCATACCTGACAAACACCTGAAATTTGCACACTTTGCACACACCACCACTACAACCCACCAGCACCCACATCCAAACACCCCCACACCACCAATCACCCCACATTGCATCCTACCTGCACAGCACCCCCCCCACAACATGTCACTCCAGAAACACCCCCGCTTCACAGACAATGAGTTGCGTGTCATGGTGGATGGAATCGTCAGAGTAAAGCCACAACTGATGGGAGTCCAGGTCCAGCAAACATCATTGTCCCGGAAAACTGAGTTATGTCAGAGGATCGTCGAGAGCGTCAATTCAGTCGGCACCGATCCATGCACAAGGGAGGATATCAGAAAGAGGTGAAACGACCTCAGGGGGAAGGTCCGTTCCATGGCATCTAGGCACCAGATCCCCTCAACAAGACTGGCAGTGTGCCCTCACCTCCTCCCCCTGACTTAACATCCTGGGAGGAGAAGGTCTTGGAAATCATGCATCCGGAGGGCCTCACTGGTATCAAAGGAGGTCTCGACACTGGTAAGTCAACAATAATCCCCAGCACCAGCCACTCCTACCCAGCATGCCTACCCACCACTCACCTATCGATTCCATCAAACACTACTGCAACCCCACAATCACCCCACACCCCTCCCCTGCATGCCACACCACCCCTCTCCCACCATCCCCACGCGCTCCCCCCCATTGCACGGATAACAATCACAATGTGAAGAACCACAACTCCGACAATGCATCACACCCCACACAGCCAAATCTGACTGTACCACTTCACAGTGGAAAAACTGCCTGGACAACCATGTCACAGCCCACACCTACTGGTTGCTACAAGTGCCTTCCAACACATGGCAATGCCAGCAATGCCAACCACCATTCACAACCCACCATGGCACATAGAAACCATGGCACAATCCCCATACCCACATCAATGTCTGCAGTACTGCAGCTGTCATTGCCATAATTGGGAAGCAAATCAAGCCACTGCAGGCACCACACCATGCAAATGGCAACCACACATCCACATACAAATTCTCCCTCTTTCCATCCACAGTTAACCCTGGCACTGCGAGCAGAGGATGTCACGGTCAGAAAGCCCTCCCTGGGATGATGGCCCCAGTGGATGTCTGGATGGGGACGTGTTGCCTGGGCCATCTGGGGTGACTGGTCAATCCACTCTCAACAGCCCCACCCTGGACGCACCGGACTCCCCCTCCCAAGTGGCTACAACACCTCAGCAAGCCCCTTCTCCCCACACCTGTGCCCCAGGGACCTTACACTAAGAAGTTTGCTTCACAGTACAGGGGCCAGAGTCAAGGGCACACACCCTAGACAATGAAGGGCCTAGTGCTACTGGGAGTGGGCACACTGTGCCCGGGGCACAGGCACAGGGGGATAGGGGCAGTGGGAGGGGATCAGTGGTCCACGGGCTGGAGCAGCCACAACAACTGTCCAGGAGGCCCTCACCCAAATCCTGGGTGCATACCACTAAACCAGGACACCATGGCCCAGAACCTTGCCACTGTGAAGGTGACCCATATGATACATAGTGAATACCATCAGGAGGCCATGCAGCAGTAGCAGACCCACAATGCCACCATGGCATCCATGGCAGGGGTGCTGAAGGGACTCACCACCATCCTGCTTGAGTCCATTTCCCACCAGCAGTGCCCTTCCATTAGCCACATCCCATCTGAGCCTTCAACGTCAGCTGCAGGCAGTGGAATGGAGGCCCTGCCACAGGACCCACAGGACACCAGCACCCCTACCCCTGTAGCCGACAAGCCCCCATGGAGCGAGGACATCCAACCAGACATACTGCCCAGCCCAAGACCACTGCCAGGAAGTGTCCCTCTCCTGAACATTCTCCCTTGTGTCTCACTGACGCATCCTGTTGACTGCCCACTGTCATCTTTCCATTCTACCATGGCCACCATACTGGACCTCGACTACCCATAGCTGGCCTAAGAACTCTGATGATCCCACACACCATGACCCCACTCATCACCCCTTACATTTGCAACTCCCAAATAAACACCATTGAGCATAATTACTGCCTACATCTTTATTGTTATGAGTACAAATGATACTGCCATCACATGTACAACAGTTAACCCAATGTCCTGAAAATGTATATGTGAGTGACAGAGGGGGATCAATATGTAGCAAGGACAACCGTGGAGCAGGCAGTGGCTGGAGAGATGGGTCAAGGGAGGCAACATGTGAGGCAGGGACCAGAGTGCGCCACAACAATGTCCTAAAAGTAGAACAAGACAAGGACATCAATCACTATAGGCGTCACATATGCCAAATCAACACCCATGCATTGTAAGTGCAGGAAGCCAAGACTGAGATGGCAATTCAAGTCCAAAGACTTATGGCCATAGCAAACCCACATTCCCAAGACATACCACGCAAATGGTCCCTCCCTCACAGCAAACAGAGCCACACATTAGGCAGTGCAAACTGCCACGAACATTGATGTGCACCGCCTCCCAATGTCGAATCTCAGGACAGATTGCAGTACAGAGGAAACCACACAGTGTGGCACACTTATTGCACTGAATCTGGCAGTTCAGGGAACAATGGTCCTGCACATAGATGTCACTAGTGCAACAACACAACAACAGGATGGGAATAGCACTGATCTGTGCATAGTAAGTACCCAATTCATGGCCACATGTAACTCCCCCAACCCACCCAGAGTTACAATACCAATATCTCCCTATATTACAGACAACAGGTAGTAGCATGGCTCATGGCAGATGGTGGAACAGGACACATTCCATACATATGACACATACCTGTATCTCAGTGGAAGTATTGTCGTATCAGCTTTGCCCGGGAGTCAGCTACATCCATATCATCTTCCTCCTCATCACGCCACATGTCCCCTTCATCAGCCACTGGTACAGCTGCCACCTCTTCTGCATCCAGCAATGGGATGTGCGTCTTAGGGCCAGATTGTGTAGCATGCACCAAGCAACAATGATCAGGCACCCTTTCTGTGGTTTGTAGAGTAGGACTCCTCCGGAGATGTGCAGATGCCATAATCTGGCCTTCAGCAGGCCAAGGGTCTGCTCACCCACCCGTCTTGTCCTACCGTGGGCCTCATTGTAACTGTATTCCGCAGCTGTAGTCAGATGCTTCACGAGTGTCAGTAGCCAGGGAAGGTTGAGATAGCCAGTGTCACCTGTGTGCACAGAGGTAAGAATCATGTCATGACCAGGAGGGTGTAGTGCAGGTTGTGAAGTGTGTTGAGAGCAGAGGAGCACACATATGAAAGGATACATACCGATGAGTCGGGCCCAGTCCCTCTGTAGTGGTGCCATCATGTGTGGAATGGTTCTGTTCCGCAGAATGTAGGACCCAGGAAACCTGGCCGTCACTTGTGTGATATATTGGTCAGCCAGGCACACCACCTGCACATTGTTGGTATTGAGGGGCATATTTATACTCCGTTTGCGCCGGAATTGCGTCGTTTTTATTTACGCAATTCCGACGCAAAACTAACTCCATATTTATACTTTGGCGTTAGACGCGTCTAGCGCCAAAGTCCATGGAGTTAGCGTCATTTTTTAGCGTGGACACCTACTTTGCGTTAATGAGATGCAAGGTAGGCGTTCACGTCTAAAAAATCGACTCCGAGGCATGTGCGTCGTATTTATACTCCCGGGCAAAATTCACGCCCGGGAGTGGGCGGGTCAAAAAAAATGACGCACGGCCGTTTTTGCGCCGTTTTTTAGCGCCTGCAAAAGGCAGGCGTTAAGGGACCTGTGGGCTCTGAAGGAGCCCAGAGGTGCCCTCCCATGCCCCCAGGGACACCCCCTGTCACCCTTGCCCACCCCAGGAGGACACCCAAGGCTGGAGGGACCCATCCCAGGGACATTAAGGTAAGTTCAGGTAAGTGTTTTTTTTGTTTTTTTTGTGGCATGGGGGGCCTGATTTGTGCCCCCCTACATGCCACTATGCCCAATGACCATGCCCAGGGGACAGAAGTCCCCTGGGCATGGCCATTGGGCAAGGGGGCATGACTCCTGTCTTTGCTAAGACAGGAGTCATTTCTATGGGGGTTGGGAGTCGAAAAAAATGGCGCAAATCGGGTTGAGGCGAAATAATTGCCTCAACCTGACTTGCCCCATTTCTTGACGCCCAAGCCCCATATCCCCCTACGCCAGCGCTGCCTGGTGTACGTCGTTTTTTTCCACGCACACCAGGCAGCGCCGCCGGCTAACGCCGGTTAACGTCATTGATTAAATACGGCGCCCGCATGGCGCTTCAGAATGGCGTTAGCCGGCGCTAATTTTTTTGACGCAAAACTGCGTTAGCGCAGTTTTGCGTCAAAAAGTATAAATATGGCCCTGAATTTCTTAGGGTTCCCATACACTTGTTCACTCCTCCTGGGTGGCACCAGGGCAATGTGGGTGCCATCTATAGCTCCTATGACATGAGGGACATGTGCCAGATCATAGAAGGCAGCTTTGATGTGGGAACCTGATGTAGCTGCGCACATGTTGTAACAGGGCACATAGGACGTGCCTCAGGACGTTGCTGAACATGGGCTGTAACATCCCGCTGCCAAACCCACTGTCATCTGGAAGGACCCTGAGGCGAGGAAGTGGAGGACTGACAACACCTGTACTGTGGGAGGGATGGCATTGGGATGACGAATGGCAGGCAATAGGTCCAGCTCCAACAGGGTCACCAGTTCCATGATGGGCTGAGGGTTCAGACGATAGGTCTGTGTGACGTGTCACTCTTCCAGAGTGGCAAGGTCGACTAGGGGCCTGTATACCGGAGCATTCCTCATCCTCAACCTTCCACCGTACCTGCAAATAGGAGGGTGTAGAAATCATGATGTGCGGCTTTGACTGTGTGGAGGTAGTTGAGCTGTACACGGTTCACAATATGACACCCATGACGCACCTTAAATGCACCCTCAATACACATTGCACATGTAAAATGGCAGCGCCAGTCCTGCATGCACTAGACAGATGGAAGTGAGCTCATCCGGCTGGCGTAACACGTCATGGCAGAAGGCGGTTTAAATCGCATGCAACTTCTCATTGGTTAACATGGTTGCCTTCGGGACACAGGAGCCAAAGGTGATCACTGCCAGCATTGACGATAATGTCTGCGGAGGCCGTGGCTGCCATTTTGTGTGCTCATGCTCACTTGATTTCTGACAGTTGTGCACAGAATACCTCCACTGTTTGTGCTGCTGTGTTCTGACTCTCGTAGCCAAGATGCCACACCCTGCAGGACATAGGGCCACAGAATTTACCCAGGAGGAATTGGAGAAGCTCATGGAGGGGACACTACCCCTGTATGGACACTTGTGTGAGGCACCAGAGCAGCAGGTGAGGCCAATGTGACTGTTCTATCAGTGAGTGGTGTGTATGGGGATCAGGGCCTTGGGATGAGGCAGAGTGACTGGAGAATGGACATGGGTGAGGAGTCTGAGCCTGACTTTAAATAAACATTTATTGTGCATTTCAAATACATGATCATACATGCACACGTTAACTTTCAAGATAAATGTAAAACCTGAAAAGGAGGAATACATGTTACTTCTATAAATGCACCTCCTGACAGTACAATATGAAGGGCAAAAGCGTGATGTACCCAAGGGCTTGGACTACTTACAAAGTGAGGGCTGATCATATCTAAGTCAGTTGAGGAATGATTTGGTATGATTTTATTAGGTTACTTTCACAATGGTAGGTATTTTTTTTTGCATTAAGTTTCTCATTTTGCTTTGCTAACGCTTTAACAGTTATTGCAATTTTTTATTGAGTTGTTTTTTACAATAGGTTAGCAGATAAAAAAATTCAAGCCCAGCTGTATATCTGGCTTCTTAGAAGCAAATGTGGGTTGATGGCTACATTATCCCTCTAGGATCTCTGGCAGGTCAAACACAGTCTGCAGACAATCCACTACCATAAAAACAATAACACAATGGTAAACCTTATCTGGAAAGGTCAGCGGCTATGAGAAATCTATTGGAAGGGTGCAATCTTTGTCACACACAGCCAAGTCAAACCTGCAGACACTTCAAAGAAGTCAGGCAACCATATTGTAAATATTCATGGAGGTGGGTTACATGTTTCATAGTATGAAGAGAATAGAATACAGTCGCATAATTAATTTCTGATATGATTAAGGCTGTAATAGCTTTTGTCCTGACAGAAAGTAACAGAAGCAGAAGCATTTTTTTCAACAACTTGAGGTGAAAGAAACAGTTTAGGGGACAGCCAAAACTTGTACCTCAAGAGATACTTGGTCATCATTATGGATACTGTTAGAAATGGGGTCTTTGGTTGGCAGTCGGGTTACCCCCATCCAAGCAAGGACCCTCACTCTAGTCAGGGTAAAAGAGAATCACCCTCAGCTAACCCCTGCCTACCCCCTTGGTAGCTTGGCATGAGCAGTAGGCTTAACTTCAGAGTGCTAGGTATAAAATATTTGTACCAACACACACAGTAACTTAATGAAAATACTACAAAATGACACCACACAGGTTTAGAAAAATAGAAGTTATTAATCTAAACAAAACAAGACCAAAACAACAAAAATCCACAATACACAAGTCAAGTTATCACTAAAAATGCAAAAAAACTGTTCATGTAATTTTAAAAACAACGCTAACGCTGTTAGCGTGCAAATTTACCCTGGGTGCGTCAAAAATAACCCTGCACGGGTGAGTGTGCGTCAAAAAGGGCTTGCGATGCGTCGATTTGACTCACGAGCGAGCCCTTGCGTCGTTTCTCCTTTAGTTGGGTCGGCGTGCGTTGTTTCTTCTCTCGCAGGACAGCAATGTGTCGATCCAGTCAGCACTCTCGGGTCCGGGCAGGCCTTGCGTCGTTTTTATACGCCCAGCGTGTTTGCGTCGGAAATCCAGCCGCACGATGATCCGAAAACCACCCAGCGCATGTTGCAATCTCACCAGCCTCCGTCAGCGATGCTGTGCATTGTTTCTCCAGTCCCGGGCGTTGCTCTTCGGGTCACGTTGCAGGCGAGCATCGCTTTTCAGCCACAAAGCCGGCGGCACGTCGATTTTTCAGCCACAGATCGGAGTTGTGTCAATCTTTTCCCCGCACTGCGGTCTGTGCGTGGATTTCTCACTCTTGGGCTGCCACCTTCTCCTTTAAGGGTCCCAGGAACTGGATGGGCACCACTTCGCAGAGTAGGAGTCTCTCCAGAGTCTCCAGGTGCTGGCAGAGAGAAGTCTTTGCTGTCCCTGAGACTTCAAACAACAGGAGGCAAGCTCTAAATCAAGCCCATGGAGATCTTCACAAGATGGAAGGCAACACAAAGTCCAGTCTTTGTCCTCTAGCACAGGCAGAAGCAGCAACTGCAGGATAGCTCCACAAAGCACAGTCGCAGGCAGGGCAGCTCTTCTTCCTCAGCTCTTCAGCTCTTCTCCAGGCAGAGGTTCCTCTTGGTTTCCAGAAGTCTTCTAAGGTCTGTGGTTTTGGGTGCCCATCTTATACCCATTTTCTCCTTTGAAGTAGGCCTACTTCAAAGTGAAGTCTCTCTTGATTATGAAATCCTGCCTTGCCCAGGCCAGGCCTCAGACACTCACCAGGGAGCTGAGACTGCATTGTGTGAGGGCAGACACAGCCCTTTCAGGTGTAAGTGACCACTCCTCCCCTCCCTCCTAGCACAGATGGCTCCTCAGGATTTGCAGGCTACACCCAACTCCCTTTGTGTCACTGTTTAGTGAGTGGTGCAACCAGCCCAACTGTCAAACTGACCCAGACAGGGAATCCACAAACAAGCAGAGTCACAGAAATGGTTTGAGCAAGAAAATGCTCACTTTCTAAAAGTGGCATTTTCAAACACATCGGGCCTGATTACAACTTTGGAGGAAGGTGTTAATCCGTCCCAAAAGTGACGGATATACCACCAGCCGTATTACGAGTCCATTATATCCTATGGAACTTGTAATACGGCTGGTGGTATATCCGTCACTTTTGGGACAGATTAACACCTCCTCCAAAGTTGTAATCAGGCCCATAATCTTAAAATCAACTTTACTAAAAGATGTATTTTTAAACTGTGAGCTCAGAGACCCCAAACTCCACATGTCTATCCGCTCCCAGAGGGAATCCACACTTTAATCATATTTGAAGGTAACCCCCACATTAACGTATGAGAGGGACAGGCCTTGCAACAGTGAAAAATGAATTTAGCAATATCTCACTGTGAGGACATATAAAACACATTACTATGGGGGTCATTTTGACCTCAGTGGTCTTTTTCCAAGACCGCTGAGGGACAGCCATGCGGAAGACCACCAGTGGTGGCGGTTTGCCGCTCTGCCTATTATGACCGTTGGCAGCTCTCCGTCCTTTTACGGACGGAGAGCCGCCAACAGCCATACTGGCGGGAGTCGGGGAAGTGGAGGTTGCTCCACCTCCACTGCCACGCCAACAGAACACCGCCCAGCGAATCACGTCCTGTGATTCGCTGTGGCGGTGTTCTGTTGACGGTGTGGTGTCGGCAGAGCTGCCCCCATGGCTCCCGTTCCCTCCCGGAGGATCGACGGACCAGGTAAGTCGATCGTCCGTTAGGGGAGAGGGGCGGAGGGGGTGTTGTGTGTTGTGTGCGTGCATGGGGGTGTGAGTGCGTGTATGCTTGCGGGGGTGTTGTGAGATTGGGAATTAGTGCGTGTATGTCTGTAGGTATGTCTGTATGGATGTGTGTGTGTATGTTTGAATGTGGGTGTGCGTGTCTGACTGTGTGTGTGTGGATGTTGGCATGTATGTCGGTGTGTGTGCGTGTATGTGTGTTGGTGGTGCCTGCGTGCGTGTCGTGTGTGTATGAATGATGATATGTTGGGGGTCAGGGTGGGGAGGGGGGTCCTGCCACCTTTGGGGGGTGGCAGGGGTGGTGGGGGGGGGTAGGGGAGGGAGTTGGGTGGGGGTGGGGGAGACCCCTATCAGTGCCAGGGAAGGAATTCCCTGGCACTGATAGTGCTTTCCGCCAGGGATTTCATGGCGGTTCCAACTGCTGGAAATCCACAGCGGTAAGCCGGGTCAAAATACCGCCGGCGGTATAGTGACGGCTGCCGGGCTGGAGACCCAGGTCTCCAGCCCGGCGGGCGGAACGGAGAAGTGGCGGATGACCATGGTGGTAACCGCCATGGTCATAATACAAAAAAAAAGACCGCCAGATGTTGGCGGTCTTACCCCCGCTTCTCCGCCTTCCGCCAGGGTCATAATTACCCCCTATATGTCCTACCTTAACCATACACTGCACCCTGCCCTTGGGGCTACCTAGGGTCTACCTTAGGGGTGCATTACATGTAAGAAAAGGGAAGGTTTAGACCTGGCAAGTGGGTACACTTGCCAAGTTGAATTTACAGTTAAAACTGCACACACAGACACTGCAGTGGCAGGTATGAGACATGATTACAGAGATACTTATGTGGGTGGCGCATTCCAGTGCTGCAGGCCCACTAGTAGCATTGATCTATATGTCCTGGGCACCTCTAGTGCACTTTACGAGGGACTTACTAGTAAATCAAATATGCCAATCATGGATAAGCCAATTACATACACATTTTGTAAATGAGCAGTGGTTAGCAGTGGTAAAGTGCCCAGAGTAACAAAAAACAGCAAAAACAGAGTCCAGCACACATCAACAACCTGGGAAACAGAGGCAAAAAGTTAAGGGAGACCACGCCAAGGATGAAAAGTCTAACAGATACTAATATTTTAACAGAAGACACTGGAGGGGAGCAGGGACCAAGTTTCACCTGACAAGGTATCGCTCTACAGGTCTGCATCTCCTCGGACATTCAAGACTTAATACTCGTCAGAATTAAACTTCAACAAACTTCTGTTCATCCTGTTCAGGACCTCGCCTTTGCAAGAAACGAAAGGCTGATCTGAAACTGATAAATCCCCACCCACTCTGACAAGAATCTGGGGGGCATCAGTGTACATGCAAATGTTACAGTCTATGGACCAGATGACTCAAGCCAGTAGTTTCACACTGATGTTAAAAAGCCTAAGAGACACCACATACCACAAAATGACTCCACATGGTACCAGCTTTGTTAATGAAATTGATAACTTTTTGATCTCTGCTGGTTAAAGAAGAGGGCAACCAATTGAGAGTGATATATGTAACGTCAAACACCATGAGTTGGCAATGCAAGATTGACTGATCAATCATGTAGATTAGTGGAGTTTTGTCAAATTATATGAAGGGCTAAGTGACTTAATATACGGTCAGTGGACTCGTGGTAAAATCCCCTCTGGCCCAATTTAGAAACTGTGTGATGGAGCAAATCATATAATGTCCCCATAAGTGTTTTTACTTATCTGCAAAACAATTGCAAACCCAATTTCCATTTAGTAAATAATTTGCTCAGGATACATGACATTTTTTTTATAAAACATGATCTTGTTTCACTGCATGGGGAGAAATGGATCTACTAAACCAAATGGAATATGGTATGGGTCATGCCTTCATAGCGTTTAATGCCAATTTGTAATGCTGCTTCTGCTTCCCTCTATAAGCACCTCCACTTTGTGTCAATGCCCAATAACCTTTCTAATGATAATATATGTTTCTGATCATAATCTTAACAAAGAGATATCATAGCACACCCATATGTGAAGCTAGTGAAGTATACATCAACATAGTTTATTGGATGATTTCTGCTGTACTCAGGAAATGACCACCTCCGTCTTCACTGAACACCCGGAATCCATGCTTTCTGAGGAGCCTCAGTGATAACCCATTTTCCCAGGCCAGCATTTATCCTCTCTGGTCCCATAATGTGGGCACACGCATTAGCATAATGAATTTTACATATGTGGGAGAAACAAATGGAGGTTGTAGAACTCAAATCTCAGGACTACATGATGCAACTGTGTGGACACTTGGGGTCTCACTCATTACATGTACCCTTGTGTTTGTCACAATATTTACCCTCACTCCTTGACTTACCTATTATTCCAGGACTTATAAGGTGCACCACAAGGTGCTCAGAAATAAGAAATGACTGGAACAATCAAAAATTATTTATTCAATTCCCCTGATAATTACCATTTCTCCTCATAGTTTCTCAAAGCGGCTTTGGCTGCTTTCTGCAGCCAAAATGTCGTAGGTTAATGCTCTGGATCTTAGGTGTACCTGTGGAGTTCATAATTCTGATGATGCCAGTACCTCTCTTTACCTGCCCCTTATAATTTTGAGGTCATTTGGAATGAGGTGCTTATCCTGTGCTGTCTCAGAGAGTCCACTAGACACTTATAGCTCATTGGATCAGCATCTTATAATCACATATATTAGTGAATCTGTGGTGAGGTTAAATTTCAGGTCTCACATTGAGCTGACACCTATGCTTTGACAGCTAGGAAATTGTGATTTTTTAGGCCTTATTTCTTGTTCTGAAGGATACCGCCAGGCTAACCCAGAGGTAACAAAGGGATTGTCCATTGTCCATGGTAGAAAGGGTTAGATGGAAGTAAATATGTTATCTCTGGTGGCACCTACATGAAGATCCTGTGACTACCAACAAAAAATCCCAAAGTGAAAAACAATACAGCTTAAGAAGGAACAGCATCAGAAAGAGTAATTGCAAAACAATGTAGGAGGTTCTATGTTGTAGGATGCCGGAATTAAAGATGCCATGGCTTACATAGCCCACGGCAATCACATACACCTTCAACACCAACTCCGGATGAAAGTACAGCCCAAAATTAGGAATTACTGGGAATATAGGACCTGGAATTAATGATTCCCCTGCTCATTTCTCATTTCTTGGTGGACCATCAGGGTCCAATTTTTAAATGGCCGGATTTTCCCCATCTCTGAAGTTACCAACACCCTTGGTATTGCTAACTCCAGGGAACTACCAGCTAATTTCCAGGGCTACTCAAGTGAGGGCCAAAGTGGGTAATCCTTTAATTCAATGCCAAGGGTTTCATGTACAAAGAGCTGAGTTAGTAAAAGTGGTTGCAAATTGTACACCGACTAATACTGAATCATTTATATTTTGCAAACTGACCTACATATCAATGGGTTCACAAGAAACAGAATCATAGTGGGTTGCAATTTGACCTACCTCATTAATATTCATGATAGGTCACAAATTGTGACCCACTACAATTGGCCACACTCATAGGGATAGTATCCTGCTGGGGTCAACAGACCACCATGTCAGTGATTGCTTTTAAATAAAGCAATTGTTTTTAAAGAAAAAATGCAGCCTCTTTTCCTTACATCAGGAAAATATGTGTTTAAAAGAAAAGAATGAAAAGTTACTCATGCCTCTTTTAGGAATATACAGTGGTCCTATGGAGCATTGGCTACTCCTAGAAAAACATGTTTATCAACATTCACAAAGTGGAAGGGGTCCCTTGGCAACCCTTCTTGTTTGTGAATGTGTTACCACCTCCTTTGAGTTGGTGGTAAAATAATAATGCTTTGCGACCGAATTTCACTTTCAAAACTCGAATGCATTGCAAAAGTGTTGGGAAGGAAAAGTCCTTTGCGTGGTAACATTTGTGCACCTCTGCCCTAGGTGCCCCCACTGTACTGATGTCTGGACCACTAGTGCTGATTTATGATGTCATACACAAACACAGATCATGCTTGTGCACTATGACATAGGCCTGTCTCACAGGTTCCAGTCTTGTGGACTGGGAGGGGTGCCCAAAGCTCTATCCTCATAGTGGTGGAAGTCTACTACCTTTACCAGGAGTAAAGTACCAAGAGTGAGGTGGTGGCAGCATGTAGTGATTAGTAGGAGTGAACAGTTCCTGTTTCAATGAGTGAGACCTACATGCTTACTCATTTAAAGTTATGCTGTTGTGTGCTTAACTCACTATTGGCCTACATCAGTTTGGTGTGTAGTGCTGCGCAGTGGCATGTATGTTGTCTGTAAATGTTACCCTACAGACCCTGCAGGGTTAATGCAGTACTGGTAATGTGTGCATGTTTTAAACATGTGCTAGGTGTATGTGTGCCTGTGAATGGTACAGTACAAGATGGATGTAGTGCTGCACAGTGCATGTATGTTATGTACATCTGCTGGGTTAATGTGCACCTCTGAATGTTACAATAGAAGTAAAGTGCAGTAAGTGTGCAGTGTGTGCATGTTATATGCATGTGCTGATTGTATGTGTGCCTGTGAATGGTACAGTACATGAAGAATGTAGTGCTGTGCAGTGGGGAACATTATTTACCCCGCAGTCAGAACAGTAACCTGCCTTTACAGCACAGTCACTACCATGACTACGACATGACCACCCATTACTTTATCCCACAAATCATTACAACGACTTGCCTTAGAGGGCCCTGGTGTTGGATTTTTAAGTCCAACACCTTCCCTACTGTTGCGTAGATTGGAGTTGGAAGAGTAATTTCTCTATTCCAAAGTTCCGCACCTCCTAAAGCAAGTCCTTGTAATAACTTTTGTGGTAAAGTAATGTGTGGTAACGTCACAGTCATGGTAGCGACTGCATTGTAAAGGCATGGAGGGACATGTTTTGGGGTTCTGTCATACAACCCTGTGCAGTGCGTGTATGGATGTATGTGTGCTGTGAATGATACAGTACATGGCAGACTTTTTGTCCATTTTAGAAGACCCAGGACTGCATGGTGAAACATGAGGAGGGAAGGAATGGGAGATAGCGGAATCCTCCTAGACAGATTTGTGTATTGCTGCATTACTGTAAGCTGGGTGGACATACTGGAGAGAAGAAAAGCCTGGCTCCCCTAGTACACTTCAGAAGGTGCTCTTTGATTTAGAGAAAGGTCACAAGGAAGGGGCCTGGGCACATATCAGAAATGGAATGGGGCTTATAAGAGAATCATAAAGAGGGGTCTGAGGCTCTTCACTGACCCTTTGACACACATATCACTGTGGCAGACATCCAGGTGCAAACTCCTGTGCAAGGAGAGAAGCTCTCAAAGACTTCTGCCAGTGACCAGGACTTGGGGCCAAGGCCTTCTAGTCTCCCAGTTGGGTGAGGGGACATCACCCACAGAATTCAAGAGCACCTGCCCTGGAGCCTGGAGCACCAGTGCCTTCCTGCTTGCCAAGGAAGAGGGAGGGAGCAAGGTCAAGTGAATAATCCTGTCAAGTGGATTTCTATAGGGAGTTATGCAGAGATGACTGCTGCAATGATTGGGTTGTTGTCCATGTGCAAGGAAATCAGCTTCCCTGGTATGACAGAGGAGGACCACAGTGAGGTGAGCTGTGATCTTCGATTTGCTGAACGGGTCATCGCCCATGTGCAGTGATGACCAGTGACTCTGTATGACAGGAGGTACCACTATAAAGAGACTGCAATGCATAGAGGGTTGGAGCCCATATTCAGCGATGAGCTATCAACCCTGTATTCCTGAGGGTGCCATCAGGATCAAGCAAAAAGAGTGACCTGGTTGAGATTGTCACTGGAGGAGAGAGGCCACCATGGGGACCTCTATGGACATGCATAGTGACTGAGGACCAGTCAGGACATCTGTACAACTTCTCCCCCTACTTACTCTGGAAAGCAACAAAAGAACTCACCCCATTTGTAGGACTCATGAAGAACCTCTGTTCTCTGCAGTTGCACAACCGCATGTGAGGAGCTTGAGACCATTGGGCACTGCCCGCTTGGGCAAAGAACAAAGAACTTACCAGAGACAGCTACTTCAAGGGGACGCGCTCAGCTACACCAGTCGCTCTGATCTTGAAGATGCATGGAAGACTGATTTTGGCCCCGTTGGCACCAGGTACACTTGCTTGGTAAATAGAGTTGCGTCTCTGGAACTCTTTTGACTTTAGTCCTAAGTGGAACTCCTGAGACTCTGAATACTTGTGAGGCTTTACCTGAATGTCGCCTATTGCTAGAACGAGGAAGAAGTGGAGCTCAGGGAACCACCTAAAGAAACATCAGAGCCCTAACCTCAGGAGCCTGTGGAAGTTGTTTGTCAATACTGTATTTCCCTTTGAGCATTTAGCAGTAAAAAACATACTTCATTTTGCATAAAAGTAAGTACTTGACTGGACAATTATTTACTGCAGCTGTTGGGCATATTTTAGGTTGTGAGCCTGTGTTCACTCCCTGTATTCACCTCAACCCCAAGAAAACTTGGACTGCTTAACCCACACTATACTTGAGAGTCAAGTGTTGAAGTGGTACTTGGCGCAGTCGCTCAGGACAGTGGCGTAACAAAACTTGAGACCCCCCCCCCCCACAGAGTGCATAGAAAGGCCCCTTTCTGGACTCACTCAGGAGCTCCAAGGCCAGGGCATTGTTCTGAGGGGCCCCCCAGGAGTTTTCCCCCCCGCACCACTGGCTCAGGATCCATAATAGGTCGTGCCCTGGGACATCAGGTGTATAAGGTCTCAACCCCATGGTTGGGCCCATCAGTGCCTGCTCACCCCATGACCCTCTGAACAAGATGACAATAAAGAATCAGTATTTGGAAGGGGCTCCCTAAACACATCCCTTCCAAATCCTGATACCTTATTGGTTCTTGAAGCCATTTAACAGTTTGAAAATCTTTTTCTGAATCGTTAATTGGATGTAGTGCATTTCAAAAAGTGTTTTAGCAGTCGTAAACCCTCAGATTTAGAAAAAAAAACTTTGTACATGAGGCCCAAATCTCTAATAACAATTGTGTTCCTGTCTCCTACTCTTGTCCACAGCAGATATGGAATATTATTATGCAGGAATGATTGATTATCAAAGAACCTGACCATGGGAGCAATAGAGACTCTTGAGCAGAAGCCCATGTCATCTACCACTCCGCCAGAACCACTTTATTTAACAATTTCATATAGAGCTCCTACATCTTAAGGATATAGGGTGTCATTCTAATCTTGGTGGGCGGCGGGAGCCGCCCGCCAAGCGGGAACCGCCAGAAGACCGTACCGCGGTCAAACGACCGCGGCGGTCATTCTGAGTTTCCCGCTGGGCTGGCGGGCGACCGCCAGAAGGCCGCCCGCCAGCCCAGCGGGAAACCCCCTTCCACGAGGATGCCGGCTCCGAATGGAGTCGGCGGAGTGGAAAGGGTGCGACGAGTGCAGTTGCACCCGTCGCGATTTTCAGTGTCTGCTATATAATGTCAGTGTCAGTTTTATAATGGAATGAACGAGACTACAAGTCCCAGAACTCAAAGAAAAAAAATGAACTGGAGCAGCACATCATGCATGGGCCTGGGAAACTTGGCAGGGCTGCTGTAGCCAGAGAGGAGTTGTTTCTGGATTCAGTAAGCAACAGGTGCTTGTGGTTGCCCATCTCAATGATGCTCATTGTCGAGGTGTGACCTAGGGGCTAGAGCTGCCAACCTTAGAACCATGTTTGCTTGGGCTCAACGTCCTGTGATTCTAGGCAAAACAAATCTCTTTGTGACTAAAAAGAAAAAAATTTAAAACCTAGGCTGTTTCTGTTGTAAAGTGCTCTAATCCGTCCGGTCAGATTCATACTATAAAAAACTGCAAAAAAAGGATAAAAGTAGGCCCCTATTTATACTTTTTTTGCGCCGCATTTGCGTCGCTTTTTGACGCAAAAACGGCGCAAACATACAAAATACAATTGTCTCTTGTAAGTTTGCGCCGATTGTGAGTCAAAAAGCGACGCAAATGCGGCGCTAAAAAAGTATAAATATGGGCCTGAGTAACTCGCATAGATTTACAGCTCTGACTAGACCAGCATCAGAGCCACTTCATATGTCATGTTAGACATGTGGCCAACGTCACCTTAATAAGCATAGTACTCATGAACCTTCTTTTATTCCTTTCTAATGGGCCCCCATTGTGCCCAAAACTGGACTGTGCCTTCATTAATAATGTATTTTTCGTCCTTTAAAAGATTGTGGGGGTTATTCTAACTTTGGAGGAGGTGTTAATCTGTCCCAAAAGTGACGGAAAAGTGACGGATTTACCACCATCCGTATTACGAGTCCATTATATCCTATGGAACTCGTAATACGGCTGGTGGTATATCCGTCACTTTACCGTCACTTTTGGGACGGATTAACACTCCTCCAAAGTTAGAATAACCCCCTGTATGTCGATAGCACCTTGAATGGCGTACACTGTGTGCATTCAAACTTCAAAAGAGGTCTACTTCTCTGCGGAATTTGGGAACTCGATGGCTTTTTCATGAGTCGCTACTTGCTTTAAGTACAGCTTGGTCTTAGTATGAGAAATGTGTCTCCCATTTTGTTTGTATTACAGCCCTTGAAGTTTGGAAAGCATAATACAATGGTTTATAATGGACGCTGTCTGCAGTGGAAAACTTCAATTCAAGAGCTGAATTTGCACGCAGTTAAAGAGCTCCCGCAGGCTTTGCTTTTGTAATTCTGTACTTATACACACCTTCGCTCTAATTTTCTAATGGAGACGTGGGAGATTCCTTTTTACTTTACCAATGATTATAACAGTAATTAATTAATCCTATACAAAAGTACCCAATTACAGAGTCTGACTCAGAGCCAAGAAAAGGAGCCTCACTGAGACAAAAGTGTTAACAAGTTAAAGGAGAAGGATTTACAAATGTTTTTCTAGATTCTACAGCTCATGGAGGAGGGAACATGGATTAGAGGGAATAAAGCTGCCACAAAGTGATCCAACGGGTCATTAAGCATGCTGGAAAAAGGAAGCACAGAAATAAAGTCTGATCAAAATGGATCCACATTTTGTGGTACACATTCTGTCTCTGCTTATTTGTGTTAGAGCGAGGTTCTCAAACTAGCCTATCTGAGATTCTAAGCTTGTCACTTGTAAGTGGGATATAACCAGTGCTTTAAATGGGCCGGTACTGTCCGGTACTGAGTACCGGCACTTTTTTATTTTGAGAGGGAGAGTACCGGCACATCTCAAGAAAAATGTAATACTTTCAATTGGAGAGTACCGGCACTTCTCAGAAACAAGCAGGTACTCTGATATAGAGTACCGGCATTTTAATTTTTCCATTTCAAGCACTGGATATAACCTACCACTACCACGTTATTCGCCATTCCAGTGTGCACTAACAGTATACGTGTGATATGTGCTCTTATGATTTGTACCCAAATTGTAATCCATTTTGCACTATTAGGGCGGGGGGGAGGGTATTTGTAACCCTACTGGATAGAAGTGCAATAGCTGTAATTGAGATGATGCTATGATGGGATTCTGTTAATTGCAGTGGAGTTTGGAAATTCTGCACTCAATTCAGGCAATTTTGCTCCAGGGCTCTCCTGTTTTGCAGTAACTACTGCAAAAATTACTTGTTGCGCTAGACCATCATTACAAATGCCAGTTTAAAGCAGATGCAAAATTGGGCAGCACAAGATCACAACTCATTGACACAAGTGCAAAATTGACTAGTTCTAATGCAATATAAATGATATGGTGCGACATCTGATTTTAAAAGTTAACATTTTTTTTCTTGTTATAAATGTTAGGATACACTCTACCTTAGGATTGGCTTTATCGTTGTCATTGCCTGGCACAACAATCTTTGGGGCATATTTAAGAGACCCTAGCGCCACTGGAGTGTCACTTTATGTGGCGCACAATTGGCGCTAACCTCTGCTCCATATTTGTAAGGAGGTGTAACACCACTTTTTGTTGCGTTATGCCTCCTTGTAAATATGGGCTCCTCCGACGCAACACTTTGCATTTTGACGCTGCCTCAGATTTACTAGATTTCGTAAACCTGAGGGGGTGCCAAATTTGAATGCCTCTCCAGGGGTGGCGTTAGCAAGGTGAAACGAGGAGGAATACTTTTAATCCTCCTCAATTTTTGCTTTTTCTATGTGTTCTGCAGTTTGCAGCACGCATAGAAAGAGCAAAATGCCAGAAATGATTGTTTATGTGTGGGAAGGTGTCCCTTCCTGCACGTAGACAATCATTTCAAAATGCTGCTTTGGCACTTCTGTGTGTGCTACATTCTGCAGCACACACAGAAGTGCCAAATCGCCATTGGTGATTATTTATGTGCAGGAAGGGATACCTTCCTGCACATTAACAATCAAACCCCTCAATGCAGACATTCTTGCACGATGGTGCAAGGATGCCTGCACTGTCACTGGTAGCTACATTTAGAGCCAGCACAGGGGACAACACAGGGGTGCGACGTATTTAATTACATACGGTGCATCCCTGCTTTGTGAAAATGATTGGTGCTGTGCTGCCAATTTTGGTGCAGCGTCGTGCTCTGTCATTTTCCCATAAATATGGGCCTTTGTTTGGTGATCCAGGGCCCAGATTTGATCTTACTTCAGTCTAAACTACGGATCTACCACCAGCCAGTGCTTAATTTGAGCCGGTGATTGAAGATACATTTTATTGCCACTTGATTTTGTGTAACAACACTTTCATCAAACTTTGATCCACACTCAGTAAGAGAGACAAGTACACAAACAGGGGAAAGAAGGGGTAATAAATAGCCGTGAAAAATAGTGACAAAGGGAGATAGCAGTGATAAAAGAAACGTGCAAGATAAATACGAAGGGGTCATCTGGTGGTAGATTAAATAGACATGAGCTGGAATCAAGACAACACAGCATTGGTATTTGGCACACTGACGTTCGAT